>NC_136696.1:15427866-16861826 GCF_947650265.1 Symphodus melops | reverse complement strand
GACAAGGGGGCTGCAGCCCAGGAATGTGTTGATAGGCAGGGCATTTTACTGTAGGTCTAAGGCATGCGTTTACATGTTAGGCCCTGTTCAAAGTGAGTGTGTGTTTGTCATGTTTTGTTGTTTCTGTCTTGTGGTGAGACGCATACCTTACTTTCTCATCGTTTTCATCTCCATTCCCACCAGTGTGGTGACACCCTGATGTTAAACTCGGATGTGAGTGCAACACGACAGATGGTAGAGTGAGGTGTAAATAAGGTAAAGGGCAGGAAGTTTGGTTTCTCAGTGTGAGACGAGACTTCCTTCTGAGTGTGAACCTGCAATCTGACCTCCCCCTTCCCCCCTCTAAATCCTTCTCCTCACTCTAAACACACAAGCGCGCGCGCGCGCACGTATGCACGAGTGTCATCTTGAATGAAATTTCGTCAAGTATAAAAAATGTATCAACACCACTGACATTTTTTGAGTTACCCATACAGCATTATGACATGTTGCCGATTCTGTAAAGAACAGATAATGATTAAGCTCTATTGTTTAGGCGTAATAGTTGCACATTGTGTGGCGTGGGTGTTCTTAAGATTTGTCATATTCCAATTTTAACTAAAACTAGAAGAAAAACTATTATAGTTCTGTTCAACAGCACCAAGCAAGCTTAACATTAAATATTTAAATAATATACGTTTAAATAAACATTTGAATAGTGAACATAGGCCTAATTGTCTAAAATGTAACATAAACTTAACATAAGTTCATCTCTTGTGCAGTTTTTTTTTTTTTTTACCAGCTCACTATTCATGGTCACTTTATTCGGTCAGTTTACAGTAGTTGTGCAATGTCAGAATAATGCATCATTTCAAACGTTAAAAAAAAAAATCCCATGTCAAACACTTGTTGAGTCACGACTGCAAACTTACCGGTGTCACTGCTCCATGTTTTTGCAGCAACCATCTCATGGTAGACGGCAACAACTCCGACCAGCAGAATCGCCCCGAACAGAAGATATCTGATGTTTCGCCGCAGTTTCTTTAAAGGGAAATACGGCGCGACCATCTTGACTGTGGGGCCAAATTCATCGGTCGGGTCACCCGCTTTGTCATCAGGAGGCACCGACCCAACCGTGTTTCTTCTCCACTGGTGCCACCCACCACTGCTCCCAGTCAGTGAGCGCTACCGGCACCCTGGATATCCCCAGTGCGCACGGCCCCGACTGGATCTCATCCCGAGAAAACTCGCACCATGACCCGGGGTGGCTGCTCCGCTTCACTGAGCACGCTCGATCCTATGAAACTCCCTAAACGGTTTCCTATTGCTCTTTTTTTTTTAACGCTGACTGCTGAACTTCACTCCAAACCACAGAAGCTCCATGCACGTCGCACAAACAACACAACCAACTAACTGAATCATGACATCTCACAACAGGTTTACTACTACACTCAACTTCAAAGAGACACGCTGAAAGCGAGACAAACAACGGAACTGACTACCTGCCTGCAAAGTAAAAGTACTGTCTTATAGAGTCGAAATTAAAAATGGCATAGTCCTGCTGGTATCGCTCATATTTACTTCATATTTACCATATAAAACACATTTTAAAAATATGGCACGTCCAGTCCAGAAATCAATAGGCTATGTGTGTCACTATTTATTTTATTTTGAAGCCCTGCACCGGATATACTCTTCGTTGTGAGTTATTTGACAGCGGATTTTTTTTAAAGGAGAGGCGTGAACCTGAGCAGCTCTGCTGTTGTTCACCTGTATCAGGTACTAGTAACCTCTCCGGTGATATCTGTAAGTTACACTTCAGTGTGCTGAAGAGTATTTTTTATTTTGACACTCACAAATAAAGGGAAACGTTCGCACGTTTAAGTGTCTTGTAGCCTATACAATTGTTGGAAACCTCCGTAAAAGTCCTTTAAGCACCTCTCTGCACACTAGTTTAAAACTAGAGAGCAAAAGTAATGCTTTTAACAGAGGACATATAAACACTGGCTAAAATCAAAAACTGTGTTCACATGAAGAGCTCTGACTGCTATACTGCATATTGAATGAACAGCCTATATTGTTTTGCTTTTAACAATGTAATATTGCACATTTTAATATCGTCTATATTTTCCTTTAATTGTTTCTCTCTGTTGCATAGCTTATCTTCCTTTCTTTAACCTTTTCCTTCCAATAGCTTTCTGTAGAAAGGCGTTGAGAATTAGGCTAAAACACTTAAACACTGCATATGGTTCGTCCAATGTATGACGTCCATGCCAAATAAAGTCTGTCTGTCTTCTAAAAATGACTACCGGTAAATGGGTCACCTGCTATGGATGTAATGTCCACTGCGAGCTCCCTCTCTAATTTGTACAACTGTTAAGCAAACCAACAAAGAACAAAGGGAACATGGTTCCTGCTCTGAAGAAAACAGACACTCCCAGGTGGCACCTTTTAAGATCCTTTCCCTTCTATTTAAAAACCATTTGAAGAGTTAATGGTGCCTTAGTTTACCAAGGAAACAAAGATTTAATTATAGTTAATAATAAATCAAATACATGGAACAAACAATGTTGATGCACCTTTTCTTTGAATCAGTATCCACCTGTGGCCTCGCAGCGATTTCACGTCCGTAAACTGACACCACTGTCCTTGTGAGAGAGCTTGAGGATCAGATCAGATCCTGTTCGTCCCAAGAGAAAGAAGACTTTGACCTCCTGACTACTGCAAACTGGACAGTAGAAAATATTTTAAGTCCTCCTCCTGTGAAAAAGCTAATCGACACACGACTAAGCTTCTTTGATCTTTTGTTTTCTCATCAACTGTTCAATAAAATTTAAGATGATGCACAATACAACTCCTCACAGTTTGATTAAAATTGCTTACATTGTCCAAATATCAGAATGAGACCAAATTATAGTTGATGTAAGATTTAAAAAAAGACCGTACTATTCTTCTCTTAAACATGATTTAAATTGTAAAGTCAACAGATTAAGCTTTAAAGAAACCCCAAATCACAACAACTCATTCAAATGTGTCTTCAGTAGTATTTGACAAATGTTGTTTATCCTCACCATATTTGATTTAAAAGGCAGAAATCAGTACAAGGGAAAAAACAAGTCCTTCATGGTTACTGTACACTGTGGGGGCACAAATAAGACAGGACTATTACACAGTCAAGTTGTAGCTATTGTTTATTGTATCTTTCTATCAGGGCAGAACAAACAGTAACCTGTCCAACAGAATAGATAAACTCAACAAAACTTTCCCCTGACTTAAAACTGGGCTCCCATCTTCCTATGGTGTACCGTCTTTAACAGCCTGAAACTGTTGAGCCAGAACAGCATATTTCCATACAAGTCATTTTGACAGTAAATTAAGACTAATATTTAACTTTCATTACTTAAGTGTATAATCTAATTAACATCATTTGTAGCTGCTTTAAAACACATATTCCAGTTATGTAATTGGTTGAATCCATTACTTAAAGAACAGTACAGAAATCACAAGCACAATACTAAAAAAAAAAAAAAAATACAAAATCAATATTTCCAAAGCGATGGTGAACAGTCCTGTTGAACTCTGGGGGCTAAAAGGGAGCTTCTGCTTTAGAGAAGCTTCAAGTCTGACTAGCTATTAAAGGCTAAAGTCTCATTTCTTCACCTGTCCACAGTGCTGCTACATACGTACTTTGGGAAACGGGCACTCCAACACTCAAGACACATATCAATGCACACAACCATCACACCTCCAGAAATTGATCAGTAGGCCCATGAGAGGAGGGTTGGATGGAGAGCATAAAAGTGTGAGGAGGGTTATAGGACAGAGGGTAGTGCAATGTGAATGGTCTAGCCCTTTACGGGTGGGGGATTTGACATTTCGCACTTAACACTTGGATGCATTTTTTTTTCCCTTCCAAAATGCTGTGAAAACACATGCACAGTTCAAAGCTGTGGGTTGTGAAAGGGGTGATGGTGGTGTTACACTTTTTAAAATTTTTTTTTTTTTTTTAAATCAAGACCCACAGTGCCATCAGCCGGGAAAGTCCCACCCATCCGGCGAGTAGCCACAGCAAATAGCTTGGACAAAAAGAAACCCAGAGAAGACACGCCCAAAGTCTGTGCTCGTGTTAACATGCTCATACTCACACACTCTTCACATACAAACACACACATTTTTTTCCCCCCACAAATGGCTGAAGTTACAAAAGTCTTAAGTACAGATGAACCCTAGCAGTCACATCTTCATCTAAATCTTTGTTTCACTTGCAACTTCTTTTTCTCCATTCTCAACCTCCATCTCTTCATCCCTGTCCTCCTTATTAGCAGGCGTCACCCTCTCGGCTTCTTTCTGTTCATGAGAGGAAAAAAAAACAAAAAAAAAACACCATTAGCCTCTTTGACAATCAAAAACATGTTTCTTCCACCCTCTTGTGGATGTTGAAGATATCACAACCTTTCACCTTAGAATCCCTCTCTGCAAATTTTTCAAACATATTTGCATAGATGCGTTTGTCCTTCTCATGCTGCTCCTTGATACGCTTTTGACAAAAAACAACCTGGTGTGAGGAAGAGAGAGAGAGAGAGAACGATATTACAACTTTATTTGGATACAAAACAGAAACATCGATAGAATGATTCATATAATAATACATTTTATTTGTAAGCGCTTTTACAAATGCTCAAAGACACTTTATACATCAAATCATAAAATATATAGTTAAAAACAGCAAAAGACAGTATTAAAAAAAATATCATGAAAGTTCTCAGACTCTAGAGCACTAAGACGATATGTTCTCATCTAAACAACAATCTGATGTGAGCTGAGATAGAAGTGATAAATAAAGTTCCTCTTCAAAAGAAGTGGTTGTCCCTACCTGCAGCAAATAAATGCAAGAGCTTCGCTTAGTTGGACAGAAAAGCCTCACACTCAAAATCTGCCCGTTTTAATTTGTATCAAAGCACAATTAATATATCAGGAGCTCAATGAAAGCAATTCTCTTCTCATAAAAAAGGAAACATTTAGTTTTCTCTCTGAACTAATACAAAAATTGTTTAAAAAAAAAAAAAAAAAGACAAAACAATACACCAGCTAAATTTTTCCTTAAAAAAAGAAAAGAAAAAAAGTGGTCTTATACCTGGCTCTTGGCAGCCTTGTTGGCAGGATACAGCTGAACAACTTGTTGAAAGTCATCTCTTGCTCTGTCGAACTCCTTCATACCAAACAGTGCCTCTCCCCTCCGGAACAAAGCCTTCTCATTAGATGGATCCAAGTCCAGAGCCTTAAGACATAAACACAGCATAATGAACTGAACACAGCCTTCAACAAAATGTATAGTTATGCCTTTAACAGTCATTAGTACAAAATATATTCAAAGGCTGACTATTTGACACATAAATACAGCAGAAATCTATCCTTTGAAAGCAACGCTGTCATAAGTCTCTCTCTATATATGTGACTCCCGCTGTCTGCGTATTCTCCCTTTAACATCAAAGTTTGAGCACTTGTTAATCTTAACACTAGACGTCTCTAACCTGCTAAATACAGACTGATTTGAGGTTAATATTAAAAGACAAACTGAAGATTATTGGACACCTTGTCACAGCTTTCCAGGGCTTGGTTTGGCTCTTGAAGTTTGAGGAAGCACATGGCCAAGTTGAGATGTGCAGCCAGCCGCAGTGCCTTTGCTTTCTTCTCATCCTCCTCTGACAAGCCAGCTTCATGTTCCAGCCATGACACGATCCTTTTGTACTGCACTGATGCATGCTTATATTTCCCCTCCTGAGGCATATGAAATGAGCGTGTTAAAAAACAAAGTATTCAACTGTACTTGTCTTACAAATTGCCTTTGTCGCCGAGTGCTTTGAAAATTCTCGCTGTGCATACCTTGAAATACTGTGTTCCCTTCTCTTTGACAATAACGCTCTGCTCCAGTTTCTCTACTGTGTTCATCTCCCACGACTCCTTAGCCTACAGAGAGAAAGCAGACAGGAATTTCTTACAAGAGAAATATTACTGGACACAAGTGACATCGAAACCAGTTTGAAACAAACTTACCTTTTCAAAGGCCGTCAGCTTGATTTTGTATTGTAGTGCTGCTCCGCCAGGAATGTTATACTTGGCATTTCCTGTGTTCCCAAAGCCATACCTACAAAGGACACGTTTAATTAGGCACGTTGATCTTAGTGTATGAAGGTGGTATTACCTGCTACTGATTTTTCACTGTACGTTAAAGAATTGAATTTCTTTAAATCTATGTCAACTTAAAGCTCTTGTGGGCCATTAAAATAATAAAGTGTACTATAGGGCGTAGACCATATAGGCTATGGGCTCTTCATATTTAAAATGTAACTGCAAGGTATAATTAAAGTGGTGAAATCGTTATGAACAACTATTAGCATATTATAATAGTGTCATTGATCTAATGATCTAAAAGAACAACACTGCCTTCTACAGCCACACAGTACTTATCGTACTTTGGCTTCATGATGAAGAGCGCCTCCTCCTCCTGCTCCATAGCCATGATCGCTTTCTCCACACCAACTGGCAAGCCCAGACTCTCTCCATCACCAATCTCAAACTTTAATTCTCTCTGATCGAACACACGGCCCTCGCAGGAACCCTCCACGGTAACTGAAACAAAATAATAGAAGAAAATGTAAAAAAAAAACACAAAAAAAGTGTTAACTTTACCACAGTTGATCGACAGACGCAGCAAAAATTGCAGCAGTAGACAAGTGATGCAAACCGTCAATAAAAATCTGTTGCTTTGTTAAAAACGTCCCAGCCAAATTCACTTACGTTGTAAAATAAATCCTACAACTTACCTTGTTAATTATTTTACAAATGCAGCCCTTAACAAGGTTGATTAGTTTACTAAAAGCAAAAAACAAAACAAAAAGGTTTCGTCAGGATGATTTACCTTCAACAGCAGCTCCTTCATTAGGCTTTGAATATCCTTGCCCTTTAGCAATAATGCGACGGATAATTCCTCCATCCTCATCATCAGTAATGTCCTCACCCCGAAATTCAAATAGTTCAACCTGCAATTGTGCAGAAAATACAATAAAATAATTTTACACACACACACACACACACACACACACACACAAAGATTAATACATCAATCCTCAGCCCACAGTATAATACTGAAAAACATATTTTGGATTGAATTCAATAATGTTACCTCAAAAACAAGGGTGGCACTGGGGGGTATCTTGGGTGGGCTCCCTGCAGATCCATAAGCATACTCTGGCTTACATATGAGCTGGCACAACTCCCCGACTTTCATGGTGGCTACACCGATGTCCCATGCCTTTATCACTTGACCTAAACAGGTATAAAACAGATTACAAACACTGGAAGTACAACCATGGTAAGAATACCTCTGCTAGATATGAAACCAACCTTTGCCCAACTCGAAGGAAAACTTCTCTCCTCTGTCTCTGCTTGAGTCAAAATGAGTACCATCCACAAGTGTTCCCACATAATGAACAAACACTTTGTCCCCGGTCATAGGCAGTTCTGTGCCTGTACCTTCCCTTTTCACCAGCTGGAAGAAAAAAAAACAACAGAAGAAAATAACTTTTATAATTAATCTGTCAAGAGTTTATCAAACATTGACACAATTCTCCTCTTCAAAGTAAAGTCAGCACCACATGTTTAAGTCCTGCACACTAATACTCTGCACCTAAAAAGATGAGCTTTATTGAAAATAAACCTGCGACGTCTCATTCACATTAATCTACACATTTACTTTCATAAAAATGCTCTCGTCGGCGTAAGGAGCATTTGATTTAACTTCCTAAGTCTGTCATACAGAACCTTCTCGATGAGTGGCCCTTATAATTAGATCATTGTGCATGTCAGTGACACCCTGTCAAAAAACAAAAACAAAACAAACAGGGAAGGACAGGAAGCAGGAGAAAAGGCGTGAAGGTGTTATGACCACACTGTTTATTGACAGCGAACCAAACAGCCAAGCTAGTAACAGCTAGCGTTAGCCGCAATGAATGAGTAAACTCCTGTTAGCTGGGATAACATACAGCACTAAAACACAATCATTCACCTTAAAAACACCTCCGTCTTTCTTCGGTGTGATGTCCTCTCCCTCCATCGGGACGGTGTGTTGTCCTTCACCTGTCTGCTCCTCTGCAGTCATTGCCATGAAACGGAGTCCACCCTCCTGCTCTGCAGCTCACGGGCTAATAGTCCTAATAGTGATAGTCCTGGTGGATGAAGCTTGCTAACTACTTCTCTGAACACGTTGGTGCATTCAACAACCAGCAGCTAGCTAACTAACGTTGTTTTTAGCTGACTGCTAACCAACTACCTGTTTAAACAATACACGCTAAAACTGATAGCTAGCTGCGTGGAGACTTCGTACTTGTGTTAAAGCTGTATGTGTGCCCTCTGTAAGCTTGATTCAGGTCCACGTTGTCTAGCAGACTCTCATTTGACAAGCGCTTTAAGAAGGGTGTAGAACTTTCCAGAGACGTCCTAGGAGGAACCAGGGGGCTGAACCCGCGTCGGGTGCATTACTTATCCTTTACCGTACCTCCAGAAAAGGCGGGCCTCAAACTACGAGCAAATACAAAAAAATCATGTGACCCGGAAAATGCACTTGTTGTACGTAGTAGGTGCCATAACAGCATTATACATATTGTTATAATCTTATCTTAACGTGTTAAATTATAAAAATAGAACATATATAAATGACACCGCCCAAGCAGGCGATATAGTTTGATAACACAGGCTCTCTTGTTTTGTCTCGCTTCTGATTGGTCAGATTCTGTGTCCAGTTACATCTGTTGGCGCGGTTGTTCAGTATCCGGGAGTTGAGCAGATAAAAATAAAAATAATAACTCTTTTTGGATATCTGCGGGGTACGTACAGTATATAACAAAGCTTTGTGTAAAACATTAGTCAGCAGTTGTTACCGATATGCCTTGTGCTTATACATGTAATTTGTCTGGTTATACCTAACAATATATGCGACACAGCGAGCGGAAAGTTGTATTTAACACAGACACTAAGTGACAGTGACCACATTAAAAAACAACAGTCACGTGTGATTTATTTAACATAGTTAAACAGGACAGCTCTTGTGTTTAACTCTTATTAATTGTGTCGCCTGAGCTGCGTATACTTCGTGTTAAGACGCAACATCACTATCAGGAGTTTAGGCTCGTAGATAATACAAGCCAGTCTAAACACTTTTTTTTTTTCTTACCACATCTGGAAATTTCTTATCCATGTAACCGTAATATTGTCTCACAGGGAGGTTCGCAAGCAGCATGGAGAATGGCAGGGACCAATTCCCATTTCCATACCAGCCCTATAACATCCAGCAACAGTTTATGCAAGCCTTATACTCTGCACTGGACCAGGGGAAAGTTGGCATCTTTGAAAGTCCAACTGGAACGGTGTGTATGAACACTGGATAACCCTATTTTTAAACGCATTTGATAGTTCTGTGTGATAAACATATACTGTATTTCTTTTAACCCAGGGCAAGTCTCTCAGTCTGATATGTGGAGCACTGAGCTGGCTTACTGACTATGAGGAGAAGAGGAAAAAGGAGGCGGCTGCTCTGCTGCAGGAAGGAGAAACAGCTCTTGTCTCTCCTACTGCCGAGTCCTCCACTACCAGCTCCTCAACAGAGCCGGACTGGATCACTGATTTCGTTCAGAAAAAGGCAGAACGAGATCTGGTGTCAAAACTGAAGGTTGAAATGTCATCTAGTTTACGTGTAACTTTGGCATGGATCCCAGGGAGTTTTTTATTTTAATTTTAATCATCTTGGGGGGTTTTTATTTGTGTGTCAGGAGGAAGAACTGAAAAGAAAGAAAAGGGAGGAACGATTAGAAATGATCAGAAACAACAGTCAGCTTAAGTATGCTATGAAAAGAAAAGTAAGTAGGCTCACAAGGTGACAAAAATTCACCCACAAATTACAATCAATGTAAGTACACCTGTAACCAAACTTAATATATGTGGATTTCGGTGTGTTTGTGTGTAGAGCTGCGAAGATGATGAGGCAGAGAAACTGCTAAAGCTCAGCAAAGAAGAGCAAACAGAGACACAGAGAGATCGAGAGGATGAGGAGCTAATCGTTGCAGAGTATGAGAGTGACGACGAATCAAAGATGAAGACCGGGTGAGGAGGACAGAAAATATGTTAAAGATCATATCAAATGTAATGCCAAATGGAAACATTAAAATACACACACAATAACCGGCAGGTTGCTTTTTTTGTCTTATGCTCAGATTAAGTGCTGCTGAGGATGACTCCGACGATGAACTGGTGGAAGAACATGTTGCAAAGGTGTGTGAAAGACATTTGAGATCAGAACTCTGAGAATATTCCATCAAAACAACAATCCTTGTCAAGCATTACCCCTGAAATAAGCCTAAGTCTATGTCTGCATGATTTTAGATTTACTACTGCAGCCGCACTCACTCCCAGCTGGCCCAGTTTGTCCATGAGGTCCAAAAAAGCCCCTTCAGCAAAGACATCAGTGTGGTCACGCTGGGCTCACGCCAGGTTTGTACACACAAGCACACTCTTACAAACAGAAAGGGTTAGATTTGAGTGTGTATCTCATTAATAAAGAATATTTATAAACATGATTTAGATTTAGACAGACTGTAGCTCTTACTTACATCAGCTTATGAATTTTATCGGGCATGTTTTTTTAGATAACATGTGATGCACTTGGCGGGGATATTCCCTCTGTTTATTAAATTGTTGTCTTTTATGTTCTTAATTATGTTCAGTTATTATATTTTTCTGTCATTTACTGATAACTTTGATAAGTCATAGCTTTGGTTTAAGGACATACTGGGAGTTTCTCAAGTTTTCAGCTGCCTACGTTTTTCAGTTGTTGAATAATCCAGGAGGACAAAATGTTCTGTGTGAAAGCGCTCCATGTTGAAGAACAGCTGTGTGTACAGAGGATTGTTTCAATAATTAAGTTGTTGAGCTTCAGGAAATCAATCAGAAACTTCTTAGGTGATTAACTTAGTTTGTCAAGAGCCACAGGGCCAGAGAAAAGCCGGTTTTAACCTCTTTCATGAGGACATTTTTCTTGTCCTCTGTGATTAGAAATGTTATTTTTGGCTTTTGTACTGTTGAATAGACACTTAAAACATTCACTTTGGCCCTGGACATTCTGAAGAAAATGTCTGCTGTGCTATTAACTGAAAGTCTCAATGATTGACTGAGATCACAGTTAACATCAGTCAGACTATTCAGCAGGGTGATGTCTACCAACTGCAGGATAGTAGGTTGAGCTTTAAGCTCAAAATCTGTTGTCTTAGGCCATGTTTAAAAAAAATGACATGATTAGAGGTTTGTATTCAAAGTGTTGTAGTAAAGAGTGTTTAAGATGACGTATAACATCTACATTCCTAATAAGACCTCTTGCATTGAAACAGTGGAACACGAGGGCTCAGCACATTTCTGAGGGTGTTTGCTCAGTAAATCTCAAACTCTCTTCTGTCCAGAATCTCTGTATCAACGAGGAGGTGCGTCGCCTGGGAAGCATCCAGCGTATTAATGACCGCTGCATGGAGATGCAAAAAAACAAACATGGTGAGAGTCCATCACGCTCCACCTCCCCCGAAAGTCTGACCTAAAACTAAAACATAAAACGTTTATCAATTCAACTCTTTAAACCTTTTAAACCTGGAAAAAGTTGTTTTTTCCAAGCGTGACCTGGTCAAGAGGACATCTATTAACATTACACAGTATAAACACAGCATAAAGATACACATCACAAGTTCTTCTTCCTTTACTACTTCTATTGTGTAGAGAAGCAGCATCATGAGGACGGTGTGAAGCGCAAGCGAGGCGCAGCGAAGAGTGTGTGTCCCTTTAACAAAGCTTCAGCGATGCAGCAGATGAGGGATGGCATCCTGGGTTCAGTCCATGACGTCGAGCAGCTGCTGAAACTAGGCAGAGAAACACACTCATGTCCGTACTACTCCACGCGTCTGGCCATCCCCCCGGCACAGGTAACACTTCATCCACCCCCGAGTCTCGTCATGTTAGAGCAATGTTTTCATGCTGTACTGCACTATACTATATATATATATATATATATATATATATATATATATTATTCCATGTGGAGCAATAAACAATCAGATTATAGAATGTTGTGTTCATTGACTTTGACTTTTTAGTCAGTTTTTCATTTAGGCGTTAATCTGTAATGTCTTTGTTTCTGTCGTCTGTATAGCTGGTGGTGTTGCCCTATCAGATGATCCTCCATGAAGCTACAAGAAAAGCAGCAGGGGTCCAGCTGAAGGGCCAGGTGTGAATAGTTTTTGTTTTTCGTTCACTTTTTGCGTGTCGCCTTTTGTAAACGCACAGCTAGCATGATAGCAGGTTGTTTGGAGCTGTTTTAATATCTGTTCATTCTGCCGCACTTACTTTATATAGGCAGTCCAAATTAGAAATGTTGTTCCATTTTACTCAGGCAGAACTGTGTTGGACTTCTCTTTGAACAGGTGGTGATCATAGATGAAGCTCATAACCTCAGTGACACACTGTCTTGTATCCACACTGCAGAGCTCACTGGAGCACAGGTGAAATCCTTGCATATACATCAACTACAAACTGTAGCTTTTGCATTATGCATGTCTGTGTGATGTGCTAAAATGTGAGTCCTCTACAGCTCTGCCGTGCCCACTCTCAGCTCTCGCAATATGCAGACCGCTATAAGTGAGTACAAACACACTAAGACTGACACGATGCACTTACACATTACAAAAACCGTCGTTAGCTTCATGACTTTATGTTCATGTCTCTACAACTTCAGGAGCAGACTGAAGGCAAAGAACTTGATGTACATCAAACAGATTCTGTTTGTGATTGAGGGACTCGTCCGTGTGCTGGGAGGTGAGTGTGTGTCTAATGAGTATTTCATGACTCAAGGTTGTCTGAGAGGTCACTCTGAGATCAACTGACATCAGACTATCAATATGATTTTTGTAATTATACAACGTGAAACGTAAGTTCTCTGTGAGCAGATTGCACATATTGTCACAGTCTCACATACTTCATCTCTCGTGCTGATGTAAATTTTATCCTGGCAGGTAAGGTTGGCCTAAATCCTCTCACCCAGGCCACACAAACAGGTCAGTAAGTAATGTACCCACATCAACAGCACACATTCTAACAGACATCATGCATCCAAGCTGAAATCCTCAACCAGCTGTGTCTTTATCTTTCAGGAACTGAAATGCTAACCATAAACAACTTCCTCTTCAAGGCTCAAATCGACAACATCAACTTGTTCAAGGTATTTCTTTGTTTTAAATTACGACCTTGCCTTTTAGACACCTTTCTTAAGTTGCAAACTGTCCTTTCTTTAATGTTCCTTTTATCGTTCTCTCTTCAGTTACAGAGATACTTTGAGAAGAGCCTGATCAGCAGAAAAGTAAACGTTTTCATATGCTTCATGTGTAACTATTCGATGAGGCCTCTCAGTATTGTTGTGAGCGAGATCTTCTGTAAAATAATCCACGCCTGTCATCTCTCTGCAGCTTGTTAGCTTTGTTGAGAAGTATGCAGGATCAGGAGTGAGTTTGCACACTCAGAGCAGCTCCAACAAGGAGAACCGACGCACAGAGGGATTACATCGCTACCTTCAGACTCTACAGAGCAACCAGAGCGCTTCACCAGGTCGGAGGATATTTATGTCCCCCATGTGTTAAAAACTAGGTATAGGGAAGGATATTCACACCCCACAAATTAATGCAAGAAAAAACAAATCAGCATTAGTTAAACTGAGTTTGAGATGTGCTGAAATTCCCTTTTCCTCAGAGAAGAAGTTTTAACTTTACAACCACTAAGCAATGTGGCACACTGAGCAAATTATAACCGTGCATAAATATGAACAATGCACAGTATGTGCTTACATTATTCAATATTTCAGTAACAAAATGAAGTGCTGTAAATGTACTGATATGAAAGTGTGCATACAGTATTAGCTTATAACTCTGTATCTACCTGCTGCAATGCTTTAAACAATGCCTGTTTACAACATGCGGTGTCATCCCAACCTCCCCCTCCCAAGAAAATGTGCACCAATTAAACTGATGGTAGCTTGAGCTTCATCTGCCTGCATCATGGGTATTATACCCATATCTCCAACTAACAAGTTAAATGTACACATGCTAAGTGAGAAATATTTTCCTCTGACTTATTGTTTTTATTTTAGACTTTTGCGACTTGTTTATTGTGAATGCTCGTATTGTGATAACGACTACACTGATTTATTGTGCAGCCCTGATTTATAAGTGTAGCGTTCTGGTTGTTCATCCTGTGCGTCCCTCCTATGTGCAGTTCCTTCGGGAGACCAGCAGGGGTCAGCAGAGGCCGAGATAGTGTTGTCTGCATCTCCCATGATGCAGGTGGAGGGCTTCTTTATGGCTCTCACAAACAGCAACACAGATGGCAGAGTGATGGTGCAAAGACGAGGTACCAAACCTTTGTTTTCAACATGTAAATTGCAAAGGATAGCAATTTACATAATAAAGGAGAGAATTAAAACTTACTTAACTTATTTTTATACAGGTACTTTATCAGACAGCAGTGTCAAGTTCCTACTGTTGAATCCAGCAGTCCACTTTGCCCAGGTGCTAAAAGAGTGCAGAGCAGTCATCATCGCAGGAGGAACCATGCAGCCAGTAAGACCATTTTTTATAGAAATGAAATCAACTTTGCTGTGAAGATTGTTTATTCTCAAAGTTGCGCTTTAGGTTTCAGATTTCAAACAAGAGCTGCTGTTTTCTGTAGGAGTGGGAGAAGAACGCATCACTGAGTTTTCCTGTGGTGAGTGGCCTACTTTACGACACCGCATTACTTTGTACATTTCTCTTTTTTTTAGAGTTCAGTTCTTAGTCATGTTTTGATTAAACAATCTGCTTGATATGTAGCATAATGCTCGCTTGTTTTACCTTTGGATTATTCACTCAGATTGACGACATGTAAGAATCACGTCATGAACTCAAAGCAGGTTTAAATGTCAGAGATGGTGGATGGACGTGATGATAAAAATGTTTTTATAGGCATATCCATATGCTGCATGTGCGCACTTGTGGCAGTGTCACACAAAATTGGAGACATGTTCATATTTTATTAGATACTAAATACCGTATGTGTGGGGACAAAATAAACTCAAATGATCTTGCTCACTAATTCACGCATAAGAAATTTGTTCAGTTGTGCATTGCATTTATCTTGCTGACAGATATATAACCAATCTGGTTTATTTGTTTTAATGTGTGATATGTACAAATATTGTTAAGAATTGTATTTTTAAAGTCATATAATTGTCTTCTTTTTTGGTGTGTAGGTCATGTTATCCCTCCCGAGAATATTCTTCCCCTTGTCTTGTGCAGTGGTCCATCTGGTCAGGAGCTGGACTTTACCTTTCAAAACAGGGACTCTCCCCGCATGGTAACAAACACATGCTATTTAACTAAGTACTGCCTGTAGTATTTCTAAATACTGCTGCACTTTTCACACAACAGCTGTTGACAATTTGTGCCTGTTTGCTGACAGATGGATGAGACAGGGCGTATTCTCTCTAACATCTGTAATGTGGTCCCAGGCGGAGTAGTGTGCTTCTTCCCGTCTTACGAGTACTCGAGACGGATCATTTCTCACTGGGAGGCCAGTGGAGCACTCTCTCGTCTGGCTAACAAAAAAAAGGTGCATAACTTGCTTTTTTTCTTTTCTTCGTTAGCTTAGTTCTTTAAGTTCTTGTTTACTAAATGTCATTTTCTTTTTAATCTTATATTTTAATTGTTTCATATTTGAATGGTCATTTTCTTAAAGGTCACATATAATGCAAAATACACTAACATGTGTCTCTAGTGTCTATAAGCCCCCTCAGTTAGGAGAAAAGTCCATCCTCAGCCTGCTTGAGCACTCATTTTCTGAAAAAAAGGAGCAAGCAAAAAATGCAGTTTGGAGATTTTCCCTTTATGACATCACAAAGGGCAGTAGCCCCTCCCCCAGGTGGTTGACGCTCCCACAGCTAGGTGTTTGTTCTGTCCTCTGAGTCTGCCTTTTCACCGTAAACAATTGGGCAAAAAAGTGCAAGCATCTAAGCTCTTGCAGAGGGGCGTGGTCAGACACAGCTAATTCACATTTAAAGCTACAGACACAGAAACAACCTTTTCTGAGCAGGGTTGAAATAGAGGGGTTTAATAGGCATGATAAAATACAAGATCAAGAATGGAGCTCTGAGAATTATTTAAACTGGTTGGAAAGGAGAATAATATGTGACCTTTAATGTGATACAATTTTTGTTTTAACTAAATCACTTAAATAAATCACTTTGAATTACTTTGCGTGGGAATTGTTCTCTATAAACATGTCCTACCTTCATTAAAACATCTTTATTGGAAAACATTAACTCAAGGTTGGCTAAGTGTTTGCAGAAAAGTCCCTTCATGTTATCAAAACTACTTTCTCAGATCTTCCAAGAGCCAAAGAAAGCAAACCAGGTTGAACAGGTGCTCGGCGAGTTCTCCCGCTGTATTCAGGTACGACTGCTGCTAAAACATCAGCCTTCATCACAGAGCTCAACGTGATGGCCTCAGCTCACACAGTCTTTACATGTTATGTCTGTTATTCTTTTGTTAGAGGTGTGCTCTGGACAGCAGCGGGCTCACCGGAGCGTTGTTGTTCTCTGTGGTCGGAGGAAAGATGAGCGAGGGCATCAATTTCTCTGATGATCTCGGAAGGTGTGAATAATTCACAAACACATCGACAGTGAGCCGCTTTATATAGCTTCAAGTGCAAAATATGACGTTTTCTGTTGACATTCCTGACAGGTGTGTGGTGATGGTGGGAATGCCGTATCCCAACATCAAATCTCCAGAGCTGCAGGAGAAGATGACTTATCTGGACAAACACCTGGTGAATCTCTTTACTGTCAGAAAATCAGCATGATGACCTCCTCACCTGACTTAACTGACACAGGTAGAAGAAGCAATGAGATGCAGGTCCTTTTCAGTTTAATCACTTTGGTCTTTTTCTTTATTTAGTCTCACAGTGGAGGGAGGAGCCCTGGACAGGCGCTAATAGAAAATCTCTGTATGAAGGCTGTCAATCAATCCATAGGTACTGATAAAATATTCCAACAAATATGGTTTTAAAAGCACAAGAAAAGGGTGTTCTTTTAAAGGTTTTGTGGCATAATCAGCATTTATATGTATTTGATTTGTACCAAAAGGAAGAGCGATCCGTCACCGTGGCGATTATTCCTCCATGGTGCTGTGTGATAAACGTTATTCTCGACCAGCTACACTTGCTAAACTTCCCACATGGATCAAAGATCGCGCCAGCACACACACCACGTTTGGCTCTGCTTTCGCTGCCCTAAGGAAGGTGAGGAGTACACTTCAATCAAAAGCACTGCATCCTGACAAACTGTTATTCAAAGGTTTTCCATTTATGTTTCTGTTTTTAGTTCTTCCTGGAGAAGAAGCAGAAGCAAGTGTAGTTTCGACATAACTACTGAGTAGAACGTTGGGAGAAAACCAGCACAACAAGCATTCAATCTGCACGTTCAGCAACCTTTGATATTGAATGTGTTCTAATAAAAAATATGAATGGCAAAAGGCTATTTCATGGCCTGTTATGGCCCTTTTGTGCTGCTTTAGGTTCACTTTTTTTTTAATATACTTTGAGGCCAGAAAAGCTCAGAGTGCTCCTGACTGGAGCACAAGAGAGGCAGTTTCAGAGTCTTGTTTTTTTTTTTTTTTCAGCTTTCAAACCTTGTGTGCTCTAGTCTTCTGCTTACACCTCTGTTAAAGAAGTGTAAATAGAAAATTAAAAATAATCAGTATTTGATATTATTTAAATCCACAAAGCTAAAAATATCAGTATTTATCAGACTGATGTTTATCTGGCAATCCAGCTGGGAGTGAAAAGGTAGCCTGGATTTTTTTTACCTAAGAAATTTGGAATGAAGTGCAGAAGCATTGCTTCAAAGATATCACACTCAGGCATCAATGAAACTAGTTTATCCTTAAGGTCTTTTATTAAATCGAGACATGTTAGTAAGTTAATTTCAGTTAAATTTCCAATAATATCTGTTTATTAGCGTTATGAAAATATGTTTTACAATGTATATCACCAATAAATTGTAATTCAATTGAGTTTCATTTTCTCTTATTTTACATCTGGGGCCATTTTTGATGAGATTTGATGATTTTGAAATCTGATGATTTCGAGGGGGAAAAAAGAAAAAGTCTTTTTTACATGACGTTAACCATGACTGTTGAATGCTTTCATTGTCCTTCATTTCAAGCTTCCCAGTCGGCATCATCTGAGGCAGACTGGGGGGCAGGAAGTGGTGGGATCACATCAGACATCCTGGCAAATGCGCCGCCTGTACCAACAGGGGCGTCCCCTGTCTCCCCACCTGCTGGACCCTTCCCAGAAATTCCTGAAGAGGTGACGACACATTATTTGTTATACGCAGCTTTAGCTTCAAACATCAACTTACCCACCCCCCCCCCCCCCCCCCCCCCCATAAAAAAAAAAAAGATATCCTCACCTTTCCTTCGCATTGCAAGTTTGTTGAACAGATCGGACATAAAGTCTCCGCCACTAGATGCTGCTCCCACTGCTGAAAGACAGACATGCAATTACTCAATAATAAGGCTTGGGTTTTCTTTCCCCAGTGCACTTAAAGTGGAGCACATCATTACTGAAAAATGTTTTGTTACTTGAAATAGGAGGTTTTCTAAAAATAAAACCTTGGGTCAGGACTGGGCCAGCAAACCAAAAATGAAGGGAAAGACGTGCTGTCTGATGTTTAGTGTTACCAAGTCAACCCTTAATAAAGTTGGCATTTATTAAACAAAGGTCACAGAGCACAGGACTGTGATGATCTACATAATCGCCCACATCCCGACGTGCAGTGTGAAGCATTCTCATCCTGTGTGAATGCTAGCTGCAGTGCTTTCCCTTACTTGCATGACTTTCTGCTGCATTTAATAAAACATGAGAAGATCCACATTAAAACCATATGACACCTTGTTCTTGCTCCTTCTGTTTCTTCTTCTCCATCTTGCGCTCTTTAATGTTGCGTAACTTGGCCTTGCCAATGCCTCCGGCATTACGAATGGACTCTAGGAGACTGGCTCTGCCGTCTGACGGTTGAACCACCTCGCTGGGTGCACCAGACACAGGGCCTGCATTCAGAGGAGGAAGAGTTTACCATTAATCCATGGTGTGCATTAGCTGAGCCTGGTTGTAGTGTGTGGCTGGTAGAGATTTCTGCATTTTCATGCACTTGACAAACCTGAACCTGGCGCTCGTGAGGCATCAGTGGTGATGTCCACAGGAGGAGGAGGCGGGGGAGGGGGAGGAGGAGGCGGAGCTCCAGCTGGAACGGGGAGAGTAAGGCCAGGCTCGGGGGGTGGAGGTGGAGGAGGAGGCGGTGGAGGAGGAGGCGGGACACACGGTTGGAGTTGAGGTCCTGAAAACGAATGGATTAAAAAGTAATCAGCGTTTGCTTTCAAACATAAACATCACCCTGAAGAAGACTGATAGTGCAGAGTGTTCAAGGGATGTACCAGCTGCGATGCTCTCCTCGGAGAAGGAGGGAAGCTCAGGGATGTTTTGTGCGGTTCCTGACGGGGCGAAGCCAGGCCCAAGGTCTGCACTGTAGGACAGGTCGTCTGCAATGCCTGGCAGGTCAGGCAGGTAAGATGGCACATCTATCTCAGGAACCTGGCCCAAGTCTGGCACATAGAAGTAAGACTCTGCCGTCTGGGAGAAAAGATGATCAACATTGAAAGGTATCAAACAATTGTCCAGTGAGAGAGTGAAACAGTTCATGTATTCTTTACTTAACTAATAGAACAGTTCTTGTTCAATGAAAGTAAAATCATTAAGGGTTTAACAACAATTATCAACAATAAAGATATCTGGGGGAAAAAAGACTCAAGTACACAAGAGGAGGTTGAAAACTCTTGTTACTTTCCCCTGTTTCAGCTTACAAATAAACAATGTCTCAGAAGGATGATTGTGATACCTGTCTCTCTAGTTGCTCTCTCTTTGTTATGGACAACGGTGCATCAAAGGGCTTCTCTTCTTTCTCTGTTTCTAGTGTAGTGTGTGTTTTTGTCACCGCTCCAGCCAGAGGATCAAGGAGGACATACTTCTTATATCTAAAGACACGCACACATCAAAAGATGTAAAGAACAGATTGAAATCTAATCAGTGTCTACAGCGAGCGTCTGTGCATGTTTGTGTCGACTCACAGGTTCTCTGTAGTATTAAAGAGCAGCAGGGAGCTGACGGATGAGATGTTGCGTGGCAGACTGCCCAGCCCTTCCTCTGTCTCATCCTCAGACTTCTTCTTACTGCTCACACAAACTGGGAAATACATCAACTTCTCCTGAAAAGAAGACATGTAGACACAGAGTGAGAGCCGTGAGATGTCAACTAAATCTTAAATGAATCAATCCACAAATGTCACAAAAGAGCTTCTGAACACAGATGCGGCTGCGCACAACACCGCAGTGACAAATGATATGGTCAGGGGACCTGCTTCCGGAGAGATATTGAATTATACATTTTTAGCATCGGAGAAATTGCCTGCAGTTTTCTTTATTTTCCTCTTCTACAATATATGCACGCACGCAACTGGACCGTTTTGCTCTACATCTGTCATATCTTTCAGTGTGTAAAATAAGCAGCCTGATTAATCAACCAAAGAAGGGGGGGAAAGCTTTATTGTCCAGGTGTTTAACACACAAGGAATTTAACTTTGGTAGACTGTGCTCTCTTTTTACAAAGTAAATGAATAATTACAATTAGCTAAAAATATAAATATGTAATTAAAGGCTAATATGTACAAGACTAAATAATATATGATGATATAATGTTTTTACCGTTTTAAGCTAAGAGTACTATACTGTAAATATATATATATAATTAATTAGACATGATCTAATCAGAAGAATTTGGCTACCCGATAATCGCTGTGAAAAACCGAGTCTACCTGGCTGTCAAAGCCGTGGCGTAAATTCTGTGGGATTTTTGGTAAAGGTAAAAAACGTTCAGAACTGCCATCTATGTTTAGCTGAAGCTTAAGGTCTGCATCTTAAGGGTTCTTCCTTGTGCTAAGGTCATCCCAGTTCAAATAGGATAAGAAGTATTTCTGACGGGACACAACGAGAAACTTGCTTCGATAACCTTAATTGTCTCTTTCAAATGTGAAGTTTAAGCACTTTCAGGTCATTGGGATACGTTGAGTTTTCTTTCGCCTGCTGATGACTGTCAGGCCACGTTACTGAGGCTACGTCATTACTCAGCTGTCAGGATCAGATATAACACTTTGTACATACAGCAGAGGGAATGTAAGGCTTCAGGCTGTGGAGGCAGCCATGACACTGAATGATCAAAGACATCAAAGATTGGGCTTCTCATTAATATAAAAAGCAGATTGTAGAGTATATTCTAATTCTATACCAAAGTGTTTGAAAGAGACTTTTTAAGGTGTATGGTGGTTCAGCTCTTAACACCTGCATGAATAATGGGGGGGCATGAAAGTTTACCTCAACAGACTACGTAAATATGAGTTGAGCTTGGTCATAATTCTCAGCGGAACACAAAAGCTATGCGGATGGAAATAAATCATGTCTCTTTTTATCCCAGTTTCCCCCAAAACTTTTCAGTAGGGTCAGCTGTATAAAGAGGCACTTTGTGAAACCATTGCTTTACAAAAAAAAAAAGAAAGAAAAGAAAATCTAACACTGACCTGTAAGGCCTTCTCATCAAATGGTCTAAGTTTATTCTGGATCTTTAATCGGGGGCGGGTTTGTGAGGAGGGGTCTGTAGCTTCAGTAAAGATGGATGAATAATCCTGAAGTCGGTCAGGAGCCGGGTATTTGGCACTGGAGAAAACCTGCACACACAGAGAAAAGCTGACATAACTGGCTGAAAGGTTTTTTTGAAATGCATCTGGTCATCTTACCAAGTCTCTATTGTAAATTATGGCTGCAATCAGTAAAGCTTGTCTCCAAGGTGAAGGTGCTGCGTTACCTTAGTGGCCTTCTTGCTTCCTTTGATCTTGTCAACACGAGCCTGTGCTAGTTTAATCCGGTCAGTGACGCTCTGCAGCTGGCGGCGGTTCTTTTCTACACTGTCAGACACCCTGGAAAGAACATGAACATATACACCATCACACACATACATAGATAACATTAACTTTTTTTTTTTTCAGTGTGCTGAATCGCAACCATTACACAGCTTCTTGTTGATCCTTTGACATAATTTCTCTAATTACAAACACATCGTCTTCCAAAAGTGATTCAACAATTTGTTCAAAAATGTCACACCTTTAGGGGATCAGACCTTTTTTTTTGCAGAAGTGTGAACTTTTTTTCACATGAAATAGTTTTACCATATATAACATGCCATGTCCAGAGATACTTGTAACAGGTGTTGTTTTGTCACCAACCACTTCATTTGCTGTTCTGTTGGTACTTTTTCTTTTGTTGAGTGGCAATCTGTGAATGAAGTCATGAGTAACTGGCCGTATCTCTTTTTTTATTGTCTTCCTATCACATTGAAATGTATTGTCCTCATTAACTGTGAAAATTTCAATAAAATTATTTAATTGGAAAAAACATTTGACAGATGAAGTTGTAACAAAGTTCCATGTGTCTTAAATTATCTTGATCCCTGCAACTCGAAACAGGATGAGTGTCCGTTTCAAATGTGTCCGAGTACCTCAGACCTCTTTAATATATTAAGCTCAGCAAATTATTTTAACACTACTGATGCACGCCAAGTAGAGCATGATCTTAGCATGTTATATATTACATTGTAATGATCATCATTTAAAACATGTCCTGTAGGACTGTTTTTCACTACAATAAAAGCGCCATGGCATGCCTATGCTATTGGTATTTACTGTAAAGCCTTAGTTTTACTGTACCTTCAAGTTTTAACTTCTACTTAATCTGTGTTGAGTTTTTTTGTGTTAAGTAAGTACAGGCTTGCCTTTTGAAAATATCAGTCGAGATGTTCTCCAAGTACAGTAATGCATCCGCTATCTGATGGACCGCCTCCTCTCTCCTCAGGTCTGGCTGGATGAGTGGCACTGAGTACACCTGGCCCTCCAGGCAGTGCTTCTGGGTCATTCTGAAAAAGATAAACAACACACACTCAAGTTAAGGGACATAAACAAATTATTGTGCTACTTTTTCTCAATCTTAAAATGAGATTCACATTGTATTATTTGGCACTAAGACGACATCTCTACAATGAAAACAGTTGTTCTGTCTCTGATGGATTGTGCTCATTTATACAAATCTAACACCAGAAAACCGCACATATTTAGGCAGTATGATATCATACCATATTACAAGCCCCCAGTCACCTGACCCTCACATGACAATACATGACATGCTCTTTTAAAACGCACGAAGAGTGTCTTTAAGTTTTAATCTATAGCTGTATCAGCAGCTGACAGCTAACCTTGATGACTTGATTTTGTTTTGTTTTTTTATAGCAGAGATATTTTTTAACAAATAAACTACACAACGTAAACAAACCAACTGCCTTCACACAAGACATGACCGGTGTGATGACAGCATAAAATGTGACACAACGTTTTCTTTGAAATCTACTTACCTGACCATGGGTGATGTTTATTTGGTAACACTTATGAATAAATAAAATACGGAGCTCTGCAGTAGGCTGCTAGCATCCAGGCTATGGATTAGCAAAACAACGGAGAAACGATTCAGTACTTCCGCATCCGCGTTGCACGTGACAAAACCAGGATCATGTGTTGCCTTCAGGTTTCCTCGGACATCCTGAATATAGAAATCGATAACAAAGATATAAACATGTTTTTATCAAACAAGGCTGACATTTGTCATTAAATATAGTTTATTGGTCCTTATTCTACATTAGATGCATTTTACCGGATTCTGCCACTCAATATTTATTGTAAAATATTAACAAAACAGTTCATATTTAAATATTTGTTAATTATTTACATGATGCAACCATTATCACTGTAGTGTAAACGCCTAGCAAACATTCGTTAGGCCTAGCATAGCCTACTTACCATTACATTAATTGATAGGCCTATTCATTTTTATGATTGACTTAATCCAAATCTAATTTATTTAGACAACAAATGAAAAAAACACAATGTCTCTTGTTAGGGTAAATGTTGCCCTAGGAGCCTGTTTATGAAAAAAATCGCAAGCTGTTAAACGATAGCCTATAGTTGCAGTAATGTCAGATTTTTTCAAAATATATTTATTTGTCATTGGACTGTGTGCGGTAAAAGAGGCGAAAGAAAGTTCAGATTGTAAATCTTCTTCTACTGCCCATAGGGTGCGTGCTTGCTCTGTATAGTCTTTTCGTATAAAGCTATGTGCGTAATGACGCATCGGTCCTCCAGCGCCTCTTCCCCCCCCCCCTTCCTGTCACATCTGGATCTGGCTCCTCTCATCAGCACCACTCATCGCACTGAAAGAAAGAGCGAGAGAGAGGGAGGGAGGGAAACGACTGGAGAAGCGGAGGCTAACTCGGTCCGTGCAGCCTCATCCACAACCTGGCAGCATCAAGGAGAGGAGAGCGGAAGGACATCTTCCCTTCTCACTGATATTTGGAATCTCCTCCTTCCTCCATCCCTCAGTCCAGCTTTTTTCTTCTTCTCCCTCTCTCTTCCCTTCTCTACTCCTGAGTATGATGAGCTCCAGCCTGCTGGAAAACCCGGTGCAGGCGATACTGTACCTACGGGAGCTCACCACCATTGTCCAGAACCAGCAAAGTCTCATCCAGACGCAGCGCTCCCGGATAGAGGAGCTTGACCGGCGGGTGGACGAGCTCATCGGCGAGAACAGGCACCTGCGGGACGTCAGGATACAGCAGCAGGATCCTTACCATCACCTACATCACCATCATCACCACCCAGATCCCAGCTGTCTTCCTCATCACCACCCTCCTCAGGATCCCCAGCTCAAGACAAGTGTGGGGTCTCTGCCGGACCATGAGGCTGCACCAGCACTGCTTGAGACGGCTCCGGAGGTCCTGCCGTCGCCTCCTCAACCAATGAACCCAGGCGACATGCAGCTTGTCCCGGCCGACCCTACCACGGTTTCCCCAATTGAAAGTGACCCAGAAAACGAACGAAGTTCCCTCAGCTGCCGCTCTCTGGTTCCGATGACCCCCACAACCCTCTGTCGATCCTTAACCCTGGCTAGGAAATCCGAGTAAGTAGAGGTTACGTGATTGTTTGCAGATGTGCCAGTGTGTGTGTGTGTGTGTGTGTGTGTGTGTGTGTGTGCGTGCGCGCGCGTGTGTGTTATAGTCCACAAGATTTGCAGAAGGTTTGTATTTAAAGACCCCCATACGGTTTTATCTTCTACAGTTATACCTACTTAATGAATTCCTTACCTTGGTTGCGTTTGCTGTTTTAAATCTTTAGCAATAATTGCATTCCAGCATTAGCTGGAATCTGTGGACCAAAATGAGTGTGCATACGCGTGCGTGCATGTCATGCAGATTGAGAGGCGTTTAATTAGTAAAGAAAGCACTCGCATATTTCCAATTTACAGCTGTGTTTGTGTGTGTATGAATGTCGTCTAAGGACTGTGCCAGAAGAGAACGAGGTGGATTATCTAAATGAGAAGCTGGATCACGATCACTGGATCATTATATAACAAACAGCTGTAGGTCTACGCGCTCTATATCGGTGTAGCCTCTGTGTGTGTGTGTGTGTGTGTGTGTGTGTGTGTGTGTGTGTGTGTGTGTGCGTGCGTGCGTGCGTGCGTGCGTGTGTGTGTGTGTGTGTGTGTGTGCGTGTGCTGAAGGCACTTGGCTCAGCTATGGAGCTAAATATGTGGTCAATGTCAGTACAAAACTGGAGCAGCTTCACGTGCCATGATGTGACATCGGGTCACTGTCCGCTGATTTTGGTTGTTTCTTGATCTATTAGGCTACTGTACGGTATCTGGGAACTCTCATGGGACACTGATGTTGCTGCATGTGTGAATAGACACACATGCCCACACACACTCCTCCATCCCCTTACTTGGCAACAGAGCCTATACAATCACACCTGCTGTATATGAGGGGGGAAATGCTCTCTTTTTCTCCTTTTCTGTTTTGTGAGTGTTTGCTGTGTGCTTAAGTTGTAGGCCACCTCAGCAGGAGTCCTGATTGGTCTCTCTGGGACTCCTCCCCCACCAAGAGGAGCAACACAGAGCACATAAGGTGTTTAGAGGAGCAGAGGAGTACAGAAAATGAAAGGTTTTTTTAAAGGAGTTATTGACAATAATGATGCCACACCTTGCACTTCCTGCTCTTTGTGTGTTAGTGTGATTTCAGTACATGTAGCTCTCTCACCTGGAACCTGAGTTACTGATTTTTTATAATTTGACCATCTTAACACTGATGCATAAATTGAATGAATCGTACATACTAAGAAGAAATTACAATACATGAATTGTTGTAGTAAAAAGTGTGTGTGTGTGTGTGTGGGGGGGGGGGGGGGGGGGGGGGGGGGCAGAAAACAGCAAAGTCACCCACCAGTTGCCCATGCACCAGAAAGAGCAGGCTTGTGGTCTATTACAAGGCCTTCTTGTTCCTGCAGTTTATGTGCATCCCTGAATGCATCTTTACATCCCCACCTGGCTATTCATTTAACTATGTTCACCTTAACTTAACATCACATTTCTAGTTTTGTTGTTTGCAGTCCAGGTAGGTTAAAGAAAGGGGCAGGATGGAGGCGGGTATTGGGCTGTAACTTGCAGTTTTCGAGGATTTATCTCTGTCGTTGCCTGCATGCTGCATCCAGTCTGCAGGCGATTTTCCTGTTGTTAGGGACTTGTGTGTATCAGCTTAAAACCCCTATGTCTTGGCTGTTTAGGGCCTATATTTAGGTGCATGTGTTGGCATTTCTGCTTTCTTTTCATCTATCATCTGAATGTTTATAAAGAGCCTGATCTTTTTACCCTACAGATAAATGATGTAAATGTGTGTTTTGCAATGGTTTTTGTTGTTGTGAGTGCTGATGATGCACGTGGATATGCCCGTTGGGGAAGGAGAGGGGGTTGACAGGATCCTCTATCCTTTGCTTATTCACTGTCTCTCTCTCTATCTCTCTCTCTCTCCAGCTGAGGCTCCTATCTGCCCCACTTAGCCCATGGAGCGAACAGTAATCAGCCATTCTCAGGAGAGAGGAGAGAAAGAAAGAGAGAGAGAGAGATGCATGCTCAGTCGTTGTCTTTGATGGATCCTTTGGAGGTGTCTGAGAGAAAGGAGCTTGAGGCTGACGTTGGAGTGGGCCAGTGAAAGAAAGGGGAGAGAGGGTAGAGAGAGATAAAAACTGAGGAAGTGGGATGGAGAGGATAGGAGATGGGAGTTTGAGACAGGTAAAGAGAAAAACAGGGAAGAGAAAAAAAACACTGCATTTAGGATAGCTGTCCCCTTAGTTTAACTGTGCTCCTGGAAGGGAAAAAAAGATAGATTGGACAACAGAGGGACAAGCTGTTGCATGCTGTGTCGCAGTAGAAGGTACACACAATGTACTGGCAACATTTTGAATCCAAATGGAGCTGCTCTTGTTGCACGTCAAACCTCCCTTCCTTACACTCTTTCACTCTGGTTACCTCTGATGAAAAGCGTTGCGTTAATACTCTTAGAATGCAGGACAGAGGGGAGGGATGGTGTGAGGGAGGATGGGTCATAGAGAGAGACAGAGAGAGCAAATGTGCAGACAGAGGAAGTCATGTTCAGTTTAAAAATTCACCTGTTCTCTTTACAAGAGCCGTTGAAAGCGGATGGAGGTTATGAGTGTCTTGTACAGACAGATGGATAGACCTGCTGACTGTGTGTTTCTGAGTAAGAGAGAGAGAGAGAGTGTGTGTGTGTGTGTGTGTGTGTGTGTGTGTGTGTGTGTGAGTCCAATGTGGCATTATCCTCATGTGAACAGATGAGCTGAACTGTTTTGTATGAACATCACAACATAAATTAACTCTTGTACTGATAAAATAGCTTTGCAGATGTAAAATATTTATTATTGCCTGATCTCCCTTCTCTAACCTTTATTTGAACTGTCCCTTCTATGACTTTGTTTCTATTTTTTTGTGCAGAGTGGGGATTTTTTGGAATGCATAGTGTTAAGGGAAATCATTTTAATGAGCAGAGCTCTGTTTTTTCAACTCTATGTTAAGAGTTGTGTCATGGCCATTTTATCTGCTAAATGGTTTTTTTTAACTTCCTTTTTGGCTCACTTTTATGTTGATGCTAAAGATTTCTACATACTGTATTTTTTTTATTTAAGGAACTAGTTCAAACGTTCTTCAAAATGTTTGATTTGCTTCCACGAGATACAAGATAAGGCAGATACCATTTTACATGATTTTATATCAAGTGCATTATTCGACACTTAGTTTGGCCTTTTGACCCCCAAAACCTTCAACACATAGAGGGTGAACTTCTGTATTTATTACACAGATTTAGTGCTGTTCAAGAAGTCTGAGTATTATGAAGAGAATATAAGAACATGGACTCATTTCAGGGCCATTGATTCTGGTGCCAAAGGTTGAAATACCTTAATAAATGATTTAATATCACACAAGATACTCATTTATTCACAAATCAAGTGTCTTAATGGATAACTTGAAGGGTTAATGGAGTAATGAAATGTAAAATGATATCACGCTGCAAAAGCTATAATATGTAATTGTACCTGTAGTCTGGCTGTGTATTGTATGCTTATGAAGAATCTCATTGAAGTTGAGCAACTTATTTAAGGTGGTGATTTTAGTTGTGCTTGTTCTCTGTACTCTAGTGTTGAAATCACTGGGGAGTCGAGTAAAACAAAAGAATAATGGTCTATTAGATTTTTTTATTTTTTTTTGTTACAATATTGATTTTGAGATTTTAAAACGTGTTGGAGCTGTGAAGAGAGGACAATTGCTTATACTGAAAAAATAATGTAAATACATTCAATTAAGTCAGGACTGTAAATAGGCTCAATGCTCAGATGTGTACAGTATGTTTGCTTGGTGTGTGCACACGGGTACATCTGTGTGCGTGTTGTTGATGTGTGTGTTTGTGTGTATGTGTGATTAGTCAGTGTTACAGTCTATGGTTAACAATGATTGAGCAGTATAATTCATAGAAACCAACATTGAGAAGTGTAGATCAGAGATGCTTAAAAAAAATAAAATAAAAATTGTCGTTTAAAGTCCGTAGAAGTTGCTGTGAAAAGGTAGCTTTTTATAGCTCGGACTGTCATGCCGAGTCTTGCACTGACTCTGACTGCCTGTCACTGTGGGTCTTTGTCACGAGCAATATGCTGAGCCCGAGTCGGTAGACTAACTGTAGCATAGCCAAAAAATTTACTGTCAACTGAATGCTCTCAGGCTCTTTGTCGAAGGACCTGAGGTGACCCATGCCCAAGTCTCTTAAAGACACAACATGTTAAAGACACATACACACTAATCTTTCATGGCTCTGGTAGTAGTAGGTATCCTGCATCCAGACGGTCCAAAGGTTTATATAGAACAACCTTATCTCCAACTTTCATTTTTCTTTGTTCTTTCTGTCTAAATTTGTCAAAATAAAAACACCAGCAAACCCCCTAAAATATGAATGAAAATGTAAAATGTATGAGAGAGAAATGAGCGTGGCGAACTTCAGAGGAGAAAGAGCAGAACAACAACCCTTGAGTAACCATCTGTCCAGATTAGGTTTGGGAATTCTGCTAAATCACCACAAATCTGATGAATCTGGAGGGAGGAGGCATAAACATCCGGACACACAAGTGTATAAATACTCACACTTACTCTAAGCGTTCTCTGCCTTGTGTTGACCTACATAGGGTATTTACCCCGGGATCATTGCCATATTGTAAACAGAAGCTGTAGAAACTAATCCAGAAGGGTCTAATGAGAGGCTCTTCAGGATCTTTTGAGATGTTGGACCAAGAGTAATCATAAGGAGGATGATGGAAACAAGGCAAAACTTAATCATCAGCAGCCAATAACAGCTGAGACATGCTGTCCTGCCAGTTCCCCTCTCTTATCCCCTCTCTCCTACCCTCTTTGCTTACCTCCTCTCCTCTATTTGCCTATCCTTCTACAGGAGCGAGACTGTGCTGCATCAGTTCTGCTGCCCCGCCCCTGAACATCCGGAGGCCGACACCAGTGGCTCATCTGGGTAAGACAGCTACTTTTACTACCACATTTTTCCCTACAGGTTTTTGCCACTATCCTGCTCCCAAAGTGTGCTGTTGTTAATGCTGTACCTCTGCTACTTGTGTTAGGAGAGGTCACCCTCAAAACTATTATTTTTAATCCTCGTGCATTCAGTTATGGCAGACGTTTCGGCCTATTAAAAGTTTTCCCATGCTGCCAAGTAATAGTTTATAGTGGATTAAGTTAATATTAGGTCTCTTTTAATAATGATACAAAAAGTACAGTCTATATGTAAAGTGCCATCTTGGCATTATCTTTGTACATTAACACTAAATAATGGATTTCTAAAAATCCCTTTTTGGGAAAAGGTTGGTTAAAAGGTTGGTTAAAAATAAACTAAAGGATGTGAGAATTAAAGGCTTTCAGTGGGTTTCGTCATGAAACAAATACATCACACCCTCCTGTCCTGTGGGGAAATGTACATAAAGTGAAAGAAGACGGGAAAAATTGATTTAATGGCAATGGTCTCAGAAGAAGAAATGAAAGAAGATCCATCTTAACTACAGTCCTGAAAAAGGACTGCAACCAACATCGTAATCATCATGTTTTTCATTGATATCAGGCACTCTTCACTCTTTTCCTTGAGATTGTGACTTATTTACAATCCCCAGAGTTGCAAAAGCATAAAACAATCACAGAAATGGGTTTAACTCACCTCATTAGTGTAGACTGCAAGAAAATTACTCTGTTATCAAAAGAAAACTATTGTTGACCTAATCAGTTACAATAGCGTAGCCTAAGAGCATTTCTCCAGACTACAGGAAAAGGGGCTAGTTTTTCTTGAGGAAACAAGTAATTGTAGGTCCTACATGTCCGTCAGTGTGTCCACTATGGGTTTTGATCACGCTTGCTTTTGTGAGTTGGGTTGTTGTGAATGTTATAGGAGCCTGTGGCTATAGTGACGGGCTAAATGCTCTGTAACACACATATATAGATGTAGCAGCCTCAAGGGTTACTCATAGAGCAGTGACAGAGTGAGTGGGGGTAGGTGGTGTTATGGAGATGGGGGTTTGAGAGGATATTGTGTCTATAAAATTACCCATAGCAACCCAGTGATGACATCATGAACAGCTACTACCATAGTAACCAGAAGAATCTAACTTTGAAGATCTTCTGCAGCCACTCGAGTCGTCTGTTCCTGCGTGGGAAGCGCATCTATTTGTCATATGAGTTTGTTCACGTTTTATTTGTGTGTGTGGGAGCGTGTGAGTCCTTGACGTTTTACTTAATGATTTTGAAATGATTACATCAGTGCTAAACTTCTTTGAAAATCTGAACTACTACTGTTCAACCTCCTATCTTTTTATACTCCATAGAGTCTACAATCTAGAGTTTTCTATTCTATCGCTCTCTGTAGTGACTACATCTGAATGCATCTCTGCTTTTTATTTGTCAACTTGAGGCCTCGTCTTCGCTTCTATAATCACCCCTCCACAATTATTTCTCATCTCAGCCCTCCCTTTTTCATCTTTGACTCTCATGCTGTTTTACGAATATCACCATCTGTCGGTCTGGAATTCCTCTCTCTTCTCTCTGATCTGATGACTGATCCTTCACACCCACGTGGCCCTGATTGGGAAGGCTAATGACACAGCAGCAGTAGCGGCAGTGGATGCCCACCTGAGATGATGATGAGATGTAGAGAAGCAGTTTCGACACAGCTAAAGCTCATTATAATCATCACATGAATTCTTGTATGCCTGGTGGCTGCAAAACCTGCACCACCTCTGCACGCTAACTGTCCCAATGCATCCAAGCACACACAAAGCTCCCTGGAGTCGTCATGAGATCCGCCTCTAGCCTAACCTGGTGCGCCTTCTCTACACTCAGCCTTAGTGTGTGTGTTTGTGTATTTCTCCCCTGGCTGTGCTGTACTGTAAGTCTCTGAGGGACCTTGAGAGATGCAATATGACAGATGCTCATTTTTCTTCCTCCATGACATCACTCCAGCAGGCGGAGCAGTGAGCATGTGCTGGTATGTGTAAGGGTGAGAGTCTGTGTATAGCGCCCATATCATTTTAGAGGCTTTGCTGTCCAGATGCATTAATAGCTCAACTCTTACTTTTAAATCCTCTAATGTATTCTAACGTGCACTAATGTATTCTGATGCAGCACAGTGTTTTAATAGAGATAGAAACAGCCTCCAGCATACACATACAATTTCTTCCTGTTTCCTCTCTCAGTTTTTTTTTTTATCTCAGCATTTCATTCGTCTCTCTCTCTCTGCATTTCTCTCCCTTTATCTCCTTTAAAGTTATGACCAGAACCCATCTCTGTTTTATAGCTGGGGACATAGAATATTTGCTTTCACTGCAATCAAAGGGAAAAAAGTGGAACCTTTAGTGATGCACTCATCATTTAACCATGAGCAGGCTTTTTATAATTCCCAGTCCTGTTTAGCCCTGGTCCACTTTGTGTTAAAATGATTACAGTAAGCATTATCATGGTGGAAGAAAGATTACAACAGTACACACCATCATGCACACACACACACACACATCCACACACCCACACACACACACACACACACACACACACACACACACTCATAACTGCAACCCATATAAAACCTCTTAGGCTGTGATCATACCCTTGTGCTTACATCAGTCCAGTTTGGCAAAAGGTGCTGTATATTTAGTGCGATGACAGACAAGTTTTCATCTACTATTTTTCCTCTAAGTTGGACAAAAATTAAGAGACTAAGAGAAGTAAAAATGTTCCATTCTGCTGTGTCATGGCTGTAATTCACTTTGGTAGGCCTTACATGATTTGAATAATACTGTCACATAAAAGAACATTGTTCCATCTGTCGACAGGAGCTGGGATTATGAAAAGAGGGAAGATGGGGCACCAGCAGAGACAGCCTTTATAGTCCACTTAGTTGAGTCATATTCAGGCTGGATTAAATAAATGTTTGTGTTTTGCTTTGCTTCTATGATAAACAAAAGCCATTGTTGATTAAAAACTATGTTTGCCCATTGCTATGTTGATCTCTCTCATCCACCCCCCCAAAAAGAAAAAGTCAACATGATGAAACACTAACAAAAAACATTTAACCACTAATTGCGACATTGTGCTTTTTTTTGTCATGGCTTCAGAAAAATACAAATTTCTCACAAATTTCTAAATGCTCATGGGTTTAATAGGTCATGCACTGAGGAGTCTGAGCTCAGCATCGTTGAGAGAAAACTTGAGAGACTGACACAAGATTTGGTTTTTACAAGACTACACCACAGTCAGTGAGGCTCAAACTGGTGATCAATTGAAAGAGTCAAAGATCTTCAGTGCTCACTGAAATAGGCCTGAAATGAATAGTAGTAAAAAGGTCTTGATTGTTTGCCAACCTACAGATCAGATGATACATACTGATGACCACAAAACTGATCATTCAGGTAGAATAGTAACAACAAGAATCTGTGCATCAGCATGTGAGATTTTCAGACTTTTCTCTCATATTTTTGTCAAATTCTGCGCAGTTTTACCCCCAGCATCCTTTAAAACGTATGAAAAGGAAGTCTGAAGAGAAACATGGACTCTTTGACCTCACAAGGAGCTTTCCAAGCAAAACAACCTCAATATCCCCTCAAAAAAGAATAACAAAAGACTGAAAACAATTAATTAGATTTTAAATTAATGGAAAAATGTTTACTATTCATTAACTCATTGGCTGCTCATAATTCATTCATTAATTTTTGCAGTCTCCCTCTGCTTTGTTTAGCTTAGGCCTATGGCCTTACAATATTTACTACATAATTCAAACATTTAGAAATTATGATAAAAAAAAAGAAAAGGCTGATTTGTATCACGGAAAGAAATGATGAGGAAAGTATTTTTGTCCTATAGTTACATGTCTAAAGTTACCCTCCTTTAACCTGCAGTGGAGCCACAAATCTAAGCAAACAGGAGCGGACACATAAACTCAGTCATCCTGGCCCCGAGCAAATGTGGTCACACAGCACTCTCCACCTGCTGCTTCCCTGCTGAACCTCCTCACACCCGGCATTGTGGATGACCTACCACAGTGATAACTGTGGAGCTTTGAAGGTCATAAGGGAGGACTGATGGCTTTATTATTTGTTATTTCTGTCGCAGCGGACAGATGCTGAGTCTGGAGGACGGAACGTCCTCTGGCAGTGGACATGAGGTGGAGGGGACCAAGAGAGAGGGGCCCAGCGAGTATGAGATCAGCCTGGAGAATAAAAACAAACAGGTATGCTCCTTTTTCCAAGTTTGTTTGTGTTTGTGAGGGCCTGTAAAAAGTGTCCATATAGTGGTATGGAGGCCAAGCTTCCTCCTCCACCTGTTTAATCATGAAGTGTGTGAAGATCATTTGACATTGTGTCTTGTATGGCAAAAAAGTTAAAAAAAAATCCCATTCAGATCTATTTATGTCCGTGTTGGCATGAAAAAGAACACCAGTGATTCCACAGCAACAGGATCATGAAAGATGCTAGGTTGTCATGGTAACAGCTAATAACTGCTTCTGGCGGCTGGAGATGTCTTTATTTCTCAAACCAAACTGCTGAAGGGTCTGCGGTTGCTACGGCTTCTGATGCTGCAATGCGAGTGTGTACAAGAGTGTCTCTCTGTCTTTAAGTGTATGTGCAGTGCGCAGACACACTCCTATGTGTGGCTGTCCTCCTTTTTCTCTCTCTGTCTCTTCTTCCCCTGCTTCCCACGTCCCCTCCTCCCCATTTTCTTCCTCCTTCATCTCCTTCTTTCTGGAGATATGGATGGTAAACATTTTGGAGAAAGCAGAGATTTTTTTTTGTCCAACAAACGTAACAAAAGACATGCTGGTGCAGGTGTTCTCTTTTCGGTTTCTTTACAGCACCTTTGTCACAGCCCATCCATCCAGCCTCCCATGGCCTTTCAGACAGTATTAGTCACCCAATGATGATAGATGATGTTTACTTTGGCTCCTAAAGCATAAAATATCACTTGTTTAAAATAAATTGACACAAACTAAAATACTCTTAAAAATAAGGATATGAGTCTGTATCTCATGAGTACAAAATTGCAATATGTTTTCCTGCAGATGGATGAATAAATATTTTTCTTTTGCTACTGTGCTTTGCAATATCACACTCAGTGTCATCAGTGAGTTACAGAGCCTTGTAAACATGTTTGATATTGAAAATCGCTCCCCCTTACTCTCTTCTCATCCCCAGATAGAGGAGCTGGAACAGAAGTATGGGGGCCATCTCATAGCACGGCGAGCAGCACGGCGTATTCAAACGGCTTTCCGTCAGTACCAGCTCAGCAAAAACTTCCAGAAGATCCGTAACTCTCTGTCGGAAAGCAAACTGCCCCGCAGGATCTCCCTGCGCCATCCCAGCCCTTCAGGACGAAACAGGAACGCAGCCCAGAGACACAGTTATAGTCTGCATCCGGGAGGAGGACAGATACCCTTACGTTCCAAAACTCCTCCCCCACCTCCCTGTCGCTCCACCTCTTTGCCTCCTTCTCCGGCTTCGGCCCCCACAGCTGCTCCCTCTCCTGCCCCAGGCCCAGGCCCAGCTCCATCTCAAAACCCAGGACAAACACTCACACAGCTTGAGGACTGCTTCTCTGAACAAGTGAGTGCTTATATTTCACGTTAAAGTCCACAAAAGGTTAATATTGGGAATGCAAAAGAAACCCTATTTCAAGTCACTCCGCATTACTCTGATGGATTACTAGTACATTTCACTTGTTAAGTTATAATGCTCAGAAATCTATAAGAATGTGGTGATTTTTTGAATTTGCTGTCGTGCCAGCTGCACAAATCACGTGGAATATGTCCACAATAGAGTTCGATACAGTTTTGTATAGTCCTTCATGATTTCCACAGATGATGCATCTGCATGACTTGGCTGATACTCTGACATTTCATCTAGGATTGTCATCAAAATGTTATATCATCCAACATAAGGACTCATCTGCTATGGCCTGGCCAGGCTTTAGACCTCATCTTTTCTTGGCTCCCATTTAAGATAAAAGATATCATCTGAACATGACTTTCTTTTCCATGCTTTGCCATTGTTTCAAGTCTGAAAAGCAACTGAATGTATTTGGAGAAGTGAGATAACACCTGCTCAGACAGGTTGGGTTCTGCATTCAAATGAAAAAGCTAAATTATAGTCTGAGGAAGGTCACTGTTACCATGCCCTTTTGCTCTCCATGCTACTCTGACCCTAGAAAGAGTTAGTCAGGGGCTTGACTCTGCCTTTTATCTACAGTATATTTTATTAGACAAGTATTTATATATTAGCCTCATTGGGTTGGTAGGCAGTTTCTTCTGAACGCCATGATCTGCTAAGTAGGAAGACATCACCACTGTCTATTTCCTCTAGTCTTGCAGATAGGCATTAATTAGCATCCCCTCTGGTATCTGAGAGTTATCCACACATGAATCATTTCTCTTGACCTGATTAGATCATTTCTTTTTAACTTTTTTAAATAATTATTTTATCTCTAGCTTCACTCCTTGGCTCAGTCGATTGATGATGCTCTTCGTGGTTGGAGCTTGTCAGAGGGGGGAGAGAATAAGGGGCTGCTGATGGATCCTGGTGCTCTTCGTGCAGCTGCTGAGAGTGCCTGTCTTCCCCGCAGTGCCAGCTCACTGCTCATGGCCTTTAGGGATGTCACCGTTCATATCGACAGCAATAGTTCCTACACCATTTCCTCTGCCACCACCACAACCACCACTTCGCTCGGGAATGCTGGCGGAGGGCAGCCTGGCAGCAGGAAGACTTCTTTGAGCGGGATGGCTGGTGGAGGAGTCGGCCTGTTATCAGATGACCTAGAGTTCCCTGCACCTCCGCCCAGTGAGGAACTGGAAATGGCTGATCTGAGTTCCAGAAGGGGATCAGCTGTGCCTGCTTCAGGAGGAGGGGGATTCGAGGGAGAGATCTGCTCAGACAGGTTGGGTTCTACCTCGACGTGTACCTCTACCTCCACCTCTATCACCACCTCAGCACAGTCCAACCAGCAGCCTGCTCAGATCTACACCCAGTACCAGCAGTACCACTACACTCACCCTCATCAAATCCCTGGGGGACCCAGCCCTGAGGCCCTGCAGGCCCTGGTCGTGTCTCTGCCGAGGGACCGCTGCCAGGATCCGGCCTCCTGCAGATCCCCAACCCTGTCCACAGACACACACCGCAAACGCCTGTACCGCATAGGACTCAATCTGTTTAATGTGTGAGTAGGACAACAACACATACATTCACAAACATGGCATGCAAAGAAATCACAAAATATTACAGGGTCCAAAGTACACTTAGTACTATTTGTGTCTCGCAAATCTCCCACAGGCCGGCAAAAATGCTCTAAGCAGCTGCTCATTAGTGTTTGTAATTGTTGGGAGGAGCTGTCTCTTCCTTGCCATTTTGTGATGTTGTGATGTCAATAGGAATAAAAAAAGGATGGCAATGGGGGCAAAGGTATGAAAAAGGAAGAAGCAAGCATGGTAGAAAAGAGGGAAAATGCAGCTGAGGAGAAAAGGCAGTGAAGGAGGTCATGAACAAAGAGTCTCAGGGTTCTAAAAATAGACTCCACGGTTGGACTGCACTTATGATTAGTTCATACAAATTAAAGTAAATTAAGTCTTGTGCATCAGTGACAGCGGGTGGGGGGGGGGAGATCCAGAAGTCCAGGGTTAACAGCTTTTACACATGACTGCACTCTCCCTGTCTCTTTCTGCTTCTTACACTCTCTAATACACACATTACGCACCCATTCTCTTTACCATGTTGTTACGCAGTTTCTTTCTCACTCAAGCCCACACACCTATCCGCTTCAATGCACAAAAACATCACACACACACACTTGGCTGCTTAACTCCTGACACTTTTCTGCTTTTGCGCTCATGTGGACAGGAACCCTGAAAGAGGAATCCACTTTCTGATCACACGTGGTTTCGTCCCGGACACGGCCATCGGAGTAGCTCACTTCCTGCTGCAGAGAAAAGGCCTGAGCAGACAGATGATTGGAGAGTTTTTGGGGAACAGCAAGCTGCAATTCAACAGAGATGTCTTAGAGTGAGTACCCAGTGTTTATATATAGTTTCATGAATGTTGCACAGGAAGATATTGACATTTGTTTGACTTGTTTAACAAACCAGAACCCTTCATAGACTGTTGGTCTTAAACAGAGGATAGTTTTTCCTTGGTGTTTATAGACATGAGCTAAGATTGTCTTTTTGAAAACTGATAGAAATAAGGTGTAAATGTCACACCTTGCAATTTTCATATTGTTCTCTCAGAAAGTCAAAACAACAGAGTCAAATGTACCTCACTCTCAGGTCCAACTTGAAGTAAAACTCTCAAAAAGGATTCAAACTCAGCAGTATGTCTTTGTTAGAGTCTAGCGTCCAATCATAAACATACAGTATCCCAGGGAGAGAAGAGACGACTGCAATGTCAACGCTCTGCCTTTTTTAATTCAGAATTTAAATTTTCTACTGAAAACATTCAAGACTTTTTCATCGTCTGAGTTTTACTTTTAATGACACTAATATTGACCTTAATTAGTGAAATTGGTCAATAAATGTTTAATAAAACTTGATGTGAGAAAAAATCTCTACTTAAGGTAATACTTAAGTCCATCATGTAGACCCATATTGAACATTCAATCTCTTATGGTAAATTGCTGTAGAATGTCTCACCCAAAAAAAACCCAGTTTATTTCCATCATAATAGTAATTTTACTTCAACCCTCTCTTTAAAAAAAAAAATCTCACACATGGTTCGTCCTTTGGTTGTCGTTACTGTTTCTATCATCTCACATGGCCCTCATAAGTGCACTTAGTTTGTTTGATTGCTGCTAGAGCTTACGTACGCCACCTTTGTTTGCACCTTTGTTGCTCTTGGGGCAAAATGGAGATAACATAAACTGTGTTTCTAAACTATGATCGTATTGAATTCAGACTCTTAAAATATCTATTTTAAACAAGCATTGAAACATAACCTGTGATTTATGCATGTGTGACACAGACACACAAACAGATGCAGTCACTTGGCATGCAGCACTGGCATGCATAAATGCAACAGAAGCATGAAAACACGCATTTACTTAATGCTTCCACACTCACCCTTTTTGCATCCATCCAGCGTAGACAGAGATCTCAGATAGAGAGGCTTTTTGCTGAGGTTGTTGCAGAGACTGTAGAAATAGGTCACTGCACTGAAAACACACACACACACACACACACACGCATACGTACGTACACACACCCTTTTGCATTTAGACACAAAGATACAAATACGCACATGAACATAAAACGTACACTCACAATCTTGTGTATGTACTTCTTCCATTGCTACAGAGTGTCCTCAGCCTTTCATGTACCTCTTCTCCTACCGCCCCAACGCACACACACTCTGCATATCATCATCTTGCCCTCTCATCCCTCTCTTTCCTTCCCTCTTATCTTCCACTGTCATTAGAGCCCATCTCTGTGTGTGTGAGCACACGCGTGCATTAAAACATGTCATCTCATGTGTATCTTCCATGTCGGCGCTTCTGAAATTGAAGTGTGACTGTAAAAGCAAGAATTGCCATCAGCACATCTGCACTCATAGTTTGGCGCACACGCACAAAAACACACCCTTGTACACGCTCACTCACTCACCTTCTCATTAGAGTGACACTCTGACTCAACCCAATCCCACTTATCTTCTCTTTTTGCTCTCTCTCTGTCTCTCCCTTTACAGTTGTGTTGTGGACGAGATGGATTTTTCAGGCATGGAGCTGGACGAAGCACTGAGAAAGTTCCAGGCTCATGTTCGTGTACAGGGGGAAGCACAGAAAGTGGAGAGACTCATTGAAGCCTTTAGGTGAGCCTGTCAACTCACTCACAACCGGGCCACACAAACAAGCTCTGGCTTCACATTTTAATAGGCTTTAACATAGCAACAGTCCATCACATGACTTAGCATTGCTGGTAAGGGCACTCTTTTAAAATGAATACACCTTTTGCCTGTAGCCTCCTTTGCAAAACAAAAAAACTGACAAATTTTCAAACCGAGGCAAAGAAAAATTCTAATCTCCTCCTGCAGCCCTGTAATAAGAGAGCAACCAGAATGGCATACTAATAAGCTGACTGTATAGACAGTGTGTGTTTTACTGGTTGCAGGCTCACTACAGCATGCTCTGATGAAACCAAAAACCTCGTATCATTAACTAATTACACTGATTGCCTGTAACCTTTGACTAAACTCAGCGTTGTTTGATTGTCAGCCAATCATAATGGAGACTTGAGCTGCGGGCAATCAGCGTGTGTTCCTGCAAGGACAAAAATAAATGCACTATTTAATAACTTTCTCCCCTGGATGACAGTTTCTATCCAAATCTTAAGGCTATGTAGGCAATGTGTTTGTACATGCCTTACAGTTCTGTGTCCATTTCCATCCAAAATCACACATTAATATGTAAAAGTGCACGTTTGGTACTCATTTTGTCAGTGCAGACTCCTGCCCTCCGGCCACTAAAATTCATGGGCATATCTGTTGGTGAAGGCTCATTTAAATATATCAGGAGGAGGCTGAGAAATCAACCATAGCTTGCATCTCCTTGTGCTTTAAGTAGACCATCTAGCTTTTTCTCTTGCAAACTCCTTGACAGAAACAGGATTTCATGTGGCCTTCCGAATGAAAAAGAAAAAAATGGCAAAAGAAAAACCAGCAGTGACCAAATAAAAAAAAGCTACAAATGGTCTGTTTTCCTTTGGCACTGTCCTTGAGATGTCCTGGTAATATCCAAAGATTGCTCCCTGGGCTGAAAATGCAATAAAAATGGCCATCATTGTTTTCTTTTGGAGAGTAATTGGTTGAATTGTAGTGTACATTTAATCGGTCTCTGCCCATGTGTTTGCTCTTTCCCTTGGGATTCCCTACAATGTCACCACCAGGACATAAGATCATTCACTGCCCATTTGAAGTCATTACCCAGGCGGTCCCTCTGAATTAAACTGAAATGTTAGTATAATTTAATGGGGTATGAAATCGAGTACTGCGTGTTTATTATCTGACCACACCTTAATGCATTAGGACCACATTGCCATATTTGTCAGCGCTAATATCTGCCTTTTGTTCTGAAGTGAAAAACTTAGTTTTCCTATTCTTAAATACAGTTTTTCCCTTTTTTAGGACTCCGAATTGTTAACCCCTTTGTTTCCAAAAGGAGATGGAAATCCAGTGTCTAGAATGAAACTAGCGTCAATGCTAACAGCAGGATGCTAACACACAACTCACAAATTTTTTTTGTTGAGATGAACAATGTTTATAAAGTATACCATCTTAGTTTCACTTGTGCTTGTATGTACGTATTATTTAGTCATAAACAATTGTATTAAGATGGAAAGTCAGAATCTTCAATGCTCAGTGAGGCTATAGGTCATCAGGAGGGAACAATTATGAGACCATAATCAGACCACGGTCCATTAAGGAAGTCGGTTCTTACTCAAAGTCAGAAGTGGTGAGGGGGGTGAGAAGAGCAGTCAGCGCACTTCCCCTCTTGGCTTCTGATTTGAGGGCCAATCAGAACACCCACTGCGGCCATCAGTTAATCTCATCACACTCAATCATACGTGCTGAGCCCCTGGGTGCAGATTACAAATTCATCAGTGATCCCAGACCATACTATCTGCAGCTGTGGCTGTGAGTATAGGTCAGAAAGGAGCCAGCTTTATCAGGGTAGCCAGACATCCGATGCCACATCTGTTATGTAACAGTAGTTATGTCATCTTTTTGAAGCATGGTGTGCTCTTGTCATGGGTAGTTCTTTTATATGAAGCGGTATTTGTGCCAGCTGGCATGCAAGTTACATATGCAGATATGAAGATAAGAGACCGTGAGCTTGTGTTTAAATAAAGTGCTTACATAAGACGGGGATCCACGCTTCAAAATGTGTGAATGAAGCACACACACACACACACACACACACACACACACACACACACACACACACACACACACACACACATACTGTACACACAAACAGAGCTTTATTTATTCACTCAGCTGTGTGCTCACCCTGTGCATAAACATTCACACATATGCACTCACTTATCTGTGCACATGTCCATTTGCATACTAACACACTCATGCATACGGTAAATCATGCCTTGCTTTCAGTCTTTGATGAATTTGCCGCAGAATTACATCAAGTTGGCAAATCAGGAGGCTCATTTGTGCCTCTGCTTGTCTCCACTATGCATGTGAATGTGCATAATATATTTGCAGCAGCAACTGTGCCGAGCAGGATCTATTCTCTCTCGAACAAAGGCATTGTTACTGAGCTGCGCTGTTGTCAATTGATTCCCTGCAAGTTCTTTGGTCTTAGATCTTGTGTGCAGTTTGGGAAAAGGCTTTCTGCTTGCCCAGGTCTCAGATGTGGCCTCTTGCTTGCATATGCTCTGACAAGTACGTAGTCCTCTAGAGCAGAGCAGCCCTCTCTATGTCTGCATCCTGCCTGGCTGCAGAGATAAAAGCCTCCTACTGTTGGAATGGCCCACTGTGTAAGTATAAGTGACAGTAAGAAAGATAGGGAGGGAGAGCTGTGGGGGAAGGAGAGGTGGAAGGGAGAGTTGTGAAGCCTGTGGGTAGGGATGGAAGAAAGCAGGTCCAAATGCACCAGCAACTGTTTCAAAGTAGGCTGGGCAGCGTAATCACCCCCAGACCAGAACCACTTTGGACCTTCAAAGGTTTTTTGTATCCTGTCTGTCTCAGATTTATCAATCTACTAGATAAGTTTATACATTGGTGCAGCTTATTAACCCTATTGTGATATCAGCCTGAAAATCCTCGTATAAACTAATAGAGAACACAAACCAAAACACTCAAAAAAGCTCAATCAAAACATATCTGTTAAATTACAATTAGCTTAGGACTATTAGACTGCATTAGTTTTAACTGGGCATGCTCAATTACCAGCGTGTAATTTAACAACAGTCCAGCTGTAAAAACCTAAAATGCCTTAATGGTCTCAGTTGATTGTGGTTCACATCTTTCCGTTGTAAAAAAAAAAGAAGGTTTGGCCTGTTAAATAATGAGAAAGTTGTGCTACAGATGTCACCTACATCAAATATTTTGATCTACAGTAAGTCGATTGACAAGAATCAAATTTGAAATTAACTGTTTAATCATATTTTTAACGTATACACGGTTTTTCTGTTGCATTCCTATTTTTCTGCAGCCAGAGGTACTGTATGTGTAATCCTGATGTGGTACAGCAGTTTCACAACCCAGACACCATCTTTATACTGGCCTTCGCTGTGGTCCTCCTCAACACTGACATGTACTCGCCCAACATCAAACCACAGCGCAAAATGGGACTCGATGACTTCATACGCAACCTTAGGGGTAAGAGGCTCCAAATACACAAGGCCGTATATGTATGAGAGAAGCAGAGCGTTTGCATATGTATTGAGGCTGTATGATGCGTTGCATATTTTTATTCTTCTTGGCAAGTGATTATATTAGTATCCGGTTTGAAAATTGGGTATTTATAGTGCATGCACCTTTAGTGCAGATCCTGGGGAGATACATCTAAGAGATATGCAAAAAAGGACGATAAGGTTGACGAAAAAGAAAGGGCAGAGAAAGTCAAAGTTTTACAACCAGCACTCTCTTATCTAACTCACGATCAGTCTTTTGAGTGACAGCCCCTTGGAGTGAAGTAAATTACTCAAAGAGGTGGAGAGCGCCTGCCTCTGTTTGCAACCATCAAGAAAACCATCAGCTGTGCAGGGGGAGAGTTCTGATATCCTCGACTCACATCTCTGCACCTGAGACCTTGGCTTTGACCCATTTAATTGAGGTTCACTTAGCGTTAGATTTAACGATATGGGCTTAGATTTGCGGAAGCATCTCTTCACCTGCACTTCCTGCAGCTCTCAACGAAATCTCCACATGGCAAATTCATACATACATTTACTGCTAGCAGGTCTTATATGGAGAAAATTCACTTTTATTTAAACCTTCAGCAAATGGAAAATCAGCCAACAGCTCGATCTTGGTTTATAATCTGAAAAGTGGTGAAAGGCTGTGACGATGTCCGTGTGCGACTGCAAAGTGATAACGCAGCTGGACACAGTGACAGCTCACATACTGGGATAAAAGCACATTTTTCACTTTTCTGATTAACGCTGCAAAAAAATTCAGTCATTGATATTTAAGGATTTATTAATTTTGTTAATTTTCACTGTAGCTGTTGTATATGATATGTTACAATTTAAATAATTCGATTCACAATCAATATCTTTAAATACGGTAATTACAAACGTACAAAATTATTTTAGTGTCAGTTTTGCTTTTTTGCTATTGATTTTGAGACTAGCTTACTGCACATGGAAGACAATGAAATAAAATCTGTTTTACACAACATTTTAAGTGTGCAACATTGAACACTGATATAAGGGCAATTTAACGTGAATACATTGGATAAAAAGTAATTTAGTCATTAAAAGATGATTTATAGATGGTCCTGAGACATCCATTCATGCAGGGTAAGTAGCTTGGCTGCTTTTAATGCATTAAGTGGGAGAAAGTAAGTTTTAACTTTGTGTGTACATTTTTGTCATATATTGCTCTTCAAACTAAAAGTAAGAACAAGTCAGCAGAATGTATGACAAATCCAACCAGAAAAGCTCTTTAATGCTAGCTTAATTAACTTGCAAGCTGCAGCTTATAAGCTAACCAGAACTAAACCAATAGTGGATGTTTGAAATCAAGGAGATTGTTGTATAAAACTTACATCATTTCTCTCTGAACTACATATGATTGTACTGTTGATATGGTTTGCTTTGTGTATGAATTGACCAGGTGGCAAATGAGTTCACTGCTGGGAATTAATACGTTTTCTAATGCTATCAACTGTTGGATATTCAGTGTATTTAACTCAATAGCCCTGATGATAAATATACAGATTCTTACCTTGATCAGGATCATACCTAAAATTTATGAACCATTTTTTCTTCTAGGTGTTGATGATGGAGCAGACATCCCCCCAGAGATGGTTGCAGGCATTTATGAAAGGATCCAACAAAGGGAGCTCCGGTCCAACGAAGACCATGTGACCTATGTGAGCCGTGTAGAGCAGTCCATCCTGGGCCTGAAAACCGTAAGCAAGATTTGTTTGTTGCGTGTCTGTTCCCATTTTTCTCGTTTCAGTGAGCTGTCTGAACTTGTTTGTACCTACTCCTTTCTCCTAGTTGTGTCACGTATTTTTTCGCTGCAGTCCTTTCTCAGTACTATCTGTCATCTCCATTCCTATAACCTCTCCTCTCTAGATCCTTGCCGTGCCCCACAGACGTCTGGTATGCTGCTGTCGTCTCTTTGAGGTGCCTGATGCCAACAAGCCTCATAAACAGAAACTGTCCCAGCTGCAGAGAGAGGTCTTTCTCTTCAATGACCTGCTGCTGGTAAGACCTTAACTCAGAGACTCACTGTGATACTCCATACATGCACATTAAACAACATTCATTTGTCATATAGCAAAAATAACGAGTTTTAACAGCCAGACATAATCAGATAGATGCAATTTAGTCTTGTTGTGTATCTCTACTGTAGATCCTGAAGCTGTGTCCTAAGAAGAAAAGCTCAGCATCATACACCTTCTGTAAAGCTATGGGTCTTCTGGGAATGCAGTTTCACCTCTTCAGCAATGAATGTAAGAAGCTATTTTATTCTGCTGCAGTTTACTCTCAATACAGTTCAAACTAAAGCTGGAAGAATGCTGAGTGGACAGTATGAGCCATTTGGAGTTTCTCGTCTCAAGAACCAAGGGATGATAAGGGGTCACCAATAAAACAAAATTGCTTGTATGCTTGATTTTAGGTATTACTTTTAAAAGAAAGTCATTTCAGTATTTCAGCTGGGGATTGTGGTTAGAGGACATTTTTAATTGAACCCCGTTTTTGTCAAAATAACAATTCATTACGAAGATATTGTTCTTTAAGCCGGCATTCACCAAGACTGCTGAAAGAATGAGCTTAACGTTGACGTGCAAGCCTGAAGTGGCAAAGTTTTTGCGGTGATATTGCTATTCTAATCTTTTACCACATCAGATCACCATGTTAGCATGCTAACACTGAGTATTGAGTAAATGGTTCAATTCATGAATTCATCCACAGTTATCTTGGCGATAACAGCAAGGTATCACAAAGCATTTTCTTGAACATTCAACAAGGGGAACATATTTGATCAAACCAACAACAACACAACCCTGTGAATGCTGGATGAATTGATCTCCTAAAACATTACAATCTCATTTTGAGAACATTGTTTTGAGAAGAACAGGAATATGTACTCAGGTTCTTGACTTTCAGGCATTTAGAAAGGGTTAAAATGTCTCATAAGAACAAGAAAAAAACTACTTATCTAATCTAGCTGTAAGCTAAAGTTCTTTGTTGCCTACATAAACACAGTTTGTATAAACTAAAGAGCACAAAGGATTTCACAGTACTCCACAGCCTCTTTTTTTTTTTTTTTTTTTTTTTAAGAAACCACAGGTGTTGGAAGATCCTATTCAAGAATTAAAGTCATGGTGAAATCACTTTCTTTTTCACTTTTTTGGGGTTTCTTATCAGACTATGCCCATGGCATCACCATGCTAAGCCCGTTTACCTCAGAGAAGAAGCAGCTGGTGAGTTTCTGCTCCCCGAGCGGAGAGGAGCTCAGAAAGTTTGCAGAGGAGCTCCGAGAAGCCATCACAGAGGTCAATGAGATGGAACAGATACACATCCAGTGTAAGGGAGCAAGCACACACACATCAACATATGCAAATTCAAAGAATACATACTATAATATATGTGCAAATCTCTCTTTCTTACGTTATAGGGGAATTGGAGAGGCAACAAGGCATCCAGCATGGCATACACACAAATGGTGGGCAAGTGGACACACACACAGGCTCCCCCTCAGGTACTTTGTTTTCTTATGCAGCATACAAAACTCACAACAATGCACTTATTGCACATAGCCATTTATACATTACTAAAGGAAGTTTAGAAAATACATGTGACACGGTTGTGAAAAATAAACATACAAAGGTTAAAGGCCTAAGGCGTTAGGATTAGGTCAAAAAATAAGATAGTAGTCAAAAGTTGATGAGTAAGAGGCGCTGGAACTAGATGTGTTTTTTTTTTACAGTTTGACAAATCAAACAAGATGTTTCTCCTTGTTTCCACTCTTAATGCTTTCATGCACACCTCGTTCTGGCTTTGTACTTACCATGCAGATTAAAGTAATGTTGACTCATCTTTGTCTCTCTGTGAAAGCAAAAGTATTCATTTTAACCAAGTAGGTATAGATTAAATCAAATACATCTTTTGAAATATTGGTGTACACATTTTTTTCAGTTTAAAGAAAATACTTTGCAAGCTGTTTCCCCATGCATGGTGCCTTTATGCTAAGTTAAACAAAACACATACGAGCGGGGAATTCATTTTACCATCTTACTCTTAGGAATAAAGCAAATATGCAAATGTAAAAGGATTGTGTAAACAAACATCACCACCCTGTATGAGAGAACTGCTCTCAGTTTTTGACATTACATGTAAAACTAGTTAACCCAAACCCATTTCTCCCCACAGGCCAACAAGATCTGTATGATAAAACCGGAAACAATAACACAGTCGAGGTAAGCTTGACAAAAAACCCTCTTGTCTCCCTCAGGTAAGTGTCTGCACTCCGGCTCTGTACAGTAGGTGGGGTTTTAGGTGTGTAAGAGTGAGTGTGTGTTGGGGCTGAACCTCGTCCTGAAAGGACAATCTGCTTTATGCTTTGCTTTTCAAAGAGCACCGCCTCTGGCACGTCTCCACTATGCAGCTAAGGATATCAAGGCCGCTGAGAGGAGCCGGCTATAGTGGCACTACAAACAGTCTTTTTCTGTGCCTCGTGAGTGGATCAGCAGCCACTCTGCTTGCTATAAAACATCTCTACTTTCATCAGCTGTCGCTTGACAGCCTTACTGTAGAAGCTTTTGCAAGCCACCATAAGGCTGGATGGCTCTTAGAATACCATCTACAAAGCCACATAAGCTTGATACCGTTAACAGTCTGTCGAGTGTGTATGCGGGTGTGTGTCTGTAAAAAAAACCCAAGCCATTCATTTAACGAAGCAAAGTGACCGAAGCCCCCTTTTCCCATTTTACTCCTTTGCCTATTCTCTCCTCTCTCTCCTGCTTTAATCAGTCAGTCCCTTAGATTTGTATAAGTGTTTTAGGGAGACACCACGCCCTCGGTGTCACCTCTTTCCTATCCTGACACTCCCTCTGTCTTTTAGCTTCTCGTTCTACGACTCATGTTGCTCATGTCCGCGCACACGCACACACACACACACACACACACACACAGACACACACATTACATCCAAAAAGTCTTTGTGTCCTTGTCATGATCTCTGAACAAATCTTTTCATACCCTGAAACCGTTTCTCTTTCTGTGCTGGTGTTTGTGAAAATGTGATTTAGAACAAAGTTAAAATCATGCAGAAACATGATTAAGAGAAAAAGAGGGGTGGGTTTTGTATTTGCATGTGCTTGCTCTGCATTCTACCTACCTGCATGCCTGCATGCCCATGTGCGTAACACACCAGAGGGCTGCGTAGAGGCTGCGTTCAGGCTGGTAACTCCTCATGCGTTCTCTGACTGTTCCTAAACTAGGTGTCAATTCACAACAGGCTGCAGACCTATCAACTGAGCCAGCCCAGTATTGAGTCCACGCCTTTGGCCCTTGCTGCACCGCCCGCATTGCTCAGCCCCATTCAAGCTGGAGAGATCCGCCCAGAAACACTCATCCAATGCCAGCAGATTGTCAAGGTGATCGTGGTGGACCAGAGCGGGCGAGGGCGAATGGAAGCGTTCCTCAGCCAAGGCCCAGCTGCTCATCAGCTCATCCAGTCCGCCCTGTCCACACCTGTGCATGTCAAAGAGGGGGATGGCCCTCAGCCCCCTCTGCCACCTCCCCCACCACCGTACAACCATCCCCATCAGTTCTGCCCCCCAGACTCTCCCATGCCCCTCCACCACACCATGCCTCTCACCCGCAGGCGCAACTCCAGCGGCTCCCGCAGCATTGTCTGAGTCAGCACATTCTTTATGAACCCCGAGGGCCAGAGTGGACCCTTACTTCCACACAACATAGACATGCTGTAGCACGAGTTGACTCACTCTAAAGAAAGCAAAAGATTTATCAAGTATGCATCACAAAGGAAAAGGAAACCAACAGGTATCGATCCAGAGCCCTGACTGAGTGGTGGCATTTGAACATGGAATTGTTTCCAAGAGACAACTTCTCTTCTTTCTTTTGTCTCCAACATGTCACCCAGTAGCCAATGGTGTTGTCTTTCTAGATTTCGCATACTTAACAAAATGTGTGACTCTACATTTTTGAATTCCATTTGTCCTTCGGTCATGTCAGTGAGCTGACAATAAAAGAGAGGGAAGATGGCAGCCCTTAAAGGACAAATGATGGCTTTACATATGACAGAAAAAGAACTCTATTTTTGGTGTGTTTCAGTAGGAGTAAGGATTCATCTCAGCAGAGCGTATCGAGCTTCTCCTCACTATCTGTTATTCTCATCTTGGCATAATGTGAAAAAACAGGAGTACCAGCTTGTGTATTTCCCTCATTTTACAGGGAATAGTTAATAAGTATGCATGAGGAAGAAGGTGAAAATATGCTCTGACATGTCTACCTTGTCATGTGCAGTGCTGTGTACTAAGAAAGATGTCGCTACTCACCAAACATACCCAAAACCATACCCTATCGACAATCATATTTTTCTGTGCTTCATCGTGTTTTCCTAAACTTGTGTGAGCACCCATCTCCTCATTAGTGTGTGACTCCCCTGATTCTGTGGCGTTTTGGTCTCAAGGAGCTCAGGAAAGGATTTCACTGTAGCTCATAATATGTGCACCTCTTAAGTTGAACTGGAAGCAGTGTACTCGTGTAGCATGTGTTCATTCTGCTTACTCGTGCAGCAGAGAGTAGGGCTGCTAATTCATCCAAAACAAAGGCTAAAACAGCCAGATGAAGCCTTTTTTTTCTCTTGTAAATTTACTCCTTAAAGGTTTCCCAGTGTTAACAATGTTCAAACCGTTGGATTAAGGCAATATATCTGCCCTGAAAACTCCTAGGTTTAGTTGAAAAAAAAAAAAAAGAACAATAGTAGCTCCACACAGGGTAGACCAATGCCACCTCACAGAAAATAAGTATTATATATTTTCTTGCACACTTACTTAAAATGTTATTAAAGCAGAGATGCATTCCTATACTGAATGTTTATCAGGGTGAAAAACCGAAGCTGTCCATGAAATAATCACTCATTTCATCAATGTGTAGCCTGTCCGGTGTCGATGTTTCAAACTCGAGCCAGTTTGTACAGCAGATCATAAATCATCCATCGGAGGAACACCAAACATGTCTTGTACCTTTTGCACCACAGAATATATTGGATATATTGTAAATAGGTCAAATAGATTTATTCTGAAAAAGTAATTGGTTTGCCCGGTGTGTGTATCTACGTATGTATTTGTACAGAGAAGATCTAGTTTAAAAGAAAAAAGGATATTATAGTTATTATAGTTATTATTAATCACATTTAATATCAGGGGGTGTCCTAAATCCTACTGCTACAAGGGACGGGAAACAGGCAGCTTTTATAGAACACACTCCAGTTACCATGGTAACACAAACGGATATTATTACAGATCTACATTCATCATTTAATTACCGTGTCATATTATTATTATAGGATTATTAAGAGATGGCTGTGTCACCTGTTATCAGGTGTGTCAAGGGCTATGCTTGGGGAATATGCACACATACATGCACACACACACACACACACAATATATATATATATATATATATGTATGTATGTATATATACACACACACAGATATTTATACAATTGTACACACAGCCTAACACCCTGGCAAACACACAAACATGCACATAGCTGCCAAAGCATCAAAACAACAAATCCTGCTTCCGACCATCTTAAAAACTGCTTGATTTCTCAAGTCAGCGACACCATGTTGTTTACTGTAAACTCTGACTTGCTTATACAAAACAGCATGAGATCTGTTTTTTGTTCTTTTCATTTACAGCGTACACCCAGGGGAAGGGGGTTGATTATAATTTTGTACCATTATTGTCAGGGCATGTTGAGTTGATTGATGTCACCTTACACCCCCCCCCCCCCTCCCCCCGCCACACACACACCTCTAACTCTGACCCCTTCCTCCTGTAACTTCTCCATGGTTGTCATGGAAACGCACCAATCTGCATCCTCACTGTGGAGCACTGTCATTAATCTTTGCACCCTTACGATATTTCTAAAAAGGAGATTTCTTAAAGACCAACATGTTTACTAATGGAATATTTCTAATTTTTCTGTTTGAAGAGAATGAAAAAAATAAAGTAGTTTTTACTCTGGACCACTTTTTGACCCCTCTCTGTCTGTCTGTGTGTCTGTCTAATTGCATCATAACAGCATCCTCCCACAGTCTCTGCATCTTTAGCACCCCCTGCCTCTGTCATGAATAAATTTGCAGCACGTCCAGGTATACCAGAGGAAGATTGTGAAATAAAGAAGCTTAGGGGAAATCAATATTTCCTGCTCTGAATTCATTTACTAATGAATGAGGTCGAAGTCAAGCAATGTTCAATGTGCATTTTACTTGTGGGGTGTGTATCTGTGTGTAGTGGTTTGCTCTCTAAACAATAAAGACAGCAAATAGTTAATTTCATATCAGAATGCCAAATCAGCTGCATTTAGTCAAGAGTCTTTCAGGAACAGACTGGAGGGTTTGGTCAAGTGTCAGAGCAAAAAAAAAAATACAAATACTTTTTATTTTAGCAAATCACTCTTGAGAAAGGATAAACCAAACAGAAATGTTGTCAAAAATGTGAAACAAGCAGAAATACTGAAACAAAAAATACCGTTTGGCTGAATAAATTATCTTACAAAAACATAGATATCAACATTATATAGCAATTACAATAAACAGTGAAATTAATTTGTGCAAAGTACATGTACTACGAGATGTGATAAAGCTTTGACAGTCAGTTCATCGTTTCAATGTCTCTCCTCGACGTACCTGGTTACGTTTGTCCCTGTTCTCTGTGTTTTCTCTTTTTCTTTGGAAACAAGACGACAACAGGTTCATTTACGGTCAGACCGTGCTGAGAAGTGGGTGGAAGTGGAGCAACAAAGTCTTAGTTGACTGGAAAGCTGTTCACTTCAGACTGTGCTGTTCATCTCCTGTTTCTCCTCCTGCTCCCTCCTATGTTGAGTCATGAAGGTGTTCTGTGCACAGATCACATCCAAGTGACCTCAAAATTATACAAAAGTCTCTCTCCTTCCTGTCAAAGTGTCCTTCACATAGTGGTCTCTTCCCATTCAAGTTCAACGTCACCTGCAGACCAGAACATCGGTGTGGAGTGAGCACTGTGCAGTGTGTGTTTGTTAACCATGTATGTGAGTGTGTGTACATTGTTTACCTTCCATGGCGTCAAGCGAGTCCATTTTCTCCAGAGCAGAGTAGCTGACAAACCAGATGGACTGGCTGTTTCCTTTGTTGTTGAGAAGTTCCAGTGTACTTTGGTGCAGGAAGATGTACTGGGCCTGACACACACAAAGCAGACACACAGGAAGTTATGTCACAATTCTTTTTTTTTTGCAAGACAAAAGACTAAAAGACAGAAAATTAGTTTTTAGAACCAATTAAAAAAACAACAACACTTGAAGCTAAATTGAATTTTGATATTGAGAGTGATTTTTTCTTCATTTTGCAACCGCAAAGTTCATGGGAATATGTACCATGTTTCAAGATAACGTCCCATGAATACAAATCAAAGAAGCTAAGTGAAAACAAGGCATTTTTGGCCCATAAAGCAACTCATTAGTTTCCTTCTCTGGCTGAGTGGAGAGACATAGACACTTGAGTGGCATGCCTTTAATAACTTATGTGGAGCAACTCTTTCCTTTGACCAATGAGGAATAATAACCGTCATCCCTGAAGGTTGCTCGTTCTGCCTGTGTCAATTTGTTATTCTAAATGAACTGAAACCAATGTTGAGCTGAGTGGACGTCCTTTGACACAAGGAACCTGCAGTGCCCAGTGGGACCACTGAGGTAAGATGTTGCCTGCATCCTTTATAAGATTGTATCTGAGGCTATAAAAACCCCCAGAAGTTATTAAGCATTAAGCTAAGCTAAAATTCAGTCTAGACCTTTCAAGTAATAATTTAACAAACTGTGTTAGCTTTGCTGTGAGAGCTGACTTACTCTACCTACTAAATTTTAATTTACAGCACATGTATATATTTAAACAACTTCCCTGATGACTTCATGGTTTATCTAATAAAGCTCTGTGATCTGACAATGTTGGGACAAGCTTTTGTGGTTGGAATAATTATAGAATATTAATACAGCAGGCTACGAGTAATTTTTGTCAAGATTAGAATTTGCATCTGATCGGACAGATGAATAGTGTCAGGAGAGATGGGGGGGTAGTTGGGGAATGACATGCAATGAAAAGCAAAAGGCCGGGCATCAAACCTACAACCAGTGGTATAAGCATTGGTTAATACAACAACAAAAAAAGGTCTGCTACCTGCTGTTTTGATAAATGTCTTGAGATAACATTTGCTATGAATTGACAATATTCAAATCAAGATTGATGATATGAGGACAGTAAAAGTGCAAAGACACTTTCCCTAAAATATTGGATTTTGTCATTAAACTATGAAGTTGCATAAAAAACAGACAACCATGTAAAAAAGTACAACTATGAATGACTTATGAAGATCTGGTGTTTTTTGTTTTCGCTTATACAAAAGAGTTTGAGATCAAAGTATTACACTGCCAGCTTGTTTAAGGCTGCAACTTGGCCTTACAGTGGGTCTCAATAATGACTTTTCTGAGTTTATAATTGATGTGAATGATGGCCTTTTAAAGATAAGCTGCTCTTGTTCAAATATAATTGGACTGCTATGCTAATAGTTGGACTATTGGCACACTGATCATTACTGCCACAGAGAATTATGCCTTCATTAGTTACACGCCCCTCTTGTAGCTGCAGACACTGCATGCTCATCTCTCACTGCTAAAATGCAGACACCAAGTCATGTGGAAGGCAACCAGAAATAATGATAAAAACAATAACACTTTGAAGAAGCACAGGCACAGGGCTGAGTGTCCCAACAGACTTAGAAACACACCACTGATGCTTAAGTAATGACTGAATGAGGTAATTTAAGGATAGATTCGTGCTGCTTCAGGAGGGGGACTCCTGCTCTGCACACGTCTTTTATCCACTGCCAGATTATTCCCTTTGTCAAAAACAAGATATTTTCAAATATTTCCTCATGGGGGACAGGATCACAGCAGGGCAAGATGTAATAAGTAGGACAACCATGCTGCCACTTTTACTGGAAAAACTTGAGACTAAAAGAAATTATGTTGTTTATTCTCTATTGGTTGCAAATTTTACTACAGGATAACAAAAAAATATATACAGTATATATATATTTATTTATAAAATAACTCACCAGATTCTGTACCATACACATCCTCTCACTGCGAAGTTCAGCTACCAGCCCATATATATCTACAAAATCATGATCCCTGACGTGCTGAATGAGGTGGTCCAGAGCAACAAACACACCTGTTCTTCCCACACCAGCACTGAGAAACAGGGAGAGAACAGTACATACAGCTCACACATTATGCTGTAAACCACAAAAGTGGGTGAAGCATGAAAACAAAAGAGTGAATCGTAACAGAATTTAAAGTAATCCTGTTTAATGATGAACCATTTAATAACAGAATTAAGAAGTCAGTGCATTTTATTTTTAAGGAAGCAGTGTCTGTTTTTGTCACTGCCACAGTACCTGCAGTGCACCACTATGGTGCTGTTGTCGTGTCTGTGGGCTCGAACAGCTTTGACAAACTTCATGAGGGTGCTGCAGGACTCTGGGACTCCGTGCTCAGGCCACGATGTGTAGTTAAAGTGACGCACCAAAATGTAGTGGCCGTGCTGCACACAAGAAAATATACAAGAAGTTAGAATGACACAAATGTATTTCCCTGTCTTAGATAAACATATGATATGGAACCTGTAAGAGGAAGATTTTGCTGACATAACAAACATGTAACACAATTGAAGAAAGAAATTACAGTGAGTGGAATCAGATGATCAATATCACTCTTATATCTAACTGTTAAAATAAATCTGAAGCTGTTAGCGCTGCTTAGCTTAGCATAAAGACGTGAAACAACTTCATATTTGCCCCACAGCCATTACAGTCATTTGAACTGATTAACTTGCTTTTTGCCTGCAAATATTTATCAAATCTGTTCACATCTGTTTAATTTCAAACAAAAGGCACATGCAGTATTTCGCTTTCATTTGATTTAGTTACAAGGCTAATTGGCAAATTAAGGAATAATACAGTATTACTTGTCCATTTCGTGTCTGTTTTTGGGAGTTTATACGTACATCCAAAGAATATGTTAAAGCTTTGTCACCTTTTCTACTTTGAGGGTTCTGACGGTCCAGTCAGGAAAGACTTCCTCTGACACTTTGGAAATGAGAATGTCACTAAACACGGACATTGGCTTATTATCCTCTGGCCAGTACTTATGACACCGAATCTGAAATGTCACAAACACACATGAGATTTTCATAGCAGACAAAATCCTCCTGGTAAACTTCCTCTGAATCTTATTTCATAACAGTGACAAATATCTCATGACGCACTCTGCCTTTTTCGTAACACTGTGTGAGCATGACGATGGTGCGAGTTCCAGTTTCCCAGATCATCCTCCAGAAATCCGCCACAGTGCCAGGCAGAGGACCCTGGGTGGCGATGAACTCATTAGGACAAAGGTAGCCCTGGAAATAGAGAAAAGGAGAAGAGAGGCGATTATATTTACAACATAAATACATTATCTTTGACAAAGTCTCTCTTTTTGAAGGAACCACCAAAGGACAGGAAATTATAAGGAACAAACGCCTCTGATTGCAACAATGTCTCACGCCTTCAAAATAACTCTCACAACCTAATAATGACTAATGTTGAAGCGACCCTCCAGGTACTCACTGAGACAAAGCTGGCATTGATGTAGTCAGAGCCTGCAGTGCCTGGTTCTGACAGTAGTTTCACTCGGTTATTATTGTCTGGACACAGTGCAGTGAGAAAAGCTTATTAGAAAAACATGAATATGCATTTGTTGTTCAAGTAAGTAGTCATATGCAAAGATAACTTTTGTATACTGCAATTTGTAGAACACTTTTTATCACTCACAAGGTTTGATGTTGGGGAAGCGATTTTTGGATTTGTTCCAGGGTAGGTCAGCATCTGTGGTTGCCAGGTCCTGCAGCAGTTTTGGAAGCTCCTATGAAGATACAGTATAATGCATCAGTTTTTGTTTTTTTACACAGACACAGATGCAGTTTTCCACTTTTACTATGGCTCAAGTCAATAAAAACAGTTTATAAAAAGCACTTCCAATCAATTTGTTTTTGCTGTTACTTTTGCACATTTCCTAAAATGCCTAAGTCCAATTACATACCTATGGTGAATAATTGGTTGTATATTTCTTGGTGTTAAAAAAGATAGTCTATTTCCTGATTGGATAGTTTTTCTCTTTAATTTCCTTCATTGATATGGCTGCGTGGGTGATTTTGATCAAATAAACTATATTTTGTATCTGTTGTTAACTTTCACTTAAAGCAGGTCAATGCTTTGATTTCTCTGAAAGTTCTTTTGGTATTTAGAGGCTCCATTTCTAGTTTTGTGAAGGGCTCTGTTAAATGTCTGTTTTTTTTCTGTGCGCTGCCTAAATATATATTTTTTTCTCACATAAGATGCAAATCCACTTGCTCTTTTGCTTCACAAAGTGGAATGTGAAAACCTTGACTCATAATATCACAATTTTAAGACTTTCCACTTCGAAAGAGCTTCAGAAAAACTGTGTGTTAAGGTGTGGGGTGAGCTACAGCATTCTGCACTTAAACTCAAGTGTTTCACTTCATGTAGGAGCTGTCTAGGGTAAGCTATCGTCATTGCTGAGAACTTTTACAAATATACCATAGCAACTGAGAAAGTGAAAGAGTTTAGTTCTATTTTAATGTTTAATATAGAAGTTGTCAAGCAATTTCTTTTAAGAAATCGCAACAGGAGAAGTACATGTTTGTGTTTAAGATGTCTACAGTTTCTTATGTGTTTTGTAATGACTATGTCTTTGGTATTGATAATAAAGCAATACATATTTTCAGACTAGGCTAGGTTTAACTTTTTGCATGTGCTGTTTTTGTTTTTTCTCTCGATTAATTTGATTTGTTTTAAAATCATGTTCCTGCATTTTCACTTTCTGCACTCCATTCTCCTTCATTTCACGAACCCTTTCTACCAATAACAGACTGTCCTTCATGCTTTTTGTAAATTCTAAGTAATTTTCTATTCTTTTATCTCTACTGTTAGCTTCTATTAACAGGTTAGAGGCCAAAACTTACAGCAAACTCTTCCTGGAACTTGGAATTGTCGTTGTTACAAAGATCCTCAACATGCTGCAGAAAAGACTTCTTGTTCACAGGCCTGTCACAGAAATACAGAGAATATGAGACACAGAGAGAGAACTGTACAACACAACTTATTTAAAGTTACAACATGAAACCACAATAAGGCGCATGCTGCAGCTTCTGTGTGCTTGAAGAATGTTCACTTTCTTTATGCTGGATGACTTACTTCAGTGATTTCCGGTAGCTGAGCAACCTACACAAAAAAACAAAACAATGAACATTAAACAAGATAAACAAATGATGTCAATAATCACAGTCCGCACTGTGGCTTATCTATAAGTGACAGATGGATTGATTTGTATTGCAAAGAATGTGTGGCATCATATGTTGAACCAAAAAGGGGGTCGGTTAAAAGAGTTTAAGGGTTTTCTTTGGCCACTTCATCCTTTATTTGATATGACAGGCGATGATGGGAGGAGAGAGAGGGGAGTGACTTGCAGCAAAGGGCCAAGCTGAGGACTACAACCTCCATACATGGGTCTCTCAACAAAACTATTCAACACCCCGGTTCAAACATTTTAAATTACTGTACGAGATTAAATACTAGCACTGACTTTGATGTTTCATTCTAAAGGAATAATTTAACGTCAGCTAACTTGGATGAGTCATATGACTTTTCCCCTGACTGTTTTCTTTACATCACGGAGGACTTGTAGCTACGCAGATGCTTAGCGAGTGATAAAGTGTGCTGTTGGTGCTCCCGAAGATAGCTAAGCCTTCCAAGCAATTTCAAGATAGTGAGTGGGTAAACAAATTAAAAATGGTCTCAAGGAGAGGAGTGTGAGCACGGCCCTGCTATCTCTGCCAGTGATGGAGGAATAGTCGAAGGCTGAAGGCAAAATGCTGATGTTCCCGATTCTTTCAGTCAATTTCAACCAAAGGCATAATAAACAACACAGATAGACAATACAAGCTTAAATAGATCATGTTATATGGAACAGAGAGTGGCTAATAAAAGGTTGAAAGCATAAAGTGATGCACACACGGGCCAAATGCTCAACTTACTGGATCACATAAATCTCTTTCCGCCTAAAAAAGAAGGAAGAATACCTGGTGAGAGAAAAGTGCTCAGTGAGATAAAAACAAAGCCAAGGCAAGTCAATGCAAAAGTTGTTGTGCTTGAAAAGATATTTGCCTCAAATGTGACGAGTAAGAAGACAAGTGCTATATTACCATACATTGTGTTAAGAAGGCGGTATGTACAGTGTTAATGTGAACTTAAGACAGGTGAAGCAGCTTAAATGTGAGCACAACATGCTTTTGTCAAAAACCAACGAGCTTCGCTTTAAGACAAGTGGAACAGAGCAAATTATTGAATAAAAACAGATGCATATTTGCCAAAGCAAGGTGCTCACAGTATATGGCTGTTACACAAAAGAGATAAGGGAGAGTTATCTGACAAGACGAAACACTTTGATTTTGTGTATCATATCTTAGGCTCTCTCTTGTGGGTTTTATGTTTTTAGTGAATCCATTTCTTCACATTTCACACCTACATAGACCCCTCTATTTTTAGTTTGTTTTTATGGTTCTCATTATGAGGCTAATCTTCAGAAGTGGGTGAAGGAAGGTTTCAGAAAGCGTCATATAATCACTGGTTGATCCATCATATTGTGTATTATATCATGGTGGTTAATGAAAATATAAAATTGTTATAATGCTCGTATTAACAGACGGTCTTTTCAGGAGTGCCTACATTCTCTATTTCAGGGTGGAGGGGCTTTATAAAACCAAAATCAACACTGAAATTGTCTTTGCCTCTTGCTTTAGTGCTTGTTGCACCTGTTAACAGTTCAACAGCTTGTGTATAAAAAAAGAACAAAAGCTGTGACACTGACGTTATATGAGAGGTTGTTGGGGAGCTGTAGACAGGGCGTCTGTTCTGCAGAGAACTGGATAAACTTTAAAAAGCTTCAGGGATGCTGTGTTGTTTTACAGTGCTGCTGCCTCTATTTTCTGCACTAACTACAACTCGAGAAAATGTCACGCTGAAAGGAGTGCATATCAAGTCGACTGCAGACTAGAGACAATGTTTTTTTCTATGAGAATAAGATTTTGTCTGGAGCTACAGAATCGATGTAAGCTGTTCCAAGCTGTTTGGCAGCAGAAAACGGTGTTTTATTTTTCATAAAGTTACACACTCTAGATGAAAGTGAAACACACACCGGTTGAGTTTTTCTTGTTTCAGCTCCAGATCTGCCACAGCGATCAGCTGATCCAGTTTACACTTGGTCTCTATGATCTCAGCCTCTCTGGGTGAATAAGTACCACCCTCTTTCTTGCGCTGATGGATCCTGACATGTCAATAAAGCAGAATTATTAATTACAAGGTTAATAAAAAAAATCATTATGAGAAAAAAGCAGTTGGTTTTTGATAGTAATGAAATAGACGTTTGTATATTTGTACTGAATGCAATGTAATAATGTTGGCAAATCAATGAATGTCTGATCCTATCTTACTTGACTGAGCCACAGATGATCATGATGAGTAAAACAGATAAGAAGAAGGAGAGCAGAACACCAAGAATGATCTGCTCATCTCTGGTCAGCCATCCGTCCGCTACAAAGAGCGGGAAGAAATACACACAACACAGACAAAGATAAACTAAAGGTGATACAAGTATACAGGTTATTGTCTTACTTTTTAATGTAGAGTATTAAAGGGTTGAATATAAAAACCTGCAGTTTTGACGTGATCCGAGTACTCAGAATCTGTGAATTGGCCATCAATGTTTGTTGCTCTAAATTTAAACCTGATCAAAAACAATTTATTGTCAGCATGAGAATATGATACATAAATGTACAACATTTTATCGGCTGTTGAGTGTGTGGTGCACTCACACATAGACTGTGTTTGGCTTCAGAGGTCCATTGCACAAATTGTCAGTGTTGTTCTCCTTCAAGCAGTCATCGTTCCCTCCGATCACATACGTTCCTGACGTTGTGTGATTGAACCTCACTTTAGGCCAGATGTCTCTGGACACTATGTGACCACCTCTGTCATGTGTATCCGTGTGTGATGCCACGTCCCTCAAAAAACACGGCGGGTTGGGGAACCCCTTGTCAGTCAGGTATGGGGCAGGACGAAAAAGGAAAGCATTCTTCCAGTTGGTCAGGTTCAGGATATCCTTCACTGTGATGAGAGGAGAGTAAAAGAGGGTAGGTATTGGAGGGGGAGTGAGTCAAATGTCTGCTGACGTTAAGCCCTTTGGCTTTTGCTCATTTTGTCTTAATCTTAGAACAGATATCGTACTGTAAGACAAGTTTCTGCTTGAGGCTTTGAGCTCAAACACAACCAATACCCAAGTGTATTCAACTAAAAGTGATAGCTGTCAATGTTTTTTGAAGAGTCATACCCCCTGACTCGGCTACGATGACCTGGATTTTTGTGATTGGTCCATTGTCGTCACTATAGAAACAGGCAGGCATGCGGATGGTGATACTCCTGTGGGTTACCATAGCAACCCCTCCATGGCCCAGCACTGCCTGGGGTCTTTGGGTTGGCTTGGCCGGTGCTAGAAAACACGCACGTGTGAACACAGAGGAGCGCACGCACACATGAATAAAAAAACACACACACGCAGGAACACACAAAGGAAATAGTATGAAGGTGTTATGCGTGAAGCTGTGCCTTTGGTCTGAAACCTGAGAAACAGACCTGATCAGACGACTCAGAGAAAAACAATACCAGTACATCTACAGCACACATCTGGGTAAAACTGAACTACTTTTACTCGGAGTACTGTGTCGGAGCAGGCCAACACAGTGCTGCACTAAAAGTGCCGTTCTGTGGGAATTCTTTAACTATTGGACACTGTTGTAACATGAAAGAGAGAAACAACATGGTTGCATAATGAGGACACATAAAAGACTTTTACCTTTGATCCCTGTGGTGATCTGGACATGTGGGCTGGGTGGGCTTCTACCGGCCCCGTTCTTTGCTGATATCTACAGACAGAACAAACAACCAAACAGGACTATTTATATAAAAGGGCAAGGTTGTAACTTAAGGTTGATTCTTCTGCACCTTTGGCAGTCCATCAAATGAGTGTAAATCTGAATGTGCATGCCTGTATGTGTGTAATTTGTGTGTGTTCTTCACCTGTATACTGTAGCTGTGTCCTCCCTTCAGGCCCTCTATGACTCCAGTAAGCATGTTTGGATCTCTCTGTGTGATATTAAGGCTGGTGTTTTTCACCAGGCGGTCCTTTTCATAGATATACACAAAGTAGTCAGTTATGTTTCCATTGGGCTCCTCTGGAGGGGTAAAAGTCACCTTCACACGGTTCACTTCCTCTGGGATAACCGATAAGATTACATTCTTGGGAGGGTCTTTGGGTTCTGGGTAAAGAGTAGAATTAATAGGAGACAAAAATTTAAAGCGTTTTAGATTTTGGTCATATTGATATGTTGGACGGTGCTACAACCATTAAATGTCTTCATACCTTCCTCCAGTGTTTGAATCTCAATCGGCCCGATGGCTTTCCCATCCCCAGCAGCATGCTCCAGGGGACCAGTGAAGGCAGTGATAGTCACAAAGTATCGAGTGAAAGCAGTTAAGTTAGTCACAATGATGGTCATCATCTCTCCTGGAGCTCGAACTGTTGAGACGTTCAAATCAGGACCATCAACCTGGAAACAAATTTGAGTTCACGCAAAGAATTAGTATTAAATGAGGAGAGTTGGAGTAATTGCACATTGACTATTTTGTACAAAAAACTAAAGTTCAAAACTAAAATTCACCTGCACGAGATATGAGGTCGGTCCAGAGAGAACTGCTGGAGTGTCCCACTCTATTCGAAGGCTGTTGGAGGTACGGGTCACTTTCAGGTCACGAGGAGGGGCATCGGGGTCTGACGGAGAAGAGAAGACAAGCGCAGAACGGTAATGAGTGCCCTGCAGAGGCTATGGATGCTTTAATGAACACGTTAAAAACACATCTGTTTAGACGTCTTTTTAATGCTCTGAGCGTTTCACTTTTTTATCTTATCTAGCAAAGGTTTCATTTTCCAAACTACATGCATGTTTTATCCATTTAAAGCACTTTGTGACTTTTGTCACATTAAGATTTAATGAGCTTAAACACTATTGTTAAATTAAATAAACAAACGTTCATTAAACAATCGTCATTAGTTTGAGATATTTCTCCAGCTTCCAAGTCAAAGTACCACAGACTTGCATACTTTGAAATACCAGAAGTGGTCAGATACAGTAAGACTAATAAGCAATTCTCCCCTGGCAACAGAAAAAGGTCACATCACCACTGCTGTGTTCTTACTTCCAGCCAGGGTGCGTGCATAGTTCCAGTTTGTATATTCTCCAACCCCAGCGTTGGTCACAGCTGCAACTTTAAAGCGGTAGTATCTGTATTTAGCCAGTGATTGAAGTGTGACTCTGTGGTTCTCTTCAGCACTATCTGAAGTATTCAACGACACTGAGGTCTCAGAGTCCACACAGTCTAGGGTCAGTTCGTCCTCTGGGTCTGGCTGTGCAGTAGTCAGGATGTTTGGTTCACAAACAGTGGAAAGCAGCTGTGCAATGATGTGGTACTCTTTCAGCAGGCCTGGAATAGAGAGCGGCGGCGCCCACTGAAGTGTCACATTGTTTGTTGTGATATGAGAGATGGTGAGGAAGCGAGGGGCAGCAGGGGCTGTTGAAGTAGACAAAGAAGATTGATTTGAGTATTTCTTTTTCATAAATGTTTATTAGGAATCAGAACCCAACATGCTGCACATCATATTAGACTTGCTACCTGATTCAGAAAGAGTGGAGGCAGTACAGTTGACACTGTCTCCAGGTCCAGCAGAGTTCACTGCAGTCACAGTGAGTGCATACTCCTGCTCTGGCAAAAGACCCATCACTGTGTACTCTGGTACGGGAGCCTGATGTGGCTGTGAGTCTACCTCCAGAAGAATCTCATAATAAAGAATCTCCCCATTAGGGTTGGCTGGAGGTTCCCAAGACAGATGAACTGAATCCCAGCTGACACCAGAGCAAGACAGGTTACCCACAGCGTCAGACACTGAACACAGAGAAGTGAGACAGGGGCATTTTTACTAACATTCACGACTCACCACCTTTTAATTAGTTTACAAACTTAACTTCTCCGGTATAGATTGTAGAATTAAAAACAATTGTGTTTTTAATTTAGATGTCTTTAAACTTTCCATTCACTTAGTTTGCATCCTCTTTGAAAGGAACAGAACTTAGTGGCTGTGTGGTGGCACATCTATACACCATTATGGGACATTTTTTTATTATCAATTCTTATTTTATCATTTTTTTTATTTTTAGATGTCAGAAATATGTGACAGTATTGATATAAAAGGGTTATTTTACGTTGATTTGAAAATACTTTGGACATTTTTTTTAGCACCTCGGTGACATTGGTTGTGTGTCCAGCAGAAGTTGTATACATTACCTGACTCATTAGTGGTGAAGGTCACCGGGCTGCTGAACTGATTCCCATGGCCCACTCTGGTATAACTGTAAACACTGATCTCATAGGAGCTATGAGGCCTAAACCCTGATAGATATTCTGTTGTTGAAGGACCTGAGGAATTCTATATTTGTAAAAACACACACAGACACACACACACACACACACACGAATGGATAAAAATGCCACATGGGACAGTGGTTAAAAACTTATTTTGCACGGCCCACTTTTGGCAATTGAAATGTGATCCTGTACCATGAATCTTCATAATTTGTGGTGTCTGGTATTAATGCATTTTCAGCCTTGCATTTACCTGGAAGTCCTTTACCAAAATTTGTCATGCTTTACTTAAAGTGAAAAACGTCTGTCATAACCCTGTCATAACTCTGGGCCACCCCAAGGGGTCCTACGCCCCACCTTGGAAATCACAGAGATAGGAGATTAAATCATCCAGTGGTAATTCAGTCGATAACATCTAATTGTATAAGCACACGTGTGTCTGTGTGTGTGTAATAATACAGCTGAATGGTATCAGAGGTGTGAAATTAGAGCTACCCTCCGTGTGCCAGTGTGTACTATTACTGAGTGAAGCTCTGAAGAGTGTGACAGTGTGTGTGCTGGTATTATTGTGGAGTAGCTTTCGGTGTGTGAAATTAACATTACCCTGTGTGTGACCGTGTGTGTGATGAGGTCTCGGATCCTGAAGCCATACTGTATCACCACTCCATTGGGCTCCAAGGGCAGCTCCCAGCTCAGCCACACAGAGACTGCAGTGTGGTTGTAAATAGTCAGGTTACGAGGAGGGGACATGGGGCCTAAAAGGAAGAACGTACATTAAAACATCACTGCATAGATAAATACTATCTCAGTAGGATCTAAATTAAATACATTCCTTTTCAACAAACCTCCTTCATCAGTGTGCAGCTGCAGCAGCAGGTTCGGTCCTGAGCCTTTACGAGTTGCAGCAGTAATAGTGAGATTATAAGCAGTGTATGGCAGTAGGTTGGTAAGAATGAACATAGGGCTGGAGGTTTGTGTTGTGTTGGATCCTCCTGGGCCAAAGACAGTTAGGGTATACTCAGTTATCTCGCCATTGGCCTCCAGAGGGCGCTTCCAGACCACTTTGATGGAGGAAGATGACAGATTCCTGGTAGATACCAGCAATGGCGCAGAACTAGGAACTGAGGAACATAGAGACATGTCGGTATCAAAATAAATGACAGAATAAAACACAATCGGATGACGTGTGTTGTTGATAAACTTACTATCATCGTCTGTTCTTAGGTACATTGTGCTGGTATGGTTGTAGGCAGGGCCAGCACCAGTTGCAGGGGTAACAGTGAACACATAAGGGAAATACTTTCTAAGTCTGGTGAATAGGAAGACAGTGTCACTCGTAGTATGCTTGATGGTCTTGTTGACAGCTGGGGCCCCTTGGATGGATACATTTGGGATAATGCCGGCCTCCTGTAAGGTGAGCAGGTAGTAGGGACGGCCATTGGGTTCAAGGGGAGGGTCCCAACTGACAATGATGGCCGTAGAGCTGAAGATCTGAGCCGTCAGGTTTTTGACCGAGTCACTTGGCACTGAAAAGGGAGACAAGTAAACCACTGTTACTATTAATAAACCTAAGCAGGAATGCTGGTTAAAAGCCTATTATGAGTATGTAAATTAGGAAAGCGATCAACCAACACACTGTTGACACTTTATGGGAAACGAACAGCACACCAGTCATAAACGTCATTATCATGGTTGTGATTAACAAAACACAAACAACAGCCCATCAAGTAAAACAATAAGGCATGGCATTAATTCAGCAACAAAAGGGAAAAATACAATATAGTTGGAAACAGTACAGTTAACAGTCATGAAAACAACATCAAGTACATTTAACATCTCCTTCAGAGACATTCAGAATAATTTGAAGAGAAACTTTTACAAAAGGTGAGAGAGCAGTTGAAGAGAAAATACTCAGCCTCTTCATTGTCTTGGTGTCTCCAAAAATAACACATGGTAAACAAGGTAGAAAAGGGGAGATGAAGGGAAAAGGGAGGTAAAAATGATGAATGAGTGGATGTGAGGGGTCGGGTGTGTGTGGGGGTCTGAGCCCAGGGGAGTGAGCCCCCGCTGGGCTTGGCAGAACGAGAGAGACAAGGTGTCCTGGAGCTCCGATACTTGGCTGAGAGTTGAGCAGCTAGCTAGAGCACAGGCAGAGATACAGAGTCAGTATGACAAGTAATCATTCAGAGACAGAGAATACTTCACAAGCAAAAAAAACTAAAATCAACATACAGATATGTGACAAAGTCTGTGGCAGCTGTCTTCACCATTTTTCCCAAAATTACATAAAAACAAAATGATTAGCTTTATTTTCACTTTACTTTTTACTCTGAGGATGCAAAAGGCTAAATGACTAAAAATCATGCTATTCAAATTTGAGTTTCCACTGTAACAATAAAATTGCAGCAATGTCGTAGAATAACCTTTCTTAAAGTGCATGAAGATGTTGTTTCCGTATGACATGATATAATGGTTCTGCCCTTTCTTTCTTTTTCTTTTCCGCTATCTCTTTTGATTAATTCATCTGAACTTTCATCATGCATGGTAAAAGTAAACAAACTGGCTGTCTTTGATGCAAAGTGTCACAGGCTGACAAAAATAGAACCAGTTTGACAAACTGTTTTCTCCTATAACTAGCAAGCTGAAAGCTCCATCGTCTTTATGCAATTTTAAGGAGGAAGTTTAAGAGTTTTGGAAAAACTGTGCAGACGTGTGACCAGCGAGACTCTAAGTCACTGTGTGCAGCAATCATCTGAGTGTAATTTAATGCAGCACTTCATTTTTATTTCTCTTTATTTTTAGCTGATTTGTAAAACTATATGTAGTTTTATGTTAATGTTTGATTGAATGACTGACCGTCCTCTGGTAAGAAGATTGTTATCGGGTCGCTCTGGACCCCTCCGTCCCCCTGTACAGTGCTGGACGTCATCCACAGGGAGTAGTTTGTGCCCCCAACCAGTTGGGTCAGAGTGTAGGAGAGGGCTGAACCAGGAGGGGCCGAGGCAGCTAAAGTTGAAAGAGGAACTCTCTGCAGATAAAAAAAAAAAAAAAAAAAAGACCCTTATGGTAAATCTTACATACGACAAACTATTTTAATAAGAGTTTTTTTATACAGAGAGGTTACATATGAAATGAAAATCAAACAATTTCTCTTGTTTATGTGTTGGTCTACCTAAAGCATTAAAGAGTTCATCCTGTAAGTAATTTAGCTCAATTAAGTCAGTACTGATATTTTGATCAATGGGAATCTGCATAACAAACCACTTTACTATCTGTTTCTTTAAGTGTTTTTTGAAATTAGCTTCAACTAACCCATAGCTTTTCAGTTAGCTTTTAACACATTCCTCTCGTCAAAAGTACATTATGATTCAGATTGGTGTTTTTTAGGTTTAACTAACAAATGGAAGTTTTGCATCCTCTCCTTTTAGCTCTGCTTTGGTATTAATATTCTTCCTTAGTTTTTAAAACATATACAGATCTTACTTTCTATTTAAAAAAAAAAAAAAAAAAATATCGGTCAATCGTGAAAAGTTCCTCTGGAAGAAGAACTGTTAAGTCTTAATTTAACACATGTATCACAAGACAAATATATTAAATCATAATACAAATACAATAGTATTGATTAGTCCAGCTTAATTGGGCCATATGTGACCCACCTGCATATTCACAGTGTTGTTATCAGAGTAGAAAATAGAGTAGTGTACAATGATGCCATTGGGTTCAGTGGGAGGATGCCACAGCAAGGTGACAGAGGAGGCGGTCACATTTACGAAAGTCACATTCTGCGGGGGGTCAAATGGTTCTGCAAGGCAGGAGATATGACAGAAAGTGAGAACAAATCTTTGTGTGGATGATGAAGCTATCTGTAAAACTTTTTCACACAGCATAAAACACCTGCTTCAGTGGTGGTAAAGCTGATGTAGATCAGAACTCCGCCGTCTCCGAGCCTGGTCCAGCTGGACACAGAAGCGTTGTAGCGGCTCTGTGAGTCTACATTAATAACCACAGATGTCTGAGTTACGTTCTGCCACAGCTCAGTAGTTTCGTTCCTGACAAAGAGAGAAAGCATTTATGTTGTGATGTGTTATCATCATTTTCTTTTTGTTGCAAAGATGATCGAGTTAGGATACTCACCAAACTCTGACTATGTAGTAGAGTACTTCTGAGTTGGCTTCAGATGGTGGTTGCCATGACAACTCTACCTCATAGTCTGACAACTTTGTTGCAAGGAGGAACTGAGGTGGTGTGTCTGGAGCTGAGATGCAGGAGAAAGACTTTCCAATAACACAAAGCAGACTGTAGACTGACCTTTTCAAAAGAAACTGAAGTGATGAGTGATTTTTTTAAATGCTTGTGCAGGGCAAATAAGAACCTCGCTCTCAGGACCAAACCAGAGAGAAAACTGCTCTGAAAAGAAAGACTGTTTAGTTTTAATGACTCTGTTGTTTGCACTGCTCAGTCCTGATGGAAGACACGAGTGCCAGGCAGTGACAAAAACCTGTTATGTAACATTGTTAGCATGAGCTGAAACAGAGAAATGTGAGGAGGAAACGAGGAGAGAAAAGTCAGATTTAATCAGACACCCTTGAGCTCAGCAATGATGTAACCATGCAGGGTGCTGGAATTAAAATCAAACCCTCCCCTTTCCTCTCCCTCTCACCATCCTCCAGTGTGGTGATGTTTAGCGGCTCGCTGCTGTAGTTTCCGGGCCCAACACGTGTATGCGTTTGCACCATGACGCGGTAGTGCGCATACTTCCTCAGATGTGTGATGTGGAGGTAGTTGGTTGGTGAGGTGAAGTTCAAGTAGTGAGTTGAATTCCAAAGCTCCAGGCTGTAGTGGGTAATCACTCCGTTAGGTAGCAGAGGGGGCTGCCAGGTTATGTTCACCTCACTGGGACTGACCGACTCGTAAGCTGCACCATAAGGAGGACTGCCGGGGACTGGAAAAGAAACAAATATAAACATTATAAATGCTTGAATGCTGCTCTTTTCACCATATTCACGTCAGACATTCACATCAGGAATCTCCTTCAGTTATTATGCTTGTACAGGGAGGCTGAAATGTTTTTCTACTGTGTGCAAGTAATAATAATAATAATAGTGAATCTCTCTTATTGTTAATTATGTGATTATGGGGTCGCCGGTGGCGCAGCGGCAGTGCGCGCGACCCCACGTATTGAGGCTCAGTCCTCGCGCGCGGGTGGCCCGGGTTCGCGTCCGGCCTGTGGCCCATTTCCCGCATGTCTCTCCCCACTCTCTCTCCCCCTTTCCGACTCTATCCACTGTCCTCCCTCTACAATAAAGGCAAAAAAGGCCAAAAAAAACAAATCTTAAAAAATAAAAAAAAAATAAAAAATTATGTGATTATTATAATTTGATCAGCAACTGAAAATACACTAAATAGTGATAACAGCGCTATTTAAAGCTATAACTTCTTTATTTGAGACTGATCAGCTAATTACAGCTTTCTTAAGTCAACAGCTAATTTTAGCAATGAACAAATGCTAGCTTCCAATTAGTTAATCCTATCTTCTTTACATTTCCCCCTTTGTTAGGATGAAATTGCAGCCTAATGTCACAGATGTTCACTTCTAAGCTAAACAATATATCAATATTTGAGAAATATCTACTGTTAAAAACAAGCACAGGTAAATAAATAATCTTTTCCTGACCTGCATTAACATGTATTACTGTTACATAAGTCAACAGGTAAGACATGATTTTATTTCTAACTCTAATTTTAGCTAGCTAACAGTATGTAGACATGGCTTGGATTCTAAAGTTAGCTGATGCGTCTTTTCTGTCAAATCTTAAGAAAATAAGTTAGAAAATCTGTTGCCTTATCTTGAAATATGGCCCAATTTCCATAATCCATTTCATTTTCTGACAAAAGGGTATGCCCTTTAATAACAAAAATGTATCAGGTTCCCTACATTTATACTATTGACAACCTTGAACATACCGACACCACTTTATAGCAGCATCCCCATCCTGATTGTGGCGACAGGAAAGTGGACAAAGTGAATGGATAACGTCACTATACGCTTTTGTATGTGTGTCAAGGTGGGTGCATCCATCAACATACCGTCCTCTCCAGACAGCAGGTGTAAGATGTCTGATGTTTGGTTGCCGTGCCCATAGCGCGTGTACGCCCTCACAGATATGTTGTAGGATGAGAATGGCTTCAGGTTGATCAGAGTGACTCTGTTAGAGGTTGTGTTCATCAACGCAAAGTAGGATTCGTTCTCATACGTGACCTCGTAATATTGGATCACTCCATTGGCTTTCTCAGGTGCGGACCAGGTCAATGTAGCGGTGGAGGGGCTGGTGTCGTCGACCATGAGATCCACAGGAGGGGAGTCAGGCTCTGAGTATGGGTTGAAAATTAAATATCGAAGAGTTTTTAAAATAAAATTGAATTATATGATTGAATAGATAAGGTGCATCGTATCCTATTGAATAATAGGTAATTAAAAAACAAATCTGTAACCACACTTTGTAAAAACTCTGTGTCATTAATAATGTTGTTAGACACTAAAACTTTCTTTTTATCATCCATGTTTGTGTTGAGCACATACCATCCTCTAAGGTAAAAACAAAGACGTCGTCTTCCTCAGACAGAGAACTCTCTCCGACAGCTGTAGATGCAGCTACACGTAGCTTATAACCGGTATATTTGTCCAGATCTATCAGCCACAGACAGTGCATATTAGTATCACACTTGTATCACAACTATTTCAATGACTGCATAGACATGTGCAGAACCTTACCTGTTATCAGTATGCTGGTGGTGTCAGAAACCCACTGCAAGGCTTGATTACTATGCAAGTTAAGGCCGTAGACAGTGTAATGTGTGATCAGCCCATTGGGGTTAAGAGGTGGGACCCAGGTCACTAGTATGGATGTGGAACTGATGTTTTGATAAGACACTTCAAGCACCGAGCTAGGGACTAAACAACATACACAAAATGAAAAATTGAAAATGAATAGGGATATTTTAAGGGCTTTATAATTTTGTGTATTTTTTAGTTGTTGCTGTTTTGCAACAACTAAATGTGACCACCTACCTTGCTCCCTTGTCTTCTCAGTAATGTCACTTGCAGGACCTTCTCCCACAGTGGTAGACGCGGTGACCCTGAATGTATACTCAGTGAAGGGATTCAGATCTGCTACCAGGTAAGAAAGCTCCTCAGACAAAACGTCCATCACCTCCTCTCTCACTGTAACACCTACAGCATTGATGCAAACACAATTGGTTATAGAAGACAGTATGCACACACAGGAATTATAAAACATAAAAATTCTTCGATCAGTGCTAAAGGGGGTTAAGAGAAGTGATGTTTACTGTACTGTGTGCTCTCCCACCTGTAGTATCGGAGGCGGCTGCAATACGTGTTGAAAAGTGACCTGTTATAGATACATCATGTGTGGATATGCGTTGCTGGCCTGGGGTCAAAGCCAAAGGTGAGGAGTCAGAGGTCACATGCCAAGCATTTGATTGCTTTGTTAGCCAGGGCGGGAGTGAAGCAGGTGGTACAGATGTAAAAGAAAATGCAGCAGTCACTACAGTAGATTGAATATGTTCACTGTTAGAGGCTAAAGAAGTATCTGAAGTCATGCTCGAATCATCAGTGATCTTGGATTCAGCAGTTGGTTGAGCTTCAGTGTTAGTAATGTGATCAGCGCTTCTTAGCCAGAAACGTGTGAAAGGGGAAGCAGTAACCGCGGTGGGCAGTCTGCGGTCTGAAAGAGTTGCTGTAAAAGTCGGCCCGGATGTCATCTCACTGTGCTCGGCATTCCTCTTAAGCCTTGGATTGTTAGGAACGTCAGGAGGTTGGGTCTCATCCACGTACATACCAGTTGTGTTCTGAAGGAAGACAAGTAGAATTAATACTTTTCCTGCTGATTTTGATTTCTTCTAATTGGGTACAGTGTATAAGCGCACTCAATACTTTTGATTCATCAGCCCTTAAAACATTATCTACTTAAATCAGTGGATATCAGCGGACAAGGCTTGCAGTTTGCATATAGATGGATGCTGTTTTTAAATAGGGCCTGTGACTTAAGATTTTTTTTTATTTTTCAGGGAAGTGGAAAACACAGAAGTACAGTACAGGCTAATGGGATCTATGAGGTCATTGGCAAAAATTCTATTTTTGTAAATCTTGCAAAACAAGCTGTTGATAAGAAAATGCCAAAGCACCTTTAAGCAGTATGTTAATTTATCAGGTTGTTGGAATGTTTGATTAAATATTCAGTAAAAAAACGGGGATAAATGCTCCCAAAAATGTGTATATATACAGTAATTACCTAATTAACTTTTTTATCAACATGAAGGCTTATGCATGGTTGCTGTATTACTATTTTTGCCAAGTGCAATGTAAGGCTTACTATTGAGGTAAGGGTTATATCCTGCAGGAGGACCTCCTCAACCAGCACGTGCAATTTGTACTGGGTGATCCGACCATTGGGCTGGGCAGGACTTTTCCAACTCACACGGATAGAAACTGAATCCTCAGCCACTGCCTTCAAGTCCTGCACTGCACTTGGTGCTACACACAAACATACAAATAAACAAGATAGACTAAGTCATATTTATTCATACATCGAACAAACCAAAACTCAAAAAAAGTTTTTTTGCTTTCAATTTCCAGTTGAAAGATCAAAAGGAAATGTGGCAGTGACATATTCTAAGAATGGTCTCACCTTCAGGGGGTGTAATTACATCCTCCTCAGCTGCTGGACCCACTTCTCCAGCAGCTTTCGCTCGGACAGACACTGTATAGCTTGTGTAGGGGGTCAAGCCAGTAAAAGAAAACCGCATGTCTCCTGTGCTGTTTTCATACAAATATCCTGTAGTGAAAAACAAGATTATGTAATGCTTGGCTGTAAATAAATGCAGAGTAAGAGACTGTTAATAAAGGCATTTGAGTTAGTCCGAATGATCCTTAACAATTACCTGTAGGTCCATAAAGGTAGAGCATGTAGCTAAATTTCCCTGTGATGATGCTGGGAGAGCTCCAGGACACAGATATTGATCTGGATGTTATATTTAATATATTAAAGTTTTGCGGCGGGTCTTCTGGGGCTGCCAATCCAAAAACATGTAAAAATCAACTTCTATGCAGTCAATCAAATAACACAAAAGAATGCTGTCATGCTTCTTTTTTCATACCTGATTCTGGCATGCGAACCATAGTGGATGCTATCTGTCCCTCTCCGTCAGAGGTGAAGGCAGACACCTCAAATAGATATGCAGTGTAAGGTCGTAGCTGATCAACTCCCACTGATATGGGGACACTCCACGAGGCAGCAGGGGGTACAGCTGAGAGGGTGATGGGGGTTGATGACGCTGTTATCTCAAAGGGACTGGGAGTTGCACGGGAAAGGATGTCTGCTGCATCCTAAACATTCATGATCATACACAACATACACATAGAGAAAAGTATATGAGAAAACAATGCAGCTTCTACTGTTTTGTTCACACTCTGCTTTGGTAGCATCTATGGTTTGTACCAAAAACAAACTACAGAAATAGAATTATGACAGAGGGCAACAGTATAATTAAGTACATTGCAGTGTGGAAGTGCTCCGGTCATGATGTCCTCTGCATTGACCTCCAGTGTACGGACAGTCTGCCCAGTACGAGCGTGTTTAGCCTTGACAGCAAACTTTGTGATCAGGCCATTGATGCGGTGTGGTAGGAACCATGTAACCATGACGAAGGCGTGGCTTTGAGCAAATGCTGTCAAGTTGGTCACCAAACCAGGAGCTGTAGAAAGACAAACATAAATGAATGTACACACAACCTCAAAAACTCAAATGTATTTTCTTAAATCATACTGCAAGTGTTTGTGCGTGTGTGTTTATACCCACGGGACTCAGCTGTTTTTATGTACAAAGACTTGCTGAAGGCCCCGATTCCAGCTGGAGAAATGGCTGCTACCTAAAAGGAGGGAACAGGGAGATACAGACAGAGAGAGAGAGAGAGAGAGAGAGAGAGAGAGAGAGAGAGAGAGAGAGAGAGAGAGAGATTGTATGCATTGTGTAGCAATGGTAGTTGTAATATGATTGTTTTGTACATCCACAATCATAATCCACAATTTTGATATACTCAAACAGAAGTCAGACTCTATATTTCTGCCTCCATCTTTCTATTAGATTTGAATAGAACGAACTAAAATGAATGACATACATTTAATTGAAAAATTACTGTATATGTCACAATGGTGTTAACTCGTCAAATAAAATAAAGAATATCTATTATTTTTTATGCTGGCCAATCACTTTTCTTTTTTTCTATTTAGCTTTAAAACATTTCATGCCAAATTTCTACTGATGTGGTCAAATAGAAAAGTCAGACCAGTCTGCCCTGAAAGCAAACACAGTTTCTGCACATTACAGAGTCAGATGTTTAAGAACAATATTCATAATCAGCAGCCGGTTATGATCATGGTGATCATAAGATTGTAATAATGTTTGGTCTGATGTCTGTAATTGACCAACACTGCTGTTAGGAACGTAACAAAATGCTTTCTAAGGGAAATGTTTCCCAAAGCTTTCAATATTTAAAACAAGAATGTAGAATGTATCTACTTTTCAATATTCCATCATAAAAAAGAATGGAAACTTTGATCCATAATAAGTGAAACAATGATTTGCGGAGAAATATTTACTCAGCACTTTCTGCGTTCCTTTCTCTTCACTGGAAGATTAGGTACTCAAAAAAGACAAAGTGATTTTTTAGGTTTGATACATGTAACAGAATACTTTGTGGGGATTTTAACGACTAAGAAAATAAATGATAACTTTGAGTGTGTGTCTGATATTTGTACAGAAGCACGTCAAGACTTTAATAATGAGCTCAGCTTTGCACATGGTTTACTGAGCCTCAGACACTCACAGGTGTGATGTAGTAATATGATACTTGACACAGGCACACAAACACACAATAGAGAAGTGCGGTTATGATAACAATGTGTGTGTCGCTCTCTAGAGTCCATTTATATGAAGGTCAGTGTGGGTTAATGAATTCTGAAAACTAATAAGCACGATCACATTCAAGCTCAGTGACAACAGACAGTGGAAAGAGCCAGGCCTGATCCATAGATCTGTTTCCCCTGATTAATAATGCAATCAAGATCAATTACCAGTATTCAGCCAGATCAAGAGAAAAGTCTTGACCTGTTGGATCTGTGTTAGTGAGCCACATTCACATGATAATACAAGAGGCAAGTTTCCAAAGATAATCTGGTGCTTTGGTGTACAGTACATGTGCAGTTCAACTAACACGTTTATACTTGCAATTAAGTAATAGTCAATGAATGTTGTCTTTTATTGTTTATGTTTATGGAGTACCCCATCAGGGAATACATACCTACTGTATTTAAAGAATAAAGAAGTCATTGTTTGATCGGTGTGTTGTATGCTGTTTTTAGATTTTGTTTCAACTCTCTGTTGTGTTTTGTGACATCCAGATTGTTCTCTTTGGTTTTCAATATATTCACCAAAGAAAGAATAACGTTTTGTAACTCGCATTTGACTTGTCTAACCTCGATGTGGTATGTTGAACCTGAGGTGAAGTCGGTGAGCAGGGTCTCTGGTATGTCCAGGTACTTGGTAACCTGTGTGAAGGTGGGATCAGGATAGGGACACACCTCCTTGTACCTAAAGCAGGAAACCATTTTTTAGATCATCATCTTCAAACTCACATCATGCATTAATGAACTGTTTCAGGCTAGAAGAAAGACTGTCGGTGGGGAAAAATAACTTCCTTGATTGGTTCATATACTGTGGTTTAGTTAAGTAAGGAGCATGTACCATATCCAAGCATTTCCATTTATTCTACTTCTGCTCCATAAAATGTGATTGGTAAATATTGTGGTAAATATTGTAATTTTGACACATTTAATGATTCTTTGTTGTTAGTGTTGTTTTTTTGTTCATGAGGATTTTCTTATTTAGTTCTCAAAATTGCCTATTGTTGCAAATCTTTAATAAAATAATGTTTTTGCGTATTAATCTTCCCCGTTCTTAATAGGATAGAAAACTAAAATCGCCACCTAGATCTACTACAATCAAAATCCAGCTAACACGTTAATGCATCTGTAATCCTGAACACTGAAACTGTAAAAGGGGCCACATGGCATTACATTTAATGATCTGCATACTTGAAAATCCAGTCTTGAAAAATTTATCATCATCAGAGTCATTTGTTGGCATTGACTCATGTTTTAGCAAGACAGCAACCCATGACAAGTTTTCAAGAAGACAACAGAGAATTACCTGATGACATATCCATCAATATTGTTTGCATCAGATGGCATCGTCCAGGAGAGGAGGATACCATTAGATCCGACAGCCTCTCCTTCGAGGCCTGAAGGTGGACCAGGGACTGGAGGAACAGAGGGGACGTGTGTCAGGAAGAAAAGTCGGAAGGATAAAGTGTCTTTTTTCATCCACCCTTTTCACTCTTTATTTTATTCATCAACATCAACACATCATTGTCCCTCACATTAAAGATACAATACTATGCATGTGATATTAAACTTAACCAAAACCTACAGAATAATTTTAAGGATCTTATTGATGTCCGTGTAAGAGTGATCATCAGGGCTTGTATTTGTGTGTAGTTGTGTGTAAGTGTGTGATTTAGGCCGATCTCTGATGAACAAGGCCTCACACAGCCTTGGCATTTCACTGACATTCACTGCAGACCCTTTCATCCTGCGGTTCAAAAGCCCAGGTTTAAGTTACCTTTGAGGAATTAAACGAGCATGAGAGTACGCTCACAAACACTGACACGCACATAGACACACACACACACACACACACACACACACACACACTTACTGTACTAATGTGTTATTCGGAGGAGGAGGGAGTTAAACAGCAGAGGGCAGAAGAGAACTTTGACGCCAAAAAAACAACAAACAACAACGGCCAATGTGAGCATGTGCATTTCTCACCACTCTCATTGGTATTGATCATGCGGCTGACTCCAGGGCTGATGACTGAGGAAGAGGAGGCTGTGACTGTTGCAGTGTATTGTGTCCCTGGACTGACATTCACCACATCAGCCTGTGAAAATAGAAACAGACACACACACCCTGTCACAACATTCCCACATCATGTTGTTGGTAATGTACTTTAGACAAGTGGTTCCAAACCTCCTTTTCTCTAAGAGACCCCAAATATAACTCCTTATCCAGTTGTGAGTGTGTTTTTATGGATATTTAGTGATATGCTGTAAAAGTAGATGCTAGATGATTTTTTTGTTGTTGATAGGTTTGGTCACTTTTCCATTAATTATTTTAGCTTTCCTCTGTGCAGAAGCTGCATCTTTAAGTTATTCCTTACATTCAACTCATTTTTTAATTTCTGTGAACCATTGCCTTACATTGTTTTGCTCTCACACTTTCAGTCTGTGCTTAATTTGATGGGGTGTATCCTGTGAGTTTTAGTTTCTGTAGTTATGTTTTTACTTGTACAAAATAGATATAAGGTCAGTTATCACACTCTGACTTTTGAATGATTCTTTAAACAAATAACAGGAGGTAAATAACTTAGACGCTTGATTAAAATAAATAACGCTCTTAGCAATTCACCATTCCTTGTTTTGCCATCTGTCATTTGTTTCTGTTTGTCTTTGCAACCAGTCTAACGCCTGATAGCACTGTTCCTTTAACATGAAAACATTTGTTTAAAGCACTTGCATGTTTTTCATGTGTTAAAAGAACCAAGGTTCTTATTGTTCTCTTTTTTTGTCAAACTTTAAATTGAATCGTTTTGCCTATTTGTTAAAGACCCATGTGAGTATTTATATTCCCCTTTAAAACATTTTTTTTAATCTTATTTGAACTTCTTCTTTTTTCAAACTAGAGAACCAGCTGATAAGAATAAATCTCTTAAGATGTAAATTCACTTTGTAACAATCTGCAACAACACTTACTCAGCCTTCTGTTGTTGTGTTGCATTATGTGGCATTTTAATATATTACCACAAATCTATCTGAAGAAGATCCTCAGCCATCTGTTGCAGTATAAAAAATGTTCAGTTGTGAATGGATGACACCTTGTTTCGGCATGTGGTTGCACTTATTTGTCTTTATAATTTGCTTGGCATACCCCAGTGTTGCAGTGTACTTGCTTTAATTTGTGCTGTGGCCAACATTAACACCTATGAGATCCGTGTGGTAGATGGCAACGTGCCACACTATCACCTTATGTTACCTCCCTGAATTATGACTAAGCTTTTTTTTTTAACATATGTGGTTGGTCTTCTGTGTATTTTACCTTTGGCTGTGGCTGCAAGCCTCAGAATGTGGATATATGAAAAGTGTAAGTCTGTGTGCCAGTGCAAGATAATGAATTCTTACCTGTGAGTCTATCTGTCCCAAGCAGAGTGTGAGCAGCAGGATGAGAGGGGTGAAGGCCATGCTGGATAGCAGAGTTAACTTAAGTTTAGACGCAGCAGGTTAGAGGCCTCCCCAGTACAGCAGCATCCAGAGTTAATAAATTATCATTAGTTGTTGTCTACAGGTATTCCACTGAGCAGAACTAAAAAAACAACTCAAGATCTAGAGGCTGGTTAGTGGCACGAGTGAAGGTTGCAGGGTTAGTGGTTCCAGCATCGGATATTAACAGTTCTAAGCTTGAGGTATTCCAAATTTTTAGGTTCTGGCCAGGGAGGGCAGTGGGTCCTTTCATTAGCACAAGGCTAACGTTCTCCCCCTGCTCGATCGCTCTTTCTCTCTCTCTCTCTCTCTCTCTCTCTCTAGGGAAAAGCTGCTTAAGCAAATGAATGATTCAGGGTTGAGCTCATAAGGCCAACTTAATAAATAATGAGAACTATTACTCAACTCTGTGTTCTGTGAGCTCTATGTGTGCAGGGTGTGTAAGGTTACATTTGGGGGGATAACTGACACCTGGCAGACAGGAAGAGCTAGTACGGGGAAGGACTTGGTTGAATGGCAGGAAACTTAATGTGTGTATGTTTCTGTTTTGTATAGTTTGTACATACAGTACATAGTAGCAAATCAGCTGCTTCTGATGCTAGTTGTTATATTGAGTTTATAAGGTTTACATTAAAATATGACATTGTTGCTACATCTAAGCAGAGTGTGTGTACCTGTACATATCCATCACATGCAGGGTGCACTGTGACTTTTCCTTGGTTTGGCAGCAGTATCACTTGATAATGATCCACACACCCCACTGCCTGCTCCCAACGCAGTGAGAACTCACGTGCAGACACATTTATTTCACGCAGTCCTCGTACACGTGCTGGCACTCATGGTGGACAGACAAGAGAGGCACAGAGTTAGAGAAGTGGAGAAAGTGTCAGTAATTATCTGAAGAAGAGATCAGAGCAGGTGATAGTATTTGGGTGTTGACCAATGAAGCCCTTGAGTTTTCCTCTACCTGTGGTAACAGTAAGGAAGGCAGCGCTCCCCGCGGTCACTCCCCTCACTCTCGCAGTGCTCATGTTGTACCTACAGCCGTCCACTAGTCCTGTAACCACAGCAACCCGCTCCTCCTTAGGTATGATGAGTATGTTTGTGGCAGAGGTGTTGGCCACTGTGACTCTGTGGAAGTCAAACCCTCCAAGTGCTTTATCCCAACTCACAGACACAGAGGAAGTGTTGACGTTTACAACATGGAGGGTGCATATTCCTGCTGGTCCTGTAAAATAATTTTGGCAGGTTTATACCTTAAGTTTTCAGCATTTCAGCCATGATCAAACCATAGACGACCTAAAATACATACAAAATAACCTTAGAATGAAAAATAAATATGACATTGAAAAGCTGAAAACAGGAAGTTCTTTAAATTTTAGGTGAATGATCTCGTTTGTGTCAAGTTTGATGACAAAATCGTATTTAGTATATATAGTAATACACTATAATTGTAGTATCTTATGCAATAGCTGATTTTGTCCTTTAAATGTGTAGGGAGTGTTCTCTAACAAAAATGTAATCCTGCTTAGAGCAGTCAAACTTTTCAGTGACTGTGAGTCTTTTGCATGGTCAATGTATACAAACGTTTGGTTATGCAAAATGCCATAACTTACAAAACTACTTAATAGAAGTTATCATTCTTGTCACTTATGATGTGGTTGCTTTTGTAGGTCATATTAAAGCATTACTCTGTTTCAAATCTAACCAAAACTATTTCACAGGAGCTTTAGGAATTACTAACAACTTTGTTTTGAAGAAATAAGGAGTAATAATAAATAAGGTATGTCTTACGTGTGCTGAACTCTCTGTGCACCTCCTGACTGGTGTCTGAGTCCAGGACACTCCAAACACTTACACCGTAGTCTGACCCTGGGATCAGTTTTCTAATCTCATAACTTGTGCTCCGGACAAGGACCTCATTCCATAACTTCCTGTCCAAAGATAGCAGGCCAAAAACGAGCTGAGAAGACAACAATAAAATCATCAGTCACTTTCAATTTTTTCCCAGTATAAGTTTTATAGCAAAACTTGAAACATTTTACGTTAAAATTAATTTATATCATTCATGTATTTTTGTCAATGTGGTTTTGTATGTGCGTGCACAAAATGTGCTTGGTCATTCCTCCTGGCTGAGGCTCTACAGAGGTCATATATCTTTAAAGGGTTGGTAATCGAATCTGTGGTGTGACGACAACGGTTGCTCAGTAACCAACAGGTAAGTACAAAACCTGACTGGGGCTGATTGGCCACTTTTGTTAAAAATGTAATTATTATTAATGTTTTGAGTGTTTTGTTTGTTTTATTAAGAAAAATGACTTAGATTATCATGCTGATCTGTCCAGAAGTTACTACAGTATTCTGCCTAATGGGTCTGGGTCGACTTGAAACAGAACAGATGCAGCTGTATTCATGACTTACCTTGTACACCTCCACCCGCCCTGACGGTGGGCTCCAGGTGACAAACACCGAAGTCACTGCCTGCTCTGAAAGACTCACTTCCTGTGGCTCTCCAGGCTCTGAAGGAAAGATTCCCTTTAGCATATGACAACATGCACTGTATACTTACCATCCTCCACTCTGGGTAATACACCGTTGAATCAGATGTAGTTTGAGTAGATACTTTTTAAAATACTTTGTAACTTATGGGAACAATTTTACCACATAACATTGTATTTACGTAACACAGTTCCTGAAATGTTAATTTGGTTTTAACTGCAAAATAACTGCAAGTCAAATACATATTCTAAAATGTTCACATACATTTCAAGCTCAAAAAACTAATTTGGTTTGAATAGCTCATTTCTTGAATGGTCCAAAATTATAAGGGGAATTTTTTAACAACTTATCCATTTTTATTAATTTATTATGAATTATGAGTACTTCGTAATAAGGTTCTGGCAGATCTGACTGATGGTCTGGCCTACAATACTTCAGCTCTTTGCCTGTTTCTAAGCTGCCCAAAAGTTAGTTTGAGACAGCATTTCCAATAAGCAATTGTCACTGATGGATTTCAAAAGTCCACATCAGAAACCAGTGGGTGACGTTATTGAGAATATGACCATACGGTTTGACAGCTTATAAAGGAAAATCAGGAAGTCAAAGAGACTGGTGCTAATTTCCTCTTTATCTGGTGCATCTAAGCTGCAAAGCGTGTGCTCTAATGTTCTGTGTGACAATGATTTATTTGGTTCACCATCTTATACTGACACAACTTTGTAATAAATCCCTTATCAGTTTGTGAAATGAAACCAAATACACACAAAAATAATTTCCCTTTTCCCTTATTGGACATTGTAATTTATTTTCTAGTTGTATTTGTGTATACATCTGCTCCCTTCCAACGTGTTCATTCACAACCATTCATGTTATAATCCAAGTTCATGGGCATATGTGGGTACACACACAGAAAAAATATTAGGTTCAGGGACTTCATAAAACAAATACACTTACTTGTATAAAGTGTTAATGCAGAAGGTTTACTCCGTCTTTCTCTGCTGGTGCTAATAACTTCAACTGTATACAAGCTTCCAGGAGCGAGGTCTTTAAAGCAGTAATATCTGAGTAGAGACAAAGCCTCCGACTGTGAGAGCATTTAGGTGTAAATTATGAAAAAGCAGTGAGTATACACTACTTCAAAAAAAAAAGAAAAAAAGAAAAATGTGTTTTGAAAATTGTGATTCCAGTCTTATAAAACTGAAACAAGATATTTGTATTGAGTGACACTGACCTTGGTTCCTGATAAGAGACCGTTAGCTGTTGACTTGACGTTGTGTTTTTTAATGACAGGATGAGTGTGCTCACCACTCCCCTGACCATACTCCAACACATGCACAGGGATGATGTAGTTTTATTGACAAGTGACACCTCAGCTGAAGTGGGAGCTGGAATAAAAAATGTAAAAAACCCCATAAGCAATGTAGAAAAAATACTGATCAATGTGTGTTTATGTACAGTATGTGCATGCTTCTGTGTGTGTATTTACCTGCTGTGATATTGATATTGATAGGCGAACTGTCTGTGAAGGATTCCTTCTCTGTTCTTATTGAAAAGTGGTAGAGTCGGCCTGGAGTCAGACTTGAAAATACTGCACTCTCATCGAACACTTTTTGCACCTGCAGCATCCATAATATATATAAAAAACAAATCTATCTAACAGCTTTAATATAACTTAACAGTTGCTGTAAATGAGTTATTAACCTCTTGTACAGGTGAGAACTTGCACATGTTTCATTATTTGTTTGTTTTTACCATGTGTGAATGGTCACAGTTCAGGCAGATGACCTCGTAGCTGTGAGCCAGCCCTTCAGCTGGATCCCAAACCAGCCCTATGGACGATTCTGTGACCACACCCTCCCTCACTCTGTTAGGAGGAGCCAGACCTTAAAAACCAACAACCTGTAATTACTCCTCTTTCACAGTAAAAAACAACTAATTGTTTGGGGATTAAGTGGGAGTTAAGAGGACTGCATTGCCTAAATTATCACAAAAAGAGAAAAGAGCGGGATTTGTGCAGTTTTAGTGAAATAAGAAAAATAATCTACACAGGAGATTCTGTGACATATTGCGATGAAGAAATAATTAAGTTTAAAAGTATGTGATGATCAGAGGGAACTTGCCTGTTTTAAAGGGATGTGTGTAGAAAGCGGGCCCCAACTGCTCTTTACTGGTGCTGAACACCCCCAGCTGGTACTCGGATCCTGGGCTGAGTTTGCTTTGACTTATGATATGGACACCAGCAGGCAGGGAGAACCAGTCACATGTGTACCCACATGTTCCCTCACAAGCACGGTCACACACTCCTGGACACGCACACACTGTGACCCCATCGATCAGACCCTGCTGTGGAGGGTTGATGAACAACTGTGCAGAGTTTGTGCCCACTGAAAGAGGGGCCGCCACCTGAACTGGGAGGGGCTCTTTAAGGGCAGAGAGATAGAAACAAAATAATTTAACAAAAAAGGACAAGTGTGTTTAAAAACAGAATATACTTTCAAAGCTGAATATTTAAAATTTCTAAGATATGTTTCAAGTGCATCATGAACATTGAAACAGAAAATCATTCCAACAAAATCGCAATGCCTCCCTCTGCCAAGCCAGTATTCAGAACTATGTTTGATGCCAATATGAGTCTCCTGCTTTCCAGATTAGTTAAATCAAATGGATATCTTCCAGAGTCTGTTCTGTGCAGAAGGTCATAAACATGAGGAATGATTATGTTGTTCACATGTTCATGTGTCCCTGACTTTTGTTTCAGGTCAGAGAGTCTTAAGTCTTCATGAACCTCTCTTTTAAAGGAAGTACATTCTGTTTCCCTTACTCGTGGTATGTATAATGCTAGTCCTCTTGCTCTTGTCTTTTCCAATCAGTGAGACCACTCCAACTTCATAAGTCTGGCCTGGAGTAAATAAGCCCAAATCAACACACACAGACTCATTCAGCCAGAGGGCTTCAGGACTGGACTGGTTTATCCACAGAGAAGACAGTGAACTTGATGTTGGTTCAACGAGGGGTTTGGATGTGACATTATAACCATCTGGTGCGTCAGCAGGTGGACTGGACCAGCAGACTGTCAGAGTTCCAGCCGCACTTGAAACAGCAAGACCACAAGGGGCCTCCATCTCTAAAAACAAAAACAAAAGGAGAACATCATTAAGTTGTTAGAAAATAGTTGTCAAAGTTATGTCAGATCAAAATCTGCAAATCATAGTTGGGTCAACTACTGAGAACATACTTTCAATTCAAAACATGTAAAACATGAGCTGTTAGCAAGAAAAATCAGCACATTTTTGTAAATGCAGAATGTTGAAGGAATGGAAAGCTGTTAAAAGAAGGGACATGGCATATGCATAATAAATATAACAAGTGTTATTGAAGATTTGAACCCCAGACAGATAGAGCAAAATGTCCTATAAGCCAGGGACATGCAAACATGTTGGGAAACCACTCAGTTTTTTTGACTATTTATCGCAGCAGGAACAAATGCTGTAAACCCTATAGACCATTGGATAGATGCTGAAGCTGTTTTTAAAATGGCTTTATTATGCAGGAACTCTTTATCATATAATAAAAGGATGCCACCTCAGTTTTAATATCTTAAAAGCAGCAAGCAGTATTATAGAATTAGTGTAATCTGATTTTTTTCACGTGTATATTTGACTGTATTCAAAACCACACCTTTGTCGATTTTTTTCAGTGGTTAAACTACAGGTATTATATACAGAGTCTATCGGCCGATTCCCTTCCTTGGCCATTTACTGAATGCCATCCCCCATTTTCTCCCTTTTACGACTGTATCAGTTGTACCATTCTCTCAATTATGGCATGAAAAGCCCAAAAGGACATCTAAAAAAATCCTACTTGACACAATGCAATTTAACTTTTCAACTGTAAAACGCATGAACACATTTAAGCTTAAGAAAGGCATTTCTTCAGAAAACACATCACAAAAACCAACAATATATCAACATAAGCCTTTTCAAGAAAGCATTTTGATATCATACAATACATTTTTGATTTTACCAAAATATGTAACATGCTTACCAGTCCATACAGTCACAGGTATCTTCCCACAGCTCTCTATCCCATGCTGTGTGACTGTGTAAACCTCAACCGTGTATCTCCTGTAGGACTTAAGACCTCCAATCACAGTGGTGTATGACTGCAACCCACTAGCTTCAGGAAACCTGGAGATGTTGCTCATTCCAACTATTCTCTCTTGTTTTGAAGTCAAGTCCATGAAGCGCACAACAAATGTACACCCAACCTTAAACTGTGCGTCTGTCTGCATCCAGTGGACATTAATCTGACTGAAAGTAACGAGGCCGACAGTAATATTTTGAGGAGGAAGAGGTCCTATAAAAAAAAAGAAGAATATTACATTATGAATTAACATCTGTTTGCATTAAAATGTTCTCGGTATAGACAATGCGTGCGGCAAGTTGACAGCAGACTCACTAGTAAAGGCAGTCTGTGTTTGTGCCAAGCTCCAGGTGGGGCCTGCAGGGTGAGAGGCTACAAGAGTGAAGGAATAGACACTCCCTGGAGACAAACCTGCCACAGTCACCCCTCTGGACGAGAGCGAAATTGGGACCCTGACAGTCTTTTTGATACTACTCTTGCTCTGTGTCACCTTTTTGTCTTTTGACTTCTCGCTTCTATTTTCTCCAACTTGTCCCAACTCTTTGAACGCCTCCTCTTGATACTGAAGGAATATCCCAAAAGATAAAAGATTAAGCTGGTTTAATGATAAGAGGTCACTCCACCGAAGCTCGACATGATGCTCTGTCACCTGAACCACGTCAAAGGAGAAAAAGGCAGAGACTGGAGGGACTGTGAAAAAGAGAGAAGAGGAATAGCATTAAGGTAACCTGAGGAGAAAATTAGAGAGAATTGGCAAAAAAAAATATGGTTTGGATTTATTATGAATTATTTTGCACCTTTTTTGAGAAAACAAAATTTAAACAAATATATTTTATCAAAGTGCATTCATCATTTTGTTGATATCCTTAGAAATGGTCAAATAACATAAATGCAAAAGCTGGTTTGTACAGTTACAATGCAGAACTTATTTACTCTGGAACTGGCAGATGAAGGGTAAGGGGATGTTACAGAAAAATGGTGTAAGAAAGTATCCAGGTCCTGTGGCATTCATCTGAAGAGCAAAACAGTCAGTCTGGTTGGCTGGCAGTGATGACATCATAGCTTTCGTCAGGTTATAAGCTGAGCCATCAGACCACAGAGGTCGCCCCTCCATCTGTGGACATGACACACATCCCCGTCTCCCTTTCATTAAAGTGAAATCATTTGAAAACAAAACTCCCGTTAAAGGAGGGACTGCTGCCAAGGGGATTCAACTGTTTGGAAAGTAAACTATTATCACCTCACAGGGATGTACCGCTTACCAGAGCATTACTGATTCTCAAACTTATTTGAATATATTGAGCAATTTATCAAAAATATGATAATTGTTTCCTGATAAAGGTCCCTTTATAAAAAGGTTTGCATAATGTTTATTATCATTCCTGGTTAAATTACGGTTAAAGAAAAATATTAATACTATCTCAATAGTCACATTTAGAAGTCCAAGGTCATTTAAAGAGTGTGAAAATTCTCAAAGATACACTATGAAAAGGTAAGAAATATTCACATTCTCAAAGACACATTAGCTAGTATCTGGCAAAGTGAAATAAAAAAAATCATGGAACCTGGAGATGTCTTTGAAATGTATCTCATCAAAAAAGATCCAGAAGGTTTTAAAAAAATACAGTTCAGTCAACTTTGGGGACATGTTTGGATGTCCACAAATAATAATTTTGATTGTGTTTTTTAAAATGTCTAAGCTCTTTGATAAAGGGACAATAACAAAGTTACTTATGTCTCTTTTTAGTCGAAACAAATATATTATATTATATTTATGTAACAAGGATTACCTGCTTGTCGTTGAGGCCAGTCCACAGCAGCAGCAGGTTGTTTTGGCTCAGCAGGTGAGAAAATATAAAAGATAGATCTTCTGAGGTCTTCAAGTCAGCCAGGTGACTTCCAGCTGCCAAGTCTCTGCAGCTGAGCTGGGCTTCCCTCCATGTTAAACCTGTTCTTCTCACGACGTAGCAGTTTCTATCATTGACCAACCAGCCAGGGGGGCACTGAGCTGGAAACAAAAATCATTGTCATTAATACAGAATGATTTGCTTTTAGTTAAAGATCAACATGTGGTAATGTGATTTCATTAAACAAAAATGTACAATACCTGTTTCCATTGTGATGCCGAGTCTCTGCTTCAAGGACAAATGAAGGTGTTTGAGCTGCGTAGTAACCACAACTTTGACCTTGAAGTGTGTGCCAGGCTGGAGACCATTTACTGTGTACTCAGATTTTGTATGAGAAGAGTTAAAGTTAATTTGTGTTACAGTTTGTTTGTGAGTGTTGTATAAACTCAGGGTGGAAAGCCTTTGTTGTTTCTGTAGTTTCCATGTCAAGAAAGCGGAAGTGGTTGTGGTGCACACATGGAGAGATGACAGTGGAACTGGAACTGGACAAATACAAAGGGGAAGGAGAAAAGACCAGGTAAAAGATCACATCAACATGCCTTCATTTATGGTGTCTCCATGAGTATTGTATTCAGGTTCACAGAAACTCACTTAAGTGAAATATTTTTGTTTCAAGGGTGGCATCATTTCTGCTGGATCTCAAAGTGATGGTGTATCCTCTTTGGTCCTCAATCAATCGCAGTGTCATTTTGCAGTCAGGAGAGCATCCTGATTGGTTAATAGGCTCCACATACACCTGCAGAAACGACGTGTCAAATTGCAGCACGATTTTTAAAAAAAAAAACATAAAACTGTAATAAAATTGCCAGGATCAGTAGAGTTCTTACAAGATGGTTACTCGCAGTCCTGCAGGTGACTGTGTATGTGTCTGGCTTTTGAGTTGAGGGGAAGGACTGAAATTCAACTTCAACCTCAACGGGGACCAAGTGTTGTTCACAGGTCAGCAATACCACCTGAAGAAGAAGTCACTTTATCCAATGTCATAGGAAAAGAATAACCTTAATGAATAGGCTATGTTGCTATTTAACCTAAAGTACAAAAAAAAAGTTTAGGTACAGTTTAGGTAGTTATCTTACCTGACATAAACTAGCCAGTAACCACAGACGATTTCTTGTCCCCATTGAAAAGATCAGTCCACCATAATCTACACACCTTTCCTCATCCACTGATTCACCTGGCCACAGAGTCACTTCCAAGACGAGAAACAACTTATCCCTTCTTTTCTTTCAGTCATCGTGTTGTCATAAATAAACTCCGGCGCAGCTGCAAGTGGAAAGTCCCAAACTATTTGTGTCACTGTAGTAGAGATGAGCGTGAAAAAAGTTCACGTTTTCTTCAACGATTGAACCGAGCGTTTTATACACTCCTAAGCGGGTGGTTTACAAAGTCATTAGCATTTTAAATCTCAGAGAAACATCTGTTTGTCGGTTTTCAGTTCGAATAGAGTCTGGACTTTGAATTGAATTTAGCGCGCACTCAAAGTCAGCGTTCAATGGCTCATACCCTGAGAAGCAAACCCTTATGAGAGAGAGAGAGAGAGAGAGAGAGAGAGAGAGAGAGAGAGAGAGAGAGAGAGAGATTGTGCATGTGTGACTTCAACAAGATTTGTTCTGGCTCTTTGTTTGGATAAGAGAAGTTCACCATGGTAACTGCAGGGAACATGGTCACTTCGGACACAGGCTCCTGATGAGAGGAGAGGTGTGGGGATAATGTGGAGACTGAGGGGGGGAGTAGAAAGATAGGAGGTGTGGTGAGTATTAGAGATGCCATAAGCAGGAGAAATCTCCATTTTCATTCTCTGGATCGCATATAAATTCAGTCACATCAGACTGGTCTTGTTTGCATGACTTCTTGGAACCCTTAAAATAAGTTTTTGCTGTAGATGTTTTCCTCAAAGTACAGTGGTGAGAATCGTTTGGCTCAGACTTGGGGTGTGGTGGAAGTACTGGCCAAGTGGAATGACAGGAATTTGAAAGGGAGACATGATTGACAGTCAGGGAACCCAGTCCACTGAGGGGTACTGTAATGAAGAGGTGACTCCCACCCAGCAATTACCACTCAGCGGTGCAACACAAACATATGTCAGCAATGCAAACACTGAATCAGGCTGAGCTCATGATGGTTTATAACAAAGAAATGTGTGTGAGTGTATGTGTGTGTGTGTGTCCACATTGGAGGTCATAAGAAGAGTCAGTGTTACAATAATTCAGACGAACACATTGTTAAATCTTTTGTTTAACCTACTTTACTTAAAAACAAACTACTAAGAGGTCAAGGATCAGATTTTAAAAAGGTTTTATAAGAAAAAAAAAACATTGCATAACTGCCTTTTGTGCAAAAGCTAAAATTATCCTCGAAGACTAAAAGCATATACAATGTTTAAAACCAACAGCAGTCATCAAAAATGCAGAAACAGCTGTTTCAACATGATATCAAATGTTAATATACACTAGTATAAGAAGCTTACAGCATTGAGCCATCACACAAAGGCACTAAAAAGACTAGGTTGGCAGACATGATCTGAAAGAAAACAGACTAATGTGTGAAAACTACTTGAAAACAGTCTCCCACTTAAATTATACCTTTTGATTACAACTGTGACCCAAGGTCAGTGTTGCAGAGTGAAATAACATGATAATAAATGTTTAACATGGCTGGTTTTAATGCTCTTCTTCAGTGCTGTTTAAGTCTGATTCCCTCTACCATGTATTCATACACTCTCTTCATTTCTTATGCTCTCATTCATGTTCATGCCTGGAAATGGTATTTTAGTTCCACTGGCACGAACAGTCCAGGGGCTCCTGGAAGTTGTATTCCACGACTGTGGCATTGCGAGAGCAGTAGAGTGTGACAGAGCGGGTTTGTAGTCCACTCTCACGGCAGCACTTACAGAAACGGGCGTGGCTATTGATGTTGAAATTGAATATGGTGGCAGACGGACATTTCCCGTCACAAGAATAGACTGTTACCTGTTGGAGGAGAGAAGGACAGGATGAGTCTGCAAGCGTCTGCAGAAATGAAGCTTTAGGGTTAAACTTGGATGAATACGTTTCTGCCATATCATTTGCCTCACCGGTGCGTTGCTCCTGCAATCATCTTTTCTGATAGTTGTCCGTATGGCCACACGTTTACATGTCTTACCATCCTCTTTGCCTACATATGTTCACAGAGAAATTAGATGCACAGAGTAACACTCAGAAGCAACTTCAAACACAGTTATTTCTATCTATATCATTGAAACTATCAACACAAAAATATCACAGTGAAAACGTGAACTTGTAAGTTCAAACCTACACAAAGATGTGACTGCACAAATACACACACACACACACACACACACACACACACACACACTGGTAAACATAATATCACACACAAACACACTCCTTGATCGTCTCATCATGGCATATTGAGCCAGGCTCTTTGTTGCTCAGCAGTAGGAGCTTTCTTTGATTGACAGTTGGGTAACAGGGGGGCATAATTCTCCCAGCAGAGCTCAGCTCTCCTGTTGGCTACTGACCTAAACGTAACCTTACTCATTTATTCTGAGTGAACAGGAATGTACGAAAAAAAAAACGACTGAAAAAACGAGTGAAAAAATTCCGAACAGTTTTTGTACCATTGGAGCTAATTTTGTTTCACAAATACCATTAACGATTTGATGAAATGTTTTGCATTGCAAATGGTCTTGTTTAATTGTTCTATTTCAGAGATGTATGCAACGATAGAGGTTGTTCATGTTATTACGTGTCGTGGGGGTTAGACAGTGAGAGGAAGAAATAAAAAGACAAGACAAAAAAAACAGACTCACAGAGTAACACAGAAAAACAAGTGTGAGTAAATGAGTCACTCAGAATCCAATGAATGATTGTAAGAGGGAATAGTACAAGATTGAGGTACCTGTGTCACAGTTAGTACTACCAGTGGGGGTTACAGGATTAACGGTAAATGGTAAAACACCCACTCCCGAACCTGGTAACATCATCAGGACCGTAGCCATCCAGTTCAAAGAATATTATGAAGACATACACAAGATTATGTTTGGTTCAGAAAACACAGTTCAGCGTCACACACAAACAGACAGGACAGTATCAGTGCAGCTGGCATGCACATGGATTTCACTTGTTTTTTAGGGGACTCACCGGGAAGCCAGCCAAGGAACTCAGCCATTTGAAGTACTACAAAGAGCAGCTCAGCAGGGCAAACCCTAACCCCTGAAACATCTTGCATCCTTATTCACTGTGGAGCACCCTGATTGGCCAAACTGCAGGGTCACTGCTGAAGCAGACAAGCGGGCGAGGCTGCAGCCCCCGAAATGTCACCACTACATGTTTATTGAAAGATTACCCAGACAAACCTTCAAGTATCAACATTTTTTTTTTATAAATTACACAGGGAAAACATCTCAGAGGACATCATCTTAAGGTTTAGGAAGTTTTGTACTGACTTAGTGATGATGCTGAGTGAAGTCACATCACTTCATTTGTTACCTCAGTCAGAGCTGTGCTGGATCCTGAACATGACATTAGAAGATTCGGAAAGCCAAAGGTTCAGAGTAAGGCCAACGATAGGCTTTATCTCCATCCTCTACAACAATGCAACACCCCAACCATTCAGCCAATAAGCCCATCCACTGCCAGGCAACAAGGTGCTCACCCGTCTGATTAACAGCTTGAAGCATTATTAAAAGCACCCTTCAAAAAACTGGTGACTCACATGTCCTGCAGCAACCGTCCACGTAGCTTTGAACAACGCCGCCATTCTGCAGGAGGAGACGACGACAAAATAGAGTTATTTCTAAACATTATTTGTAAAACTCCAGGGCATGTCAAAAGTCATGGCATATTCTGTTTACAGTTTTTATTTGCCAGACAACACATCTGTCTTTCAAAAAAGTAAATGTAAAAACAGCAGAAGGTCAAAATATAAGATAGATATGTTCTTGAGTTACTCGCCCATGATTGTGTATTTGATCCGTTTTTTTATTGGGCAAATATGCCTTGAATTTTTTTATTAATTTATTTAATTACTATGTCTATGAAGGAAACAATACATGGTTTCAAGACTTGGAACATTTGGAAAACCTGACCTGTACACATTCAGTGTCATTGAAAGGTGGGCAGACCACCCCAGAGGCAAGTATCACTGCTCCCACTGCGGTTTCCATGCAGTCATAACGTGTGCAGTTCTCCACCCAGGAACTCCCTGACTGCACACACAATCAGAATCAGTACAGTAAATACAAAGCAAGGAAAAGGGGGGCAGTGAGCTTCAGTGGACCTCTTGATTCTTACAGCGAAAAGCTCTGTTGTCCCGTTTTCATTTGTGAACGTACAGGATAAATTTTTGCAGGATCCACAGCACACCTGCGGGTCCGACGACTGCATGTACACCTGGTGCTGAAGGGAAAAGGGGAGTGAAGAAGTCAAGGTAATTACTAGATGAACATAGCAATAAAGCAGATAAACGTTTGTGCATAATTAATAAATGTGTAGGATACATACTGGTCCACATTTTTGGGTGCAGTTGACAGAGGTAATTTCCATGGCATAGAAGCCAGAGTCTGGATCTCTGTGATGAAGACATTGGACTGTGTAACACAGCTCTCCCTCAAGGTACTGAACCAGTGACTGGCCAGGGCCCAGTACTGTTACACCTTGGAAAAGACACACCTCTGCCTTCTCTACACACACATAAATAAAACATACATGAAAGTCATACTCAAGTTTCCACACAGTAAATATGACCGTTTAATGTTTGCTTTACACATACGGCATGTGTGCTGAGGACAGCCACAGTTGGTGCTGCTGTCTGAAGCCTCAACCAGAACCTCCCCCTAAGACAAAACAAAGTGCTGACTTAACTCGATTGCCCCACTTTGTATTCTTTCTAGTCAATTTCTGATTCCACAGTGACTTGTGATGCAGCTTTTTGCCGACTTACCACCTGACAGAGGGGGAAGGATCTGTCCTCACACTGGCATTCTGTGAGAAGAAGAGCGAGAGGCACAGTGAGAGATACAGTGTTGTTAATGCACAAAAAGTGTCAGAGTGTTCATCATTTCAACACAGAGACATAAAAAGGACAATCTCTGAGTGTTCTTGAGCGTGTACCACAGTGGTGCTGTGGGCAGCAATGACCAGGGACAGTCGTCTGAATCAAAGAGAGTCCAGGTGCACAGCTCACGAAGGTTTCAGGGCACAGGTTGACATCACACACTGCAACACATGGGACAAAGACTAAGCTTCACTTCGAAAACACCGGCACATTTGCCAAAAATATAAAAGTACAACATGCACACACGTACCACAATGGTACTGTGGACAGCAGCTGTTTGTTGTGTTGAGATTCACAGCCAGAATTTCTCCATTTGAACAGGAAGGAACGGGTTCAAGACAAGATTCACACACTGCTCAGACAGAAAACCAAAAAAAAGAAGACAACAAAGAAAAGCCAGAAATTCAATCTTACTGTCCAGTTGGAAAATGAAACGTTGGAATATGGAGGCGTTAACCTCATACCATTAACTTGATTTTAGACTAACCATTCACACCACAATGAATACTTACCACACAAGTAAGAGTAGCAGCAGGATTTCTCCCCCCTCACCTCCACTAGGAACTGATCCTCAGCGCAGTGGGGGGCGTACACAGGGGGGCATGCCATGGGGTCACACTCTGTTAAAGAGCAGGTTGTGAAAAAAGTGAAAAATCAAATTAAACCACACGTTTACCACGCCTAAAAAAAATCGGATAAAATAAGTCTATTCTTACCACATCTATACTCTGGGCAGCAGGACAGAGCACTGTAACCAATCACTAATCTGTTCCCATTATCACAAGGTGGCGCTTCACTGTCACAAATGGTCATGTTGCACTCTGACAAGAAGTAAGAAGGGGGAAGAAGACAAGATAATTATAGGGCTTATGTGTTTAACTACATACATCAGGAAATGTTGAGATTGTTTCTTTCTTAGAAGTGTTAGGGACAATAGGTTTCTGCAGAATTTCACTTCAGGGTAAAGTGAAGTCGTCTGTTTAGATTGGCTTTCTTTGCAAAGAACACTATATTTCTAAACTCACCGCAGATCTTCTTTGGGCAGCAGACTCCTTCTTCCAGCACATCCAGCACATACTCTCCCTCCCTCTCACACAGAGGCGTCGGGACAGAGTGGCAGTCTGGCTCGACGGCCAATACGGAGCCATTCTCCATACACTTGTACAGACAACAGCTGCGGGCAGAGCCATTCCACACTTCACCCGGGGCCCGAGGGTTACCTTCATTATCTGTGCACACTATATACAATGGAGGCAAGTTAATATAGTCCTGATACCGGTGGATGTGAGGCCAGTTGCAATATAAAGACAAAGCTCTGTCCAAAACTTCTGCAGATTTCCTGACAGTGCATTTTTCATGACTAAGGCAAGTAATTACTCTGTCACTCACCGCATCGATCCTCAGTTACACAGTAAGGGGAGTCTGCTCGGTGCAGGATGGTACCACTGCGGCACACACACTCCTCTCTGACGAAGGAGCAGGTTGTCTCCTCGTAGTACTCTCTGTTCAGGCAGGTGCGGCTGGTGCAGGTGCTGACACATGGCTGATATTCCTTACCAGGGGGACACCGCAATGCTGCAAGATGAGATGCTCTTAGAAATGCATGAGCAAATGGAAAAACACAAAGACATCTGCTTACATGTGTGATTTCTTAGCCTGTGTCTACTTACGGCAGAAGTTATGTCGTCTCCAGCTGATGCAGACTTGATGTGTGTAGCAGACCGCAACGTATGCAGCCAGAAAGTCACACTGATGATCCTTGTAGTGCAGGTCCCCTGCCCACATGATGTCGCAGAACTGCTCCGGAGGGACCTGAAAATACGGACCAGGCCAAGGTCAAGAACAAGTTCATACATTGTTGTTTTTTTAAAAACAAAAAAAACAGCTGCATCAATGCTAATATACAATTTCCCACAGTGATGACCCTCAGATGACTCAACCATTTTTTTGACTGACTTTTAATTAACTATGTGTCAAATATGAACAGCTGTAGACAGATCTGTGAAAGCTATTTCTTAATGGAAACTTCAAAAAATCATTCTGATATCATACAGCAAAGGCACAATAACAAAACTGTTTCTTTATTGCAATCCAGCCTGTAAATTCCTGTTTAAACAGCTACTGTACCTTGCTGTGGCACAGTGTGAAGGCTCTCTGACGAAGCATAGAGAGACAGATAGAGCAGTCTCCAGTGGTGCAGTTGTCTCCAACCCTGCGAGTGTGTTCAGATTCATCTGTGGTGTGGACTCTCCAAGCCTGCAGAAAGAGCATCATGTCTCCCACTTCTCTGACCACTGTGCCATTGGGCAGCTTCAGGTCGTCCTCTGGGTTCCCATCACAACAGCCTGGCATAAAGGAGTTTGGTGAGGGTGTGTACTTGGGCTAATATTAAAGATGTTAAATAAATGTTAAGTAAAACAATGTGTGTGAGATTGCCAACTTCAACCAAATGGCGCTCAACATCTTCTGTCATACTTTATTAGGATCCATGTCAAAGTGATGCTGTTGTTTAGACACTGAGCCTTTAAGTGCTGACAGCACGCTCTTAGATTAGTCAAAGCTAGTGTGAGAATGTGTGCTTGTGTAGACTTACCACACAGGCCTCTTGTGGGCACAGATGAATTGTAGGAAGTAATGTACTGCAACACCATGATGCCAGTGCTGTGGTACCATTGTATGCTGACCCCTCCAGGTGTGTTGATCAGGTACATGCTACCTGTGTCTTCCACATAAAGAGGATGGCGGGCGAATGGGAGTCTGGCAGGTCTGTAATTTACTGTCACCTAGTGAAAGGTGGACACAACGGCACTCAAAAGCACGTTATTTGCATTGATTCATTTTAAACTCATGAGCAGTAAATACAAGACTTACCTTGCGATCAAGACGGTTGATAATGATTCTGTAGGAGGAAGTTGTAATGTTCAGCTTCTTGAAACACAGACCAGATGTTCCACCTGTTGGACTCTTGTGGGTAATTAAAAAAAAACACTTTAATCAACAAGATGATCGAAAAAATGACAACTTTAACTTCAATGCACTCACAATTCTGTGGAATCAAGGAGAAGAGAGGTAAGCGTACTCACAGTTCTTCTGATTGAGTTGACACTCTAAAAGGAGCATAAATCATCAAATGTAAAAAAAAAAAAAGTGTGAATTGTTTGAAAAAGTTCATATTTAATGCTTAAAACATTACCTGGCTGGTTGGACATTTCTCCACCGTGCCAATAATAGTCTCTCTTGGCAGGTTAACCAAGATGTAGGAGCCGTTGTCATACAAGGCCACATTGTTGCCGTCAAACGTAATAACACGTAGGTCTGACATCATAGTGCAGCGACCTGGGAGAATCACAATATTAAAAAAAATTGCATACCCAGAAAACAACAGCAAACAATGGGTTCATACAACTAAGCCTTTCTTTCACTGAATCATGAGGTAAATCTGGTTATTTTTTAGCTTTAACCATCCAAATTACAGGGGCACTGCCACTGTGGACAGCAGGGGTCTGTGTTGATGAGGACAGGAAGGCCCAGCAGACTGCACTGGGGCGGGGTGGTATTGTAGCGACAGTGCAGAGAGGAGTTGTGAAGCAGCAGCTCTCCTTTGAAACAAAACAGCTCAGCACAGTCATCGATGCGGTAGGAGAACGGAGGCTGTAGAGACAAAGACAATTCCTTGTTTTACAAAGCATGTGTGCATGCTACAGTAATGCAGACTTTAAGCATCGGTGGAAAAAAAAAACATTTCTATGAATTTATAAAGCTGATTTCATATCCATAATCAGCATATCAAACACGGTGCTAATAATTATTACAAATAGTGTAAATACTATGTGGTACATCTAGAAAAACAGTCTTAATTGTTAAGCCCAATACAATTGTATATCAAAGGTTTCATTGTACATTTTAGTAAACAATGGGTCTGTGGCTACGTACTTAAATGTTACTACAATACAAAATACTTGCTGTGCAGGGAGTGGTCGGCAAAAGAAAAGGATGTGCGGTTGACACTTCCTGTGCTACAGGAGAGGTGTATGGGCTCGTGATTATTTCTGTGGTCAAAGGCTCAGTAGTGGGCTCCATGGTGGTAGAAGGTGTTGCTGTTGTTGTCCCAACTGTTAAAGAGTCCGCTGAAGTCGTGGTCTCTATGGTCGTGGTTGTATACAACGTTGAAGAGGGAGGAGCAGTTGTGGCTGCAGGGGCAGAAGTGCTGGCAGTTGTGACTGCTGGAGGCTGTGTGGAGAGCGAGGTAAGAGGAGGTGGGGTTGTAGTCACTGATGATATCGAAGGTGACGTTGGCACTGAGGTGGATGAAGGAGTGGTGGGTGAGGTAGTTGAGGCATGAGTAGTTGGGGATGGAGGGGGAGTAGTCAAGGGGACTGTAATAGCACTGGCAGAGGGTGTTGCTCTGACTGTTGTAGTGACACCTTCCGTTGGGGTCACTTCCATCTTGCTGACCGTGGATGTCTCAGATGGGATGGAGGAAAGGAGAGTAGTAGAAACAGTAGTGGTCGAAGGAGCTGTAGTTGTCGTTGTAATGTGGGGAGTAGTGACCAGCTCGATGGCTGATGTTGTTGTAGGGGTAGTGGTTGCTGTGGGCTGGACGGTAGTGAAAGAGGTAGTTGATGATCTGGTGGTAGTAATGGTTGGTGTGGTGGTGGTAGTAGGAGTTGTGGTTGTAAGCCGCGTGGTAGTGGAAGTAGTTGTAGTGGTTTCAGTTGTTGTCGGTGCTGTGGTGGTCCTGTTTGATCGTGTCACATATGCAAAGGGCGTTGGAGTTGGAGGAAGAGACACACCTAGATGGGAATATTTATTTCACAAGTTTATACTTTCTTGGGTGAAAAAAAAAGTGTCTGTAAACAAAAATAGTGTTATGTAATGTGAAAGAAAATGCATTAAAGAGTGCACTCACAGTCCTCTGTGTAGACACATCTTCTAGTGACTTCATCAAGGATCATATTCTTGGGACATCTTGGGAAGCAGCCTTCCACACTACACACATTACAAAAAAAGGATTCCCCTCAAGGTAAACATTCTTTTTTTTTTGTTAAAAAAATGAACTTTTAATAATCACAGGCCTCTTACGGTGGCAAGAATTGGCAGCGTGTCGCATCTGGGTCAATGCATGTGTGGACACATGGGCTTGCACAGGCCTGGTAGCGCCACTCACACATCATACGATAAGGTATCACAAAACTGCTTTCTGCCAGAGGAGAGGACAAACACCTAAGAAGTTATTTTTTGCATAAATGTAATTGCACATCTGTTTGTGTTTTTGGTATATGCATGCATTTCAGACCTTCCAGTGTGAAGCTGCTGCTGGCCTTGAAGCCCTCTGAGGTGTCATATCGCTGTGCTCGGGCAGCAGTTCGCGTCAGCGTCAGGAAGATTCCAGGCTGGCCAACTAGCTCGAACGAGGTGTGACCAGGCAGAAACAGCCCCTGATGCTGGATAAAGGTGGCCCTGTGACTAAACTCGGCACCTCTGCTCCAATGCTCCAACTGCAGATGGCTGCGACCCGATGCAACAAGGAAATAGTTTGGCCTCTCTGCAGACTCCAACGACACCATTGGGACACCTGAGAAATTAAGCCAATGTGTGTTAATACATCCAAAAGACAAACAGAAGTGATGTACTGTATTTGTATAAGTTTATGAACGTGGATGCTCACGTGATGTTCTGTCCTTCTGCAGGCCTGCTGTGATCATGAAATTGAACAGTAGGCCTGGGGCAGGCAACTGCCCTGGTCTTTCTCTCACAAGAGGAAACACTGAACTGCTTGTACGATTAACTCCCAACACTGTGTCATTATAAACAGCACTCACCAAAGAAAACGGGCCATCTCCTAGCTCTGTGGGAAGTGAGAAGCAAAAAAATGAAATTCATGTTTTGACATTAGAGACACCGGGCATGTGTATGTTTGGGAGCAGCAATTGACAAAAAGCTCTATGAAAACAACTAACCCTCAAGGATACATACCTTGATTATAATATTCACAATCGTAGGCTGAAAGAGAGCAAGACAGACTTGTAAATGAAGGTTATAGAGGTCAGCAAGGGTCAGTCGACAAAAAAAGAAGACCACTAGTACTACGTCTTTGTTTTTTTGGATGTGTGTACTCACGACAGACAGAGGGCGATCTCCAGTGTATTGTGATCCCTTGTTGACAGCACTTGTGTGCATATGCAGCGATGGACGTACAGAGACACTCACAGTCTCCTCCACGGTTACAATTGCAGGTGTCGGTAAGGCAGTTTCTATAGAACCAGGCCACATCCACCTGAAGAGTACACAGAGCATTTATATCAATATATACTGTATATAAAAACACATACACACAAATATACAAAGCACACACACAATAACAAAGCGAACCAGGCCAAATCGCACGTGGGCAAACTAGGGGAGGTCTTGTGTGGAGGGTAAGTAGTTTCAATAATTCAGACTGGGAACGAGTGATGAGATATCAGAATGTGGGTCAAACTCTAGTGCAGAAAGGATCAGATGATGAGCTGAGTGACAGTCAGACAAAATGCACCAGCAATTAGTTATTCTGTTGGTTGGCTGGGCCTCAGTTCTTTTGGAACTATCTGCAGTTATACACACTTCATTATTTAGAAATGTAGCATCAACTGTGTTATGAGTAACAGGCTTGTAATATAACAAACTCATATTTAGTAGATGTTCCTGTGTGCTAATGCTAATATGCTAAGGTGGACAAGTTCTCATTTTCTTTTTTGGTTATAAAAAAATCCTGCTTCTGACATCTGTGCCTTTTAGGATGCAATATAAAAACAAATTCTCTTTCTTATGTTATTCTGAATACAACCTTGTGATGTTTTTACTCAGAAAAACTTGGAACGGTTATCTTACACTTTAGTTCTACATTAAAAATAAGAATAAGTCACAAAAACATGAGGCAAAAAACAACAACATTCCATAAATGTGTTTCCCGTTATAAACAAGGTGCAAAAAACAATGTTTTCATGTGCTAATCTATAAACCTGAGTCATTTCAGGACTTGCTTAAGAGGGGATGCAATGCCAACAACAGCATCTAGAAAGGTCTAAACTCTTGTACATAAACACATGGCTCCATCTGCTGGACAGATGAAGAAATACTACACTGTACCAAAGAAATCCGTTTAATGTCTGTGTGCATGAGTGGAGCCTGAAATCTGTTGTTGTACCCAGTATTAAGCTCTGGCAAACAGTAAATTAACAAGGATCTGTAATAAGACCACCAATCCTCTTCTTCAAGTATGGTCACAATTTTAAGGCTGCTTACACACTGTACATGTGTGTCTGTGTCTGTGAGTAGCACTCACCACATTGTGACAAGGTGCAAACACATCACTGTAGAGGAGAGCACATTCCCTCTTGGCGTATGGCTGTCTGCCTAAGTCCCCTTCACATGGTCGCTCAATTACGTAGTCACTTTCACACTGCAACACACAAACAAATCCACACACACACACATACACACACAGAGGGTGATGGAGTGTCTGATTACTCTTAAATATCACAGTGGGCTCGTGGGACACAGGAACAGATAAATTACATTTGGAACAGAGGGCTAAAGATTAGTGAAAGACTGTTGAACAAAGAGGAAAGAGGGTACAGGGAGAATTAAGTGAGGAGAGGAGCTGAGCTGACTCAGACCTGTCCCAGGGCCCAGCTATCTCCAAAGGTCTGTGCATTATTGACTTCCATGTGGCTAGAGGTGGTCATATCATTCACTGTCACACTGTCAAAGTTGCCACACAGCCCACTGAGATGGCCCTGAAGAGAAATAGCAGACATAGCAGAAGGTACATTTTCTGGTAGTATACGTCACTGTATAACTGAAGGCACATAAAACTTTGTCACTTTCATTATATATATATATATCAGACCTTCCATTGAGGGCCAGCTCTGATATGGACAGTTGTCTTGCGATCCCAAAGGATTGTCAGGTCTTGTTTGGAGAAGTGGACAACAGTGTAGTAGCCTGCTTTCCAAATCTCAAACTCTGACCCCCGACCTACAACCGTGGACGGGCTCTGTGACAGAAAAAAATAAGGCAAAAATTACTGGATTTTTTTTTTATTCATAAGCTTTACTATCACTATAGAATCCTGTGAAGGAACAGAGAAAAAGATAGGTAGCTTGACTGTCAGAGAGTGCATGACGGTGATTGTTTAGTACGTACAGGGTTTCCAGAGTTGTCAGTGAAGTAGATCTTGGTCAGTCCAACATGAATGACCAGTATTTTCATGCAAACAATGCCGCTCTCATAGCAGTCCTTGTTTTGCGCAACAATGGACACCTCGGTTTCTCCTGCACTCTGGTGAGAGAGGTATAAAAAAACAGTTTGGAAGTCTGATCATATTTTAATAATCAGTGTCCAAAGAACTAACTGTTCGTCCACAATTTCCCTTCAAGCAGAAACAGTCAGAAAAACCTGTCATAGAAAACAACTTAATTTTCACAAGACGTGAAGGAAGCAACTCCGGGCTATTAAAAAAAGGAAAAACCTCTGAATTGCTTCCCCTTTCTTTTCAGATCTGCAGGCTAGCCAGCAGTCTGTCTGAATTGCTATGTCTGGTCTGCTAATTCTAATTCTATATCCCTGGGAGCAAAGGAGCCGTGGGGTTTGAAGTGAACACTGGTTTCTTTGTGTGACTAGCACTACCATGGTGCAAAACCCACCAGCACACCCACATACACACCTAATCTGCTCGAATTTAAAATCACTTTCTCTTCCAAGATTAGAAATAAGCTTCGATCTTCTTTCCAAGATCCTAATCAGTTTTGGCTAGAAAGTCCAGGCTACTTGTCTTTTTGCTCCGCTAGTTCTCAGAAAAACATCTCTGATACCAACTGATGATCACCTATTGTTGTACATGTGACACTAATGTGTTCATAAATGAATCAACACATGCAATCTACTTACTTTAAGCAGGTAGACTTGACAATCAGAGTGGTAGTCGTATTCTAGGCCATCAAAGGTGTGGTAGTGTCTGTCGCTGTAGACAGTACAAACAGCTGGACAAGGTGAGTAGCTGCAGTTAAAGAAGCCCCGGTGACAGACACTGAGGAAACAGACAAGGTGTATCACACATGAGAACGCTACGCTAAGACAAAACATAAGTGCAGCAAAATGTTCGCGACACTCAGAAAATATAATTGCAAATTGCATAAAGCCAGGACTTTACATAACACATAACAGTACTAGAGAGAAAATGACACTGTTTAGATTCAGAAAAGCAAGGACTTGTACAATAAATGTTATTGTTTACAGTTGAAATACAATTAAGAGTTGTACCATTTATAACATGATGTTTCCACAGTTTCTCCTGGCAGATATTCAAGGCCGAGCCAGGCACAGGGGCAGTTCTCAGGGTAGTAACACTCTCCATGGTGCAGCATCAGCCTTCATGGGTAAAACATAACTCAAGTAAATGGTACATACCATGCAAACACCTGAAATATATGAGTGAGTGAACCATGTGTGTACCCTGAAGTGTGTATTCACAATGAAGTATTGTAAGACATTAAGGTTGTGGAGAAAGAAACATCAATTTTCAGTGTTAAGAATAACATGCAAATGCTTGAGTTCTTCCTAAATCTCCTCCAGCTGGCTGGGAGTCTTTCAATCATGGGTACAGGTCAGGTGTAATCTCGAACCCTGTGTTCTTCAGCACTGCTGTCATTTCACAACGCTGGTGACCAGCAAGAATAGAGCATGCAAGTACATATTCATACCATTCTGTAAAAAACACAGAAAAGCAACTCCCTCGAAGTAATGAGACCCATTAAACTAACCTTATGTTTCATAAAGTAGACCGGGGGGAAAAAAACTGTTATATGGTATTTTAAATGCGCAGCTATATTGGAAGTAAGCTTGTGCTTATATTACCCAGAAGGACAAACACAGCCAGGGATGCATGGTGTGCTGGGAGCACAGGTAAGGTTCAACATCAGGTTACGGCAGGTCGGTGCACAGGCCACACCTCCCCTCTGCTCCGTGCAGCTGTGGTACACTTTTCCCTCTGGACACTCACCGACCTCTACACTATCTGGCTCAACAAAAAAAACACACACACACACACAAACACACACGCACAGCACACTGAAGAAAATCAATGCCCCTCTTGCCTTCAAAATCTACAGCAACAGTCAGTCATGGGAAACGAGCTACAACCACAGACATAAGGCTCTTGATTTCAGCAAGAGGGACACAGCCTGAAACGGCACTTTGTAGTCGTAATGAACGAGAGAAAGGACTGAAGGAAGGGAGGAGTGCAAAGAGGTTACCTTTTTCCTCTGGCACACACTCCATCTTCCCATTTCTGCACAGGCTGATGGAAGAGACAGGAAGGGAGAGCAAAGGGGTTAGTGTTTTAGCAGAGAGTAATGTTGTTAAACACAAGTACTCTATTTCTCATTCGATAATCATTGAAGCTTTTGTTGCTTTCTAAAACCAGTACTAAGTGTGCAGCGAGGAAAGCAGCCAAATGAACTTTTCTTCTTTCAGTCAAGGCCTGCAGTGACTCACCACGGGCCAGAGGCGCTGAAAGTCACCTCCCCTGGCTGTGACACACCACCCATGGAGTAACAGTGACACTGAGACCTGGGGATAAACTCATGACATTATTTTTAATTACATGAAATGATGATGCAGCTTTCTGTGTCGCCGTGTTTGCCAGAGTGTGCATGTTTTGTCAAATAGAAATTGATGACCATCATTAGGATGACGTATGAGATAAGAAAGTCTTACAGTTGCACGCAACGCTGGCGGACATCGTCATGGTAACTTCCGACTGGACAGCCACACCCCTCGGCACAGTCGTCAGGGTTACACGTCTCAGTGTCTGACAGAGCACGACATGAACGCCCACACGACGACACACAAGAGTGGTACAACATGCCTCCAAGACACACAACCCCTGCATACACACACAGACACGTGGGCTTGTACCAAACAACGCATAAAGGAATTAATTTTCCTCTCTATCAATAAGGGTTGACCTTCTTTGAACTGTGCCAACCGAGTTGTGATTAAAATGTGATGGAAAATTAAGTTTTTCCGATTTTAAAACAAACAAAGCGACCCTCGTCCATACAGCATTATATAAGTCCTTTAGATAAAAAACACAGAAGCTAAGCACTCACCGCATTCGGAGACTTGTGTTCTGAAATCAATGTTGACTCCGTGTTTAGAGCAGAGGTAAGCATAGTGAGCCAGTGCTGTGCACAAACAGCTGCTCCCACAACGACAGGCCTGGTAGCGGCACTGCTGCTGGTAGACATTTGGACTAATGTGGCTGTGACACGGTGCAAACACACTCCCCAGGAGCACATCACACTGGGATGCATAGAATGCTAGAATATATACAAACAACAAAAACAGAATCCCATTGAACAAGATAAGATACTCGGTCAAAATAACAAGTACATGAAAAAAAAAATGAAGTAGTTACCATTGCGCTGATTCATCTCACATGGGTCTATGACTGGCAGGTTGACTGGAGCGACACAAGCAGATGAAACCTTCCAAGCATTGGCATGAAGCTGAGGAGTGCCCTCAATCATACCAGCTGGAGAGCTACACACAAAGAAGCACACACACACACACACACACGTTCGAAGCTAAATCTACTTTTTTTACCATCTATCTTAAAGCAGGAAATACTGACTCACAGGAAGTCATCTCGTAGATTTCCATTGAAGGTACCACAAAGACCTTGTGTCTGTCCACGCCACTGGCTTTCCAACTGCAGGTAGACCCGGCCACCTCGACCATCATAAAGCAGCCTCAAACCGATCCCTGCCTTCAGCTGAGTAAACACAGAGGTCAACTTCCGCACTTCCACTGCATCTAAAAGTACAGTCCCAGACATAGACATTAAAACAAAATATTAAAGCTGATGTCGTCTAAAGAGAGTAGGTGGTTTATTTTTTTTAATTATAGTAAAAAGAGGAATTCAATAAGCGTGATCGATCCAAATTTGACTTATAATACAAATCTGTGCTGTATCAAACTCTTTACCGTCCACATATGGCAAGACGGGCCCAGGGTTTATACCAATTATCACCTCCCCCTCTCTGGTCAAAGTGATCTGATGGGTCACATCTTCATCCAACACCACAGTCACTGACTGAATACACACCTGCTGCTGTAGACACACAGAATATGAAGAGGAAAGATATGTATACATCAAAAGAACCTTGCAGGGTTGTTTGGTTTGTGTGAGTGTGTAAGCAAATTATTATGCATACTACCTCTGCACAGGTTGTATACTGCAATGTGACTGTGAATCTGCTGCTGCTGCTGCTGCGACTCTTTGCCAGGACGTACTGACATGCCCTCGGCTGGAGAAATATCCTACCGTCAAATGTCGTCATATACACATCACCTACTACTGAACATTCAGCTAAGAGGAGAGAAAGGGGGTAATGAATGTCAATTCAGCTTTTTCCTCTTCTTTCACTGTATTTGTTAAGTCACCTGTGCAGTTGTTCTCAGTGCAGTTCCACACTCCTCCCATGCACACACTAAAGAAAACACAGTTTAGTGACGTAACAGAAAAGCTTCTGAGTATTCTCGCTAATTATTGCATGTCAACACTCACCATATACTGCATCCTTCTCTTAACACATGTCCTTGTACATATGATGTCCCATGGTAAACACATGGACACTGGGAAACAGCAATACATGTTCCATTTTGTAGAATAAGACCTGAGAAAAAAGGCACGTTTATATTACTAGGATTTTTTCATAGGCCCATCGAGGGAACAGCGTTCCAAATTAGACTATAAATGCTGTGGTGTGGCAGTGGTTTACTTGCTTAATACCCTGTACTTTAAAATGAATAAATAATCCAGGTAATTGATTGATAAATACCATCAGGACAGTAGCAGCCATCCAAACAATGCAGGTTGGTTCCTAGACAGTCTTTCTCAAATGTACAGGTGGGTGGACAGCAACTGATACAGTCTCTATAGACAAAACTCTCCTCACAGCCGTCATCTAAGCACACAATCATGCACAACACAAGCATTTTACAAAGCATAAGCAGTGAATAAATGTTGACACATATTCCACAACAAAATGTGTAAAAATGACATAAATAGCTAAAAATGCTATGTGCAAAATAGATATGTGTATTCACTGAGAATGTGGAGCAGCATTGTTGACTTACAGCAAGAAGGGAAGCTGTCCCTCCACTCTCTTACTGGATAGCCAACGTGTGAGCAGGCTCGAGTGTACTCGACTAAGGCTCGACAAAATGTTTCCTCATCATCAGATCTAAAAAAAAAAGGGGGAAAAAAACATACTGAAACAACACCAAAGCACATAGAAAACAGGATGAAGAAAGGGTTCATATTTCAATTAGCAATGCAGATGTTTCACTTACAGGCAGAGGTCAGACACACAGCTGGCAACAAAGGGATTTGGGTCTATGTTTTCATGACAGGACAGAAATGGGAAGAAGAGAAGTGCACTGCATTTCTCTATGGCATCCTGCAAATATTAATTATACATGCATTATGATAAAAAAACAATATACTTAATAGAATGACAGAAACATAACACACTTTGCTGCAGTCCTGTCATAAACATTAAACAACTCAGTCTTAAAACTCAACCATCAAAATAATGTTGTTGCTGTTTTTTTATGAAGCAAACAGTAAAATGGTAGAAAATCTAAAGCTGAACAGGCAGAATGCTTGTGTTGTTCTTACGTCCATATCTGACTCAGAATGGCAGGGCCCGTTAAAGTCAATATCTACTGATGGACAGGCTCTCTCATGAGGCAGGTCCACTGCCCAGCTGTTAGCAAACAACGCAGGCTCGACTGTCGCGAGACCTGAAACACACAGCGGGGAAAAAATGCTATACAAAAATAGAACCATTCAAAAATGCACAAAATTATTTATATTTTTAATCTTTCATTGAATGACATTAACATCAAATATTAAACAAAAGTATTTTCGGACTAAATCTGGTACCAAGGAAAAGTCTAATTAAACCATGTGAGTAAATGAATATTGAAAGTCAGTGTCTTCGCATTGTTTACTCTTTTTCTGTAAGCTCATCCTCACTCTACTGGACAGCTCTCAATCGAATAAGTTAGGAGCAAGAGTTCATATTACTAGTCATCTGAGGAAGAACTCCAGCTCCTTTCAGCCATTCAAACCAAAACTATCAGTTCTCTCTTATCCTTCCACTCTCATCTTTTCAAGCTCCACTGCTTCTACAATTGGCCAGAATTTGAGTTGAGTGTATAATAATAATAATTGCGGTGAGTGGGTGCTGAGTGAAGGGATAAAATGATGAGGGGCCGGTCAGGCCGGTCTTACCACGGGAAGTGGTGAGGTCATCACCAGCAAGGTGGTTGAAGTTCCCACACAGGCCGCATGGGGCCCCCTGGTGCTCCTCACTCATCTTTAGATAGACCCCTGAACCTCCATCCCAGGCCAAAGAGAAGCCAAACACGCTCTTAACCAGCAGGTAATCGGCCAGTCGCTCAATGAACACACCTCCTATGGTCTGAGGCAGACTTAATCTGATATTTCAAAGAGAGGCTTGTCAAGAGAGCAACAAATAATTAGTTCTGAAATCATGCTTAAAACAATATACTGGGACTTTACACGGTGTAGATTGGGCAAACAAAAACTGTGTGTTATCGTCCCTATAAGGTCAAGGAGGACTGTAGTCTCCCGTCTTGATTTAAGATTCTTAAAATCCATCTGTCTTTTTCTTCTTACATCTTTGGAAAACAAACAAACACTAACACTCACACACATAGATTCACACAAACAAACCTGCGGCCTCCCTGGTGGACCTGATATCCAGAGATATGGATCTCCTCCTCATTTGGGAAGAACAGACTGAGTGCTCTTGGGCATAAATACACATTGCCGTCACACACCCTGCTGTTGTGAACCTGAGAACATAAAGGAAAATGATGCAAAAGAATAAACTACTTGTTATAAAAGGGGGAATCATAAGAAAGCAATTGTCTGTAGACTGAGAGCCTTGGCTTTCAATTTAAAATAAGCAGTAAAAAATAATATCACAGGATGGGACTGAGTGGAAACAATTCAGGAACTTTGCTTTGACTCAAATATGGTTGAAAACAAATTTTTGTTTAACACAAACACATTTTCATTTAATACGTGCTTTGTGTTATTGTTCTAAATTTTAAAAAAAGGAGTGTTTTTGTTAGAAAACTGTCTCTATTGATCTTTTTAAATACTGGATTATGGATCCTAAACAAGAACACACAAATAAGAACAAATGGTATCACAAATCCAACAATCTGTCAGTCCGTCTATAAGACTTCACTAGCTAGCTCATATGATAGCTGTGAAGATGCAAGTCTTTAAAAAATTGTCACAAATATAAACTTCAGTATTTTTAATGCCAAAGAAACTCTGAGGATGTACCACATTTGCTGCAAGGCTGAGAAATTCATTTTCAATGAACTGTGTCAAAACAAGGACAGCTCACAAAGGTCAGTTTCCTGTTCCATATATTTTCACTGAAACAATATTTCATGTGTCAGGAACCAACTGTCTGCTTGACATAGAGAATTTAAAAGTTATCCAAGAAAAATGTCAAGTACATCTTCTGTGTGTGTGACAAAACAAACGGTGAAGGGAACAAAACCAACAGTTATACAAGCATTATCTTAATTCTATTTCAAATGATTTAAGTTGCGAGATATAACAGTGATGATATTGGTTATGTGTTTTTTTTTGTTTTCTGCTTTTTTATTGTAAAATAAAGTTAAGGTGAAAAACACAATATTAATGATACAGTAGATAATTTTCTTTGTATGCTCTTACCCACACTGTGTACTGTGGTGTAGTGGAATGACAATCCTGGGCCAGGATGTACGAGCAGGTTCCAGGAAAGTAGAAGTAGACTCCATCAAATGTTTCGTAGTGGTGTTGACCCCACGACCTGCAAATGCCATCTCTATCCTGGCCCTGGTTAGGTACTGAGAGACAAGGGAGCAGTTCATCTTGTTATGATGAAGTGGATCAGTTTCATGTAATGACTTGAATTCATTTCTTCAGAGGTTGATGCTTTGCTAACCTGTGATGTCAAATAAAACGTCTCATCGATTTGATATACGTGTATCCTTCGGGATCTTTTATTTCAATGAACATAAACATTGAAAATGAATAACTGATTTTTATAAAACGCCCTTTGTTACCGGAAATCCCCGCAGCTTGATTTGCTAAGATGCTGCCAAAGACTCTCTCCTAAATCTGAGGGAAAGGGATCTGATGACAGTGAGTCACATTTTTCAATCTTATTACAGAGTGGCATGTCATGTGTATGGGATCATTCTGCAACAGTTGTTTTTGGTTTTTTTTAATTATCCTTTTCTTTTATCCATGATAAATACTCATGTTTTAACAAAACAAAACATAATTCAAATTTGTGTTTTTAGACGTTTTTTTAGTATTTGCTGTAAGGGAGGAACTTTGTTACCCTGACTGTAGAAAATAAATGCATGATTACTTATTTGGATGAAGCATTCTGAAATTGTTTTTTTTATTTTTTGTTCAGATAAACTTCTGTTTTCAAAACCTATTTTCGTGAAATCATTTGAATCATTTATTTATAAAATATAACTCTTTATCTTTTGTAAATAGTTTATTTCAGGGTTTGATTGAAATCCTCAGCTAAATTGCAAAGCCCTTATAGTAACCATATTAATCCCAACACATGTGTCAACACTAAATTAGGGAGCTGAAATGAAAAATCGTCCTTACATTAATTGACCTCAGATCTCCAGATAAACTGTATAAGGAGTCTGTTCAGAACATAGAAACCAGAAACTCCATCACTCAGCAATTACACTATTACCCAAGTGCAAGTGATTTTATATCGGCTGTTGAAGGAAAAAAAAGGCCATGCTAACAGTGTGTGTGTGTGTGTGTGTGTGTGTGTGTGTGTGTGTGTGTGTGTGTAGCTTTTGTTGGATTGGTATCAACATGAAGAGATAAAGAGGGAAAACTCCTTATTAATATAGTGTGTGTGTGGATAATTAATATTTGCTGAATGATTGGAGAGTCCAAAGTGCACACAAGAACAATTGTATACATAAACTCCCTCCTGTCATTTTCCTGAGTATGTAACTCCATACTGTTGATGAAAGGTTGCATGTATGCTAAGTAGCTAGCCTGTTGCAGGAATGGTACTTTTACTTTCCAATAATTTACGTTTACGAGTGATGTATCATAGCTGTTGCCAAAGGAAAATGTGCAAATTGTGTGTGAGTGTTTGTTTGTGTATTACTCACTGATCTGGCAGCGATCTCCCAGTGCTTGGAACTGAGCACAGTCACACACACCACTGTCTTGACACCAGCCACCATTGAGGCAGCCGCAGTACTCTGGGAAAGACACAATCAAACCCAAGTTGTGTCCATTATGCTTGTAAAACTCTCTGTGAGTTATGAATTGTGTGTGTTTGGTCCTGTGAGGTATCCTGTAACTATAAATTTGTTTTATGTTTTTTTTTAGGTAAGTACCATCCTTAAGACTAAGGATGAACTTTGCCTTTTGAGGTTCTTCTGGCATATTTACATAGATGCATATTGCTGACATGTTGATTAGCACTGTCCCAATGTAATACATTACAAAAGTTAAATTAGTCAATCACTCTTGGTAATTATAGTTGAATGCTTTCCTGAATTAATTTTGGGCCACCTTATAGACAGAAAATGTACCTGAAGACGCATCTCTGGCTGTGTAGTTGTGCAAAATGCTGCGTGACAGAGTATTTTCCGACAGCAGTGGTCTGTATGTCTAGGAGAAAAACAATAAAACACACACACACTCAGTTAGGGTGCACAAACAAATCTCAAGTATTAACAACCTCAGTGTTATACAATTGGTGGTGTACCTGTAAGTTAAAAGTTGCATCAAATTGAGTGAGAGAAAGTGGATGTGTCAGTGAGTGTGTCTCATTCTTTACAAAGACATCTTTGTGCCTGTTAGGGTGTTGTGCGCATGAGGGTGCCCTGACCTCCTCTGGTTCTCTTAGGTGTAGTGTACCCACCTCCTCCCCAAGGAGATCCCGTTTCCTCCGAAGTGCATTAGCCCTTCTGCACACACACAAACATGCACATTAGTGGAGAGAAACAGTCAGAGGGGAGACTTTATAGTGCACTTTACACCACTTGAATCCAGACTCCATACTCCTTACTGAAGCTTCACCAGCACACAGAAACACACCTATATCCTGTCTCTTTTACACTCTCTAGTGACAGGAAGCGTAATTGCAATACTCACTTCCAGCCTATAAACTTGAGGTAACATGTTAAAAAATAAAAGGGAATATTCATTTACACATTATTAGGCCTAGTCCAACTTGTATTTTAGCCTGATCATAAACAAAAGAAAATGGACTTTCTTTTGACTAACCTCTGTAGTCTTCCCTCTGCCCCGAAAAGTCGACTCTGAGCTCCTGAAAAGGTGACAGAATTTAAATTTAACAGAAGTAATGTGCCAAACAAAAAAAACAACAACGTAATGGGGTGGTATGGAGAGTGGTAAAAAAATAACGTGTTTGCGTTGTACCTTTAATAGAGCGTTTAATAGCCCTACAATGATGTTAAACCTTGCTTACACATATTTCAAAGTACAGTAAGAGTTTGGAGAAGAAAAAAAAACAATGGCAAACTCACCCTCAAGTAACAGCAAGTGGGAGACTGAAAACGACACGAGAAGAAATCGTTCCACTGTCCACTTTAAGTTCATCTCAGAGTCCGAAAGAAAGTCCCGCAGAAACGTTAACGGTGCATCGCACTTGTCCCGGGAGGAAAGGATAAAGGACGTGTGGTAGCACCGGGACGATGCTCGGTCCTCACTGTTAAACTTACCTGGTGGCGACAGCCCACCTGAGCAGGTGACGAGTAGCATACACCTGTGTGGGCAGGTAAGCCAACACTTCCTCTCTTTCATTCCGACATCATTTAGCTGACAGGCTGAGGTTCGTGCCTGTTTGGTATAATATTGAATAATAGCCGACTACCCATCGATAAGCACTCTACCGGGAGCATCATTTGACAGGGGCTTCTATGTTTCCACTGAAATCTGAAAGATGAGTAGGCCTATGAAACATGCTTCTTGTTTACTTGCAGCACAAACGCAGCAAGTATTGGCGTTTAACATGGATTCTGTAGTGGGAGTTATTTGACAAAGATACGCTTCTCTGTTCTCCACATTGTTATAATGCATAGGCTCAGACCTTAGTCTTAGGGGGGCATGTGAAATACATGGGGGGACCCGGTACACTAATAAATGATTCTGTAGTCATGTACATTTAACTTAATATATCTGATCAAATGTATTCAGAATAAATGCGTCATTGATTTTGTGGCAATTATTTAAGTAACTTTCAAACAAAAATGTTTAAGATAGTATCTGATTATTTTGGTTGCATTAAATATTCTTTATGTTGATGTAATTCTAAATGAAGAATTTAATGAATCCAATTCAATAGAATTAGCCAGTTTTTAGTTGATGAGCACTTCCTGTTATTTTGCATCTTTTTTCTGCTTTTGAATTCAGCAGTTATTGTCTGGTCACAAGACATAAAGAAAGTGTGAATAATTTAACTCAACAATTTCATTTGGTTGACAAAGGAGAGTTTTTTTATACTGTAATGTTAATGACAACTTGTGGGTGTATGCTGCCCGTAATATTTACAGTCTATGATGCTACATTACAAAACACAATTTGCAAGCAAAGTAATCCAGAGAGACAGAAACACTGTTGAGGTCAATTATGCATGTTATGTTAATGATAGATAGATAGATAGATAGATAGATAGATAGATAGATAGATAGATAGATAGATAGATAGATAGATAGATAGATAGATAGGTATTGATTTTAACAAGTAATTTATGAGTGAGGCTAAGATTTGCATTGTGTAAAAATATTACTTCTGGGCAGTTTTAGTTGTATTTAGATTAAAAAGAATACAGCCAAATGGTGAGAGGACAATCTATCAATCTATCTATCTATCTATCTATCTATCTATCTATCTATCTGTCTATCTGTCTGTCTGTCTGTCTGTCTGTCTGTCTGTCTGTCTGTCTGTCTGTCTGTCTGTCTATCTATCTATCTGGGATTTAATAATATTCTTAAATAGGTACAGTAAACATTAAGACTTAAAGAGATAAAGACAGCCTATGCTTGGAGCGATTAATTAATAATAATAATAATACATTTTATTTGTAGCGCACCTTACATTTAAAAGAAAATCTCAAGGTACATTAGGCCTACCAATTATTATAAATGAATATAACTGATGTGCTTAAGTGGAGCCTATTGTAACAGTCCTCCCTACGTGCTTAATATACATAGTTTGACAGTCAGCCAAAATCCATTCAGTAGTGAGTGATTCAGTTAGTTGTTCCAGACCAGATTGAATAAGGAGTGAAAACTATAAGACAAAAGAAAATGCATAGATTACCGTCATAAAAAAAGGTTGATGTAAAAAATATTAGACTTAGACTTGCCAGTCACCTGTTGCTCCACAGACTTGAGTGCACTATTCTCTCTCAACTTGGAAGTGTCAAACAGAGCTGAACCCAGCTTTGGGTTCATGTAATTAATGGGGGGTGTCAAGTGGAAGGTGCCGTTTGGTAGAAGTGGAGGGATGTTTAGGTTGTTGAGATTAAAAATGTTATTTAAAAGGCAGTTTTAGTATTTTAGTATCAGTATTTACTTAACTGAAATGTAGTTTGACATGCTTTAGCTTTATTGCAGATAGTTTGTGTTGTTTGTAGAACCGATAATAATCACCTGAGAGTGAATTGATTTCCCCACCCTTATGGTTGGTTCCAGCTCCTACTTAAGAGGAGGCTGGAGAGCCTCTGAGGTAGATTGAGTTTGGAGCTCAACAGTTTATCACAGAGCTGAAGGGCACAGACTGGTATTGTTTAGAGCTCAGTCTCTTTGTTTGTTTGGCACATTTTGCCTAATGTATTTTTGAGAGGAAGAGAGGACACGCATAAAAATGTGTATTTTAAAAAAATAGTATTTTTTTTTTCAATCAAACAATTACTATTTCCCTCAAACATGTCTGCATTACTTTGTTGCATCGGAGAACATATACAAGTACACTGAATTTAAGTGTATTTGTATCCCTCCCTGCTCGGTGGGAGTGAGAGGCAGAAGGTACTCGCGTGAAAAATGTATTTATGTATACACAAGTAGTTGTTTATATTCGCCTATATGTTCCGATATTGACAGCGACAAAGCCAGTCCGTCTCTATTGTCTCAGATGTTTTAATGTTTTATAAGGGTCAGTTACTCAATAGAAATGACATTTATTGCATACTTTACATAGTTTAAGGCAGTTAAACCTTTTGAGCTAAAATCTTTGTGTCACCTTACAGTTTGTTTATTTCTTGTTTCAATTTGATAGTAGCAGCATTTATGTTGACATTGCCCTTCGCCACAACCTCCGACCAAGGTCACCACGACCTCCGACCTCCCTGCTGGCTCTCCGTTGTGGGTGTGGGAGGCAGATGGGGATGGGCTTTTATTTTTTTATTTTTTTATTTAATTCAATCAATTACAATTTCCCTCAAACATGTCTGCATTACTAACTGTGTCGCAATAGTGACACAGGAGAATGGATACAAATACACTGCATTTAAATTTTAACTATGTTTTGCCAGATTGCTGTTGGAGTTTTACATAAGTAAAAGTGTCATCCTTGTCCTCTCAAAGTGTAGTACAGACTTTGGCTGTTGTATCTGAACTAACATGTCTTGTTGATTTGGTTCAAAGGTTTTCCAAGAAGACAGATGTTATTGTCCAGAAGAAGTCTCCCGCAGCCATGCTGCTGAAGAAACCCCCTGACTCTGAATAGAACTTCATACAGGTCAGTCGGTTCTTCTTTGTTGGTATTATTATCTTTTATAAGCATTGCTTTTGAGTATATATTGTTTATTTCTGATTGATTATGAATATGTAGTTTTTTTGTTTGAGAGAGCGACACTGGAATAATGCTGCAGAGAGAAACAGTGACAAGCCATACGACAGTCATCTCTCCTCCCCACACACCCAGACTCTGGCAGTTCACACAGGAGCTAAGAACTTAAACAGAGTCCTTCCTTTTCCCTGAAGTCAAACACATGATCTGGTCCCAGGACTTTTTTAAAAGGTCTAATGAAGCTTAGCAGTGACAATGCCACTACAACACATTTTCTTACCTAAATGTTTTGATCCATATTTCTGAAGAAAATGTTTGTTTTGTTTGCTCAGTCATAAAAGCAATCAATTTATGAAGACAAGAAATTTAAGAAATTGTATTTATTGCATACTGTACATGGTTTAAAGCAGACTTTAAGCTATGTCTGTTTACTACTCAAAACCTTTTGAGCTGGAATCTCTGGGTCGCCTTACAGTTTGTTTGTTGTTGTTTCAATTTGACAGTAGCAGCATTCAGCATGGAAAATTGTATCCACCCTTTCTCACGTGGTCAAAATAAAACAGACGCATGTGTGAAATCCACGATTTACTGCATGTTCGTGTTTAATTTATATTGAAGTTCATTCACTGTAACCTCAGTTAGATTAATAAAATGTACAAGATACTTAATTAAAACTGGGCCAAAGTATTGAGATTATTACTTCTTTCACAAGTAAAAGTGTGTGCTGTGAAAATGGTTGAATAATTGATTGTGTTCTTTTTCTTGATTCTGGCATTTTCTTGTATTTTGGCTCTGAAGCTGCAAAGAAATTATTCTGTCAGGCATCTCATTCTTAACTTTACATCAACACCATAATGAATGAAGAGTTTCTTGCTTTTTTAAATTGAAAAGAACCAATTAATTAATTTCAAAAAGGGAACAAAGAACGTCATGAAAGTACAGCAATGACAGCAGTCACATGAGGAACTTTTCACATTGTCCTTTGGATTGGCTCCCTCTGCAGGATGATCACGTGAATATCTGCTGAGGTGTGCATGTAGACAAACTGAACTTCACCCAATGATTTAAGAAAATTCATTTGGTGAAATAGCAATGTGCATAGTGATACACATTTTGTTTAAAACTCCTTTTTTTTTTTTTTAGCATTTCAGGTTGAAGCAGGTCCAAAATAAAATCTATTAGGCTTACAGTCCACAAGGGATTCCATGAAGGGTTAAATATGTTATGATTGGGCAGACTTACTTATTGAAGTACCTTAAAAAGGATTCAGAGGAAAGGAGGGGATATGAACATAAACTTGGAGTAGTGGGTGTAAATGTGACAAGGTTTCATTGTCCTTGGATGTCAATGTTTCATTTCTTGTTTGAAATAAGCGCGTTGACTTCATCCTCTGGTTGAAGGCTATGCCACTGGGCAATTGGCCTCCTGGGGTTAGCCAGCATGTCTGACCAATGGCATTGCTCCTTCCCAGTGCTGTTACCTCCCAGCAGCACCTTCCCGATGGCATCATTTTTCCCAATCTTATCATAGTCCAAGACAGTCACTGCAATTTGAACTTTCTGAAAATGTAAAATACACACATAAATGAATGCATTCCTGATTAAATACAAGTGTGTGTGTGTGTGTGTGTGTGTGTGTGTGTGTGTGTGTGTGTGTGTGTGTGTGTGTGTGTTGGTGTTTCCAACTTTGTGTACCTCCATTTGTTCACATGGAACTTCAAAGCTGAAAGACTCATTGTAGTAAGGGTTCAGAGTGTTTTTCTTTATTGTTGTTTTCTTTTTCTTGAGTCTTTTCCCATTCTGCATTAAGTGGATCTTCACATAAGGGTCTGATGGAGAGAACAGATGGCATTCATGGCAGAGCTACAGATGCAACAGCCTGGCACTGATTCAGTTGCTCTATCAGTCATTAAACAACAACAGCCATTTTTGTAGCTCCAAATAGTTTCTGCAAGAATAGAAATTGCCTGGAAATAATAGCTTTAAGGCCATTAATCACAGCAAACATATAAAGACATATCTCTATATATCTTACTACATTAAGTGTTTAAGCTGTTAAAAAAGCTTTAATTTGTTCTGTTGCTGATTAACATTTATAGTGAAGGAATCGACTTTCGATTCATGTAAATGGAAATATGTTCAGTGTTTGACTCACCTGATAATCCACCCACATCCATTTTCTTCAGGTTTTTGGCCTCCAAGATCACAACTGTCAGCTTCCCTGCAGTTGGCACATACCTCAAGGACAAACACACATCTCCAAGCCTCTCACTCTAACACAAAGAGAGCGAGAATATTGTTGGGGACTTGTTTGACTGTCTTCATGGTCACATTTAGAAAACAAAGTCACAAAAAGCTATGGTCTTCTCAAGAGAAGGCACCTCAAAAGCACGTTGAAGAAACTGATATGATAAGCTTGCTTTTGAAATGAAGCTCAATTTAACCCTCAATTTAAAAAAAAAAAAAATACTGTTTAAGATTTTTCCAAAATCAAATAAATGAAAGGGACGTTGTTCAATAAAGTAAAAGGAAATGCATCTTAAAAAGTAGCTTCTTCTGACTAACAATTTGCATCTTCCACACTATACTTGTGCATCCTTTTTCCAAGTTCAACTCCTCTCCCCCTCTCACAGTGTGCTCCCACCTCCTCCTTCTCTGCCTTCTGCAGATCCCTCCACTCCTGCAGAGACTGGCTGAAGTCCATGCTGCTCATTGGTATCTTCACAGCTCCGATGGCGTCGTGTTTTGAGAAACGGTCAAAGTCGTACACAGTCATCACTAGCGTTTTCCCGCCCAGCTCAGTGTACGGTACCTACAAAGCACACTCACTTTGAAACACATGCACCATGAGCTGCTAGTCAGGCTAAATAACCCGATTTATTCATCTAGGAGGTTAGATGTTACCTTAAAAGTGAACGTCTCATTAAAGTTGGGTTCAAGAGTCTTTCTGTGAACTTTGGTTTCAAATTTCTTCTTCTTGTCTGGGAGCAGATAGAGTTTGACGTAAGGGTCAGAACTACCGCCCACGTCCATCGCAGGCAGTTCAGCAGCCTGCAAGATGCCGACTACCAGCTAGGATGAGAAGAATGGCAAGGAAATAGAATCTAGCTGTTTGACAGTAATGAAAAATATTCAGATGTGACATTTAAGAGTTGGCAGAAAGACGTCTCAGTGAATAGCAGCATCTCACCGTGTTATCAGTGAAGTTGTAGTCTAATGTGAAATGTAGCCTGCCCAGCTTCTCCTCCTCCTTGGGCTCATTATCCGACAGCTCTGTTTCTCTTTTGCCTTCATCTTTCAGCGGCTGCACATCAACAGAGACACACGTCACAGGCAGGTGAAATATGTCGGCTTTAAATCAAAGAAGACCTTATGTCAACTTGTGGAGCTACTACTTGTGCTGTGTTCCTATATGTTGCCTAGCATTACACAGCCATAGGCAATCAAATAGAGGAAATGTTGCCATCTAAAGTTAATTTAATCACGCAATATACATGTCTAAATTTGACCTACCAAAGCAACTCAACTTAGATCTTCAACTTTATTACAGCATGAGGACTCAACACATCCATTCATCTTAACACACACACACACACACACACACACACACTGACCTGGATGTCAGGACCATGATACATTGCAAGGACAATACATCTGTGTGTGTGTGTGTGTGTGTGTGTGTGTGTGAGTGTGTGTGTTCTACCTTGTTGTAACTTCCATTCATTTCAGTGTCATAGTCCCCCTGGCTCGTCCCTTTTCCCTTTTTCTTGTCCTTTTCTTTGTCCTTTTCTTCGTCCTTCTTTTTCTGGCACTTTTTCCACACGCACAGAGCACAGGACAGCACCACAAACAAACTCACCACGCATAGTGCAGCAACACCCCACGACGGCACTGCAACCCACATAAAACACATGCACATACAGTACATGATAAAAAAACGATTTGTATAAACTTAAGCATACCGTTTTTAACCCTAAATATATCCTGAGATGATTTTGACTTTTTGCTTACTGTCATTGTGTCCAGCTTTTCATTTGACTTATTGTTATAATAATAATAATAATAATAATAATAATGCTTTATTTTCAAGACTGGAGCACAGAGTCTGCTCTTGCATCAGTACCACTTTAAAAGTCCATGATGATTACGAATGAGCGAGGGTGTCTAACTCACTTCGGGTCCTGTGCAGTTCACTCATGAATTTATTGGGGCTGTGGGACTGGTTCTGGCCTTGAGTGGTTTTTGGCATTTGGGTTGGGGCAACAGTGTTGCCTGGTGCTTCATGGTCAGCTTGATGGTTCCCAGTCATTTTTTGAGAAGTGTCAGTAAGTCCAGAACAAAACTGTCAGGGAGGCAGAATACAGGAAATTATTGAACAGCCATAACAAGACACTTTGTGCAGTAAAATGTAATATACATAAATAGGTGCAGCTGAGAAATCATCTAAACAAACCTCATAGACACATAAACCCCAAGGCAGCGTGCTCATAAATCCTGTGATAAGGTGTATTTAAAGCAATAATGTGCTTATAGACGCTGTATGACCATTAGTGTCAAGTGACTTCTCTTGTTTCTGCTGGCCTGGCACTAACACTTTAACACAGGATATGCAACCCGCTGTCCCTGCCAAACCTGCTGACATGGAGGGGAGAGGACGGGGAGAAGTGAAGTTGAAGCGTCACGCGTGGACCTCTGCTGTTCCTCTGTGAGCTGCCAGAGGTGAGAATCATGTGCCAAGGTCATGCTCAGACAGTGCAGGTGAGCAAAATGCATGGGAGAAAAGTTCCAACGACAAGACTTAGGTCCCAAGTGCAAAAGTGTTTAGATTTTTTTTCCTCACAGACATCAGAGGTATTGAGTATCTGCGGTTGAGTCAGCAGATGTGATCAAACACTGCTCTCCAGTTATTCCGTGTTTTTCAGGGTACTTGGAAAGACAGCATCTCAAACAGAAGCTGCCATTAAAACATGTTAAAAGGAGCTGATAGTGAGGGAAACAGAACAGCATGTGCCATAACACTACTCTGATAATACCAAGTTATTATTATTATCACAAAATATTTAGAATGTTTTTTTTATTCTGATCCTCTTGTGTAAAAGTGTTCCTTTATCTTTGAAGTGCCCGTACAAAAGAGAAACAGGAAACGTGCTATGAACTTGTAAAAATGATAACTACTGGAGCACGGTACATGAAATGTATACAGTAAATGTCTCTTTGTCAATTTTTGTCTTTTCCACATTTTTTTGTTGCAGAGGTGAAAACGAATGACTCACAGTTTGCACCATATGGTCCCCACAATGCAGCTGCTGTTTCTTGCACCTGATCTTACAAGGTTGGAAGGTTCATTGCAGTATATAAAAATATAGAAGGCTGTTTATCTAAAATAATAAGTCTAACAAGACAGACTGTTTGAAACACGAAACATTTCCTCATCTTTTAGAATATGAGTTTTTTTAAGTACATGTGTGGAGGGGTGGGAATTAAAGTTGAGCAACCAACAAAATGATAACTTGTAAGAATTGTGTTGTTGTACCCCAGTCGGAAAACTGTATAGAGAATTACCTCAAAGGACCTGATAAACATTTATCTCTAATGCAGTTATGTAACGAACATTCACTTAGCACCAGCAAGATCAAAACAAATCAAAATACTTTAAATTAATGACAAAAAGAGACATACCTGTGCTAAGTTGCTTCAGCAGGGATGCACAGACTTACAGGTACTCCTTTTCCTTACAGAGAGTTGGACTGGACCACAGAGGGCAGGAGAGACGCAGCGAAGACAGTAAGGTAAAAGACTTTTTGTGCCTCACCAGTCGTTAAACATACAAGAAGAAGAGTGCAGGTGTTTGGAAGCTGGATGAGAGAGAGGGGGGGGGGGGGGGTGAGGGAGGGGTTGGACAAGACAGTGTGGTGATTGGTATTGGTGGAATTGCAGCCCTGTCATCATGTGTTGCTTCCCTGTGTTTTTGTCTGTCCTGTGTTGGGGTGAATGTGTTCTTTTCTGTCCATTCGGCTCTCGGGGGAGCACTAGCGCCTCTTTCTGATGCCCCACCTCCTGTGACCTCTGTCCCATCCCTACAGGTCACCCTCACCGGGCCTCTGATGCATATTCATCAGTGTAGTGACATGGCTTTTTAAAGGCTCGTTAGCATAGTGAGAGTTCAGCAAGAGAGGACATTTACATTTGGACAGCTCTGTATGTATGTGTGTGTGTGTGTGTGTGTGTGTGTGTGCCTCTGGCTGCATAACTGTCTCATATTGTCTATGTAAAGATGATGTTGCCTAATTTAGAAACTTAGGATGTGGTTTCTGCAGCAACACAGAGATCAAGTTCCGGCCCCGCCCCGTTCACCTTGAGGTACCAGAGATTCACTGAGACACTGTACATAAGAAGGGATGAGACAGAGGGGAGGGGGTAGGGGGATGGGCAGGGCATCAACATAACCTCTGTGTGTGACATAGAAGTATCCACTTGCTTATGGATAAAAATGTACGCTTTAAACAATTCACTCAGTAGGTCCAGACGTTTTTCGATCTACCCATCAGAATCCTGAGAACACATCATGTAATAATTTTATACAAATGTCCTAAAAAAATTAAAAGAACTGACCAGAATTTGGTTGTCAAAGGTCACATAAAAGGTAACCTAAAACACAAAGAATAATGGTAAACCTGAAATAAATGTTATGTTAGGTAAAAGAACAAAGAAAAGCCCATGTTGAAGTAATTATAATTTATATGCAATATGTTAAAATCAGCATAATGTCCTGCAAAAAGCCCTTTCTGTGAGTCATTAAGAATTGCATCTTACACAATGTGTTGACAATTGACTCATTTTAGTCCAACAACTGAATTTTGCTTGATTGTTGAGTCTATATTGTGCTTGTTCATACAACCTTTGTAAACATTTCTGAACCCCAATACTGAGGACTGGACACCAAACATGGGATTGGTGGCATCCTGATGAAATCCTGTGTCCACTGCTATGATGATTGTTGACCGCTGGGATGATGATGATGCGTGAAGTTTTTAAGTAACAATCACATTTGAAGCTTTCATTACTATCATAGCAACAACTTAAAAATCTACAAGACTCAGTTTTATTCACCAATACTGCTTACCTATCATGTACAGGAACATTCCTCTGTTTCTCACTTTATTAACATATTCACACTCTTAAAGAAAGATAACATAACAAGTACAACGAAGCTACACAAACTAAAAGGGAATGTATTTTTATATCCCTGTTAAAGCAAATGTCAGAGTATGAGTCACACACACAGTGGCACACAATTCAAAACACTTACATTTATTGAGAAATCTTGTTTTGTCGAAACCCAACAAAAACATTTCAAATGGAAAAAATTACAATAAATTGTTAAAGATGTATTTTGTGTTAAATAATTAATTTAATAATTAATTAATTTGCTGGAAAATGTCACATAACACATGTTCTAGTTGACAAGAAAAGAAATGGTGAGCTAATTCATCAACATTGTACACAATAACTGTAAAAGAGATACAGCTATGCTAAGTTCAGCCATATTTACTGTATATTTGTATTTAAACCTCAGATTTTATTGTGACCTGTCATTATGCCTTTCTTAAAAAATGTGCACTTTATGGACAGATAAGGATATCATAGGAGGCAATGAAAGTTATTCCTGGATGTAGTGTGTACATATTCACATATGACTATCCTTTATTATGTTTCATTCGATGATTCCTTGAACAGTCTTTCAAATCCGTTTATAGAAAAACAAGGTCCCCGTCCACACGGTAGGTGGCAGCACTCACCTTTGATTTAGATAGCAGTAAATCGTAGAAGAAGTCTCGTCTCCAGGACACAGAGGAAGCGTCCCTGCCCATGGTGAGTAGTCTTAGGTGTATTACGTTCACGACAATGCTTGAGTTTTCTTTTCTACATAAAAAATGTGCGTTGAAGCTTCTTTTTTTTTCAAATGAGCAGCCGGGCGAGTTCATTACTTTGGTTAGAAACTGTGTTAGCGCACGCTTACGCTATCTGTGTAACGTAGCTTGCGTGTTCATTAGAAACGAGTTCTGCACAGACAGCTCTCTCCAATGTTTTGAATTTGGGCTGCAATACCCATTTCAAACGCAACGTGTCAGAGTTTCATATCTCTCTTGTTTTAGTGATAAAGTTTGGTAAAAAAAAAAACAGTCAACCTTTGACTAGAAAGAATTTTCCACATTTTAAGAGATAATTGTGTAATGTAACCTTATTGCTTTCAAAATAGGCCAACATTGATGTGTCTGATCCTGTTTATTTTTTAACAAACTATCCGGGGTCACTACCTTGTTTATAAAATGTATTCTTTATGTTTAGTTATTTATAGGTGGATCCTCAGTCAGTGTCTTCAAGTGTGTGATGATGCTGCCAGTGGCTCAGCGTCCCCACCTGGAGCATGTTCTTCAGACTGTATCTGTGTTGGAGTCAGTTGTCCTCAGCAGTTTCGGACCTGAAGGAGGACAGGTGCTGTTTACCCGAGACACAGGACAAGCGATGTTGAGCCGCAGTGGGACAAAAATTCTTGCATCACTACGCCTGGAACATCCACTGGCCAGGTAAAAAGAAATGTACCTTTTCAGTATTACACTTGTTATGGAACATGTTTCTCTTGTTTATTGATTTGTATGTGTTTTTTATTCCAGGATGATTGTGATGTCTGTTTTAAATCACAGCACTGTAACAGGCGATGGATCTAAGACATTTATCCTTCTCTTGGCGTCATTACTAAGGATGATTTACACAACAGCCTGTAAGGAACCTAATGTGTCTCACACTTACAACCCCAGGAAAGCAGCAGTGGCTTCTACTGCGAGACACTTGGCGAACAGAATGCTGGAATTTGCTTTGGAGGACCTTGATGACCTCATTGCCATGCGAGTGATCCCATATGGATGCTGTCTCCCCAGAGAGGATTTCACTTTAAAAACACATTCTCGACCAAACGTTCCCTGTGTTGAAAAGCTGCTGGCATCTTTCTTTCGTTCACGTTTGGGTCAATCACACTGTGACTTTTTCAGTCACCTCTCTTGTGAACTACTGAATAACTGGAAACTAAAAAATGATCATCCGTCCGTATCACTACAGTTCATAAATAACAACCTGTCCACATTGCATACACCTGTGTCAGGCTTTCCTGTTAGTTGTTCACGTTTGATTGAGGGGCAGGTCATTCATAGAGACTTTGCTACGCCTTGCCTTCAAAGTGACAAACCACTAGCAGCTGTAATTTTAACTGGTTGCCTGCAGCCTAAACTGCTCAGTGCAGGAGAGGTGTTGGAGCTGGGATGTGGAGATCAACAGATAGCTGAGCATTCAAGGAAGAAGGGAAGTATTGTTCAGTTTAGTGCATGGGCAGAAAAGTCACTAGAGTGTGCTATTGCAAACCTGCAGCGTTTGGGTATCTCTGTGGTCCTTTCTGCTGTGAAACAGTCTGCTGCTGTCCTGGCCTTAGCTGCACAGGCAGAGATTTGCATTGTGGAGTGTGTCAGTGAAGATGAATTGTCTGTCTTTGCCCATCTAAGTGGGGCCAAACCTGTCACAGACTGCTGGATAATTGAACAAGACCACATTGCTACACTGACCTTGTGCCGACCAATACTGCTAGGAGCTCATAGGTAAGAAACTATACTTCTCTTCCTTACTCAGTGACTGCCCAATACACACATGCAGGATTTCCTGTTTTTTTGCCATTCATATTTTCGCAAAATATATAAATATTTTGATTTGTGCAGTTGAAAGTTAATAATTTTGTTCTTCCACAGGTATGTTCATGTTGCTTTCCATGAGTCGGACAAAGGGTTCATGGTCAAACCCTGTAGTCTGATCATTTGTGGCGCAGGGGAAGGGCAAACGGAGCAGTATGTATGTGCATTACACGATGCCATCCGCATGCTACTTTCAACTTGGGAGCCCATGGATATGACCGCATGGAAGAGGACCTTGCAGCGTAACAAAACCAAATCTTCAATGGCAGAGAATCAGGTCCCCAATTCAACTTCCTCCCAGAGTTGTTTGTTGATGCCGGGCTGTGTTGTACCTGCAGGTGGGATATTTGAATTTCTCTTACATCAGGCCCTCCTCCAACATGGCCACAGTATCTCGGCTTCTGATGACACAAATACGGACATCCTTGCTGTTTCTCAGCTGTTAGCAAACGCTCTATTGAGTGTGCCAAAACAGATATACTCCCACAGTCCACAATGCTTCCTGCAGACTCAAACCAGGCTCTTGCATTTAGTTCAAAGTCATTCCAAACATTCTGTTTTTGAAGACAAACTCGAACAGGATACAATTCTTAAACAGTGCGAGGATACAAGCGATTGCCCTCCAGATGAGGGTATACAGAGCATGAATGTTAATAGAGATATTGACTTGCCATCAAAGGCTTTTATGTTTGGCTCAGGCCTCGAGTCCGTCAGCTGTAAATACAGTCTGCTTCTAGCCGTGTTGCAGTGTCTCTCAAATCTTCTCCAGGTGGACGCCGTGCTGCCTATACGCACTGCCTCACGGTCAGAAGAACTTGTAAATATCTCCTGGGAGGGTACAAACGACGAGGCTGAGGAATGAAACTGTATTATGTCCCTCTAAAACCGTTTACATTTTCCCTCAGTATTTACTCGTGTATCTATGTAGAGGTATAGAAAATAATTTGCACATAATAAAGATTATGTAAGTCTGCAGGCTACAGTTGTTTTTGAATAGTTAGGTGTTCATTAACTTGGTTGGAACATAGTGTACTTAGGCCCTGAGTTTGGCCTATTTCCTTTTCAGTTCTCATTGTTATTGCAGATTTTTTTAAACGTACATCCTTATCTCAGGTTTTCTGCCCTCTTCTATTGGCTGGAACACTTTTGTTAAACAAAAGGCAATCACACAAAGCCAAAAGATAATTTGTCTCACAAATATACACACTTCTTTTTATAATCAGTGTTATCTACAAAGTGGGGGCGGGTAGTCTGAGAGAACAAGACCCAAATGTCAACGACCAAATCAAAGTTCACTTCCTAAAACAGTTATGGGAGGAACCTTAATTTTTTTTTCTCACCTCGTTTTGAGGAAACAGTGAGTCATTTGATATGAACTACACTCACGACCACACATGTAGTGTATAATGTGTACTGTAATCAGTGTTTGCACCTTGTTTTGAAGATACATTTTCCGTAAATTATTTGTGATGGGATAACTTAGGAACAAAGGCAGGTCTTGGCTTTGTTCTTGTTTGCCTCAACTCTACATGAGTCACACTTGATTCTTGATATCAAAAGAAGCGATGGGGAATTCACTTCTTTTTTCCACTGCACACTATAAAAAGAACCTCAAATTTGTTTTGAGGCTTATCAATGCACGTACATCCTTGTAACCCTCACATGCCCCCCATATCCTCTCCCAGTAAAACACAGGTCAGTCTGTCTGATAGTACCTCAATATAAGATTAAAGAATTTGCAATAAAATAAAAGTCCTATGATTTAACTGTATATTGAAAAAGCTGTATTTATGTTTTTGCATGTTTGTGAGTGTGTCTCCATCAAGGTTGACTCGGTTGGTTTATTTTATTTGGTTATTTTTATTAATGTCTTTTTAAAACAGTGCATATGGTATAAATAAACTCAGTTTCTTTGAAATGATAATGACATTATAAAATACATTATCACACCAATTTAGCATAGAACCAGCTAAGTGCATACTTTTTTGTTTTACATGTATAAAAAAACAAATTTAAAAAACATAAGTGACAAAATGAAAGGCAATTTTGAAAACAGCGTTTTCAGAGGATGAAATAAAAGGAACAAATCAATCGTCACAACGAAAAACCCAAAATGCTACTCTAATATCAAGCTGGGGGGGGGGAACAGTTCACAGCTCAGCATTCAATTGGCTTGTCACCAAGATTGGAATTCTGTGTCTTAAGAGAATCGTAGATTTGCATGGTTTACTGCTGTGTTGTGCTGACGTGGCAGTGGGTGTTCTTGATGGTCTGTGCCTTTTCTTGCCAGTGGGTGCAAAATGTGACCAGTACATAATAACATGATCTTTTGTTCAGATAATTAGCTGTTCACAAACACTATTTCAATCAAATGACCACAAAATGTCACACCTCTGTACTACATAGTCACTGAAGCACAGGTGACGCCCATATTATAAATGGGTCAAATAACCACATTGCATTAACATATTCCTGTAAGGTGGGCCTAAGTGTCAGCAGCACGGCTATTATTACTGTATAATGAAATAGTATGAAATGTCTTCATCCAGCCTTTCTTGGGTTTTAACCCTTGGCCAAGCGGTGTTTTTATTGGCAGTGTAGAGCCATGTGACTCAAGGAATAACATCATGCAACATTAACAAGGACTTTTGGGTGTCATGGCGGGTATCACACCACCTCCCGAGACTTCCTTATGGCGCAGCACAGAAGCATGCTAAAGATCATCCCAAACACCTGCAACATAGAGAGGCCTTCTTTAATTACGTGTGTAATTGCTTCTGCTATCAACTTTGTACTGTGCACATTGGACTTTGGTGATTTCAAGTGAAACCAATCTGATACTCACCATAACCACACCAATGGTGACGCCAACTCCTCCTATGATGTGTAGCTTGGAGTCAAACACCTCATCAATGGCATCAGGGCAGCTCTGCAACACAAAAGATTCCTGTCAGCTCGTCTATACCTATGGTGAGTGGTTACAGAGCGTGCAGGCTTTCTGTAAGTAAACCATTGTTGCCGTAGTAACACTGCAAAGAGGCAGAGGGTACAAGCCTGCAGAGAAAAAAACTAATCAACCCTTAACACGTGTCACTTCATCATTTAGTATTTAATTTGTAGTATTGGTTGCCCTCTGGAAGAGCTGGATCAATCCTAAAATATGTGGGAATTATTTCATTATGACAATTTTTTCATTTCTTGTTTCTTAAAGGGATACTTCACCCATTTGCATGACGCTTTGTATCATTAGAAACATGGTAGCAGTGTTGAATGGTCGTGAATCCAACCCTCATTTTGCCCTGAGACGAGAAAAATGTGTTTTTCTTTGCTTGAAAGTTTTCTTCATGTGATGCAAAAAGCGTGATATTGCATCACATGAAGAAAACTTCCAGGCAAAGAAAAACATATTTTTCTCGTCTCAGGGCAAAATGAGGGTTGGATTCACGACCATTCAACACTGCTACCATGTTTCTAATGATACAGAGCTTCATGCAAATGGGTGAAGTATCCCTTTAAGTGCCTGACTGTGATGGCATCCAATACAAACACATTCAGGGTAGTTGTACCTTTGTAATTAGGTCCTCAAGTAGCTCTCGTCGGGGACAGGTGTCCTTGGCAGCATCTTCTGGTTTATTTGTTGGTCCACAGCAGTTGAGCTGTAAACACAAAAATCACTCATTTAGATCAATATGAACTACAGAGCATAAAACATGTCTCTGACTTAAAGTGCTGAGAAGAAACAGCATAGCATTTTGTTTGAGTTAATTATTCAAGTACTTACTAGTTTAGCCTTGTTTCTCATGTTTACAGATTTTTTTTAGCACCACTACGAGACAATATCCTTTTATATGTAAATATACTCGGCAATAAAAACCAAAATACTTTTATGTGTTCAGAAATACTGAACACATAAAACATGTTTCCTTCAGGACATATTTACCTAACTTGCATAGAAAACACATTTTAGTTTTTACATTATTGTTCCTTGGAAACAGTCATGTAAAAAGTGAATAGTGTATAGTAAAACTTCATACTGATAGTGAACACAAACTGTCAGTCAGGTAAAGCAGAAATGTTTCAGACATGGCTCACCCCTTTATGAATCACAATCAGTGTCTCTTTGAGGCGCTCATCTCCGCTTGTCTTGTAGTTGTTGTGGGTTTGCATGTAAAAGTTTGTGATGTCATTCACCACCTGCAACACATTAACAAGACCAAAAACATTTGAACACAATATGAGACTAAAGGAATATTTTGTCATATCTAATTAACTGCAACATAAGGATTAGATTAGATCTATCTTAATTGATCCCCTACAGGGTAAAGTTTTCAATGTTTAACAGCAGCAAAGAAGTAAAAATAAAAATACATTTCACGCAGTTAAACAAAAACAATGGTTTTAATGTTATTTAAATTTGGACATTCATTAAAAAATAGCTTATATTCCATATTTTTTGTATCCAGGTAAAGTACTGTAAATTGCTATGAATGTGTTGTGAAAATACAATTTTCAGTTCAACAAACTTGGACTTTACCTTGCTTTGGTTGGAAAATCCCCAGATACCAGCTGCCACCTCAATGGCAAATATGATAAGCAGGAAGAAGAAGAACTGCACAACGGAGTAGACAAAGTTTAACTCAGATTACTGTGTGCATTTGTGCGCATGTCTTGTATGCATGTGTAGACAAGTAAGGTCATTTAAGTGTAGCTGAACCCAATTTGCATAGGCTCCTCCTCCTGAGAGATTTAGTGCAAGAAGATTAGGGCCAGAGAGAGAGAGGGAGGGAACAAGTACAGGGAAATCTAGAGACTAGCCTTGACACTGTTCAGTAAACAATGTACAAGGCAGACATCTTATATTTCCTCGTGAGCCCAAGCTCAGTCTCAGACTCACACCTGCTAATGTGGGATAACAAATCTGAGAGCTACTGAGTAAAATCATGAGTAAAAATGTAAAGTACTCGAAGAGAATTGAACTGTTGTTTTTAAAAAGTTAAAATCTTTAGTAAATACATCAACAAGAAAACTGAAAAGGGGGGTGTTACTAACCAGCCCCAGCATACAGGGAGACTCCTGGATTGCGCCACAACATCCAAGAAAACCCACCACCATCATCAGTGCTCCAGCACTTATCAGGATATATACACCTACAGTACACAGATACAAAGTATTAGAAATAACATTCAAGCATATTTGGTGTTTTGAAAATCTCCCATGGAGCAAAATTGGCTTTCGAGTGATTGCATGATGAACCTGTCTTAAGGACTGAAAGCATCTTACCTGTATAAAAAACATATGGAGAATCTGATCCTTCAAACAAGCCTTTGGTTTTAGGGTCTAATCTTAGCCACAAGCCTATAGCAAAGACAGCAGTACCTGCAAGCTGAAGCAAAACAAAATGTATCATACTGAAATAAAGAGCTTCAATTTAGCATTATGGCATTACGTTTTTAGACAGGAAGAATATCATTTCTGACATAAGCTCTGTCTGTTTATGCAAATAGCAAACTACTAAGCTTTCACCATACTATTGAACATTTTTTCTCTTTAAATGTAACCACTTCTCGGCTGCTTTTCGCTGATATTTCACATCTCCAGCAGCAGCTTAGCATAGTTGCATTTTATATTGAGAAGTGGTAGTGTGTTAAAACCGTCAAAACATAGCTCTATGTTCCATTGTTGCATGGATGTGGTTATATTCTGCAACACTGTTCTGTTCTCAGTTGACACATGGGACAAAACATTTGACCAAAATGACTAAACTCTTAACTTCAAGAATTGTTGTCCCTGCATGTGCCATATTGTCTAATGTGTAGGCCCTAAGAGGACCTGTCAGCAGGTTAGTAAATGTTTAACTCTGAGAGCCTAACTGACACACTAAGTATCAGGTTAGTTCAAATGTTGTGTGTCTCTATGTATATTATAGTACTTAACATTTTCTTTACTGATGTATAATGTTTTAACACAGCATTGTATCAACAATATGGCAGATTTGAACGTACCACAAAAATGTTAATCTACAGTAAGTAGTACTTAGCTTCTCTCACTCTCTTTCTCATACACACACCTACCAGGCAAAGTCAAATTCAAAAACACCTACCCAGAAGAAAAAGTTGAAGATAAACATGAGATATTTCACACACTTAATTCCCCATGTGACAGCCATGCTGACTGAGTAGCCACAATTCACTGCTCTAAGTGTTCAATACCTAACTTCTTCCGAAGAGGAAGAGAAGCATAATGGTGTCAGTTGGAAAATGTAGCAAAGAATAAACAATACCACGCCCCCACATTCAATCACCTGATTATCCAGGTTAGGGAGTGGCAAGAGAGCTGCAGACTGCAGAGCAGTGTCCCCCACAAAACTGACCTCTGTTGAGTGTGTGATGTGACTTCCTGTTTCTCTGTTCAGCTCACTGTTCTTACATGTCGAGTTTGTGTTTAACTGTAACATGTATGCAGGTGGTGTGGGTATACAGGGGTATGTGAGATAAAATAGCTGCACAGTGGGCTCTGTTGAGGCATGTTGACATTAAACCTTCAGTGAAGTACCTGCCTAACAACATGCTCTGCCTTCTGTACGGTTTATGGCCACAGATAATGACTGCCCTCAAAGAAGAATTCTTTCCATTAATACTCCCTAGAAGCTGGGGGGGGGGGTTTGTGTGTGAAATCTGCTTTTCGTGATTCACTGGAGTAAGTTGACAGTATTTTTGTGTCTAGATGAGACCGATCAGATATTTATGTCATGTGAATCAAGCCCACATGATCATGTCTTATTTTCACTTCACAGTGTCAGAACTTAAGGTTAGAGCAGGGTTTTAATGTGTGTAAGGAATCAAAAGATAAAAATGTTGAACATTTTGGATTATTTAAAGTTTACAAAAGAAACACATCGACAAGTGGTTGGTTGTCACTCACTTTGTTTGTTTTTCAGTGACGTGCAGTCTATAAATTCAGTATTTGCATCTGAAAATCTTTAGAAAACTTTTACCCCTCCCCCAACAACAACAACAACAACAACAAACAAAAACACCCACACTATGGGAAACCCTATTACGCCTTGTAATGACTGGGTGTATCTCTAGCTGGTTGTTCATAAAAGGGCCGATATTCATCCTAAACCACACTTTGCATGTCTTACATTCGCAGATCAGAGACACAGACAGGACAAGACACACCCTGCAGGCTAAGTATAGGACACAAATAGCCTATGGGATAGCCAGGATTCATTCACACACTCACATAGTCTGGCTCGGTGACATGCGCAAACCTTCACATCAAGCAACGTAATAAAAGTATAAATTATTTATAGCTTTTCAGTTACACTCCTCTCCATAAGTAAAAGCCTCTCTCTCCCTCGTTGCAATTATTAAAATGCTGTGCGCGCAAACTCCAAAGAGTAGTCTGCGCTGAGGAACTGGGTCACTTGGCCACTGGGGATTATTGTTCCAGTCCACTCGGTCTCCACACGCACTGGGGCACTTTTTGTTTATGGTGGCTTTTGCAAAAAAAATAATTTCGAGAGGCACCTTTAAATGTGTTGTTTTAAGTGACCGAGGCTGTGTGGCTCCATACGATTCTGCATCTGGGACACCAAATCATTTGATTAATTATAGGCTAGTAAGCTCACGCGGTCATGAACGTGCATGCCCGCACATTTTACACACGCTCACACATAGAGACAGCCGACAGGATGTACATTTTGAACTGAGAACAGTACATGTTCTCGATTGTAACTCACCCAGAACACTAGGTTGAAGGCAAACATCAGGTATTTGATGCACATCTCTCCTCCGGAAAGCGCAGCCATGGCGGTACTTGAGCTGTGGATCACTCTTGTTCTGTTTCACCTATTCAAATCGTCGGGAGAAGAGAAGACCTTCTAAATAACAGTCAGTTTGCAGAATGAGGTTGTTTGTCGACGCGTTGGCTCTGATACGCGCGTCGTGCTGTGCGCGCCTGTAGTGGTCCGCCCCCACAGATAGCGGACGGCAAAGGAAGAGCCTCCTGTAGCTTCTTCTTTCTTACTTACTAATTCTAACGCTTTTTATATTGTTCCCTTTTTGCTCAGATCTCAATCTTAATTTTGTAAAAAAAAAGAGAAAAAAAGAAAAAAAAAAGTATGCTACTTAGCCTACAATTCCTGGTTAATAAAACATGTTTTTATGGGACTTTTCACTGACGGAAGGATTTTGCCATTCGAAAGGATATGACATTTCTTTTAGTATATTATTTTATGGCATGATTAAAAATATCCCTAGTACCTTCAAAATAAGATTAACTAAAAAGACTAATTATTTAATTTTAATGGTCATGTGATGTTCAAAGCTAAGAGAAAGTTTGGTCTATGCTCAGTCTGTGTGTCTTTGTCTCACGGTGGAACAGCACAGCAGTGCACTGAGCAGGAGCCTGTTCGGAGCTTTTTGCTCGCAAGTTACTGCAGCACCCTGGGCAGTGCGATGACGTAATTCCCTAAGAATAAGAAAAGCGCGTTCGCGGTTTGAATATACTGTACATGAATGAACACGGTGCACGAGCATAGCCCAGGCTAACTAGTGTGTGTGTGTGTGTGTGTGTGTGTGTGTCACAGATACACACACGTACGCGGATGAAAAACACAAAGTGACCAACCTCATTATTCAAAACACCAGCTACAGCAGGCCTAACTAAATAACTGAATTGAAACGTGAATGGCATGGTATTACAATACATTGCATATCATGCTTTGTATCAATACATTGTAAATCATGAACATGTTCACCATATAGCCTGAAAAGGCAAAGTATTTGGGCTTTTTCAGTTTTCAAAATTTCTTATAGGGAACATGTGAAAAATCCACTTTTACCGTGTTTTTAAACATATATTTAGTGTCTGTTTACCCACACAATTTGAAATAAACCCATTCAGTCCTTTGTTTGTGGTCTGTAAATTCTTACCACACAGCAAAAATTAATCATTTTCAGATTTTCTCCATGTGTGACTTCACAAGTTGGATTCTAGTAAGAAAGAAAAAAAATCCCCTCCCCTCCCCTCCCCTGTTTTCTCCACGCTGTGACTCCAACCTCAGCCCAGAGCAAAACTTTTGAACAGGTCTACCAGGAAAACTCATTGCATTTCAAGAGACACACACCAAAACGGAGCGTTCTGAGAGAGCTGGTTAATACAGGGTCATAAACCACTGGTTAAAAAGGTGGGAAGGGATATTATGTCCTATTTAATAAATAAATAAATTAATTAATTAAATTAATTAGAGACCTGAAAACTTGTAATATTGTGAATATAATACTCAATATGAATGACATATTTATTGCAGATAATCTATTTCAGAATTCTTTTTGCCTAATGATTGGTGAACTTTTTCACCTGAGGGTTTTGATCTGCTCACATTCCCAGTGTGTGTGTTTATGTGTGTGTGTGTGACTTTAGTGAAGCTGAGTCATCTGTTTGTGTATGTGACACTGTGAAAGCAGGGCTGTTGCGTGTGATATATCCAGTAAGAGTGTTATTCACAATAATTGCTTAGGTTGGCACTGATACAGATGCGTACAAGTAGACTAATCACTCAGCCCGGCGATCAGTGGGCATATCCTGCTATTGTCCTGCTGTATTTGTTTGATGGTGTCAATCTTCAGGCTCTGAATTGTGGACAGAACGATAGACTTCCCCTGACGACAAGCGGCCGGGGAGGCGTTTTAAGAAAAAGCCAATAACAGCTGGACAGGGGTACACTCTTTGCTATAAAATAAAGCCTCCAGTGTGATTGACTGTCTTTGTGCGCAACAGTGTTTGATACAGGCCATCTTACTGCGTCATTATGCCCTGACTGTCTTTGAAAGTGCAACTTTTGGACTCTCTGGGATTGGTTTTTGTTTTTCAGCTTTGTGGAATAACTGAGACTGAAGCCATGAAGGTAGGAGCAGCAAAAGGCTGTGCATAGTGCAGATAGTAATGCAGTAAACATAAGAAGATAAATATAGCAGAGGTGTTTATGTTTCAGGTGTCTATCAGGAGTTATTGGAAAGAAGTCTTGGTACTCCTTCATCTGACAAGTGAGTTTGTCATAAGAAAGAGACAAAGTGTCTTAAAAGCTTAGAGTCTTCTTTTTGAAGTATTTCATAATAGATCTCCTTGTGTGTTTCTTCTGCAGTCAGTTGCATAACGTTTTATTTTGCTTGTATTCAGCTTGCGTCGCAGGTATAACAGGGAGATGCAGCCTGTTTGGAAGACACCACATTCACACATTTGATGGGGTTTTATACAAATTCCCTGGAGACTGCAGTTACCTGCTCGCTGGAGACTGCAACCGTCACTCTGTCACACTGCTGGGTGAGTCACGCTCAGACAGTTCTATGATGAAACGTTTGAAAATCAATGGCTTAAACAGTGCATGTATTTGCATTTTATTAATATTTTAGTAAAAGCCATTTGAAATAGCCACTCCTTGTTTGGTTTCCAGACTGTTTCTGTCAGTCAAAGTGTTGTTGTTTTAATGGTAATGGTATTAATGGTATAATAATCCACAGGGGATTTTGTTGGGGGCAAAAGAACTGGAGTCACTCTGTTCCTGGGAGATGCCTTTGAGCTGCACCTGTCTGTAGATGGACGTCTCTCACAAGGAGAAAAAAGGTTGGGAAACTTAAAAAATATAAATAATGTCGTGGTGAATTATAGACAGAAAATAGTTATTAAGATGTTGATATGTGGCTCTCTTTTGCAGACTGTCTCTGCCCTATGCCTCCAATGCTGTGTTCGTGGGCTCAGAGCTTGGTTATTATAAACTCTGGAGCGAGGAGTTTGGCTTCACTGTAACCATCGATAATGCAGCCAACATCGCCTTGACGCTGACCAAACATCATGCCAACCGCACCTGTGGCCTTTGTGGCAACTTCAACTCTGTAGCAGATGATGAATATACTGCTCAAGAAGGTAAATCTTGTTTGTAACTGTGTGCATATGTGGCTGAGGGAATGTTGGAAAGTGCAACCAAGGAGAATTCATTATTGCAGTTATCTAGGAAATGATTGGAGTCACCAGCACACAGCAACAGGAAGAGTATCAGTTCAGTGCAGGAAGAGATAAAGAGGTTTAGGAAAGCAAGAGAAGCAGTGGTGTTCGCATGAGATTAAAGACAAATATTTCAACTATTTTTTTTGGTTTTGTTTTTCATTCTTGTACGTGTGCGCTTTTAGGATTCCAAACAGAGGACAGCTATGATTTTGCTAATTCCTGGGCAGTGAAGGGGGCTGGTCAGTCCTGTCGACGTGTCTCTAATCCCAGCCACTCCTGCAACAGCACAAAAGGGACATCAGCGGTGAGAACAATTCAAACACATGTATACATGTATACTGTGTGTATTCATTCTTTGTGCAACCATGTATGTTTCATTCCATTTGAAATTTCAGCGCTAACAATGTGAACATTGTAGGAAATGTCACTTTATGCGAGAAAAGAAGCTTGTTTAATCTCATTGATGATCAAATTAGGTCCAACATTTACAAATAGACTTATAGTAGTATGAAAACAATGTCTGATAAATTATTGATAAATAATGTTTTTTCTTTATTAAAAGACACCATTTGTTGAACAAATCCTAAAAGATTAACTATGACAGTTTTTTGTTCGATTGTCTAAGGTGAATAATGCCCCAAATCTGCTGTTTTTATTTTAAAAATTGTGTTATTTTGAAGTTGTTTTGAGTAAGCAAGTACAGTTTGTTTCTTGTTTCTTCTCATTTTAAATTACCAATAGAGCATCGGTTTTATTTTTTTGTATCCTGGCATGTGTGTACAATGCGGGCGTTGTTGGTGGGTTGATCATGAAGAAATCAGCCAGTTTAAGTGAGAACATTTTGTACCACAGAAACACCCACATGCGAGAAACAGCAATAAGTACATGTTAGTGTGAATGTGAATTTCTTAGAATCTGTAATTCTTGATTAACATGAGCTCTCAAGACATGACAACACGTAAAAAATGGGGTCTGTGTCATACAGTTATGGGATTCCCCTTTAAACATTTTCTTTTCATGTGTGCCTGTGTAGATTTTGTCTAGCTGCAGTGTATTGCAGACTTCCAGTGTGTTTCTGCACTGTGCCCACCTGGTCTCTCCTGAGGCCTTCCTGTTGCTGTGTCAAGAGGAGGCGTGTCATTGTGGCCAGAGGGAGAGTGAAGACTGCTACTGTCCATTCCTGTTGGAGTACGCTCGCTCGTGTCATGCACATGGGATACTTCTTCATGGCTGGAAGGAGGAGAGCCAGTGCTGTAAGTATATCAGTTAGTAAACAAGTCATGACATTCAACAATTATTTCATAATTCAAAAACTTTGATTTATCCAAATGTTTCTGTGGTCAGTCCCCAAATGTCCCATTGGGATGCAGTACAGTGAATGCACCAAGTCCTGCTCTACAACCTGCCACAGTCTCAACATCCAGGAGGTCTGCAAGGAAGAGTGTTCGGATGGCTGTACATGCCCCGGTAACTTCCTACACAGTTTGTCTCCCTTTTTTTATTGCACTGTTATAGCCGTGGTAACATCATAATGTGTGCTTGTGTCTCAGCTGGTAAGGTTTTAGATGGTAATCGTTGTGTGGAGGTATCTCAGTGTTCTTGTGTGCACATGGGGCGGCATTTCCCTCCGGGATCCTCTATCTCTCAGGACTGCAACACCTGGTGAGAGAACAATAAGCATTCAGTAACCTGTATACATACGCAGATACCCACCAACTGTTTATTTTTATCTGCAGTGTGTGCCGTCACGGCTCCTGGGAATGCACCAATGAAGGCTGTCCTGGTGAGAGAGATGCACAGTGATAGTCAATGCACATGAACTACCACTTACACACTCTATTAATAAATAAGTGCAGGGTTTATTTTTTCTGTTGTAATGGTATTGCTGTCTGTGTGTAGGCGAGTGCCTGGTGGTGGGCCAGTCACACTTCAAGACCTTTGACAACAAGTTTTTCACCTTCACCGGTCACTGTCAGTATCTGCTTGCTGAAGATTGCACTGACAGCCTTTTTTCTGTCATTATTGAGAATGTACAGGTGAAGACAGTTTTCTGAACTGCAAAACATACACACAATTGAAATGGGATATTTCTGTCATTTGCATCTCGCTGCTTTTCATCTACGGTATCTCTGATGCTGTTGGTGTTGTTGTTGTGTGTTAGTGTGCAGATGATCAGGAGGCTGTGTGCACACGCTCAGTAACACTCAGTTTGCCCTCTCTGGAGAACATGACTGTGAAGCTGAAGCACGGAGGAGTTGTCTCTGTCAACAGCATGGACATCCAGACTCCAATGCATCATGGTATGCATCATGGTATCCCACTCTGGCACAATAACAATACATTAAACTTATCTGACTGGGAACTAATGTACATTGAACTTGACTGATAATGTTGACAACAGAGCAACAGCAACAGTTTGTACCTGATCACATCTAATAGACATCAGTATATAATCATTGTCATATATGCAATATATATTATAAAACATATATATTATAAAACACACACACACACACACACATATAGGGGACTGTTATTTGTTGATATAACTGTTTACAACCTTGTATTAGATACAGCTAGTCAGTTCCTTGTGTGTGAAAACTTACAGGCCAACTGCATATTCAGAGATCTGTTCAGTCATCTGTACGTGTGAAGTTTGGAGATGACCTTCGCTTGGACTGGGATGGTCGTGGCCGTTTACTTTTGAAGGTACATTAGATTTAAGGTGTTTTGATCCATATGTTAAGTGTTTGCAACAGCTGTAATGAATTCTATACATCTCCGAAGCTGGGTCCGCGATGGGCAGGTCACACTTGTGGTCTCTGTGGAAACTACAATGGGAACCAAGGTGACGACTTCTTGTCTGGATCTGGTCTGGTCGAGGCGGGACCTCAGGCTTTTGGCCAATTGTGGAGGATTAATGGAGACTGTGAAACCACCCACAAACAGAAGAGGGATCCATGTGCTATTAACCCTAAAAGAGGTACACATTTATAATGATAAACAAATGAGCAAAGGGATGAGCAGAAATCAACCTATTATTCTCCTTTTTCACTTTTAGTGCGTTTTGCTGAAGAGGCGTGTTTGGTGATGATGTCAGATGTGTTCAGTGCGTGCCACTTTCTGGTGAACCCTGCACCGTTCCAACGGTTTTGTCGATATGATGTGTGTGCGTGTCTGGACGAGGAGTCGTGCCTCTGCTCTGCTCTGTCTGCCTATGCAGCTGCCTGTGCTGCTAGAGGAGTGCTGCTTAACTGGAGGTCTCCTTCACTCTGCGGTAACTCTCACACTAACTAAATCATGACTGATCCTACATACACATACATAAGAATAAAGTAAAAGTCTATTTTTAGACTGTAGAGAAAGTAAAGGACTCAAATATAAAATCCAGATATCATCTAGTTATGAAAGTCTCTTTGCAATGTTTATCACCACATATAAATAAACTATAATTGCAAATAGAAAAATCTTTTATTTCAGAGAGTAAACAACTTTTTACGGATATAAACTGAGCTAATTGGGATCACTAACCCATTATTTTGTCAGAGCTGGAGTGCACTGGAGGCCAAGTGTACGAAGCCTGTGGGAGTGTGTGTGACCGGACGTGCCGAGCGCTATCAGGGGCCGAAGCCGACTGTAAGGGGGAGAGGGTGTGTGAGGAGGGCTGCTTTTGTCCTGCTGGAAAATATCTGAGCTACTCAGGAGAATGTGTTACAGAAGATATGTGCACCTGCCTACATGACGGACAGCTTTACCAGCCTAATGATGTCTTTGCGGATCACAACAGCATCTGGTCAGTGACTGTGCATATTCTGAAACTACGTTTTTTTACAATATATTGATCTACAGAACATTGTGTTTCATAGACACTTTGTGTGTTTTTCTGTAATACATGTGTGTAGCTACTGTGAGAATGGCTCCATGCGCTGTAGCTCCCCTGAAATGAGTACTTTACTGTCTGATCTCTTCTATGACGATGACTTGGCACCATCCAGAGGTACAGTTTTTTTGTATTTTACTGAAGCTTTATTTACATCAATGTGTTTTGTGTATTGTATAATCCACTATCTATATGATGTCTTTGATGTGACTCATTTGTACTCAGCTTATGATACTTTGTTGTCCTGGTTTAATGCATATAACGTTAGTTTTACACCCAATAAAAATGAAACGTTTAAGCCTTTTTTGGATTGAAGTTATATATTGTTTTTGTTTTTTTTAATTCATTTATGTAGAGCGGCGGTCAGTCAAGTGTCCTCCTCCACTGGCCCGAACAGAGTGTAATGAAGGAGAAAAAGGCCTTGAATGTGCCAGAACATGCCAAAATCTGGATCTGCCCTGTGTTAGCCTTGCCTGCATCCCTGGCTGCCTCTGTCCACCAGGCACAGTATGTTCCCTTTTTCTCTCTGTGTGTGTGTGTGTGTATGTGTGTGTGTGTTTGCTCTTAATATATAAACCACCAAAAATCTTATGCAGACAACAGTGATTGATCAGCAGATTGATTTCAGGTACGTCACCGCAGAGACTGCATTGCACCGGAGCAGTGTCCCTGTTACCATAACAACAGGCCATATGCATCAGGACAGACCATCTCTGTGGACTGCAACACATGGTATAGTGATTGTTTGCATGTACATGTTTATGAAGAGGGATAGCTTCACTGTGCTCTCTAAACAGGATCTTTTCTATGTGTTTATAGTGTATGTAAAAACAGGAAGTGGCACTGCACAGGAAAGGTGTGCGATGGTGTGTGCCGCACGGTGGGGGAGGGGCATTACATCAGTTTTGATGGCCTCAAATATTCCTTCCCTGGCCTCTGCCAATACGTCTTGGTTCAGGTAAAAAAAAACAAAGAGATCCACGAAGAGCTTAAGGATAATTAAAGGAAACTCTGTTCATGTTGTTTTGTGTCTCTTGTTTTATTGTCTCATGTTGGTCTTTTCCTTTCACAATCCTGTACTATAAAGGATATGTGTAATGGAGAAGAAGGTTCATTCAGGGTGCTGGTGGAGAATGAAGCCTGTGGAATTGTGGGACATCGCTGTGCAAAAGCTGTCATGATCTACTACCAGGGAGGGTTGATTGTAATGCAAGAAGGAGAGGTAAACTACCCAAATTGCAGCATTGTCAAACATACAATTAACTTCTTTCAGATGAAATTACTCACCAATAAAAATGTGTTTATTTCTAGAGATGTTACTTTCTTTTCTAATTTTTGGAAGCAGTGTTTTTTAATCTCTTAATTCAACATCCTACATCGAAAACATGTCTGTTGGAATAAAATGTCAACTACATGAATGAAGCAACTCTTAGAAAAAATGAAGTATTCAAAAAAAAAGAGAATAGATTTGCATATTTTTCTTGTAAATGGTGAAGTGTTGACTTTTATTTTAAACACGGTTCATCAATTTAAATACTGGAGCACACAGCACATTTCCTTCCTTTATTGTCTGGATAGAAACCTTAAGCATTGTGATCCTTGAAGCAGCAGGCTCAATCAGTAAGAACTGAATGTTCTTTCTCAGTTGTATCTCATTTTCTCCTTTAGTCTCAGAGTTTACGCAGTTTTGTAACCAAATTGTAACCAAACAGAAAGTTATTGTTGTGACTATTCCTTATTTATTGTATCCATGGTTATCACTTTTCTCTCTCACAGGTCAAAATGAAGAGGCCGGTGCTGTATGACTCCCAGGTGGAGATTATACGATCTGGTCAGTTTTACACCTTGTTGCTCGGGAAACATATTTCTCTCATATGGGACAGGGGGACTCGCCTTGTGGTTCACATTTCGGCGACATACAAGGTATTCATCAGCTCTATTATTTTGACTGGTTGAAACTTTTTTGTTGACATCAACAATGTATGTAAAATGAATTGTTGAACATGATATCTTTTATGTGTAGGGACGGGTGTGCGGCCTGTGTGGTAACTTTGATGGAAACGTTAACAACGACTTGATGAGCAGTAACAACCAGCTAGAGGTGGATTCCTTACACTTTGGGAACTCCTGGAAGGTTATTCCCAGCTGTGCTGACGTCACACAGGTTATTATCTTTTTTTTTTCTTTTTTACTGTCACATCTCCCTCCAAGAAAAACGTCTTTACTACAGAAAATCTGCATTCCTTATTGGAGGCGCTTTCCACCCAATATGTTTGTATACATACAAAATACATGTTGGCATATAGAGTAAAACAAATAATAAGTACTCTCTTATTCCATAAGGAAATGTCCTGAAATGAAAAGGTTTAATTATTTGTCCAGGTTTCTTTGTTTTAGGGTTAAGGTTAGGGCGAGCCTGTTTTAGCTGTGGTTTTCCATATATAATAGAAGTTGAATTATAGTTTATAATGAGCTTTGATGATGATGTCTAGATCCAGTGCTATGACCTTGTCTGTGGCCCTTTAAGAGACAATGAATTGCCAGCATTTGAATATGACTAGCTATGTTGCTTCATACATTGAGGCTAAAAACATGTTCCATATCAGTCACCCAAATGTGTATTACCTTGGTTCCTCGCCTTCACATTTACTGTGATGTATTATCTACTGTGCTGCAGGCAAGTCTGTGCAAGTTCGGTTATCATCGCAAGTTTAAGTTATATTGTGAGGTTAATTTTAATCTTAAAAACATCTCAAAGACTTTATATATTCTAGTTCATGTTTTAGCAAACACTGTTATATTTCTACTATGCACTGTTTTTAACAGATAAACAAATAAATATGTGTGTGAAATCTTGTGTGTTTAGATCCCCCCTCCATGCAGTGATAACATTGTCAAGTTGGTAACAGTGGAGCAGTCATGTCGTGTGATCACTGGTCCACTTTTTAAAGAATGCAACAGCCAGGTGAGTGTAATTATAGACACACAAGATCATCCCACGAAGCCCTGTCCATTGTTATGCTCCTGTGTGTTCGGTAACCTGCTCCTGTGTACCTCCAGGTGGATGCAGAGCCATATGTAGATATGTGTGTGGAGGCTGCATGTTCTTGTCCATCAGTGGGAGACTGTGCATGCTTTTGTGATGTTGTCGCAGCTTATGCTAAGGCCTGTTCAGAAAGGGGCGTGGCTACCAGCTGGAGGTCCAATGATCTTTGCCGTAAGTATGAAGAATTCTCCCATCTATCAATTTGACTGAACTAAAGACTGAACTAATGTGGTTAACAATGTCTTATAGACTCTCAAAATGAGGAACAGAGCAAGAAGTATGAAAATAATAACCTACATATTGCTTTTGTTATCTATAAGGAATACCTTTGACATTTACTGATACAATGACAGAAATTATTTTCAAATTAAATCACTATATAGTCCATTCTTTTTAAGGTTTTACTTCAGAAGGACTTTTGTTATTTTTACTCTGTTGTGTCTGTTGTGACATTCACGTGACATTCACAAATCTGTGTCTGTTTTTTTTGTCAAGATTTATTTTGGGGATTTGTATGTCTTTGAATGTAGAGACAGGAAAGTTGATAGTGTTGGAAATCAGGTAGAAAGAATAAGGAATGTTATGCGGAAAAGACGCCACAGGTCTGATAAGAACTGTGCAGCCTGCTTTGAGGGCTACAGCCACTGTACATGGGGGACCTACAAACTAACTGCTTGACCACCAACGGCCCCATAAATATTTTTTTATAAAACACATTTTCAAAATCTGTTGTTAAATGCCATTTTCTTTCTTAGCCATAAGCTGTGAGGAGCTGAACCCCAGGAGTCCAGGTGTAGGTGAAGAGTTGTGCCAGTGGAGATACAATACCTGTGGTCCAGCATGTCCGATAACTTGCCAGCATCCAGAGCCCCTCCACTGTTCGCTCACATGTGTGGAAGGTTGCCATGCCTACTGTCCCCCAGGTGCAAATATAGTAATTGGACATACAGCGTTTACAAATTGAAAATAAATTTCACATAAGAAAAAATTGTGAAGCTGAGTTCCCCTTTTGTCTTATTTTCATAGGTCAGCTCTTGGATGAAGTGGCGATGCGTTGTGTCGAGCCCTCTCACTGTCAAGTGTGTATCCATGAGGGTCAGAGAATCTCCCACGGGAACAAGGTCATCCTGAACCATAAGGACCCTGAACACTGCAAGATATGGTAATACTACATGAGCGCACCAAGACAAAAAACTGTTTTCTCGATTCATAATAAAAATAATCTGGTTCTTCGCAATGTTCAAGATGCATTTTTTTTTTCTGTTTTGAAGTCACTGTGACAACAACACCTTGAGCTGTGAAGTTTGTTCATCCCAAACTCTGTTCACCACACCCACACCAACACCTGCGTATGATACTTTCACAACCCTGCCCTTCACGACATTGATGCCCGAGGGCACATGTGACCGTGCCATGGATCTGGCATTCCTGCTCGATGGTTCAGCAGCTCTGAGCGAAGAGGAATTTCAGGCAACCAAAGAGTTTATACTGGGAATAATTGAGCGATTCCGTATGGGCTCAGCTCATACCAGAGCCACAGTGCTGCTCTACCAGTCTGGGGTCAAAACATATGATCTGCAGGTAAATTACTTTATTTATACACATTTGATACACAGAGATGCATTGAGCAAAGCTTGTAACAAATACACCTCCAAATAAGCTGCTTTGCTGAGTCATGTTAACCTCATGTCTCCCCCCTTTTTTGCCTGCAGGTTCAGAAGTGGCTGTTTAAGAAGGCTGTGCGTGAGCTGCACTACATGGGAGGAGATGCAGCATTCTTGGATGAGGCTGTCAAGTATCTTGTCTACAACATCTATGACAAGAACAAGCGTGAGCATGCTGGCCGCGTAGCTATCATCTTGACCGCCAGCGCAAACCCCCGCCATGTCCGTTCCATCATCAGGTTGCTCCGTAGGGAGACCATCACCACGCTGACAGTGGCACTGGGTCCAGGGGTAAACATGGGGCAGATCAATGAAATCACAAAGGTCAATCCAGAAAACAGGGCCTATGTGCTCAGCAGCACAGGTGAGCTGCCTGACCGTCTGTTGGAGCTGACAGATTATCTGTGCACATTGGGACTGGAGCCTGAGGGCGTCATTCCTCCAGCACCTAAAACGACTCCAGGAAGAGCTCATGCGATAACCACCACCACAACCTCAGCCCCTAGTCTGGAGCCCAACCCCACACAGCACATCCTCAGTATTCCTAAATCCACATCACCCTCTGGCACCACTTCATCTCCAACATCTCCAGAAACAGATGTCACCTTTATTGTGGAGGGCTCAAATTCAGTTGGCGAGGGCAACTTTAACAAGTCGCTTCTCTTCTTGGAGGAAGTTATATCACAGCTTGTGGAGGAGAAGGAGTCAATACGCATCACTGTGATCCAGTACTCAGTGACAGTCACTGTGGAGATTAGACGGTGGGAGCTGAGGCGACAGAGGACTCTGCTGCTGCAGAGACTGAGGGAGATTCGTTGGAGAGGAGGAAGCAAAACAAACACAAACACAGCTTTCACTACAACTTTTCAACAAATAACTACTAGCCAGCCGACACGCAGCCCCACTCCTCCTCAGCTGGTCTTCCTGGTGACAGAAAACCCTCCAACAGACACAGTGATGCGTCCACCATCTACAAGCATCCACACACATGTTTACCCCATCGGTGTTGGGCCAAAAGTAAACGAGGCTGACTTGTTGCCGTTTAGCTCCCCTCATAAACCGATGATGGTTGACGATTACAGCCGTCTGACGACTTTGGTCCACCGTGTGGTAAACATTACACGGACCACAGTCAGGCCACGATCCCCAACACTGCCTCCCCTGGTCCTCCCAACACATTCCAGTCTACCACCCTCAGGTACATTCACACTTATTTTCATCATCTTGCCAACAAAGAGTCCTTGTCCTATATTTATATTTGAGTGTGTCTCTGCACAGTTCCGTGTAAGAAACCTGTGGATGTGTTGTTCCTGGTGAAGTCTGGAAAACAATTAGAGGACATGAAGACTTTCGTCAAATCTTTCATCAACAACGCTGACATAGGTAGGTGTTACCAGTCTCCTTTGCAATGTTTACTGCAATGTTTTGTTTATTTGGATCCCCACTGGGGTTTGCAGTTTACAATGTGACAATACAATTTTCACATTTATTTTATATACATATACACATTACACAAACGTGCATATCTTTGCACTTCACAAACATTACACAACATAAAATAAATCTACAATGATTAAAAATAATAAAAAAAACAATTGACATAAATGAACAAGTGTTAAAGTGCTACTTTCAGACAGAAACACAAACTTGTCTCGCCTTAAAAATTCAGCCTACAACATCTTCCTGAGAATTTGGGCTCACAGTTTTCTCGGCCTGTATCTTACACAACTCTATATTTACCCCGGAAACCCAAACCAGAGGTGCTGTGGTGTTGAAATCCACCCACGGTATTTAAAACTCACAAAAATACACAAACACACAAATGTTTACTTGATTAAATGGTTTTATAAAAGGTGATTACATTGAAAATGATCATGATCTATGATTTTTCTTCTTTGTTTTAGTATTTTTTAAATTGGAAACTTAATTCCTACTTCTGGTACAGAAGTAGGAATTAATGACATGGGAGGGGAGGGGGGAAGCGGGACATGGGTTTCGCATACAACGAAACTCATGTCTTTCATACAAGCCTGTCTGCTTTTGGCACCCACTAAAACTCATATCCTCCTCCACACAAGGCAGAAGAGCTCATAGGCACAAAAATTGAGCAACTTAAAATAAAAAAAGGTTACTTCCTAAAACTTCATAGGAATTATCAGACTCTTTGAGTTTTTCTGCAGGGGTAAATTGTCATATCAAAGTTGTCCAATTGAAAAGATGTTATATCCCTTTATAGGGCAAGTGACTATTTTTGGTAATTTCCACAAACATTACATATGGCCACCCTTCTGCACCTCAGTAAGGTCAAGAAACGTGATCCTCACTTAGCTAATCAGAAGAGATCACCCTACGTCACCTATCCTGCTATTGTGGCATTTTAACCAAATATGGTAACTTTGTCAATGTTTATCACAATTACAATTTTTGAAAAATGTTATAAGAGAAATAAAGTATTTCAATGCCCTGTAAAGGGTTATATATATGTATGTGTGTGTGTGTGTGTGTGTGTGTGTGTGTGTGTGTGTGTGTGTGTGTGTGTGTATATATATATATATATATATTTATTAATTATTATTATTTTTTAAAGTATACAATGATGTCCAGATTATTATTCTTAACTACGGTACTTACCTGCCTGTGCTTTAACTCAACACTTCCTGATATGTGCAGGGCTGAGTGGCACTCAGGTGGGTTTTGTTCAGTTTGGAGACCCAAACACAGCAGAGCTCACCTGGAAGGATGAACAGAGCCAATCTCGTCTTCTGAAGCTTGTGGAGAGCATACAAATGAGGACACCTGCTTCTGCCCCCACACTAGGTAGGCTAATGGATAAACAAACATGTTCACATGCATTTGCAAATGCTCAATGCTCCGTCTGTCTCTCTGTCTCCAGGCTCTGCACTCCGATTCGCTGTACAGACTGCTATTTCGCCAGCCAGTGGTGGACGAGTCGGTGTAGCTAAAGTAGTGGTGATGCTTGTGACTGATAAATCAGCTGATGATGTCCAAGAAGCTGCTAATGAAGCACTGGCAGCAGGTGATTAGGTCGCAGATGATACAGTATGGACTGAAAACAAATTCACTCAATATGCAATAGTTTCTGTCCATGTTTTATTTAGTTCCTTATATAAAGGTTTCTTTACTCAGGTGTGTCAGTGTTTCCTATCGGGGTGGGGCCAGACTATGACAGAGCTGAACTTGGCATACTGGGCCACCACGGCAACCAAGACAACACCCTCCATTTGAACAGCATGGATCAGTTACGGATGTTGCTTAATTTGGACCAAGGTTACATGGAGAGAATCTGCCGAGGTGCTTGCAAACACATACAAACACTGTTTAGTTGTTTCCATGCAAAAACAACATTATTGTAATCATTGTAATTTATATATTTTATACAAGACATTTTTTAACTTTTAAATACTAATAAAATGAGTTATTTTATTTGGTTTCCAGCTGGGCCACCAGGACTGTGTGTTGATGATAATGGAAATGAGAGAAAGGTGAGTAACGGCTGCTGAGGTTTAAGAAATCTCACAGCGGGACAGCAACCTTTTCTTAGAATAAAACACGGCGTCAAACCGAATTGTGTATGTATTTGTTTATGTGATTCAGCCGGGTGAGTCATGGCTGCTGGAGGATGGCTGCCACTCTCTCTTGTGCCATCCGGGTGGGTCTGTGACTGTACAAAACCACAAAGTCAGCTGTGACAGGTTGGAGCCGCCAGCCTGCAGGAACAACATGCCTCCTGTCAGAGTTCAGGAGACCTGTGGATGCCACTGGGAATGCCCTTGTATGTATATCTAAAGGATGAAATAGCTCCTGAAGTTTCAAGCACAACATTTTAACACGTCCATACTGAGTGCACACCATTTTCAATTTGAACAATGAAGCTTGAATTCTTGGCTATTTATACTGAGTGTTAATGGATCAAATGACCCGGGATGCCTGTGTGTGTGTGTGTGTGTGTGTGTGTGTGTGTGCATGTGTTAACAGGCATGTGTATGGGAAGCTCTACCAATCATGTGGTGAGATTTGATGGTTTGGCTCTCCGGCTGGATGGAGAGGGTTTGTGCTCCTACACACTTCTCACTGTCAGCAGAGGCATCAATGAAAGATCAGAGGTCAAACTCCACAGTGGACCTTGTCAAGGCTCAGAGAATTACAATCAGGTCTGCATGAGGGCGATGGAGGTTATCCATGGACCACGTACACTGCTGCTGAAGGCTGATATGACGGTGCGCAGCTGTTCCCTACACTGACACAAAGATTGATCATAACTGTGTTGGGTATAAAGAGTTATTTACTAATTTTGTGTGTGTTTGTTGAGAAGGCATTCATTGATAAAGAAGAACTTGCACTACCATGGCGGTATGCTGGCCTGGAGCTGGTGCGTTATGGAGGGGTGATGCTTCAGCTGAAGTCAGACCACGGCTATGTTCTGACTTTTACACCTCAGAGCAACGAGTTCACCATCACACTGCTCAGCTCCACCACCACTAGCCACCTTTCTGGCCTCTGCGGTAAAACAAATGCAGACACTTTTATCTTAAACTGTCATGTAAGTAAACCACCTGTGCTATTTTTGTTTTACCTCTGTATTCGCTGTATTTTTCTACCAGGGGCCTGTGAGGAAGAGAAATTTGACGTCCTATCTTTACGTAATGGCAACACCACCACCAACAAACAAACTTTTATCTCAGAATGGACTGTGGCTGCCAATGAGGGCATGTGCCTGCCCAAACGAAGGGCGGTGTGTTTGTCTGGAGCATCCATGGGATGTCAGGCTCTACGATCGGAGGTGTTCGAACCCTGCCATGCACACATTCCTGTCCAGGTGTTCCTCGTCAAGTGTGAGGAGCAGGCATGTGAGGAGTCAGATGTGTGTGAGCTCATTTCTGCATACGCAAACCTTTGTAGACAGAGAGGTGTGTGTGTGGACTGGAGGAGCCATCACCTCTGTCGTAAGTCTTTTCTTGATGTGTGTGTGTGTATGTTTTAAATACATTTGTAACACACATTCAGAGTTTCAACTTTGATCCTGATCTGTGTGTTCCAGCTTTACGGTGCCCCAGCTCCATGGAGTATGACGCATGTCGCACAGGATGTGTGGATGACTGTGGTAGCATACAGACGTTGCCAGGTGACTGGTCAGTTGCTAGGGGTAACGAGTCGTCTTGCATGGACACACCTACTGAGGGATGTTTCTGTACCGGAGGAATGGTTTCGCATCACGGTCAGTGTGTATCACCAGAGGCATGCAGGGAGTGTGTAGACCATCATGGACAAACATATAAGGTGAGACACATTAAATAAATACATGACTATGACATAATTACAAATTCAAAGCAAGTTCTTGAATGAAAAAAACGACAGAATAAGATGGGACCCCTTCAAATGTGTACTGTGACTGCCCCCTAGTGGTTACTTTTTAAATTACAAAACATTGCAAAAAAACCCAACATGTTTGATTTGTTGCCACAGTTTATGCAGAGCTGGGTACCAGATGAGAACCCATGTTTGATCTGCATGTGCTTAGACCAACAGCACATTAACTGCACTGCCCGGCCATGCAATGATGTCAAAGGTAAGCGCTGCTTACCATTGATTTGCAGAGTTAAATAGTGTGTTTACAATTGTTTAATGAATCATCTGTCCTTGTGTGTGTAGCTCCTGTGTGTGGATCTTGTGAGATCTTGAGAGAGAAGAGGGAGTCCAAGTGCTGCCCAGAGTATGAATGTGGTAGGTGCAAACTTTTTTTTTCTAGGTCCAGTTTGACATCTGCTTCCTAAACCCGCAGGGGGAAGAATACATTTTTCTGCGTCAAAGATATAATGATTGTATGGTTGTTTGTGTATGTATGTAAATAAAACTAGGTCTTATGTCCACTTAAAAAAGATTATGAAAGGGTTGTACGACACAGAAATACAAAACTCTTTTTATCTTAAAAAACAAACAAACATCAATTCGCCTTATAGAACATCTCCATATACTGTATGTATATTTTGTGCTCTGTTTTTATCCCGCTCTTGCATCACATAGTGAATAACGTATTTTACCTGTATATCATTTGTAACTTTTCAGTGTGTGATCTGGTGAGTTGTGACCTGCCTGAAGTGCCCCGATGTGAAGATGGACAGACTTTGGTCCTTAATAACCCAGGGGAATGTCAGCCTGTTCATGACTGTGGTATGACATTTACTCGTTCTCTGTGACAAACACACACACCACAGTCAACCCCCCACACACACACACACACAAAACATGACTTTTACAACCATGTGATAGGTTTCTACATGTTTTTCTTCATCTCTTTTTCCTTCTAGTCTGCAAAAAAGAAGAGTGTGTTACTCCAGCTCCCCCTGCTTGCCCAGCCCATCGCCTTTCGTCAGTGAAGAAAACAAAGTGCTGTGATGTGTTTGAATGTGCATGCAATTGCAAAAACTCCACTCACACCTGCCCTGCTGGGTTCATCACTTCCTCTTTAACCAATGACTGTGGATGCACAGAAACCAACTGCCTGCCAGATGAGGCAAGTGTTACTTTTAAGAGGCATCATTATATTTACTTTGACAAAGATATTAACGTTTATCTGTGGACTAGAGGTGATGTCAAAGATATGGGATTTGTATTAAGATTTAGACTGTATCGAAAGAAAGAAATGGTTAAATAGAGTATTCACAAGAAAATATTTGGAGATATAAAACAGACAATTTTAGGAATTTAGCTAAAAAAATTAGTTAGGAAATGTCTATTTAAGGCTATAATTGTCTAAACTAATACAAAAACTACTTGTGTGCCTCTCCAGGTGTGTGTAGTTGGTGGTGTGGTTCATCCAGTTGGGAGTGAATGGGATGCAGGGTGCGAGAAGTGCAGTTGCACCCAGATGAAGGACAAAGACACTTCACTGCACATTGCTCAGTGTACTCCGCCTGTGTGTGATCGAACCTGCCCTCGAGTGAGACATACATACACACACAGACAATTCACACCAAATAAACAGATTTGCTTTTCGCTTCTATAAACGTGGACTTTGTTTTTTCATGTTCAGGGCTCTACTTACACTGCGTCAAAGGATCAATGCTGTGGAAAGTGCACACCGTCAAGCTGTTTGGAGTCAGAGGGAGTGATGCGGGGAGACACAATGATCGGGGAAAAATTCAGACTAGTATGTATTGAAATCATACATCTGAATTATTTAGACAATCTTTTTTTTTTTTTTTGCTATAATCCTGATTTAGCGCTTAATTTTTTAGCTGGCACTGCTGTATGACAAATTGATAGTGTTGATGCAGTTGTTTCTCTTCTCTCATACCCTATTATAAACTCATCTCTTTGTCTGTTTACAGGTTGGAGAGGTTTGGCAGTCTCCAGGAAATAAATGTGTGCTAAACCAATGCTTGAAAGTGAAAGATGAGGTGTTCATCTCTGAAAAAAATGTCAGCTGTCCTCTTATGGACACTCCTTCGTGCCCTCTGGGAACACAATTGCATTGTGACATCCAGGATTGCTGCCCCCGCTGCCGCTGCGGTTAATACACACACACACACACACACACACACACACACACACACACACAAAATTCACCGCGGGCCTAGAACAAATATGACTGAATCATTATTCATTGATAATTTCCACTATTCCACTATTCTAACACCTTACACAAAAAATGCATTTACAGTGTCTTTCAGGTAGATGGCTCTGTCATATTAACCTAAGAGAGCTTCTATGTTTAATGACAGTTTACTCAGTGGCATTCAAAATAATTTGTTTCCTCAAACTCTGCAGCTTCTATGGATGCCTGTGTCCTCAACCACACGGTGATAGGAGTAAGTCAAGCAGAAGAGCAAGTACTCTTTCATTTTAGACTATTGAAGTGAACCTTCTGTGCTACATATTGATGTGTGTCTTTTTTCAGGTAGGTGAGAGGCTGATGGTGGATTTGTGTACACACTGTGAGTGTATGGTGGAGAACGGTGCTATGAGGAAATACACACTGTCCTGCAGAAGAATGAGCTGTCCCACATGCCCAATGGTAAACAGCAACCCAACATTATTCTTCATGACTAACCAAAAAAATCTAATTCAGTGACTGCCTAATGCACTATAGACATGTCCTTCTAGCTCATCTTGTGGCTACATTGTTTTCTTTGATCAATTCTCATCACAGAGTTAAGTTGTAAATGATTCATTTCCCAAGAATTCTCATTTTCTTCACTTTAATAATAATTTCTTTCCAATATCTTTCCACATGACCTCGCACATTGTAATAAAATGTAATGTTTTCAGGGATACACTCTGCAGGAAGAAGAAGGTTCTTGCTGCGGACGATGTGTTGCCACAGTGTGCATGATGCAAAGGCCAGGTGGAGAAATGTTCAGTGTAAAAGTAGGTGCTATACATTCAAGACAATGCCCTGGTGAAGACACAGAACCCAAATACACACACACACACACACACACACACACACATATAAATCTGAGATAAATTAGCCTACTCTTAGAAGACAAAATCTTATTTTTAAATTATTTATTTTTATGTTGTATTCTTGTATTATTATACAATACCATTATTAACATACTATCAAATGCTCTTCTTTACAATACTATAATACTATATTATACCATACTATGTAACATATATTACCATATAGTAAAGCTATACAACTAAATATGTATATATTACTAGACTGTACAAGTTTGTTGATTATTATTTAATGCATAACTTCAATGTTCTTTTGCACTATGTTATATCCCACTGTACTAAACTGCAGTACACTTCAGTGTACTACTCTATTCTATGTATCACATGATACAATAAATTAATAACCTATGCTTTGCAGCACTAGACTATACTGTAGTTGACTATAATATTCTCACTGTACTTTACTTTGCTGTACTGTAATGTGCTATCTACAAGTTCATACCATTGGGACTTTTAACACTGTTACCATCTCGTTCAATTCAAATTGAGAGGGAACTGTTTTTTTAAGTAGAAGATTTAGACATGATTATTGAAGTGTGTGACTTTCTTTCTTAAGGTGAACACGACAACCAAGGAAGGTTGCAACCAGTATACCTGTAGGGTGAACAATAAAGGAGCTCTGGTTCTACTGACCAAAGAAACCACCTGTTCTCCGTTTAACCGCCAAGCTTGTCTCGATCAGGGGGTACAACTGCTGTTTGAACTAATTGAAAGTATTCACACAACTTCATCTCTGTAAGTCCATTTGTTTATCTCTCTATCCTTTTTGTTATAAGGGGAAAGTCAGCCAGATTGGAACAACCTGCTGTGAGATGTGTAAGTACAGAAGTGCCATCTGCAGATGGTAAACTATTTTGAAAACCTAGGTGCTTGGATTTAATTAGAGCGTGTGCGTGTGTGAAGGTACAGAGCCAGAGTGTCGAAGGACAGCAGGAATGCTGAAAACAATCCAAGTGGATGATTGCCAATCAGAGCATCAGATAGAAATGCACTACTGTGAGGTAGGAGACTAGAAGTACACATCCACACAGAAACACATGCACATATTTAAGAATAATTAATACTTTATTCCACCAAGGATAAGCCTAAAAAACTAAAATGAAATTATAACCTTGTCACTCACTCCTACACCTTTGTATGTTCCCTGTGGTTCCCTCCATCTGTCTGTCTGTCTGTCAGGGCAAGTGTCGCAGTAAGTCCATGTACTCCCTGGAGAGATCTACTGTGGAGCAGGAGTGTGTGTGTTGTGCTGCCGTGGAGACGGAGCCTCTCAGTGTTCCTGTTCGGTGTGCCAATGGTACCCAAAGCCACCACACTGTCCTGTCTGTCACAGCATGTGACTGTTTATCCAAACACTGCACCTAAAGAGAGGGAGAGAGAGAGAGAGTCTATAAACGTGTGGATGTTTATACAAGTAACATGTGCCCATATAGAAAAAAAACAATAGCACAAATAACAAAAAAGTACATTTATCAATTTCTTTACTACTGTTTTTGTCTGTTTGAATAAAGAAGATTCCTCCTTTAGTGCACATGTTTTTACAAAATAAAAACCTTATATTAAAGACAATGATGGCTTTAAAGTGTTTGTTTTTTTATTTAAAACCAAATTTAAATTTAAATACTTTTTTTTTTTTTTTACTATAGGCTACAGTGATTTAGTTTAGTAGTTTAGTCTACTCTCACGGATCTTACATAATGTAATGTGATGCACTCTTGAAGTGGGTAAAAACTTACCCCAACCTTGAGCAGCCACACAACAACACACCCACACCACTCGCATTGGTAATATGTCACACACCGTCTCTCCGTCCTGTATAAACAGTCAGGGAATTAGCCATTCAGTGCGCGCACGTGTTAAGCCAGTGGTTCCGGGAGCGCGCGCGGATTGTCCACCATCTCAGCCCCTTTGCCAGCCTGTGCACCTCGCGCGTCTTGTCATTCATCTCCACAGCGAAGAACGCATTTTCTCTGAGCTCTGGTAAGTACAACTTTTCACTTTGCCTCCATCTGAACTTTAACAAAAAACATTCACATGACCTTTATCACTTTAACTCACTTACTTTAACCACATTGTGTCGGCTTTAGTGACGTCTCTTTGAACGTTTTCCACTCCCATGTAAACAGTCCGCTGCTCCCAAACAGTGCCTTTATTACTGAAACCCAAAATAATTTGGTGATGACTGCAAAAAAAATAAAAAATGATGGGGCTTGTTTTTCCATCCTATCATTTGGGTGCATGCAACGGTTGTGCGTGTAATTAAACACATACTGTGAAGTAAGCAGCCCTTGACAACTGCCCGAGGATTAATTAGTCAAAATGTCAATCACTCGTCTGATGAAGCCTGTGCGTTTTTAATAAGCTTTACTAAACTGAAACGTAGCCACTGAAAGGTGTTAAGGTTTGAGTGAAAGTTTTGGTTGCAAGTCAGTTGCGTTCAACCCAGAAATGTAACATTTCTGACTGACGGTTTATGTTTCCTGTTATGGCATTAGAAAGGGACGAGCAGCTGTTAAAATTAGCGATGTGTAATCTGCTGTGTTCTGGGATGGACAGCATTAGACCGCTCCCATGCTGCCCTCTGGCCCGTTAATGTTGGTGTGAGGGTGCAGCTGACCCTCCTGCCTCTGCTGTTGAGCTGTCAGCAAGCTTACAGGCCCTTAAGCCCCGCGCTGAGACGCACACTGGAGGCATATGCGCACTCATCTTGTGCCTACTATAGTGAACAAGAAAGTATAAGAAGTATAAGTATAGCCCAATATATCGAGGATTTAAAATGTACACAAATAGTTATGATGAGTAGGCAATTAACCGAAGTAAAACAATTATGCATGTTAATGCAATGAAATACAGTCTGGCAGCAATCAATTCCATAGCAGTATAAACGTGTGTTTATGCATCTGTACACATCAACAAGTTCATAGGAAGTAACAGTAACTATAACAGTGTTATAATACTGTTCTCATAAATTAGCTGCTAAGTGCAAAGAAGCAGTCTTACCATTTGATTGTCTTACCATAATATCAAGTCCCTAACTTTGCAGGATGTGTTTTTGACAAAGCTTTTGTACATTTATTCTAAACCATTTCTTCCTTTTTATGGGAAAATGTTGGTTGGTTGTTAATAAATCATTTATTATGAGTGGCCTAGGCAAGAGAGCAAAATAAAATATTATACACATATCAGAAACATCCACCCCTTAACCTTAAATAATTACATAATTTAGTAAGAAGACAATACCTGAAAGATGATTCCTCTTTTCATCTCAGTGCGTCACGACACCATGAAGAAGGCACAAGCCATGTGTCGGTGTATTTCAAAAGTTCTTGCTCTAATTGAAGGCCGAGAGCCAGGACCTGGATCCCCAATGTTTTTTTTACAGGTTTAAAATGTCTTAATCAACCACATTAACAATGCAAACTTCAAGCCAATTATGGTACATTGTATAATTCCATCCAGCCCAAAGAGTAACTGTTTGTTGTTCAACTTGATTGAGGATCCATGCAGCACTCTGAACCGTTGATGTTTTGTCCAATTATTGTGTTAATTTTAAGATAATTACCTTTTTAGAAACAATATAGTATACAGTATACATCATGTCATCAGTGTTCCAACTGGTCTCTATGATGTTTTATTATTAAATTCTCTGTGAGAGATAAGTCATATTAGGAAAAAGATAAGTCTTAAAAGTAGGACTTACTTTGATGATACGCTAGATGCTTAGTAAATGTACCTGCAAAGATCACATCCATATTAATTAGCATGTGTAGAACAACAGGTATCTATTAGGGGGAAAACATTAGATTCATTGAGATAAGTAACTTCTGCACCACACATGGAGAAAGTAGCTAAACAGATGACATAAGAAAAACTTCTCTAACTAGAGCCAAATTAGCAACTGTATTATGCCGTGTTTTGTATAGCTTTAAAACTCTTGTGTAATGCATCTAATCAGCTATCTGTCATCTGCTATCCATCTATGTGGTCGCATTGTTTCTGATGTATATCCATTGTGAGTCTTCAGTATGTGACAATGGCTCACAAGTGCAGTCAGATTTTGTTTACAGATCTTGATATGCCAAACGTATTCAGAGAAAAATCACTGATCTGATGTATCCAAACAGTTTAGATAACATTTGTGTAACTTCCTGAACTCTAGGGGCCTGATTTACTGAGATCCCAATGAAAGAATATTACATTATGTGTTCACTCCAAGAAATGTCACGTTTGGTTTGTGGGCGTTTTGCAGGTGATCTACTAAGAATAGTTGCGTGAATGATAACAGGTGCAAACCTTGTGGAGGCGCTAGTATTTATGTCAGGCTTTTTTGCGTACTGGTTGACGTCACAGAGAGTTTGGACGGAAAGAGTGAGGACTGCAAGTGCAAAATATGCATTAGTGAGAACGACATATGAACGTCCAGTATTTTTTAGTTATTGCAGATAAATCTGAATATACCAAAAAGAAAATGTGGCTTATTAGAAAACCTTGGCATTAAACATGGCCACTCTTTTCTTCCATCCATCTTTTGAATGAATTGTCAAACATTGTGACGAGGTGCAATGCATTGCATTGTGTCCTCAGTGGCACGAGCTGTCAAGACAGCTGGCCAGCACTGTATCTGATTGGATGTAAATGCCCTGGAATTAAATATCAAAGTCGGGGGTACAAGCAGTGGTGAGGTCCCCCAATCCAAGCGTCCGGCAGCGTAGCAGCAGGGGGCTGTAGATAGAGGTGACGAGCACGATAGGGAGAGAAGTGCACAGGAGGGGACGAGATGGATTCTAAATCTTAACTGCAGCCTGTTGTGCATAACACTAGGCTCCTGGTTCAGCACGTTCCTTTCAAAGGTGTTCAGACACTGTCACAAATACCACAATGTTTGCCTGGCTTGGTATATCGCAATCATACATTACGTGTACTAACTTAACTTCTTTGCATCTTCTCCTCTCAGCAGTTTGCGTATATATTGAGGCAAATGTACTAAATAGACAATACGTGTTGTTTTGCTCACATGAAAGACGCAGTTCTCACTGCGTGCCGTCGGTAGATCAGATAGCACATTTTTGCAAGTGCTATCAAGTTTGCACACGCAGGCCCTAAAGACATTTTCTCCATGTCCGGCTCTGAGTTTGTCAACACATGGTAAAGTGGGATTATGGTTGGTGTGAGCGCGTATATGTAAGGGGATTGGCTCCTATATGTGTTGTTAACGTCCCGCTTGTTTGGCTGCTGGTTTGTTTACATGTCTCATGGATTTTCATTGTGACTTAAGCGGCCTGACTGTGGCGGTAGAAACAGTCATAGAAGGACTTTATTCCCCCTCTTTTGCCTCCCTGCTAACACATACTGATGGAAAGATTTTTACAGCACTAAGAGGTAAATAACACTCTACTGCATGTGTCTAATTACAGTTACCATGTCTCAAATGTGTTACCACATATGATTAGAAACAGCCCCACATCCCAAACTTATTCATGGCTAAGATTGACAACCCTGCATACATCAAAGATTTTTGATGATCAACTTCTTACAGAGCGGACTTGCTATAGAGTTACTATACATTTTGAAATTTGTATATGAAATAAAATGTCTACGGACCTTTATTGTTGTTCAATTGAAATCAAACTGTGTACATTTTAAGTATTGTATGTATGCTCCAGTTACAGTTGAATAAATAAGAGGCAAAAATAAAAACTGTATTTGCAATTAATATTTTTTCATTAGAATTGAATTAGATATTCCATATTTAATTTACTGTGGATTGAAACATTGCAATACAATCGTCTTTGAGTGGTGTGAGATTTAACAGCTCAGTTGACTCTCAACGCTTCAGTCTTTAGCTCGAAAGAATTCACCCAGTGATAAAATTACCTCAGCAGATTGTAAACTGTGCAGCTTGGATTCCATCCGGAGCTTAATCTGTGCCGACAGCTTCATTTGGGTAAAAAAAGAGATGAGGCAGCTTAACTTTGGCTCACAGTTGATCCGTCAGTCTAAAACAGCCACTACTGAGTGATTTTCAGGATATTTTTCATTTTAAATCAACCTAAAGTTGACCTGCATTGTCCTGTTTATAAAGTTAATGAGGGCTTATATAATAATCATAAGTATAGCTCTTACATACAATATATTTATTATTATTCTAAAAATCTGTCCTTTAAAAAAGTGCTATATGTATGTTAATAAATTGAAATGTGTTATATTCTGAAAATGATTTACCAGCTTGGAGTCAACCCTTTGCCTAAGTTTATAAATCATAATTATGAGAAATATGTTAGCGTATGTTATTTCTAACCAACTAGCATATGAGCTGCCATTAAAAAAAAAAAGAAAGAAGGAAATTCTGCTTCACGCAGTCATGTACATTTTTTCAGACTTGACTGATTCTCCTCACCCCCCATAATGTATTTGTATCATTGAAGGGAAAAATTCACACTTCAGAACTGGGAGACAGCCAACTTCTAAATACTTAAATCCTGTTTTTTTTTTCGTTTTTTTTCTAAACCACCAGAGGGATGAGGCGGAAAAGAACATCTGCCTGTCACCACAGAGATGAGTGAGACATCGTCCATTCACTCAGCAAAGCTGGTTTCATTGGCCCGATCGCTGTCCGGACTCGGGCTTGAAGCTTCAAATGGAGGCACTGTCAACCTCCCTGCAAACAACGACACCCCGCCTCCAGTATGGTCTCATCTTAACTTAAACTTTAATATAAAACAGTAATATGAAAGCTCTCTATCAACTGAAATCACAGCTATTAACATTCTCTTTTACTGTAAAGCCAAAAATATTCATACGTAAGCCTCATTGCTTCCTACAACAATAACCTGTGTGTGATCTTTTTTTAGGAGTCTGGCATCGAGCTAGGCCCTGGGCTTTATTTTGCTGATGGAAAAAGAAAAGTGGACTACATCCTTTGCTACAAATACAAAAAAAGGCGAGCATCTAAGCCACGCCTTTCCATTGCATCCAATGGGAGTATGCCGATACCGATGCCTATCATAGGCCGATTTGACGTGGAGTCTGGGGAGACAGGTGCACCTACAGTAGAGATCGAGGAGTCCAAGCTGACAGAGGAGGAAAAGGCTTTAATGAGGGAGGAGTTTGAAGCTGGTCTACTGGAAGCTGGTCTGCAGATTGAGCGTGACAAAGAGGTGTGTTTGTGTCTGCTTTTACAGTGCTTTCAAGGTGATTGTTTTTTTTAATCTCGTGTACACTTCAATTGCCAATTTTGGGTCAGATGGCGTCCTTAGGCCATGTGTCCACAAAGCCTCTGATTGGATGACTGCCAAACAGGTTAAGGATAAGACTTAGCCTGTTTCCTGACGCCGAAGAGCATGGCTGACCTCTAATTAAAAAGAGAACTTATTAGTGGTTCACGATAGTTTGATTCGGTATTAATAGTTAAGACAATAACATTGTTTTTAATTATTCCCAATACAACATGACTAGTCCCTAGGGACTAAAAGGCTGTCATACGAAATTGCGTAAGATTATTGGACAAAAACAACTGCAGATTTTTTAAATTATTTTTTTGTTCAATTTTGACGCTCAAACAAGTCCACAAACCAAGCCGACAATGAAACATCCAACCCAGCGTCACTCCCCCCTTTCAACATTGTGTGTCAGCTAGCACACTTCCGAGCAGTGGATCACTCTCTCTAATAAGGCCCTATAATCTGGCTTTTGGCTTCACACTTACGGTCACAGACTTAAGCCTCTGCCAAAATACACAACAAACCCAATCCCATAAAACTTTATACGCAGACAAAAACAAAATCACAGACAATCGCTAACGTATTAAAATACACTTGTAAAATTCATAACCTAAAATGTGGAATGTATTTGCTCTGACGGGGGAGTTTACATTCGTTTTTTCCAATCTCATTCTTTAGCCAGACTTTGAACATGTCAATTTATCAAAATGCATTTTTTTTAAATTATTGTAAAGTAATTCTGGTTTTATCTAAATTTGCCAGGTTTGCATTGATACTTAAAGTTCTGATCAGGACTACAGTAGCCTGACAATGTGAAAAAACTGCTGGCAAAGGATGGTACGCGCTGTTACAGCATGGACTCTGGTATTTGCCCTGCACCAATGTCATGATGACAGTAATGATGAAAGCAATTGCATTAGCAGAAGCAGGGGAATAGCTTGTCAATTTTCTCATGATCCAAATTGATAATTGGTGCTATTGTAGAGGCTTTAATGCACCTCTACCATCAGGCCATAATTATCAGCCCTCATGTCCTCCATACTCGAGAGGATTGGATGGTTCAGAGCTTGAAATAATGGGATTCCACACAAAAAAGCCTCATTATAACACAAAGTAGCATACTTACAGGTTTAGAGAAGGCTCATCTGGTGGCCTCGGGACAAGTAGCAGGAGCAGTTAAATGCAAAGACAAATAAAGTGGGGAAGACAGACTGACAATTTATCTCCCCAATGAGGCCAGGAATAATTATGAAACAAATTCTCCCTCTTCCATCTTTATCACTGTGTTTTGTGTTTTCTTTTTTTTCTTGTGCAGAGGCTAAACAGTCTTCGGTTTCTTCGGCTGCACATCCCATGGCCAATACTCAGTCGAGAAGCAGAGCTTCAAAAAATCAAAGTTGCTGTGAAAAAGGTCAGCCATTTTTCAATCACACATCCTGGTTTCATATAAGCTAAAGGATGCACTAAAGAATCCCATTTTAATCTAACCCTTCTGGTGCATGAATAGTTTATAGGACGGGTATTTTGTGTGTTAAATGTGACATAGTGTATTGTTTTGTTTTTCATTGAGCAGAAGATTGAATTGCGGAAACCCATAGGCCTTGCTGGAACCTGGAATTCTATTATGAAAACGCTGAACACACCGTTTCAACCAGACGTCCCTGACTTTGACATCCACAGAGAATCAAAAACCCTTAAACACCCTTTTATCAGAGACAAACTCCACCTGTGAGTTGCTAAACTCTTACACACTACTACACACGTGTCAGAAATGAACATCAGGTTTGTGACTGCTCTCACCATTTCCTGCAGATATGACATCAAGTCAACAGAGACACTGTTTGACAATTCAACACGCAGCAGAATAGTGAGTCAGGAAATCAGTATCCTCTCAATTTCTGCTATAAGAATTTTTGTTTATGTGAGCATGCATCATGTTTTTGGACTTTGCTTTGTTTGAGTCCAGGTGGCTGAGATTATTTCACGCATTACCTGCAGACAAACCTGCCAAACCACCGGTAAGGTCCAACTTTCTCTTTTGTTTCACTCTGACTTTCTCATATTTGGTTCATACACACGTTGTCAGTCAAGTCTCATTCTTCTCATGTCCACATGCGGAGCATTTCTGTGATGCTGTGTTGCTCTTCCTCTTTGTGTCACAAGGCATGAACTCATTATTGTCTCAGGGTGTCTATGAATCTGCCTTCCCTCTTCATGATGTGAGTAGAACAGAAGCAGCGTTGTCAGACTATGTGAAAAAAAAAGAACATACAGTAAATACATACATAAGTACCTCCAGTCTGTGTTTCATGTCAGGGTGCATTTTTCAAAACTTTACTGGCGCATATGAGGCAGTTTAGTCTTTATGTTTGCAGTATTGAAGTCAATGTTTAAAACTTCCTGCAATAAAAATGAGACACATAATATATAATAATAGAAAGCCATTATATAAGGCTTTCTTTCCAAAATAAAGAGCCTGTCTTGTTTTTTTGTTTCTTCAGGGGTCTTTCACAAGAAGAGGAAGAAAAGATCAGCGTAATGACAGACAGGTGAGTTGCTTGTATCGATAAATGGGATAGAAAAACAGCATACAGATTACAGTACAAGAATAACCAATAAAATATTCCGCCCCCTAGTACGTCATGTAAAATATGTATAATATGTATTAGGTGGCGTTTATTGACACCAGCCCCGTTACCATAGTATTTTAGTTTAGCTGGTTGTTTGTTTTGACAACATTGCATCGACACCATGTGTGTTTATCCTAATGATATGATTAACAGCTTTTGTTACTAAGTAGCTGTGTTACTGTGTTGTATGTCCTTCAGCTCCTTCATGAAGAATGGGCCAGCTATGGAGTTATGCATAAATATCAGCCTGTGGACCTTATCAGGTACTGATTTCTAACGCCTATACTCTGATTAAAACACTCAGTGTTGGACTAAATGAATAGACTGAAGATTTTACCACTGACTTGATTTGTAGATAGTTTAGTCTGAAGGTGGTTAATAGAGCTGAAAATAGAACAAGAGAGTGAACGTCATGTTTTGCTGCTGTTGGTCTTTTCTTTTTTTTTTATATTTAATGTGTCGAAATTGAACATGCACAGTAGATAAATTGCGTTATAGAGAAGAAGAGATGATTTATTTGTCCTCTCGAAACTATTGATTAACAACAGTAAATTCTGTGTAGAGAGCAGCTAACCTAGATGAATTAGTAATGGATTCTTTCAAATTTAGGAGGAGGAGGAACCAAAATATATTCTTCAAATATATTGCTCTAACCTGGTTCAATAAAATTCAGATTGGCACATCATCAAACCCAGGCAGCCAGTTGACTCATTTCCTTTCATTTAACAGGAAGTACTTTGGAGATCAGATTGGGTTTTACTTTGCCTGGCTGGGTGTTTATACTCAGCTCCTCATCCCTCCCTCTGTACTTGGCATCATTGTCTTCCTGTACGGCATATTCACTGTGGATGCCAATGTGCCAAGGTAGGCTGATAAATGCCTCTCAGGGTTATATCATCATTATGCTTCGGTTAAGTTAATTTTCTGTGTTGTTTTAAAATGTTTATTCCAGCCAGGAGACATGTGACGACAACCTGAACATAACCATGTGTCCGCTGTGTGACGGCGTGTGTGACTACTGGCAGCTGAGTTCAGTTTGCTCTCTGGCCCGAGCATCATACCTGTTTGACAACGGAGCCACTGTCCTCTTTGCAATTTTTATGTCCCTGTGGGGTAACTATATGTTCTAATGCATTTTTCAAATAAAATGTTTGCAATTACATTTCACTACACTAGCACATTCTGGGCATCATCATGAAGATAGACATTCGGTTTTATTTGATAACTGACAACAGATATAACTTTTAGAAATTCAAATCAACTGTTAGGCTCATGGGCATAAAGAGGGCACCTGTTAGACATGGAGAACTTTACCCTACCCTTTAATATATTCTTTTTCTGTATTGTCTTGAAGCCGCCTGTTTCCTTGAGCACTGGGTGAGGCGACAGATGTGTTTGAAACATACGTGGGATCTGACCAGCTTGGAGGACGAGGAGGTAAAAGCAGTTTTTAGGTTTTTTTTTGGTTCAAGGTCAGTTCAGGTGACACCGTCAACCTGCAATGACGACAATCAGGGGTTAAGAGTTCACCTCACAGATTATCATTAAACACTTTACAAGCTACCCAACACACCCCACACATAACACACATGTGTATATAGCTGGTCACCCATGCATACATGTACTGTATTAACATGACTCTTTGCCCTCTAAAGAGCTGTAATGGGATTAAAGCACTTTGCTTACTAGATAAAATGACACAGCATGCTCGTAACGTAAACACTCCCGGCCTAATACAACTTTCTTCATTTCTCTTTGTGTTTATCTCTGTCTCTGCTGCCTAAAGGACCGAAAGCAGGTGGGCATTGTGTCTGTATACTTACCCACATCTGTTTTTTTTTTAGTAATTGTATTTATTGGTATATGTCTAAGCGATTTAATATCACCTAAAGAGAACACTTTCTTAAAAAATACATGCAAATGTAACTTATTTCTTCAGATGGTCATATTGTCTGTACGTGTTCTCTTCAATTTTAAAATAAGATTAATAAACTGAGCTGTCCATGACAAGTTCATGTTTAGACAGTGATCGATATTTTCTTCCCGTGAACATAAAGAATATTTTCTATACTTTAGGAACAGTTAATAGAAATATAATCATAATCTGCTCCCTTTTTGAAATCTCTAAAAATTACTCCTTATTGGCTCTCACCTCTTCAAGCTTTAGGAATGAAGTCCCTGACTTTATTCTTGAGAAACATAATATGTGAAATTCATCAACAAAAAAAAAGAAAAAAAAAAAGGTTGATATTCTTAGAATGAATTAAAAAAAAGGCGTAAGACTAATTGAGAAGCTCTCACTGGATGATTTTAAGTGGATGTTGAGTGACTTGGAGGCAGATATAGCTAGCTGTGGATTTTCTGCTCTATATATTTTTGATTTTGGGTGATCTTGACAAATATTTGTTATTTTATATTATTAGTTTGCATTTTTTTTACCTGTGCTGTTGCCCATATTGGGCTGAATGACATTAAAAACATCTTCTCACAAGGCCAGTATGTGCAGCAGGACAGTTGGAAGAGGGTATCCTGGTTAAATGCAAGTGAATCATGGGCATTGGTTTCTTTAGATACAATCTTGTTTTTTATGTTAAGACAATCATGTATTTGTAAATTTATAAATTTATGGAGTTTTGCGCTGGCATTTGTGTTCATGACCAAATGTAACAATGTGTGCTGCAGGAGGAGCTGAGGCCTGAATATGAAGAGGCTCTAAAGGAGAAAAAAGCTAAGATGAAAGCAAAGTCTAAGGAGAAGGTATTGTTTTGCACTGTCTGTTTTATTTGTGTGTTTTGATAACATTTTTAGGACTTATTACACAAACTGCTTTTACTGACAATTTGTCTCAATCTGTGTTTTTACTCTGATGCAGATGAGTCAAGCTGTGCCTGGTGTGGATGGAGAAACGGATCAGATGCTTTCCTCCCAGGTATCACTGCTTTCTGTGACGGGACATTATGTCAACAGAGCTGGAGGGGATTTGTTAAGGGAGGGGAATTAAACTTGTTTATTAGCAAACGCACAGCCCCTCTAAAATAACATTACACATAATGAAGGTAAACAACTGTCACTGTATGAACAATGCTGACTACCTGTCTAAAGTTTTCTTTGATGACAGAAAAAATATAAAAGACTAAAATGTATTTATATTAAAATACAATTTAAAGTTTTTCCAGATATAAAGGTTTCAAGAACAATATAGAAAAAAAATTAGCAGATATTGGGACATATACGAATCACTGTCTGTTTGAATTTATGTTAGCCCATGAAAAGGAAATCCCCCCACCTCCAGTGTGTGGTTGAGTCCAAAGCTGCTTACCTGCCTGAGATTAGCCCAGATTACGGATGGGGAGAGAAAGAAGGGGAGGGGATATCTGTCCTTTCAGACGACACATATACACCTCTCAGACAGTAAACATAAAGTGTAGGCAAAACATGTGCTAAGGATTACTACACATTACATTACTGTGCATGTGTTACATGATTTAACAACATAGTGTGTATTTTTGTTTTGTACCAAATTAATATGAATATTTTTCTACACAGCGAGAGCCAGAGTCTCTGGACATTGAGGATCACCTGTCAGGATTCCTAATCAATGTGTCCACCTTACTACTACTGGTACTGCATTTCTACTCTGATGACATCGTCTTTTTTCTGACCTCCAGCTAATCACACAACATTCTTATTATGATCATATTTTATGAGGGTACCAGGAATTTCCTACTTTTTTTTCCAAAATAATTGTCTTTCTGTCAACATAATATCCTCAATGTGTCCTATAATAAATACATTATTTCCATTCATTATTTTTATTATATCTTTAGGGGCAAAGTTTCATTTATCATGTCAAAGTTAATTCCAGATATTTAAGTATGATAGATCATAGCAAGAATACAATAAATAAAAGACTGATAAAATGGTTAATGCTATAACCAGAAAATAATTTAAAAACATATTTTCATCCAACAGATTTTCACAAAAGAAAAAACAGATACTTGTATGCACCAGAGTTTTTTTCCTCTGACTTTGTAACGTTGTTGTGTGTGCTCTAGATCTTTGTGAGCTTCTCAGCTGTGGTGGGGGTGGCAGTTTACCGAATCTGCATGTTAACCGTCTGGTCCATGAACCCCGATCATGAAGCCAAGGCCAGCGTGAGGATGACAGTCACCACCACAGGCATCATCCTGAACATGCTTGTTGTTTTGGTGTTGGAGGAGGTGTATGGAGCAATCGCTGTGTGGCTGACTGAGCTGGGTATTTTTATTCAATTCTGTTGTGAAGTAAAGCATCAAAATAAGGAGGCCTTTCTGTAATTATTATAATTATTTATATAATTCAACTTGAAAACACAGAAGGATAAAATAAATTGTATAATGATACAAGTCAAGTGCTTTAAACATTAAAAGATAAGTTACTGGTTCAGGAAGCATGAAGTTCTATGGGGGGAAATGAAACATGACCAAGTGTGTATCACGGTGTGTTTAAAATATTGTGTCTCCGTTCCCACAGAACTGCCAAAGACAGAGGAAGAGTTTGAAGAGAGGCTGATCTTTAAGTCTTTCTTTCTCAAATCCATGAACGCCTTTGCACCTATTTTCTATGTTGCCTTCTTTAAGGGCAGGTGTGTGTCTTCTATTAAGTACAACAGCACTAAATCAACTTGTCTTTCTTTATTCCTTATCATGTGGATCTATCCTCTTATCCTACAGGTTTGCTGGGCGGCCTGGCGATTATGTTTACATCTTTGGGGACTATCGCATGGAGGAGGTACTTTCTGTTTTACTTATTGTCTCTCTTGTATATGTACAGTAAATGTGCATCGGTTTGATGAGGGGAGTGTGTGTTTTTGTCCCACAGTGTGCTCCACCAGGCTGCCTCATTGAGTTGTGCATCCAGCTCAGCATGATCATGCTTGGAAAGCAGCTCATCCAAAACAACGTGTTTGAAGTTCTCATACCGTACGTTTATTCAAAACATACGTTTTTTTTGTTTTTTTTATTATTATTATGTATTTAATAGCAAACTTGAATAAAAAACGGTTTTAGAATTTCCAGTCCATGCTATTCTTACTGCAACAATAAACTTTGTTGTTTTGCAGTAAGCTGAAAAAAATTTACAGAACAATGCAGGAAAAAAAAGGAAAGAAACGAGAAGCAGAGGATGATGATGAAGGAGAGAAGAGACCAAAGCAACAATTTGACAAAGATTTTATCCTAGAACCATATGAAGGAGTGACCCCAGAGTACATGGAAATGAGTGAGTTATCAAGTTTCTCAATGCAAAATGAGTCACTCTCAGTCACTTTGGTACATTTCTCGAATCATCCTCGACATTTGCAAAACAGTAAGTGCATTTCTCAAATAGCAAAACACCATGGATTACTTGCAAACATCTGTCTCTTTCTCAAAATCCTGAGTTCATCTCTCAAAAGTAAATATCCATGTCAATGAACATGTCAGTGCCATCAAAATGACAAGTCCTCATGTCATTGTGTTTGAATAAGACAGTCAAATTGCTTAGTCATGTTGTCAATATAACAGTGTATTCTGGAGGGATGCTCTGAAGTAAACCATGGCCATATAAATGTTTGATATACACCATTCCTATAGTAGATAACCCGTAGTGTGTGTGGGAATGGTTGCAAGAGACTGAACAACATTTACATTCATGCTTTTGTTGTTTGAACTGTAATGTGTTGACAGACCACGTCATTGTGGTACATAAAGGAAAAGACAGTACTGCATAGTACAAAGAACAGGAATTACAGTGCAGTCCTCCTACACCTCCTGACGCTCCTCTCTGTTGGGCCACAAATTCTCATCACAATGAATATTATCTCTTGCGATGCAGCATGGAAAGGACCTTTTACAACATTGCGTTGTGCTTCGAAACAAAGATTGAACAGATATTTTTGAGAATTTCAATTCTGATCTGAAAAATGTACCAAAGCGACTGAGAAAAACTGTAATACATATTTATATGTATCCTATATATAAATGTATGATGATTTCATTTTTTCTGTTTCCTGTTTTTAAATTTTCCCAGTGATCCAGTACGGGTTTGTGTCTCTTTTCGTCGCCTCTTTCCCTCTGGCGCCAGCATTTGCTCTGCTCAACAACATCATCGAGATCCGTCTCGATGCTGCAAAATTTGTCACTGAGGTCCGTCGGCCTGTTGCTGTGAGGTGTAAAGACATAGGTACAGATTAGGCATGAGCTTGTCAACTCTTTCAGTCTGTGTGGACGTGATTTAAGCTTTCTTTCAACTTTTAATAATGAATCTCTTTTACTCTCCTCCACTCTGCCCCTCTGTTTTTTCCATCTCTTTGTCTTCACGTTTGTCTGTTTGTCTCTTTCCTTTACACTACCACACACACACACACACACACACACACACACACACACACACACACATGATTGGACACACACCCTTTGCTATCATTTTCTTTTTGCATGCACATACTCTCTTCAGGGGTTTGGTACAAAATTCTCTGTGGAATCAGCAAGTTCTCTGTTATAACCAATGTAAGTGTGTGTGAATTAGTGTGTACTTCTATTCTATTAAGTTTGAAATGATCTATTTTTGTTTACAACCCTTATACTTCAAACAGGATGTTTTATTAGATACAATTAAAAGAAATGTTTACAATACGACCAATATTGGATCTTTGGGGCTTAGATAGATAGATAGATAGATAGATAGATAGATAGATAGATAGATAGATAGATAGATAGATAGATAGATAGATAGATAGATAGATAGATAGATAGATAGATAGATAGATAGATAGATAGATAGATAGATAGATAGATAGATAGATAGATAGATAGATAGATAGATAGATAGGTCTATGTCTTAGTCTTCCTCAATGAGTCTGGGTGAAATGCTGTCACGCTTAAGCTGTGAACTGTTTCGTGTATGGTCGTGATTATGAAAGTAATAAAGTAGCAGTTCATCAAACCATCTTTATTTCTATAGCCCCAAACAATAACAAATCTTGTGAGTCTTGATGTTCTTTTATGTTGAACAGTTTTGTCATTTCCATTTCTTATTTGTCTTCTCAGGCATTTGTCATCTCCTTCACATCAGAGTTTGTCCCAAAAATCATTTACAAGTACATGTACAGTGTAGATGGTACTATGAATGGATACACAGAGCACTCACTGGCCTACTTTAATGTCAGCAACTTTCCACCAGGCACTGCGCCACCCACCACCATCTCCATGTGCAGGTCAGAGTGACTCTCTTAACCTTGACATACCTGGATTTCCTTTAAATCCTTGAGCCCTGCAGCTTACCTCTTACTTACTAAATACAAAACTTATCAGGACTTGTCAGAAACTGTAAAATGTCATTTATAGCAGGGATTTTACTTAGACTAATCTTTTCCAAGAATTACCATGCCATTGCAATGTTCATTCATGCGTTCAAAGTTGCTCCCAACTAATACCCTTACTGTCTGTGTTTTTCAGGTATAAGGACCACAGAGACCCACCGTGGGAGCCAGACCCTTACAGCTTCTCTAAAGAGTACTGGTCCACGCTGGCAGCAAGACTAGTCTTTGTCATTTTCTTCCAGGTATAAAAATAATGTGTTTATGGTTATTTCTCTAATATATTAACCCCCATTCGAGGTGAGGGTTTCTTTGATGGCACTTGTGTTGCTTATTATTTTGTTTTTCAGAAAAGAAATCTGTAGAGACCTATAATTGTCATATTGTCGTTTCACAAATTCTTTTGCCTTTATCTGCACTTATCGCAGGTATTATGTTGACATTAATTTAGTGTAATAGATGGTAGAGATGCACTGGTCCTCTTAAAGGTATCATACATCTGAACCTGGATTATCCGCTTACACTGATTCTTGATTTAACAACAATGTTTTGTGTTGTTTTTTTTACATCCTAAATTTAAAATCTGTACACTCCACTCTGTGGAACATATTGGGATTATTTTTATGTAATAAATTCAGGGATTATAGTGGCACTAAAAGTCTGAAACCTGCAGTGACTGGGTCAGTTTGAGCATAAATGCTGATGGGAAGCATGAATTGACCAAGTGAATCCATATTACAGATCTGAATCAGTTATGCCTGTCTCTGACGCCCTATCAGTTTAACAAGGTCGATATTGACCTGACTCCAGATAAGTGAATTTCTGCGGACCAGCGGATTCTAAGAACCAATTACTTCCCTAAAAATAGATATCCTCTGATACAAAAAAACTCTGTCAGCTCTAAAAATAGAAAGCATTAACTAAAAGCACACTCTTATGAATTTTAAAAATACATCATTTCATCATTTCATTTCAGAACCTCGCTATGTTCCTCAGCATGTTGGTTGCCTGGATGGTCCCAGACGTCCCACGATCTTTGCGGGAGCAGCTGAAGAAAGAGAACATGATGCTGATGGAGTTTTTGCTGAATCAAGACCAAGAAGCAAGTGCCAAATATCCCTCTCCAAGACCATCTGTCACCTGCATCCCCACCAGCACCATAGACATTGTGGTGGAGGAACCACCAGAAGAAGAGGAGGAGCAGGAGAAAGAGGACGACGACGAGGCTAAGAACAGTCTGGATGTACTCAGAAGAACAAGTGATGGTGATCCAGAGGTTGGAAACATATTCAAAGACAGCGAAGACAATGAACAGGAAGAGAGAGGAGGTGAAGGTGAAGACAATAGAGTTGAAGTGGAGATCGAACAAAAGGAGGAAGAGGGAGATCTAGGAAGAGAAGGAGTAAAGGCGGATAATGAGCAAGAGGGGGGAGAAGAAGAAGAGGAAGAAAAAGAAAAACAGGAGGAAGAAAAGAAAGTGGAAGTGGAGACCGCCGATTACGAGAATTTTAATCTGGACTCTTTAATGAGTGAACTGGGCCTGTTAGGTAAGAGGACAAAATTGAATTCATCTGTTGTCTTCAATGTTTTCATTTTCTCTCAAGTGATATTGTACCTTTCATGTTTCAACACTAATCTGCGTATGTCTTCTCATATAGATGAAGAACCATCATTGAGCATCACTCTTAATGCAGAACTTCCTCGCTCAGACTCCAAACAGGAAATCCAGAGAGACCATGAGCTTCCATCACATCCGTCATCTCGCATGGGCTCGACCCAAAGTCTGAAGGGCTCAAGGGCAGAACTTACAGCGTCAAGTGTTGACACGAGGCTCTTCTCACTTATTGCGCCTCCTCCTCCTCCCAGAGAGCCAGGCTCGAGGGCAAAGGCCCGCTGCTCCACTCTGCCTTCCCGTCAGAAAGGGGCTGAGACTTGTTTCAGCCTGCCACGGCCCAGCCACTCCACCAGCCTCACCAGGTTCAATCAGACATCCGCACTTACTCCCCTCTTTCCTCTTGGCTCCTCATTATCAGCCTCATCCAACCCATTTACTCCTCCACACACACCAGCATCACCTTCATCTCACAGCCGCACACTGTCCCCGCCAGCTCAACAGCCCAAAGCCCCCAGTGAACTATTCGCACTGAAAGGCCCTCCACCTCAGCAGCCTCGATCCCGAGGCAAAGCAAGGTGTTCCACCCTGCCTCCACGACAAAGAGCCCCTGGTCCAGAGGAGCACTCCACCAAGCCGAGCCACTCCACAAGCTTTACAAAGCTGAGAGACCACGTCACCCAGTGAACTGAAGGGCAACTGGTTAGGGAGAGCTAAAGGAGGAGGGACAGCGGGTGGCAGAGGGAGGGGGAGGACGATCCAGATTAGCTTCTCCTGTCTGTGCCTGGAGCCTCACCCCTCCATCTGTCCTGCCTATCTGCATACATAATACCTGGGGTCTAAGAAAAGACCATCCGACCACCTTTTATCCACCTGATCTTCCCTGAATTGTTTATACCACTCGTTGGTTTAGGGCTGAATAAGACAAGTGGAGTGCTGAACAATCTAAAGAGAGACTGCTCTAAAAATCCCCTGCCGTGCCCAAAAAACAATACTGAAACTGGAATTTATTTTTTTTTTTTCTTTTTTCTTTTTTGTTGTTGTTGTTTGCTCATGGAACCAGCACTTAGGCCACTGCTCCTCCTTTATCTTAACTTCCACACATGTAGCAGTGCTGCCTTGTAGACCAGTGATATATGAAAACATGTACAGCAAGCTAGCATCAACAAAAGTGCTTATAGAGGTTTTGATATATATAAATGTATAATTATTATTAAAGAAGGACATCTTTTTTATATCTGTTTTCCTTCTGTATCTTAATGTGGGGTTGTGTGTTATTTAAGTGCTGATTTTTAAGAAGAGTTTTTATCGCTGACACAAAAATGGAAGATTGGAAGTTTTTCAGTTTTGAGAAATTGCTGATTCTCATTTTTTAAAAAGGGTTTTAAAAATAAATCACTTAAAATGTATCCTCCTCTTCAGAGACAGAAAGTTGAACATGTTACCAGTATGTCCTCATTGACAGGGACAATTAAGACCTACATGTATTGTGTTGTCTCTGTCGCCCCCTTCTGGTGTAAAGTAAAAAAACCCCCACCATGATCGTTTACTGTTCTGTGTTTCAATATTGAGGTTCAATATTTAGAATTAATCATCCCCATCTCTGTACATGTCCTGTTTACAGAGAGACCTTTTCTATTTTCTTTCAAACTTATTTTTGCATTGAAGTATAAAAAAACACCTTGTGAAATGTGTCAGACAGGGGCAGAGGCAACAGTAAATTCTAACCAAGGTCGTATAATTTCTATTAACACGTTTGTTATTAACCAGTGTAAGAGTCAACATAGAGTGATGTTGCATGCACAAATTCCCTTTTTCTCTTCGGCCCATAACCTGCCCTTGCTCCTCCCCCCTGCCCCACCACTGAATGGGGCCTTTGTGGGGGCTTCCCAGCATTCCAAAGTGAATTTCTGCAGGTGAGGGTATATATGCAAACAGTTGCACACTCTAATGACTGCAGTAGTTTACCGTTAACTAAAATTACTAAATGCTCCTAAAGCATGAGAGTACTTTTCAGAGCTGAGCTAACCTTTCCAACAGGGTGTGATCACACGAGCAGACAGAGTGGGAGGGCAGGATCCTTTTCTTTCTAACCAGGTGAGCGACCACACACATGCTCAAAAAAACCGACTAGTTTACTGGAGCCTGACGTCTCACACATAGATGAAGACCATCAGGGAAAGCATTAGCTCATGACTCAATATTTGCTTTATTTTTATTTAAACATTTCCAAAGGTCTTTAAGGAATGGCTGCACAATAGATGAGAGTGTGAACATATACTATCTGATGAGAAATAGCTTTGGTACATAAATTGTATGAACAGACAAGCTTCACACAGACAGGTCACTGGGAACTTGGCCAACTGAAGGTGAGTATGTGATTCTTTTGTGTGAGTGTGTACAGTATTGACAGTTTTCTGTTACTGGTGTGTCAATAGATCATAAATGCAAATACCTTCCAATACCATCTTAAATTTCCCTCAGCATCAATAAAGTATCCATCTATCTACCTGGACACCTTTGTAAAACTTACGATTTTTGAGATTTTAAAATATTCCGACTTTACCTTTATAGGACATTTGTCATACACTGTCTGGATCTGCTCAGCTCCCCTCTCTGTTGTTATTGACACTGCCTGCGGGTATGCTTGTCTTCCCATGCTGGCTTAACTCGCATTAAGTATCAGGGACACCCTCATTTCTCAGTGAATTAATCAGATTAAGCAAACGTGTCTATTTGTTCAGACAGTTTTTAGTGTACATTTTTAACATTGCTTTTACAACTGTTCAAACAAAACGTTTATCTATTCTGATGTGGACAGAGTCCACAAGAGAAAGGACTTTACTTCTCTCTAATCTTGGTCCTCGCCTTTCTTTATCTTTCTTGCCCTTTGATATCTATTGTTGTCCTCCATCTCCAAATGACTCACTTCCTCCATTACTGCAGGACAGTTTACATAGTGTGGTAAATAGAGTGGTTCTACTGGCAAGAGACCAGTTGGAGGCAGTGGCAAATCACAACTGAAGATTCAAGACAAACTACTGTAAGTAGTGACTCATTTTTGCATTAAAATGATTGCCAGTCTGTTTCCAGTGTCAATTTTTTAACTAATTTTCTTACTAACTAACTTAGAGTAACACTTTGAGCTCTACATTGGCTCTATCCTATTCTCTCTACTTTAATAAATACATTTAATCGAAATCATATTTCAAATCCTTAATGCATATTATACATTCAAGGCAAAAATGTTCATGTAACAACAACACATTTTGAGTGCTCTATTTGCTTGTGTAGTGTGCAGTTACTTAAATTATCAATAATTTAATTAATCAATCAGACATTATTCTCATTGTTAAATAAGTAAATGTATATCACACAAAGTGTTTTACACAAAATAACACATGAGAAAGGGAGAAAAGAATGCTATAGAGTAAAACAAACCAAAATACTTAATATATTGACAAATAAATGAAAAAAATCCAAATAAAACATAAACATCCTTAATTCTGTTTCTTACAGTAATAAAATTCCTGTAAGGATTTAATAAAAAGACAAGTTACTGAGTTTGCTTTTGAAAATGTCAAAGTTCTCTGCTGCGCCAGGTTTTCAGGGAGGCCTCCACAGAAGTCGCCTTGTGTTTTGACTTGCAAGCACGTACAGTAGTTTAGTTATCGGTTTTTTTGTGTGTGTTTGTTTTGTTTGTTTGTTTTTTTTTACAATAAAATGTTTCAACTGAAGAAAGTACCTGGGTCAGTTTCAGAAACCTGACCCTGAAACTTCTTGTCTTGCTTCATGGCTGTCTGATTGAGTGTTTTATTGCCCTGGGTGTACCCTCCAAGCAGCATGTTGCAGACAGTCAGTGATTGGCTATGGTGGGAGCGTCTGTGGCTGCCCGGGAACGTCTCCTGGGCTAATCTGGAGGACAGTGAAGGTCGTGTCTACGCTAAAGCCTCTCAGCTTTATGCAGTGGTGCCCTGCGCCCTCTGCCTGCTCCTTCTCAGATACCTGTTTGAGAGGTGAGAGTATGAAGTCTGTGGATAAAATTTTGCCTGTATGACAGCTAGATTAGCAATGTCTGGTTTCAAAATACAGGGATTGTGTTGCACAGGCTGAGTGAAGCAATGAACCAGGCCACTCCTGTTGTGTGTATTTACACAATATGAAACACTAACACACTTTTTTAATGTAATGCTGCTTGTTTGCTGTGGCAGGTTTTTGGCCACACCACTGGCTAATACTTGGGGAATTGAGGACAAGGTCCGACTTAAAGCAGAACCAAACCACATCCTGGAAAGTTTTTTTTGCAGCCAAACAAGGGTTCCGTTACAGGTACGTCCAAAGGGCCATTTCTTTTACTAAAAGAAAAAAAAAATCCTTTTACATATCGCCATCGGAACGAACAATCATAGATCGATTGTTGCTGGTTCTAAAACAGTTTAATTAGCCTCTATATGACGTACAATTAAAACAAGACCATCAGCGACATGATTGATCATTTATATATAGTAATTTTTTAATGCTACAAACTCCTGTAGCTTGGCAGATGTCAGGCAAAGTGAGATAGAGTAAGCTCTCAAAACAGCCTTTATTGACACTTTTCACTGCAAACATTAACAGTGGGTAATGATTGGCTGTTAAGAGAAAGTACTGTAGGATTTTTATCAGAAAACTCTATTTAGATAGGAACAGAACAAGATCCGCAGAGAGATTAGGGTTACAGCTTTATCCCCAGCGTGATAAGCACAAACCAATGTTTCCGTGCAGATGCCTTTAAGAAATTCCCCCTTTTATCCTTGAACATACGCTTGTAAATGAGTAAAAGTTAGTATTTCAGAAACATCAGTCACCCTTTGTCAACTCATTTGATGTTTGATGCTGAAATAAGATGCTCAGTAAATCACATTCTGCTCATCAGAGTGTAGCTTAAACGCACTTGTCCAAATTGGGAGAGTTTGGACAGAATTTGATGATTGGATTGTTTCCCTCATGCCACAGGCGGATGTAAGGGCTCTTTGTAAGAAGACCAGTTGGCCCGAAAGGAGAGTTCATATTTGGTTCAGGAGGAGGAGGAACCAGCAGCGTCCAGGGCTTCGCAAGAGGTTTTGTGAGGCCAGGTGTGTGCGTTTATGTCTGATTAAATACTGATTAGAGAGCATGTATGTTTAATGTATGTTTAGAAGAGCATGGATGTATAAATGTATGACATCATTTGTCTGTCAACAGTTGGAGATGTGTGTTTTATTCAATTGCATTTGTCTACGGAGTCTGGGCTCTCTATGATGTAAGTACATGTTTTATTCATTTTTTCTGTTTTATAACAGAACAGGAATTGCAATCACTGGATTCAGCTTTTATGCAGGACACCATTTTCATTGTTGAGTTTTCATTTTGCTGCTGTGGGACATTTCTCTTTCCTTGTTTGTGTCTCCCTCTCTCTCTCTGTGTCCCTATGTGGATGCGCTGCTCTGGTTTCACTGTGTCAAGTATGTGCTCCAGGGTTTTTCCTCACACTCTGGCAGACACACATGCACAAGCTCGTGGGCAACATTTACCCTTGTAGCTCATCTTTAAACGCTGTACTCTAATTCCTCCCTCTTTTGTTTTTCTTGGCTGCAGAAACCGTGGACTTATAATCTGAGGGAGGTTTGGGCTGGCTTTCCTAAACAGGTATGGTTATGGCTACTTGCATGGACTGTACAGCAGTATAGTCTGTAGTATGATAGACACTTATAAGTATGTGTTATGTGCCCATACAGTCCATGCTACAATCCCAGTACTGGTATTACCTCCTGGAAATGGGCTTCTACCTCTCTCTCCTCTTCAGCCTCACATTTGATGTAAAACGGAAGGTGGGCATATTGATATTTGCACGTGCACTTCCTGCAAGTATCTATATTATATCCACAATGTACCGAAGATCAATATTACAAACAAAATCTATGCGTGCATTTTAACTTCAGATAAAGCATTTATTTAGGATTCTTATTATGTCATATTTGATAGATGTTTATTTGTTGTGTGTCTGTGTGTAGGACTTCAAAGAGCAGGTGGTTCATCATATAGCCACACTGACTCTTCTGAGTTTCTCCTGGATCTCAAACTACATCCGTGTTGGAACCCTCGTGATGGCGGTTCATGACTCAGCTGACATATTGCTCGAGGTCAGAGATTAAATCAGAGCTGGTGCACTCTAATATCTATTGTCGTACTTTAGGCTGGTGGATCATTCCAAGAAAAAGGATATAGACTTGTCACAGTCCTGCAGCATGAGAAAGAAAAAACAGTCTTCCTCTGACGTCTACAGTACACACAGATAAAACTGCATTGAAAAGTACCGTAAATTCCGTACTATTGAGCGCACCTGGATATAAGCCGCACCAGCTAAAAATAAGTAAATAAATGTATTTGTACATATATAAGCCGCACTTGATTATAAGCCGCAGGTGTCCACGCTATAACAAGAGCTATTTACACAGACGTAGGCTACCGGTAACATCCGCAAATACTGTAGCGTCCGTACGGACGTTAAAGGACGACGAGAGCGTTCAAATAATAACTTTTAATAACCCGATCACTGTCGGCCGTGACCACGCCGTTTACAGCAGAGAGCAACACATAACTTGCCGTAACAATCCAACTCTCTCCCCCAGCGTTCTCTCATACAGCCACTCAACGCGTTCTCGCTGGTGCATTCACTGACTCTCCACATAATCGGAATTATGAACACATTATCAACTACTGACTTTAAACCGTTACAATACGAAGCCTAGCCGACGGTGTCTGTAACACGGCTGATGAAAAAGATGACCGTAATATATTTCACAAGAAAACGTCCATCCATTCACTGCCTCAGAATGACTTCATTACTCACTTCCTCAGTCTCTGTTGTCGCTGTCAGTGTCATCTTAACGTGCAGCAGCTCTGTTAGCTTCTTTGACAGCCAGGTCGATCGCCTTTAACTTGAAAGCTGCATCATATGTATTTCTCTGTGTGTTTTCCATGATGATGGTGCGTGCATGAAGCGCAAAATGACTGATATTAAGATCCGACGTGACGAAGTCAAATGTTTTTGCGGCAGAAGCTCATTGTCCCCCATAAAAAATCCATGCATTAGCCGCACCGGAGTAGAAGCCGCAGTGCTCGAAGTGTGAGAAAAAAAGTAGCGGCTTATAGTCCGGAATTTACGGTAATTTGATGCCTGCAAAGCGCTTTCATCTTATCTTCAAAGAAAAATACAAGATATGATAATACTTAGTAATACACTAAGGGTTAAAATGTGTCAGTAATTTTCCAACAAGTAATTTCCTACAAGTAATTTTCCTACAAGCAGTACCCGATATGGGACCCAACCTGTCTCATATCTATGAACAGAACCCATAAAAATGCGTAAAGTGTATCTCCACATGCTGATCAGTGACCGTTAGATAGATGACGATAGATACTCATGACGACTGGACACTTTAACTTGCATTTAATATGTCTAAGTGTCCTGTAAAGTTTTTTTTTTTTTTTTGATTAAGCTCTTAATTGGTGTTTAGTTCACTTAATATATATAATAGTTGTAAATAGATAGAACTTTATCTTTATTTAATTCCGATATATTCTTATTTTATTTGTACTTATATGCATGCTGTCCTTGTTGTCTTTTGCTGCTGCAACACTTGAATTTCCCCTACATGACTCACTTGTCATGATAAGTTCTACTCATTGATACATGATGAACAAACTGAACAAAATTGTAATATAAATGAACACAACTTTAGATATCCCTAGCTAACTGGTCAATCACTGCAAGATTTCTGCCCAGATTCCCCCTCATTCCTGTCAAACCACAACTCAATTTCTCTCCTGTGGCCGTCATTTCTCCAAATCCTGACCTGTTCCCTCTGATACCCGGTATTCTAACAATTAAAAGCTTGTGGTCAATTGTATGCATATAAATAAATAAAAAATCATCCCTATCGTCAAGACTGGCATTTAGATCCATGTTTAAAAATGTTTATATCACATCTGTATTTGTCTGTATTTCATGTGGAAATGAAGAAAACAAACAAAATGAATGCCCGAAGTCACTGTAGAGTAGTAATTCAGACAGTTTGTTTAAATATATTTTCTAAACCATTGTCTTATACAATGATTCAGTTAGAGCTCCAACCTGCAAGTTGCTCTTTAAGAGGGTCGTTAAGTATTTAAGTATTAATCTCTTGTAGTAGCAGAGAAAATTAAATTGTTACAGGGAATGATTATATAATTCAAACTCAACATCAGTACCAAGTAAGTCTCACGCTATTTTGTATGCAAGCTGAAATATTTATTTTAAACAAAAATCCTATTCTGATTTTCCCCGTTTTTAATATTACAGGGTGCTAAAGTATTAAACTACGCCAAGTGGCACCAGACTGCTAATGCCATGTTTGCGGTGTTCACACTTCTCTTCATGACAACCAGACTTGTCATATTTCCTTTCTGGTAAGTGTTTGAAATTGAAAGATGCAGCATAATGCAAGATAAGGATGTCTGATTGGATATTATGTGTTCATATTCTTTACAGGCTGATCCACTGTACATGGGTGTACCCAGTAGAGCGATTTGCGCCCTTCTTTGGCTACTACTTCTTCAATATGATGCTGTGTATTCTTCAAATACTCCACTTCTACTGGGCTGTTTTGATATCACGAATGTTTTACAAGTGTATCTTCGGGAAGGTGTGTTTTTAAGTTTTGTTGACTCGTGTAAAGAAAAGAGATTAACTGAAGCTATGCACATATCCAACTCACATGTCCTGTTGCTTTTCTTTTTCTTAACCCATTCTCATTTCTCTCTTTTCTGTTTCATGGCTCCATCCTTCAGCTGGAAGGTGATGACAGGAGTGATGAAGACGAGGATGACAGTGACTCACCTGAGGAAAGAAATAAAAAAATGTGTCACAAAAATGGCTCTGGAGTCAGAGGCCGGGCCAATGGCCACTGACACAAAAAGAAAGAGACAGAGGATGGGAACATGAATGGTAGACACATGGACAATCTGAATTGATATTGCTCTGAGCTAATAAACAAACACTTCAGCAAAGATTTAGGAAGGTGCTATAGATTTTACACAAACATATATGAAGCAGAATGGTTTCCAACAGTCACTAAACCCATTGCTATAGGCTACTTATTATGTAATTATTCTTCCAATCGAAACTAGTGGAAGACTCCTTTGATATGTTTCATTTTTTCTGCATTTAAGTAGGCCAGGTTTTTTTTAACTGTTATCATGATATTGTCATGGACAACTTGTAAGTTTGTAAGTATTGGAATGTGCAACTATGTGTTTATGGTGGGTTAGTTTAATGTAAAATCGAAGGAAAAAACCACAATGTATTTAAGACTGTGACTTACTGTAAGTTTATATACACTGTCTTCTTCACGAGCTTGTACTACTCAGCTGTAGTAGTCTCGCGACAACTTGCGAGAATTGAAAGTACATGATACTACTTTGTTCCAGTTACCATGGAAACCTCAAAACGAACTACGCTAACGCTAAATTCTCAGATCACAGAACAAGATTATTCATTATCATCGTTAATTTATTAGTAGCCTAAATACGTTTGTTTCAGTTAGAGTGTAATTGCCTATATGTTTAATGTGATGTCTTATCGAGAGAAAGTGAAAATTGGAAACTGGTACGAGGACCTGCGCTTGAGAGAGGTATGTTACAAGAAACATCTAGTATATCTTTTAGTGATTTATTTAATTTTATTCAACATGACTGGCCTTATTAACATAAAAACATCAAAATGTTAACATAAAAAAAGTGAAGTCATTGACTGGAAATCTACACCGAGTCGATTTGAAAATAGCAGGCCGAGTGATTTTTTTTTAAATAGCACCGTTTTTATTAATCTCTCTGGTAAAACATACAGTTTTTACAGTCTGACTGTTCATGTTATTGATATAAAATAAAGTAACATTTGTTTCCTTATTGGCAACATCTCTTGAGGTTGGATCAGTTGAAATATATGTTGATGTTGTCTGACATTGCCATCTATAGGCGACTCAATCTCTTAATCGAGGATGAAATTGAACTCTAAGTGAACTATTCATACTTCAGAATTATAATATACACAAAAGCCTCTGTACAGTTTGAGGTCCGAGGCACTGATCCGGTAGTAGGTGCAATAGGTGCAATGCTGACTTGTAAAGCATAGAACTGTAATTGTAAGACATACTGGAGCCATCCTGCTTCAAAAATTAAAATGTGCACATTTTACAATCTCTATTATACTTTCCTCAAAATACAGTATGTTAAGGAAAGACTTTGGTTTTCAGGCCGACCTGCAGCAGTGGTTCACGATGTGTTTAGGACCCCCAGCAGGTCATTTGGGGGTCCAAGGTGCCTTCTTAACACAGCAAAATAATACAATTTGAAATCATGTACAATTATATAAAGGTTATATATTACTGTAAAACAGACAAGAAAGGTAGGTAACATTTCAAATGTAACTCTATCATAAAGCAAAATGAAATATATTTGAATGTGTAAAATAATACTTCAAATGTAGATTTGCACATGGCAGCAACGATAGGGATCTCCTGCTCTTTATTCAAAAAGATATACACACACCTGTGTAGCAATTTATTAAGCGTTGTGATAAATATACAAGAAAATCACTTGTATGGATTCTAGATTTACATACAATAAACAACTATATGAAATATTTTTACAGTTTTTATGCTGCTGTATTCTTTTGTGTCCTTCTTTTCTGTTACCAGTGTTTTAGGCCTGTGTGTGTGTGTGTGAGTGGCTGTGCTTTAAATTATATGCCTTAACCAGCTCCAGGGACTTTTGGGGATCCCCAGTCTCTGTGGCACCCTTAATTTTGGGGGTCATGAGCTGAATAGTTTGGGAACCCCTGACTTACAGTATAGTGATGTAGTGGAGACATGACAAAACATTGTAGATCTGCTCACTTGTTTTTCAGGATGAGAAGAATAAGTACCAGGAAGAAAAAGTAAGGGGTGAACTTTTCTACCAGAAAGAAGACTTCCTCAAGCAGAACATGTTGAGTCAGGTGAAATAACTTCAAGCTGGCTGTGAACACTGTTAACAACTGCAATAACATCTTATCAATGATTGATGTGCTGATTTTGTTTGCTCTAGATTGATCTCTCTTTGACAACGGACGGAACATTGCACTTTGGGGATGTTGTGATGTTGGTGAATTTGGGAGGAGAAAATGGGCAGTGCAGTGCATTAAGCATTAATGCAGACATTAATAGTATGACCAAAACTCCTTTCCCTGGCATAAAAGCGCCCTGTGGAGTCAGCGCAGGAAGAGACATTAAGGCCTGCACGCGCACTGCCTTCATCATTACCAGGTAAAAAAACACAAAAAAAACAACAACACTTAAAATCCCCCAAACCTCCTCGACGCTCTCAGAAGCACATTTGTAACACTGCGTGTGTGACTACAGTGTGGATGGCAGTCCTGATGGATCGACTCTGGATTATGAGCAAAGTTTTGCCCTGAAAACAACATGTGGCTTTGCCAGAGGGGTAAGAGAACCGACACACACGTAGCTAAATAGTCACCTTAGATGTAGATTGACCACTTTGTTACGAGGACACAAAGCTTGTTAAGATGGCGTTGACTTTGAATTGCAAATATTCCCTTTTCACTGCGCTTATCACTCTGTGCGCATATGTTCTCTCTTCCTTTCTGTTCGCAGCTTTACTTGATGAGTGACCTGCAAAGTTTCCAAAAGGTAGATCAAGTTTTAACATGAATTATTTATTAGGACCATCAAGGAGAGTTCATTATACCCACCTTCAACTGTGATGAGATAGCTTCCATAGCGGGAATGTGGAAAGTTTTCAGTCACATCTTTTAAGTTCAACAAGTATACTGCTGAGATGTTTGACCTTCGTACAAGACTGTCTTTTGTTGTCAATCTCACATTCTTGTGATGTGTTATCTAGTGCACAAAGAACTCCCGTCTACAAGAAGTAAACTTGGATGAAGGCTGTTCCTTTCTTTCATGGTGGAAGATAGTGCACATTGACCCCCAGGAGAGGCTTGAACATGAGGGTCAGTGTGTCCCTGTAAGTCTTTATGTTTCATTTATGGTTTGTTAATCTACCTTGCCATGTCAGCTTTTTACGTTGTCCTTCATCTTAATTGCGTCTAGAATATCCGCTGAATCCTTAAGTATGCTTTCTTGTTGATTCATTTTACAGGCTAATCAGAAGGTGCTGATAAAACACTGCAAGACAAACATGGCACTTGCAGCTCTGGGTGACCAAGTCCTCTGGTAATTTTCAGTTTTCCAATCAAACATATTCCAAGCCTGGGAAGATTAGGATTATGTGTTGTAAGTGCATGAAAGGTATTTGATTTGATTTGCTGCATGGATTTTAACTTGGGGGTACATAAAAAAAAATTTTTTTTTAAATGTAGGGAAATATATGATATCTAAATGAACGAGAGAAAAGAACTACAGTATGCAGTTCAGTGAGTAAAAGGGAGAATCTTGATAAGGTTTTCAGTGCTAGGTTACATTGACTTTTGTCTGTGTGAGTAGAATCTTGTGAGAATATGCCTTGTTTATGCTCATCAGACAAAACCCTGATGGATCTAAATTTTAAAAGATCTATTTCTTGACAAAAAACAATGGCAGAGAAAACTCCATGCAGATGTATTAGTGTTGTGATGGTCCTGTTTTGCTTTGAGTTGCACCTGCCCCTTTATGTCTTTTACTTGTAAAACGTACTTCTGCCTCTCTTTCCCAGCACACTCTGGTAAATGAGATTCCAAATCTCAGTGAGGTTTTCCTGGTTAAATATATTTAAATTAAAAAACAAAACAAACATCCAATAGTCAAAAATAAAGACGTCCAATGTGGCAGCTCAAAGTCAAGTCACTGTTTATTTGTACGTAACGGTTGTGTCTCTGCAGGACAGCATTTGGTAAAGAATATGAGGTTACAGCTCACACCTTCTTGGACTCTCATAAAGTGGAAAAGGACAGAAACCACTGGATACTTCGCACCTCTGACCCTGCAGGGAATGGACCTTCACTTCTCAACCACCCGCTGTCAGCGACCAATAACCAGGAGCTCACACAAGCAAACCCTGCCATCTAAATCTAACACAACCAACACACATGCTCCAACGAAAAGGACAACGCCACATTATAAACATAAGATTGTCTTGAAATAAAGTGCAGGTTTTTTATTGGAAGCTGATTTTTTTCCTCCTTTGTTGCTAAGAGATTCCAGGCTGGACTCCAACCAAGCCGTTAAGGTTTCAAGATACACATGAGCCAGCGAACCACCAGGAGGTTCTGTAGAAAGAAGAATTTGATATGTTTCTTTAAATAAAGGAGAGGACTCTTTTTTATTATAGTTAGGCAATAGCTTAAGAAACCAAATGATGTATGACAAAGTACAACAATAGGGCCATGTTGTCCTTCATTGGGAAATCCCCTTAAAGATTTTGAAAAGTGTAAGAAATGTAGTGTGGGCTCGGTAGTAAATTCAGACTTGGTAAAAGGGATTCAAACTATCCTCACCAGCTTTAGCTGAGATATCCTCTCATCTCTCAAGTGCCCTCAATACAGTGGCCAACATGTGCAAGTGCTCTGCAATGGCTAAAATGACTGAAAAGCGCACAGCAAATTCAGAAACGCAAATTCAAAAACAAATGCATTGTCAGCTTTTTGTTGCATCTTTGTTTCACTTGCAGTGCATTTCAGCTGTTTTGGACATTCGCTTTGGAATTTGCTGCGTTTCTAAATTTGCTGATTGCTTTTCTTAATTTAAGTCATCTCAGCCTTTGTTCAGCCCTTGCACCTGTTGGTCACTGTAATTCAAAACACCCTAAGAAGGTAAAAGAACGTTTAGGTTAATTTGAGTTTGCCTTCTAATAAGGAAAGAGTAAGGATCATATTTCAGCTGTATGCTATTTGATCCATTTATGACAAGTTATTTAAAAAAGACAGGGACTATGACCATGCACAAAGTATATCCTAATGCTTGGGGTCAAAGTCTTCACATTGCAGATTCAAAAATTCAGTGTACATCATCTCTCCATTATAAGATACCAGGTAGCCAATAGCACATTTTCTGTGCTGTTAGGATTCATTGGACAATGAAAGTAACATCACACAAGTAATTCGTTACATCTAAAATAGTGTCTTAATTCATTAGAAATAGACTACCCTTCCAAAACATATAAACACTTGGTGGCTTTATTACTGCCTGAAGTTGTCTGATTGTCCCACTAACTAATAATGTGGGCAAACGTGACATATCTGTATTCAAGAAAATGGTCTTTTATAAACATGTGATCAATGACTTTGAGACACAAGTAATTAAAATCACACAAATCAAGAGTCCAGTTTCTAATGCAACTTTCATCATCAGTTGTGAACATGTTTTGTACTCTATAGTCGCTCTTGAATGCCCAAATAACAATGTGTTCACATGAAAATAGTTAGATAGTTTTTTAAGGGTACAGTATGTGGGTGTTTGCACATGCACGTGTGCACAATATGTATGTTGTTCTTGTATACTTTTTGTAGCCCATATGGGACTATGGTAAAACTGTATGGTAACATGTATTTCATATAAAAACACAAATTCTTTTAATAGAAAATGTATGAATTAATGGAGAAGAGGTGGGATTAAATAAGGGTGTACTTCTTCCCACTCATTTTCGGACATGTATGTTACATTTATATAGAAAGTAAGAGAACATGTTTTATATGATCTCATTCATTGTTTGTACATATTACTTTTTTACATGTCACTTTCTTCTCTCTCTTTTCTTTTGTTTTTACATTAAATTCAACTAAACAATGTAGGCTATAAATGTAGGTCTAAATAATATAGGTTTTGTGATTAAAGGACTATATTATAATTCAGGTTGAGCAATCAAACCTTTATATTATTTTACTATAATTAACATGTTTACCATTTCAGATTTTTTGACAAGTCCCTTTTACATTTCCGTATTTGCACTTGACAAAGCCTTAGGCTATTCTCTATGTTGTATAAAGGGTCTGAAAAGTTGCAGATACTCCACACAGCCTTCATGGTTGCACAACTCGGGTCTGCGCTGCTGGGGGTGTCACCTTTCGGGCACATCGGTTACAAAAGAGTGGGTGGAAAACACGTCACAGGAGACGTTTTACAGTGGGCCTAAAACTGCATTTTAAACTTTGCGCGAGAATCACGTGTGTTTTGTTACAGGTAAATGCCCTGCACCATAGATAACCCTGTGATTTATTAGCGCCTCTCTTCCAGGTTACGTTCAAGACAAAGTGGTGCTACTGCAACTGTTTGCAACGATTTTGAACCTCTGCTTCAATCAAATTATGCGAAACGCTTGACAGTCGCATCTTAATCTTTTGGCCTCTGCGCTTTAGATTTCTTGATCCAGAATATGAACATGTTGGAGACACCCAATAGACCCAAATCCGCTATTTGATGGCCAAGGAAGCGACACTTCTATTTGAAAACGTTGTCTCGGTGTAGACGGCGCTGAACGCGACTCTTCCAGGTGTCACGTTTCAAGAGGAGACAAAAGCGAAGAAGTGAGCGGACGAGGCTTTAACAATACGGCTCTGTCGGGGACGCAGCAGATGCGCGGACGAGACCCCGACTCTACACAAAGGTTAGTGAGCTAACAAACACAATGACAATTTAGCGACACATCACCGTTCAGTCTTTTCGTGTCCATTGGTTAAAAAACGTCATATGACTCATTTTATTGTCAGATCAGGAGAATTTATGGGAGTAAATTGCAGTGGTTGTGTAAATATTACGCGTTTTTTTTTTCTCCCTGTGGTTTCGGTTAAAGTAAAAGATAAGCTGGTTTAATGTGGCATGCAGCTGCGGTGCAATTTCAGCCTGTGAGGACGAGCGCTTAGGCTGTAGCCTTATCATAAGCTGTTTACAAATAAAAAAACAATAATTCAATAACGTGTATCGATAACTGTATAGATGACACACGCATTGCTCCTAATTATGATTTGCTGATCTTAAAATTAGTAGCATAATGACATGCGATGGTCGTAAGGTGATCTATCATTGAAAGCGAGATTAAACTATAAATAGACATGTTTCAGTACACATGTTCTCATAGATCCATCTGATGGACTAGTCATCTGTAAAGACTGCCTTGGGTTTTCGAGTCGTTTCATTTTGAGAGGAGAAAAAACGTGAGTATGGTGTTTCAGAGGACGCACGCTCTCCCCCCCCCCCCCCCCCAACCAATAGAGGACAATATGAATGTTGTAATGCTGTAACGTTAGCACACATTGTGTTTGTACACTGAGGAAGGCTATATGCTATACTAGATACGTGTTTAGGTCATAGACTGTAAATATTAAGGATTAGGTATATAATATAATGTATTTTTTTTCTGTAGAGGATATTACCTCATTAAATTAAAACTGCTCCACCCCCAACAATTTGAGAATTGAGAGGGTGGTGACACATTATTGGAGAGTACAGGTTGTACTTATATGGGATAGTTAAATATTAATTTAATCTAAAATAAGTGGTTTATATCTTTTACACCAAAATTGGGCATGAATACATTTGGTCTTAAACATATTGCCTTTTACCAAAGCTATAATAACTATGATTGATGTTTAAAATAAATCTAATAAGCATTTTTCAACATATTTTATAAATAAAAACTACATGGTGTATAGCACCTTCAAATAAATGTAAAATTTTCTTATGGATTAAAAAAAAACCCTGCTTGTCAATCTACCAACAATTCATATCTGTTTAAGGGAGGAAAGGTGAGGAAAATATTCATAATGGTCCTCAGTATTTATTGTACTTATTGCTTTTTAACTTATTCACATTTCTTACTATGTTGATATCTTAATTGTACATGACTTTTTTTCTACTTCTTTATTGTGTGTTAGAGCAACTGTAACGAAAACATTTAACCCTGAGATTAATAAAAGTCTTTCCGATTCTTTTTCTGATTCTGAAGCTATTGACCTACGCTAACTAACCAGCAAGTAAATCGTCCTAAACAATCTGCAGTATAATAAACAGGCCAACAAGCATCAAGTCACTGCGATACCACAACCTAAACAGAGTTACACAAATACAACTCGACTCGGCAGTCAAAACGCGTTGACATATCCCTGTGAATTAAAAGATTTTTATACAACATCAGAGGGCTTTGGACTTTCAGTTTGGACTGCCTTTTTACACCTTCAACTTCTTAAACTTTCATTTTCATCTGGACAGTTCCTTCCTTTTGTATTAACTGTTTTTATCCTGGAAGAACATCTGATTCCTCCACATATTTTGACCCAGTGCAGTGGTCATTGCTATCCCCCCATTTTTTTCCCTTATTCTAAAACTGTTTACATTTCTTCAGCATTTTCCAAAGATAACTGTGCCACTGTGATTTCCTTAAAAATCTTTAAATGTAGTAGTTCTTTTCTGGGAGTCTTCTATAATGATACAACTGGTAACCCCAGAATAAAACACCTGTATTTACACTTAATCCTTACAATCAGCATGAGATTGCATAGCATTTTCCAGGAAAATCACAATTTATTCACAAGGCAATTGCCTGTAATTTATCACACATGAATTAAACTGTTTTTTTCCCCAGCACTATCATGCTCTAACCTTACTGAGGGGAAAAAACACTTTGTTCTAGTGGAAAAATACTGAAGCCAATGATTGGGGACAAGCTTAAAGAAATGTATCCTTCACTGAAAAAACTCAACAACACCAAATTTTTCATTATCACAATTCCCAAAGATTATCCAGTCGTAGTCTGATTTTGGCTACATGATATTTTCCATGTTGAGTATCCCTGTATACAGGATGAGTGGCAGGGCTCTGCAGTGCCCATCCTCAGCTTGTCAAGGTTAATCTGAGACTTTTTTGCATTTTTACGCGGTAGCAAGATAAAACGATGGTTCTGCCATTGGGGATTATTTGACAGCTTAAACTGTGGGTGTGACTCTAGTTTAACAGCTATATACTCAACGGAACATTTTGTGTTTTATGTTATATTTTAATGTAATATTTGGATTTTGCATTGTGTCACTAGACTATCATGGCAGTGGATGTCCCTGGACTGGTGGCGGTGGTATTTTTTTACATCATCATCCTGGTAATTGGGATTTGGGCGTCTCGAAAGTCCAAAAAAGTGGAGAAAACATGTGTCGGCAGCAAGAGCGAAGTAGCCATGGTGGGTGGGCGCAACATCAACACCCTGGTCGGGGTTTTCACCATGACAGGTAGAACTATTCATTATATTTGTGTGTTCAGTACTTTATAGGTGTACATTACTGTGATTGACTAATCCTCCCTGTCTCGCTACAGTCTCAACAAGATTCTTTTCTGTGCTTGTCTTACAGCAACATGGGTTGGTGGAGGTTACATTATGGGAACTGCTGAGGCTGTTTATTCTCCGACTCAAGGTCTCATCTGGGCGTTGGGGCCTCCAGCATATCTTATCAATTTTGTTCTGGGTAAGTACCTACAACAAAATGTCCTTTTCTTTATTGGGTATGTAGCAGCACCTTTTGGGTTGTTTTTTCAGCTTATACTGAAGCAACACAGGATGATACTTCACTTGTGCATTGTTTGCCTTCAAAATTAGCTTTGTCGAGATGACACCCAAAGTATTGTAGAAACAACTTACAGTGCGTAGATCCACAGATGCTTTCATTTTCACAAAGAGCTTGCAATGACCTGGTCGAGGTCAAACCGTGGTCAAACAAATTAAATCTACAATTTCAGATTTCTGGCAGACAAAAGACAAAAGTTTTTGTAAAGAACTTAAGGCTTTAGCCAGAATTTAGTTCAACTGAAAAGCATGTTAAGGCAATCGTGGGTTATCTGGGGGACACGTTGATATGTCTTTTAAACTTAGTACAAATAAAGTACCTGTTAGGTGGGGGTTGTTTCTGCTGTCTAAGTCTAATGATAAAATCACGAAACAGACTGGATTATTTTTACAATATATGGTCAGACATCACAGCAATAGAATTACAATACAATCACTGAAAATAGCTAACTGACAAAGTTTCTCAGTTAACAAACTTGCTTGTGTTCTGCTAGGTACAGCCTACAAATTATTTTCTACTTAAGTACATCTCAATAAGGCTAGAAAGAAGACATTAGCTTGACTCATAAATGTCAGACGATATATTTCTTTCTCAGTAAACCTTCTCTTACAACAGACAGTGGGCTCCAATCCAAATATAGCCCTGCTGCTGTGAGATGTTTTATCTAGATATGGTGACAGCTCCTTAAACTGAGAATAGTTACTCTTAGATGGTGTACGGATTTAAATTATACATTCATAAAGTTACCAAGATGAATGAATTCATGACAATTCATACTAACAATACTGGTAGGTTTGAAAAAAAAAAAAAGAACTACAGAGCAGCATTTTTATAAAGCAAACTACAGCCTAACAAGTCCTTTATCAGAGCGCACCTTCATACAACTTAGCTGCTTATCTTTCAGTGTTTGATCCGGCTTTATCAATCCAATTGTGCATTGGACTATATGCAGAATAAAGAATGCTTTGGGTTCTGTTTGATCTGATTCAGTAAGGATATCACGGTAATGATATTACAGACTTAAACCTGCACATTAAGCTTTGCAGCTTAGTGCAATTTGCTGTTATTAGTCTGATTGTGGAGAGAAGCTGTCAACTCTTCCTCTCTCCTCCAATACCCGCTCTCACACTGACCTAGTTCAATGCTCTCCCTAGAGAGATGATGAGCTAGAAGGGGACAAGCCAGCTATATTTCCAATGTATTGTTCAGACATGTCTAAATGGATACCACTTTCATCATTCTTTACTCTGCAAACTCCTTCGAGTGAGCGAACACGTGTCTCATGTCTTCAACACTATGTCCGTATGGCTGAAAAAAAGTTTGTCCCTACATGCAGGTGTCGACATCCCTGAAACCACGTGACCCCTGTTTAAATGAACTGTGAAGTAGTTAATCACCAACTCTGTTAAGACACAAATGATTATCTATAATTTCAATGGAACTTTCTTGGCTGTGAGACCAGGTTCTGTGTCTCTTCACTCACATAGAAGAAGTACATGTGCAGAATCTTCAGCAACAGCTTTCCAGAAGTTCTTAGTCAAAATGGCAACGTTTCAGGCAGATAAATCAGGACTAAAATAACTTTTACTGAACCAGTAGTGCCTTCAACATCTTTTTTTCAGTCAGACAAACAGAATTGTGATGTAATAGAACTGACAATATCTGTCTTTGAAGATTATGATTCGTTGCAAGTGCTCACGAGGTGCATGCAGCTCCCAGCGCTACACCTGCTTTGGCTTTATGGTTCCCCGCTCACATCAGTCTGATTAGCTGCACCCACAGTGGGTACGGAAAGTATTCAGACCCCTTTACATTGCAACAATTTACTGAAATTAAAAATGTTCATTTCATTTCTCATTAATGTACACTCAGCACCCCAGAAATGTAGAATTTTTTGCAAATGTATTAAAAAAAAAGAAAAACTGAAATATAACATGTATCATAAGTATTCAAACCCTTTGCTCAGTGTTGAGTAGAAGCACCTTTTTGAGCTAGTACAGCTATGAGTCTTCTTGGAATGATGCAACAACTTTTTCATATCTTGATTTGGGGATCGTCTGAAATTCTTCCTTGCAGATCCTCTCTAGTTTTGTCAGGTTGGATGGTGAATGTTGGTGGACAGCCATTTTCTGGTCTCTCCAGAGATGCTCAATTGGGCCTTTGTTATTTTAGCTGTGTGGTTAGGGTCATTGTCTTGTTGGAAGGTAAACCTTCGGCCCAGTCTGAGGTCCTGAGCGCTCTGTACTGGGCCGCATTCACCTTTCCTTCAATTGCATCCAGTCGTCCTGTCCCTGAAAAACACCCTCACACCATGATGCTGCCACCACCATGTTTCACTGTGAAGATTGTATTGGGCAGGTGACGAGCAGTGCCTGGTTTTCTCCACACATGCCACTTAGAATAACACCAAAAAGTTCAATCTTGGTCTCATCAGACCAGAGAATCTTTTTTGTCATAGTCTTGAGTCCTTCATGTGTTTTTTGGCAAACTCTGGTTTTTATGTCTTGCACTGAGGAGAGGCTTACGTCGGACCACTCTGCCATAAAGCCCCGACTGGTGTAGAGCTGCCGTGATAGTTGACTTTGTGGAACTTTCTCCCATTTCCCTACTGCATCTCTGAAGCTCAGCCACAGTGGTCTTTGGGTTCTTCTCTACCTTTCTCATCAAGGCTTTTCTCCCACGATTGCTCAGTTTGGCTGGGCGGCCAGGTCTGGGAAGAGTTCTGGTCATCCCAAACTTCTTTCATTTAAGGATTATAGAGGCCACTGTGCTCTTAGGAACACTGAGTGCTGCAGAAATTCTTTTGTAACCTTGGCCTGATCTGTGCCTTTCCACACTTCTGTCTCTGAGCTCCTTGGGCAGTTCCTTCGACGTCATGATTTTCATTTGCTCTGTGAGCTGTAAGGTCTTATATAGACAGGTGTGTGCCTTTCCTAATCAAGTCCAATCAGTTGACTTAAACAGAACTGGACTCCAATGAAGGAGCAGAACCATCTCAAGGAGGATCATAAGAAACTGACAGCATGTGAGTTAAATATGAGTGTCACAGCAAAGGGTCTGAATACTTATGACTATGTGATGTTTAACTTTTTTAATAGATTTGCAAACATTTCTACATTTCTGTTTTTTTCTGTCAAGATGGGGTGCTGAGTGTTCATTAATGAGAAATAAAATGAACTTTTTTGATTTTAGCAAATGGCTGCAATGAAACATTTAAAGAGGTCTGAATACTTTCCGTACCCACTGTATGTGCTGATCTTGCAGTAGCTGCAACTTGAAATAGGGGACATTTTACTGCCACCTGACAGAAAGTGCATATTACTTTTCACTTGTTAACTGAACAGTTTTTGAGGTCTTAAGTGCAGAATTACACGTATGAATAGCAGAATGTTTTCATTTTTATTGAACTTGTAGTTTTAGTAATAATGTAGTGGTTTGCCATATGAAGCAGAGAAATGCTACAAGGATGCAAGTCATTGTAGCATTTCTCTGCTTCATATGTCATGAGCAGCAGAAACTGCTCGTCTGCATATTAGTCATGAGCCATGACTAATAACGCCATCACAGACCCAGATATAGGGCATTGAGTGGAGATCAAGATACAAGCTGATGAAGCTGGGCTGTTTTTGTGTTTAACAGACATTATTTTTTTCTCATTTCTGACTATCTACAAACATTGACAGTTCATATCCGCACTCGCAGATAATTTCAGGATTTTCAGGATTTCCTTCTTCATTTCGTCTATATATATATATATATATACACACACACACACACACACACACACACACACACACACATATATATATATATGCTGCCCTTGAAAAAACAACTAATTATGATTAGAGCTGAAACGATTCCTCGAATAACTCGAATAATTCGATACAAATTCAAAAATTCATCGTGGAATTTTCGCTGCCTCGAGGCTTCGTTAAGTTTTTTTTTGCGTCATCAAAACTTTGGTATGAGTATAAAACACGTTTAATGTAGCTGCAGCTACCTGCTCCTCTCTCTTACACACAGACACTTCAGCGCTAACACACACGCACACACACACGCACACGCGAGCGCGGCCTGCCCCTTTTAACTTTTAGTCAGCACACAGTTGATCCGTGATCCATACGACCGAGTCGGGAACACGTGATCCGGTCAAACAGTCGGCTTTTCTCCGTTCACTCTCTCCGTGTTTGCAGCTAACATCACGATAGCTGCAAACGTATGTCTATGGTCTCTGTGAGCGTGCTGCAGGAGCAGACAGAGATACACTTTTAACAATATACAGGCTGATAATATGAAATGTCTGATGTCTTCAAAGCTAAATCAAGACAGAACTTGTTTGTGGAATAATAATTTAGCAAATATATATTTAAAGTTTCTCAATTTCCTTATCTGACATAATGATTGATTCTGTGATTGAGTCAACAGAACATAATGCTTTCTCAATTAAATGTACTGTAACAGATGTGTAGGCTACACAAAACAGTATTTGCTATTTCAGCCATTAAAACGTGTTTGGCCTGTATTTTTCATCTACCTGCCGCCTTGACCAGTGAATCAGAAAGTGAATTTGGGACCCTGTCAGTAATATGGTGAGTGTCAGCAGCTGTAGAGCAGAGGTGGTTGGCTGTAACAAGCAGGCGTTACCACGGTAACTGCAAAGAAGCAGGTTTGTAGGGACGACCCAAGACGAGTTAAACCTTAATTAAGCAAAAGTATTATTTATTCGATTACTCGATTAATCGACGGGATATTCGATAGAATACTTGATTACTAAAATATTCGATAGCTGCAGCTCTAATTATGATATTATTAAACAGTTGTCATATTAAAGACTATATGGACAGAGCTGCAAATGCAAAATGAAATGTAACACAATCATGAAAGCTTGTGTTGCTCTATGAAATCCACTGCAGTCTGGAGTCTCTGTGAACAAAGACAATGACAGCTATCTCATATGACCTATCCCTCCACAGGCTGAGTGTGCGTTCTGAGTTTGGCATGTTATACTGTATTTGTTATATATTGCTAAGGGGTAGGTGACCGACGAAGTGACTTACGGCACACTGGAGTAACAGACTTGTTGACTGTTTCCTTGGCAAAGATTCACAGTGAGTGATACGTTTTGACTGTTAAAAGATTGAGGGTGACATTTTTGGCTGAAAGCACTACCTACACATACGTAATATAATAATCTTTATTTATAGAGCACTTTTCAAAAACAAGTCACAAAGTGCTTTACAAGGATGGCAAAAACAAATTGTCATGATTTGGTGTGTTTTAGTTTTTTTATTTTGGTGTTTAGATTTCTTGTCTTGTTTAAGTGTGTATTGTTCACGAGTGTTTTCCTTGTGTGTAAATGTTTATTAATTCAGTCTGTAGGGTTTTCAGTTTTATTTGGTCATTTCATGTTCTTGTGTCTTGTTCTTGAGTTCTGTGTCTGTGTCTTCAGTGATTTACTTTGTAGTTGTCCTCAGTGTTTCTTGTGTTACGTTCATTCCTGCCTCTGTGTGTTTCCCTCCTCTTCTGATTGCCCGGATTGTCCTCACCTGTGTTTAATTACCATTGTACTCTATTTGGTCTCAGTGTTCCTTCCCTTGTGTCGTCAAATCATTGTTGTTAGTTGTCAGTATGGTTGTGGTCTGCTTGTGATTCCCTGAGTTTGACCTTAAGGATTTTTTAGTTGAACTTTTTGTTTAAGAAAATAAATAGTTTAGTTTTTTTAGTTGTGCAATTGGGTCTACTGCCTTTGTTTTTTTCAATGACTGTGACACAAATGGCAGGTCTTGCAGTCAAGATTAAGAAATAAGAACCAATTTAAGATATGAAATCCTTTTCAAAGACAAACAATGCTTTTAAAGTAATTTAAAAAACTGAAATTTGCCTAACAATCTATACTACACTAAAATCAAAAGCTCTATCCCTTTGAGTTTTGAGTTTGGAACTAACAGAAAACCTCTTCCTGAGGATCTCAATTTGCAAGTGGGTTGGTATTGCAGTAAAAGGTCTCATAAATAGCTGGGAGAAAGACCATGAAGAGCTTTAAAAGTAATCATTAAAATCTTAAAATCAATTCTAAAACACACAGGGTGCCAGTGTAAGGATGCTAAAACAGGAGTGATGTGGTCATGCTGTCTGGTTCAGGTTTAAAGCCTGGCAGCTGACATCTGTACCAGCTGGAGTCGATCTATAGATTTTTGGTTCAGGCAAGTGAAAACGTAATACAGCAGTCTCAATTGATGGAGTTTTTGAAATATTTCGAAGCTGGTGAAAACAAGACGGTAGACATTTTGTTGTGTACTGCTCAAAATGTTGGTATGCTGTCAAACAAGACACCAAGGTTTTTTGCACATTTACAGGACATGATCAGCAAAGAATGAAGATGCACTGCTTTGTCCACTGGAGGCCCAAAAACATCCACACAAGCTTGAAGCTGTTCAAAGGAGCTTTAAGCTGTAACTTTGGCTTATAATGTTGTTGTTGGAAAGATTTTTCATCTATTATCAAAGTTTTCAAAGTTGTTGTAGTTGCTTCTGACAGAATAGTTAGTGAATCATTTACACTCTTTAAATCAAACTTTAAATTAAACTCAAGTGTTTGTCATTTTTGTCCTGTTTTCTTCTTAAGGAGGATTGTTTTTCGCAAAACCAATGAGGTCGAAGAGCTACGTCACCATGTTGGACCCGTTTCAACATCGCTATGGCAACATGTTCACTGCAATACTCCTGCTTCCTGCTTTGGTCAGTGATATTTTGTGGGTGGCCTGTATCCTTGCTGCTCTGGGTGGGTAATAGTATCTTAGTCTTTATAGACCAGCTTAAGATATGCACTATAATACTAGTCCATCTAATTTCTCCTCTTTAATGTTCTGTCAATTCCAGGTGGAACTATGAGCGTAATTCTTGGACTGTCGTCTGCCCTCTCCATCATTATCTCGGCAGTAGTCTCTATTATCTACACATTTTTAGGGGGGCTTTACTCTGTTGCATACACGGATATCATCCAGCTTTCCTTCGTCTTCGTCAGCCTGGTAAGAAACGAAGAAAAGGAAGCACACGTGACATAATAGGACGAGTTAGAGGTGACAGAAGGAGGATAATAAAGTCAAGTCAACAGCAATAAGAAGACCTGAATAAGACAAATGAATAAATTAACAATACAAAAGAAATAGTATTGAAGCAATCAAGTAGAGAACTTTACTTCTGCTTAGTTTTGCTTGAACAGGTGTTTTTTTTTGTCTCTGTTTCAGTGGCTCTGTATTCCTTTTTTGCTGCTAAGTCCTGCAGTAACAGACCTATCTCAAAGTCAAGCCTACCTCAACCAGTCCAATGGACAATCCTGGTTAGGAGAGCTGGAGCTGGCAGATGCAGGAAAATGGGCGGATGAGATGCTTTTATTGGTTAGATTTCAAATATTTGTCTCTGTGTTAGTTGCTGAGTTAGATGATGGAAGTACCACAGCCATGGATGTACCAATTTCACAAATGCAAACAAAAAAAGTTTTTAAAAAATTACCATGCTTGAAAACCTGTTGATCATCACTGGACCAAAGCTCATAATTGCTCATAGATAATAAAAAAATATTTGGACAAGAATGGCACTTAATTGCCAAATTATTTATTATTTAACTGCAGTTTCCATAAACCCTGCATGCCCCTTTTAATGTTAGGATTGTCTTTTGGGAAAACTGCATACTCAAGTTGCTAACTTGGAAATCTTGTGGATTTTTTTGCATCTGTGTGTCTCTCGCAGGCCTTAGGGGGACTGGCATATCAGGCTCTTTACCAGAGGATCCTCTCTGCGTCATCTTCAGCTCAGGCTCAGATCACCTGTTTTGCTGCTGCAGGGACAGTTTTTATCATGGGAATCCCCTCTGTTGTCATTGGAGTGGTGGCTGCTTCTGCAGGTACACATTTAACTTTAACTTTATTTGTAATGGGACCATGTACAATATTAAATGTTTGTGTCAAAATGTTTGTGTCAACACATCAAATGTTGCCATTTGATGTGTTGCACCAGAGTTAGCTCAGAGCTAGTTTACATCTGCAGTCCCTCGGTTACAATTAAAACATCAAATAGTAATATAAAATATGTCTGTAACAAACATAGCAGATTATCTACACACACACTGAGCACACACACAGAGACTAACACACACACACACACACACACACACTCAAATGTATAAATGAAGATCAGTAGCTAACTCTCAGCTGTGCACATTTTTTTTTAGTCAAAGCTCACATGTTCTCACAGTAAGGTAACAGATAATCAGTGGACAGATTTAGCATGGTTTGCACATGTATGTGTGTGTGGTTATGGTTAGCATGTCATACTGATTTACCAGTTTCAAACATCCAGCCTCCTGCTCCCAAGTGCTCAATTTATTCATTAATTTATCTTTATGCCATCACCATGATCTTAAAAAGCTTCTTCTCCCCCCGTTATTTCTTTTCCTTTCGACCCTGTCTATCTCTTTCTCTACCTCTATACCTCCTCCCCTCTCTTTCTCTCCTTTCTTCTAAGACTGGAACCAGACAGCGTATGGTCTACCCCCTCCCTTTGAACGAGGGGAGGCAGGGAAGATCTTGCCACTGGCCCTGCAAAACCTCACACCCAACTGGTTGTCAGTGTTAGGCATTGGTTCTGTGGCTGCAGCAGTAATGTCCTCCATGGACTCTGTGCTGCTGTCCTCAGCATCTATGTTCACGCAAAACATATACAAGACGACTTTGAGGAAGCAGGTGTGTGTGTTTGTGCCCGAGTGTGCGTGTGTGTGTTTTGTTCAACATTATTCACGGTAACTCAGTTTTTATTGCCCTCTTCATCGTTTTCCTGACAGGCGTCAGAGTTGGAGCTGCAGCGGGTGATCCGTGTTAGTGTGCTGCTGGTCGGCCTGACGGGAACAGGCCTGGCCTTCGGTGACGACAGCGTGTTCGCCTTGTGGCTGCTGAGCGGAGACCTCCTGTACTGTTTAGTCCTCCCGCAACTCATTTGTGTGCTGCACTTCAGCCAGGCTAACAGCTACGGTGCTATCAGTGGTTATCTAGTGGGACTGCTGCTGCGTGGGCTGAGCGGGGAGCCAGTGCTTGGGATCCCTCCTCTCCTCCTGTACCCTGGCTGGAGAGAGGAGGACGGGGTAATCACACAGTACTTCCCCTACAGGACTCTGGCCATGGTCTCCTCTGTGATATCTATTGTTGCAGTGTCCTGGCTGGTAGGGCTAGCCTTCTGTCACCAGTATATTCCTCGATCCTGGGATATACTGGGGGTATTTGAGGAGAACAAAGAGGAAGAGACAGGCAAGGACCCTGTTCTTTTTGAGGAAAAGAACATTATCCTCAATACAAAACTATAGTGTTAACTTGAGTACATCGGCCAAAGTATACACAAACTCCTTTTTATGCAAATTCCTCTCAACCCTCTTCTCTGCACAGACTATTTACGCACACTCCTACGTGACCTGTATTCTCCACACATTGATTCTGAATTATATGCTTTATTTGCACCAATCACTGACCAGCAGTATGTTAATGAAAGAGTTACTGAAGTAGGAAGTTGAGGCACAGTGGTTGTAACTCTTTCTAACAGACCAAGCTTAAGACCATCTTAAAAACCTCAAATTCTGATCTTGATGTCAGAATTTAATTTTCCACCAAGTCTTTATCCTGTTGATGATGAACCGTTTTCTCCTAAATTTCCAATCATGGTAAACAAAAACATTTTCAATTTATGTAGTTGATTCACTCAGACCTTTTCAGTACCTTAAGCTCAACTTGATGTTATTTAATTGTGTAATCATTTAACATTGTCGTACTTTCTTTAGAAGCACCTTTGCCTCTCTACATATATGAAGCACTGAGGGGACAAAGCAATGCAAAGACTCTGAGAAAGCGTTTTCCTTCTTAACAAAAAGCTGTCAGTTAAAGTGTTTACCATTATTTTATTATGTTTTAAAGGTAACATTGTTGAAAGTCAATCAAGATATAGATTTACTAGAATAACTATTTTTTGTTGTTTTGTGATTGCAAGTGTTCATAAAAAAATGCAACAAACTCTGTGTTATCCTTGGATCAGATGGAATCCTTTAGTGTTCATTTGTTTTTCAAAGAAAGAAAGACTGCCACCCTAAACCCTAAAAATGTAAATATAATAAGTACAGTGCTGTATTAGACCACTTGTCATAAAGTCAAGAAAACATAAATATTATAGAAATCTTTCAAAAACGTTTTTAGAATTTAAAAAATATATATATTTGGCTAATAACAAACTGAAATCACAAATTAGTCCTCTTTCAAACATAATAACCAAAAAGCTTTAGATTTTGTACGGCCTCCTTTGGCCTTGATAACAGCTTGCATTCTTGCAGGCATTGTTTACATGTAATTTTCGACAATCTCTTTTGTTTTGAGTTCCAAATCGTTTGGAGAGCCGTTCCCACAGACTTGCTAGATTAAACTTTTGTGTGATAAATCTTTGGACTTACGAAATCCCAAATATGGTCCAGTACTCTAGTTTTCTTTTTCTTGGTATATGAACCCGTTTTCAAACTGAATTCCCTTTTTATACCCAAATTTTAGTCTAGCTTCTCTGCTCAAACTGCAATGCCTCCTTTTTGGCAGTAGAGGGCAATACATGAACACTGAAGCATATGCCAGCCAACCTAACAGCCTGTAGCAAGCTGAATATGGTGTACTGAGGCAGTTCCAGCTCCTTAAAATAATAAGCTCGTATTCATTGCCTAAATCCTCCGTGGAAATATACAAAGTGGATATGTTGCAATTTTTTTCATCACTTAGGCTTCTCCTCTGAAAACAGATATTAAACAACGTTTGCTTACATTAGAGTTTTGTTTTTAATTCCAATTAAGTGTAATTTACATGTTGATTAGGAATGAATGAACTGATATCGTCAATGATGTGGTGAGTATTCTGGAGATTTCATTTAGGCTTAATCTCTTTACTGATATTTTCACATCATTTTCACAAACACCGTGATCTTAATTGAATAGCTTCAAACCCAAAATAATACTAGGTACAATCTAACGCTGTAATTTACAGAAGTAATGTTGTGGACAATTTGTAGTCCTAAGAAAAACACTTGAAATGAATGTAACGATCCACGTTTTAGTTAGGCGTTACGCACCTGTGTGCGAGGTGATTCCTTACAGAGGATGAACAGCGACGCCCCCGCACACTGTACGAGCTGCTCCTGTTGTATGTGCGGGATGGATGAACGCAACGCTGGTAGTAAACTCCTCTCCAGAACAAGGCTCCATGTCGGGTTTTATTTGTGGACCTGTGACGGTCGTATGCAGTGTAACCTATGGTATAGCTCCGGTGCACAGAATAGTGATGACGGTACATGAGGTTTGAAAGAAGTCCTGTTTTGTAATATTTACAGTCTATGGTTTTGACCCATACGCAAGTAATCAAATAAGTTTAAGTAAAATGAAATCACTTACAGGGCCAACTTTGCCGTTTAGCTGATGAAATGTGTTAGTTGTATTTCAAGAACACCCAGGAAAGGTCCAATCTAAGGCTATTATAATGGTATTTGGATGTAAATAATTTGCTCTTAATGGCTATAGGAAAGTTCTACAGAGATTCAATGGTCATTTTCAGTTGGACAAATATTCCTGTTTGTTGTGAAATAACTGATTATTTACAGAATAATGTGAAATGTATTTTAGGAACCAGATAAACAAAGACTAGCATATCATTTCAACATTTTTTTTCTTAATCAGTTGTTGCTGTCCTCTTTTTTTCCTCATTCTCATCTCGTTGTTTCCCAGGATTAGTCTTCAATTAAGTGCCTTTTCTTTTCTTTTCTGTTTTTTATTTTTATTTTTATTTTTACTAAACCCAAATAGTCTATTCAACACTTTGTGCCAGTGAACAGTCTGTAGAAAATGTAAGTCTATTTTGTTTACTTCCAAATAGATTTGATAATCATACACAAAGCTATAAAACATGTTAGCAAAAAAACGGCACAACTTTTAAAGTGATTTAAACAATGTTGATAATCCCATTCAAATGTTGCAATTCAATTGACACAAGAAATAAACTGTGTTTATTAAGCCATGGTTAATCCTTAACATTACTCCAAACAACTTTGATGGTGTATATTAAGCTGTCAACAACCAGAGTTAAAGAGTTTAACAATATTAAATCACAGATGTTGAGCTACTTTATGTGTATAATAAGGCAATTCAAAATTCCTGCCATCAAAATTGTCAGACATTGTAAAAAATGTAATAGTTCATAAAGCACCTGAGACACAAAGTTATTCAGTCAAAGGTTGAAATCTCGGAAGAAATTAATCCCACACAGCCTGTTGCCTCGTCTAACACGGTTAGTGCACGGTTGTGCTCAGTTGTCCACAGGAAATTTTGTAAGACAAGAAGCCATCATTTTCGAAAAAGAGTCAGGATAAAGAAACTGTATTTTATTAATGAATGCATTAGTGTATGTCACTTAATGATGCACTGAAAAAACACACATCTGCTGACAATTGACTGCATTTAATAGACATTTTAAGAAATTCCTAAACTTAAAGGTATTTTCTTAAAGACAAAATCTTCTTGATGGGCAGGTGTGCATTTTCGAACACAGATAATACTGTTTGAAACAATGTTTGTTTAACTGCAATGTCTGATAGAGACCCTTTAGGGTGTCAGTGTGGTGTCATGTGCTGCTCTCCATCTTATTTCACACATATTTCACACATCTTATTTCACATGATACAGTACTTATATGTTGCAGATACAATTTTTTCATAGCAGGACAATGAAAGACGTTTGTTTTAATTAATGTAAAGAGTAACAATTAATTTAAGTATAATCAGTGCCTAGTTTATGTTCCCAAATTGTGTTTCGGTCCAAGACAATCATTTCGCAACCTTTTGTCTTGGCAGTTTTTTTCAGCACATTTTAGCAACAAGGCAAACGAAAGTGCTTCACAAAACACATGAAAATTAAAAGACAAGATTCAAAAAACACATAACAATAGCCAAATAAAGAAGATCAACTATGAAAATATGTATTAAAAAGGTGGTTCAGGTTGGGAACCACATGATAACTCACAGATAACCCTATGAAAACTAACAAATAGCTTAATACTAAGGAATAACTTTTTTATGGAGCCCCTAAAATCCCAAAACGTAAAGATAATTATCTTGTGCGCACAAGATACCTATAGGCTATATTTTGTTCTTTCTGGGACTTCAGGGGCATATATGACAGTAGTAGACAGCAGTATGACATTAAGTTCTGTATGATCCTTTTAGACTAAATGCAGCATAAAGAAGAACATATATAATAAGCCACGCCAGGTAACACTTTACATAATTCGCTCTACCAACACAAGTAGCAACTTCAAACTTCACCATTAGGCAAGGACACTAAACATTTCCCTTCAGAGTTGTTAGTCTAGACCAGAGGTCTCCAACCTTTGAGATACTTTAAACAAATGAAAGTGGCCATGAGCTAATTGCATTTATTTAGATAGCACACATCAGCTAAATTAAGCTACTTTGTACAAGTGTGGAAAAATAAAGCAAATCAAAGCCCCAAAAAACAGGAATATTTGACACTGCTTATCATGCCACATAGTTATGTTAGCCTACTGAAAATTCACATCAATGTCCCAGAAAACATCACTGTTTTACACTTATTTTTATGGGCCAAGTACATGAATAGTGATGAGGGGTATATTTATTGTCCTCTGATTTTTTTGTTTGTTAATTTTTAACACAGTCAGTCAACCTATAGGCCAGCTACTGAAAACCTGCCCACGAGTTACTACGGCAGCTCCCGAGCTACCTGTTGGAGACCCTGGGCCCTGGTCTAGGCCTGTACGTCGAGCTACTTTTAGACAAACTTTGGATTTACAAATCATGCACTCATATGTTGTGCAACTCTTATTGCACGACACATCTGTTGGCAAGTTTTTTTTTTCTCTCGAGGTAAGAGCTCGAACTACACAAAAGGCGAAGTTAGTTTTATCAAAGTACCGATCACCTTGAGAGTCTTTAGTCCATGAAATGTCTCTCGTCCAATCAGATTCTTTGTTACAACCACAGACATAAAAAGAAAAACTAGAAACCTGATCCACCCACGTCATCCCCACAGTATATAAATTACATTATTATTATTATTATTATTGAATTGACAACATGGAGGCTACATTTTTCTAAGACCTGAAACTCGTTGGGACAAATAGTTCAGCATGTCTTTAATCTCGTTGACTCTGGGTGGACGCGAGGGTTCAAATCCACTCCGCGTTTTCGCCCTCCCCCGGCCACCTTATCCGTAGCACTATGTGTCTCTGAGTGAGAGAAGCCGACTCTTGTTTACAGCAGAGATTCCACGGAGGAGCGGAGACCCACACAGCCTGCTGCTGCTGCTGCTACCGAGGGCGAACCGCTTGGATATCGCCCCCCCTGGATTTACATACTCTCGTTTATAGAGGATACATTCAAAAGAAGAAACAGTCGTAAAAAAAAAAAGGACAACTTCTTGGGTTTATTCTCTCTCACACCCAGCAGCCCGAGGTCGTCTTGCTTGGAGAGAGCTGGAGACCCATTCTCCTGCGTGGCACAAGTCTGCTGTTTTTCTTTTTTAGCTGCAAATCCGGATTGACTGCGGAGCTAAAGTCCGAGCGAGAGGAGGCTGGAAGATCGGTTTAAAAAAACGACTTCTCACCGCTGGGGATCGATAGCCTCTTTGATAGTTGAATGGCATAAGCGAAAAAAGGGGGTTTTCATTCATTTTCAGCCTCCCAGCCACCACCCCTGTGGATCTGGACGCGTTTTTACAGACCCCTTCTCCTCCCCTTAATATAACACACAGGCATTCATACGAGAAACGACACTGGCTTTCATTTGCAATGCTGGTTAAAGGTTGCTGAAAAATACATTTTAATCTTCAGATTTCTTGTTGAAAACACCCGGGCCTGATAGCACTGTAGGCGCACTGCTGTTTTCAAGAGATGGAGACTGAAGATGGGGATTACCATCATTTATCCGGAAAAATCACTGGCTTGTGTGCCATACCGACCGACATCAAAGTATCCTGTGATTGGCAAAAATAGCAGACTGTTTTAGCATTTTTGTTGTTGTTTTTGGAATCCTTTGTTCTTACGATTTATAAGCATACACATTCAATAATACGTAGGCTTTTTAAAAAAAATATCGATAGAGCCAATCATCCTACAATAGCAAACAACGCATTTGTAGGCTACCACAGAGTAGCAATTTTGGGCTACATTTGTTCCCTACCATTTCTTTTTCTCCTTTATTTTTTTTTTTTTAAAGATTTCTTTCTATAAAGGTGTGCAGGCTACTATAGCCACTGCATTTAGCCTAAGGTTGTTTTGTTTTTGTGGAAGAGGAATAATGTTAAAGAACATGAGATCTGACACACCGACCTTGTTTTGGGCTCTGATGCTGTCTGTCTCCACCATCTGCATCTGGTCCACGCATGGAGAGAGTAAGTGTGATTATTTTTTTCTTCATAATTTCTGTGTTGTACATTTTTTTTGTAGCAAGTGTATTGTTTGTAAAGGGAAAGTCCATTCTCAGTACACAATGTGTGCTGTGTAACCCACTTTATCCTCTTCTAAAGCACTTTATCTGGATTAAAAAAATGTCTTTTTTGCCCTTCTAAATATGACTATGTTATTCAAACAAAAAATCGGGGGTGGGGGGGGGGGTTCTTTTAGGCATATTACGATGTATTCTCTCAGGATAAACGTAATAACGTTGTATGTCACCGACATGTACCTTCTACTTCTAAATGAACTGAGGACCATGTGCTAGCTGAAGCTGTCCGTCACTGGCTGAAACACTATTACGCAAACTCTCATTTATTCTGCACAATGTCCACCTCCTTTAATGAAGCTCTTTTGGTTTGTTTGGTTAACAAGGACAGACACTCGATACGTGTCGCTTTAAAGACTTCCAGGTCAAACAAGGAAGAAAAAGCAGAGGATGAATCCAAAGAGCAGAGCTGAAGGTTACTACGACCATGTGGCCATTTTGCTTTTCGTGGCGAGGCGTCGCTGCGCATGAACAACCTGGAACAGACTTCACAATTTGCTTGTTTGAAGGACGTCATATTAACCAAAAAAATATATAAAAAAAAGAGCAGCCCTTCTACCGTTTACATTAAACTCACTGTGAATAAAAGGTATCTAGGCTGTCTATTTTTTCTCCAGAGCTCATGTTCAGAAAACACAGCTGTAATCTGTTCTCATAGAAAGTCTTAAAATGAGTTTTAAACTCACCTGAATCTCAGCTGCTCAAATCCGATTTTATCATCTGACTTTCTATTTTTAGAAGCTTTGGGAAACTGCCTAAACGTTTCTTTAAAACAGGGAGAAGAAAATATAGCTTAAAATTGTAAAAAAAAAAAAAAAAGAAAGAAAAAAAGTGAAGTAATTTATTGCTTGTAATTTAGTAAATTGGACTCTTATTATTGTGAGACTTCCCTAGAATTAAGAAACTCTTGCTTTAACTGTGTTTGTGTGTGAAGCTGTAATGTCTTTTCTACAGTGGTGAGTTTTGTGATTCATAAATGAAAGCACATTATGAAGTTATCTCATTAGACCCAAGGTCATCTTTATACTCTGCAAATAACAGCCAGAATCAAAGCTGTCTTTTCCATTTGTTAAATATAGAAATGACTGTATAATCAGGATAAATGAGAGCTGCGTTAGTTCTTATTGCTTAGTACATAAAATGCTGTCACTGCTGATGAACAGTAGGTAAGGCCTGTCAGAGAAATGGCCTGATTTGGCCTAGTCCATTATACTGTTTCTAAACCTCTAAATATATATATATATATATATATATATCAAAAAAGTTTGGAAAAATTGAATAACTTTTATTCATTTCGTTCTTGAAACGAGGAAAAAAGTATTGCTTAAATAGCCAAAATCTGTAAAAAAAAAAAAAAAAAAAAAAAAAGCTCCTTGTTATATACACTCATCTGCCACTTTATTAGGTACACCTTAATGGTACCGAGTTGGACCCCCTTTTGCCTTCAGAACTGCCTTAATTCTTCATGGCATAGATTCAACAAGGTGCTAGAAACATTCCTCAGAGATTTTGGTCCATATTAGCATGATAGCATCACACAGTTGCTGCAGAGTGGTCGGCTGCATATGCATGAGATGAATCTCCTGACCCACCACATCCCAAAGGTGCTCGATTGTCTATTGAGACCTGGTGACTGTGGATTCCATTTGAGTAAAGTAAACTCACTGTCATGTTCAACAGTCCAGTTTGAGATGATCTCTGCAACCTGTTATCCTGCCTAAAGTAGCCAAGATGGGTACACTGTGGTCATAAATGGATGGACATGGTCAGCAACAATACTGGACGTGTTGTTGCTCGTTTGCATACCACGGTTGTAACATGAGGTCATTTTAGTTTTACCCTTCTTTCAGTACAAACCTTGTCCAGCCACTGTTCTCTGACCTCTGGCATCAACAAGGCATTGACACCCAAAGAACGGCTGCCTACTAGACATTTTCTCTTTTTCTGACTATTGTCTGTAAACCCTTGAGATGGTTGGACGTGAATATCCATTTACTGAAATACTCACCACGTCATGTTCAAAGTCAACAAAATCCCATTCCTTCCCCACCCTGATGCTCAGTTTGAACTTCAGAAGATCATATTGACCATGCCTAAATGCATTGAGATGTTGTCATGTGATTGGCTGATAAGATATTTGCATTAAGAAGCAGTAGAAACACAGATAAAGTGGCTGGTGAGTGCATGTTAAAGATGGATATATTTAAATTAGCCTCTGCTCAATATGTCAAAGACCTGATCCTCTAAAGACTTCAGCCACACACCAGTACATTAATCATTTTTGAGGTCTCCCCTGTGCATCTTCTCAACCGGTGTAGTGTGTCTGTATAACTTGGTTATTCAGGGAGTTAACCTCACTTCTGTTAAATCTAATTTGTCTGTTTCTGAGTGTAACGGTGAAGAAGACAAGTTGACATGTGAGGGAGACACAGTGCCTGATTTTATTAGCATCCTAATAGAAGTTAAAAAAAAAAAAAAAAAGTGGTCCCATTGAGTAGTGATGCTAACCCAGCCATGTAGGAGGTGCATTTCTTTGCACCCATCCTGAGGCAGTGTGACACCCATAAACACAGCAGGGGGCTGGGAGACAAGTGGCTGTTTTTTTTTTTTTTTAAAGATCTTTAAACTCTGTGGTTTAAAATACATCAGAACAAATAGTTCAGCGGTGGTGACGAAGAACAAGAAGAGAGAGAACGTGTCCTTCAATAGCCTGTACAGAAGATCAGAATTTCCAGCTTCTGTCAACACTTAATGGACAATTAAAAGCTCCATGAGGGGTCAACACTTTTGTGTTTTGTTTTGGTAATCCATCCACACATAAAATGTAATTATGCTCCCTCTTAACTCTCACCATAGTTAAGTTTCCATGCCATGCTTCCAAGTATGGTGCACATACGTCTCAAAAGGGAGAGAGAGAGAGAGATACAGACTTGGTGTTTAGAAACACAACGTGCAAAAATACACTCGCAAGACAAACAGACTTGGGTTTGTTGATTGGATGAGCAGAGAGTTTATGTACCGTTTTATTGGCTTTTGCTGTCTACACAGAGGAGCGCCCTCCAGTATGGACCGATGCACTTTTTGCTTCATCACTTGGCATCACTACTATTAGAGCTATAAATAGATTTGTCACCAGCAACATTGGCTCAGGGGTTGTGTGAGTACAGGCATCCTCTGTCCTGTTCCATGAGGGCACTCCACTGTTGCTGCTCAGTTATTTATGAAGGGACGTGTTGCTCCAGAAAACTTGAATGGCAGCCTAAATAATCAAACGTCAGCGAGTATTGTGTGTGACAGGCCCGCCCTCCCACCTTTACCCTTTTGGCTCTGGTGAGTCGCAGTGCAGATCTCCTTGTCATGATGGAGCAAGTGGCTGTCCCTCTACTCCAAGGTGTCCCGTCTCCATCTTGTGACTCGGGCTACATGGTTATAGACACACACACGCACACACACACACACACACACACACACACACTCCACTTAGTTGCTCCCCTCCCCCCTTACCCGGGGCTCGGCTGGATGCAGGAATGCCTTGACTCACCCCTAGCGAGAGAGTATAGTGGAGTGTTCGAGCCTTTTGCTGTGTGTAAGTAGTTCGTTGTGCATCTGTGTGTGTGTGTGTGTGTGTGTTTTGCAGCAGGACTCAGTGTGACAGCCTGAGTCAGTGGCGTGCCCCTGTGTGAGGATGTGAAAGTGTGTCACTGGGCTAGTTTGGGCGAGCGTATTCAAGCGCCGTCCTGCAGCTCCTGCAGGCTGCCAGCTGAGGTTTACAATGCTTAATTAAACACTTTATTTCAAGTGGTCTGTCATTGGATTTGCTCAAATGCAGTCTCTGGCCAGCCACACACACATCATCATGGGCTGCCAGTTTAATGGCCCGTAGAGTATTGTTCAATTTGTGAGGTAATTGCAAATGTGAGTTCTTCTAATGGACGGCACTCACCATATTAGTAAAAGCTGGTCATCGAAGAGTTAATAAGGATCTGTCCTGAATGGAGAATGTGTCAGGAAAAGTTTCCTCGGAGAGGTGTTTCCGGGTTAATGGTGGGGATGCTTTCCTCATCACGATGGTTCTGTTGATTGTCAGGCTGCTTTAAGATGTAAATGTTCGTAAGCTGTTATTAAATCAGTGTCCTGCAGTGAGTGGAGAACATTGGTTTACAGACACTCTTGTAAAAGAGTTTTTTTTATTTTTTTAAAACAAGTTCATAACATTTCAAAATGAAAACAAGTCCCTTGATTTTCTTCCTCTAAATATTAAAGTTTTGTCTTCTTCCACTCATGATTTTAGAATTTATAAGATGAATTCAACCTTAATTTAATTCTAGAGGAATCAGTGGGAGTGTAATATGTCCTTAACATCAGGAGCACAATTTAAACTGAACAAACGATTGAGCAAAGTAAATGAAATGAAACCAGTTAATGGAGATCGAGCGCAGCATAAAGGAGCTCTGTGATGAACAGTTACATTCAAGAGTTGAATGTAACTGTATACAAACTGAATTTTCAATTGATCTGCAGACGGGAAATGTTCTCATACATTATTAGAATCAGAATTAGCTTTTATTGGCCAGGTATTTTTTTTTTAACACACATGAAATTTGTACAATGTAAACATTAAATAGTAACAATGAGCTCAAATAAAAACAATAACAAATGCATTTGTATTTTGCATTTGTATTTTGTTTGCATGGTGGATATCAAGCATTGGCCAATCACAGGAATACTTTTGGAGCAGTTAAAGCAGGAATAGATATGTGGCATCACACCATAGTAACTTAGCACATCTGTCATGTCTCGTTTTAAGAAACATCTGGCCTTTTGTAACTTTATTTCTCTATTATTAAAAAGTCAGTGTAAAGTCCCCCCCCCCTGCCCTTTCCCCTAATTTAGTTTGGTGGAGTGTTTGTGTGTGGTTGTAGTTGTTATGATGGGCAGTGTAGTGTTACTGTTTGGGGTTTTGCTGATATCTGAGCCACACAGTGTGAAGTAAAGTCCACTGAGGGGAAGTGGCCCACCAGACCGCTGGTCAGATGACTTCCAGTATGCTGCGGATTAGGGCCAGTTGATGTGGCAGGTGTGAGGGGATGTGACTGCTCGGTGACCAGCTCCCTTGCTGCTTCACTTGTTGTTGGAGTTTATTGGAAGTGTTTTATTCGAATGCTTTTTTTATTCATGGTCAAAAAGGAACATTATACTGTCTTAGTTTTGGGAGTTATTTATTGACTATAATATATATTTTATTTTATACTCGTCTAAATCTCACGTAAGCTCAAAGGAAGTTTTTTGCAAGAGCTTATTCAACTTTATGTTATAAATATAACTGTGGCAGACATTGCAACAATTAAAATGATTTTGGAACTTTAATTATCAGCTACACTGGATAAGAAAGAATCATTTTTTAAACCTTGAATTGTGTCTGATATTTTGTTTGGCAAAGCTGTCCTTAAACCAAGATGTGGTGTTTCAACATGGCGTTTGTTTTAGATATTATTAACTGAAAAAAATGATAAAGGTATATTATAGTGCATATAAACTGTGTGAAGCTCTAACAGTTCTTCTGGACTCATTGCATTGCTAAACACAAACCTGAGTTCATATTAAGTTTAGATAAAGAGTGACCATTAGCCTTGCCTAAATCTGCCAAACTTCCACCAGGTCATGTCTGGGTGTGTTTGTGTCTGTGTGATGACATTTCCAGTGAGGGCCAGGGCAAGGTTTATCAATCACAAACACGATCCAGTGGATCCCCTTACGCTGTGGAGATATGTGTGTTTACTCAGCAGTGTGAAGAGCAAAGAGAGAGAGAGAGAGAGAGAGAGAGAGCAGGGACAGAGACACGCTCATGAATGCAGGCTTGTACCCCCCTCTGTTCTGACCCAGGCACTTGCATATCCACATCGCTCTCAGGTCTTTCCATTTTTTTCCCCCTCAGGAATACATTATGAGCATTTAGAGGTTTATGTTTGTCTTGGTTTTAGACCTCTGATAGCCCTGCTTGGCAGAAACCTGATCTCTCCCGTCGACACAGTATCTCTTTTTGGCTCCCCCTCTTCTTCCATTCCCTGGCCAGACGCCCCCGATTTTATTAATGCCCTCATCAGGAAGTGGGACCCAGAGTTTCTCTTTACCAACAAACAAATTAGTCTTTGTATTTGAGTGGCTCCACCCCCTCTTCCCTCCCACTCTGGCTGCCAGAGAAGCTGGAAGAAAATTCTGAATGAAACAAAGAAGACATGCAGTTCGATGGCTCACAAGTGGAGCCCAGGGGCATTGGTGTTGATTGGAGAAAGCAAATACTATGTTCTACTGGAGTAATCGTTTCCGTTCTAAATTTGGAGGAGTGAAACACCCTGTCAGCAGCAAATATAGCCCATTCATCCCCCAAAACAATGCTGCTTCTATTTTTGGCAGAATGGTTTCAACAAAGAACACCAAACATGGCCGTTTTTTTTTTTTGTCTCTGCTGAAGTTGAGTTAATTTACTTACAGGGACAATTGAAGAGCACTCCACATTGTAGGATCAACATAAGACGGGTAGAACAACCTCGGCCTAATTTTTAGAACAATTTTCCAATTTGTTTAAACATATTTTTGCGCCACACATTGGATTTTAGGCCTGAAAATGATTCTTTCCTCTTTCCTTTTGTACCCGAGCCGTAGTCTGTGTTGTGACTGGTCTCCAAAAGCTCTGATTGAAAACATGCCGGTATGTCTCATCGGACAGGAGACTTGACAGTGTTGCTCACTGCGAAAGCATCTTAAGCCTCTGTAAGAACTTAACAGGTTTAACCAAGGAGCTCATATGTCAAGGCATTTCCTGTGCTGACCTTCTTTTAGACATTCACAATAATATGCAACCAGTTTTAGCATTCGCCAGTTCTGTTATCAGGAGTCTGTGCAGATACAATGAATACATGTCGGAGTGGCTATAGTAATTAACAGAAAAGGGGGTAGTGCTTTTTTTTGTTCCATGCTGATAAAATCCCTTAAAAAATGATTGATGTATTGATAAAAGTGATTTAAAAATCACCTGGAAAAAACAAATCCCCTGTTCACACGAAAGGCATTTGAGAGTGGAAAAGTTTATAAGTGGATGAAAAGGGTAATAGAAAGCGTTGGAAATGGACGAGTCGATAGTGGAAACGGATAGTTGGAAAACCCTGGATTAGTGTCTTTGTTAGCTCAAAATGTTGGGTGAAATGTAATCTAGGCTAAAAATGAACTAGTAGTGTTTAGTACCCGCTTTAAAACAACACACCTTTTAATGAAGTAATCAATATAAAAATGTTGGTACATGACTTATGGCGGTGAGTATGTTCTCTATGTTCTACAAAAAAGTCAATACAGCCGCTGCATTAACAGCCCAGAAACATTATGTTTACACTGCCCATCATTAAGTCCCATGTAAAGCAATTGATAGGCTGCATTAGATTTCTAAATAATGAATGGTGTCTTTGTTGATAGAGTGTGTGTGTGTTCATGTGTTTGTGTGGTTTTAAGTGTTGTTTGTACAGTTCTGATTCAGACGTTGGGGTTATCTAAACATTAACAGAGAAATGAAGAGTCACCTTTAATATAAAAAAAATGTCTTCTGCTCTGCTTACTTTCATGTTCCACAATCTCAGTGGTTAGAGTCAAAAAGCTGCCCAGAGAGAACATTCAGGATAAAAAAAAAAACAAACCCATGAACTTCTGTTCGACCCTGCAGAGACGTGGTGGTTCACAGCTCTGCATTAACTGTATGCATCACAAGTAGCACCTTCACTATCTTGACTAACAGGATTATCTGCTTCAAGAAGATTATTATGATTAAAAGCTTTTGCCAGCGGTTATCTTTCTGCTAGTCTATCTGTAGCGCTACCGTATTGTAAACCGGGCACTTCAAACTCTCTTTGACTCCATGTTTCTCTTTTGAGGAAAAAGTGGAGAAATGTTCACGCTGGCTCTCTTGTGTCTTTCAGTCTGTACGCCGAGTATTGACATCCGCAATGAGATCAGCGAATTCAAGCGGCTGGAGAACTGCACGGTGGTGGAGGGCTACTTGCAGATCCTCCTCATCATCGAGAAAACCAACAACGTCCACCAGGAAGGCTTAAGCTCCCTCAGCTTCCCAAAGCTGACCGTCATCACCGACTACCTGCTGCTGTTTCGCGTCACGGGCCTGGACAGCCTGAGCACGCTCTTCCCCAACCTGAGCGTCATCCGGGGGCGAAACCTCTTCTACAACTACGCCCTGGTGATCTACGAGATGACGAGCCTGAAGGACATAGGCCTGTACAACCTTCGGAACATCACCCGTGGCGCCATGCGGATTGAGAAAAACCCTGAGCTCTGTTACCTGGACTCAGTGGACTGGTCTCTCATTATGGATGCTGAGTTCAACAATGTCATCAATGAGAATAAGAAATCAAAGGAGTGCGATAATGTGTGCCCGGGCATCATGGAGGATAACCCTCTTTGTCAGAGGACGTTAATCAATGACAAATACGACTACCGCTGCTGGACGTCCACCAAGTGCCAGAAAGGTAACCTGACGTTTTTGTTTTCTACTTATTAATGTCGAGGATGCTTTTAAAGGGCGTGTTTTCTCCCGACGTGAAAATAGCTGCAGCGTTTGAGTGATCTTTAGTGATACAAGTTTGGGGAAAAAGCAGATTTGACTTTGATCTAAGTAGGTGGTTTCCAGTCACATAAACATACTGCATGTTTTTTTGTTTTTTTTCCCACCACAAATCCCATGAATCTATGCAGTGTTTTTCCTTCATTTCCGTCAGGCTGCAAGGATTGTCCACGGGCCAGTGCAAACATTTCCTCTCTGTTCATTATAGAGACCTTGTCTTCAGATCAGGCTATTTGTGGAGTGAAGGATGGCTGCAATAGAGTGCCAGGTATTAGGAAGGCATACTGAGTTGAGGTTGAAGTTGCTCTTCCAATAAACGAGCTAGTCTACCTGTCTGGACCATGTCGGTTAAATATTTGCCTTAGGGACCCCCCCCCCCCCCCAATTTATTTAAAGGGGTTTATTGAAGAATCACAGGGAGAGTCGTCATTGCTTAATGTCAGACCAGTGTTGGGGTCATGGAGTTTTAAAAGCAGTTCAGAGGATCATACTGGGGTCATGAGGGGTCATACTGTTTTTTGATCTGCAAGTTGGAATTACGTTATAATTCTTACCTCTGTTTGTCGATCATTTGTGTTGCTGTTTGGAAAAAAAACAAGCAACAACAAAAAACAAAAACAGTAGCAGCTTGTGGAAACATTACATATTCCCATCCCTCCTTTTTCTCTTAAATTTCAAAGCTAGGGACAGCTAGTGCTTTTTCATAAAAAAAACTAGGACAAGCGGATCAGCTGTCGTGTTCCTCTTCAAAACCCCCATTGAAGGAACTGCAAGCCTTTGTAAGACACTTCAGTCTTTGTTTTTTTTGGTAGAAATGTTTTGTTGCTTTCTGGCGTACAAATGCAACAATTTTATACCACATTTCTTTGTTTTTGTCTTGCAGCTGTCTGAACATATAAAACTTACACCCCCCCCCCCCTCTAAAGGCCTTCTGTGCTTTATTTGTATCTCTTCTCGGATAGCGCAGAGGGGCTGGGTTATGAATAATTTTTCACTGTGGCAGCCGAGGCCACATATATTATTCTTCAAACACAAAAGGGCCATTGATATTTTTATCAGAAGATCACATTCCTCTGCAGACTGCACTTTAAAAAAAAAACAAACAGTCTCCCATCCCAACACTTGAAATGGTAATCACAAAAAAAAATCCTAAAGGCTTTTAACTTGTCTTTATTGCTGAAACACTTTCACGCAATTAAAATATTTTAGAAGGTACTCAAGGACATTATGAATGCTATAAAATCATTATGCTACTGTATCACACACATCTCAATAAAGAGTTTAAGCTGTTTCAACACCCTGATAAGATAGAATGGATCCAGCTGTGACCTTGTATCACTTTGCTGCTGATACAGATTTAGCATTTAGTTGTATGTTCCTTGTATTTTTTTTTTCTTCTCGTGTGTACTAACTACACAAATCCAAGATATACTGTGTCTATGAAAGCACTTATTTGGTCCAACTTAGTTTGTCCCAGAAACCTTGTTGCAGACTCACAGCTCTTTCTCCCATTTTCTCTGTCCTGTCATCATTTTCAAGTAACAGTGGGAAAATGTCCCTCCAGAGTTTTTCTATTGAAGACCAGTGTACATCTCTCGGGGGTCAAACGGCACCCTCGTTCAACTCCCGGGACCCTCAGAACAAATAGTAGAAATCAAGCTTGGGTGACCCGGTCTGTTCCTACAGGAACATGATGGTGTTTATTGTTGTGTCTCTGTTTAGTCTTGGTTACAGTGCTCTGCTGGGGCTCCCTGCGTGTTGCTATTGATTAATTGATCCACACAGAAGGCTTTGGGAATTTAAAAATGTATGTCCCTCTATGGGAATGTCTTAAAAAGAAGTGGTTTACTACAGTAAAAAAAAAAAAAAAAAGTATTGATAGGACAGATTGAAGATAGATCTCTGAGGTGAGTCAATATTCCAGCCTTCATGCACAGGTAACACTTTTCACCCTTTTACTTAAAGCCTGATGTGTCTCTCCATCTTCTTCCTGCTTAGTGTTTAACATTCATCTCTCCTCCCCCTCCCCTCTCTGCATAATTGCCTTGTTTTTCTCCAGTACAGATGTTCCTTCAAGGGCATTCAGCGGTTTTCTAGTCAATACAGTCTCCTCTTTAATTACGCTACATGAGGAGGGAGAGATGTCTGCCCTGCACTCTACTTTAGCCTCGGGGCCTCGTAGTGCTTCATGGAGAAACAACAAAAACTCCTCTTTCCGCATGTTTGTCCACCCAGCAGAATCAGATTCCCACTACAGATTTGTGTGCCTATGTGTTATAGGAGGGGAGGGGGGGGGGACATTAATACAATGCTGGACAGATTAGCCAGGTTAATGCTGTAGGTGAAGAGAGTGGGAGTGACTATGCTGGGTGGTACAGATTGGAGCAGAAGTTCTGGATGTCTTTTTAGTGGCAGGCAGTGATGCGTAGAGAGGCCCTGACTGAGGAGCCACTCGCAGGGGGAGGAGGAGGAGGAGGAGGGGCACTCAGGGGAAATGTCAGACAAATGTCAAGTATACAAGCTCGACGGCAGGCTCGGAGGGTTGAAAAATTCCCGTCCCTCCCCTTGTTTCCTCCCTCCTCCTGCTCCGCCTCCTCATAAATCCTCGCTCTTCTTCCCTGCTCCTGTTTTCCTCTCTTCTTCAACCCTGTCCGTCTCTTCTTTCCTCGCTTGTTTTCTCCACTTGGCTTAGCCTCAGCCTGGATCTCATCTCCGATTGTCCTTGTCAGCTGATTTGCTGGTGTTTCCTCCTCTATTTTCACCTCACTCCTTTCCGCAGGGCTTATCAGGGGCTGTTAACAGTTCTGGCTGTCAGATATCTCTGCTCTGTTTACTTGTCGGAGACATTCTCTCATCACTGCAGTGGTCACAGCCAAACGGCCTGTTTGGCCTAGACCTTGGATCCTCTGACACGGCACACTCTTGTTTGCTTTGAATTTTTTTGGGGGGGGGTGGGGATCTTGTGACTTTAAAAGTGTCTGGCTTCCCTCAGATAGCTGTCCTCAGGTCTCTGTGTTTGCTGCAGACAGGCCTGTACCTTCTCCCCTTGGCTCCAAAGCAAAAGCAGATAGGCAAGAAGATTTCTAAAGCTGCTGTGTCCATGCCCGCTCTCAGGGCAGGTTAGTCTTCATAGCTCCACAGGGAGGCACACACTCTCCCACTGGTCCTCACATAACTCACATGTCTCCTTTTATGTGATAGAATATTGGCTTACAATATGGACAACCTCAGAGGCGCTCTGCTCTAATTTCTTCACACTTGCCTCCTAATGATTTGAAAGGACACCACGTCCTAAATGTTGTGTTTATATATGAAAGGAGCAGAGAAATGTCAAACGTTAACTCTGTGAAAATGGTCCCGACATGAAACTTCCTTTTTCTTTTTGAGAAATCAAAACTCAAGTTAAAGTGTTGTGTTGTCAGTTTCGATATTGGAGTATGAGCCATCGTTGTGTGAGAGATGAAATGACCTGCTGTCCCGTTCTGTTGCAGACAGTCTGTGCTCTGTGTGTCCTTGTGCTGAACCCAGAAGAAACTAAAACATTTTGGAGCCTGTGGCAGTTGGACGAGCTCTCTACTGGCCTGGGAGACTTTTGCATTTGATAACATGTTTACTTCGTCTTTGCCAGAGAGCCACTTGATATCTCTGGTCTAAGTGCTCTGACCTGAGCCCACTTCACAACAGGGGAAAACAGTTTCTCTTATAAGATGCTGTTACTGTAGGGTAAGCAGGTTCACATAGTCAGACAGAATACTGTTTGCAGATTTCTACTCCGTACCAGTGTCTCCTTTTGCTCTGCAATTTACAGTCCAGAAAACAAACTAACTATGTTGTTTTAACTTCAGCATTAAGCAGGCCACTGGTTCTTCCTCAGGATTTTAACCTTTGAAAAAATGTGTCAGAATTGAAATAACATAACTTAAAAAAACATAATTCCTTCTATTTTAATGAGCTCTGTCGCAAATGTTGATCGAAGTTAAAAAAATATATCAGGAATATTTTCACCAGGGAATTTGGCTCCTCAGAAAACTCTCAGGGCTTGTGTAAATCAGTCTCTGTTGCAACGACAGAGCTCAAACCTTTTGTTGTCGAGTGTAAAATCACCTTGCAGGATAATGCTGTGAATATCCTCATAAGAACCACATTCATGACTTTTATGTGCATAAGGTACGGTCAGTAGGTTGGGCTGGTGTGGAATGAGTCTGCCCCTTTAAGTGTATAAGGTAGACATTCTTGCTGGCTTAGTCATTGCAGTTGTGAGGGGATAAAGAGGGGAAAACACACAGCACAGGCTGTATGTGCAGGGTCACATACAGACTATTTGTTGGCTATAAGCAGGAGCTGAACTGATTCTGGTGATGATGTGTAGGTCAATGAGAAGTCAATTTTGTCTTTTGTAAATCTGGTTTGTTTCTGTTTGTACCTTTTTACAGCCAACAACAGATCTGAGGAAAGTTTTAAATATTTAATGGCTTTTCTAAAGCTTATCAAAGTCCTGTGGTTAAAGGGACAGGAAGCAGGAAAAGGCTCAGATTCCAGTTCTTGATAGTCTCATGCTTTCCTGGGGGCATGTGGAGCACTGTGACTCAGTGCCCATGCATCCGATGTTTCCACCTGGCATGAGCCGCTGGCCTGCACCCTGCTCCATTTTGTACAAAGCTTAGGCAGGGTGCCAGAGTTAGAGATGGCAGTGTGGTCAATCACACTCATTCATTCCTGCCCTCCCACAACCAGCTGACTAAAGAGTGAATAATCAGATCCATCTATCCACTGCCCTGCTTAGATTTTCTTTCCGTTCAATGTGTCGGCACAGCGTCCTGGGAGCGGAGAAAGTGGGTCTGTGATGGCTTACTACCCAACATTACAACACATAACTGTAGACAAAGTACAACTGATGTTAAACATGTAACACATATCTGAGAGAGAGAGAGAGAGAGAGAGAGAGAGAGAGAGAAAACATCAGAGTAAGTGGACAGAACTTACCTTATTTCTGTTCTTAGACTTCATGTCTTTTTAAAAGTGAACCAAGGGCTCGAGGAGAAACAACAGGCTGTAAATAGTTTCCTGCGTGTGTGTGTGTGTGTCTATTCTTTGTGCGTCTGTGAGCAATGTGAGTGGCTGCTTCTTTTCTTATTCCTTCTACTGTAGCCGCTGCATGGACCTCAATGTTAAAAATGTCTTTAAACTTTGATTACAGTCATATTTGATTAGCTACGTTTTCCAGGATTTATATCAGTGAATGTGTAAAATAATTCGAAGGAGGAGCTAATGAAAACGTTGCTGGTGCACTGTGAGCTGCATGATAAACAAGCTGTCTTTCATGATCAAAAAGGTAGATTTACAAATTATGTATTTATCTTTAAATTGAGACTAATGCATTTTAAGTTCACAATTGTTGGACCTTTAAAACCAACACGTGTTCTGTGTGTCAGCTAAAGAGGTTTTCTGACAGATACAAAAAGGCTATGTTTGGAAAGAGCTACGCTAGCAGTGTGCGCTGTTTATGCAAATTACAGTTCAACTTTTAATTGAAATTTTACATTTGTGAAGAATACTTATAAGAGATGTAAGAGAGTTGAAAATATAACAATGTTTTAGTTAGTTTAGCTAACACTGTTTTGATGTAAACGTTGTGCACTATAAATAAATTGTTAACACAGATTGCGAAGTAATTTCATAATCAAAGAAGCACAATGTCTTTTAAAAAAGGACTAAATCTAAGCGTCTGTAACTTCGACATTCGGCCTTCATCTCTCACACAGCTCACTTTGTGAATGTAACTCTTGTGAACTGTTAGCAGTAAATATTAGCACATGTAGCCCAAACAGTACCCAGAGCCTGAGCGCTCTTAAAACAGAAGGGGAAACTCTCAGTTAGGCTACAGAAAGTTTTTTTTCTGCTCGTTTGGTTTTATTAGTTGCCTGTGGACTTGAAAGAGGCCATGAGCTCGAGTGGGCGTGTGTGATTGGTCAGAAAGGAATTCTTTTTTTCCCCCCATGCTTTTATAAGTTTTCTATCCTTCCCAAACGCAAAAATTGTAACTTCTTATATTTTCCTTCATTCTTGAACAAAGTGTGGAGAAACGTAGGAAAAGCCAGAGACGTGTGGACGGCTATCGCTAACTTTTAATTTAAAAAAAACCAACAGTATTTTAACATAATTTCAGTTTGATTGCAAGTAAACAAAGACGATTCACTATGACATGCTAATACAGACTGTTATTGTCCATGAATGAACAGCGGGACTTATTGTCTGTTGATGGCTGCCGCTGGAGTTTATCCGACTCCTGTCCTCTGCGGCCCACAAAGGACTCTTCTCAAAGCCCTGAAAGTACGGTTTCCTCTTATATCCTTGATTGACCAAACTATGACTAGCATGTCATGCTACCAGCCTTCTGAAGAGACTCACTGACACACCTAACCTTTGTGCATCTCGACTCGCAGGTTCATTCATGCCTCTCTCTTGAGCCATCTCATTTTCTTTGCAAATGTTCTTGGCTTGTGCACAGTGTGGCTCTCCCAGCTGTGTGCATTATTAAATGTATGTGTGCTTGTGTAGGTGTACGCCACATTGTGTGCGTGAAGTGTGTTTTCAGCCTGCTCCATGCTTATTTGAATGTATTTCAGCTCCTCTGCTGATAGGCTGCCGACTGCTGCCTTCTGGCTGTGCAGCTCGGAAGCTGTGACTCATCCTTTGCTCTCACCACTCATTCATAAATCTGCGTGAATAGTACAACTTCCTCTCGCAGAGCTATGGGGCCCCCTCGGCTCTGTGGAAGGCTCCCCCCCCCCCCCCCCCCCCCCGCTCTAAATGGCAGAAAGGATGAGGGCAGTCTCCGCCTCTTAGTGACGCCTCTCAGAGAGGTGAGAGAGATGAGTGCCCACGCCTGCTGCCTGTGCTTGTCCTTGGCGCCTGAGCCGAGCCTCTGTCTTTCTCCTGCCTGTCTGCCATGGCTCTAACCCTAGAATATGTAGGCCAGAGCAGTCCTTTTACTTGCTGCTAGAGCTGGCCTGCCAGTGCTTCCTGAGAGATAATGTGCCATGCCTTCGAGTAAGCTCTGAGAGTACGGGTTAATTCCACAGTGGAAAAAAAAAAAAAAAAAAAATCACCTGCTGACAAATCTCTCCTGCGAAGGAAAGGATGTATGCTGGTGTTCTGGTTTGCCAGAATAGTTAGTAAGATTCACTGAGATCAGCGTAACACTGCTCCTCTATTTTCTTCCTCTGTCTGTCTGTGTGTGTGTTAAGAACACATGGCTTGAATCAAAGGATGTCCCTTACCTCTTCCTCCACACATGTCTGAAACGTGTGTTGTTTTTTCTCTTCTCCCTTTTGATAAACAGATTAACTTCACAAAGGCATGTCTGTGTGTGTCTATGTGGGACGCGTCTTGTTCTAAAGCTTACAGAGTAAGCAAACTGGAATCGAGACGATGTATTCAAACATGGACAAGTTACTGTACAGCGACCAAAGAACAGTCATTGTATCCTGCTGCTTAGCTCAGGATGAGTCATGCTTAGTAATGGGTGTGTTGTTTTTGTGCTCCATCCATAAAAGAGATATCAAGCAGGCCTCAGCGTGCCAGTAGTGTTTTACCGTCTGTTCTCTTTGCGAGCATGTGCACAATGAGGGAGATGAAAGGGCACCATAAAATTACAAAAGGAAATGTCATGAATTACACAGGCTAAATGAATTGTCGGCAACAACCACGCACTTCCCCCTCAAACCCTTTTCTTCGCCGTAAGCCGACGTGAGGATTGATGTTATACGACTTCCGAACAGCGTTTTGGATCATGTCAGCTCTTTACAAATCTTCAGAAATAACTTCCAGTGTCAACAACCCATAAAGAAAACTTGGCTTGTCATGATGTCATTCGTCTGCTTTCTGTCAGTGTCTTGAAAAATGACCTTGACCCCTCCGTGGTATCTCCAGGGGCGAGTGCAGTTGTCAGCACACTGCCTAATGGGCACAGGTGGCTGGGGCTCCTCTGCCTTCTCCAGCCTCTCTTTGGCATGCCTCTCTTTGGCATAACAGCAGCTCCTTGGCCAGCCGCCTCAAAAGGGCCACTCCAACACAGCAATCACCAGTTGGTGCTTTGTCAGCATCACGGTGGCCCAGAATGAAATATTGCTCTCAACTTTGAAACACGGTGAGAAGTACAGCTGTGTGCGATGCCCGATGTGCCGCACGGTGACATAGTTCTTGACATTTCGTCTTCCCCTTTCTCACAGTTTTTGTTTTTTTTGGTTTTGTTTCTGCACAACTTCTCTCGTGTGTGATGACAAGTCGCTGGGTCATCCCTGCTTCTCTCATGGCTGGCCGCAGCGCAGCAGAGACTGGCTGAGGAGAAATCGTACAGCTGTACTGCAGCACGCTGCAGTCATCGCAGAGGCTTGTTACTGTGTCAGATAAATATAGAGGTCTCTGGAGCGCTCCGCTGCAGCTCTAGCTCTGCCTGCTGCTGGGACAGAGAGGGAAAGGCCATGTCACCTGGGAGAATCCACTATCCTCATTCATCCTTGCTAAATTGGCTTTAGACTCACAGGACATTAAAGATTATTGTGTCTCCATGGTGGCTGACAGGGTAAAGTAAGGTGACAGGACAGTTGGGTCTTTGTTTTTCTCTGAGCCCACAGGACAACAACATAACACAGTAGAGATCCGCAATGAGGGCATCAGAGTTTGTCATATAAGCCTCTTAAAGCATAATGTATATTATTCAATTTCAAAATTTTGCAATCCATTCAACTGTATTTCATTTGGATGGAGACAAGGATTTGAGAGGAACATGTCAAAAATTTAAAAAATCCATCTGTTAACCGTCTGCCTGGCTGAATACTTCTGGAGCTCTCTAATAAGAAAGTGTGTATCTAATGAAGAGAACGCACTGCTCATATTTCATTCATTGCACTTTTAGGACTGGTTGGCCTTAAAGCTAAGCCCCAGGATTTAGTCCTATGCTTAGAAATAGCAATTTGACAATTCACTGAGCACCTACCAGTTTCCTTCTGGGGCTTTTACCCAAATGGTATTGCTCTAATCAGTTAGACAATTTATATTTTTATTAAGATATTCTGGGGGAGATTTTCGCAAACTACATTCTAATATATAGAATATATATAAACGCGGGGTACAGCGGGAGCTCCACATAAACACACAGTCCGACATGCACGCACACACAGCTCTGTCCTCACCTCCCAACTGACTGAGCTGGTGAGATCGTCTACAGAGGGAGGATCACTTCGTCCCCTATTACGCCTTCGCAACATTCAGATTGAAAAGTCACAGGGGCGTAAATAACGCAGCGAAACGAGCATCTGAGTAGGGCCAATGATGAATGATGATGAGCTCACCTACTGACTTTAAGAAGTTATTGATTCCTGGTGTGTGTGTGTGTGTGTGTGTGTGTGTGTTACTGTGTATCCTCCGTGTGCTAGCCTGGCTCCTCAGGTCTGCCGCTGATAGAGCAGAACACACACTTGACGGGGCTGGAGCTGGGGTTGCATTATCACTCTTGTCATGTGCTCGGTTCTCTCGTGTCTGATGAGAGCGCAGTTGTTGATAAGCGTCCAGCAGGCCTTTTGAAGTCTGAGTCTGGACTTGTCCCCCCCCCCCCCAGCTCAGTAATACACCTCCCTCCCACCGCCGCCGCCTACCACCTCCTACCATTACTGCATCAATTACAGAGACGAGGCTGGGTTCTATGTCTCTCTCTCTCTCTCTCTGTGTTGCTGTCTGATAAACATGACAGACACTCGCCCATTGCCTGCATGTAAACACCACCCATTCCAGTTCATAATTTATCACTCACACTCATTTACTCAGCAGAGCCTGTTCCTAGCAGAGGCCACATTATGGTAGACGGCTTGCTCCAGCTTTTGTTCTCATACACCTCCCTGTTTAACCATGATGCGGTTTGAAATACCGTGACAAGAGTAAGCCAAATCCTAAACCATCCCACCATGATCTGTTAAGAAATACAGGAGTCAAGCATTATGTTTTTGCTGTGTTGTGGTGTGTCTCAGCCCTTCCCAGCAGAGCGACTCTGTTCGGTCCTATATGTAGTGTTGTTAGTCATTTTCCAGACCAGACATGTAGTTGCTTGTAAAAAAGCTTGTTTTGCATTCCACCTACCTCCCTGTATAATATATGGTCTTATATTCCAGCCCTTTGCTTTGCTCTGTCTGTGCGTGGGGTAATGACACTGATACTTCTGTTTAGGAAAACCCCGGGGAAGTCACACTGATTTGACTCTTTTGGCTGTTTTTAGTTTAGTTTATGGTGTCAGTAATCACCATAAACTGGGACTGATGCCTTGGTGTCTTAGGGGGGATGAAACATGAAAAAGAAACATGTTATACTTTAAAGTATTTTTTCCTCCTCGTGAAACTGTGTTGTTAATTTTTTTTTTTTTTTATTTCAAAATGTTTAAATTACATTTATTTAAACTAGGAAGTACGAAAGTCCTTCTCCTTTGTTCCTCTGAGGACCTTTGCCTCCTCTGCTGTTATAATAAATATAATATAATTTCTTTGTAAATGGTTGTACAAACCGTGTAATTTAAATTATGAAAGGTTGTTTTGAGCGTTTTTTCGTCACAGGCTTCTTTATAGCATGTTTGTGTTCGTAAAGCTTGATCTAATACAAGCTGGAGAAACTCAGAGAGCTAAAAAAAAAGGGGAAAAAAAAGAAAAGAAAGAAAGATGGCACGGCAAATGTTATAGTGCAAGATGAAATCACACAGTGGGACACTGTTGCGTCTGCAGTGTGATTCAATCCAAATAAATTTATCCTCCGAGTTTCGTGATTAAGCTGTTGGGAAATTCCATGAACTGAAATGCGTTTTTTATGTCGAACATAAAGAGGCTCTTAGTGATTGCAAAACTGCATCAACATATCCTCTTTGTTTTCTTCAGATTTGTGGCTGTGATGGCAAATAGACAAGTATCACGTAATTAAATAAATCTCCTGCTATCTGATAACTATGCTCATACCCAGATGTAAAAGGTTAGTGGTTCTTTCCCCCATCTGTTCCTTTAAACATGATTTAAAGGAACAGATAACATAACTAACAAAATCTCAAACTTAAAGCTGGTCAAATCAACATATTGACACATTTAATGTTAAACTATGGCGGTGCCAAAAATGGACAGTTGTGATATTTTCTGTACCGTGAAGAAACTGAAACCAACTGTCTTTTTGTGGTTTAAATTCCACCGTTTCGTCTCCATCAATAACCAACATGTTCTGCCATTTCGAACACATGACCTCAGCTGGACATAGCCCGCTTCTCTGACCCACTTCAACGCTGTGCGCGTGCGGGAGAGCAACAGAGAGAGAGTAGAAAGAGAGCGAGGCAAGAGAGAAGGGATCGTGAGACGGACTTCGTGTTATCACCGAGGTGCGGAGAGATCCGTGAATTGTGTTATGAGCAGCGAGGAATCCATTACTCATTTTTGAAGTGCTGCGATTAGAGAGCGGAGAATTCAATGGGAGCTCTTCTTTGGATCATTAGGGATTATAGGGGGCAGAACATTTGACCTCTGGGTGGTAGATTCGTGTGACGTCAGACTCTTCTACATGTGGTTACAAACAGTCCTGGGTGTACAGATGGAGTTGGCACACATCGAGGAACAGTCCGATAGGAGCAGTGGTATTATTTATTATTAGCATTCTGCCTTTCTGGAAGCCTCCTGGTCATAAAAACCGACCCAGCTACCCCCTCGTCAACCTGCTGAGGGACGAAGGTGCAACACAGACTCACAAACCTGGAATGTTCTTGAAGTTTTACACCCTTTTGGCAACACTGGCCAGTGTTTTAATTATGGGTTGGTAAAAGCTTGAAGTGGCTTGTTTGATTACAGAAGCATGACGGCCTAAGTAAATGAACATCTTCTCTGCTTTTTTTATAAACACTTCATAAGTCCTTGGAGTTTTTTCTTTCCTTGTAAGGATTTTTAGGTGCTCTCATTTGTGTAAATCGGGTCCCCGATTGCAAAGCGCTGATTGATCAACTGCTTTAGTTTTCAATTCTCTTCAACTTTGCATTGGAGTGATTATAAATACGTAAAGAGCGCAATCTATTTCATGACATTTTAGTTCAGGCTCTGCCCAGTCTGCTCTTTTGGTGCTGTCGCGGAGACGAACACCTATGTGTTCGTCGTGGAACTTTTGTGCCTGCGGGTGTCAGAAATTCTGCGTACAAGTGTGTGTGTTTAACATTTTGGCTCGGATGCAGCGGGAGGAAGCGGCCTCTCAGGGCACAGCAAAAAGAAAAGGCAGCGCTGCGGCCTCTTTTTAAGTGCAGTGACAGAGACACGGCTCCTGATTTATGGAGTGCGCATGAGCTGGGCGGGTCATGTTCTGCCAGAGAGGCCAAGCTACTGGAGGAAGAGAAGGAGAGAGGGGGGGGACAAAGTCGGGAGTGAAAAAAGGATTGTGATTGAAAGAGAGGGAAGAAGGGTCACAAACATCCCAACCAAGCAGTGAGGTCACAGTGACTGTGACATCTGTTAAAGAGACATTTTAAGATTGAACAAGTCTGTCACCCACAATGGTCAAAGAAACACCAACAAACACTCTGATCTCTGACCAGGGCAAACTTTCTGTCAAAATAAATACATAGATAGAAAACAGCCAGAAAACGCATCCTTCAGGTGTGTTTGCTTTTATGTTTTGTGTTTGACTGACTGAATGGTAAAGTAAAGGGGGGGGGGGGGGGGGGGGGGGGGGTTGACACATGGGGATCCAAGTAAAAAGCATCTGTCATGTGTCTGGAAATGCAATGGAGGCATTGTGCGAGGGAAGTGTGTTTGTCTGTGACTTTTTGCTCTCTTTCATTTTCTCTAAACTCGCTGACACACCCATTCCAGGAATTTCTGGCGGATTGACTTCAACTTTGTCATTTAACCTCCGAACTGAGGGTGATCACTTTGCAGATGCATTCAAGATATTGGCCATGAGCCACTGTGGGGACGGTGTGGTGATGGGAGGAGGTCTCGCATGTGTCTTTGTAGTCGAGAAGGCCACTTGTGTGTGTGTGTGTGTGTGTGTGTGTGTGTGTTAGGAGGTGGAGTATCGGGATGGGGGGAGGTCGGGCCTAAAGAAACAACAAGGACTGCTCTTGGGTCCGTCGCCTGTTCCCTGCCTTCTTGGCAGTAAAGTTGATCAGTGAAGAAAAATACACACTCTGCCTCTACAATGCTGGCCTTTGTCTTTTGTCGGCTTCAAAACCGACAACCATTTTGGAAATACTTTCCAGCGTATTAAACCGCTTCCAGACTGTGACTGTTGAACCAGTGAGTGTTCCAGTTAATTGCTTGGCATCCTTCCTTATCCTAGGTTCATCGTGGGCATCCTCCAAAAGTTAAAGACTTTCTGATTGGAATTACAAAGCTAAGTCCCGTGTTGTAATCTCTTCACTTGGAACAGGGCATCTCTGATCTCGGTCAAAAAAAAAAGAAAGACACACTTTATTGTTTTAAGTTCCTCTAATGATCAGCTTTCAGACATCCTCAGAGCTCCGTCGCCCAACTCCATGACATTAATGAACTGTCAGGATCATAAGCTAATTCAAGTGTGGTCTCAGACCCTCCTCGGTGCGAGCTGTCATTGTTCTAACTCAGCCGCGCTACTCAGTAGAAATGAATTAGCCTTTTCCTCGCCAGTGGCCTCTTTCAAATAGCCTTTTATGGTCTGTTAGTTTAGTTTGGACTCTGTCTAAGTCAGTTAAATCCCACACTGTGTTAGGTGGACACTCAGCCTCTGACCGTTGCTCCTTGTTGTTTTTCTGAATTGATATTAGCATTTGGATAACATGGAGAGAGTGTTCGGAAACTGTGATACATTATTGCTAGAAAGTGTCTGATTGTTATCACTGCTGCTACAGTATCACTCCTTAATTAATGATTTAGAGGTCATAGGTGCACGGCCTCTATTAGATCTCCTGCTCTTCATTGTTCAGATGGGCTGTTTAAACTTAGAGTCACCCCTTCTCTCTCTCTTTGCTTACTGTGATATGTTTCAGTGACCAGGGGTTGAAGGACTGTACATTTTTGTAAGGCCACTTCATCAATTTGAAGACAACTTTCTTCACCAAAAAAAAAAAGGAAAAACAAGAGGATGTGGACTGGATGGTTTATATTGGGTTGATATTTTACATATTTTACATATTTTTCCTTTCGGAAAAGAATTTAAATCCTCGAACGGTCACTCGTCGCTGAGACCTTTGACCCACTTCACCCAAGTATCTCTGATATAAACCTAAAAATGAAAGACAATAAAAAAGAAAAAAAAAACAACAACATTTAGCTGGAGCTCTCTAGAGCTTCTGCAAATCCATATTTTTTCATGGTGTTACAATTCAACCTCTCACCCTCAGGGTTACTTAAGTACTGTCTTGTGGCTCGTCTCCCTGTTGGCATTCTTGTTGCATACTGAAGATTCCTCTGTCTACGAGCGAGATAAGGAGAGGAGATACGACCAGAATGACGAAGAGTGAACGCCAAAGGGGCCAGTCGACGTGCAAATTCTGTTAAACGAGACAATCGACATTTAATCAGGCGAGCTATGCCTGACGTACTGTCACAGTGTTGGCATTATTTCCTCGGTGATGTCATGTCTGCCTCATCATATTGTCTGTTGTTCATAGTGCCCGGTATTCGCCTTAGTTACAGACAGTGCTTTTCTTTTAATGCTTTTGTAGGGCACAGCATGTGGGGTGGGGGAGGGGGGGGGGTTGTTCCTTTCACTGTCTGACCCTTGGGAGAACTGGAAGAATGCCCATTGTTTCCTCATCGCTTGCTTTGTCTGATAAACTCTACACCAACTCTGTGCTGTCGACACTCAATCACCCCCAAACTTCTCCCCATTTACTCACCCAACTCCCATCCTATAGCCTCTCTTCCTCTGTCCCCTTCTTCCTCCTCATTCTCCAGCTGACCCCCCCCCCCATAAACAGCTGCTGAGCTGGAAGATCTCCCCCTGTGGGCACTGTTGGCCTTCTTACCTAGGTTAAAATGCCTCAGTCTGGACAAGGATTACATAAAGACTACTGTCTTTGCTGTTAGTACAGTTCATCCCCACTGTTATAAAAGGATAACTTCGGTGCCTTTATATAATGTCACCGACAGAAAGAGGACATCACCTCTGTCCTCTTAAAAACCCAACTTTTCAATCCCTTACCTTTTCAGCTTTTTACAGAATAACCTCTGTACCGTCTAGCTCTCCTAGTAAGCCTCGCAGGGTGAATCATTACTTTCTCCTTGGGCCATTTCTCTCTAGTTTTACCGTTAAGAGAAACACACGGATAAATCCTCAAAGGCCATCATGTTGACTCTTCATTAAAAGACACCGATGGCTTGTAAGGTGAAGGTTTGGCATTTAACACCCAGCACCACACCGGCAAGAGAGTCCAGAGTAACACGTGTGTTCAAGTCATCACACGGGAGACCTGTTTCCACTCCAACTTAATATTCCTCAGCATGCGTCGTAAGGTTACCGAGGAGCGATCAAGACGGAAACAGCTCAGATAAAGAATGCATGACGGAAACTGATCCGCTGAAACGTCACTTGCACTGAGCTCAGCTCCTCCAGAATGCAGTGTTTAGCCTTTAAGACCCCAACAAATCAGGATATTTTTAGAAAATTCCTTTCCGCCTTATTCCTCTTAACAGTGTTTAGCTGCTGACGACACATCTATTATGTTCCTGTACCTCGGTTGTATTATTTAGCTGTAACGTTAAAGGTCAGGTTCAAGTGGGCACACTGTCCATGCAGAAAGCTGCTTGGGGTCCTGCCCATTGCTGTCACTTTCACTGTAAGAGACGTAATGTTATTGCAGATTTGATCTGCGAATAATGCAACGCGTGTTTAGGTTTGGCTTAGAACCATATGGAGCGTTAATGCTTTCTGTATGTTGTTGTGCAGTGGGAATGGTCCAGCTGTGTTGGTGTTGAGGCTCCAGGCTTTGGGGGCAACATTTTTCTCTAACCCCGCAGATACACGATCACGTTCTGTGGGTGTCGTGCCAACATGGTCTACTGCGAGGCTACATGTGTACTTTTTCCACGCGTACGGAAATCCGCGGGAAAAACTCTGGAGATTACGTGGAGGAGCCGTATACGTGAACTCAAACAGCCTGAAGTCCGAGTGAGCTGATGTGATGAAGCTGCGGCGTATTCTATGGAGAATTCACCTCGAGCCTATAGGAGAGGGAGGGGCGTTTCTTTACTGTGACTGCTGCACCGTGCGTAGAGTGTCTGCACGCGATCTCCGCGCACGTCATTAAACGGCTGCATTACGTTTTCTGTTCGTCAGCATGCTGTTCGCCGCTCATTTGTCAACATTGTCATTCTGTTGGACTACACATTGGTATAAAGGGAAATATTGTCATTATAGCACTGTGTAGCAGACTCTGTTGCTTCCTGTATACTGTATGTGTATCCATCTGTGAAAAAGGCTATACTGTCTCTTGTAATCAGAGCAAAGGTGCTTACCTTCCAATTATTTTCCTTAGTGTTAATAACAAACAGTAGATGTGGTTTCTTTTATTCCACACATGCCTGACTCCCCAGGTTTAAGTGTTATGTCTTTATTTTTTTTTTTTCATCCCAGGATTTGATTAATGAGCTTTGTGGAATACTTGCAGGTCAATTAGGTAAATGTTGAATTCCACAAATGTCTACAAACTGTTTGGACTGTTGAACCCTTTGAAGTTCCTGCGGGGTTGACAAGAAGCTGTTCTGTTCCCCCCCCCTTGTGATCCGAGGAAAACTGGGATGGATGCTTTGGAACCATTTCCCCATGTTTAAATCTGTAATTGGATTAGAGGTACCCTCTGGAGAAAGGTGCCATAATGATACAGCACTTCTGCACAACAAAGCACGCAGGCAGCCCAAAGCTCGCATAGCTCCCCCGCACTCTTAATGCGAGCTTTAGGGTGATGGGGAAGTAAGATCTTCCAGATGTATGGATAACACTTTTTATCTTACGGCTGGACACCTGTGGATGCTTTGAGACAGGTGTTCACTGCAATGCCCTCCCGTGGTGTGTGTGTGTTTTTCATTACCTCGACCACTTCCCACCCGGAGAAGAAGACGGAGAGAGAAACACGAGTGTATGACAGAGAGCGAGAGTGAGAAAGACAAAGCGGGGTATCTCTTCAGTGAGCTGAGGAAACGAGCAAGTCCTTTGGGCCTTCTCTGACAGCTGTAGCAATCTGAGAGCCTGAGGTAGAGATCTGGTTGCTTAACAGGGGGCTCACCTCGGCAGAGAGGGAAACGCACGAGACCAGAGGCAGCCATGTGCACATCTGACAAAGTGGGGTTAAGAGCCCGCTGCCATGTTCTATTATGAGCTTCATTTAGAGCGGGAGACAGTTGGAGCGCAGGGACGAATCACCCATCCAGCTCGGTCCAAACGGAGCAGCTTTTTTCCAGTTGCTTCTGTAAACGGGCTCGCAAAGGGTACAAACACCTGCAGAGTGGAGCTAAATGACCCCATCCAGCACACAGCGTTCCCTCCTGTGAACAAGACAGATCCCAGAGCTATCAAAGACCATTACTGCAGTCATTCATCTCACAATGTTATCTGGTTAACACTCAAGGAAATGTAGGCCAGGGGAGCTGGAGGAGAGCAGCAAGGAGTGTGGAACACTGATGAGGGTGGGCTCTGAGTGAACCTGCTCTGTGTGTGTGTGTGTGTGTGTGTGTGTGTGTGTGTGTGTGTGTGTGTGTGTGTGTGTGTGTGTGTGTGTGTGTGTGTGTGTGTGTGTGTGTGTGTGTGTGTGTGTGTGTGTGTGTGTGTGTGTGTGTGTGTGTGTGTGTGTGTGTGTGTGTGTTGGAGAAAAGAATACTGGCTTTTGTGCTGTTAGGTTTGGTTTTGATTTATTGTGGAAACTTTCTGTATTTATTAAAAGACGAAATGATCTTTTAAGATGCATTCTTAACTTCCCTCTAATCTAAGCACACTTTACCCTGTGCATTGTAGATTCATGTTCCACTCGTATTAACAAGGATTTAGGTTTATTCCAAGTGTCAGGTGTACGCTGCCGGTTAACACACCAGAATAGTGATAGAAAGAGCCGGCGCAGCATTAGCTTACTCACAACACACTTATCTTCAGACAAAGCAAAACAAAAAGATTTGAAAAAAAAAAAAAAAATCCCAAATGAATATATTTGAGTTATTAGAATGAAACCATTAAAAAATGTCCTCTGCAGTAACCACTCTGGATAACCTCAAATAGGCACTCCATTACTAGTTTTTATCAGTTGCTGTTTTTAACAGTCCCCTTACTTTAGTTGTGCCTGTACCTTGTTTTTTAAATGTGATTTATATTTAAATTGTGTGTCTTGTTTAAGCCTTGTCACACCTTTCTGTCACTGTGTTTGGACAGACAATGAGACAGTTTATCTCCAAAACATGGATACCAAAGTAAAATGAACATTGAATCTAACGTGACATGAGTATCTTAAATTGATTATCCACATCAACACAAAACATCAACAATCATGAAGTGAATCTGTCAGGCTGAATGTAAAGCTGCGTTTCAGTCATCCTGGGGTTTCACTGAAGGAAGCCAAAAACAGATTTTTCGATTGCTGTTATTGTGTTTCGAATTTGGCGGTTGGAGCAGCAGATGGGAGGGGTGACTGGAGTGTGTTTTGGTGCTCCCTCCCTGCAGTGTGCGTGAGGTGCACTCTGGTCCGTCTTTAAGCAGACAGACAGCTGGTCAAACAGGCTTATGAGAGCTGTGGGCAGTCTGGACTATGACTTAAGCCCATTAGGCCCTCTTTACTCGTCATTGGTCAACAACCCCAAGTTCAAAAACTATTTTCATGGCTTGGAAGCCATGTGGAGCTTCATGCACATTTGTCACCACTGAGCTCTGAAATCCTACATGCTATCCTTTTAGGCTAATAGGCTACAGAAACTCCAAAGGAAACCGAAAAAATAGCCTTTCCTGCCCTCTTCTGGGGTCTTTTCAAGTTTGTGTGCTGTTGTGATTGAATGTGACAGGGTTCGCTATGAGGGTAGAGGCACCCCTTCACCCTGCCCCCTGCCCCCTCTGTGAGGTTGTGTCGTGTCGCACGTAGGCTTGTGGAATGCCTGACCGTTCTCCTGCTCCCCTCATGGCGGGTGGCCTGGATGGGTGAAGCCAGCTGAACGGGTACCAGGAGGCTGCAGTGAGCAGGTCCAAACACGGATCGACAGCATGAACTTTGGATTCTGTGTCTCTTTTCCGAATTGATTTAATTTCAAGGACACACTTTTTTTAATAATAAAAAAAATAAAATAAAATTGCGACACCACTCTGAGCACTTGCAGTCCAGCTGAACAGAGAAATGGGACCAGAATCTTTTTTTTTTTTTTTTATTCATTTATGAACGAAAACTTTTTTCAGCATACAAAAAGAAGAGAGGAGACTGTTTCATTTAATGATGGTCGGATTAGATACAGGTTACCTGTTTATCCAATCTGACACGTCGCTGATGTACCTCTGACTGCGGGAATGATTTCATCTTTTTGCCGTCTGTATCACTTCTCTTTTAGATACGAGCCAGCATCCACTGGTCAACCAGACAGTGCTATTTTATTTGAACACCGGCCCTACTGTGACCACCAGGAATGCCTCAGAGTTATTTGAGAGCAGACACATAATTATACCATTACGCTGACAGTGATGCTTGCTATGAAATACTGCTGTTTCATTTTGCGTGCTCTAATCAAAGCTGATCTCAATTCCTGCCCCTTCGCTCCCTCCTCGTCCTTCCCCCCCTCCTGCTTCTCTGTGCTGTGCGCAACCAATGCACCCAGGCGTCGGTCAAAGCACACATGTGTTGACGTCACGCCGGCTGCCTGTGGGCTGACGTCGGTGTTCATATCTGAGGGGCGATTGGCCCCAGTCTGTCAGTCAGTGTGGCTGCCAGCTAGTGCAGTCCACAATGGCTCCTGTTCAGACCTCACGTCCCGCAGCCGCAAACGGCACCCGTGTATGTGTGCCTCAGCGCTTGCATCAACTATCTCATGCCAGACATTTCTGATGCAACAGCAGATCAAGGGATCAGTGTGTCATTTCTGAGAATACTCTTCCCGCTCCCTATTCATTCACTGTGGTAGAGGAGGCATAAGTGAAGGGTGAGGGAGCCAGATGTGACTAGATTAGCAGCTGTCCGCAGCTTCTATTGTCTGCTGCCACAAATCCAATGGCTGTGATAGCCCGACTTAGATGCTAGGACAGCAAGAGTGGGCAGGGAGAGCGAGCAAGGGGGATTCAAACGGACGTTTCTGGGCCGTTTGAACTTTTTCTAGAGGAAAAATATCGAGGACCTTCCTCCTTTCGTCCCTCTCCCAGCGTCCACATCTGCGGGAGCTCGGTTCCAGGGATTGATGATGTGTCAGTGGATCCTCCAGTGGATCTATGGGTGTGGAGCCCACAAGGGGCCAGCTACTGGCAATCCATCATCAGGGGTCACAACACATTTAGCCCCGTCTCGCAGAGCACTCATTGTCATTCAAGTAGCACAGTCAGGCAGGGAGAGCAGAGAGCAGTGTTAAGTTATGTTAGTTGGCCGTTTGAGAGTTGCATGATTTCATCTTTAAAAGCCCCCCCGATGGGGCTGCGACCTCAGCGCGTGTAAGCCTTAGCCGCTTTATCCCATGACACGCTCACACGGTTTGACCCAGGTCAAATGAAATATCCAGGTACAAAGATAGTTCCCCATTCAGCAGGCACGTTTTTTTTTTTTTTTTCCATTTCAAGAAAGTGTGACATGATGTGTGAACGAACAATCTCTTCAATCATAAAGCAAATATCTGCGGCGTTGTTCCACTTTTAAAGACGATCTCTTCTTTGTTGCTCTCAAAGTGGACCTACGGCTCGTTTTCTGACAGCACAGTAGGCTCTGCAGAGGCAGAACCTTTGCTGGGACCAGGCTGCCACCTTTCAGTTTGTCCTTCCTCTCACATCTGGATCCAATAGGAGCGGCTTCCTCCTCTGAAGGAGGGACACGTATAAATAGCCGTGCAGCCATAACCACAGTATGCAAGCGCGGCCTGGATGTAGGTTCTTTCGATTCGCTTCTGTCTCTCGCTCTCTCTCTCTCTTGCGCTGCCAGATAAGATATGTTGTGTGATGTTGCAACACCGTCTACTCTCGTACTTCCCCTCACCTCCAACTCTGATCCTGGGATCCCTACTCTGCAGTGTGACTGACGTGATGATGCTGATCTGTGGGAAGTTTTGAGTAGAGGGAGGCCACAGGTGTGTGTGTGTGTGTGTGTGTGTGTGTCCCACCACAGAAGCCCTGCCCCACCCTCACAAATGAAAAGTTATTTCAGCCAGACGCGGGTCTATTCGGTTCACCGGCCCCCCCCCCCCATCATTTCTTACTTCCCTGTCCCCTCATCTGCTTGAGTGAGGCTGCAACAGCAGGGGCTTCTGGGTTCGGGGATGTGTGTTTTTGTTAGGTGGGGGTGGGTGGGGTGGGAAGCAGCAAATGCTCTTGCTTGAGTGACTTTTAATTTGTGTGCTTACAGCAGAAGACGTTGCAGAGCCGGGGGGGGGGGGGGGACAGATGCATTAGTGCACACACACACACACACACACACACACACACACAGACACACACGGTGACACTTATTATTGCACCCTGTGGTGTTGTCTAAATGGTTCTGGTATTGTAGTCTTTGTTTTCTCTCCTGAGCCCAAGCCTGGTGTGCAGACACTGTCTGATTGATCAGTTTATAAAACTCTGTGGCAGGCTGAAACGAGCTGCTCAGGGACTCAATCTATTTGCTCTGCCTGGTTGTGTCTGGCCTCAAACATGGTTCCTTCTTTCTGCACAAATACCACCTTGCAAAATGTTTGGGTATAAAAAGACAAAAAAAAAAAAGTATCCTCCTAATTCTGGACTACAAAGGGCAAATGTGGAAAGGGGAGAGGGAGAGGGAGGGGGGGAGCAAATGCCATTAAAGCCATCCTGTTGCTTTGAACGCATGTCTGGACAGCCTGCATGTACGTGTGATGTGGTAAAACTGCAGAAACATGGAGGATGTGTTCCAAGGATGGAACTTGAGAATGTCCCCGTTCCCCTCTCACTGGCCCCTAAGGAGGAGCCACCATCGCTTCGCTCCTGCCCCCGCTCTGCGCCTGCCTTCTCCTGCCAGACACATAGCTTCAGTTTCCCTCCCAGGCCATGAGGGTATCAGGTTTGTTTTGGAGGGGGGGGGGGGGGGGGTGTGAAGAGGAGGAGATGGAAAGGGGACAGGGGGATGAGGAAGGCTGGCATACGCAAGGAAGAGAACAAGGCGGAGAAAAACTACAACGCTCGTTGGGAATTTCAACAATTAGACAGACTTGACGGGGGGGGGGGGGTAGAACAAACAAGCCCCTCCTGGCCTGTTGCTGCCCCTGACCCCTCGTCCTTAAATTCCATGCCAGCAGCTGGAGTTGTGAAGCGGCCATTTTATGAATGAGGGTGGGAAGGAGAGAGGAAACAAGAAGGGAAAGAGAGCGAGCGAGAGGGGAGGCGGGTCAGGTTGTGTGTTGTGTATGTGTGTGGGTGGGTTAGACGCGGCTCCGAGGCGCTTGTGGTGGAGTTGGTTACGTATGTGTGTGTGTGTGTGTGTGTGAGGCTAAAGGAGGAGCCTGGAGTAGGCCCACACACGTACAATCTTGCCTCTTCACAGGCTTTGTGTGTTTGTGTTTTGTTCATGCCTCTGTTGGGACGCTGTGCAGTCTGTAACAAAAGCCCAATTTGGTGCTGTGCTTCCGCCCCGAGGCTGCTCGCTTAGCAGCCACGGCGGATCAGTCCCGCGGATGAGGAGGAGCAGGCCCATCACAGCACTTTTAACTAAGTCTTCACCAGCTTCGGCGAAGAGAGACTTCCTGCCCTTGTGTTGCCTTTGTTTATCTGTGAGGTGTGTGTGTGTATCTGTAAACATCATTTCTATACTCCCCTGTTGTCCCGACCTGAAATCTACCTGCTGTGTTATTGAGCAGAGCGTAGGCGCACTATTATTTCACTTAAGCCTTCTAGTAAACACAAACAGCATTTTTCTCTTCCCAACTTTAACATCCAGGTTGCTTTCTCTCCTTGCAGGGGGTTGCATACAAATATTCCTTTTCTTTTTGGTTTTGGTAATAAAGACAGTGTTAGTTTAACGTAATAATAACTTTAATGTAACACAGTCATTTTAGGTGCTTCTTCCTTTTATGGGATTTTAGCGATCGTCAAGAAACCAAATCCGTTCTGTGGCCGCGGTGTTTATCTTTGAGGTCACAGAGTTTGTTCTTCTTTTCTGACGCTGTATACATGGATGCTCATGACATCAGAGGTTCAGATGTTCAGATCTCTGCGAGGAGTGATGGAAGAAGTGGTTGAAGAGAGAGAGAGGGAGGGAGGGAGAGAGAGAGAGAGAGAGAAGGTTTTTGAGAGAATCAAAATTTGATCCTACCATTCATTTTTCTATTTTTCACGTTTTCTGGCTTTCGTGTTCTGAAGGCTTTATAAATGTGAAACACATTAGGAAACATGCTTTACTTGATTTCACATGTTTTTCCCATCAATCAGCATGTGGCCAATATTTAAAAGAGCCATTGAGTCTGCATAAGCGAGGTCAGTGACAGTGCAAGCTCTCCTGCCCTTCCAGCAAAAGGTAGCAGGTGCCATTAGGCAGTCAGTAATCAGTGGTTCAGTGGCGGTCATGTAACACTGTAGGTAATGAGAGCTGATACAGAGTGACAGTGCAGACAGGAGGACATGCTGTCACAGTGGCTGGGGGACACAAGGACGTCCTCTGATGTTGTTTACTCCTCAGTGTGTACATTAATTCATCTGATATGGATACACACACACACACACAGACACACACACACACACACACACACACACACACACACACACACACACACACACACACACACACTGTCCCTCATGGATCTGATGGGAGTCCAAGACACAATGAAAACTAATAAGAGCAGGGTGAGCTCATGGTCTCTATAAACAGTGATTTTCCCCTGGAGGACAGGCCATGGAGTAATAGCACGCTGCAGGTGTGCCTGCTGTACCTTCATGTTGCAGGAATGTGCTTCTGCAGGCACAATGGAGCCAGAAGGTGATGGTGGTACTTTGATGTGGAGCGCCGTCTGTTTCCGCCAATGGCCCTAAATAGTTGGGCAATAGTTTTACAAAAAACATTTCATAATAATTCAAGACATTTTAAACACGTTTCATTAGATTGAATCCTTTTCAGTTGCACTTTTTGGCTTCAACTTAAAGGCTCTTTGGTTTGACTTGTTAGTAAATGCAATTCATTAATTAAATAATTCATTGGAAGTGTAACATTTTAAAATCCTTTGTAATTTACGTTAGTGTTTTATTTTTATTTTTTCTGGGAGATATTTGAAAATGTCTGTGGAAAAATCAGACTCAGTCCAATACAGCGCTATCAAAAAAATGAGCTGATTTTTCAACTCTAACTATAAACACGCACTCTTACTTTGCTGTATAATGCTTGTTGTTTTCTTGCCCTCTGTATTCTTCCTTTAGCGACTAAATGGACAACAAAAACAGTTCCTATCTGCCATCGCCTCCTTGCCTGCTGTTCTTTGTTTAGAAAAAAAAAAGCAGCGTACACAAAGAGCAGTGACCTTGTTAGGATAGGAGATAACTGTTGTGGTGTGGCACATTGTACAGGGGACACACACACACACACACACACACACACACATCTCCTGTGAGAGGGGTCAGAGCAGAGTAATAGTAACTCTAATCAAACCACCACAAGAAAAAAGCAGAGCTTGGGAGTTTGGCCCTGGAGAAAGGCCTGGAGGCAGAGCCAGCACTTTGATGGCTTTCTTTTGAGTGGTAGCTAAAGGATATGGTCTCCTGTTTCCTGTGTTTGCTCTGTCTAACTGTGTGTGTTTATGTGTGTGTGTTTGTGATTGATGGCTCAGTGATTGTGCAGCGTGCTTCGGTTCCCTCTCTTTCTGGCCAGATATCTGTCCCCTGGCTGCGAGTAACCAGCCGGCCTCCCAGCACCGGCTGTTCCAAAGTATGTGAGTGTGTGCACATTAGTGCATTCTGGAGGAAATCACTCATATAGCAGGTGTGGATCCCACTGTAATATTGTTCAAACTTAAGGAAATATATATATAAATATTGTATATCTCAGAGTCTGTCAGACAGCCTTAGGTAAGATTATATTGCATTGGATGTGTTGCAATATCACCTGCATGTTTTTTTTTTTTTAATACAGGTAAATACTACAATCACATCTATCCTCTATAACTAAGCATTGTTTTTTTTTTTGCTGAATCTAGTCAAGAGCCGCACTGTAGAACAGTAAATATAGCCTCAGGCTTGTTACAGTTTATGATGTGCAATTTGGCGGCTTTCAGGCCAATAATAGTTAACAAGACATTTATGAAATAACTGCAACAAATTGCTGCAGCTGGGAACAGCACTGACACGCTGCCTCTTTAAGTAAATATAGAATGGGCTCTTAACATGCAGTTGCTGCAGTGTCCTCTTTCTGCAGGTTCACTGCACAAGTGTCAGCGGAACGGGAGGGGGGGGGGCATAAAACTGGTGAAGCATTTTCTGGTTGATCAGGCTGAGAGTAACTGGTGTTATTTTTTCCCCGATGTGTGTAGCTTTGTCTATATTCAGAATATCTTTTTTTCTTCAATCTTTATTGTGCTCTACAAAATGTATCTGTTCTCGGTTTGCCATTAATCATACGTCAGGCATTATTGTGACATGAACGATTTGGAGTTATACAAAGTTACAAGTAAGGCTCCCCAGACTTGTGTTTACATTCTCAGTGTATATGTGTGTAACGTGTGTACTGCAGCGGGCCCCCTGTGGAGGCTTTGACACTGTAGTAGCCTGCTGCGTTCAGTTGTGGAGGGTCTGTAACGTCAAGAAGACAAAGGCATATATATACTGTATATACTGTATATATATATTTTTTTCTAAGCGGGAGGCTACCTGGTGGGTGTCAGTGTTGCGTGTCCCCAGACTGAGAGCAAAAGTTGTCTGTAGCCTTCAGAGGAGAGAGAAGGAGAGGAGGGGCATTGTGGCCCACTGTTTTCAAACTGTGTCTTTATTTCCCCCCCTGACTGTGAGTGTGCCACAGCACTTCACAATGGAGGCCATTGTTTGTTTGGGGGAGAAAGCGTGGGTATTTTGTTTCAATCATTTCTCCCAAGTCTTGTGTTTGACACGGTGGGGGCTCGGCACTTCCTGTGGTTCGAGGCTGGCTTGTTCTCTGTGCCCATTTCCCTGCCTCGCTACTGGCATCTGTCCCCTTTGCTCTCTGTGTCCTCCTTTGAACGCTCTCGTTTACTGTATGTTCACACCAGCGAAGCTTGTGGATTAAATTAATAGTTGGAAAAGCTGGACTGAAGTCCATTAAGAGCAGGGGAAATCCTCCTCCATCCCTTTTCTTCACTCCATGCAGCCACATCAACTTCCTCCTGAAATTTCACTTCTCCTACGTGTGCTGACTCCTCCTTAATCAGCCTAGGACTTAATCTCTCATGGAGTGTCAACACCGACTGTGTGTCAGAGTGAAAGGCAGTTGACCGGCTAACTTGCACACTCTTTTATTTGCTGCTTTTGTCTCCACCCTCATCAGACTTGTAGCACCTGTCTATCACATGAATCCAACCCGCCCCCCCCCCCCCCCCCCGTCTCTTTTACTTCCAGCACGTCTTTTTAAATATCAAGAAATAATTTCTTAGTAAGTGCCTTCCACTTCTATGCTTTTACTTCAATGCAGAAGAGATAGACAGTGCAGCTGTGCTGGTAATTTAGTGCATTATGTGCTTGTGAAAATGTCAAACCTCATCAAAAAGGCATGGCATACTTGTAGTGTTTTTGTATGTGTGTGTGTGTTTTTTCATTCTATTGTTTTTCTGCTTCTTCCTTCTCTCTCTCTCTCTCTCTCTCTCTCTCTCTCTCTCTCTCTCTCTCTCTCTCTCTCTCTCTCTCTCTCTCTCTCCTTCTCTCCTCCTGAGCAAGAGTTGCCATATAAGCTGCTGAGGTCCCTAAAAGGGGTGTGTGTGAGAGAGAAGAGGAGAGAGAGAGAGAGAGAGAGAGAGAGAGTGAAAAGAGGAGGAGGAAGACACAAAGTCTCCGCCCACCCTGAAAAGAGGAGGTGAAAAATGGGGGTAGAGGCATGATGTCACTGGCAGCCAATAGGAAGTGTGCGCTGGGGACTGTTGAGCTGTCTGGCTCAGTCCACATCAGTTGCCCCTCTTTTTAATAGTTCGACTCGTCTCTGGCCTCTGACCTCTCAGCTTTAGCCTTTGACCTATGTGCATGGGACCGACCTACAGTTCTCATGCTCTCGGTCTTCTGTGCTCTTGGAGCTGATTTGAGTCTGAAAATGTTCCACTATACCTAATAGAGAGGTAGAACGAGGTATTTCACTTCAATGGCTCTTCTCTATCACGACTGTGCAACATATGATTGAGACCAGAGGTGAACTTGCGTCATGGTAAAATCTGATTAACAGCAGAACTTAAGTGGAGACTGAGGAGCTGTGTCTGTGCTCAGCCTGCGAGTGAAACTTACTGAAAGTGACGTAACCACCAATCTGAGACTTGTAAACAGTGACGTATTTTTACACTCCACTGTGCAGGCTTTGTGAGACTGCCATATTTGGGGCTGTTGTTACCCAATTACTAATGAGGGCATGCTTTTATGAGTTCACTGTTTTTTGTCCTGCACTTTTTACTGTGATCAGTGCCACAACGTTAAATGCTAAATCCCTCTCAGATTCAAAATCAGCACGTTGTTAAGTGCAACTAAAAATCTGCCTGTACGGTACCTGCAAGCTGGAAGCTTTGAATTCAACAGAAACAAAATAAAGACAAACATACTGGAGGTTAGTGTGTCTCTTTCTTATGAAGAATGAGGCACTGTAATCTGAGGATGATTAACCGGCCAAACGATTAGCTGTAATGCAGCCACTGACCACTAGTGGAGGCTCTAGCTTTGGTTAATTAGGCCTTAATGCTCATCTTTTCATGTGGAGCGATTTGGACGTATTTTCATATAGAGAAGAAGATGAAGTTGTTTTTTTGGCTGTGATAGGTTTAAATGTCTTATAACTGACCGACTAGAGCAAAAAGCAGCACAGGCATGTGCACGGAGGACCGAAGGCTGGTGGCGTTAACCCTGCTAACATTAGCTATACTTAGCAAGCTAATGTGACATCATTTACCCTGTGACAGTGCTCCCTTGTATAACCGTGTTAAATAGTTTCAACTCAAATATGAGTAGTTTGTTTGCGTGTTCTTAACTTGAGACTAGTCGACTAGTCCGAATTTTAATTTGTATTTCAACAACAACAAAACGAGTTATTAAGAAAACGTTCCTATTGAGTATGACAGATCTATACTACATTGCTTTACTGTGATACCGTCTGGGAGCACGGTATCTTATGAAACCCCTCCACTTGAAAGGGCTTGCATACAGTCTGTAAGTGCGGGCTTTAAAGGAATGGAGAATAGCCTCTGTGTCCATCTGTAACAGATGTTAACTCTGGGCACAACTGTTCCTGCTGAAGCCACAGCTTGTCCTTTTTAAAGAACGAACACCGACTCACAAAAAGGACACTGTGTGTACCCTGAAGAAAAACTCGCTGTGAAAATACAATTAAGCGGAGGAAAAAGGAAACCCTAAATCCAGATGTCATATTTGAAGTGGCTAATGGGACTGTATGGAACTTCAGACTCCACTGAGGTGGCAGACACTGAGGCGTAAATATCCCAAAGAAATAAGCGGGACATACCCTGGATAAACAGGATTTCACCATTTTCACTACAGTATGTTTGCATGTGCCAGGAACAAGGAAAGTGCAGTCAGTCAGTCTCTCTCACAAACACACACACACTATACGATGTATGTAATTTCCTGTCGTGTGCACAAACACATGAATGAACTCATAAACGTACGACTTACAGTACACTGCTTATCAGCTCAGTAATAGACAAATGCCCTTTGCTGTTTGTTTCCTTTTTAACCTGCTTCTAATGCCTGCAATGAACACAAACTTATCCTGTCAGCTCGATGCTGCTGTGATTAAGAAGGATTAGGGCCTCCTTGAAGTCACAGTGAAATAAAGATGTGTCATTTTAAATACACACGTCGTGCCAGGGTGGAGAATGCATGCCGGACAGTGCTGCGAAACTGCACATGGTCATTTCCTGAAATAGGCCCTGGCATTCCTAAGTCCTGCTATTCTGATGCCTGGATGATCACAGGCTGAACCAAGTTAGGGTGTAGAGTAAAAAAAACGTCTATAATATATAAATATATCAATATAAACACTTATACAGATGAGGAGGATGAGTTTTTCTTCATTTCAATTTAATGCTGAACAGACTGTGAGTGGCAGCGGATATACACATTAGAATATATTTAAAATGATCATACATGAATGTTATTGCACACCATACTCTTATTGTGCATTCCTAGAGCTGTACTTTTGTTGCTTTAAGTCTTTTAAAGTGAAGGTCCGTTTTTTTTTTTTTTTAAACAGGGTTGTTAATGGAGTCCATGTGAATGAATTAAGAATCACCGGTGGCCCATCTGGCTGGAAGTTTTTTTTTCTGGGTAGCTGCCTGTGAGGGGATAGAAAGTGAGCCTGCAAACGATTCATTTGAAGTGTTTGGTTTGTTATATTGGTCCCCAGTGCATAGTCAAGTGTGCTTTTAATGGATATGATGTACAGTTTATGACTGTAACAGAGTTAGAACTTAGTGATTGTCTCCACCATTGTCTCCTCTGCAGACACATGGAATTATAAGACTGCAGTATGTGGGAGGATGAAGGGATGTAAAGCCTGACATGCTCTTACGAACCTTCAGCCAACACTGCACTGCCAGGAAACACACTGCATTTAATGAAGCAGATCTGGGAAGTCAGGTATTTTTAGAAGCCATTTTTTAGTGAGAGGAAACACCTCAGAATCTGCGAGAAATGCCAGACTTCTCCCAGACGTTGCTTTTCTCATTATAATATCTTGGTATCCCAGCTGTGCAGTTTGTCATCTGCTCTACAACAAGAATGTATTTTTAGGATTTGTTTTGTAATGCCCAAATAAGCAACAGAAATACAGCAGGTGGTGGAACCTACTTACCATTACCACTACTTCCTTATCATTCAGTTGATAAGAGTGACAAAGAAGCATCTCAGTGATACAACTTTATGAGGATGTGCTGTCCATATGATTCTGATCTGTTTCTTGGCTTATTTGGCCCTATATTTAAAAAGCCAACAAGTCAGTAGAGTGGCCATGTGTGAGACCTCAGAGGAAGTTGATGATGCATACATATTTACAGATGAAGATAGTTGCAGGCATCCGTTGGGTGAGGGATGAAGAAGGACTCTTGGACATTTGGCTCACCAGAAGAAGTCTGGCCTACAAGGACTCGGAAGTCCACCCAGACTCAGTCATTGGGTCAGACCTGAACTACTAGACAGGAACATTTGGATTCCCTGTGACGTAGCTGGTCTTTATATTGAAGGAGCTGTTTATTTACACTCCCAATTCTTTTTGAAACGATACCTCAGAGGTTACGTTCCTCATGCAGGCGATGGAATAGACAAAACAAAAACAAACAACAATCTTTTTTTCTGACTGCTGTGAAACAGTTATCTATATACATATATTTCTTTTTCTATAACATATACAAGTCTGCCAAATCTTGTGAATGTTTATCAAATACAGTTTGAGAAAACATCCATTGCATTCAGCTCAATAAAGGCAGCTTTTTAATCTTTGCCCTTTTAATGGATTTAAGTCTGAAGCCTTAAGAAATTCACCCCTCTATGAAGTATAGCTCTGAAATAATTCTAAAGTAATGAACTATCTGTCAATCATCCAGTTGACGACCCTCTCTAAAGGAACTGCTATAATTTTGATGAGTCGTTAGAATATAGTGCTCGGATGACACAGTAGTGGAGCTAACGTGCCTGTATCTTTAACTACCATACAACAACCTCCACTTACCATAATATAAGCTTATGGCGGCCAATACTTAGCCAAGTCTTACAAAGAATCCTTCCTCTTTATATCAGAACATTCATCCAGATTATATTTTGTTTTTTTGGGGGGGTCAAAAAGAGTGGACTTGATTTACTTATTCACTTTTTCCACTGTTTAAACTTTAATAGCTTTCAGACCATCCTCTTCCTCTTGAGCAGTAAAAACACAAAGTGTTCTCACATGTGACGGAGCTGCATACCTGTGTCCTGTGAGTTGGTGAAGTAAACAACAAAGCAACAACAAAAACAGCAGCAGCTGCATGATGGGACGAAGCCTGAGGGGAGAAGGAACGTCTGTTTTTTTTTTTGTGAGTGCATGTGTGCACGCACGTGTGTGTGTGTATGTGTGTGTCTGTGTTGTTGTGACTGAAAGCGAGTGAGGGGAAATGCCACGCATGCCTGAACACACAGACCAGCACATAGTTGTGTGAAAAACACATTGCTGGTCTTTAGTGGGCATGAGAGTGGAAGGGAACCAGAAACACTGGGACGGGGAGGAGCGGGGCTCACACACACCTTTGTGCACAGGACTGAACAGAGATTTAAACAAGCTTTTCTGAGCCAGCCGTCTGCATGAGAACATTACAATATGATGCTGTGCAATGTTGGAAGAAAAAAAAAATCAGCATCAGCAGAACATGCACGGCTGAATCAAGTGAAAAACACTACTAAAGATTAGATCAGTCCATCAGGGGTCTTGAGACTCAACGTTGCAGTTCAGCAAGCTGTGATGTGGTTTGACTTTTACTGTGAGTGGAGGAAGCATCCTCTCTTTGGCCGTCTGGGCTGATGTGGTTTAAACAAGTGTCTGGAGTGATCCACTGGGGGCTCCCAGGGAGGATCGGGTTGCCGGATGAGGATGTGGCCTGATGGAGCTCGGGGGGGGGGGGGGGGGGGGGTCAGCCTGCGATCCGGGGTTGCAGCAGCCCTTGATGGGCCTACTGTCTGCTACTGTACTCGCGCTCTGCTCCTGGGGTAACCTGAGTGTGGGGAGTGGGAGGCAGTACCGTGGATTACTGTAGAGTGAATATCTTGATTCAATTTATCTCTATATCACCTCTCTTTACTCATGTCCAAATGGAGCTATTATAATGTGGAGCAATGAAAGGCTCTGTGATTGACACTTAGCGGTGCAGCTGCTCCAGTAAACTATTTTGCATCATGATGCGATCTGCACTGTAAAAACTGTACAACTCAACTTAACGCTAAACATTTAACTCATGTTTAAATGTTATCTTAAATTTAGTCTTGAGTTGACATCTTTTCTGTTTTTATTTTTAGCTTTGTTCCAATTTATATTCATCACATTTATTTTCTTAAATATGTCTGCTTAGTTTTAACTATATAAAAAAAAACAAATGTTGTTACAAATACAATGAAAGCCCTGCATATTTAAATACTAGAGTTAAGTGAATTGGCTTTACACAGTCAGTTAAACTGTGCTACACCCTGCTGAATCTTCCCCATGCTTTGTTATTTAGCTGTCGTTCCAGTGAAGGCTCAGACGTATTTCAATGAGTAACGAAAGGAAGGCTTGTGGTCGTGAAGGCTGCAGTACATTTGTCCAGGTTCTCCTTTAACTTATGGTTTCTCCGAATCAGTGGAAAAGCTGTGCTTAATCGCTATGGTTACTGCCCCCCCCCCCTCCTCTCTGCACGCCTGCTCAAGAGAGGACTTGTTTACCATCTCTGCTCCAGACTCAATAACATGTCAGTCATCGGGATTAGAACCTCCCCTGCCCACCTGCCATTGGTCGAGAACATAGCTCCCAGTTTAACCCCCACCCCCCTCTTTCCCGACATCCTCCTCCCTCCACCGCCCGCCCCAGCCCCACTGTGAAAAATGAATGATTTCCCAACAGTCTGTCACGCTTACTACTTATCTTCTATGACACAGGGAAAACATACCATGCTGTGATGTGTCCTGAAGAACGAAACACTTCATCTTTTAATCCATCATGTTCTTTTTCTGCCTCGCACCCATGGGAAGATTTCTGCCGCGAAATCAACCTGTTTGCCCTTACAGACCATGCGTCGTCTTCTTCTTCTTCTTCTGTATCAGAGGTGGCTGCAGGCCGCTGGCACGAACGCGTCACAAGGCTCCCTAATGTAAACAGTGTAGTAGTCCGCTAACACGGCGTGCTCTCCAGCAAACCGGACATGACTTGCATGCAGATGAGGAGAATGCTGCACTGCAATCCTCTTCTTGTCATTCACCGGCTTTTTGATCCAATAAAACCAATCATCTGTTCGAACCCTGTGACATCATCTTTTTACCTGAAAGATTTTTTTTTTCGTTTTCCTTTATTTAAACAGAAATATATATATATATACAGTATGTGCCAGTTTTGTTTTGTTCTTTTTCACATATCAAAGGCTCAGGTGGACTGTTAAGTGGGACTTACTACAGTTACTTATAAGAGTGTATCAGCGTGCATCAGTTCATATTGCCATCTATAATGGTAAATCTGAATAAAGTTTCACGGGGCCAAACAACAAAAAACAGACAGTTATCACAGACAGTTATCACAGACATGCATGTTAAACATCTGAATCCTGACCTCACTGGGTTATTTGAACTCTTAACTACTGGGAGCTGCTTGTAGTCACATCTCCCTCTTCTGTCAGCTTCCTGCTCAGTCTCCCTCATTAATCTGGGATATCATATTATAGTAAATTACAGGAACTTATGAATGAATACAGACACAATAAATCTGTTTGTAACAGCACACATGGAATGAAAAAGTGAGAGGAGGAGAGATGAGTGAGAGCGATGCACTCGCAGCTGTAGGTGGAACTAAGGCTGAGGCTGAGTCCCATAATTCTTGACAAATGAGTTTTTACCTCCTTCTTCCTCTAAATGTGTGCCCTTATGTTTTGTGAAACCTATGAAATGAAGTTTCAGCCTTTATAGTTAACATCCATTCTCTGACACGTTATCAACACGTTTCCCAAAAAAAACATTTGCTGCGTACGACTGCTTTTACGATGCTTGTAATTGTTAGGTTTTTTTTTTTTTTTTTTGTTGCAAAATATAACTGACATCCATGCATGTTTTTTTTCTTCTTGTCTTTATCCTCTCCTTATGACACGTTCATGATCATGTTGGATAGAAGCCTCCTCTTCTCAAGTTTTTTTTTTTTTTGTTGTTGTTGCTGCAAGAACACAAACTTAACACTCTCCTCCTTGAATGCTCTGCAGCCTAAGACATTCTGCAGATTCTTGGCATAGTCACAGTGACTGACGGATACCTTTTTTTAGGACAACAAAAACAAACACAACTAAAAGGAGCCTCAGTGCTGACTTGATCTGAGCTTAAATTCTATTGATGAAATAACCTCCACTGTCACTTGGGTTGCAGCTCTCTGAAGAGCAGTCGGAGCATTCTGAGTTTTTTCTCAAGGGGGGGATTCAGATTCAGACAACTTCATTTGGGAGGAGGGTTGCGCACAGTAGCTTCTGCATGAGAGAAATATCATCATAAACCTCCCCTCTGCCACACCCAGCAGTTTGACTTATTCAACTCTAGAGCGTCGGATCAGTGTCAAAGCTTTTGCTTCTTCAGTTTCTTCTTTGCAACACTCTTTTATGTAACATAGCGAGTACTGGAATGAGGTCAAATACCATCGTGCTGATACGTCTGGTTTATTCCTGCTCTTGTCAAACTACTACTGTACAAGGATGATGACGTCTAAACTGAAGAAGGGCCCCTTGTTAGGTAGTCCCTTTCCTTTGAAGTAGTGGAAACCCACAATGCCCTGCATAGCTTTGTGAGGAGAGCACCAGTGTGGAAATAGGGCGGCATTAGGAGCATCTATAAATAGTGGATTGTATCCTTGATACCACTTGTTGTTTGGTCGGACAGTGAAACAGGTTGACTTATAAGGATTAAGGGTTGCTGCTCCACTGGAAGTTTGTCATTTCTTTTCATTCAGGAATTTAAAAAAAAGCTCTTCTGAAGGAAGGAAGCAGCGACCTCCTCCTGAGCTGCTCATTAGAGTTTGCCTTTGCTGCCCCCTTTTGGTCGGATTCCAAGAAAATATGTACGTTTGTCTTTTTCTTTTCTTTTCTTTTCTTTTTTTTTTTACAATTTTGCTCATTCTGAAAAAGTGCATCGTTGGCTGGCCGTCTTTAAAACTTTCACTCCGGCATCACATTTCCAATCAGATCCCAGTTGTCATGTGAGGAGCCGTACGTGTTGGCATTTGTAGTCTTAAAAAGGGCTTTACCATTTTTCTTGGAACAAATCCAGAATATGTAGACGTACCACAGAGAGGGTCAACTCCTGTTGTGGAAGAACATGTATGTAATGTGAAATCTATACTTAGCACAAAGGCCAGATAGCTAAATAGTCTCACGCCATGCAGGACCTGGTTATAGTCTGTGTGATCAGGAGATGGTTGCCAGAAATTCCTGAGTTACTGCCGTTAGCTACAGAACAAAGATATTGTATCTGGTCTGCTGAATGAGATTTTTTACATTGTGTGTTGTCTGTAGTCATAGAATTTTGTGAACTGCCTGTTTCACCTTGCTGTGATTATATTTGACTTGCATATACAAGAGAGCTGTCGAGGAGAATCTGTCGAGGGCAGGAATGATCATTCATCCCTTTCTCCTCGTGAAGCCTGGAAACTGGAGTTAGCACTGTGGGAGTGTGTGTGTGTGTGTGTGTGTGTGTCTGCTCTGCAGCATTGCTGTAGTGCACCGTCACATTTTTTAACCTACACAGATGTTTTCGAAAGGCAACATCAAATATTCACGAAGAGATTAACTCAGCCGTCGGCTTCATTCTTTCTTCCTGACTTATTCACTAAAGAGAAACAATGATGCCTCAGCACCCGTGTGTGATTTAAAAGAAAATAAACAAGCAGCGCTCCTTTTTTCTTCTTGCCCCCTGGCACACACATATTCTCACATACCAACATGCATGTGCACACATGTCCCATGCATGCTACAATAATGCCGATTGTAATAACACATTGTGTGTGTGTGTGTGTGTGTGTGTGTGTGTGTGTGTGTGTGAGACTGTACAGTATGTGCACGTTTCCTCCAGCTCTGGCTTTGCACCAGGAGGCGGTTGCTAAGAAACCAGGAGTGCTGTGCCTCTTATTTTCGGCTCAGTTCAGTGTCGTTCAGTTGAGCTTATTGGCCCTGTGGGGAAATTTGTTTTGCAGCAGAAAAGACCACAACAATAAATAGTAAACACTTAAGACCCGAATACACAAACAAGACAAAGGACGGGGGCAAGGGCAGGTTTTCCTGCCTGTACAATTTCTAATAAACAAGATTATTGCTGGAGATCTTTTTAATTTAATAACAGTGAGAGATGAATCGTTGTATCTGCTTTACATTTCCAAAAAGATACTCGAAGCGTTTAGTTTTCAGAGGGCAGTTCTTTATCCCCAAACAGAGAACCAAAAAAATCACTGTAACTAAGCAGTCCTTTCACAATCATTCATCCAGGACACTCACGCTCTTACACTCATGCACACACTCCACGTTCTTTTACTATAGAGTGTGATACTCAGTTGAAAGTAGGACAGCCCTGCCTGTAGTTTCTCCACAGTAGTTAACAGTAGGAATCATCTGCCTGCTTTTTCCATGTGCTTCTCTGGTAGCAGACCAGTTAAAAATACAAAACCGTTCATAACAGACGCTTTCCACCTGCCATTTGTGTCCGTTTATGAAGGTGTTTAAGACAATCATCAGAAGAAAGGAGGAACCTATCACGAGTCCTCTCCCTGTAAGGAGTGACTTGGCTTTGTCATAACTATTGTGTTTTCTGGGGGTTGAAACCCACCATTGATGGTCTGTTTCTTGGCTCTGTTAAATGTTTCTGACAATCTATCTGAGTTCACAATCTCATTTGACCTACACTTAGCCACGAGGGCCTTATTGAGAACATATTGTTATGAGTTTCGGGTTGTAAGTAATGCTAAGTCAACAGTGAGGAGCTTCATATTATTCATGTTGCTCAAGCTTAATTCGAAACACTCCACACACCATCTTTCCACTGCTGCTTCACCCCCCCCTCTCACAACAGTAGGAGTTTTTCTCCAACTAATCCACCGTTGAACTTTAATTGATGCTTCTTTTAAACATTTCCTTTTTTTATGTATATATATTTTTTTTTAACATTTTGTTACTGAAGTAACAAGCATAAATACTCTGCCAGTGTTGTTTTAAACGCTAGCTTATCTTGCTCTCTGGACGTCCTTTCTTGTAGCTAAATCAAAAAACCTCAGGTGTTCTGCCATATTTACAGATGTATCAATTCTGTTCAAAGTTGTTGTTGGGTTTTTTTTTTTTGCTGTTGTTGAAACTTGGATGTGTTGTTTCAGCTGAAAAGTAAACATGTCCCGCAGTGCCAACCTTTCCCCATCAATCCTAAACTGACCTCCTCTCCATCTTTGTCTGTCTCTTCTAGTTTGCCCAAATCACTGCAAGCTGGCCTGTACAGACAGGGGCGAGTGTTGCCACAGCCAGTGCCTGGGAAGCTGTACCGAACCCAACAACGACATGGCTTGCTCCGCCTGCCTCCACTACCACCACGCGGGCCGCTGTGTGCACGACTGTCCCCCTAACACCTACAAGTTCGAGGGCTGGCAGTGCATCACCATGGACGTGTGCTCTCAAGTGCACCTGCCGGGCGACAATCACTTCGTCATCCACGGGGGAGAGTGTATGCCCGACTGCCCGCCTGGCTTCACACGCAACGACACAAATCAGTAAAGACACTCTGCTCAAACTAATTTGTCATTTTAAATGTTCAAAAAAAAGTTCCTGTCTTCATCGTTTCTACTGACCATCCAAGCTTACTTAAGGAGCCCATTCTTCTCCAGTGTTTTGTATTTGACTGTGTAAAACCTCGGCCTCTTCGGAGAGAGTAAAAGGTCATAGAATAGATTTCTTGATGATTCAGCTGTGAATAGCAGTGTGGATTCCTTCACTTTTGAAAGCTCAATTTATGTCTGCAGAAGGTAATTATTTGCTCACAGCATCCTTGAGCTGCACTTGACCGTGCTCGTAACGACTTCCTTTCTCAACCGAAGCTAGACGTACTAAAGATTAAGAGCATGTTGCACTAATAAAGATTTAAGTTCACACTGTTAAGAAAGAGACTTACATTTGCTTTGAGGACCCAGCTCATATGGCCACTTGACATTTCCTTTGGTAAAATGGATGAGAAAATGTCTTTGTTTGCAACATTCCTCCCTGTTTTGTCTCTACAACTCCCAAAGTTTCCACTTTCGTGTCTCAGCTGCTCTATATTTTTTGGCCCGAGTACTTCTGTTTTGTCTCTGAGGTCAGCACAGTGAGTCACTCTCACGAAAAGCCGAGTTCAGACGAGGGCCCATAAAAGATTAAGCTCTCAGTTTTAGCTGTGACCTTGTATCATTTTGTCAATTTATTTGCTTGAATCCTTTGGAATGCTTTGGGAGGCAAGGGAGTGGACGGATGAATTCAGAGTGAGGTTTGAAAGTTCATGTCGGATGATTTACTCGTTCTTTGAAAATTTTGATTTATTTTTTTTTCTTCTCATGAACTTCCCTCTCTGGTTTTTTGCCGTACACAGCATGTTATGCAGCGCCTGTAATGGTCCTTGTGATAAACCCTGTGCGTCCGCTTTCATCGATTCTGTGGATGCTGCTCAGCTTCTCAAGGAGTGCACCGTCATCGAAGGCAACCTGGACATCAACATCCGCCGGGGAAGTGAGTGCCCTTTTTTTTTTTTTTATGTTACAGTTTAAACAGGTAGATCACACTTCACCCCGCTGAGCAAAATGTGAGCAGACTAAACAAACTTTACAACGTCGTGTTGCACCTCACCGATAAAGAAGGATAAATCAAAGCTCCAGATTGTTTTCGCTACTGTGAAGGCCACTAAATCTACATTAACACATTATCACATTATGTTACAGTGTTGTTTATTTGCATATTCGACAGGATGCCTCAAAAGCTCATCTCCACACATGATAAGGCTCCTACAGCGATCTTCGGTATATTTGCAGACAGAGACAGCCCGGGTGTCATAGTAGCTTTGGGTGTCCGTGTGTATAATTAAATGTGCCTTTAATATTCTGTTTTGTGTGCTTATCCCCTGTCCCCAGATAACATAGCGTCTGAGCTGGAGAGCTTCATGGGGTTGATCCAAACAGTGACGGGCTATGTGAAGATCCGACACTCCCACGCACTTGGCTCGCTGTCCTTCCTCAAGAGCCTGCGTTACATCAATGGACAGGATCTCATCGACAAGTACGGCTTGTCTGCTCCGTCTGTCTGACTGTAAATGTGTGCCTGTGTGTGTTTGTGACGGCTGAGTGAATAAAGAGAACACGAGCAAAACACAGGTCGGCCTAAGATGCGAGATACAGCCATGGACAGTGGGTTTTTGAATTAGTGCAGAGATCTTAAAATAACCGTGTCTCGGGATCGACAACAGGTCTGTGAGCCTCGCCCTCATCCTGATATCAGCAGCACTTCTAGATATGAGGGAAAGTTTTTTTGGTAATGGCAAAAGAGGTCATGGGAAATCCTGTCGCCCTTCTTGTTGTCGTTTCTCCCAGGGTAAAGTTTCAGTCGGAGGAATGCTGAGGATGGCAGGCATTCGCTTCCCTCTGGAAGTGTGCTGCTGCGTTACTTAGACGGCATGGGCTCAAAGTATTAGCCTGGCGCTGTTTCTGATTCTTGTCGTCCGCAGTACAAACCCTGGCTCATTGTCAGACAGACACACATACCTGAGCTCAGAAGTCTTACTCCACCTGTGTTAGCGCTGAACGCTGCCACCAGGTGGCCAAACGTTGAACCTCTTCCCAGTCAACTTCAGCTTTCAGGAAACATTTTTCACAGCTCATTACACAGCGCACGGTTCATCTTTTAAGAGATGGGTTTTAACCTCAGCTTTTTTTTTTTTTTGACCCTCTTCCATTATCAGTATGTACGCGTTCTCAGCCATCAACAACCAGCACCTGCAGTACCTGTGGGACTGGAATCAGCACAATCTGACTGTCCTGAATGGTCGTCTCTTCTTCCGTCTAAACCCCAAACTCTGCATGTCTGAGATCCACAAGATGTGGGATAAGACGGGCATCACTGTGAAGCCAGAGGAAGGAGATTTCCGGAACAATGGTGAACGAGCAAGCTGTGAGTATGTTTAGATGAACTTTGGCAGAATGTCCTGAAGTTTATTTGCATGTTTATTTGCATTATTTGCATGCATTTTTTTTGCGTGTGCTTTAATGGTTTTTCTTTGTCACTACAGGTGAAAGTCATATTTTAAAGTTCAAATCTAACATCACAACAAGCCACGTGATCAGCATGACATGGGAGCGCTACCGGCTGCCGGACTACGGAGACCTGATCAGCTTTATTGTATACTACAAAGAGTCGTGAGTACTCACAAGCAACTTACTGTACTATTCTCCACAACTGTTACACGGAAACATACATCTGCACAGAGGCTGTGAAGGTTTGAAAAATGAAAAATGATCTTAAAATGTAAAATCCTCTTTTGTTATCATGTCATAACAGTCAGAACTACGCTTTCAAAATCAAAAGATTTTTTTGAAAAATGTGATCTTAATCTGATTTTGTATATTTTACCCCCATAAATACTTACTGTGTGCACTTTTTGTTTCAAGCTTTTGGATGGATTTCCTGCCGATTAGGTGTTCTTATTTTAGATGACCAATGGAACAAGTCCTCTAATGCAAAACAACCAACCAAGATTACGTCATATTCACAAAATCCATGTCAGCTTGTTGTTCTGAGCCTGGCTTTGATTACCTGTCAGATTTTCTTGTTGAAGGGGAACAAAGTGAACAAATGGTTGCCTTGAAGGGAGCGAATCAATCAAACGTTGTATTGTTATGATTTGGAAAAAGGGTTGGCAGTCTGTAAAGTACACAACATTTGTAAAAAGAGAACTCGTATACACAAAACTAGTGATAGTACTTTCAGACATCCATCCACAAACATTAACTCGAATGTGTTCAGCTCTCAGACCTCAAATTTGGACAGGAATTCGATGAATTCTCCTGTTTATAGATAACCATGTGTGTGTCTTCTCAGGCCTTTTCAGAACATCACTGAGTTTGATGGCCAAGATGGCTGCGGCTCTAACAGCTGGCACATGGTGGACGTGGATCTCCCTCAGGATAGAAACGCTGACCCGAAAGTCAGTCTTCAACACCTCAAACCCTGGACGCAGTATGCTATTTTTGTGAAGGCCGTTACCCTGCAGGTGGAGGACAAACACATCACAGGGGCAAAGAGTGAGATAGTCTACATTCGAACTCGCCCATCATGTAAGTGTCATCACCAGCTCTGCGGTTATTTCTCACAATGTGACGGGTTATCTCAGCGAAAACTTGAAAATATGACATTTCTGCCCTATCACAGTGCCATCAATGCCCAAAGATCCCCGTGCATTTGCCAACTCCTCCACCAAGCTGTTGGTGAAGTGGTCACCTCCAGCCTTCCCGAACGGAAATCTGACCTACTATCTGATCCGCTGGCAGCGACAGCCTGAAGACAGAGAGCTCTACCAACACAACTACTGCTCCAAAGGTCTGAATAACTTTATTCTACTGTCATATAAAACTACAGAACAGTAAACTGTCAACTGATCTTTCCTATTTATGAGCCCCTACTCCTCATTTACAAGTGTTAGAAAATCAATAAAAAGGTCAAATTATCTGACAGACTAACAGAGTGGTGGTATCAGTCTTGTCTTCTTACTCTCTGTAAAAAAATGTATTTCACCACATATTAATTGATTACCGTGGTGTTTTTTTATATGTTTTTCTTTATTTCTCCTGGAACAGAGCTGAAGATCCCAATCCGCATTCCAGCCACTGGGCTCACAGATATGGAAGATAACACCAAGCCCACCAAGTCTGACCTGGCGGGGGGAGAGAAGGGTCCATGCTGTGAATGCCAGAAGACGGCAGAGCAGAAAGACCGGGAGAAGGACGACCGCGTCTTCTTCAAAGTTTTTGAGAACTTTCTTCACAATGCCATCTTTCTGCCAAGGTAAAGCTCAGACGCAACCAGCCTCGCAGTGGGGTCTGGGCTGGGGGGCTTGGCTGGGTCTTTTTCTTTCTTTCTTTTTTTTTTTTTTTTTCAGGCGGCACAGATGAGGAGACGCGCTGAGTCCAATCCATAGCCTCCTTTTGCGCTTGTGGTTTTCTGTTGCCACGGCAACAGTGGCATGAGGGGAGGGGGTGTTAGGGACCTGGCAGGCGGCAATTTAAGCAACACAAACAAACCCAGGAGAGAGATGTGATTAAGGAGTCTGAAGGCCCAGTTTGGCCGAACACTCGTAGCTGCTTAGGTCTGTGTTTCTCACAATAGAGATTGACATCTGTGTTGTGTTATCATTTAACGTACTCGTGGCTAAGACTCTCACAGAGTCCCACTCTGTTCTCCTCCCACAATCTTTCAATTCATGTATGGACAGTCATACATAACCTATACATCTCCAACATCCACACAAAGTCCAACACGGTGACCTTTTCCATACTTGTTGCTGCATTTAGATAACATTTTTCTTCTCTGCTTCTTTGTAATTCCATTGAGGAATTGGATCAATATGTCTCTGAAAGATGAATAATAAAACATGGCTTTCTGTTGTAATTAAACGCATATCTGCCCCTCCTCAGCGCTCCGGCTGCTCTCTCAGGCTGTGTTGATTTGTTATAGTATAGCTGTCAAGGAAACAGACGTGTGGCAGGTCCCCGTGCCTGCAGCATTCAGGGTTCAGCCCTCGTATGCACAGACTCTCCACTGTAACAGAGCCAACATCATTGCAAATCACTCCAGGGAAAAGGCCTCGAAAAAACGGGGAGGTTTTTTCAAAAGTTCAGGGGTTTAGACCCGGGGTGAGCAGAGGGAGGGTGGGTGAAAACAGAAACAGAAAGAAGAGGAAATGTTTTCCATTCTGTCCCGCTCCGCTAGGCTCTCCACTCTCCTCCTCCCCTTGCACGCTCCCTTTGTTCGGGACTTTCTGTTTTTTTTTTTTTCTCTCGAGCGAGACAGCTGCCAGGAAATGTACAGTGAATCCATCTGGAATTTAAATGAATGAGGGAAGAGCCCCATCAGTGCTGGAAGACAAACAGAAAGTAAGCAAGGAAGGAAGGAAGGCAGACTGATTAACTGGAGGAGAGGAGGTTGGCTGCCAGTGTTGCTTAAGGAGAGCATTTGATTCCATCCAAAACCTGTCATCAGCTCACAGGAGCTTTTATTTACTGTAATAACCTGATGTAAAAACTCAGGATGAATTTACACAAGATAGATTGACAGAGACTCCCTGGATTTTATTTCTTCCTCAGTCAGTTCCAGACACTCTTCACTCTTGTGCAATATGTGTCCTGCTTACCACAGACTCGATGTGTAGTCCGGGAGTGGAGCGCATTGCATCAAATCTTTTTTTTTTTTTTTTTTCTTTTCGCGTGCTAGGTCAGGACACTAAGCGTAGTAACTCATTCGCTTTAAGGACAGGCTTCAGTCAGCTGAGGAACCTCTTATTGCACACACAGAAATGAGATCGCGCCAGTTTTCTTTTGTCTGGCCTCCCGTGTGGTCGATCAATTCGTCTTCTTATTTTCACATAAACTGTACAGGATAGGCCGAGATTTACCGGGTACTCCCCCCGTCAAGGTGTATCATTTTGATGTACTGTCAGGGCCAGCAGGACTGTACTACACCGGTTATATCTGCCAGAGAGGAATGTTGACATGTGAGTGCAACTTGACTCTCCCACAGAACTGTCTGAGTCTGTGGCTGTTTGTCTGAATGGACACAGAAGACACTGGACTCCAGTTTTTTACGGATTGGCCTCCTTGTGTTGAAGAGGAAGATATACTTCATTAATCTTTGAGGAGAAAATCATTTTTTTCACTCTTATCTCTAACCAAGTCCCCATAGTCAGAACAAGTGCTGTCCTAAAGCAAACTGTCAGTGGATTATCAGCAAATAAACAAGCTATTTTTTTGTTGTTGTCATTTCATATGAATAACACATGAAACTTCTATTAATTCTAGGTTATTTTTTCCTCTAAACTTTAAGGAATGTGCTGATTTGTCATACTTTTGATGTTTTAAGTGACATTGTGTTAGGTATTTTTCCCACGTCATGGATTTAACTATTAGATTAGTCAGAGGCCCCAATGGGAAACTGAATTATTAATACAATACTAATCATCTAATTTCAGCACGTAGTAGTAAGCAGACACATGCTGTAATGAATCACTCCTGAACTTTTTCACACGCTGTTATAAAAACCTGGCGACCTGTTCATGCTCTTCTCAGCACATCTTCAAACAACCTCTCGACATTTATCAGCTTGCAGGCTCTGGATGTGCCCTGTTGTCACCTGCTGTCAATACAGCTTTCTTGTTCCTGCTCAGTCAGAGTCAGGATCCTCTTCTCTGTCTGTCTGACTCAGACACAGGTTTCTGCAGGTAACCGTAGGCGAGGTGCCCCGCGGCAGCCTCGGCTGTGTATGTGCTGCTCAAGACAGCTCCACAGTTTATCATCTGCACTGTTTGCAGCTATGCCCCCAGTGTGGCTGCTGCAAATTGGTAACCATGGGTTGAGCGGTTGGGTTCAGAGTTTTGGTATCAAATATTTTCCAACTTACTTAAATGTGAGCTATTTTCCTTATAGTCTTTTATTATTCTTGATTAAATTCATTGGAATTGTTTTTTTGTTTTTTTTTCTCTTTCTCTCACTGTGGAAAATTACCGTAGTCTGTCTGTCTGTATGCGTGTGTGTGCGTCTGTGTCTGCTCTCCTCACTATGATCTGTCTGACCTCATCCTCCCCAACAGCTCCACAGGGAGCTTTATACAGCATCTGGACACATGTCACCACACACACAAGCATACAAAACATACACACAAACTCCACCCGCCTTGGAGGGAAGCTTTAGTTTGGGGAGTCATAAAACCACAATTATTTGTTACAGTAGAATTTCAGTGTTTTTTAGTCTGTTATGATCATAACCCTTTCCTTACACCTGTTGCATCGTTTGTCTCTCTGTTTTTCAGACCTCCAGACCGCAAACGCAGAGATGTTTTTGGCGTGGCTAACAACACACTTTCAAACGACCTTAGTGGTAGTGGGAACAGCACCTTTGGCCCAGGAGAGAACAGCACTGATGGAATACCTCCGATCAGGGAGTATCCATTCTCAGAGGACAAAAGCACAGCAGAGTATTTAGAAATCCCAAACCTGCGACCTTTCACTGTGTACCGTATTGACCTCCACGCCTGCAACGAGGAGGTGGGCCGCTGCAGCGCAGGATCCTTTGTTTTCTCCAGAACCAAACCTGCAGGTCAGAAAAAAAAATAACACTCTGATGAAAATGAAGGCAGTGACACCTTCTCTCACTTTGGTGCAGGCCCATTTTTGGTTGTAAAATGATGTTTTGTTTCACAGTCAGAGCAGACGACATCCCTGGAAAGGTGATCTATGAGAGGAGCGAGAAGGTGGAGGGTTGTGTGGTGCTGCACTGGACGGAGCCTGTTATGCCCAACGGAGTCATCCTGATGTATGAGATCAAGTTCCGTCTGGGGACTGAGGTAGGCCAGGCTGTGTTTAATTAAAGGCATCAGGCATGTTTTCAGCATGTATTCCAAGCCCTGCTTGAAATAATGTTTGTGACTAATAGGGCTGGGAATGGCAGTGTAACTCACGATATGTTACCCTGAACATGCCCGGCCATATGGAGAATGCCACAATACATCGACTCTGAGGCAATCATATAACGATACATCCGTTATCTGATCAACAGAACACAAAATGCTCCTATAAAGGAAAATTGCAGTCGGGTGTCAGTTTCATCTCTTATAACGCTTCTTTTCACCGCCGTCAAACATTATCCGGTGATCTTTTTGTTTTCTTTTTTCCTGCTGTCAGCTTCTTCTTTGGCCAAGTACCATCTGTTCAGGTTACCCTTATTCATGTCAGGAGCGTGCCATATGGATATTCTGCCCCCACCCTCAGTAACCAGTACATTTTTCAAAAACAACTGGCAAAGCAAAAACGTTTTTTTTTCCATCTATACTGTTTAAAAAACAGAATGTATTATCGTGTTTCATTTTCAGTAAAGTGGAACACATTTTAGAGTCCAAGCCTGACGCTGACTTTGGCCATTGGCGGCTTAACGTCTTTCAGACAGTAACCAGGATGTCTTTGTTTCTTTCAGCCTGAGAAACATGAGTGTGTGTCACGACAGCATTACCGCGAGCACAGAGGAGCTCGGCTGTCCAACTTGGGCTCAGGGAATTACTCTGCTCGTGTGCGCGCCACCTCTCTCGCAGGAAACGGCTCATGGACAGAGAGCGTGTTCTTCTACGTGCCTCCGCCAAACCGTAAAAACATTCTGCAAATTTACATATTTTTGTAAAAATAAAATTTAAAAAAAAAAGGAAGACAACACACTTTTTAAGTCGGTGCTGATAACTTCTATATTTCCTCTGTGTCTGACAGGAGAGATTGGTATTACGTTCTACTTGGTCATCATTATTCCCATCATAGTGACACTCTTCATCGCCAGCCTCACCACAATTCTGTTTTTTGTCAACAAAAAAAGGCAAGTACCTTTACGAACGTGCACGTTACCGGACAAAATCTCTGGATGATGATTTTCTGCATCGCTGTGCTCATGAAACTTAATGGCCGGTGTAAAGTTAATGAGAGTTAAAAGGTGTTTTTGTTTTCATTAACATTCCCTCTGTCGTGAAAAGGAGACTTCTCATAAAGAATTACACGTGCCGTCCACAAACAGAAAAGCCTGTTCGCTAACCTCGGCTGTGTTTGTGTAAACAGGAACAGCGACAGATTGGGGAATGGAGTCCTCTACGCATCTGTTAACCCAGAGTACTTCAGTGCAGCTGAGAGTAAGATCTATTTTCTCTCTATTTTTCATGTAACATCCAATCACAGATGGATTTCTCTTTTTACTGATGTGTAAGATAACAGACAACAGCCACTTTACTGTATGAAATGTAAAACAACGTCTTAAACAAGTATGTGTAAGTGGATGGACTGGCAAATAAATGTCATTTCATATCTGGAAAAAACATATTTACATATACATATATTTTTTGAGTAAGGTTCTTTTTTTTTTTTTTTTTAAACCTGCTGTCCATCCTTTTCTACCAGTGTATGTCCCAGATGAGTGGGAGGTGGCCAGAGAGAAGATCACAATGCACAAGGAGCTGGGCCAGGGCTCCTTCGGCATGGTGTATGAAGGGATTGCCAAGGGAGTGGTCAAGGACGAACCTGAGACAAGAGTGGCCATCAAAACAGTCAACGAGTCGGCCAGCATGAGAGAGCGCATCGAGTTTCTGAACGAAGCCTCAGTCATGAAGGAGTTCAACTGTCACCATGTGGTAAGAAAAAGGCCGATACTTTTAGACACCTGCGGGAGAAATCTTGCAATAAAGTCTGGTAAATCACGGCACAGCATGGCTAAAAACAAAACCTGCTCCCACTATCTGTTATGAACACCTATCTGTTGTTTTGTGATCGGTGTAGGTACGGCTGCTGGGCGTGGTCTCTCAGGGTCAGCCAACCTTAGTGATTATGGAGCTGATGACCCGTGGAGATCTCAAGAGCCACCTGCGCTCACTGCGCAAAGAAGTAAGCCTCTTTTCCTCACACACACGCACTGACATACTTCAGTACTTTAAAAGATTATTCTCTTTCTATTCTCTGTATTGTGTCTATGGCTATTATACATTATTTTATGTATGATCAGATTTTTATTATAGACCTCAACAATTTTGTTTTCAATTGAGCTAAATATGCAGTCAGCTTTTTTCAGTCTTGCTCCCTGACTCTTGTTCATTAGTCCATTCAAAACATCCTTCCCCTACTTTTTATTTCTAAACTGGATCTAAATTTTGGAAAGCAGAAAAAGATGACTGACTGCAGTGCTTAACTCTGTGCTTTTTCCTTCCCAGAACTCCCCTACCCAGGTCCTACCCCCGCTCAAAAAGATGATCCAAATGGCAGGGGAAATCGCTGATGGCATGTCGTACCTGAATGCCAACAAATTCGTCCACAGGGATCTTGCTGCCAGGAACTGCATGGTAGCGGAGGACTTCACTGTGAAAATTGGAGGTAAGTCAAGTTAATACGGTGGCATCAGCCTCTCCTTGTTGCTCAATGCTGAACCTACCTTGCTAACCTTGTAAAGAGTCTGGCTTTCACTGAGTGCCTCAGGCAGTGGAGTCTTAATGTAGATGGACGGAGGGAGCAAGGGGGGTGAGTGAGTGAGTGAGTGAGTGAGTGAGTGAGTGAGTGAGTGAGGGGAGGAGGGGAGGAGGTCAGGGGATGGATGAGCTCTCTGGAGCTTCCTCTCTGACACAGAATGAGTGATTTCTAGCGGCTTTCCAAACCTCCGATTTTTTTTTTCTTTTTTTTTCTCCTCAGATTTTGGCATGACGAGAGATATTTATGAGACGGATTACTACCGAAAAGGAGGGAAGGGCCTGCTGCCTGTTCGCTGGATGTCTCCGGAGTCGTTGAAAGATGGCGTGTTCACCACAATGTCTGATGTCTGGTATGAAAACACGTCACAATAAGGCCTTCATTAAACATGTGTAAACCTGCACTAATCCGGGGCATTGAAACAATTTCAGGAATGTCTACATATTGTGTTTTTGTGCGTGTGGATAGGCTTAAACTATTCGTGCTGGGGAGTCAAAGCAATACATGGGCGGTTCAAGGCAGGGGCCAACAGGGGCCAGTGCCCCTGTAACACTGAGCTTGGTCACCTCCTGTGCCTTATATTTTGGTTTGACTTCCTCTATAGATATAGCAGGAGTATTTTAGGTTGTGGTAGTTAATGCTGTACCCTGTTATTTGGTACACGGTAATAATAAAAAGCTAGATCATCTTTGTCTATTTCTCCTCTTAACAAAAACAACTGGCCCCGGCCTGGCCCCCTCAGTAATAGTGGTCTAGAACCGCCACTGAAGCTACACGAACATACAGATCACTTCTCAGCCTGTATATTCAGCTGCATTGTTTACACTTTGAACATTCAGTTTGTGTGTCTGTGCTTCCAAAACCATCAACATCTTTTGGTCTCCTGCTGGCTCAGAGAGAAATTCCTCTCTGTGACAGGAGAGCATAAAACAAGATAAATCTTTTTTTTTTTCTCACCGACACCTTTTTTTTTTCTTTTTTTTTATGCCAGCTTGCGGAGAAATCTCAGCTAAGAGTGCGGCACATTTTTCTCTCCAGAGCTCAGAGAGAGAAATTGTTTTAGAGAAACACAAGTGTTTACTAGCTACCTCGCAAGTTTTTGTTTCCCAACTCAGAATGTCCCTCGGGTCGGTCCCTAAGAGTGGGCTTAAGCTACTCCAGATGTTCTCAAATGGTAGGTTGCCGTTCCAGCACGAACCCACCTCCACATTTGTGTACGATATCTTCCTCTTTGAAGTCGTACAAATGAACTCAAGTGTAAGACGAACCCATCGTTGTCTCCTGAGGAATACGCAACTTGATGCTTATTATTTTGTTGATCAAAAAAAACCAAAAACGGTGAATATCTTTCTCTGTTTGAGCCAGGCACACCAAGTGTTGTGATGAGGCGCTTTTATAGACTGTTGGAGCAATGAACTCGTGATCACTGACGTGTTCACTTTATTCTTAACGCTAAGACTGCTGTTTAACCAGATCAATAAAACACAAGGAGAAGTGTTATCCTCTCATCTCCTAATGCTTTAGTGAACTGGTTTCTGCACTGTAGGTAAGATTCAAGAATTTAAAACAGGATTTAGTTTTGTTCCACAGTGTGCGCAACAGGATGCATACAGTGTCATTGTTTTTTGTTTTTTTTTAGATTTAATATAAGTTTACTTGACTTATTGGTTGCTGTAAACGCATCATTTCACCTCATATAGTTGAGATCAGTGAACTACAGAGTCAGGTCCGGATAGAAAACGTCATTGAAACCATTGATGGAAAAAGATGGGTGGTGATTTTATATTACACAACTCGGGCTAACAGATTTGTACACCATCAATTAAATTCCCATCCTCTGACCTTTTATTAGATATGGTGTAATAAATCACTTCAATGAATTTCACAAGAAAAAACATCCCTAATAGAATGAATACGAAGATTGTGCATGTCCTCGCTGTCTTTAAACAAACAGCTTCCAAAGGGAGACGAGTGTCAAAAGGTTTTGTATGTTTGAACGTACAGATGTGTTGTCATAGCCACAATATAGAGAAAGAAAGAAAACAGTTTGCTCCAGTTAGAAAAAGCAGCTGAGCTTTGCCTTCCTTCTGTACGCCCGCAACATTTAATCTGCTGATACGCTCAATTCAAGCAATGCCATATAAGCTTCACATAATAGGCACAACTTTAAAGATGTGTATTGAGAACAATTGCCTTGTTTGTTCCGCAGGTCATTCGGTGTGGTGCTGTGGGAGATTGCCACCTTAGCAGAGCAGCCCTACCAGGGCATGTCCAATGAACAAGTGCTGCGTTTTGTCATGGAGGGAGGACTCCTGGACAAACCCGACAACTGCCCCGACATGCTGTAAGTCTGCTCGTATCTGGGAACATGAGCTGTTTTTCAAATGTCCCTCTCGTGCTTTTTCATAGGCCTCGCAGATTTAAGGCGACCTTAAAGTGTGTATTGTTTTATCCCTCAACTTGCACCGCCTCACATGTCCTCCCTGCCATTAAATTTGTAACCCGGCGTCTATTTTAGAGTCGCGGGTTTACGTGTGTGGGATATCATGTGATGCGTGTGCTGATGTAGACGCCTGACATTAACGTCATAGGTTAAATGTGGTCTGTTGACAACATTGCTCTGGTGGTCAGCTGGCACAGAGGAGCATCCTCACCCATCTGCCTCGGCCCATAGAAGGGACGCCACGAGCCGTGTGTGAAAGATGCCCTGCATTCCGTCTGCCAGCATCGGACATGAGGAGGGAGATGATGTTCGTCTGTCAGCAGACAGTTGACGAGAGGAAGAAAGAATTCAATTTATTCATAGTTCATTTATTAATCCTTGTGGCTGTTAAAAGAGAGAAACCCCAGCCTGCATGTCAGTGTGCAGTGCTACATATATGCATTTCTCCCCTCTCCCTCTCTGACCTCAATGAGAAGGCATGCCGCTCTCTCCCCTCCCCTCCCACTCTCCACAGCTGACCTCACCTTAGAAAGAGAGTGTGAGTCGAAAAAAAAAAAAAAAAGAGGGCCCAGTGTTGTGCAGACACAAACCTCTGGTTTCTATGGCAGCCTGACTTTTTTGTCCTGATTACAGGAGTGTGTGGATTGTGTTACAGAGGTGGTGTCGGTGGTAGGGTGGGTGGGTGAGTGGGTGGGTTATTCTGCTATCCCTTTGCTGCTGTGACTTAATGGAGATTTCTAGAAGAGTGCTGAAGTGTGGTGAAGTCAATGCAAAGACCAATCGGGAAGATACAGGAGAAGAAAAAGTCTGGAAAACAGGCGGCGGGGATGAGTCATATTTGGAGAGCTTTGAGCGTCTCTTTGTTCTGTCTTTCCCATGGTCAGGTAGCTATGGGTCACTGATTGGATTTCCCATGTTTCTGTCTAGAGTTTCCTATCCACAAAAGGTGCATCCCTCCTCTCAGGGTTGGGCAAAAATTCAGACGCAGATCACGATTTATTGAGGAATGTTGCAGTATCCCTTACAGCCCTATTTTAATTCCAGGTTTCAGCAGGCCAAGGATGTTGCATTTGGAAAGTTCTGCAGTCCTGTTGCAAAAGATTCCTGCTCCGTATGATTAAACATTCAGCATAGATGTTGGGAGACGGCTCTGTAATCTCATTGGGCCTGAAAGTGTGTCTGTTTATTATTTTAATCTGACTGCTTCAAGGTCTTTTGTCCCATCTCATTCTCTGTTGAAAATTTGGCTGGACTAGTGCAGTGTTTTCTTCTTCTTCTTCTTCTTTTTTTTATAAAAACCAGACTGCCTCCAAGTTTTTATTTTGAAAGACTTGAACAAGTAGCATACCACATATTTGCTTGTACACCATGTTTTAAAAAGGCTGTCAGTATTCTTAAATAAACTGCAAGGGTCCAATTCATGGAAGATATTCTAAATAAACCTGGTGTAGGCACGTCATGAGTCGCACCATCTTGGTCATTTAAAAACTGCTTTTAAGTTAAAGCAGGACTTAAGGATATGAGAGTAGACTTGAATGTACCAAATGTGCATTAAATATAAAAAAAACACAAGTTACTAAAAAAAGCAGCAACAAAACAAGATGAATAAAAAAAAAAAAGACATAAAATGTGTTTTTTGCCCTTGAGGGTCTATTTCTGTAGCAGTTGAAAAACATGGGTTTTTTTTGTTCCGTTCATAGAGCTCTTCTAAAAAAAATTAGCGCAAACACATTGCCTACCTTGGAGCTGACGGGTCAAATACAAGTCAAATGAAGTTAATAGCATATGCATGTGTCTGTATGGGCCATGATTGGTACGATGTTGACAAGAAGTCAAAGATTTACTGTGGTGTTTGTTGTCTAAATTTGCATCAACAAGCCTGCTGAGCAGTAACAGATGGTTACCGTGGAGCTCTGCGCACTGCACATCTTTTCATGGGAGGTCTTTGCTCCCAGCTTTGGACATTTGAACCGCAACTTTAAGACACTTGCTGCAGTGCTGGTAAACAACCTAGATTCCCCCCCCCTCCCCCGGCTGCTGCTTTAGCGTATGAACTGATCCGCATGCTTGAGCTCTACCCATAAGGAGAGAGACTGGCATTGAAGCTGCAGAGGAATGCAGAGACCACTGGGAGAGAAGGAGAGACTGAAAAAAAAAAACAACAACAAAAAAAAAGAGACAAGGAGCAGTAGGAGTGAAAGAGAGATGACTGAGGTGTTCATGTCAGGAGGCCCTGCAGACAATTCTTAGCTTGTTTGTGTATAATTGAAGTTGTGGTTTGTGGTGTTTTACCACACAACACTGTAATATTTTCCCTTTTATGATGTTGTTTTCACATTTCCAAAGCTCAGCTGCTGGCCTGGCACAGTAACCTGAGGAATGATTTACTGTGCTGCAAAGTTTACGTAGCATTACAGATTTAACTGTCACATCTGTAATGTCGCAATGAATTACATAAATTGCAAATTCTGAAGTTCCTATTGAAAAAAACATGACTTAAAAAAAAAAAAACATGTTATAAGCACGTTATTAAGTTGAAGTAAACATTTGCACTCGATAGTTAACACTTTTTTAACAGCACACATTAATGAAATGAATTGAGTCTTAAGGGATTTTCTCCATCCTGGAGGTGAATGAGCTCGGGCCATTATGAATTATGATGTGAGCACATCAGCATGAAAAAAATACAAACAAAGGGAAAGCAACAGAAAAGCTCAGCTTGTTTATGTTAGTGTTATGCTAAAACAAAGAGTGAGTTGAAGTGCCAGAGTATTGAAACGTTCTTAAATGAAGGTGTCTACTGCCACCTGCTGGAGAGAAATGTAAAGTAGTACTGCTCCTTATCTTGTAAGAACAGATTCACAATGTTTTAGAGTCTGTCTTTAAAAAGTACTCTCAAACCTGAGTGACTTCTGAACCTTGTTGACTGCTGTAACAACACATATGTCCACACGAGCACTCACGTATTCCTCTCAGCACAATAACACTCTTTTTTTCTAGATAAAGCTAAAATGAGGCATCAGTGGCATTTGTGTGTATATATATATATATATATATATACATATATATATATATATATATATATATATATATATACCACGATATAAATAGATAATAAAGATTGTATCTTAAGTAATCATGCCCTTTTTGTACAGGTTTACATTTAAATATGATTGTGATTCTTTGTTTTTAAAACCTCTAAACCTGTTCAGAGGAGAATGAAGACTCCTTTACTGATCCTTACCCTTTTTTCTTCTTCCTTCCATCATTTGCAGTTTCGAGCTGATGAGGATGTGCTGGCAGTATAACCCAAAGATGCGTCCGTCCTTCCTCGAGATCATCAGCAGCATCAAAGACGAACTGGATCCTCCCTTCAGGGAAATGAGCTTCTTCTACAGCGAGGAGAACAAGCCGCCGGACACGGAGGAGCTGGACATGGAGGTAGAAAACATGGAGAACATTCCACTGGACCCTGCATCCACCAGGCAGCCCCCTACAGCTGCCCCATTATCAGGGTGTATGGGAAGCACACCCCCTCCATCGACACAGCAACAGCAGTTATCCCCTGTGCAAGGGCCGAGTACTCCTTTACTGGGACCTATATCACCCTCCTCCCCGGGCCCCGTCGCCTCAGGTTTGGCGTCTCCAGGCCAAGCATTGGACAAGCACTCAGGACATGTTACGGCCAACGGGCCTGTGGTGGTGCTGCGGCCTAACTTTGACGAGATACAACCCTATGCACACATGAACGGAGGCAGAAAAAATGAACGTGCGTTACCGCTGCCCCAGTCGTCGGCCTGCTGATATCAGACCACCCCCTCCTCCTCCTCCTCCTCCTCCTCCTCCTCCTCCTCCTCCTCCTCCTCCTCCTCTTACACAGGGTAACACAAACTCTCCTCCATCTCATTATGAGATATGGATGGCTTTCTTTCTACTGTGTGCCAGTAGATTGTCTCTCCACTCTTTATAAGGTCAAACAAAAACTCCAAAAAAACCCCAAACAAACTGAAAAAGAGCACAGAAACCTGCTTAAAGCATTTGGAGTTTGGTGGTTCAGACTCAACACTGGGAAATTCCTTCCTGTGCAGCCTGTACTCCAGTCTTTGTCCTTTCAAGAAGGAAACTTACACAGGCATATGTATCCTGACTTACAGATTCCGACATGGACTTAAAGAATAATCATTTCTAAGCATATCCGCCAGCAAATCCAACAGAAGAGCACTTTTTTCCTCATGATTTCAGAGAGGATGTTGTGGATATCTGAGTGTGTATTTATACAAAACGTGATTCTCTCTATGATATGGTATAGTTTTAATTTCTAAATGACTTTTCCATCAAAAAGACTTTGTTGACGTGAGCAGAGTGGCTCATGTCACACGAGAGGACGCCTCAATTAGAACGTTTGGACCGAGAAAGTCCTTTTTATTAAATTTCCCTGTTGAATGTTTCTACGGATGTAGATTCTGACAGGAGCAGGTCAAAAGCTGAAGAGGAGGGCCTGTTGTGTATCTGCCAAAATTGCCAAATCAAGCTTTTTCTCAAATTTTCAAACAGGTCAGCCTTCTTGTTAAAGGGTGTGATTCAGAGTTGAGATCCGTCCGATATTCCGACTTCTTGCTTTTCTCCTGACACAGCTGGGTGCGGTTGGTTTGTTACAGAACAAAATACAATGTTACAGTTGAGCTACATTCACAGCTGCAGTAAAATCTTCAGTTTCTTAAAGGATGAAGTAAATCCTTTTGGTTCCCGTGGTACTTTAAGTTGGAACTAAATATCTATTGAAATGATTTTCGTTCGGAGAAGACGGCAAGTGAGTGAGACTTTAAGGCGCACTCACACGAGGCCCCGTTGTCTCGCACCATGCTGAAGCGCGCTGCTTCCCTGCCGGTTTGCACTTCTAATTGCATCAGGCGTCAGACCTCGAGAACATGACCACAACTTTACTGACTTTGCGACTTCTTTCGAGTCGCTTCGGTCAGAACTCGCCCTCTAACACTCCTTGATTTCTCGATGAATGCAAGGCGCTGATAGATTTAACGACCGATGTCCCAGCGCACAGTGCCACAGCACACCTCTTCCAACCATGCCAGGGCCAAGGAAGTGGACCCTGCTTCAGCATAATACAGGTAGCCTAGTGTGAGGACCAACTCTGAATCACTGCCTTTGTCTGAGCTTGTTAAAAACCCCAAACAAACACACATACCTGACTTTGATGTTTTATTTATATTCCATTATAAACCAAATTTCAAAGTCATTGTAATCACTTATGTTCATCATCAAAGGATGCGATTCTGCCTCCACTTTTATTCATCAGACTTTTTTTTTTTTTCCCGTACGGCAGGTTCTCAAACTGCTGTTCATATAAAACGACACCAAACAAACAAGACCTGAGACAAGAAACAAGAAGGTGTTGGATTGGACTTCAGCAGCCTAGAGAGGACTTTAAAATCACAACAGGTCTCTTTTGGTATAGTGGTTTGATAGTCTGCATTTCAAACACGTATGAAGGTCTTATAGTTGTATTTTAGACTGCAAGATCACTTTTCTACACATCATTGGTTTTGTCACTTTTTTAAAAACCTTTTTACGGTTCAAGATATTTGCCTCTATGTCTGTACAGAACAAAGCTGCTATTTTATTCTTTTTCTCTTTTGGATGTTATATATATAAAGAAATCCTTCAGGTTTGGTATTTTATGGTCTCCACAAATGTCAACTTCTTATATCTTCAAACTCTGTTTTAAAAAAAAAAAAAAGATAAAACAAGGACAAAAAAATGTTGATTTAGATACAAGACATCTTTTTTTTTTCTGTTCTCCCTAAAGGTTTTCTTCAACACTATACTTTGCTCATTGCCTTTAATTTTTATGAAATCTTTCCTCCTGTATTTGTTTTGTGGATGTCTATATATTATTGTTAATATTATTATTGTTATTATTATTTGGAATGGACACCTTAGCTCGATGTGTGAGTGTGTACTTTCTGCACCCTTTTTGTACTTGTCTAGCACTGCGCCTAGCATTGCCCTCTAGGTGCGACTCAATCTCAGGTCAAAGTAAAGGCTTTGCTTTCTCCACACATCCTGCCCCCTTCAGTAGTGCCCTATTATATCCCCTCTGGTCCCTCATTGGCTCATAACAAACGGTACCTTGTTTCCTCCCCTGGTGCCTCCTTTAGAAGTCAGGATTAGTCCCAGTATCTGAGATACGTACTTTGCACCAGATACGGTCTTTTAACCCATCCATTTCCTGGCTCTTCTTGACTGAACAGGGCTAATTGGGTTGTCTTATTTGCCTTAATCATGCCAACCATCTCTCAACTATTCAAAATCACATTTGCCCCTCACACATTTAAGATCTCAAGCGCAATCCATTGCTCCCTCTGCTGTGTTACTTCTAGACAATGAGAGCGGGTCTCATTGTTTGTCTTCATAATCACTGCTTCTGAGAACCAAATAAAGGATGGGTTTAAAGGCCAGGGAAGGGAACACATTTCAATGTCATGAATGGAAAAAAAAAGGTCTTAAAGCAGAGGCTGAACAGTGAAAGTGTTTTGAAGGATTTCTCTTCATCTTTTGGAAATGTTGCCTGGTGATTATTTTTTATCTCAATCTTTAAAAGATTTCTGTGTTATTTATTTATTTTTTTAATTTTCCTTTTGTGATATCAGTTTCAATCACTGTATAAATGCCCCATGATTCAGTATAAAGTTGGATTTTTTTTTGTATGTTTTTCCTTTGGCGTCATGACTGAGGGACTTAAAAAAAAAATCATTTTTTTTTCTTCATTTAAGTATATATCTACCTCACTCTTTTTTAAATACATGTATGCGTATTGAAAACAAATACATCTCACTCTTTCTCGTCAGTTTTATATAGCAACCTCAACATCTGGATCAACCCCACAGGGAGCTAAAGAAACCTCACACAGCAGACCAGGGTGGGAAATGGAATATTTGTGTGGAGGATTAAATGTTGTCATTTCAGCTCACCAAGGTTCTCGCCTAGAAGTGCGAGGAAAAAGGAATGTTTGTGATGCAGAACGATAAATAGTCGCCTGTATCAAGGCTATTTAGTTACTGGTGTTGCAGGGATACAAGCAGGTGCTAAACAGTTATTGAGCAGACAACATCCACGTCAGATATCCCATCTCCACTCCACTCACTCCAAATATATAGTCACAACCTCAAATCCTCAAAACAGAAAACATTTCTCATCTAAAATGCTTCTATATAAAAGTCTAGACCATTATGTGGAATTTTATAACAAAGGGAAATCTTTTTATTTTACACCACATCACTACTTCAGTGTATTCCAATCATCCAGATACCATTAACGCTCTCAAAAACGACATATAGTTCTGTATATAGGTCAGTACTGTGAATGTAACAAGGACTTTGACGTACTTATTACACAACACATACATAGAGATAGCAGCAGCCTTCAGTCCTACATTGACAATGTAAGTCCTTTGTCTATATGTCACCACCTATTTTAAACCTGTAGACTTTGTGTGGCTGTGTAAACGCTCTACATATGGCTCAATTCCAACGTCGTCAGGGTGAATCAAGTGGCCATTATCAGTCTTTTTGGTCATGTGGAAGCAAACTCGTCATGCCTTTTCTGGCTTGTTTGGAACTTAAATCAGTGCTGCTTCCTCACACAGTCACCTCAGTGGACCTTACACTGCCATCTAAGTTCAAATGTCGGGTGTGAAGGTCGGCAACGGAGCTTTTACATTTCAAAGCGCATCACAAAACTCTGCAAGAGTGCTGCTTCAGTTTGAGCGTTCTGGGCTGGAGGCTTAAAAAGTCAAAAGAAAATGTTTGTTAAAATAAAAGAAAAAAGCAATAAAAAAAAAAACTAGACAATGAACAGACTTCAAATGTGAAATGTGGGTGCTGAATCTACGACATCCTATTTGAGCATGATTCAAAAATACCAATCAAAGAGTGAACAGTCTGATTGCTGCTAGATATCACACCGGTACACAAATCACCACTGACAAGCATCAGCTTGAGTTGTAACTGAACATATCTGTGCATTTATTGTCTTTTACCTGTTTGGTTGTACATTATGATAAAATACAGACATTAGTGATTGATTTCAAATCCTCTCAGTTCTGGCAGTAGACATGATATCGAGCTGTAGTAAGGTGAATTACTGATTCATTACTAGTTTCTATTAGATCATACACCTCATAACTGCAGCATTCAAACATACACAGAGACATATAAAGGACAGGGATGTTGCGTAGATTACGGGTAGTAGTGGTAAAAAAGTAAACAACATGATTAGTGAACAATGATAGGCTTAAGTTTACAGCTTCACACTAGTTGCTACGTTTCGCTTCTTGCATTACCAGATTTCAGCGTAAAGATACTACAGCTACTTAATAAATCAAAAACATTCAAATTAATCATCTTTTATCCTTTTAATTCTTCCGAATGTTCTTCATGCAGACCTCAGGTTCATGTGTTCTTCATGCAGACCTCAGGTTCATGGAGTATGCTTCAGTGCATTCAAAATGCAATAATGAGTATGAGGTTTATTATTGTCATGCCTCTGTTTTTATTATTTGCATTCCCATACCTTCTGAAGGGGCCTTGCTCTACTACTATTATTTTATGATAAAACCTTCTCAGAAATCTGTGTATTCTTTTCCTGATTGGAGACAGACAAAAAAAAATCCTTCACTAAATCTGTCTTTTTCAAGTTCTGTATCTGAGGCCTCAAAGTTTTTTCAATCTATTAGGTGAGATGGTATATTTTTGACATGCCATCACTACAAATGTGTATCTGAGAATTTCTTGTATTTTCTTTTTTTTTTCTGAAATTTTGAATAAATACATGAATGAGATCAATGACTGTGGCTGCACTTTCTCATTTGCATTATTCAGTAATATTTATGGCATCATGTCCACACTGAGTGAAATGATCTTTATCAGGAGATCTACCTCAATGGGACTGCTGCTCATTGTGTTTAGGCGTTGCTTCTGAAGGATCCTCCAGCTGGTCAAGCATGGTCTCAATGAGCGTCTGCAGCAAAGGTACCAATCTGTCAGCTGAGCTCAGGCTGTCAGTGGAAGGAATGTGGATGAGAGCTGCCCTCCTCTGACCGTAGTACAGAGAGCAGTAATATGCAAAATCACACAGGTATCTGAGGATAAAGCAAGAACATCATGTCACATACTCCTGTGTCTGTCAACACGTCACAGAAACAAATACCCACCTGCCGGCATCTCTTGAATAAATAACATCAATGTCTGCTTGTCTAAACGCCTTGGAGACAGCTCTCATGTTAATGACTGAGTCCAGCTTGTCAGCTCCTCCCTCCACACAGCAGAAACTCTTTGGACAAAAGCCACACACGTCTTTCTCTCTGTATCCACAGTTCTTCCCTGTTTGCTCCAGAATGATGCCACTGGAACCTCTGGCTATACCCAGATGGACGGCAAACTGGGGCAAAAAAAAAAAAAACAACAACAAAAAAACAGTGAGATGCTAACCTTCTCACAAAATGATGAGAATGCATTCATTTTATTTATATACTTAATATTGACAACAGGTCTGTAGCCAGTGCCACCATTGAGACCATCAAGGTCATGTATCTTGTGGTTTATTCTCAACAAATTCACACTCACTAGAGGTGCATATTCATGTATTGTTTTTGTTGCTGTTTTTTTTGTTGGACTAAATAGTCCAATTTCCGGTTATTTAACACAGATAAATTTTTCATTATCTTATTCCGGTTAGTGTATTTTAAACTGCAATAAGGACATTTTAAAATATTAAATTTAAACAGTAAATATTCAAAGTTTTGAAATCTCAATAATAATAATAGATTCACACTTTGCGTACTTCTACATTTTCATTCAACTTCCTGACTCAGAGGAACTAAGTCATCACAATTTGTAAAAAAGTTAAATGGCTACTTCCCTGATCTTGCATATAGACTTTTTAATTGTTTACCTTTGGGTTAAAAGTCTTCCAAATCTCAGCAATGAGTTGCTCAGTCTTAACATAACTAACTGGTAACTCCTTGATGTAAACATCCGTATGCTCTCCGAGTCCGACCAACTTCAACTCCTGAAATCATGAAAGCAGAGACATTATCAGTCTTTAAGAATTTGTACATTCAAAAAAGACAAGATGTGTGTTATTATGGGTCTAAGAAAGACTTGGTAAATGTTTTTGTATTTCTGTTTTTCATTTTCTAAAACTTGAACGATCATAAATGATCAAATAGGTGTTATTAAGGACCTATCAAAGGATTAATTGATGGTAAAAAATGTTGTATTCCTCTCTTCTTTATAATTTAAATGATCACTAGTTAATTGTCACAAACTACTCTTTCATGTTTGATAAGTCAGGGGTAGGGGTCACATAAGTTCTGGGAACTTCACCCTACTCCTTTTGAGAGCATTTTTCTCCCTGTTTCTTTTATTACCTGTGAGTAAATCTGTTCTATTATTTTGTCTGCTGCTCAAATGAACTAATAAACTAAACTAAACTAAACTATGCACAACAATGTGTACAATGTATACAGTATGTGTCAAACATTGGTAGGCCTACCTGTGCTGCCTTCCAACTGGGGTTCACTAAAACCTGTCTGAAAGGTCCAAAGCCTTGATAACAGATTACAAAGAGCACGACATTTAACACCTTTAAGACATGTTAATGTGTCCAGTTCACAGACAAACACGTACCTGTGACCACCACGACTTCGCCGCCACTCATGACGCAGCAAACTACACGCAGCCAGCGAGGAGGTCATTGCGCGCCTCATGGCTTCGACCCTCGACGACAACAAAAAAACCAAAACGTCCCAGTCATGCATCGCACTTACTGTCCGCATGAGGGAGCTATTCTATGGTAAATAAGCGCCAGACCGGGGTGCATTCACTTTCCTCCGGTGATTTCTGGTATCCTGTTATAAGAGATCTAAAACTAACTAAAGGGTCTGATCATGACACTACAAATTTACGTTTTGTTTTCATTCAATTTATGTTCTTTTATTGACAATTTGTTTTCAATAGCTCATATTTTATACCTCATATTTTGCACTTCTGCATTTACTTCTAAAACTGGATCTATACCACATTCATTTTTGGTTGAAAAAAATGACAAATGTAACATGACAGTTTCCTATCACGTTTTTGTTTGTTCTTTGACTACTGTTATAGGAATGTAGTTTTAAATAATATGATTATATTAATGCTGGATTAACAAAGAATCATTGTATATGAAATGCGGAATGAGGTCTATTGGTTCTAAATTTAATTTAATTTTCAGAACCTGAATCTTTATTATTATTTATTTACTAAAACCCCAATGCTTCCATTGTACTGTGTAATCATATTTCAGACTCTCCGTAAATGCAACATTACTGGTAGACCGAGTGGATGGTATGGGATGATCCTGTGAGGCAGGACACGCCCTCCTCCTCCTCCTCCTCCTCCTCCTCCTGCACTTGTCAAAGGGCACTGATCGCAAAGTACATCACAGTCTTACGCATAGACGCAAATCACAGCAGGACAAACTGTCTCCTGAATAAATACAGGATATTTTTGAAAACGTGCTTTTTTATTTGATGCCATTATGTTGCCTTTCAAGAGAACTTTTGACAGCGACAAACAGCAGCTGCAGCAGCTCAACAGCAGACTTGCTCAGTATCTCTCCAGGACGAAGCAACTGGAGCAGGAAAATGCACTTCTCATTGCTGAGATAAATAAACTCAGGCAGGTGAGGACGGCGGAACAGCAGACGAAGTACAAGGAGGAGATGCGGGAGCTGAGGAGAATGTTGGGACAGCTGTCGTTTGAGAAGTCCCAGGTGGAGATGGAGAAGGAGAAGCTATGGCGTGAGTTGCAGATGGTCCAGTCTCTGTGCAGCGAGCAGACGGATGTGTGCAGGGAAATAAGTGGTGAGCTGAAAGGCCGCGGATTGGAGCTTCACCAGGCTCACAAAACCAACAATGGACTCCAGCAGCGATTAGCCCAACTAGAAACCGAGCATAAACGCTTAGAAGACGCACACAGGCAACAAATGGCCTGTCTACAGCGTCAGGTGGATTCCCGGGTGGTGCCCATCATTACGCAAACTTATTGCGGTCCTGCTGCGGCCTCCGTGGAAGAGGTGCAAGCGTGCGCCCGAGGTGTGTCCGAAGGGTGGATGGAGACTTTTGAAATGTACCAGCAGAAGGTGGATGAGATGGAGCAGTCGATTAGAGCAGACCAGGAGAAACTAAGTGACATGCAAAGGGAGAAGATGCTTTATGTGTCAGAGTTGGACAAATTACACAGAGAGGCGGAAAAGCAGAGTCAGATTCAGCTACGGCTTGAGGAACAACTGATGAACATGCAGGACAAATTCCGAGTGGACTTCAGTGAATACCAGGTAATAAAAATAAAATCTACTATAAACAAGAAGTCATGGTTTGTATTTATTTATATTTATTTATTTTTTTGACTCTCAAAATACATCACTAGATATACTAAGATATGAGACCAGCTTTATATGCACACAGAATAATCCACTGCACTGGGCCAGCATGAGAGGGGAGAGGCTTTACTCTTGTACCTGCCACACCCACTGTCCTTAAAGGGGCTGCTCTGCTGCAGCTGAAGCTCCTAGTGTCTGTGTGATCAAACTGACCGGTGCCTAGAAGATGTCTTTATCTTTTTAAATATAGGTTTAAAGGAAATAATAGTGAAATCTCATACCTCCTCCCTTTAGTTAGAACAGGACCAACATCTTTAATGTATAAATGATTCATAATGACATTTACAAAATTAAGTAATGTCTGATATGTTTGCGTTCCATAACCTGTCAAACATGGGATATTGCGTGCAACATTGACCTTAGTATAAATGGATTGAGTAGCTTGAAGTCTAAATGACATTCGACCTCCCTTTGGGACTTTATAGCTGCTAGATTACACCAGCCACTTAAACCAATTAGCTGTCAGACTAACAAATCCCTATTAGCCTCCTAAAGATGGAGCCCTAAGCAGGCCAGTCAATAACAGATGTCTACACTAGTCATAGGCTGCAGGGACGCCTTTAAATAGTAACACATTTTCTCTGAATAAGTCTACAGTTTTATATTCTTGACATCTGTTGTTGATGTTGTAAAAATGGAGGTAGACAGATTAAGCTGTCTGTTGGTGGGATCAGACATCACAGTGTAGAGACAGTTTTACCTTAGTCTTTGATTACAACTGAATTCATAACAGACATAATCAATTTACCAAATTATTATAGTCAAAAGGTTGCAGAATGATCCCAGTATTTTTAGTCAAATTGCAGGGATTGATGGACACCAAAATATCGTTTATATGGCTCTGGGATTGACTAAACAATTGACAGACGTTTAAGATGTTACTATGTGCAAAGCAAAAAAAAGGAACGTTTTGTACTTTTTTTCCTCCAGATGATAATTGAGCAGCTGGAGCACGAGAGGAACATGATGGCGAACACTATTGAAGACAAGATGAAAGAGCATCAGCACCTACTGAAGGTTAAGATGGATCTGGGCATGGAGGTGGCTTCCTACAGGTGATGAGCTTTTATTTTTCAGCTTTCAATGGAAAACTGATTTTGACTTAATCACTTTGAATATAACAGATAGTGTACCAAATACATTTCTTTTCTATTCAAATGCTCCTGTAAGCCAAAACAGTGTGATGGAGAGGCAGCATGCACAACACCAGCACTCCAAAAGCTGGAGCTTCTAAAAAAAAAAAACCCAGCTAGCCTAGCATATATTTTATTCATTACACCTGTGCTTTTCCTGCTCTAACATGTTCAAACACCATATTGAGAGTTAAACACAGTATATTGTGCATGGAGGTATTCTGTTATTATTGTAAATGTAATAGTTCTATGGGTCATGAAATACAAGTTTTCTCACTCTACAAGCGTCTCCATTGGCCAAACCACAAAGTGATAAACTCTGGGACCAGGATTTCTTGTTTTATTTTTTCATTATGGTGATCTAATAAATAGTGAGCTGACCAGATTACTAAATAAACTACATAAACCAACCCCCCATTGAGGGACTTCCTCTAAGCTTAATACTTTAGGTCTTAATAAGGGATTTCCTCAAACACATTAGAGGAAATGATCTGCTTACATTCACTTAAATAAACTGAAAAGTAGCAGCTCACATTTACCATTTTATAAACACTGCAATCAAGATCTTTTAATCAAGATCTTTAACATTTTAAGCCAGACAAAGCACATCTTGCACTTTGCGTCTTGTAAAGAATGGTATGTAAGAATGCCACTCCTCATATTCCCAACATAGACAGATTTACACAAGGTCACTTGCTAAGACTATTTTTGCTCCAAGGAGAAGTTATTTTTAAAGAACTGATAAACATGCTGCATTTTCCTGTTTCAAGGCATACTATCTGGGGTTTTTTTCTCAGTTGTCACAATTTTAAGCCACTTATTTACTAATTTTAAGCCTGCAATTCAAAGGACCTTACCATGAGTTCAAGCAATGTGCAGAAGTTAAAGCTTTAGAGGAAGAGCAAAACTTTATCACTTTTAAACCAATTGCCAGGAAATGCATTTAAAGACTACCTACTTCTTGTGTCTTTCTATATGGTACATTGTTGGCTAGCACATCCAGTTTGTTTTGAATGTTAAGAATAGACTGAACGTTTGCTCTGAGACGTAGCAGCGGCATGTGTTTAGTATATGTCACGAGTCAGCTTTTGCTTTGGGATTGAAAGGAAGTGTGGACAGCCCCACATTGTGGCTGTTATTTTTAGGTCAGTCTTTGGGAAGCCACTCTCTGGAGAGGTTGTTTCCTTTGAGACACTTCGGTTTTCTGTTGTTTGCTTGTTAAAGAATGACCATGGGGAAGCGAGGCATCGAAGCTCATTTTTGAGATCTCTTTATTACATGCCACTGGCTTGTTGTGTTTTCAATCATTACCACCTTATATGGCCAGGTCCTGCGCTCACAGTTTCTAGTAAGCCTGTTGCATTTAGTTTGAGAGCGTTGTCATGGCTGAGCTGAATGAGATACACCGTCTTGTGAGGTATTTCTTCATTTGAACTTTTTTTTTTAACAGGAAAAAGGATCATTGTAACTATCTCCAACATTCATCTGTATTTTGTCTTCTCTCTTGTTCGTTTAGGGCTCTCCTGGAAGGTGAGAGACTGAGTCAGCAAGATCCTCATCGAAGAGTGACTCAACATCAAAGAGAAAGAGTAATAGGTAGGTTATTTATTTTCGCTTTTGCTACAAGTTCATTTTAAATGTTGCAAATATAATAAATGTACTTCAGGTGAAGACTAAGAAGAGAAAATTAATAACAGTGTCAAAATTCTGTAAAAATTCAAAATTAAGGTTTAACTGGGGTTGTGTGTGATATTTATATTCGCTGTAGCATTGACTTTATGGGGTATTTCCTTGTGACTTTCCAGCACTGCTCCCTGCCAAGAAATAATTCGGCACATAATGTTCTCTGAAGTTACATGTTCAATGTTTACAGTTTGTTTTGGTACACATTCAAGAACAAGATGAACTTTAATTAGTGAGATTTAGAGGAGCTTGTTGGCTACTATCTGCTTGTGTTTGCAGTGTTCTTGTGAAGCTAAGCTTCAACCTTTTTATCCTCATCCTGCCAAGAAATCTAATGAGCGCATTTCCTTTAAGTATCTGTCTAATCATCCAATCTAATTAATTCTCTGCCTTAGATATCAAGGTGCCTGCCCAGGCTTACTCTCCAAGAGCTTCCACTTTATCCACCAGACAACAAATCAGGCACACGCCGCAAATGTCCAACCTGAGAAGGTCCCCTATGCATCTCTCTGGATCCATAAGTCCCTCAAGGGTAATTCCTATTTCAGTTGCGGGCCGAGAAAGGTACCAGAGTCCTGCATCAAGAAGAGACATGATCTCGTTTAACAAAGCTCGGGCTTCTGCTTCCGCCCCTATGTCAACCGCTGCAAGTGTGTCCAAAGATAAACAATCAGGCAAGACCGAAAGCCTACCTAAGCAAAATGTACAGAAAACAAGAGCTGATGAGGAAACTGTGACAATCAAACAGGTCTCTCAGTTGGAGAACAAAGGCAGCCCAACTAAATCCTCCACTACTGAGACCAAATCAAAGAGGGAGGTCTCTCCAACAATGATGAGCATCAGCCAGAAAACAGAAGCAGAAAGCAAAAAGCAAGAGTCTGATGAAAAAGAGAAGGAATATGTTGATGGAGATGAGTTCAAAAATAAGGGGAAAACAGAGTTTGTGATAAGCCCGAGTGAAAAAAAGATGTTTGACTCTGTGACTGTAGAAGAGATAATAGAACAAGTAATAAAACCTGCTGGTTTGGAGGCCAAGGTTTGCTCATCAGGGGATTCTAAGGTGAAGTATCATGTGGAGAAAACTGAGCAAGAGGATGGTACTACAAAGACACAGATTATTCTGGAGTCGAAAGTGGAAGAGGAGCTTGACTTTTCAGAAGACTCAACCTTGACCGAACTACTTAGCCAAGGGGTTAAGAAGGTGTCACTGGATGACATCAAAGACACCACTACAGGAAGTATGATCAAGAACCTGCTGAGTGGCCTGCAGGGAAGCGGGGAACTGCAAAATAAGTCTGTCAATGTAGAAATCATTGAGGAACCGGTTGAGAGTTACAGTGATGAGGAGCTTGAGGCTGAACTTATGTCAAGGTCCACTTTTTGTGAGCCGACCTCAACATATTTTCAAATTGAGGAGCTAGAAAATGTCCCTCACAATACTAAATTTCAGAGAAGTGAAGGGGACACCATGAAAACCTCCCAGACAGATACTGATCAATGGAAGGGGGGATCTGTGCAAGCTCAAGACGTTTCCAAAGAGAGTGAATATTTCTCCCACGGTAGAGAGCCTCACGAGTACTTTGTCTCCACACCAGACGAAAATCTTTCTGACTCTGAGGAGGGTGTTGGCATTACCTCATACGGCCATTACGGTATGGTCGATGACCTGTCAGATGAGAGGTATTATCAAGATGAAGACGTTCCAACAAAAAGAGTGATAGTAGAGCAGAGTGACAAACACAAGTTAAAGTCAGGGGAGGACTCGTTTACCAAGGAGAATTTCCCAGAGTGCATCATTGAAGAAGAGGTTCGTGTCTCCCCAATAGTCCAGGAGTCAATGCTGGAGTTCCTGCGTGAAGACTCATTGGAGCCCAAAGAACAGCTGAAGGGAGCTCTCGAGAAACTTCAAAGCTCAGTGTCAGGTCCACTGAAGGAAGAGTTGGCCTTCCTCACAAAAGTCAGTAGTGAGAGTTCACAGAACGTGGCTTTCAAAAAAGTGCAACAGTCGACTGACAATGGCACCATGACTGTCGTTGCAGAGCTGAACATCTCTCAGACCCTGGAAGACTCTGGGCTGCTGGACGAAGGAGATGATCTCTCTGAAGAGCAGATCATGGCGGCTCTCAGATCCTCTAACTTAGGGCTTGAGAAAGTCTTACAAGGTGGGGCAGGAGCTGGATACAGCTTCAGAGTGTCCCAAGAGGAGGATGTGAAGTATGAGTTTGAAGGAGAGTCTGATTCTCCAATCACTGAGGAACATTTTGAGCTGGGGCCATCAGAAAAGCCCTTCACCTTCCAGATGGATGTTCAAGGCAGCCAAGCGGAGACTACCTCAAAGCAAGGGCTTCAATCTGAAAGCATTGAGACCCCAGTGAAGGTTTCTGAAGAGAAAAGAGTTGCAACCCTTTACCTTGAAAGTCCTACGGATGATTAAGAAAGAATATGGTAATAACTTGCCAATGTCACTTTTTGACAAGCATATACAGTTGAAATATATTTGGTTTAAACAAAGCCACACATAGATTCAATGCTATTTGCAAACACTGACAGAGTACTTAAGCTTTTGCAGTAAAACATTATATATCTTTGACCTACCCATTATGAGTGTGTCACTGTAATAATTGTATACCTAACTGCAACTGAAGAAGCATTTAATTATCATTTTAATTTAAAAAAGAAAAGAAAAAAAAGACTTAAAACAATGTTCTGGTCTTAACAGTGGCAGCATTACTGTTAAGAATACTGACTTTTAACTAATAACTTCTAGCTAGGCTAAGGACTGTAACATCTAACCTTTGTAGCAACGCGTGCTGCTCAGCTGTGTGCTCAGTAGTAATAGTTTGCTGTTTTCCTTCAAAGAGGTTATTGACCTTCTAGATTTCTCTATTTTTGTACTAACCTGTGCTGTACAGCATACACAATCTGCATTTTACAGCTGCACTAGACTGCTGAGGTGCTTCACTGCTGTTTGCAGATTACACTTTTTTTTTTTTTTTTTTGGCAGTGCTGCAAAATGGAAAACTTATAGTATAAACTGGATCCTTGAACACATTTTTTTTTTTAGTTTTTTGTTGTTGAGGCACTAGTTAGTGATGTCTAGAGAATAAAGTCAAAGCTTGAAAGTAGGGACAGTGTAGTGCGGGTGGATGGTGGATGGAGGTTATTTGTCATGAGGAACTTGTGCAAGTTTAGAATGATTAAATCAATGTGTAATGCAAGTTTAATTCTTTACACACAATTAATTAAAATTCCACAATTAGAATGAATGGCAAAAGAATGGCTTGAATATCAAAAAAGGGAGTTAACATGATCAGTGCGAACAAACATCTGACAAATGGGTCTTTAAAGTTTGTTTGAATTCCATACATGCCTGACTTAACAACAGTGAACACTCTGATCTGAACATACGTTTCGTCGTCTGGGTGGGAGGAAAAAGCTAAATCATTCAAACCTGAAAGCATGATTATAAATGTGTATAGTGACGTTAAAGAATGTAAATAAGGAGGGAGACCACATGAATTGAAGCAATTCCCTGATAGTTTAGTTGAAAAGATGTAGAGTGTGTGTTGTCTGAACATTTTTTTCTTGTAGAAATGTGTTCGTCACCTTGGCTTGAAGCATTCACCATTACTCTAGTAAGTATTTGTTCATAACGGCCATTAGCTTCACGACATTGATTGATCACTATAGATTGTTGTGTACTAGCTGCAGAAGATGTAACAGCTCACTATAATTAAAGCCTGGATTCATCTACTGCATGTTTGATGTCTTCTCCAAGTGGCTTCAAAATGTACTCTTTGACACAATTGAGCAATGTCTTTGAATATTATCTTGTTGGTACTATCCTTTGAAGCAGAATGTGCAGAAATGCAACGCTTAGAGTGAAAGGCATGCTGTTATGAATAGTTTGATCCTAGATAGTCAAGAATTTAGAACTCAGTTAAAAAGACGTTCATATAGGTGCCAGGTAAAGGCATATTTTCATGCCTGATCTCCTCTGAAAGCTGCAGTACTTTACACAAATACATGAATAAATCAGTGGACTTAAATTGTAGCAAACAAAAGGATAAATTGATGTTTCAGTAATCCAGATAACGTGCCATTTCAAAGCAATTACTGTCATCATCATCATCATCGACAAGTGATTCATGTGTAAAGAATGTTTTATACAACGGGTTCAGAAGTGTTTGTCATCCCATCATTTTTCTTTTCATCATGATTTCTGTCGACTGAATTGCTCCCTCGGGGACAAAAAAAGAGTTTTCAATTGAATTTGAATAACATAATTGATTTGGTTACAAAAGTCGCAGCCTACATTTGGAAACAAATTTGCATACTAACAATAAAAAAACAATTTTGATTGTCTTTTCTGAGTGCGAGTATTTCTTCAAAGCTGGTTATCTTATCCAGGGCATAAAATAACACAAAGTCATGGAATGGCAGCAGACATGATTAGTGCAGAAGTTTTTGGCACAAGTGGCTGCTGTTATGTGTTATCTAACAGATACACATTGGAAAAGGAGTTTTGAGTTCTTGGTCCAAAACTAAAAGATTGTGGAGACAAAACATTTTTAAAAAAACACTTTAAGAATCTGACACCGAGTTTCCATCATCCCCACAGGATGGTGCAACTGATGATGTTTCAGGTTTTGTTTTCCTTCTGCCTTTCCTGTGCTGTCTCTCAGCTACCACCTCTGGTGCCCTGCAAAACAGTACATGGTCGCATTACCTGAAACGTCTTCATTTTTTTTTTGAGCACATCATTTCCCCTGAACTAAATGAGGCATAAAAAACTTTAATTGATCTTCTACACATCATTGTTTGAAGTCGAGTTTAATAAGAAGCAAATCTAACTGAATTATATGCAGATTTACCAGGTTAGCACGTCCACAGCTTTTTGAGTAGTTTTAGTCTTCTTGTGCTGAGGACCATACAACACACTCAAGATCTCCAGGCACTAAAATAAAAAAACAAAACAAAAATAATGACAGGAGAGAGAGTGGTCAAGGGAAGCTGATAGGTGAAACTCAAACTCAGTGATAAAATAAAAAACACTTCCCAGCAACATGTGAAAGCACTAAACATCCCAAAATAACTACTGTTGCACTCCACAGTTTATATATAACACCTGTGCTGACCATTCATGTTACAGGTCAACATGGGGGACGTGCTGGGCTTCCAACAAGGTCTCCAAACCAACAGCCCATGCTCTGTGGTAGTTAAGTCAACACACTGAAAGAGCAGCCTGAGTCATTTTTCCACTCTACTTTTAGTTTAGTCCAATCAAATGAGGGGAAAGACTAATATGTGCGTAGGTCTGTGATGTCAGGAAAGACTGCCTTATAAAAAACAAACAAAGAACCCAAAACATTTTCAAACTTTCAATCACAAACATAAGTAATAAAACGGACCTGATAGAAGCACATCTGCTTGTTGGCAAAGAACATACCAATATGTGAAAATAACTTTTTTGAAGTAGAGGAAAAAAGGGTGAATAAGTCCTCCCTCTACATCAGGGAAAGTAAAACACTCAGTAATCTGGAGTAGATCCATCTGGCCTCTTGGATGTTTTCACTGTTGCTAAGGTTGATGTAATGGAAGGCCTTTTTCAGCTGCACTACAGAGGAAGGGGGAATGTCAAGTGTAACTCTGTGTGTGTGTGGACCATTGTTCTCTATGTTTTTTCAGTAGATCTTCCGTACTGTATGATCTCCGTTTCCCTTGGAAAGACAAAAGTTACTCTATCAGGGAGAAGATGGTGTCACGATGACAGGGGAAACGTATACAAACAAATCTGGATGTGTCAGGGAGCTTCAGAAAGGTTACTAGTCGGACGTGGTGCTGAGAGAAGGAGAGAGTTGTGATGTACCCTGGCAGTGTCAGAGGGGGACTTGAAACCCCCTCTGACACTTAAATGCCAAAACAAACCATCATAGCAACTAGGCTCCTTTATTTACAGTCATGCAAAGACTTGTGTGAAGAAGTCCCCCTTTAGTGGAGTATTTCTGTGCGCTAGCTGGGCAGCAGAATTGAAGTTGTAGAGGAACTTGTGCCGTCATTGTGTTAAAAACTTGTTATGTAAGACAAAAGTGAAAACAGATTGAGAGGAGGAGCCTAATTAAATTACACAAAATGCAGTTTCTTATTCAAAGCATGTGTGCTGAAAGACAGGGGAAATTAAATTCTGTTGCAGAGGACATGATGGCATGCCACACTAATTGGGGTCAGAGTCATTTTAATAGACAACAGTTAGCAAACTGCCTTTGTCTTTTCAGAGTTGTGTTGCCCATCTGTCAGGTTTTGTCCCGACAGAGGAAACACAAAGTTACTCTGTGTGATATTTTACACCAGGGATGGCGCCTCTGCACACTGCACCCCTTCCAAGATTAGCATTCGACTTTGATAGCGGCGAGCTTAGGGAGGATGGTGGAAATAGTACATCTCAAAATGACAGGGGCTCTTTGTGTATATTTTGAACAGGCTACTCACTGGTGTAGACGGACACACCCACTGACTGCTGGCCTTTTATTAAAGCCTTTCAAATACTTTGGCAGGTTCAATGTCATGTGGGATGACATTACCATTTACTCTGTCCAGCATCTCCAGTATTCATTTAAAGGTTGTCACCGAGATAAACATCAGTTGTGTTACTCGTGATCTGTAACATTTAAAACACCTCTGTCATGGTCCTGTGGGCCTGCGTCAGCCTGCCCTCAGCCATCTCCACACTTCCAATCAGCTGAAGAGTTTCTGCTACCTCAGCGCTCAGCTCACCGAATGTCGATCTCTTTGAAGAGAGAGAAGCTTTCTGTATCTCCACACATCTCTGCAATGGTTCAGTCAAGAAAAGACAAAAAAGGTAAAATGTCAAAAGTGTTTCCATGCATGGGTTTATTCCACTCCATCAGCTGAAGTAAATCCCCTGATTTAAAAAAAAACAGTTTCCATGGTGGTGCTTTATCGACAGCATGTGGACAATGACATTTATTGGTTTCAATATTAAACAAGCAAAAATATGTGATTTTTTTTTTATCTTATGAGAAATAACTGAACGGGTATTGTTTCTATTTTTATTTAGGAGTGCATGTGTGTCTGTGTGTTTAACCTCTTTCTGGCCACTGAGGAGGAGGAAACGACAAAAGTCATCCTGCACAGCAAGAAATTCTGGATGCTGGGAACTCACAGAGTTTTTGTATGCACGTAGACTCTGCTCAAAGTAGCGGCCAGCGGAGTCTACACGAGCATGGGGAGGAAAGAACAAATATTGCATGTTAGTTTGAATGATTGATCCCTTTAAAATGGTCACATTACCAGTGCCTGCAAATGTTTTCTAGGTGTTTTAGATGAATTCTTTCTATTTCCAGATGTTTTTGTTTACATAGTCGGTTACGGCACGATGGAAAACATCTATAGGAACATTTAAATTGACATAACTGGATGTCTTCAATGAGGCTATTATGTCATTGTATTTCCATGACACCATCTTAAAGTTTTCCACATATAGGAAGGCAATTGTTGATTCAAATCCTAATATTAACCCACAGTGCATGTTGTTCAATCCCCGCCTCTGTCTGGCAATACACTCACCATTGTGATGGGGCTCTGTAGCTGCAGAAAAGATGAGGGCGAGGCTGTGGGAGATCTGAGCCCCCTCTACCTCCTCTGGGCTGTGACTCACAGCAATGGCATGAGCCTAGCAGAAACCCCCATGTGACATAAGACAGATCACATATCACCAAATAAGAGGGGTGGGGACATTACCAAACAACAAGCTTGGCTTAAAAAGTCCTCATGTGTTTGCATATATATATATATATAAATATGTTGCATTTGATGTGTAAGACCCCTTGCCTTGGTGAGATGCTCTATGGCTTGGTCCACGTGACCTTTGTCCTGTTCGATAGCAGCCATGTCCCTGTAGACAGAGCACATCCTCTCTGGTTTACCACAATCCTTCAGCAAATGCAGAGACTTCTTACACTGGTTTAAGGCCTCCGCTGGTCTGTTCTGTCTCTTATAGACCCTATAGAGCAGAGAGGACACACAAAGGAGGAGAGAATTAGAAACAAACAGACATTCAGCCAGCTATATGTGGCCAAAATAATTCAAGTTGGACCTCTTCAAGAAGTTTATTTACATCCCTCTTTTCAAAAAAACAATCCCCCTGCTGAAGGTATTATTAGGTAATAAGGTACAACATATACTTAAAGTCATCTTATATAGGGTTATATTGAGCCTGCCTTACTGGCTCACTGAAGAAACTTCTTGGTCTCCAGCCAACCCAGACCTAGCAGAGGTGTAAAAGGATTTCTAGCTGGCATAACTTCTTCTTCTTGAACTGAAAGTTATGCTGCCTCTAACCCCCCTCATTCTAACTGCACACTTTTACAAATAACTCCTGCAGTGTGTTCAAACTCTCAGTGTAAGGTGTTGTCAATACGACAGACGGACAGACACAAGACTTACAATAAACAGTAAACAACAAACAACCGCTGTCCACCCTCCCTTACGTATATAATAAACGCAAAACAAGATTTAGAAGGCCCCCTATATGACTAAGAAAAAAATACAGATTAAACATTAAACCTGTGCAAATAAAAATAGATGTATACTTATATAAAGAAATGTACAGATCCTCTGCAGGAAAAGAATATATACATGTGCTATCTAATATGTATGTATGTATGTATAATATGTATGTATGGGATACTCTTGCAGTTTCAGTCAAAACAACCCAGATCAATGGTTAACATTTTTTCATGCTCCTTGGTGAGACAAAGCTCAGAGTTCAACATCTAAAACAGTCTGTCCCCCATGTGTAAATGTGCAGATGCTACCAAGTTCTTCATCTTCAAAATGAGAGACAGATATGTCTTGTCTTGTTATGGGTGGGTAGAAAGAAAACGAGAGAGAGAGACAGAGAGAGAGAGAGAGTGTGTATAAGACGATAGCTGCATTAACCCCAACAAGAACTCTCAATCTATCAGCCTACTCTGCTAACAGCTTCCAACCATCTAATGGACTCTAAATTTAATTTCACTCTCGAGTCGAGATGTTGACCTTTCTCAGAGGACAAAACACTCACCTCTGTCTCACAGCACTACAGAATAATTGTTTTCACAAATCTGTCTCCCCACTTCCACACTACGCAAGTCTTACCTTGATTTAGGATTCATTTCGGCATGAGTAAGTAGAATGTATTTTCTAGCAGCGGCTGTGTAGGATCCATAAACATAAGCTTGACAGTATTATGTCATGCTTACGTCCCTGGGTGACATGAATCAGGGACTTTATGGCGCGTTGGTTAAATACTTCCAGCACAAGTTACTATGATGTTACTATGTTGTTTCTCTAAACTTTCCCATGATTCTAATATTATCCTAACATGATGGATAGATGAGAACCCCACCCATAAGTTTTTTAAGGATCAGGCTCTTCAAGTCCTTTCAGGGCTACGGGGATGGTTGAAGCCAAAAGTACATCGCAGTATTGCTTGAGTCCTGCCAGCCTGTCAGCATGGGCACAAATACAATACCCCTCTATCCTCTCATTCATTCCACATCCTTACTCACATCCTGCCCCGAAACTGTAATAAGCCTCAGCCCACTGCAATCTACGAAGTGGCCAAAGAGCAGGGTATTTATATAATTAAGGATTTGTAGATGTGTTGCCAAGCAAGCCACACAGTCCACTACTGTAAATGTTTCCAGAACAAGGTTGACGTTGTTTTTCTCTGTTCTTTCAGAAAGACACAGAAAGGCCAAGTTAAAGTAGAAATGGAATGAACAACAAAAGCGTCCTCCAGAAAATCTGTAAAATTCAAATGAATATGATATGATGAATGAAAATAATAATTTAGTTAAGGGTGGAGGAGATATGAAGTAATTTAAAATCATTTATGATTACAAAGGAGAATTTATGATCAAATTAAATGAATCAATCTACCAAAATTCAGATTTATGCCAGCAGTATATATCCCACCATGCTGACTTCAGTGTACACCTTGACTGAGGATCAAAAACCCAGTCGAATATTTGGACCAGGTTCTACAGGCTCGCTGAGCTTTCTGGGCTTTGGTGGGAACATTCGCCCTCATCACAACAGTGTTGACTGACAGGGCTTTAGAGGCATGCCAAATTCTTAGTCACCATCCAACAAAAGAGATTTAGCAAGCTTACACACCAGCCAGAGTCTGCACATTTTTTCAATTACACACATCATGTCAACAAACTCTGACTCTCTTTGAAACAGACCAAGATGGCATCCTTTTCAAAATTCCTCTGAGTGGAGCTCACCTCGGCAGCTGATACGGTTTGTTTATTGTAAACTTGCAGAAGAATTAGCCTTCTACCTAGCAACAGGATCCTAGAAACAGGGTTCAACATACAAAGCATACAAATTAAAGTCTAAAGCTTGCAATTATAAATTTGAAACAATCTTTGACCGTGTTGTCTTATCAGTAAATGTGTAAGCCTAGATCTGTTCTCTTTACTTAAACCAATAAGAGACTATTTTAAAGACCTATCCTGGGTTAGTTTGGCATCATTTTGAGTAAGGTGTGTAAGTAAAGTGGAAACAAATGTAACTTGCAACTAAATCAGCTACTAAAATAAATTGTTCACTCATTATGTTGGGCATACCCTAACTGGTTTGGAAGTAAAGTCATGATTAAGCCAAAAGGCTAATCAATGATTAAAGATTTTGTTCCACTATCATGATTCCTGGGCATATTGGCTGGATAGCTGGCATCAGTCACATTGACATTGTATCACAAAGTGGTTTGTAAGATCTGACTTGAAATATAATAACTGGTAAAATAGATTTGATTACTCAATTACTCAATAGATTGAATTACTATGTTTCCAAATGGCAGACCGTTGATAACGATGAGAAAAGGTTGCTGTGTGGCAGGAAAATCTGCTGTTTTAACAAGCATGCTAATCACACTGTGTCATTTTATGTATTAATTTGAATTTTAATATGAATTTGTGATTGAGACAGATTTGTAATGACTTTTACAAGAATAGTGTAGATACTTATGTGGAAATTACACCTGAAGTGTAGAAAATATCAACATTTATATCAATATATATCAACATTTTTAGTGAGAGCAGAAACGATGAAGCAATCAACCAGACTTTGAAGGACATAAACATGGTATGAAACTAAATAAAGGATTCATATTATGGATTGCAGCAATCTATTGCCACCTTGTGGCCAAAGAAAAGAGCTGTATTTTAAACTTGGAGTTTTATGGAGAAATAAAAAAAAAAATACCCACTTTTAAAAACAACTTGAGTCAATATTAAACAATCCATGCTGTACTCTAAATACCCCTCTAAAGGCCCAACCTGTTTTTTATATTATTTTGACAAGCACCAAGTTGTTTGGCTCAGGTAAAATATGCTACCACATGTGTCACAGAAAAGTGGAACACATACTAGACTGCTAAAAAAAACATGTAGACACTGTTTTATTCCCTCTGTAAAGAACTATGGATACAGGCAGTCTTTCATCCTCAGGGCATTTTCCCTACTTAATTCAAGCCAGGAGGGAGTTCTATCGGTGACTTGTTTATATTTCATGTTGACTCAGCACTTTATTCTGTCTTTAAAGGAAGCTGCTAAGAGCATCAGTCAAGGATCACTGGTGTTTCTCTGAGGCTGCTACTGTATGTGCACTAGTGCCTCTTACATGTTACCTTATTAGCTTTTTGAATGTTTGTGTCTTTTTCTGTCATTTCAATGCCTTATCAATGCCTTCATTTCACTGCACATCTGTAGGAGCGTGTGACAAATAAAAATCTTAAAAATCTTGTATTGCAAAACCAATTGCCCTTCAGCAACAAATAACGTCATAGAAGTTTACTTTGCTGAGGCTTCAAAATGTATGCTAAACCCTCTAAATATTTATAGATTTACCAATGTTGTAATTTGACCACATACGAGCTACATATATCTGCTGATGGTTAAAGAAAAGAAGCTTAGTACTACACCTGAATAGGCCATTACAGATTTCCAGTTCAGTCTTTATCTTCTCTTCCTGGTTGATGTCTCCACGTTGATGAAGCTCCTCAAGAACTTGTTCTGCCTCCAGAAAAGAGGATTGTGCCTCCTTCAGAGTTGAATGAGTCAAGGACTTGTTCATGTTGTTAATTGTGTTAATATTTCTTTCAAATGGAGTATATTATTGTAAACCATATTAATTGCACAGATATTTGTCTGTTAGAAGAGCAGAACCTCCCTGTGTGAGGTGAACACTCAGGAGGCATGCGAGAACCTCAAGCTTTTCCACCTCAAAAGATAAGACGGAGGAGCAGAAAGAAAGCAGCCCTCTGGCCAGGGCCAGGTGCTCCTTGGCCTGCAGAGCCCATCCTGAAGGATAAAAAAAAACGTTTAGATTAAAAAGCTCAATTAACTGTAGGTCTTAGCAAAACTGCAACTCTAAATACAATATGACCAATGTAGTAGCTTAATTACTTCAAAGCATATATATATCTTAAAATATCACCTTTGAATTGGAAATAAGCTTTAGCGAGTTTGACATGAACCTGGGCAACTTTCAGATGTCCCTCTCCATACACCAGCCTCGTAAGAGCCAAGCAACGCACCAGGTCTTGGATGCAAGCATCAAACTGAGGAGGTACAGCAACTGACCGTCAGTATCACATTTCTAGATATTAAGATGTTTTATATGCAATCCAACTTTTCAAATGATAATACTGTCTATTTGGGATTATTATTCTGCTAAATCCCTGATCCACTTTATTGTTCATGCTGATGTATGTTAACATAGCATAGTGTTTACTTTCAGAAAATAGGTATCAGTCCTGTAAGCACTGGTAAAGTCTTGAGGACATGTTTTGAAAGCTTATAGGCCTATTGTTAGAGCTGCAAACTGACCAATGCAAACAATGGATTTGACTTTGTCACTACCTACAGTGTACACTCACCTCTTGGTTTTCCTCATGGTTCTGAGCTCGTCCCTCAAAGTGTCTGAGCTTGTCTTCAGGTAGCATCATGATAAATTCCCACTTCGTATATCCTGTTTGTGAGGCGCTCAACATATCTGAGTCACAGCGAGGAGATGCATCTACGCCACAGTCGTTACTTTCAATGCTGCCAAACAAGGTACAGCAGGTAAAACGTCTATTAAAACGGTACACTTTGTAAATGTAAAATGAACCTAGAACACACTCAAGGATACAGATACAGACACAAATAAAGATAGATTATGTTTCTTTACTTCTGTTGGTTGGATTTAACAATACAGCATTTGTCTTGGTTAGTTACTCAAAACGTTTGTTCAAATAAATCACTTACTCGGGAGATTCAGAAGAAGAATCGGGATTCAGTTTGGCCACTACCTCATCAGCCATAGTTTTAAAAAGCGATCAGTGTGACAGGTATCCGTCTCCATCTGCAGTTTGTATTCATGGCGGTGTTGTGGTTTCCGTGGTTACACAGCGCGTGCTATATTAGCATTGCTAGCTATAGCCACAGCTCCCTGTTTCTAAGTTCTATGTTGGCTGTAGAGATCAGTGGTTTGGTTTAAAATAGCCGCACTCAGTTCCTCGCGTTTGTTGTTGTTTTTTCAGAAGGCGATTCAACAGTCAAAAGCTTTCTGCGCGAGCCACCTTTAACTCAAACTCTATTTTCAAAACAGGCTGTGTTGACGGAAATCAAAACACCCGCAAGCACAGCAGGGTGCGTTCAAGAACAACTCATACGTACCCTAAAAAACCTCTCACAAAGGAAGGTGTTGAGTTTTTAACAGCATTGTGATTGTGACAAGATCCTATAGCTTTGTTACATATTCAGTTCTGCATCAGTAGTAACTTTTGGTTTTCCAAAAACAGCTTGTGATAGTTGCGATCATGTCATTAGAAGTATTGTTTTTGAAACAGATGAGTTGTAGTATGCCAATGTCGCCACCAGATGTCGCTAATGTAATATGAGAGTAGTAGTGTAGCCTGTAGCCTATGCACACAGTCTGTGTACGTGCGTTTTTTTGTGTTTGTGTGTGTGTTACAGTTGTACTCATGGGAGTATTGTAATAGTGTTGTGTTCTTTTGAGAAGTCTTGGTTGAGATTTTGGCCTCACCTAAGGGCCCGCTCACTTCAAAGTGTCAAACTAGGGACATTTGATTCCTAAGGCCATCCTTCTTAACCGCATCCTCAGCAAATATCATACTTATAAAATCATGTTTTTCAGACTTCAAAAGCTATGACTTATGTTAGTGAACCACCTTCTTGTCATCTGTACCAGCAGTCAGACAAAAATTGTAAAATATGAAAGAACTATGCCTTACAAGGGCCGTAAAACCAAAGCCTCTCGTACAGTTTTAATGCATGCTTGATGGACTGAAGTTGATGTATATTAAACAGGTTAGAAGTGCCGCTCGTTTCAGGTCAGGTCTATGTCATAAAACAACAAACTGCCAATCAAAGATGTAGCACGTTACTCATATATTAGGTTCTAACTGTACAAAAAAAACAACACATGTATTTGAGGGAATAGAACTGCTGTATATTTGACCACAAGACTTTCCAGAAATAAAAAAAAAAAGTCTTAAAATAAAGAAAGGATTATGTGTTCCACAGCGTATGAGACATACATGTTTTATGTCAAAAGTGAGGAGAGGAAATGTACATTTCCCTGTGAAAATATCCCTTCTTACATCAGTACCCAGAATCCATGCCAAACAAACTAGTAGTAATGTCTCAGTGGCTGCTTTGAGAAATTGGTCTCCGGAGACAGCTTTCTAGGTTAATTTATTCTGTATGGGGCTGGCGTTATGTGTACTGTCACCACTTTTAAACCTTGGGCAGGACGCTTTTTGTGTGCAAGACTGCCTAAGATAACTTCTTATGGCTCCTTGGGATGGCTGCTGCCGGTTGATTCTGGCAGGCCATGAGACAACCCGTTTATTTGTTTGTTTGTCCCGTGAGTTTTTGGCTGGCCGTTGAGGGCTCTGTTTGGCCCCAGTCCCTGTTGGGATTCTATTTCTGAAACCCAAGTGGCTCTTAATGAAGCCCGTAGGGTTGGCATGAGCCCTCAGCAAACCCAGGCCTGATCAGACCCTTCTTCTTCTGCCTTGGCAGCCACACTCCATTTGCTCCCTCTGGCTTCCTAATTTAGTAACGGTGGGTAAAAATATGTGCTAACGAACAAGGTCTGGTATGTCAGGCTGGCGTCCAGAGAAGAGGGAGAGAGGGGGAGGAGGGAGAGAAGAGAAGAAGGAAGAGGGGGCTGTTTTCGCAGCAGGCACTAAGTGACAGGTCTAGAGTCACTCTTACCTCTTTGACATCTGTGTCTTTTTTGTGTGTACGTGTAGACATTGAAGGGAGTGTGTGGGGGTGGATGATGAGAGGTGGAGCGTGAGCACTTAAAATGTCTCCCCCTTGCCAAAGTCCATTTAAACACTTCTAATCGTCTCTGTTTTTATTCCAACAACACCGTGAGGCTCGAGAGTAAACCTGTTCTCTTTGGTGCAAATGATTGAAAGCATTAAAAGTATTTTCTGGTAAGGGTGTTTTGTTTTTTTTGTTGTTGTTTTTTAACATCGTCTTTAGCCAAATTGCAGAGCTTAACTTTGGGCATCACATAAGTTAGTATGTTTGGGTTATTTTCAGCTCAACTGTTAAATTCTTTGAATGAAACATTAAACTTAACAAGCAGCAGTAGTTGGTCACGCTAGCATTTGAAGCATGCACAGTTTCTCCATATTCACTCTGCAGACATGAAGTCACACTCTTTGGTAAAGTTTTAGTCATGATTCTTTAAGGCTGTTGAAAATTGGCCATCAATATTATGTTTGAGTCACATGATGTGACAGTATCCCTGCTGTCTGAATTTGGTGAAGATTTGTGATCATAATCCTATATTGAGATAGTTTGGAGCTATTATGAACAATATTGTTGCACGTCTTAGTTTAGTACCACTATTCAAGCAGTGGAAGAAAAACATGTTCTTATGTTTACCCTTTAAACATCGAAGCCCAGTCCAACTAACATGAACAGTTATTTGAGTATTTTGGCCTTCTCAGTGAAAGACACAGGAAGTGGTGACAGTAATCATTCATGTCATAATAAAATAATGGGTTTTCATTTTTGATATCAAAAATAACACACAAAGAGTGAACTCACAACAAAACATGATATTAATGAGAGCTATTATGTCATTAGTTTGTACCTGAGCTTGGTCCTGAACTAAGCTGCACAATATAAAGACAGTCTGCAGCAACATTGTTGAAAATCAAGGTAACTACATGAGATGCGATAAAGAAAAAAAAAATGAAGATTGCACATAAGCTCAAACTCACGTTTTTGTATCCGTCTGCTCTTCCTCATGTTTTGCAGCTATACTTAAAAATTGACCAAAGACAATGTGTCATCAAAGAGTAAACATTCAATTATTTAATTTTCATCAGCAGGAGGAGCGCAAGACAACAAACTCAACCATAGAAATGTTTACTCCTGGACCTCAGCACTTGCCCTTCCTGTTCACAGTTCAAGAGGCTTGTGGCAACCTTGTCAACTTCAGTTGTAAACTCAAAGCTTTAGATGAAAACAGAAAACCACCCTGAAGGAGGCAGCAGCACACATTCTGAATCGACAAGCAGAAGAAGAGCTGACTGGTGCACACATACAGTAGATTTGTATTGAGAGATCATTCGTGTTGATTTCTTATTAGTGTTTTTAAAAAGTCAACTTTTTCAAACGTGTTTCACAACAGGATTAAGGACAGAACATTGATAACTCTGTTTTTCAATCATCTTTGAATGCATTTATGCTCAAAGTTGTCAGATGAGTCACAGTTATTTGTTAAAACCACAAACTAGCACCTAACTTTTATACAGATGTCTCCACTTCCTGTGTTAGGCAACCCGCAGACCCCCACCCACCCCCCTGTCTGACATGAACACCAGACCCTGTCACAACAAACGGTGTGCAGAAAGACACGTTTGGAGATTGTTTACATATAAATATGTGACATATTTTTTATCTGTATGAAACTCTCTGACATGAATGTTTTGTATGAGAAGAACACAATGTTTCTGTTAGCTCTGTATTTTGGGGAAACAGGAACAGTTCTGTTTAGTTGCATCGGCCCGTTATCCTGTTGTGATCACAGTAAATGTGCCCGTGTCTTCACAGCTGCTGTACTAAAGTGTGACATTCGGATATAGAATACGTGCTCTGTTTTAGAACCGTAATCAAAATGTTTACGTGCGGGTAATGCTGCTGTTAAGAGGTAGAAACAAAGGCAGCCACTTAAGCAAGACAACCCTTCCTTCCAAGCGACTGAAGCTGTCCATGGCAGAGACACCATTGTCATAGTACGATAAGATAAGCTCTCTTTCCATCCAGCAGCACCGTTCCATGCCAGTGCTTTGTTCAACAGTAGTTTTGTATTCAAATGTGAATTGTTCCCTGCTATGAACCAGACTTAGACTGGCTTAAACTTGTGTTTATCCTTACGCAAACCTTGGCCTAATTTGAAGAATATGCAGCAAGCAAATCGACTATTGTTCACCACTAAAGCTTCTTCTCGCCTTTATGTTCGATGTCAGAATCAAAGATTACGTACAGCTTTAGAGGTGATATTGCCATTCTTTGTTTAGACAATGGTGCTGACAGCGTGTTTATTCATTTTAAATGGCAGTTTTAGCTGCACTGTGACAGGGAGATATGTGTTTTGGGGAGTTTTCAATGGACCTGAAATAAGGTTTCAGCTGCTTAAACGTGCATCTGCAACTGTTACCAAGACTACACAGAGGCATTTGTATCTCAAACTAAAAACCAAGACATGATTTTTTTTTTGAAAAGGAACACACAAACACAAAGATGGCACTGCCAAGGACAGCCTTATAAATGAAGAGAAAAAGGTGTATCTCCTCATCCTTGGTATTCTGCTGTCCTGCCTTGCATCCTCTTGTCATCCTATTGGTAACCAGGGGAACATGTGCACATTTGCCTTTCACACAAAGTGTTGACATTAACAAGTTAATTGTGCAAAGAGAGTCCAGAATGAACACACGTCTCGCCTGTTTCCCTTGAAACGTGAAAAAAATGCGTCGGCATCTGTTTAGAAACGAAGAGAAAAAGGAGAAACGAGACGAGTTCTGTTCACAAGAAATGTCTACACTTCCATGAACATACACACGTTGGAGGCCAACTTCTCCAGCTAACAAATGTGGCAGATCAAGTGATACACGGCAGGAGAAAGGAGGAGAATCTTGCATTGTGAAGAACATCAAATGTGTACGCTGACAAAACTTGTGTCAGGTTTGCTGCACAGACTAGATCCTTACTGCTGATGTGCTGAAGCACTGGTGACGTGCTTTTGTAGGAGGGAGGTCTTCCAAGAGACATACTGAAGAGAATGTTGAATATGTTTCAGCTTGATCACAAACTTTGGACACTTTGTCATTTGTTCTGTATTTCATTTAGCTTCTGTCTTGCTTCACATGTTCAAACTCGGTGTCCAACATTGATCATGTTCGATGTGAAACCCAGATCTCTTCATACAGTTTTGGATTAAATGAAGCTTTGATGCATCTTTTTTATTCCTTTACGGTTACAACATTGAGGGTCCCTTTAATCATGGTGTGAAGGATTGTGACCACAGACAGGTTTCCTCTTCTTTAAGCTGAAATGAATTGCTCACTCTTGACTTGAAGGACCATTCATTTAAATCTGCATTTTATTACTCTAGTATTAAAAAGAATATGGAAATTAAAATAAGGCATGGTAAGTTGCCTTTGACTATGAATGTGAATGAGGGGCTAAATGTCCACCTGTGGTTCTCTGACCTTTGTGGCTCCTCTGCTGACTCGGCTCAGGTGAGTGCATGTTGTGTGATGCAGTGGTATCAATAATGGAAGAAAGGCAGCCGCCTCTCTTTGGCTGCTATGTGGGTCAGAGGAGGCTCTCTGTGGATGGGAGAGATTGATGAAGAGCACCAGGGAGAGCGGCAGAACTCCTACCTCACAGCCGTGCAAACCGAACTGCTCCCCTGCACTCGTTCAGAGGCCCCCCTCCTGTGCCACACTGCCTGCCGCTCTTTAAATGACCTTCAAATTAGCCTTATTTTTCAGGGCCCCAAACCCTTCAGGGTCCTCTCATGGAGGATGGTGTGTCTTTTTCTCACTCTTTTTTTCTGCTTTATCTTTTGTTATCCTCTTGTTGACCACAGATGGAGGAGAAAACAACAGCGGAAAAGAGCTTGTGTAGCAAAGGTGACAGATTTTCACTCCTTTTGTATCTCTGATGTAATCCGAAAAGAGAGCTGTTATGTGCGCTCGATTATGCAACAACACTTATTTTTTACCCTTTCATTACACCTGCTCTTTCCAAAAAAATACCATTGTCGTACATCCTCATTTACACATCTGCAGACAGAGACACAAGTTGTTTGGAGAGGTTTGTGCGCAGGATGGTGGATGAGAGTCACAGTGGGAGTTTCTACCAATACATCACAGAGCAACAGTCTGTCAAGCCAGCCATCCATCACTACAGCTGAGGTTTATGTACACACAGCAGGTCATGCTGGTCCCCTGTCCAGGCCTGATACAGAGCCCTTTATTATCCATTTGCATTAAGAGAAACACCCCCCTCTAATGGAACATCGTGACCCACACAGCTCAGGTTTGTATGGTTATCTTCTGCTTTCTATGAAATTGCTATGTGTGAGTTTTAAATAATGAATCTGTGCTCTGAATTTGGGAACATTATGAAAAGAGAAATGTACTTATTCCATCGCTCACTACACCAGCACAGTGCAGAACAGCCTTAAAGGTGTCCTTTTTAGCAGACCGTGTGCAAAATAGAGTGCTGTAAATTTAACCTGCCAAGTCAGGATAATGCAGTGACTGCACAAGAGGCTGCCCTAAGTTTTTAGGGCCCACATTGAGACCGTACATAAGGCACTTAAAAAAAAAGAACGGTCTTTGGTACTTGAGTTATACAAGAATACTTAACTTCTGAGTAATTATTGTAATAGCATATCTTAAATATTATTGTATTTGATTAATAATTAAATTGACATGATAAAGTAGCTTGAAGCAACCATGCCCAAAGTGGCCACTCTGAAGCTGGTGAACATTAAAAGGACAAGATATTGGCTTTAGGTGAACTATTAGCAGTTCATAAGGCAGCAAAGTGAGGCTACAGATGTGAATTCTGTCTGAATCAGTGTTTACAAAGACTCCAATTTGGGCTCAAAAACCTTTTATAAGCTCCTGGATGAAGTAACCACTGCGTACCACTCTCCTCCAGGGTCCCTTTTCAATGTCAATATAAATATAATTGATTAAGATAAATAGATGGAATATATTAGTATCCCTCTTATTCTTGAATATCCACCACATATTTGGAGCTAATTCTTCAGATATCCTGATGGAAAAAGCATCAGATGGGATTATAACCCACAGGCACCAAGAGAGTTGGAGAGCTAACATCAAGGGGAATCAAGTTGGAAAACATAATAAGTCATGGTGTTAGCTGCAGAGTGAAAGAAATAGTGTGAAAATAGGAAAGAGGACATTCAAAGGTGGGGCATGACTGATGGAGGAGTAGCATGGGGGCTTGTTTCTCCAGAAGGGCAAACCTGCTCTGATTGATTGGATGTATTTCAGAGAGGCCCTCATGCCCATTTGCTTTTGATGCTGAAATGCTTTGGTAGCATTTTGTATAAGGAGTAAAGACAAATGTAAAAAAAAAAAAACCAGACAATGTTGGATGAAAAAATACTAAGAGGGGATTAGGAAAAAGGTTGAGTTGAGCAATAGGAGGAGGATCATGATATTATTATATTTAAGCAGAGTGCTTTTTAACTTGTAAATGCATGGTTATTTTAGCCTTTAATTTCACAGGGGGAAAGACGCACATGTTAGAGGTAAATTCCAGTAGTAGTAATATTACAAAAACAAAATGAAAAAAAATATGAGGAAAAAAAAAGCAACCTGAGGATTGCTTTCTCAGGAATTGAATGAGTTCCTTGCATAATCTTTTTAGAGTCAGGATACCTTTTGAAAATGATGTGCCTAAATTGTTTAGTTTTGTGAAACCTTTCCTAAAATAGTTACTGAATTGTCTTAAACTACACATGTATCTACACATGGACAACAACTCTATGCTCATAAAGCATAACTAGTAGCTCTATGAGGCTGTAGAACAGGCCCTGCATGTATCATTCTTATACACTAACATGCTAATATTAGCATGATGATCACATGATGATGGAGTTTTATGTTAAACCAGCTTAATTGAGTTATTGTAATGATAAGCACTAAACACAAAGTGGCAGACGAGTGTGGCAACTATTTTTGCAGGTTTTAGGTCATCAATCAAAGTGATGGCCATGTTCACATTTTGTTAAAGGGCAAGAAGGGGGTTTACGTGCATGTCTGAAGCAAATTTGAATGGTTTCATCTGCTAAGTCTTCTCTTGTGGCAGTTCTTCATTACAGTATGATTATGAGAGGCTCATGTACTTGAAGTGTTCCACTGCACTAAACGTTCTACTAATCTCTCCAGTCTCTCCTGAATAGTGTATGGCTCTGTTCCACAATCTACACCAGAAAGAAACACTTACTTCAGGAATGTGCTTCACTGAAGAGCTTTTTCTCCATCTGGATTGAAGGGTTGCTGTTTCCTGACTGTCTAATATCTATCCTGAGAGGTTATTACACAGAGAGGGATATCATTCTTTATTATCCACAGCCATGATATTAAAACAATCATGGAAATGTACTGAGCACTTTGCAGGAATAAGACCAGCTGTTTGGCTGTTTTATTGGAGGAAAGAGGATACATGCTGCTTCCACGTTGCACTTTCCTCTTTGAACTTACTTCAAACATTAGTCAGTGTGTGTTTAGTGTCATGCCAGCCATGTGGATGGCATATGCTAACATTGCAGTTGGGTTGGCTGGCTAGAGGTGTGTGTTGTGACCAGTAGCTCTTGGTTTTGTCCCTGAGCTGTTAATTTGATGTGAGGTGGGTGGAAAGGTGATGACTGAGGTAAATGTGTGTGAGGAAACAATGCAGATGTACAACAGAAGCTGCATGAAAGACCCCTTTATGGGCCCCAGCTACTACCTTACAGATGGCCGACGTCCCACGTCCATTTAGTAATAACAGTGCTCCCATCTCTCACTGGGCCAGATGTGTTGAACCTCTGTGATGCTAAATGGAAACAAATCCGCGCGGCTTTACTCTTTAATTGAGCGCTGGAGTGTTTATTTTCTTGAGACTGTCATAATCGACTCCAAAAAAACTCAACTGTGAGGGCAGATTAACCCATTTAGCACCTCTAGACAGTATTTTCCACATGAGACGAGTCTTAAGTGCAGTTATGCTGGTGGCGAGACTTCCACACGGGACCGACCACATCTTTAGTCACTCCTTATTCCTGTTCTGTGATCTTGCACTTAGAGGCACCCCTTGTAAAAGCAGCAGTCGCAGGGAGGTCGCCCTGACATCTTTATCATAATTGCCCTAAATACCCCCATTAGGGAGGCTAGCCAGTATCCTCAATAACACTAGTCATCCCTGGTAGCACTGGTGCATCTAATTGCCTGGGCCCTTTTTTGAAAGATTGCCTGACATCAGCACGGTTCCCTGTGGGCTGGCCCTCTTCATTCTGTGTCCAGTAAAGCATATCGTTATCGCAGCCAGCAAAGAGACCCGGCCTCCCTGCTCCTGGATAATTAACTGTCTGGCTTAACTGCATAATGGCGAAAAGGAACATTGGAGGTATGGTAGTTATTCACGCAGGCCTTAGAGAGGAGAAGTATAAGACAATACTGGGGTCAGCCATGTTCACCATTTTTCAGAGGGACGGACGATAATGTAGAGGCAGAGGAAGTCATATCAAGTATAGGCTGGTTATGGGGGATTGGTTTCATATGATAATTAGGCCCATATGCTAATTGCGCAGGAAGCTTGATGAATTTCTCCACTTCAGCGCTGCCTCTCCTATCAGCTATTCCAAACGTTCCCCACTTCAAAGGCTCAAACCATCTTTGCATAGCACTTCATTCATTCTGTGTCTTTCTCTTGCACAACAATTGTCCCTATCAGTGTGCACACCCTCTCCCAAAAACAATATAGAAGCACAACAGCAACAACATCAGGAGGAAGGGGGAGTAAAAGGGGCGTCTGCCTTTGTTTGACATTTACAAGTCTCTTAGTGAAACGAACGATGCACACCCTTGCGAAGTGTGCGCATACGAGTGTAATTAGAACACGGCAGGCATGTGTTTGTCTTTGTGTTGTTGTATGCTGGAGGTATCAAGGACAAGTGCATTAATGAGCACCTGGAGAGGAACAGCTTGTGTCTCCTGGTTAGTGTGACCGCGAGCAGGGCGCAGACTCCTTCACTGACTCAGATGACGTGACTTATGGAGGGGGAGGCTTCTGTCAGATCTGGGGCGCTCCCAAGAGCTGCAGTTTGTCTCGGCTGACAACAGCAGCTCACCAAAGGGGCACTCATCCCACACATCAGCTGGGAAAGGTGAGCGAAGGTGCCGTCCTTTCCTCTAAATCTCGAGACCAGCATCTTCTGCTTTCGAGAATTCTTACACTTTCTTAAAAATGTGCATCTTCTTTTTCATAGTACTTCTTGAACCTTACACGGATATACACAGCCATTTGTATTTGAACCGACACTATCTGCTGTCCATAAACTCCTCTATTCCTTGACTCAAAAGTAGATATTTTCATTCTGTCATCTGGCTCACCAACATTTTAACATTTTTTTTTCTCTTAGTTAAAGTCAGAGAGTACATCATCGTAAGTTCTGTCAAATAAGGATGAAATATCCCACAAATGTCATAATGATATTTTTTTGAATGGCAACAGAACAAAGAGACAAAGTCATATCCTGAGCTACATATGGAGTGAACATGATACATATGGGAGCATGCAGAGATATGAAACAGCAGCTGGTTCATAGAGTTTGGCGTTGCTTGAAAGTAATGGAAAAGTAATAATGGAAGTAGGAGCTCATATACATAGAGAAATCCATACCCCTTTACAATCATAACACTGTGCTTGTGCTGTGACATTCATAATAACTGTCTTATTAGATTTGCTTTGTGGCATTACATTGCACTACTAATAGAATTACATTTGCACTGCTAATAGCATTACATTCACTCAAGCATCTCACAACCTCATCAGTACACAACAACAATACCCGGTCTTGTTCCCTGAAGAAGCTCTGACATAGAACACAGACTTATACAAACATGTGGAGGGATATGTAAACACTGAAACTGAAACTGCTTTTAGCCCAACAACTGTGCCACATTCAACCAGGATATTAAATTAAAGCAACAATGTGTAACTTTCCCACCTTAAAATAGGAGCATTAAAGTCGATACTATATTATAGTACAATGGGTTTTAACAGTGAGGCTTGTCTCTCTCATGGCCCGGGTGCCAGTTATTAGCATGATGTTTTACTTTGGCAGCAGACTGTGATTATCTCATGAAAAGTGCATGAAGCTTTACGGCACTAGTTCACACAGCAGCCTTCGTGCGTAACTCTACTGTTTGATACAATGGCAAAGGCTAAGAGTCAGGCGAGGATTATGACAGATGAAGCTAATGGAGGGAAAAAGAGATCTACAGAACAAGAAACCAGAGAGGAAATAATTGGAAAGGTGTTACTGTGGGTGGGAGCTTTGCGTAACAGCAGCTCAAACAGAACGTCAGAACGTAGCATACTACATGTGCATGGTTACAGACTTGTTACACTAAACCAGCAAATAAGTATTATATTGTTTTCACTGCTAATTGGAAAGCAACAATCTGTCTGCTGGGTGTACATCCTTGCAAATATTATTCGTAACAGATTGTGATGGAATGTTAAACTGTTCTGTTATCAGTTTCATTGTTGTCTCTTTCGTTTACCAGCTTTACTGGGCGCAGAAACATATCTAACGCAAGTTATGTCTCATGTTTTATGTCACAAAAAAAATATATAAATTCCTCTTGTGTTGAAATGTTAAGTGTGTAAATAATCCATAAACCTTATCTACGCGAGAATTTCACAAATTAGCCTTTGTAGTTTTCAGTGTTGTTTCAGTACTGAAAATGAAACATTCATTCATTGTTTACTACTATCAAAAAGCAACAAACAGAGTTAATGCTTTTTAAAAGTAAGTAGTGAAAGTGACTTGATTAATGTTCACATCATTGAATTTATTTGTACTGTATAAAACTTGCACATTTGTCAATATGTAGGTATTATACTGAATACAACTCGAAAGGCGACAGACTCATCAGTTGATATGAAACACACCAACATACCTCTATCAGTCCATAGGCAGTTGCCATGTTGTATGTACTTATTTCAACTTTAAAAGAATTGAAGTTAAAGTGGCCTTAAAACTCCTGGCAAACAACTACTCCATAGCCACCTGCCAAGCATGGCCTTATCTTAAAAATATGTTCAGAACTCCCAGCTTTCATATAATCACACAAGATGCACCCCATAATGTTTTTACCAAAAAGAAATCTGATGAAGAAATTCACATTTAATATGGAGTATCCCTTTGCTTTTGGGGCCAGCCTCTAGTGGAAGCTCAGGGAACTGCAGGTTTTTTGACAATTCCACATTGGCTTAATTTTTTTACACCTAAGGTTGCCGCTTGATTGATGTTTGTGAATTCTTGGAAAGCTGTTTACTGATTAAGATCATGGTCATATGATCAGTCCAAAACCACTTCTAAATGAGTCTGAAAGCACCCTGTCACCAACAAACAAAGTGCTCTTACTTTCCGGGTGGCATAAAAACAAAAGGCATTTGTCAAAAATGTTTCTTCACTTCAATTGAAGTTTTACAAGTTTTAGTCGGCGATGGGTTTCGCAGGTTTCAGTCTGCTGGTGTCAGATGTCAGAGCTGTTGGTTTTATAGGTACACTGGCCCTCAACAACATCTTAAAACACGTGATACTCATTGGAACAGAGCATCTCTGCATATGGAGATTGGAAAATTGGAGCAGCACGCTAACAGTCTTCTCTTATTCTCCCTTTGACTTCTTATTGCCTGCATTTATTCAGCCCACTTGGATTTGAAGAGTTTAACACTTGAGTCTGAAGACAAGGCCCTGTCCAGAGACAAAGCTCTGTTTTAATCCTGAATTGGGCCTTTGAAAACAGTTCTCCAAGCAGTCAGACATATATCGCTGGTTGTATCTACTTTTGTCTTGACCGTGTTAAAAGTAAAATGATTGAAATCTGCTCATCCAACTCTTAAATGCTCAAACCTCCACAGATTTTCAAAAGGTTATTGATAAGGTTCTTTTTTCAAGTCGTTGGGGACATTTGTGCTTGTGTTACAGCTGCCCATGTTTACCATCCTCCACCTCAGGCTCTTTCCACTGAGAGAAAGATGCTGGCAAGGGTGCAACTCTGCAAATCCCACCTGGATGTGGCATTTGTAATAAACAACCTTGGGGCATGGATGCAACCCTTTCTCTTTCCAATCCCAGGACTCCTCCTCGAGCCCCTTCAACAGTGCTCTATAAGCTTCCCAAACAGCCTTGTATTTGCGCCTTGATTAGTGCCATAGAAATTGTGGTGTGTTATTTCACAGGTTTCATTTGACATGGCTTTTTTGCTGCTTGCTCTCTTTTACTTTCTCTTTCACACACACTCTCTTCATTACTGTGATAGCACATGAGGGGGAAGATAGAGTTATTCAGGGAATTATCTGCCTCATTGGTGCCATATCTCATCCCATGCTTTTCTGCCAAATGGCCGTGTTTCCATGGAGCCTGGCTGTGTTTACTGTGACGTGCCATGGCAGAGCCCTTTCTGGTACAGAGGGACTTAGCACACAGCAGTGGAGGGTATTTCAGTCCCCGTTTGGAGTTTTGGGGCTTACTTCTGCAGCTCTCCCCTCTCCGCCCACCTGCTCTCTTCTCTGTTCCGTCACTGGGTGCCCGTGTCGCTCGTGCAGGCGCTCCTGGCCCTGTTCTTAGACAGACATGGCTAATTGAAAGGGAAGGCTGCTCTCTGGTGATCAGCTCTGACAGCAAGTGTCTTGCCAGAGGTGGGTGTGCCACCCCATGCTGAGAGTTTTCACAGCAAAATAACAGCGCTGTCGCGAAAAACACAGACCGTGCCACGATTATCCGGGCAGTCAGCCAAAGGAGCCAGATGAATTTTTACGGACAGAAGAAAGAGGGGAAACCCACTTTGTCTGCTTTACGACTTTCGGGAGGAGAGCTGTGCCAGCATTTAGCTGGGAATCTAACAAGAACTCCTTCAGGGTTAAGATGAAATGAGACTACATCTTTTTTTAAGGAATGCAACAATTAAAGATCCTGTTTCATCACAGATGTACAGTCTGACAGTTTCTTTTGCTTTCCAACTGTTCTATAAAAAGGGATTGTTCACTTGATTGTTAATATTCAATAGTCAACAACACATCCTTTTGTCATTTCAAGTATACTGAAGTTAGAACTAACATTTACTTGAAAACTGTACTCTTCTTAAAATTCCTTGGATCAAATGTCCATCATATAATTAAAATGACAACGTGATTGACTTTGAGATGTTATGTTTAGCTTCATAGATACTGACATTTATCCATCACAGGTTAGGTTGTTATTTTCAGGCGATCTGTTCCTTTAAATCGTAGTTCTTTTTCTTTATCCGGCAGATCATTTACATTTGCTTTAGGATCTTGGACAAACAGCACCTCTCAAAAACTTTTCTGTGGTCTCTTTGTCTGCTCGCAGGTCCTGCCCTCTGCCCATGTCAGAGGTGCCGTGATCCAGAGTGACATGATGCACCCAGACAAGCGGGGACCCTTCAGCAGGCCCGCTGTAGACAGCTGTGATTACTGCTGACAATAATTTATGGTCCCCTCAGATTGGAAACATGAGAGCTGGAGATAGAAAGGAAGCACCTTAAGATATAAGGCTGAGGCCACAGCTGCTGTCAGAAGCAGGACTCCTGCCAAGCTCTGCAGGCCTTCTGCCCATTCAGACTAACACCAGCTCTTATTTGACTGTGTTTTCACTTTCTTTATCAGCTTCTTCCTCCTTTTATTTTTCTTTTTAAAGTCCTCCTCTATTGCCTCTTTTGCAATTTTAATCTTGTCATCACTTCTCTACATCCCTTTCTATTTTCAATCAAGATCAACCTAAATGTCCATTATAATACTGAGGTTCCCTGTTTGTAATGATTGTCTGGAATGAAAAAAGAACCACATTCATCCACCCTGGTCGATCAGGTGTCCCTATAGCAAGCTTTTCCAACCCTGAGATTACCATGCTAATCCTAACAAAAGCAATGTGCAGCTGGTTTGAACAACCATCGGTACCATTGTTTGTGTTGTCATCCCTGCTGGATTGCACTCATGAGGAGGAACCATTTGACTGGATTTGCCTTTACTCTTCCATTGCCATATCCAGGGATGAGGAGCTCTTTCTCCAAAATGATGTTTGTTCTGGGTATTATGTTCTATTTCTAAAAGAGGTCTTAAACTAAAGAGAACAGGAAGCAAAGCTCTCACAGATATGAAACTGAAATTAAACAATCCCAAAATGGAATTGAAAAGATTGAAATTGAAGTAGATGGGATAAAAGCTTTAATACATTTAAATAAAAAACAGATTAGCTTAAAAAAAGGGGTTACTTACTTTTTTAAATGTCTTCTATGTTTATTGTCCATGCGTAAAATTAAAATTGGCAATGTCTAAAAAATATTCAGAGTAAAAGAATTATGAAGGAACTTTTAAATACAAAATATTTTGCAATGTGATTACATATAGTTATATATAGTTAAAGTTAACAGAGTTAAGTCGGACAGTGTGTGGTGTGCGGCAGCTGCGGCTACACGGCAGTGATTTTTGGATTCTCCCAGCGTTTCCTCGCCACTATGTCACCTTGCTTTCTGATTGGCTATGCGTCAACAGGCTCGTGCTAGTTTTCCCCTTGGGGAAACACCACACACGATGAGATATCGGGCCAAAACAATCCAATATGTTAAATATGCCCGATTTGAGATCGGAGCGGTCCCGACATCCTTCCGACCAGAAAAGAGCAGTCTTAACACACCACACGGCAGGATTATTTTATAAGATTATTTTACGATGATTGGGGCGTCTTTTATGATTATCGGAAGGAGATAATCGAGGCCAAAATCGGCCTAACAAGTATTTATCTACAAGTAGAGTAGTCACTTTGGAACAGCCTCAAACTTTTGTCAACAAGAGCAAGAAAAGGAATACTCAGCTGACGACAAAAAACACGTTATTAAATACACATCTTATCAATAAATTATCCACAATAACAAAACAGGCTCTTATAGATCATCAAGGATATGCTTCCCTTTTGTCCAGTGTGTGTGCTGGGACAGGCTACAACCCTAAACAGGATTAACACTCCGAACCTATTTGGTGATGAAAATAACATTGTCCTATGAAGACTAATCAGTAGTATTATCTGTACTTGTGTTTTAAAACTAGCCACATTAAACTATATGCTGTGCCCTCCTTGTTCTTTTATTGTGGGAATAATATGTTGAAATGAAGGGTGAATCGTACATGAAACAAACATAATAATAATGAAAGGTGGTAGAGTTGATTTTTAAGGAGGGTGATTTTTTTTAGGCCTGCATCACAAACCTATTACTTAATTATTGTCAGCATTTACAGCTGGCAACTGTAAACTCACCACTTTTTGAGTTAGAGTAAGTTAACCATGATGATCTCCAGGTTGTAGCCCGCTTCATGAAATGGAAGACTCTGACTTTAGGCTTACCCTCTTATCTTACCTTTTTTTCTGATACAGTTGGTCGAAAGCAACTAGGTTCACTGTGGACTTTGTAGCAAACAGTGCCAGTTTGCGACCACTTCATACAATATTACTAATAGTCAAAAACTGAAAAGTTTCTCCCAATTTCAATGAATGTATTTGACAACTTACTAGCTTTTCCCTCATGTATTTGGTCCTCTAGCTGATACGTTAGATGTATTAATCTATGACTTTGAACGCAACGCTGAGTTTTTGTTAGTAGTTTGTAAAAAAATTCTTTATGTGGTGAAAGATAACTTTTTAATGATATTTAATGTATCTATTATTTTATTAGAGGATACAGAGAATGAAGCCAACATTATGGCAGAGTTTCAGTTATTTTTCCTGCTGGTTGTTACCTTCAGCTTGATGTTTTTTAGCTTACACGCAAAAGGCTGATGCTATCAGACCTGCTATCTCTCTTTCTCTCTCTCTCTCTCTCATCTCCGTCTCTCCCCCTCCGTCTTCCTCACTCACATTCGCCTCTCTGCCACCTGCACACCATCACATACGCACACATCGATGACATAAAAAGACTGCTTTCTGATGAATAAATTTGTATATTTTAGAACCTATCCCTGTTTCAGCAAGTATTCTCCAGAGGCCCTGCCTTCTTCTCTCTTGAGTTCCCCTGCAACCCAGTGGAGTCATTAGTCTGCTTGCTGTGTTGAACTCTTTAATCATCTGTGTGTTACATAAAAAGAGGACTATTCCTCAGTGACACACAGCGGCATGCTTGGCTTGGTCGGGGCTTGCTTTGATGTGTATAGGCTGTTGTGTTGTGTCTGCACTATAGGCTTCTTCAGGCTCAGTTTTTCTATTTCTCTGTGGAGGTGAGATAAGATGTCAGTCTTGTTGCAGTAAAGATGTGACTGTGGGTGTAGAGTTTTCCACTAAATAGGAGCATTGTGCCTTTGTAGACCTACATCCTACATCTGTGTAGTCTCAGGTTTGTTCCTCTGCCTATGGTGCCTGTATCGTCTTCATTTGTCTTGTGTGAAAGTAAAGACACATGTTCATGGTTACTTTGTTACCCTTGACTATTAGAACCAGTAGCTTTTTCCTTAAAAAAACATAAAATATGTCTTACATACTTGTGACATATATACGGTACTCATAAATTTGGTGATATACACACATCTACACACACTCACATCTACACACACACACATCTACACACACACACACACACACACACACACACACACACACACACACACACACACACACACACACACACACACACACATAAAGCATGTGAATGACTGGGATGAGGGGACCATTGAGTTTCTTTTATCAACAAAGAAATCATTCCACTTGGTGATGTCTATCACCCAGTGGCAATCAGCCTTTTAATCCATAAGTTATTGATGTAATAAAGTTATTACACAATCAGGAGAAAACTATTTCACCTCCCCATAATGTAAGAACTATTTGGGGCAAAAAGTTATTCTGTTACATTTTGTAACAGAATTACAGAACTTGTTACATTATCGACCAGTTGTTACATTTTGGGTTTAACTAAGTTTATTTTTCAGTTGTTGTTACATTTTGGACTCTTACAAGGTAGAGGCGCTGCAAACTTGTAATTTGTGAGCGGAAAAACCAGCATTTAAGACTCTTGGCAGCAGATTCAAGCAGTCGCATCGACCTACTGATGCTAGAAAAATATCCACAAAAATTTTTTTGGGGGAAAAAGTATTCTACAGGTGTAGACTCTCATTACATGAATTCACACACTGGTTTACAGATGTACACATACTTTGATATACTTATCATATAGTCAGTAATTAGTAAACATTAGCATAAGCTGAATGTTCTTGATCCTTTTTGTGATTAAAGCTAAAAATGCAATGCATTATGAAAGCTTTGTAGTGTTAGAAATACCAAAGCTTAACTCAACAGTTCTACATTTCTGTTTATAAAGGGGTTCAATTTCATAAAAACAAGAAACTTAAATGGTTATTTTTCTTCTTTTGATTGAATACAATTACTGATGCTGTTAAGGTTACTACTCTTATTTAAACAACATTTGACAGTATAGTTAGGGATGCCCAGTTTTAATCCAGATTTAGAGTAATATCTAATTTTAAATTGATATTAGTTTTAGACAATTGTGATGTCATTATGTACTCTTAACCATCAATATTTGCTCATTTTGTCACTAACCTCCATGCCAGCTACACTCTCCCTGCCATGTTGGTTTCCACATGCTCTCAACTTCTTAGAGGGAATATATTAGAGGGGGGTAAAAAAAAAGGGGCAACTTATGATTCTCACTGTGTGAAATTGAAGTAGCAGCGTGTGACCGTGTGAAGGTGCTTAATTGCATGACTATCACGTTCAGTGCGTGAGATTTGGCAGCTCTGTTGATAGATCTGGATTTTGATGTCAAAGGGCTAGAAAGATAAACAAAGACATTCACACGATGTATTAATTAGATTTGTGGTTAAGCCTTATTATCATTATTTTTTTTAAAGTTCAAATTCAAGGAAAAACTCATAGAAACACACATACATACTCACCAACATGTACACACTGCACCCATGCTCCACTGGGATGAAGGCAGGCGCCTGCTGCCATGGTATCAGGTTGCAGGTCTGTCAGACACAATAGTGAGGAATTGCCCTGCAGCTCGGTCTGTGAGGGCAGAACAATGGAACCGCAGTGCAGACGGAGCAGCAGAGGGCACGACCAGCCGATCTGTCAGCCTGGCAGGGCTGCACGGGCTACTCCGGCCCCAGACCCTCTCCTCACACATACAATGGAGAGTGAGAGGTCAAGAGCAGAAGGAAATGGAGGGGAATTCCCAGCATGCTATAATAAAATGGAGTCGTCTATTTTGGTGACCGAAGAAAGAGGACAAAGTCAGGCTACACCCAAAATACATCATAACTTTGAACGACTACAGTGAAATCATTTCAGTGGGTCAGTGTGCAGCTGGAAATAATCAATTTATGGGTCAGTAGTTCACTTTTTGGACCACTGCTTGTAAGTTCTGCATAAATGTAAAAAGCTTCTCTGTCTAGCAGCTGAACTTGTATCACAAGACCATAACCCCACTCTCGTCATGGTTTTCAGAAGTTGTTACTGTAAATTTTGTCTGTGACATTTATAAGGGAGAACATTTTTTCAACACAAGCCACTCTGAACTTTATTGGAATAATGTTAAGGATGTTGTGGTATGCATCTATATCTAAGTCAGAATTGAATCACATCAAGCCATGACATCCAATAAAGCTGAGTGTGACTGATCTCCTACACCACTTACAGAAAGAAGAATATCTCTTAAACCACTTCTGCTCCGAGTTTTTACAGCACAACCTTAATATCTTCCATTCTGGCCTTTTATCTATCCAGCACATGTACACTGGCTCGATCTGTTAAGGCGTTTAGAGCAGGCCGTGCACAAACCAGGTCCTGAAGACGGCTGCCCTCACATTTTGTGGCTGAGGGGGGCTAGTGAAAGCCAGATTTTGTTAAAGCTCTTAATAAGGCACAGTGTGATATAAGCCCGCAGGCGGCAAAGCTCTGTGTGCAAACACTTCAACAACTCATGAGATAGGGCAATCAGTGTACGGAGCAGTGGATGGACTAACATCTCTGTTATTTCACACACGACCCTATTTGGCCTCTCTGATATCCTTAATTTGGTAGCAGAATTTGATATAGTGCTGCAAATATTTGCTTATGCACACATTAAGTCTGTTTGCCTGGTATGTTACGATAAACAAACCGCAATGGTGTACCCAATGTCATAAATGTTAAACAGTGTGTGCAATTATATACTTCACATATCTGGCTATGCACACTGAAAGCATGCTTTGTGGAAGCAAGCTCTATTTTGACAGATCGTTATTCCCCTTCCTGACCACCGAGGGATACATTTAGAAATTAACTGTTTATGAGATGCCCAGGGTGGAAGGCAAACTTGAGCCTGTATTTCAGTGTGAAGAAAATAAAGATTTTGATGGGAAATGTTCACAGTTACAGGGAGAGGAGAACATATTAAAATGCACTGAGAAAACAGATAGAAGTGTCATTGAAATATCAGATGCTATAGAATGCATGTGTATGTGTGTATATGTATCTGTATATACAGTATACATACATACATACATACATACATGCATACATGCATACATACATACATGTATTAGGACTTAGGTAAATGATCTAATTTCTTTTGTTTTTATTGTCATCCCTCTCTGCCTCATCAAAACATCTTCCTAGACCCAGTATCACATACCATTCTTTTAATTTACTAAAATATTCAGATGAAAAATAAATTACAGTTACATGAAAAAATGAAGCCTGTGTAGGAGGGCCAGAAACTGCAATTCCTCCAGTGGCCATTTGAGGCTAACTACAAAAGGGAGTCAATGCCAATTAAGTCATCAGTTAGTCATTAAACTTCTGTTTATGTGTTGGTGCCTTTTGGGATTTTGCATATATGGAACATGTGGTTTGCTTTGTGGTTTGTCGGGCTGACGGACTATAGAAAAAGTCTATGATTCAGTTTTTTCCAAGACTGAACATCCAGTATAATATTCTTTCAAAGTTAGAACCAATTAGCAGGAATCTGTGTCTGCCCTCCCTGTGCCGACTGGAAACCTGTTAGCACAGTCAGTGTTTTTTGTACATTGATTTAATTGTGACAGCCTGTGTATGAGTCAGGATTTAAGATGGCTGGCAGAGGTGGTTTGAAGACTGATTTTTTTTTTTAACCAAGTTTGATTTGTTAATCCTTCAGTGCTAGTTTCCTAAAGATGTGTGAGAGCTGGTATTACTCGCACTCACTTGCAGCTTTGTAAGTTCTGACAATTTGTGGTTAGCTTATACCACAAATACAATCTCATTCTGAGGGATGCACTTCTGTTAACTAGCTAATTAGAAAGTTAACATTTTAGCATTGGGCTTTGACTTCATAATTTAGCATACGCCAACTTCTCAACTGTTGTCACAACTTCTTTTACCATATATAGTCTCTTAAACCTCCAAGAAACTAACATAGCAAAGGTCAAAATGCCATAGTTGGGGCATTAAATATTTCTCCCAATATTTATTTGAAGAAGAATTTTAATTTTACATTGTTATTATAGTGATTAAAGACCTCAAATTCAAGCTGTAAATTGAAAGAGTGAGTGTGCAGGATGAGTAGAAAGAGCAGCATCAGCGGTCAGCTGTATGTGGATTATAAATCAACATGCTTTTAGCAGTGATGCTTGCTGAATCAGCTGTTTCTGAGTGAGGATAGTGAAGATCTTAATCCTATATAGGTAACCTTCTCTGAAGGAGGAAGAGTGCAGAACTGTCGTGTAATCTTTATAGGCGGGCAATGTTCAAACAAAAACAGAACATATTCATACAGGAGGTTACAATCTGTTGGTTTTGTTGCATTTTTTTCTGAACTGAGTAAGGGTCCTTTTTTTTCTGCTGTGACTTAACAGCTTTCTCTGTGGAAATACAGTACACACATACCCAGCAGTTTTAGAAGGCGACAGAAGAGTTTTCTACTTCTTGATAGTTATTCTGAAGTAAGCTTTTCTCAGAATGGTGACAGCTTGCAGTACATAAGTGAGAGAAGGAGAAGACAAAGCACTCTGTACTCTGAGGCTGTGCGTGATTAATGACAGAGGTGTGTGTTGCAGTGGGCACCCTCGGAGCAGCTACAGATCAGTCTTCCTGTAAGACAAATCTGACACTCACCAACTCACCGCCCCACCTGCTACCCCCTCACTGCCATCAAACCCTGGGCTCCTCACAGCCAAGTGCACCCAGCACGACATCGTGCTCATAAATCATCCCAAACAAAGCATGTTTAATCTGTGACGCGCAGGCCTGACACGCAAATTTATTACCTGTTGTAGGAAAAACTGCACGTGCCCCACTGAGTCAAGCCTCTATTTACCTTTGAGAAACCAGTAAAATACTGGAAAGACAAAGTCTGCAACAAAGGAAGCTGATGATGGCAGTGTCTTTCAGGCTGAATTCAGGAAACAAAGCCCAGCTTTACTCAACCATCCTGCCGCCTTTTCACGCCGGATGACATGCTTGCACGACTTTTTCTCGATTGCACTTGCCAAAAAGATTTAGGGATTTTTCTCAAGCACATTTGTAAAACATGAATACCAAATTATCTCATGTGGATTAGAGTTGGATAGCTGCTCTATGCCTGGTATGAGTCATAATGCTTAGGGAGAACTGGGCACCTACTACCTACAATTGTGTGATAGGGAAATCTTTTTTAGAAATCAGCCGTGCAGCATTGGATTTTTTGTGAGGGAATATGCATGGCATAATACACTCAGTGTTTGAACTCAGGACTGTAGCAGTAATACAGAGGATGTAACCACATAACAGAACTCTTTGTGAGAAGAAAATGTTCTTACGTATTTTTTGAAAAAAATGATACCTACAGCAAGGTATGGTATATTACAGCATCGGACAATCCATGTGTAGTAAGTGTGTGATGTTCAAGAAAGGATAAATGTGGAACACTGTGTCTTGTCTAAATGCTGCCTACAGGTAAACAGTGACATTATATCCAGATATCTTTAGCTTTCCTGCTATACAGCCTGACAATCTGAATTACAGCAGCGTTAACTTGATGTGGAATCGTAGCTAAAATGCCTTGAAGAAGAACTGGCTGAAAGGCAGAAATTTAGAGCGGTCTCTCCCACACGTTCCTTTTGGCAGATTCTCCTGATCCTGCTCGTTCTCAACATGTCTTTACACTGTACATGGTGGGAATGAGAAGTGATGGCACCTGCTGACTGGCTCTGGCGATGTCAGAAACTCACACGTACAAATACACATACACATACACACACACACACAGAACAAGGGTTTTTTTTGGCTATGATGCAATCAACCAGTCAGAGAATCTGACAGTGAGCTGCTTAAGAACAAGATGATCTTTACGTCTAAAAAAACATGAAAGTTTTATTCCATCAAAGTGAGTTGTAAATAAATACAACCAAAAATAATTACAACAGGCTCTGATTTAGAAAAAAATTTGCTAGAAGGTGTCTTGTTCCATTTAACATAGAAAAGATGTACGTTTATGAGTATTAAATTGGCTAATATCCCCCGGAAACTTATGACATTGTAAATTACTTGAGTCATTCCAGGTGATTAATGGAATAATACTTGAAATTAGGGACAAAATGAATAATGGTAAGAGCAGTTTCATTCCTGACCTTGTTCAATTTTTAATGAGCTCAGTACAATGGAGACTACATTTTATAAATGGAGCTATAGGATCATGTGAATATTGGAGATAATTAAACAGTGCTTTTATTATCTGGATCTTTGTACAACTGCAAGAAAAAAAAGGCAGCCCGTCAAGTAAACAAGACAGGATGGATGATCAGGTCTACTCCATCTCACAGCTGATAAGCATCCAGCAATGTGATAAACAGAGAGGAATACTTGAAGGAACCCAGGAGACGGAAAATCCCATGAGAGATCATCAGCTCATCAGAGGGACCTTTGTGTGCTGTTGTTCTCTGCCTCGGGGAGAGCACAGCGCTCCACAAAACCTACTGCGACGTGTCAAAGTTGTACAGCAGTGAGATATAAAGAACAGGAGAAAACATCACAGAGCAGGGGGAGAAGTCGTTCCTATCATTAAACCTGTATAACAAATACACTGAAAATGCATTGATTTGAAGAGGAACAGTTAGACTACATTTGACCACAAACACGTCAGGCCCCTTTCTCCAACTGACCCACATTCTAGATCGCATGGCTCTGTTATCTGCTCCACTTTCCCAGAGAAATGATACCATGAAGGTTGTCACTTCTAATGCCAGTCCTCCACATTAACAGTTGCGTGCTCATCTACACTATTTGGATCTTTAATTACAGTGGGTAATAAGAGAAGAGCTCTAGACTGTGACACAAGGAGTATTTTTAGATGTTGAACTTTATTATCTGACACATCGTTGCGGTCTCCTCAGATATGACTTTGTTGGAAGAGTGAGAGAGTAACCGTTTGAAGAGACATTAGCATCATTATACAAATCAAAACATTTTGAATGAAATCTAGGCTATTTCATTACCATTTACTTAACATATAATCAATGATTGCATCTACCATGTTCATTTCTTTAGTTGGTTTTGTAAGGAACAGAGCATGAAACTGGATGTTTCAGAGCCATGAGACAATCCAAAGTTGTGCAGTGAGAGGAAGACGAGGGATTGGTGAGAGCTTTTCAGAAAGTCTGTTTTAATGAGCCTCAGATAATTAAATGTTATTTCAGATCTCCGTGGTCAGATTGATGTCACATAAAGCTGTGTGGCTCAGTTATCTGTTTTTTTGCTTGTCTTATTTACAAAATAAACATCTATTTTTTTCTCTTGACTATCGTAATGCACATCAAACCTGACTTGTGTAACCTAATAAAGCTTGCTGCATGCAACGGTTGTTTTAGTCCCTTTTTTAATTGGAGAAAAGAGTGTCTGGGTCTATTTGTGGTCTGGTGCAATGTTAGAAATGCCAGCTGTCGTGCATCAAAGCCTTGCAGGAATAAGCCGTTATTTGGCACATCCCTGCAACTTGTTGAAATTAATCACTGTTTGTTATAAAAAAAAATAATGTTTCCTCTTAATTTAAAATCAACTCAGCATGGACATTTAATCAGTCATTTTAAAAAGTATGCTTTAATCTCCATGAAAGCCTGATGTGACCAGACCTCAGTGCAGAATCACACCTAACACATTTTCTCCTTAAACAGTTCACTTTGTTGTGGGAAAATATGTTGAAGATTTTTCTGCAATTATTTCCAGCCTTCTGTGAGAGCAGAAGAAATCCTCAACACCTTCCAGAGTTGTGACTGACAGCTGTGGCTGGTCAAGAGAGTCGTTAGCCAAGCCCCATCACGTAACACATGCCCAACACGTCTATGTCCATCTGGGGTCCTACCCTTCAAACCACAGCACCCTCGCTCTCTGCCGGCAGAGAGACCGAGGAACAAGGGGAGGAAGAGGGTGTGAAGAAGACAGGCCTCTCAGGGCTCGGAAGGAAGCATCCAAAGCCAGCGGGTCTGGCTTTGAGGTAAAACAAAAGGCTGAGTGAAAGAAAGGCAGTTGAGAGAAGATAGAGAAAGTCAAGACTTGCAAAGGGAAGAGAAGAGATTGTAACAGGAAAGCAACAACAAACAGGTGAGACCCAGGTGTCAGGAAAGGTCTAGATTGATTGACATGTAATGCCACCTACATTTTGTGTAATTTCATGATTGCATAGATGAGTCTTATACAATATTGTATCTTTTGTGTGACTGTGTGACAAAATGCGCTGTAAAGTCAGTTCAGGTGAAACTTAATAAGCTGATGCAAGTAAATGAAGATGCTTATTAACTCACACAACTGTTTTGTGTTGCTGGCATCACTGTGGGAGGATGGGAGGGATGCATGCCGACACAAAAGTGCTGCTAAAGGAGATGCTGAGAGCAATTTGGAGCCTCTCTGTTGTCAGTTGGCATCAGCCTGAACTCACTAGGAACCAGTGCACAGCAGAAACTTTCCTGACTGAAAACACTTCAAGAAAACAGCTGGGGACTGTTTCTGTCTGATTCTCTATTGTCACGACTATTGTCACTAACACAGAAGGAAATAACATGCATATGTGTGATGATAAAAAGTGAACAGCAGTCAAGCTGTTTTCACAGAAACAAAAAGTTTCATGCTAAACCACTTTTACATACTGCAAAAGGCGTTCACTTTGTGTACCAAATACTCAGAAAATTGAAAAGAAAAAAAAATGTTTGGCTTCATTGCTAAAATAAAACTCTCTAATGATGATACAGCAGTTTGAATGGGCCTATGTGTTTGTATATCATGTATCCTAATAACAGACAGTTGCAAGTACTACTCTAGGTTAATTAGATTATAAAATTAAAAACTTAGTTAAATAAAAACACAAATTTAATGATCACTGGACCTTGGCTTCCATTTGTATAACATGAGAAAGAGGAATGAGTGTTGAGTTTGTACAAAGTCATATTTGTCTGACAATCTCAGAAAGCAGATTTTTGTAGGGGCACAAAGATTGTACATGCATGAGGTGCTGGGCTTTGAAGAGAAGTTAAAAAAGCTGCTGTTGCTCTACATTTTAGTCATGATGCATACAAAAAGCTACTGTACATGTAACTAAAAAATAATAGTTTACCACAAAATGTTTCTGCTTTCTAAGGTGTGTGTGTGTGTGTGTGTGTGTGTGTGTGTGTGTGTGTGTGTGTGTGTGTGTGTGTGTGTGTGTGTGTGTGTGTGTGTGTGTGTGTGTGTGTGTGTGTGTGTGAGTGAGTGAGTGAGTGAGTGAGTGAGTGAGTGAGTGAGTGAGTGAGTGAGTGAGCAAAGGGCACAACTGTAAATCAAGCATTAATGTGAAAATAAAGACAATAACAGTAGTTTTGTATTTACACGATAAGTTGTTTTTCTTTGACTTTGTATGCACTTCATTAGTGACTCTCTCAAATGTATCTTTACTATGCAGATACTAGAATGGACAATGGCCTTTATATCTCTTCCGACCTGTTAAAACCTGACAGGTAGAATTCTTGGGTGCTGCAGTATACCAGTGTTTTGCTGCGGCCTTAGTTTACACAGTCAAACAAACAGGGTCACAAATGCTCAAGTCAACTGTGGACAGTCCACCCACATAACCTCATGTGGCTGTTAAAGGGTGCACGTTTTTAACTTGGACAGAACATGGCGAAGAGAGAGACGCTTGATAATGGACACTACATTTAATAACTTTAAGCCCATACTGTAGAAACTTAACAACTTTGTGGCAAAAACCATCTGAATAAGACCATTGTGAATTTGACTTTTATTTAATGGATTTGTGGTCATTGCAGAATTGGCTTTCAGCTGCCAGTATTCACAGTTGTTTTTCCTCGTTGTAGAGCACTAAACAATACTCAAGAATGAGGACTGAAGTCTGAGTGACAGGTAAAAAGGGACAATGTTACATACTGCAACAGGCACACATCATTTAGACCTAATAAACAGGATGCAATTAGTAGAGGATGTCTGTCTTCTTTTACTATTCAGTCAGGGATATTGTGCCATCAAATTACTGATTCAAGATATCAGAGTGCTCTGACGGTCAACATAGACGTGTGTTTATAGGCACAAAGACAGTCTGCTTTGATTTGTACGATCACATTTAAATTACAGTAGTTAACATTTCAATTAAGTACTGTAATTGTATCTTGTGTTTGTACGGACATTTAAACCCAGATGTACCTCAGCTTTATTTTACATTAACCAGCAATGAATGGTTTAGGTTTGCTCAAGCTAAAGAAGGAGCAAGCCTGATCTTCAGCTATTATAGGCGATGTTGTTAAAAAATAAAAAATATAATAAAAGTCACCCACTAATAGGTTTTTATGCTCCATATTAAAAATAATCCTGTTGTTCAAATAGGAGATAACAGATTTAGCTTTGACGGTGAGTACTTTAAGAGTAGGAGTCGCTGGTAGTGAAACTATACTGCCTAATAAAAAGCTGTGTATGCTACTACAGGCTACGTAGCTTAAGGGAAGCAACATTCAAAGTAAAGATAGTAAAGTTCATAATCTTATTGAAGAAAACAAGAATCATTAACAAAAATGACTCAACTATCATTGCTTACTCTCCCATTAAGGATGTAAAAGCAATTTGATGTTGAAATTTGTCAAGTTTGTGCTGTACTCCCCGAGCTCAATCGTTTTTTTTCCTATCAGTTTACAAGCTTGACATTGAGATAGGCCTGCTAACTTCAAAGATCTAAGAATTAAAAAATGTTAAACGTTGTTTTATAGGATAATGTTTCCCTGCTCAGTGTTGAGGAGTGGAGGAAAACATGAGCTGAAAATAGACCTTTAGAAAACCGTAGTTTATTTGGCCTGCCTCAATGAACCTCCACAAACTTGTGTAAACAAGCCTTGTTTAATAAGAACAGGTTAACCCTGGAATATAGCCTCTATTTGTAGGTCTATGCTACTAGTGGATTCTGATAAATAGTCTGATGCTTGTGTGCTTGTAGTAGAGGCCTTATCTTAACCTGACCTCACCATCATCCAATCCAAATATAAAACTGAAACAGCAGCTGATAATTGTGCGAAATAGCTCTCGCACTCGCTTCCAGACCAGAAGACGGTGAAGCCCGTCCAGTAAGCTACACCAGTTACCACACCTCCTCCTGTGATCCTGCATGTACACGTGACCAACTCATATGTGGGTGAAACAAGCCCCCGCCTTCTTCCTCTAATTGGGAGCTCAACAGACGCTGAGGCTTTTGATTGGCTCAGGGAGATGTCTTTCAAAACAAATTCCTTTGTCGTTGTCTTAGAGATATGACGTCAAATGTATCTAATGTAATGAGGACGAGCGGAGTAATTTTGACAAGTCGCCTAGCCATTTGTCAAAATGCAGCAAGTCATAAAGAACCAGATTAAAAATGAAAATTGTTTCTGTTTTTAATACGATTGTATTTTTTGCTAGTCGTTCCTATCGGTAAAGTTTTTAGAACTTTGGTTATAGCCTATATTTCCCCGTTTCCACTGAGTTGTTATTCTAAGGAATATGAAGCGAATCCGCAGTTTAGCAGGGTCAATCAGAGCATTTGAAGCGGGCTATGTGCTACCACTATTTAAGTTGTTCAATATAGGCGACAACTGGGACTTTCACTACTTTTGTAATGTTTGACGGCGGAGTGTGCGCTTGTGTGTGTGTGTGTGTGTGTGTGTGTGTGTGTGTGTGTGTGTGTGTGTGTTCCTGACAGAGTTAGGGAGAGAGAGGGAGGGAGGGAGGCAGCTCGTCAGATAAGGGGAGGAGTCTTTCACTGACAAGAGGGAGAAGGCTTTTCTGAGTTTGTCAGCTCCCCTAAAATAGCAGTCAGCGTGTAAATGTGAACTGAAATTACGTTTATCCACTGGAGCCACCGATATAGAGTGTCTATAGGCTTCTCAGCGTCTGACTCGGGAGTAAAAGGTGAGTAACGGAAATAGAAACAATGTTACGGAGTGTGGCAGCGGCTATGTAGCGACAGAGAGTGAGAGTGGAAGAGCGCAAGAGGGAGACGTAGAGTGGATTTGAGAGACGGAGACATTAACAGTATAGCCTCCTAATCTGTTTGTCTTCCTATTTACCGGGGTGAATGTAGAAAATACAACACAGTACGACTATTAAAAGCCGATTAGTGTCACTTCATATCAGTCATGTTGAATTATTAGTCAGGCTTTGATGCCGCACTACGTCTGAGCAGCGTTATGATTTGAAAGGGTGTAATAAGACGCGCGCGCTGTTGATTTCAGAGAATCAGGAGGAAACTTTTAAAGGAATAATCCTAAACCTGTACACGTCGCTTAAATGCCTTAGCGTTGGTCTCAAGTGATTTTTTTTAATATATGAATTATGATTCTTAAAACTCAAGCAGATTTCAACGTGGGACTGAAAGAGTGGACTCAATGCTACTTTGTGAAACTAGCGCATCGCGCGGAGCAAAATAGTAATCAATGTGTTGATACTGTAGAGCTAACAGCAGCAGTCTAGTCTCCAAGTGAATGTGATTGAAGTTTTTTTTTTTCTGATATTGGGTTCACAGCAAAGTTTTTGTTTACATATCAGCAACTTTTAAAAAAATGTGTAAAACAGCCTGTGGTATTTTAACTGATCACAATCAACATGAAATCAATCTTAAGTGTAGGACTTGGTAACAAAAGGTTGTCAGTTTTCATGATGGCTTGAAGTTGATAATAATGGGCCATTGAAATCCTAATGATGTTGAATAGTCACTGCACATTAACACCATCGTCCTTGTTTATGACTATACATGTTGCAAGTGTCGATACTTTATCACAAAGATGTAATCAACGAACAAACTGGAGTCCACTTTCTAAACACAAGTAGTTACTTGATATTATACTAGCTATTTGAATGCTATAGCAGTGCTTTGCCTCTGACCTCCTTATTATAAAGTAAACCAGTCTACTGTATTTAGAAGAGGTTGGGTGATGTAGTGGTTCATTTATGTTTCATGCGGCATAGTAGTTGTTTTGATAGTTTTTCCATACAAAATGAATAAAAAACTACTTTAAAATCTTTATAAAGTGATATATTATGGAACAATGTACAATATGTTTTTAATAATCAGTATCGCTATAGTTGATATCAGAGCTTTTTAGAGAGACTCTTTGCTGTGTGACAGTTCTTTGAATCTCTGTGACTCCTGTGACCTTAAGCCTTGGCCATGTGAAGGCAACAGCCATGAAGTAACCTGACCTTCTCAAATGTTTCAAGTGAATGTGTACAACACACGTCTCATTAATATTGTACTGAAGGAGTCTTTTTTTATTTTTTATTATCAAAGTTGTATTTTGTGACTTTCTTTTTAAACAACTCAAATTTGAATGAGGTTTATTTGAGAAAAGGTGATTGCATCTTTTTGGTGGTTTGGTGTTATTATGTGTAAAATCACATTTGCCAAATGAAAAATGTGTATCATACTCTTAACGCTGACTGTAAGTTTTGTATTACATACAGTATATTCCCAGTCCAGGTAATGACATATAGTTAAAGTATTTCTTCAAGGATTGGTTGTTTCAGACGTATTTTTCACTTTACATTCTATGTTCTGGCGGCGTGTACATTAGCAGCTGGTTGCCGGTGATTTCTAAAGCAAAGCAGTAAAGCACCCTCCAATCTGCAGTCATTAGCTTGTGTGCTGCTCCGGGCCTGGCCTGTAATGGGCCTTGTTGCTCATGATCCACATCACGTGAGCTCTTATGTCTAATGTGTGGATGAGGGCTTCTTTCAGTACCGCTCAGATGAACCTCATTTTATCAATTTATGTGTCTGTTAGTCAAAAGAATGAATATGATGTCTGTGAAAGCACAGCCAGTAGTCTTTCTTATGCATGTATTGAACTGTTGCTCTAACCTAAGAGACCCCAAATGTTCTACCTCTGTATGACTCAATCACACACACACACACACAGCGGTTTGATTATTTATCTATTGCATTTCACTCTGCATCATTTAATCAACAATATTTTGATAAGGGATGGCAAGCTAAATGGATGATTTTCCCACGATGACTAGCCCTGTTTATGAAACGTTTTAGCCTTGTTACATGTTGTGTTTTGTGTGCCCCTGCATGTCTCTGCGAATGTGCGTAAGTGCTTGTTAGTGTCTTAGCACAAGTTCTCAGCGGAAAGGGAGAAATATGAGGTGGTGACGGTGTGAGGAACGGGCAGCTGCAGCATCTTTTACCGCACTTCTCATCCCACTTCAATCTCAGTGTCTCAGCTTCTCCTTCCAGGAGAAATGTGGAGTGTGTGGGCGAGTCGGATCTGCAATTAACGCTGGTTGTCAGAAAGAGAATGCTGGCGTTTACTCGATGCCTCTGAATCACTGAGTGAAAGTCTTGCTCCTCCGCCCTCCTCCTTCCAGGACATTTTTGATTTCCAAGAAGGACAAAACAGCAGAAAGCTGGAAGCCAAGGATGTGTTGAATACACAATAAGACAGATTCTGAATATTCTTGGTCTGATAAAGAGGATAGTTTACCTTTTATTGTTTGGTAAGCCAATATGTTCTTTTCTGTTGTTTTTTTTTTTACTATAAATGTACTATAATGTAACATTACTGCAGTTGTGCATTTTATGATAGTTTTTAGGTTGTTTCAATGTGATTTTGACTTTTTAAAAAATCCTTTTAGCCTTCCCTTTTTTTTTTTTTACATTGACATGCTGTTGTTTAAGAGCTGAAGTTCAGTCGTCTGACGAAGAGTGTGTCCTTGCTGCTGTCGTTAATGAAGCTTGTTAGAAATAGTTCTTAATCATCAGAGTTTGCTTTACGAAGGCAAACGCACTGAGCCGAGGGAGGCAGTTTTGAAGTCTTATAATAATAAGAATATATTTTTTTTAACATCGCTCAGAAACAAAGTGAGTGTCAGTTTCACATTGAAACTGCACGACCTCTCTTTAACTAACAAACGCATCCTAGCAACATGATTCATTGTTTATTGGAGCGCTATCATCAATATGGAGATTCCAGCGTTTTCCTGCGAGACCTGGAGGTTGGATGCAGAATTTGGAGCCTTGCAGATAATGTTTTAGACCGCATTTAACTGTAGACTGTGCCCTGTAAACGAAAGAGAACAGTCTTTGTGCACACTTTTCTGAAATGTACGCCTGAGAATGTTTGAGTTTTGATCAAGGCAAGAGACAAGTGTTTGAATCTTTTTTTTTTCTTTTTTTTTTCGGTTGGGGTAATGTTTTAAAGGTCATGTTTGGGCCTTTGATTTAACCTGCTACATACCTGTTGGTGCAGAGCTTTGGTCTTGGGCTGTGTTCCTGTTTGATACAAGTATGCGCGGTGTGTGTTAAACCGGACGCACATGTGTTGCGATCATGGGCCGTTGTTGTGAGTGTGAACCGTGGGTGTCAGGCGGCATCACCTTGCTTTATAATGTTTGCTTTTTAACATGAAGTGTTTAACTCCAAGTTAATGGAATGTATTTGAAAACATTGAGGTCCACTGAGCACCGTTCAAAACAGTTTAAAAAAACGTTGACTCAAAAAAAAAAAGAAATCCAACATATTCTCAGGTTGAAAGGAATGTGAAAAAAAAATCATTTATGAGTATTTATCTTTAACAAAAGCCCTCATTACTTTGTAAAACGATAAAGCTCCAACACTCATTAGGAATACATCGCCGTGACTTGATTTGACACTTAAAATAATAGCCTGCTCTAAGCTTATAGAGGGTAAATGTATTACTCGCCGAGCCCTGTTTGTATAGCAGCACAGCTAATGGTGACCTTTCAACTGTGCTGCCCTTGACTGAGACCTCAGCTGGTAAGCCACCTCTTTGGCTCACTCAGCACATGTGCTGCTGAGCGGGGCAGAGCAGCTTATGGCCGTGCCGTCTTTTCCTGTCTCCCCCTGCTCTTCCAAACGAGGCCTCTGACTGGAGGTCGCTCTTCAACTCTGCAGCCCGGACCACAGCGGAGAATCAGCAGGAAGAACCTGTAGCAGAGCACTGTTATTCTGTGGCTAATCTGCTCTCGCCACCCAGTCTGTTTCTCACTTCACTTCTCCATTCTGGTCACTGATTGTGATTAGAAAACAAACATATCGAGTCACCAGAACCTCCTGTAGTGTCCTTAGAGAACAGAATAGTTACTTCACATTTACTACAGGTCGGCTGCTGTGCTGTAGCATTTGCACAATTTGTGGTTTGGGGATGGTAGACTGTGAAGCATGCAGTGGAATAAAGGTGACGACTTTGAGAGAGCAAGTCATCTAACACCTTTCTATGATATCACCTCCTTCTTGTTTGTTTTTCTGGGGTGCAACAAAAACCACAGTTTCACACCGTTCATCATCTTAAAAGTGAGTGGGCTGTACACATGGAGGGAGTGTAACCCCAAAGGTTAGTGTCCTGTGGTTTGGTTAAATACTCTTTTTTTTTTTTAAAGCAATATGCCCATATCAAGATACAAAATGGTGAGGGACTTGGTTCCTCTGTGCTGACATGAAGTCGGTTCTTGTAGAGAGCAACTAAAGAAAAGTTAAGAAAGACATCTCTTTGCTGAGTTGCATTTTAACTGCATTTTAATGAGGCTTTGAAAGAAAAAAAAACATAAATCAAAGGAATATATTATAATCTAATTTACTAGATCAAAAGATCTCCCATGATTGCTAATATACCCCACTGTATAGAGTTCCTGATGTTGTACTGTAGATCTTAAAAAGCTTCTCTCGCTGGAGATTTCACTGATCTGTCTTTACACAGACTCGGCTGAGTGGAAGCAAACAGACAAACAATTGAATTATGAGCAAAGTTAACTTTCTGCAAAATCTGGTTCACTGTGATGAATCCATGTATTGTTCTGATGCCAAGTGCTAGAGTAGTTTATTTAAATCTAGATTTCAAATCATGATGAGAGCAGTAACTGCACATCTGGGACATCTTAAAGCTATCTACTTAAGACGCTATATCATAATGTGTTCAATCTCGACCTATTCAAACCATATATTTCATGGTGACCACAAGCAGCTCCTGTTTTAGAGCCCAAGTAAAGAACAGTGCACTGATAACTTCGAGTGCAATTTTTTGTTAACAAAATGTTTGCTGTTGATGTTTACTCAAAGAGTCTGTCAGGCTGTCATGGAGACCTTTAGGTGCTCTGATCCTGCAGCTCGCTCTGCTGGTTTCTTCTATCACCTTCTTTTAGTTCATCTGTTCTTATATGTTCTGAGTTGGACCTTTGAATGGTGATAGCAATCTGACAAAGTGTGGAGTATCAGAGAGTTTCTCTGTATCAGTCACCCACCCCAAAAATTGATTCACAACATCTCAATATAAACCAAAGAGTTTCAGCCTTTTTTTACGCTTTCATCTCGCCACCTTTTTTTTTTACCTTTTATTTATGTCAATCCAGCTGTATCAGCTCCTGCAGCGAGCACATTGACTGAAAGTCCAGAAGCTGCTGGAAGGAAGACTCTGATCTCCTGCAGCTGCTGGACTGGCCCTGTAGCCTCCCGTGCTGCAGGAAGGAGGCCATGCCTGCGATGTTGTTGTTTTTTCTGTTTGTCTGAGGAGCCATGTGAACCAGGACAGCTGGGGGGGGGGGGTGATTCCTCCCATTATTCTGCAGCACACATCATCCTTACGAAGTGGGAAGGGGAAGTGACCCAGGTCCCCTCTGCTCTCTGGATGCATGCTCCAGTCCACCACAGGGTTCTGACTGCTGGTTCAAAGTTGGCTTCCTCTCTGCTGTGAGGGCTGAACTCTCGCAGTATGAACACTGCAATGCTTTATGGGTGCACTTTTTTAGCTACTGCTGAACTTTACAACTTGTTACACACAAGTTACAATCTGGTTTGTTCTTGTTCTGTGTGTACATACATACATTTGGATAGCAACGTGTTTTGGCTCGCTCATTTTGGGGGAATTTGAAGCCTCATCATTTTACCCCTTTTATACACGTTGTAAAACCATCTTCTTGTCACAAAAATGAAACCGATATAGCCTTTCGGTTGGCCAATGCAGATACTCCTCTGACACATGGACAATGAAAATATGCAACATACTGGTGGAGAGACAGTGAGGGATTTACATTTTGTTAGATTTGACCTACTTTACACCCTCTTCTAAGATGGTTGTTGATTGTATTCTACACTTATATTTGTTGATTTTTTGAGGGTGAATCAAGTTGTTGGTATCAGATCTGTATATAGACTGTCATTCCTGCCAATACCAGGTCCCAAATAGGTATCCACCTGATACTGCTTTTTTTGGCTGCATAAGAGGTCTGACATGATGCTTGTCTCAGTGTCAAAGCAACCTACTAATTGTTCTGTTTAAAGGTAGACAATTCTCCTTTTTGCCCCCTTTATTAGTGGAAACAATTTAAAAATTGTAAAATGTTGCACCCTTGTATTCTACTTCTGTCAGTATCTTAGTTTCTGATTTGGTTAAAACACGTTTTTTTGTTGTTGTTTTTTTTTATTTTATTTTTTTTAAATCAAGGGCGTTCAGATAGTATTGTCATTGAATCTCCAGTCTCTAGATCCCAGCTCTCTGTAGTGTGACTGTGATTGTGAGCGAGGTGTTGAGTCTGCCCGCTGTTTGTGCGTCTGCCCGTCTGTCCTCTCCCTTTCTCCCAGTCCACTTTCCATCTGTGGGCTGTGGGCTGCAAATCGAGTTGAAACTGGTGTAGTGTTTCCACCTGTGAGCTGATGCCAGCCTGTCTTCATGTCGGACTGTGTTCTTGATTTTGTTTCCCTCCTCCCTGTATCCCTAAGTTGCTGGCCTGACTGCCAGGGTTGTTCAGAACGTATGTGGGGGGGGGGGGGGATAGGAGAAGGAGTGTACCAGCTTCCATCAGCGGCAGCTGACCCAGAGACTTGGGACCAGAGGCGATCGACAAACAGTCTGACTGAAAAGATTCCTAAAGAGGCGAGCAGCAGCAGGGCCTTTAGGGGTCTCTCTTTCTTTTACTTTCTCAGTCCGTCTCCCTCTCTCTCCATCACACTGCGAGCACACAGTGTTCATGTGACAACTAACACACATCATCTGATTTGGGAGTAACTGTTGGCTGCAGCTGCAGAAAACCCCCTTTAGTAAATTCAGCTCATTGATGTCGGTAGAGTTACTAAAGGAGATAGACATAAAGATAGAAATGCTTTCTGTTAAAACATATTTAAGACTTAGTATGACACAATATTACATGATGAAATATGTAAACTATTGCTTTAAATGGAATATTTAAAATGAAATACAATCTTATTTTTAGCACTGAAGGAGCTCATTAACAGACTTATTCTATAACAAAAAACTGTAAGAAAAAGAAAATCAATGCTACTTTAGCCAGCCCCTTTCACTGTAGTTATGACTCATGGCCATCCTCACTGCTCAGATTGCATAAACCTTTTATGTAATGGAACACTGTGGGAAAGAGGCATCGAGTGGAAGATAAAAATGGGAAGATAAAATCAAATATTTATCATCAGGTTTTTAAATGTTTTACCTTTTAAAAGCACAGATTCTCTGAAGACGGAGTAATCCTAAACAATATGGACACTGTGCAAGAACTGTTGTCTTATTTATTTACTCAAATCTTCCTTGCTGATCACCAAACTCCCGGGGAGCAGTGAATATCTCAAATCTTGTTGTCTAATCTGGGTCCACAGTACTTTCAAAGACGTGATGAGATCCTGTAAATGTGCTGCTGCTGAGACACATTATGCATGACGTCCCTAATATCCTTACACTGTGGATTTCCCCCCCGGAGGAAGATCTTGGTTCATCTTCTCTGTTTACCATTTCTGAGTTGCGGCCTGTGAAACATCAAAAGGCTGCCATGGCACTTAACAAAGCTCGCAGGGTGCCTTGGAGGGTGGGGGACTGTTGCTCCCCGTGGCGTTGGCATTATTATTGCTCCCTAGTGAGAAGTCCATCTGATATAGACAACCATGCAAATTATCACATGCTATCACACACAAGGAAGACAAGACATAGACGTTTTTAAACCTCAAGGAGGCAGGCTTTAGATTGGCAGTGTGTGTGTTTGGGTGTCTTTCTCAAAAGGTTTAATGAAGGAAAAGAGATTTCTGATTTAGTTCTGCTCCACATGTTTATAACAAAAACAAATAGTCATTGAAAAATAAGCTAAACATGTCGTAGATGTAACTTTTCTTTTTGTCTGAGCAGTGACAGTATGACACAGGAAGTGTTTGTCCATAAAGAGTCCCGAATACTGATGTTGTGCCATGTCAAGACACTGACTTGTTTAAGTGACATCCTGCCGGAAGGAATGTGGCTGATGGAAGGCTCAGCTCAGAGATATGGTGTTAAACCAATGGCTTTAATATGAAGTGAGTAGCTAGTCATTAGTGGGTCAATTGCATTTTACAGATACAGCACGTCATACAGTAGATTGGTTGATTTGTAGTGGTCAGGAGGTTAAGTTAATAAAATGTTTTTCAATGAAGAAGGATCGTGCTTTACTTTGTGGTACTGTGAGAAAAACTGTAGCCATTACAGCTTCAAACTCTAGAGGCAGATGAGACATCATGTACCATCATGACATTCAACTCACAGAGCTTTGCCCTCCAAGTTTGCAAAATGGAATGAATCACCCAGCGATCGTTGAAATCCAAAAAGTATGTCAACTTAAAATGATTCTGAAGGTATTTTGATAGCATAAATGCATAATCTTATGTCCTTAATAAGTTGCAACAATATTTCCAAAATGTATTGAGTGTATTGAGCCTGTGATGACCTCAGATGCCCTCTAAAGGCATTGCTAAAATAGCCTGAAAGCAATTATCTTAAAAACGGTGTTTCTAAAAAGAAAGTCTCAGGGTTTATACATACCTTTATACATTTATTACTTATTAGTAGCAGTCGAATGTAAATGAACAACATGTCATCTTCTGGAAGACATTAAATGATCACCTGTAGTCTTGAGCCCCGTTTCTACCAAGCGGTTCAGTTTGGTTCGTCTCGGTACGGCATACGTTTCCACAGGCTGAAGGGGGGAAAGACCCTCAAATTACCGATCCATTGTGTCCTACTTTTTGATACTCTTCCATTGGGGTGCCAAGAATGTCGATCCGACTCTAAAAGGTGGAGCTAAACACTGCGGTCCGTTGATTGGTTTAAAGAATCGTCACTTCCCGTGTAACAGCGGTAAACAAAACCCCGCCATGTTTAAACACGGTCGATTGTTTTTTTGTTTTTTTTGCCATAGTTGAATTGATGGAGGTTGGTCTTTGTTTACTGTGTCGCGTTTTTCTTCTATGTTGAATTTATGAGCGGGGTACACTGTGCTGCTATGATGTCACGCTATTACGTAGCGGACGCAGCTATCGGCATCGAGCTTCCACGCTTCCTACCTAATGGGGCGGACCTGGCTGTGAAAACGCAAAAATGATCAGGCTTTACCAAATCAAACCGTACCAAACTGTGCTGATCCCTACCAGACCGCTGTGTGGAAATGGGCTTTAAAGAGATACACTTACTACTGTAGCTGCAGTCTCAAAGGTTTTTAACTGAAATAATGAGCCAATATTATTTGTGAAAAAGCCGAAGCAGAAAAAAACCCAACATAATAAAAGTAAATGAGAAAAAAAGGTGTAAATGGGGCCGTTGAAAATACAAAATTAATTTGTCTTGGGTATCGTTGAATATTTTCTTTGAATGTCTTAAACAATTTTGGACACGACTTTACTCTTAAATGACCTTCAGGGCTTTTCATTGACTGTTGGATTGATTTTTTTCAGACGCTAAGCTCTATAGCTCAAATGTAATGACAATACTTTCAAGGCACCAGCTAGGGCTATAGTCTGACACTTAAGTAACTGCAATGTATGTCTATGAATCCTCAGTTGTCGAGCACATTCATTTTTAATGAGACATAATTCATCACCCCACCCTGGCATCAAGAAAGTTATCATAATTTTCTTTGTTCATGAAAGTTTCACTCAAATGGGCTTCTGGGGATTTACCTTGAGAAGGAGAGTAGCTTTTCCACATGAAATGGATATAACTGTTCAGAGAGGGTCATCTCTTTATCCTTGAGAAACTGAGATTCCACTCATTGGCTGCGCTCGGAAACCTGACTGACGCAAATGGATCATTGGGAATAGAAGTGTCCCAGCAGTAATTATGTTACAACGCTGCTGCCGCACACTACCACAGAGGTGGGATGGGATGGGTTCGGGGCGCTTCTTTGAGCCTTGTTTCCCTTATATTCCTTACACACAGTTAACACAGTCATACAGTCTTCCACTATCTCTCTCACTCTCTTGTTTACTCTCCGCCTCTTTTTCACAAACACGCGCCTGCTGTTAAACCCAAAACTCGTACGAAGTTCCGTGGAAAGTTTCTGACTTACATTTTCCTGTTCTGTCACACAAATGTCTCATCCTTCTGCTGCACGACTCCTAAACTAAACCAACAGTGACTAGCTGATCATTTCATACCATGTTTGTCACTCTGTTGTCTTCCTGCTCTCTACTTCCTTCACTGCTTTGACGATAAAGCAGGGGAAAAAACCCGTCTGCTTCTTATTTCCCTGCTATCCAGGACTCTAGGCTCCAAGTCAGTTAGAAAAGAGACATAAAATTAATGTAATGTCAATGGAGTTTTCTCATGAAACCCCAAGGCACTTCGTCAAAGTCACCTTGCATAGTCCTCTCATCCCCTGACAGTACAGTGAGAGTGAGATGGAGGATGTCTGTCTGGTAATGCTGTCAGCATGTGATGCCCTTTTGGTCATTGGTTGTAAAAACCACTCGTTCAGATTTCGTAGATTAGATACATGGTCTGGTGTTTCTTTTTGATGAGCGACATCGTTTCCATTCAGTCTGTCTGTGAAGCGCTGCCGATATGCCGCGACACGTTTTTTCACTGAGCGAGAGCAGGTTCATCCTGTGGGGTTTTCTTTCCTTTTGATGTCATTTTGGAGGTGATAAGTAGCTTTCCGTCTCCCGGTCCCTGTCTTACAACACCATCCCCCAGCCTAGGCAAGGTGCTAGCAGCATGGAGGATTGTTTGAACTTGCATTGATCCAATGTGGGATTACAGCTGGGTCATTGGAGAGTTGGACTGAGCTACCAGTCATCAGGGCAGATTAACCAGTCGCTGTCTGCCTGGCTGCCATTTTCAGTGCAGCCTCTCACTACAGGCTTTGTGCGTGTCCCCACCGCGCAGGTCACTGTCTCCTTTTGAACAACGCCTATTTATGTCTTACTTGAGTGAGTCAGTTTTAGGCTGATTTGAAAAGTAGAGCAAATACTGTATGCTGCTTAATGAAATAAGACCAGTAAAATGACCTTACAAGGGTTTAAATCTGTAAGCAGATTTATGAAACATTTACCAATCTCAATTTTACAATGTCAAGTTGTTGGCCTTCTGTAGTGGGCATATGTATTGGATATTCAGCCTCAAGGTAGTAAAATTCTAATTATTTTTTTTTCCACCTCTCCTTTAAATGTTATTTAAATCATACTTCAGGAAGAAAGTTTCACCCTGACCAAGGCTATACAGGGCCAGGTGAAGTACTGCAGAAACTCTGTGTTTTGCAGACTATCTCTTTCCATTTTTCAAAGCCTCCTTTTTCACTTTTTTTTTTTTTTTTTTTTTTTCAAATGCCCTTGCAATAGCTCCTATTAATTATATCTCATTAGTTGCCTTGGAAACTGAGGTGAGGAAATGTATAACATGAGTTCAAAGAAAAAGAGAAAAGAAACGGGAAGACAAAAATTAGGAGAAAGAAGAGGAAGAAGAAAGAGCGTAAGAATGGAAGAAAGAAAGAAAAGGAAGGGGCAGGGTTTAAAATAGGGAACGGAGAAAGTGGTTGTTGAGGGATCAGCCGTGTGTCAGATTAGCATCAGGAGACATTAACACTAGTGATGCTGCTGGGGCCACAATCCTGCCTTTCACTGCTGGAGAGGGAGATAAGCGTGCTTGCACAAAAGGGAGCTGGAGAGGGAGCGTGAGAGGGCTGGCTCGCCTCCACTCCCCTCAGGCCAACAGCCCCCCATTTACAGGTGCAGCACCTCCTGATGAAAGCAAGAACAAAGAGGCGGATGTTCATTTCCTGCTGCGCCGGTGTCAACGCTCCATTGAAACAAATCGGTAAAACTGTGGATTTAGGCTGCCTTGCTTTGTGTCTTCCGCCTGCCAGGAGCTAATCGTAACTGATCCTCAGTGTTGACACTTTGAGTTCGATACACTTGGAAACGTTGTCATGGATTATTTCACACAATCCCTGTTCCGACGCGCATTAGATTACTGCGCTGTTGCATCTTATATCAGACATGTAGCTCTATGCTATTTTTCTTGTGCCAATGGATGTGAACCTGTGTTCAGAGAGCTGTTACTCACTCTTTGAACAAGTGAATGATGGAGTAACAAGAAAAGGCTTGTCCGCCAGTTTCGAAGTTAGTGGCTGATGTGCAATGCGTCCAGCCTGCGTAATGATCCTTCCAGTAAACATAATAGGTCACAAGAGATGAGCCGGTGTTGTTGTTTAGTCTCGGACTCACAGTCAGGAAGGTAATAAGGGAAGGGATCAGAGGGGAAGGGTGTCCCCGAGGTGGTCCCTCCCTTTCTTCCTTCTCTCCGTCGCTCCCCCCTACACAACCCCTGCAGAGGGCACGTAGGGGTCCTGAATAACAGGAAGTGGAGGGGCAGGAAGTTGGGTCTTGTCTGAGATAGCCAACCACAGGCCTGTGGTAGGATACTGAGACTTGACGCTGGCCTGCACAGGAAGCACAACTGTCATGGCTCTGCTCCTGACTTTGGCTCTCGTCCATCCCTTTTAAGTCTACCGAGCATAACATTTTCAATACCTTTAATATACTGGATTTTATTTGGACATTGGAGACGTATTCTGGCCTTAATTTTTGCTCATTAGCTAAAACCCTGCAACATAGATCCACTCTATAATTACATGTTACCTTTTGAAATAGGACAACAGTTAAGGGAGGAATGACTCAACTTTGTGCTTACAACCAGAGAAGGAGGAGGCTGTGCTGCTGGATCCAGTAATTACACTGGGAATTCAGCATGTTTTATTGATTGTGAAAGGGCCAGGCCTGTCACCGAGCCTCCCAGTGTCTCCATGCTCTGTCGCCAGGGAGGAAGAGGAGGCAGACCGGCACTCCTTTCACCTGCCCAGTCTCACACCTCGTCACAGAGGATCAGAGCGGTTCTGTTCAGGAACGGATGCAGCGCTGAGTGACTTTTAGAGGCCGCTCTGTGTTTCTCAGCTGCCTGCGTTTCCAACAGAAGGTGCGGTATAAGACGGGGACTCGTCCTCTTCGACATGTCATATTGACTTTCTGTCGGGCTCGATGTGATCGTTCCTATGGCGACGTGTTCTACGCACATTGATTTATGCGTTACAAACCTTTGTAAGCAACTTTCAGAAGTGCTGGACTGGTTAGTATTAAATAGGACCAGGTGTATCATATCAAGGTCGTTTAAATGTACATGATAAGAAGCTGTGCTACATATACAGAATATTCCACCGTACAAAATGTTCTCAAAAAACACGTGTTTGGCTGTGGAATCCCTCTATTCCATCCATGTCTAAATCAACTCTTGAATATTCAAAATATAATAAATCTTTAATAACGTTAACCCACCGGCCTGGTCACTTCAGTTTATTTGTCTGTTTTATTTTCTTGAACATTCAGGTGTTGTGCAGCACAATGAAAAAGTCCTAAAGCGGTAGCGTTAGATTACTGTTTAAGAGGCGAAGTCAAAAGAAAAGAAAAGTGAATTTTATTTCTCGTTTAGTCCCATACCGATGCTACTCAGCTGCTTTCACGCCTCACTTTGCCCTCTCTCCTCCTCCTCTGTATAACACATACTCAGTCCTACTCGAACACTCTGGATAAGGTGTCACGCACAAACATGTACTCACATTGTTATTTTATAATCTGAACGTCTCCTGATGTGCCAGCTCAAAATCTTCACTTCGTTCCGGAGATGAATCTCGTATTATTTGATCTACAGTGGAGTTTGATGGGATGTGATGAACCACAGTATTAGATTAGAGTAAATACTAAAAAAAAAAAAAAAAAAAAGAGAGGTCTAGACAGAAAGATGTTTCAGCTTTCGAATAGCCTGTGACGAATGTGGAACGTGGTTTGCAGCACACCTGCAGTCTGAAGGCCTTCTCAGCCTGTCATTTTGTGTGCATGTAAAAGTCATGACACAGTCTCTCATGCCTCCAGAGTTGAACTGCCCCGTTGTGACAGCTTGTCTGTGTATAGAAAGGACTTTGCGCATGTGTGTGATGTGGAAGAGTAGCAAGACTTAAGTACTGGAGGAGGTTGATTTAGATGGGATACACTGCTCACTTACCTTCCCTTTCATATGTGTCATATATATCGTATATTTCATATATCATTGAATCCAAACTTGTGGTCTGATCTAGTTTAAACTGATGATTGTCCATCTCGGGTAAACTCCTCTAAACCCGTTCACCTAAATGACAGCACATTCGTGTAAATTCAACACAGCTTTCAGTCGTATATAAAGGCTGTGAGTTTGCATCTTGCTCTGCCTCTCTGAGGAGGTTTCAGGTAGTTGAACCACCACCTCCCCCCCCCTTCTTTATCGGAATGCTGCTTTGTCAGGGTTTATGAAATGGTAAACAAATGTCTCCCTGGCCTGTTGTGATGTGGTTTGGGGAAATTCATTGCGGGGGTTCAGTCGGTTTGCTTCCTGGCTCAGACAGCCGTGCATGCGTGGGTAGTTAGCGAAGTGATCTCAGTCGAGCTTTTCTCCAGTGGAGCCCGATTCAGACGGCCAGACACCATAATGCCAGTCCATCTGTAACCCATAATGACTGTGTGCCACTGGAACTGGTCATTTTCGTTTTCACTGCCAATTCGGCCCCTGGCTTCCTCCCCTCACAACTGCTGACTGCATCTAATGGCCTGGGTTGTTAACCTTTCTACATTCATACTCAAGGGAAATGTAGTTGTTTAGACATTTTCTATTTGCTGGGTCTAAGTGATGGATGTGCCTCCAGGGAGGGGGCTATATCTCTTCTCGCAGAGAAGCCGAGACTGAACAGAGTTAGATGATCCCTGGGGCCTCGCATGCTACGAAACACTGGCCAAGTTACACGCTCATGGGGGAATATACCCCCACCCACCAGGCCTCCTCCTCTCCCCCCATGACTACATGTCCAGCCCAGGAGATTTCGATGGCTGTCACCTTAGCCTGGGTGCTCTCTTAATCATCTTAAGGACAAAGCTGGCATGAAGGCGTGTCGGCTCAGGAAGAGCGAGGGCTGGTTGCTACAGTCCTAACAGGCAGGGTTAGGTAGACCAACTTCATAGGAAGACGAACGTCACTTCATAAAACTATCAAGGTGATATCTAACATTGGATTCAGAAAAATGAGATGAGACGATATTTTTACACTTTTTTGTTTAAAGAAAGATTTCGATGACACAATATATGACTGCAAAACTTCTTTTTTAGGATGGAAAGTCACAAAATGCTAAACAATGCCGGCCCATTATGAAAAAATGTTCCACCTGTAATCATCTTATAATGATGTATCAGCAATAAAAAAAAAAAAATACATTTTCACAAATTCTCACAGTGTGTGTGTGTGTGTGTGTGTGTGTGTGTGTGTGTGTGTGTGTGTGTGTGTGTGTGTGTGTGTGTGTGTGTGTGTGTGTGTGTGTGTGTGTGTGTGTGTGTGTGTGTGTGGCTTGGCTGCAAGACAAAACAAACAGGAAGAGTTTGTTAGGACCTATATCTTCAGTTTTTTTGGAGCAAACACGGCGCTTTGTTACAGACTTGGTCTGGCTCTAACTAACATTACTAACACGAGGGTTTCTGGTTGACGATATATGCAGCCAGCAGCTCTGATGATAAATACAGACACGATGAGAACAAGCAGAGAAAAGTCGAAGCAGGAGATAAAGTTGACACTGTGTGGATTTCTTCATGACTGTGCTGGAGAACAGAAAACAGGCCCTGTCGAGTGTGCAGGTTCACTTTCTAACTTTCATCTTTGCCTTCCTCTCTCTGTGTTGTCCACCTGCAGATTGCGTTGTGGTGAAGAAAGAAGAAAGCGTGTGAACCAGAAGAGAAACTGTTGCACAATGTGCTAGGAGAGTGGGGGAAGAAATTGTGTTGTTGTTCTGATATTGTCGAGGTGTCAGAGAGAAGAGAAAGGACCCAGCCATGGGGCGGAAGAAGATACAGATCACCAGGATCATGGATGAGAGGAACAGGCAGGTGAGTGTCACAATGCTACATGTCAATACGATATCTCTCTCTCTCTCTCTCTCTCTCTCTCTTTCTGGAGACTTATCTAGCTAGCTATTAATGTAGACAACACTCTTTCTGTATTCTCTCTATCCATCACAAGCTCTTTTCTAAACGTTTGGATACGGTGAACAAAAGACAATTGAATGAAATCATTTTGTATCCTTAAATCATTCACTTGTTTGTGTCCTTCTTTTGTGTTCGACAAATCACTCCTCTCACTACCTGTCTGAAGGTTACAGTCCTTTTCTCTTTTCCTTCCTGCCTTGCCGGAGTTCAGCAGCTGTCATGGTGTGCACGGATCTAAACAGACATACCTCCCTTCCCTAAAGTCCCCGCCAGCTGAACAGGGACCATGACATTTCTTTGTCAGTGCGGTCATATTTACAGACATGATTCCCCTGCCACCCTGCAATTTCAGCCGGAGAAGTTGATGAGGCAGCAGGAGCGCCGGGCTACAGCGGGGGCCTCATGGCGTGGGAGTGAGCTGAGGGTAGCGAGGAGCACAGCGGGCTGCCTGTGGCCTCCCCACACTGTAGGGCTTGTCCCCTGGCCTGGCAGGGGACAAGCCCTCTTGGGGCCTCTTTTTTTTTTTTTTGCTGTAGCCCTATGTGTTTGCAGCTGTTTGGTAGTAATTAGACACAGCCACTGCACCACAGCACCCTCTCATTTGCAGGGTGGGTCAGCAGGACACACAGCACCCTTCTCTGCCTTGGCTACACTGGTCCCAGCTAGCCGCAGAGAGGGAGAGAGCTGGAATTCACTCTGTCTGCTCATGTTAAATATAAACTCTTAAACAGCAAAACACTTTCAAAACAGCCTGGGTCTGTTTGAAGCAAGAATAACAGGCAGGGTTATTTATAGAGAATTATGGTTTTGTCCAGAGGATACACAAGAATCTCCTATTTGTCATTTTGACCAATTTATAAAGCTGTATGGTTTCCCATTGCTAAATAGAACAAGTGATGGATTATTTACAGTAAAATATGACCTGCTAACTGTATCTCATCCTGTGAACTGCACTGCAACATAATAAATCAACTTCTTCCACAAAACTCTTGATGTGGATATGATTTTACTAAATTTAGAAGGATTGTATTCCCGTCACTTAAAGAGTCCCTTAGAATCTTCTCTTGTTACTGGACTTTTTCGGTTGATTTATATTTTCCTCGATCAGAGTTTTCCCCCTCGCAGAAGTCTGCTCGTCATAGCAGCTCTCCGCTATAGACAACTGGTAGTACTAAGAATGCTACAGTTGACCAATAAGAATTGCGTACTTAATACAGCAGAGTTATGCAAAGTTGAATCGTTCCATGTGTTGGACAACCTGTTTTTGCCGTGCACATAGAATAATGGAGGTGCTCTACTTCCTCTTGCTGTTTCAGATAGGTGATATGGCACTAGGTGTCTGCATCTGTAACTGTCAGACTAACAGTTCAGCAACTATCCACACTGTGGGCAATTATCAGTGTAACACCTCGCTCCTGTGAGTCTCTAAACTGGAGGGCAGCGGAAGAACCTCACTTCTTACTGCCGGTATCTACACAGTTTGCAAATGCCCATTGACATCAGAGGGCTAAAAGAGAGGACTTTTTTTTTTTTTTTCCAATGATAACAGGTTGTCAACTGTTCGCAGTGTGATCAAGTTAACCTTCAGATGATCCATTCTGTATTCATCAAAGCGGGGGGGGGGGGGGGGTGAATAGATTTTTACTCTGTTGTTTTTAAAAGAAAAGTGGAGCCGCAGAGAAAGACGTCGCTTGTTATTAATGTGCTTCCCGAAGCCCATTGTTTGCGTCAGATTTTAAATGTGCCACTGCATAATTTGTGGGAAAGTTTATCAGCAGAGCGCAGGCTTTTTCTGCTGGCATTTTATTGGTTATAGCTGGCTCAGCACAAAATCTGCTCTGACAGTAGGCCACCATGCTCAAATAATGCTTTTGGTGTAAAGTGATGTCTGTGTATCCTCTGATTTTTTTTTCTTCCTGGGCCATGAAGCGCGTAGTGCCATCTCTCCCTGGGGCGCGCTCCTATAACCGAGGGGGAATGGCCATTAGCATATGCTCCCCATTGTATGAGACAATTTGAATCTTTATCTGTGCCGCTCTGCTGCTAGCTACCAATATTCATAGTATTAAAATAAGAGAACTCCTTAAGTGGACTAATTAGATGGATTGCTGTAAAGGATGTTGCGTGGGGACAACTGAGGCTCCCTTGCATTATCACTGCATGTTCTTTAGGCGGGCTGTTAACCTTTAAGGATTTATAATACACAGTGTGCCAAAGGCCGAGGGGGTCTGTAATTGCACAATCTATCAGGACCTGTGAGTGCAGAGAAGAGACAAGCAGTGAGGCAGCGAGCTTGGCTGATAGTTTTATTAGATTTAGCTTCAAGTCATTAGTGCAGTGTGTTATTGACACATTTTGACAATTTAGATTTTAAAGCGTGCGAGGAAAATTACATGAAAATCTTTCCAAACTGTTGGTACATCACCATGAAGTGCAGCTTGCACAGAAGTGTGCGTCTCTGCTGTGTGAAAGTGTACAGAATGAGACATGAAGGCAGCCGAGGTTCTGTCATGCATACTGTAGGACGGTACAGAGAGGGTTCCTTTGCGATGCCCTGCATTAGTTATGATGGTTCTACAACACAGCGGAACAGTCATCGGGACTGACATGCCGATAGCAAACGGGCGCCTTCAGAAAAGAAAAAAAAAGAAAAAAAGAAAGAGAAGCAGCCCAGTTAGATCTTCCTAAAGATTTAGTGGCGATAACATAACAAATTTTGATGCAAAATCGTTTCTGTCTGTGTTCACACATGCAGCTCGCTCTGACATTTTCAGGAAGTTTTCAGGAGGTTTTTTGCGAGGTCGTGAAAGCATCAAAACCTGTCAGAGGAACTGTCATGCTGGGCACAGATCTACTTGGAGAAATAAGGTGGAAAGGGGACCGCGCACATTAGCCCTGTATGTTAGTGTATGAAGCAGCTGTTGTAGCCCAGTGAGCAGTGTCTAGTGACGTCCTCTGGATGCCATTAGGCAGGCTCACTGGGGGTAATTGCCCAAGTCATTAAAAGTTTGATGATTTTGCTGCTTGGTGGAGGCTTGCCTGCCCTTGCTGTGGCTCATTTTTGGATTTTTATTTATTTATTTATTTTTTTGTTAAGCTCTGGCACTTGAGTTGCCTGTAGGCACGGAGCAGCTCTCTGTCTCGCCTTCTCTCCAGGGAGCAACACCTTCCCATAATTCAGCCTTCACCATATCCTGAAGATTGGAGCGGTTGTCATTATTTTTTTTGACAGGTAAAGAGCTCGTTTACAGACCACGAACAGAACAGAGGAACATTGTTCAATGTGACAGAATGTGCATGTGATGTGATTCTTCAGTATGATATGCAGTTTCCATAAAACTGCGCTGAAGCAGCTAAACATGAAGTTAGAGTTTGAATCTTTGTCACAGAAATTTGCCTTACCTTGACTTTGGATAACCCTTGAGTATTTACACATTTACAGTCTCCTATGGTAATTACAGTTTTCACACAGTTGAACAAGCCACGTGTCCTTAGTTTGGATCATTCCTGTTATTGAAAACAGACAGAGACGTAGCTTTGTTTTCCTAACTAGCATGTCACTCTCTCCACTAAACAGGATCAGTCACGGCTACTGAAGGTTTCAAGGTCAATCCCACTCAGTGGATGAGGCCTTTGCGCCCTCAGTTGTCCAAATAGGGATCCCGGGGCCGTCCTCTCTCCCAGTGAGAACTGATCCACGCAGACAGTCGTGCCGGCCTCGGCCTGTCTCCCAGGCCTGCACACTCTGGCACTACATAGCCAGGGCAGCAGCCACAGGGCCTGGGTCACTCTGCCAGCTGGTGCCAGACCCCTGTGACTGTCCATCCCACTCTCATGTCTGCCACGGGGGTCGTCTGAGGTGACATGAGGTTCTAATAAGGCCGCCAGCTCCTCACCCCTCTGAAGGTGTTAGTGACTCAGGCATCTCCTGCCATGAACCAGTCACAGCTGCACTCTGAGTCCCAGATGTCTTGTTTGTCATCTTGGCACCTCTGCCTGCGGACAGACATTGATAGACCTCGTGATTGACACTTCTGCTCGTTGTGTGAGTGGGGGTTTGTTGAGGAGTGCGTTATTATGCTCTCTTGGTCTTTCTGTGGCAGAGAGACCGTTTTGGAGAAAGAAAATCGGAGTAAAGCATCGGTCACAGTGGCGTGTGTTTTAGCACAAGATTGTAGGTGCATCAGTCGAAAGAAACATTTTACACAAAGTTCATTATTTGGCGCAGTCGGATTTAATTTTAAATCAAAGAACAGACAAATCTGTTAACTTAGCTCACATGGGGGGTGGTTTTTTTGAGTTATAAAACCATCACTTAAGTGCAAAAAAAACATCAGAGAGCTGCATCACCTAGCTCTATTAAAGGGGTCACGTTAGCGAGGCCTTTGACGAGAAGTTGGAAATACAGTAGGTGTGAATTGAGAGTGACATTGTGAGGGCTTCCTCGAAGGTCAGGCTTTTCAGCATCGCACAGTCTTAATGAAATTCTCGTTCAGTCACTGATTCATCTGGTTTTGTGCGAGCTGTTATAATGACTTTATCGAAAGTAGAACAAGTTGGAAGACGTCACTTCATTGGGAAGTGTTGGAGCTTTTTTCTTTCTGTTAGCCCTCACATTTGATCTTCTTATACTTGCCACTCGAAGATATTGAACCTGGTACAACGCAGCTTTACGCTTCTGAACCAGTAATCACATGAACTAGTAATGGAACTGGAACTGCATGTGTACCACATTTTCTGTAGGAGGGACGGACATTTTTAAGACCACATTGGGTGTCTTTGTGGGTGTTTTTGACTTGGAAAGCTCTGCCATTGAACCTCCCACTTGACCTCAAGGATGTCTGTGGTTTTCCACCGTCTCACCATCAACCAGAGAAGATATCTTTGTATATATTGGTCTTTATGCTCTGAGATGTTTGTGTCATGACATTCTAAGTGAACTAAGCTGAACTCTTCACTTTTTTAATAAATTGGGGGGGAAAGTGCAAAACGTCCTTGTTCTTTTCCATTTAAAAGTAACTGGATAGGTTAAGAGGAATATTAAAGTCGTCACCTTTATTGTCAGTGTGAGGAGCAGCTGGCTATCATAGAGTTACTGTTTTCAGGGGCCAGGGCAAGAACCGACTCTCAGTGCTGCAGCTGAGGCTGAAATGAAGCTGTGGCTGGGTCAGCAGCCCCGCACTCAGCACTCTGCCATGCATCCAGCTGGAACAAAAACCTCGCTCAGCGTCTCATCCAGGGCTTCCTGCTGTAAGGTGACATCTCCATGGCTTAACAGCCACATTCATCTGCTAAAGAGCATACAATTTGTTAATCGTTTTCCCACATGATTGTTCCTGCTTTCCGGTTGGTTAGGCAAACAAACTAAAGCAGGTAAATGAGGGATTCTGCAGGTACTTACAGTGGGTAGACAATGGGCATATGAAGACCTGCCTTTTCAAAGTCACCAAAATCACAGCCATAAAAACCACACAATTCTTTCACTGTGTCACCAAAGAATTTGTGTGCGTGGAAACCGATTCTCCTGCATTCAATCCCGGTAATTTCGGTAAAAGACATTTCACGTTCTAGTTTGTCGTCTGTGCTAAAGTAACGCGGCGGCATTGAATAGAAAATGACATGAGAGCAGGCTCCTTAGGGTCTACTATAGGGATAATGGTCCCATGTATTTTCCTGTTGTTTAAAACATTCAAATGTATTTATCAAAGCTGGAGTGACCCCATTACCTCAGCGGCTTCATTGACACTATGGAACACATGGAGTTATGCTGCGTTATAGAAGTTAAACGAGGGTATAGCTGCAAGCTGTGACCAATTAAAGTTGGACAAAGCCAGCTCATCTGCGCGACTCCTCTCTTAGTAGGTCAGTGAAACTGATGAAGAATACAGGCTCATGCACTCCTTTGGGGCTCTGAGCATAGCTTTTACTTGCTGCCACGTTGTTTAACACACATTTGACAAGACACATGCACCTAAGGACCTCATATATCTGAAGTCACGATTTACTATTCTAAGCAAACAATCATTAGAAAGCCAAAGGAGAAAACACCTTTATTTCTGTCCTTCCTTCTTGTGACCGATGTTTTCGGATTGAGAAATGACAGTAGCGTGTACTGTAAAGACGTGGTGTAACATAATGACATGTGTGTCCGTGTGTGTGTGTGTGTGTGTGTGTGTGTGTGTAGGTGTGTGTGTGTGTGTATGAGTCTAAAGCAACCACAGAGACAGAGCTGCAGAGATACAGGACAGAAAGTCACTTTGCAGAGAGGGTTGCGTTACCATCGGAGTGATGTATGACCCCAAGTCCCATCTGAGGGCTCGTGTTACAAGGCTTATGCTGCACTACACAGATAGCTTTCCGTATATGGAGTCAGGGGCTACGGTAATGTATGGACCCCTGTTGTTGCCAAAGCTCTGACTCAGCTGGCTGACTCGTGCCTTTAACCCTGACCTCTGTCCTGATAACTAGACATTTCAGACGTGCACAATGTCATTGCAATCATTCCTAGAGGTGGGATGATCTTGTTATCTGTCACCTTGGTTACAGTAACATTGTTCTCAATTAATGAGACTGGTAATACTGCTTTTATCCCTGGCTTGACCTACATTGCACTCACCAGATGGAACTTTTTCTTAAGATTAAGGTTCTAAATACTTCTTCATCCACTGACTATTGTACAATAAACATAGACCTTATGGAGAAATAAACTGCTAAAGACTTACCTGGAGTTTACTGTTTCGCAAATCACATGTTGATGGACAGTTTCTCATTTAGCTGGCTTGTCTCTGATCTTCAGACACAAACTGTTATCCTGTGTAATACATGGTTGCGTTGCCTCTGTGTCCCCTCAGGTTACCTTCACAAAGAGGAAGTTTGGCCTGATGAAGAAGGCCTACGAGCTGAGCGTACTATGTGACTGTGAGATCGCCCTCATCATTTTCAACAGCTCCAACAAACTGTTCCAGTACGCCAGCACAGACATGGACAAAGTGTTGCTGAAATACACAGAGTACAACGAACCTCATGAGAGCAGAACCAACTCTGACATTGTAGAGGTGAGTGAGTCCCGTCTCATTACTTCGTGAGGAAAGAGTTCTTTCACGGCAGGTTCTTTTTCCCCTCGCTGTGATCGAACATTTTTTTTCTCCTTTATGTTTGGTTTTACAAATCCAATGTCCATATTCATTAGATTTTGGATAGATTGATTATTTCAGCACAATATTTAGATTATGCATTATGTATTTTTTTGTGACAACCGTAGGCTTCAAAGCGTTGCTCTGAGGGGGGTTCTTAAAACAAAAGAGAGGCATGCACAAGTAACAGTTTCCTTCTTGTCGCTATGCAGATAGGACACAGGAGGTCTGCACACCCTGATAACTTCAGCTTCTCTTGCGCCCGTCAACTGACACTAAAAAACATCATTGCACACACTAGCTCCTGACCCCCACTGCTGCTTGTGTTTCCTAGAGATATTGTACCTGTAGGGCTCTGGCTGCTCCTCATCACAGACCAACAGCTCGGCTAATGCAGCAGTGAAGATGCCGTGTTTCGTACCTTCCTTAACGCCATACAAGATTCAATGAGCACTTAGATTTCTTGGCAGCCCGTGCATGCCTGATCTCCAGAGGAAGATGAAGCCACTTGTTATGCCAATATACAAAACTGTCAGCCAAATGTGACATGGCACTCACGAGGTTCCTCTGCATTTTCAAGGTCTACATTAAGAAACTTTTATTTTTTCAGTCTGATGAATTTAAAGCATATACAACGTTTGTTAATGCCTTTTATTGGCCTTCCCTCATATCTTGACGGTGCCAGTAGCCCTTTAATCTTTGTGGCTTTTATTTCGTTTAAAACGTGGACTCTCTTTTCATGCTTTAATGTGTTGTTTTTTGTTTTTTTTTCAACACTGCAGCCTTCTTTATTGTGATACTTTTATTGCCACCATGAAACAACTAACAAAGTTTTGACTGTTCCTCCATTAAAAGAAATCATGTGTTGAAGAAGGGTTAGATTGAACATTTTCAAGATTCCTTTTTGCTTTGGAGAGACTTTCGCTTGGAGAAATTAGTGAAATGACATGCAGCATAAAGGAGTCAGCTGCGGCCCATTATCTTTTATTCATGCTGCTGCTGCTTGTGAATTACCTGCTTGGCAGAGCTGCAGAAGAGTGCTCTGGCATCCAGTAGACTCATGCAGTCACTTCTCCATCAGGGGCCCCCTCCGAGCTGAGCAGGGGCTCACCTGCATAAAAAATACATGGATGCATTCCTTCCTTATATAACAGTGACCACAAATTTGTTTTTCCCTCGACTCAGAAGACTGTCTTTAAAAAAAAAAAAAAAGTCCCATACTCAGAATTAAATGGGGGTTGCTCCTCTTCAGACTGTTTTGTCATGTGCATCTTTAGAGTAGCCATCTAAGTTCATATCAGCGGCTTTATTTTATGTGACTGTGCGTTTTTCGTGAAGTAGCACTAGCGATCCCTTGCTGCTTTTTCTATTTAGCTTCTCTGTGCACGACTCTCAAGGAAGCTTCCCCTTCTGCACAAAAGGCGAGGAACAAGCCGCTGTTGTGCCCGCTCACTCGGCCAGCATCTTTGCAGATATACACAACCCCCCCCCCCCCCCCCCGCCTGCTGGCTACATGTTCACGATTCAGAACTGAAGAAACGGAGCAGAAGTAACCGAGCCAGTCCACTTCACAGCATTACCACATCACTAGAAACCGATGTAGGAGGTGGTTCATTATCCGGAAATGATATGACATGATCGTACATTAAGAGAAATTCAAACCATTTTCTGGTCTTTGCACTATTTTCCAGAAGTCTTGTTCACTACATGAAGGAGCTGATGCAATTAAGTTGATGGGAAGAATACGACCCATCCCCCTGTTAATTAAGTGAAATGGGCCGCGCATGAGGACAGTTACTGTGGACACTTATCTAAGTTATTAAATTGTGTTAAAGAAATGGTTGTGGTGTAAACAACCATGTGCTCATTTGTCTACTTTAAGAGGCCAGAGAAACCCTCTCTTACTTTTTCGTTGGGAAGCTTGTTTCGTGAGAGATACTAAATCAAAGGTCACATTCCTGCTCAGTAGTACCATCTGTAGATAAAGGCCGAGCTCTACAGTGTGGGAGAACAGTCTCCATGTTTTCCACAGATGGATGCATGCCTGGGACACAGTTTGATAACCCAGTGGAGGGCTATGGACTTTGTCTCAAACTTGGCTCGCAGTCCAAAGCAGAACTGTGTGCTCCGATATTCAGTCATGTGTGTGTGTGTGTGTGTGTGTGTGTGTGTGTGTGTGTGTGTTTGTGCTTGTGCGTGTTTGCATGCGTTGATGGGTTTTATCTTACCAGCACTCCAGGCGGCAGGTGAATGTTGAAGGAAATCTTCACACATGTAGCAGTGTGTTGTACTGCAGTTTATGTCACACAAACTCATCAACGTTTTGTCATTTCACTTACATACTGCTGTTAGCTTAAAAACAAACAAACATTAGAAACAGTAGAAAGAGTGCGCTCAGTCTCCTATTCAGACTAAAGGAAAACTGGTTTCCACAGAATACAGATCTTCTTCTTTGAGGGCCACATTTGATGTGATGTCATTTCACCAACAAACTGGGGTGGCACATGGCCCCCTGCATGGTCACCCCAAATGTTCAAACTATGATTGGCTAGTTGATTTGTCAGATGTAGGACTTGTGTTTGAATCAACTTTTTAGGATGTCTTGCAACAGGCTGCTGGCACACTTTACTGGTACTCTTTTGTAAGTACTTTCTATTCTAAGTAAACGTTTTGCAGTTTTCTTTAATAAAACAGAAAAAGGAGGAGGGAAATGAGTTTGTTTGAAACAATGCTATTCAATATATTTGTGTGAGTTAAGCTGTACACGAGTTTGCATGCACATTTTTATTTACTCTATTGTTATTGTTATTCTTATTAATAATTGAAACAAGTTATTATAGGCTGTGTGTGTGTGTGTGTGTGTGTGTGTGTGTGTGTGTGTTTTTGTATTTGTGTGTGTGCACATGCAAATGCTACCACTTTATAAAACATGGTCCCATGTGGACCACCCAAATCAAGAAAGTGTGGACTTGTCCCTGTCTCCACAGTGTGCAGCCAGTCTCTAGATCAACTTCTCGTCAATTTGGAAATAAATATGGTATTTAATATATTCTTGTTATTATGACCCAGTGGAGTACTCATGCCTGAATGTGTTGTGTTGTTGTTCCTTTTGTGCTAGGTATTGCATTTTATGTAGCCCAAATGAAAATGCTGCTGTTAGTCATTAGATTAATCTAATATTATTACTCTTCCTTCCCTCTCTGCTGTTGGAGCTAATGAGATTTTGCTCATGCTACACGATAACCTCACACTGTTCTCCAGCATACAGAACCATCACTGTGTCTCTATAGAAACCTTAATATGACACTCTAACTTTAAAGGCATCATGTCGCATTTACCGGCTTCTCTTTGAGCAATTCAAAACAATTTAGGCATGAGGTAAAGAGGAGGATAAATCAGGTTTGCAGGGCACACGCAATTGACATAAAGTCAACACTTAAATCGTAATAAAATCAAGGCTGTGATTTGTCTTTAACCAAATTTCAAGATGCGATTGAGTGAATAACGGTTGCTTTGTAATTTAGAAAATGGACTGCACAATAGGCAAATCTTTGCCTTTTCACCGCTGCTTTTCAAATGTCTTTTACCCTGATGATTTGTGAGCGTAAACAACCGGCATTCATTCTCAGGAAAATGCTGCTTATCTTCTTCACAACAATGACGGAAGGCCTTTGTTAGTGCAAGTCAGGAAAAAAAAACTGAATATTTACTCTCTGTGAAGGAACCTTCGAGAGAGCCAAAAAAGCATCAAATTATCAAGTAATTTCCATTAGTTTTATTTCATGATCCCTATCATTTGTTGTAATAAATTGATCATATTTATAATTCAATAAGATATGAAAATTTTGACCCAAACTAAATGCCAAGGCATGCAGCTGCCCTTTGCAGATTTTCCTCTGACAAAAGCTTTTTAAACAATCACAGTGAAGCTTTTCATTTTCCTCGTTTCACTTGAAGAGACGGAGATAACGCATTGCATTAAGATGAAATAGCTACTTTGAGAATAATATTACAAGCTATGAAATGGTACCTCACTGTTTGGACCGAATGGTAGTCAAAGGTAGATTCAGGCAGGCGATGTTTATGTTGTCAATCAAAGGCCGAGCTGTGATTAAGACTCATTTCTTTCTTAATGAATGCAAATTGGCACATCTGCTATGGTGGGCTTGCTGTCCAAACTCTTCAATTAGCATGATTGACCAATTATCTTCCTGCTGATGGCTCACTGAAAATGGAAGATAGAAAGAGAGAGCGGGGGTGAGGGGGGGATTGAAGGAGAAACAAGAGAGTGTGTGAGAAACTGTACCAAAGCTTCATTATTTATTTGCTTAGATTTAATGGAAAACATGGAAAAGTAATTTATTTTGAAAAATATACACAGTGACATGTAGGTTTTATGAAAAAAGTTCTGATTTTAAATAAAAAAACGTGTTCGACCTCAATTCAGTTTAGCCATTCAAAGGTGAACATTATTAGATAACAACAGGTAACTGCTTAACATCTTAATTAAACCAACACAACATGCACCTTTGAAACCTTCCTCTGATTCTACCTTCGCAGATCTCCTGCTCAGATATCCTTGTGAGAAATGAGGTTCAGCCATTAGTAACTCTGTGCTCTTTAAACTCTGCTGCTCTGTTGTGATAATGTTGTGCACAGCATGTTTGTGTTTATTTTCCTTAAGAGATCAAATCCTTTAAGCATGTTAGTGAGACTAGTCTGAGTAGCAGAAGAGGATATTCCTGGATACAGTAGAGTCGGCCGATAGAAGCTTGGCACGTGCCTATCCATATTGGCTAATTGGATCTCTGATATGTGCCGCTGTATCTGTTCAGTTAGGGTTTGCTATTTGTTTATTCTGGCTGATAAAGGCTTTTGTTTAACTGTAAATCTGTTCCACAAACGTTTGATGTTTAATGGATCAATGCAATCAATGTGATTTTTTTAATCTAAATCTATTACTCTATAATTATCGAACATCTCTCTCAGAAAGATATCGGTCGATATCGTTATTGGCTCCAAATGTCCCATATCGGTCGGACCCGACTGTACTGTATGTATAATTTTGATAGAGAAACATTACAGGATGGTCCATGAGGCTCAGGTCAGCACTCAGGGAAACTATCACCAGCACTGTGTACTCCTGTGTAATGGGAACCTATATATAGCCTGCAGCTAATAAGGCAATAGAATATTACCACCGTTAATTATTCATTACAGTTTAATGACAATAGTAGCTGTAAATGATGATAAGTTATTGTTGAGCATTAAATGAATAGTTTAGTCTTGTAAAACCTTCTGACTTTGGACACATTAAATGAGCTTTTCTTTCACCATCGTGCATCATTTGGGGGATGTGGGTTGCCTCGTTTTTTGTTTTTTTTCTCTTTGTGAAAACATCTTGTGATATTTGTTTTCTACCATCTTTCTGCAAAACCATCAAACCGGCATTTCTAGGAACATTAAATAGAAAGAAAAAAAACCCCATTTCTGATGTGGAGAAGTAACGCTTTTAAAGACATCAGTCTTGTTGTCATGCTTCTCACTTTATGCACTTTATTGTGTAAAATTGGTTTAATGGTTCGGAAAGGGAGAACAGAAGTCTACATTTAAGGACAACAACTGGATTACATCTGAGCTACAGTTTATATATTTCAGATACAAGAAAGTTTGAAAGTGTTTGGCCTTCACTAAATCTGGACTAAGAGGGATAGGAAAAGGGCCAAATCAAACAGAATACTGTCACCCTGTGAGGTGAGAATTCGGGGGCTTTTAGGACAAATGTTGGTATTTCAAAGTGTTCCTTTTGTAAAATGTTGTGAAATAGGTCCTGAGACTTGTGACTTTCAATCCTTAATGACACTTTTGCCATTATCTCCCCACAACGCAATTACAGACTCCTCCTTCTCCTTTCCATGAGCTCCAAGCAGCAATGATAAAAAATCCCTTTTTATCTAAATCAAATGTCATTGCTATTGACTTAAACTTATTGGATTGATGTTGATTTTTCAAGGCTTCAATATATGTGAAATGTTCTGCAGCCCATTTTTATTATTACAGAAAAAAAAGTATGTGCTCGTCTGCTCTCCTGCGATTTATTGGAGTGATATTAAAATGATTTTCTAGATTTTCATCTTCAGTCACGCACAGCACTGTAGATTATCCTAAATAAGATGGTATTATCTTAAGTATGATTACTGTTATGAAACTTAGTTTATAAATGAATGGTGATGTGCATTGTTTAGGTAAAGGGACTGTGTTGTGAAGACAGGTTATTTCCTGTTTCCTGCATGCTGGGAGCGTTGTGTATACCTGAGAGCAGACATTCCACCTTTGGGCCTGTGCTGGTCAGCTCCAGAGTTAGCATGTGTTTCCAGTCAAAACAAACACACTCACTGTTCACACTGCACCAGCTTCTATTTTCAGACGAGTGCAGTAGGACAAGTTAAAAATAGATAACTCGCATATGTTTAAGCGAAAACAGAGTGAAGGGTTATGTTTGTTTACTACAGAGTCACAACTGATGACGTGACTTTTCAGTTTCTGGCGTCCCCTGTCAGCTCCTGTGAATATTTCTGAGGGGGGATATTGGACGACAAAATCAAACCTGAAACAACCCTAACAATATACAAGTCATAATGAAGTCAATCTTTCAAAAAAAAGATTGCATTGTCTTTCTTATTCATCTTTAATAATAACCTCAAAGTGACAACAAGATGATAATGTTCGATGTGTCTTTAAATGAATGAAACCAAACATTTCTGTTCCACATGTCTAGATTTTTGGTGTAAAAGCTCAGGGACTGTCACAGGTGAGTCCACGGTTCAATCCAGCCTCTGGTCCCAGCTAGAAAGAACAGCACGGTGGTAAACATACGGGAAAGATTGCGACTCTGGTTTTTATGTTAGTGTTAAATGTTAAACAACTTTATAATAATAGAAATAATAACATCATTTTTTTCGAGAGAATAATAAAACCAGGAGTTTACAAAGTCGTTTGCATCGCGTCGTGGACGCCATGATACAATTATCATATTTATTCCAAATATCAGCCAATCGTTATCGCGTGCCGCATATCGCGTATCCAATCATAACGTAGGGTATTAGGAATGAACCTGCGATTCCCAACCCTCCTTATTATGCCATCTTTCTTTAGTTAGTGTTAATACTCATGTTCAATAAATTATTCATTTATCTCTTATGGAGCAGTGTGGTGAGGGTTGTGTGAAAAGTCTTCTCTCTCCATGTGAGTGAAGCCGTATTAATGGTTCTGTTGCGAGCGACACGCTGGGTTTCAAAGTGCCCCTTTTTGTAGGACAAGGACTCCTTTTCCTCTGGGCTTTTAGTGAAAAAGGGTCACCAGTCCTCTTTTGTAGTTTTCTCAGTGTAATGAAACAGTTGAGGTAATGTTCAAACTGCTCTGTTATATGTGTCCTTGGTTATAGAACAGACACGCAGTAATAGTTTCCTGATGGCAGAGTAATAGCCGCTGATTCTCAAACTGTAAATGTAATTTGATTATTGGAATTAGAGCAGCATTCAGTATTCATTTTAGGTCTGTACAGTTTTCTTAACCTACTGTACGACTCAATTGGTCAGGTTTATTTCCGTTATGAACCACATCTCAGTGTTTTATGATGGCTCTGCTCTCCATCATGATATGCTTGTTACCAGGATACTGCTAAAAGATTTTTGCTTTTAGTACATGTTGTATGTCATTGACGTCAGAGCTTTTTTTCCCCCACCCTCTCAGCTTTTTACCCAAAGTCTAATTTGAATTCAAGGGTCTCTTAGAGCCTTAAATGAAAGGGAACAAAAAAGAAAGAAAGCCATAATGTGTTCTTTTCAAAACATTATTTTCCTTTGTCACTAATGAGTCAATACTCTCAATACTCTCAGTCAATACTCTCATGTCATTAGGATACATGTTCTGTCTCCAAATCTGAAACTTGAAACATGCAGTTTTTACACCAAAGACAATAACACACGTATGTTTGTAAAAAGCTTGACTAAAGATTTTTTTTTTTTTTCACATTATTTCTTATTTCAGAATGTTTTTAAAATGTCTTGGGTATTACCTAACTGTATCCAACTTACGCTATTAAATGAGACTTAACTAAACCTGATTCACTTGGCTATATCTCAATATATAACACAAAATAAATATAATGTCAGCAAGTTCTTAAAGTCGGCTCTTTTTCGGGGAAGAATAAAGCTTATAATAATAGTGATTTTTTTCAACAAAAAAATTATCGCATCTCATAAGGTTCTTAATGCTTTTCAAAAACTAAAAACTTCCGTCCTAATGAAATAGGTCAGACATGGAGCTGACCTAATTTAGTTTGGTCTATCTTAAACCGCAACCACAGGCCGTGAATCCACCCTCCGTTTGCTCTTCGCTGACCTTGCAGGCCAAACTCCTGAATTGAGACCTTGCGATCATACATGGCGGCTTGTGTGAGTTAGCTCATGCAACAATCAGCTTGCCCTTGTGCCCCCCCTCCTTCCAATATGCGTGCTGTGCGGCCAACCCCTCCTGCCCAGGGGCGAGGACAGAGCAAAACCTGCTGGGATAGGGGGGGCTAGCTGGCACTGTGCCACCTTCCCCTGGCTGCCTGACCTGACTGGGGGCAAAGAGGGAGGCTGCTGTGTCTCAGATTGATGAGGACAGGTCTGTGGTCCGGGTATAGAGTGTTGCAGAACAGACGTCCTGCTGGCACATCCTGCCCTCTCTGCCACTCGCCCCCCAACCCTCCGTACTCGCCTTATCGGAACTCCTAATTGTCCTTATGAATATTTTAGAGGCAAGCAGGAATGGGAGTTCAGGGTTGGGGGTATGGTTTCAAGGGCCCTGAAAGCTAATGATCCACTCAATGACCATAGAGAGAGAAAGAGAGAGAGAGAGATGGGAGACAGTGAGTGAAGATGGTTGGAAAGATTTTCAATAATCTATACGTTAATGTTGTGGTATGGATTGTAATTTCCATACTTTTTTGTAATGTCTTCAACCTTTTATTAAGGTGGACTGTGAAAAGTACATGTGTTCTTATTTTTTTAATTAGTAGATAATGATGACTGTAGCTTGTCTATATCCTTGTCCTATTATCCTCATTTTATACTTTCATTCCCTCGTCTATGAGCAAAATTCACAGTCGGCTGATTGAGACCGTTCTTTCTGAGTGCGCCAGCTAATAGCTTCGTCACATCAGTCATTTACCACGCTGTCAGAGGTGAGAGCTATGAAGGGATTGCACACTGCACAGCAAGGCCTCAACCGATAGCATGGCAACAAGAATAACATTGGTTTGTGTATCCATCCCTGCCCAAGCTAGCATGGTTGGTGTGCATGTTCACTTTGGACAAATAGATCATACCTGTTTGACTCTGAACCAACAGTTCATCGCAGTCTCTCCATTGACCTTTTCAACATGGTATTTATTTTCTCTTTTTTTTCATGCTAAGGGGAAAATGATATCAGCTCTGGAGCTCTGTATGACTGGCCATCTTTCAAGTCAACATATGTGATTGACCCTTTAGCTACAGGCAGACTAAAGCTAATGTTACGTTCTGTGATGTTGTTGTTCGCTAAGAAGTGTCAAAGAAGCACAATATAGTAACTATAATGATACGATAGGGAAGGAATACATTCCCTAACTAATATTTAGTAACATAATGTAGGCTAATGTACTGTTAGCTGTATAAGTGTATGACAACACAATGTGAGCTCGGAGGAGTTCAATGCTAGTTTACAGTAACTGATGGGTTTTACCTTAACAAATGTCCATCTGGATAATGAGGATCTTGTTTTTAGTTAAGAAGAAGTGGTATGATGATCATCATTTAAACAACTTGGAATGTACTGTAGTAGTACGACAGCTTTTTAGCTTCCCACCATAAGCCTGATGTGAAAAAAATGGCCACCATTTGAGCATAGGGAATTGCCATTTCTGTGTCAGGTGGAACTGAATGCCACTCTGTGCTCTATTTTTTTTTAACAACTTCAATACAACAAACTCCAAATAAAATGCAGACGGTCATGTTGAGCACTTTCCCCCTCCCGCTGGTCTTCCTGTCCACTGAAAAAGAGGACAATAGAGACAGCTGAAGGAAGGACGTGAATCCAGCTTCATATCCCAGATATCTGTCCAGTCTGTAATGTGTAATGGTTAAAAGATTAAATAAGATAGGTCTGGGAATTACAGAAGTTTCCCAATCTAACTGCACACCACTCCCAACACAGAATATGTGGGAGGAAACAGAGAGAGAGAGAGAGAGAGAGAGAGAGAGAGAGAGGGAGAGGAAGCTCTTTACATTACAGTAACCTTGTGCTTGACCATGGCATACAGTGCTTAGAGAGCAGCCAAAAAAGGCTTTTATTCACCTCAAGTGAAGACTACTTCACCACACGGGGAACATGCCTGTTGTGAAAAGTCTCTTAAGATGTTATATAAGAGCAGAAATATTCCTTAGCAGATAAAAGCCTTCCTATCAGCCGCCTCCCCATGCTGATTTCCTAGTGCGTTCACACTCAAAGAAGCCCTTTGATAAGCACATTAGATGGAACGGCCTGGACACAATGGTGATGTCATGAGGATTAGCACGCTACCTTGCTTAGTGTAGCGGCGGGCACAAGGGCTAATTCACAGCACTGCAGGGTGAAAAGCTGCAAGACCTGGCTAAATGGTGGTAAAGAGAGCGGGCCGCTGCAGAGCAACCAGTTAAAATATAGCTTCTGTGTAGGAAGGCAGGAATAAACACGACATACATTAAACATTCATGTTGCACTCCACTTTAGGAACATTTTGTGAAATGTCCTGTTCCGCTGCCATTACCCTACCAACTGTCTTGCTGTTGAGGGGCCTGTAATCAGAGCCGTGGTGGAGCAGCCAGAGGTCAGGTGGTGCTCTGCCAATATTGAAAGCTACTGTAAGTGAACGTTACAGTGATTCAGGCACAATGGAATAGACTATAGAAAAACAGCCTCTTCATGCCTTCCTTTCAGCCATCTCCCCCACAGGATTTTGTAGTTCAGCTTTTATACCGAGCCACTATTTCTTTCACCCTGCCTTCTATTCAGGTACAGTACTGTGCAGTACATGAATAAGTCAAATGCAGAAAGCTCTCTTGACACAAGAGAGGAAGAACATCACAGTGAAATTGTTTTTTAAGACTCACAGCAGCCGATTAAATTGCTTGGGCCCATTCCACTGGAAGTACTTCTTAAGAAACAGGTGATGTAGGTGGCTTACGCAAGGGTTGAGTTTTATTTTTAATCCATGGAAGAGTGTTTGCTTCAATTTTGAAATAAAAAAAGGTGAATGTTATGCTTGAGAATAAACCTGAGGTTTGGGAACAGATTTTTATGCAGTTACTGCGTGTCGGATTTATATATATATATATATTTTTTTTTTTTTTAAATTACTCATAAGGCAAATTTTCATGAAACCATTTTATATTTCAATAAAATGATTAGTATGATTTTATTGATGTGGCTTTTTGTCCATACTTGAAATCTAGAGATGGATAGGATGGATAGGAAACTATGCTGTTGTTTCCCCTTGGTTACAGCTGGGTTTGTAGTCAGGGCTCAGGTGGAGATGACATTATTTTTCTTCAGGGTAAGGAAGCCTCAAGGCCTCCTGCAATGGAAAACATTTGAGAAAGAAGTTGAAGTATCACACAAGCCAAAAGACAGAGACACACACACACACACACATGCACACACGGACAATAGTGCCTGGTTGGTTTGACGTCAGCCATTCAAAGTCTCATTTTTATTTAAAGAGCCAAATGTCTATCAATACAGGTTTGGACCTCTGTAAGAAAATAGCCACTGGCCCTGTTCCCACTCATCTTTGTGAGCCTCTAAGGGCCTTGTAAAGAGATTACACAAGTTCCCTTGTCTATGCTCTCTACAGCCCCCCTTTGGTAACAAACAACCCATATCTTCCATTAAAAATGCTACTGAAAACCCAAACCTCAGCTATTCAGGCTTAGTCCAATGTACTCTCCAAAGTAAAAACCCCACAACTTGACTCAAGATTTGAGAGGCATTTGATTCCTTTCAACTATTAGCAGTACACAAAAACAAGCTATCTTTTCAATGCATCCTTTTTCTTTGCATCTTGGTCTTGTTAGTTTTCCCTTTTCTAGGTCAGAGCACTGAAAAGTCCAGAGCCCCAGATCAGCATTGACATGTCAGAGCAAAGCTGATCTGGGGTCGGGTGGCCTTCAGGGCTCCATGTGGTCCCTTCTACGGCCATGCCTGCGCACGGCTGCCTCTGATTGGCCAGAACAGTGAGCCAGGTCTTGACAGGTGTTTGGAAGAGGGACACCTGTTTGGCCATGTGCTGATCTAGTGATCCATTTACTGGGAGCTGTAGGAAGCCTCTGTGAGACGCTCATAACACGCCAAGTCATTTAACAAAGAATTTCACAGGCCCTCAATATCCCACTTCAACCGCTAGCACAGTTTTTAGACGATAATATGCATTGTCGTGCTTAGTATCACAGAGCAGATCTAAGATCTGCCTGCCCTTGTCCGCTGCTATCTGGTTCCCTCTCACCCACTGTGTAGCCTCACCCCTCCCTACATGTCTTGGGCCAGTGGGTGCGGTGTGCTGAAGACTGGCCAGGCTCGTTGTGAAACTAGAGCAGCCCTGCCCAAGCTCGCACACAGCCGTGCCTGACCAGTCTGACCAAGATATTCCCATAATGAGCAGGTTGAGACTTAAATTTGCAGGTTGAGATCAGATCTTTGGCTCTCTGGTGGAGAAAGTGCACAGTCTAACCCCAGTAAACACAGGCCTTTCAGGACCCTAACTAAAGAGGGTTTGTTCAGTAAACAGGAAATGAACCAGCAAGGCGTTTTCTTAGAATGAGAAGAATGCCACTGCTCTGTACCACACCAAACAGTAATCCATCTTTGGTACAGTGCTGGCCATTCATTATCTGGAGGAGCTCTTTTCTCTTCTTGGCATTGCAGACAGTAAAGTTTGAAGACTTGCGAGTGCTCTTCTGAACTTCCTTATTTCTGTCAAATGTGTAAAAAGCAACACGTTTCCGTCTGGGTCTGCGCAATGCATGTTGACATTATACTCGTGCAAAAAAATATACATTGCTCAGAAAATGCAGCATTGGCGATAGAGGTGTTTAAAATCTGTATTTAAAAGAGTTCATATTAAAAGAGGTCTTTGAAGGCTATGGGCCTGGTTTTAGGAAATGTAACTTGCACTGAGGTTGTGGCGAGCAGCGCTGGGTTAGCCGCATTGTCTGCAAAGACTTGAACGCACTGTCACATCTCTGTTAGAGGATGTAGCAGCTGTAGAAACACCCCCCCACCCCCCACCCCCACCCCCACCACCACCACCACCAAAACTCACAGACATTGCACATATGCACCCCACACTGCTTCTCAAATAGTTTCTCTTTCCCTCTGTTGCACACACCATTTCCCACTCTGTTAGGCGATGAAGAACAGGCACGAGAGAGCGAGGTCTCATTAGTTGTAGGTGCCTCCCCTCTGGCTCACACTCCTGACCCCTGCATCCACAAGAGTCAGTGACCTTCCTGTAGACACGAGACCTCAGAGGCAGCTCGCAGACAGGGTAGGGCGCTGCTGTGGACCTGCAGTCGCCTGATAGAGGAACCTCGAGAGCCACACATAAATCATGTTTTGATGTACACTGCCTTGATATCTCAAGCTGTCACATGCTGTCAGCGCGTCTTGTTAACACCGCTATTCAGAGCTGTAATGAGGAGCAGAGAACAGCCCACATGAAACTGAGCAAAAGAGCAAGTGTAGCTTTTATATGTTAAGTTGAACAGTATTTTTCCCCCCTCTGAAATTGGAATGGGCTTTTTTATTACACCACAACTCCCAAACCTATGTAGTACTTATGAGCTCTTTACTTAATACTATAATTGCTTAATTTCATGCTCAAATAAGCATCTTTGACCACATTGATTATCCGTTTTATTCTCCACATGCATTCATTGTGATAGGATCCCCTGAGTGACAACCATACTAAATCGGGACAGTCTTAAAGTGCTCTGCCTTAGGATCTCCTTATGCAGAGGTTTTCTTCCAGCTGGGTGGCTCATGATAGCTGAAATGTGATGAAAAATGCAAAAAAAAAAAAAAGACACTCGCTGCAAGAGAGCGAAGAACAGGAAAGGAAGAAACCGGGGGAGGGGGGTCTAGAAGGAGAGAGAAGCGGAGGAAAAAGGAGGAGGACGCTTTTTTTTCTCTTTTTTTTTTTTTTGCTAAACACTTTTAAAGATTGGAAGATAGAGACACGTCAGTTTCCCATTTACGAATAGTCTTGAATTGAACTACAGTTAAGATGAAGCATTGGTGTAGCAGCTTTTGTCTTCCAACAAAAGACACAACTGAAGGACAAATGTACACTTAATGCTTTTATATATTAATTAAGTAAGGATTTATTCATCAGGTAACAAGCAGAACAAACACAGAGCCACATCTTGTATTCTGTTTCTTTTCAACTGTGTAATTTCATTTCAGAAATTGAGAAACAAAGGCCATAATGACTGTGCTAGTCCCGATCCAGATGACTGTTTTGGGCACAGCCCCCTCATGGACGACCATTTCGGCAAACTAAGCGAAGAGAGTGATTTAATGTACAAGCGCTGTGGTGTAAGTACTTCCTTTGTCCCCTGCTGTTTTGTGTTGATTCCTGTCTTTATGTTGATGTTCACTACAGGCGCTAAACAAGAAAGAACACAGAGGTTGTGATAGCCCGGACCCCGATGCCTCATATGTCCTCACTCCTCACACTGAAGAAAAGTATAAAAAAATTAATGAGGAGTTTGATAATATGATGAGAAATCATAAAATCGTAAGTACTGTAAATGCAACATCTTTGCTTGGCTTTGTGGCACAAAAGGATTTTCACTCTTATATTCATTTAACTTTTTCCTCTTTTTGTTACCCCCCCACCCAGAACTTCTGTCACCCTCTTTCAGAACTACTCTGGCTTACGATTAATACCCCATTCACTGGGTGTGCGTTTGTTTATACGTTGATTTGTTCAGCAACTGATACTTTGGCACACCCTGATAAGATCACATTTCATTAGAACAGGTGAATCGTTGCATGCATCTGCTGGAAAGATGACACCATCGTATCATGTTATCAAAACTTAAACAGGAGTCGTTTCTCAAACACATCAGTCATGTACAGTAATGTGAATGCTGGTCACTCAGATAACTATGTTCTGTGATTTAAATACCCTTATTCTCGACTCATTGCTTATTGAAAATAGTATCTTGATGATGTCATTTTAACAATTTCTTCTTTAACATCTTCTCTTTCAAAGCATTCTCGTACGAATAAGTCATCCTCCTGAACAGATCCAGCAGTAAAATGTTTCCAGAGCTCGCTAACACCACACTATCATTTAGCATCTTCCCTCTCCCTTATCAAAGACCACACTGGCTCACCCTTTAAAGTCCCACGAATCTTTTGTGATCTTATCATGCGTGACAATATTAGACTTGTGCAAGGACATAGTGCTTACTAAGCAAGTCATTTTCTCTATGTTCCTTACATGAAGAGCATCACTTTGCCATTAACAAAACTAATGACAACACCCGACTGGCTCAGTGGATAATGCTATGATGAAACCTTCTCACTGCCACCTGTCATTCTCACTTACGCTTTGCACTTGTCAGCACTTTGAAGGTAAATGCATGTGAGTCACGACTCCTGAAGTTGTGAGTCCCTGTTACTCCTCTCGGCTGTGCTGAGAAACACATGACACAGTGTAAGACAAAAGAATGTTTCCAGTGCTGACTGCTGCAATGCCAAAGTGATCACCTGAATGCATGTTTTGTTGGATGTTTATTTCCTGTTTTCTCTGTGTTACGGGAGCACTCAAGATGTACTGTATGTATTCTGTGTGTAAGATGATAACGACACAAAACTTTTTGTTGATTGTCATAAAATGTCACTGAAAAGCCCTCACATGTTACGCAGAAATGATCACCATATTTTGTGATATAGCAACTGTCCAGTTTAAAATGTATGTTTCAGTATGCGTCATGGGAGTTTCCTAGTGTTTGAACAGAAACTTCTTTGATCTTTTAATGATATCTATATTGGATTAATAATGCAACGCCAGCCACTGACCAACCACCAGACCTAATATTTTAGAGTGTGTATGTAATCATCTATGTTTGTCTTTCTGTTTTAGCCCACAGCATTGCCTCAGCAGAACTTCTCAATGCATGTGGCAGTGCCTGTTTCCAATCCTAATGCCATGTACCAGCAAGGAGGGCCTCTGGGCAGTCAGGCCCTGGCTTCAGCCACAGTCTCCCTGAGTGACAGTGGGATGCTGTCCCCTCCCCAGGCCTCTCTGCACAGGAATGTAGGCTCGAGTGGAGGCCCCCAGAGGCCCACCAGTGCAGGCAGTGCAGGTTAGTAGGCAACAATTGTGATTTAGTCAATAAAGTTTTCTTCAGAAGATCCAGAAGATGCAAAGGTTATCTGCTGCATTAAAGCTCCTTTGTGTGTATCTGATTACAGCAGAAGAATATTAGTCAAATGAATGCCATGGTCATTAGCCTAGCTTAGCATTGACGGTTAAAAAACAACAAAAACAACTTACTAACTAATTTCTTATTCACCCGAAAGCATTTGTGTTTGGTCTGTTTGTAGTAAGAGGAATGTAACATATAAAGAGAGTATGAGATAAAAAACATGAGTGTAACATGCACATAGCCTACCAAACACCATAGAAGAGTTGTGGGCAGATTTTTTCCCACTCAGGATGGAATAAGACCAGTCACTTAAAACTGAAAACTTTGTTATAGTGGAAAAAAAAACACAATATAACCATAAACCACTAGAATCAGGGTGAAAACAGCCTGGCTTTTGCAAATAAAAAAAACACTAACGAAGAACAACTGACAATCATAAAAAACGTCTTACTATCATAAAGGTCACATAGCTCTTACGCCTAGTTTCTTTTATTTCACATTTTCTCTTAAGATACCGTAAATTCCGGACTATAAGCCGCTACTTTTTTCTCACACTTCGAGCACTGCGGCTTCTACTCCGGTGCGGCTAATGCATGGATTTTTTATGGGGGACAATGAGCTTCTGCCGCAAAAACATTTGACTTCGTCAAGTCGGATCTTAATATCAGTCATTTTGCGCTTCATGCACGCACCCTCATCATGGAAAACACACGGAGAAATACATATGATGCAGCTTTCAAGTTAAAGGCGATCGACCTGGCTGTCAAAGAAGCTAACAGAGCTGCTGCACGTTAAGATGACACTGACAGCGACAACAGAGACTGAGGAAGTGAGTAATGAAGTCATTCTGAGGCAGTGAATGGATGGACGTTTTCTTGTGAAATATATTACGGTCATCTTTTTCATCAGCCGTGTTACAGACACCGTCGGCTAGGCTTCGTATTGTAACGGTTCATGTTGTAAAGTCAGTAGTTGATAATGTGTTCATAATTCCGATTATGTGGAGAGTCAGTGAATGCACCAGCGAGAACGTGTTGAGTGGCTGTATGAGAGAACGCTGGGGGAGAGAGTTGGATTGTTACGGCAAGTTATGTGTTGCTCTCTGCTGTAAACGGCGTGGTCACGGCCGACAGTGATCGGGTTATTAAAAGTTATTATTTGAACGCTCTCGCCGTCCTTTAACGTCCGTACGGACGCTACAGTATTTGCGGATGTTACCGGTAGCCTACGTCTGTGTAAATAGCTCTTGTTATAGCGTGGACACCTGCGGCTTATAATCAAGTGCGGCTTATATATGTACAAATACATTTATTTACTTATTTTTAGCCGGTGCGGCTTATATCCAGGTGCGCTCAATAGTACGGAATTTACGGTAACTTTATTTTTATTTTATTGTCTCTAATACACAGTTTTTTGTTTTTTTTGTTTTTTTCGCAAAGAAAGCTTTGGACGTAAGAGGTCTAAGATCAGAAAGTCATATCATACTAACACCCTTACCCTGTTTTTTTTTGTGTGATATGCTTTTCACACCCTCTGATATGATCATCATCACACCATTGACTGTGTCAGCATTGTGGAAAAATGACGTCAGGCTATGCTCGTGTGTGCTTATTGGTCTGACTCAGCCAGTCCAGATGGCTTTTGCAAGAGTCGGCTTCACTGCATACGATGGAAGAACAAGCATCAAGGTGTGAAATATCTCATTCAATATTAACCACATATCGGAATTGGCTAACACCTTCTCATTTGTAGGGGATTTACTTCATTTTTGTTTTTTCCCTTCTTTGCGATTTGATCATTTGCCAAATGGTCACGATTGTGTTTTTATTTTGAACAACTGGGGCAGACATTTTTCGTTTGATTGATTTAAACGTCTCTGAGGGTTCATATGTGAGAAACTCTAGTAGATACATTATTCACAAGAAAATGAATAATGACTTGTTCAGCTGAGTCTCCTTCGTGAAAGGTTCCTTTTCCCATATCCAGCTTTACAAACACAACAAACCTGCTGAACACAGCATGGCGTTGCCCTCTTTAATCATATATCGAAACCCCTCGCCATGAGGACACTGGCAGGAGCACACGTCTCCCTTTCGTTTGCCGTGAAGATCGATCTCCGTGACATTTTCATGTCTGCTCAGGCATCTCTGTCACATGTTCTGCTAGCTTGCAGAAGGATGCAGATGGTTAATCATATCACTCTGTGCGTCTCATTAGGTGGCATACTGGATACCACAGACCTTTCAGTGCCAAGTGTTGTGGGCTCCAGCCCAGCGGGTAAGTCCTCCCGGAGAGATTCATTAGCTCTCTGTAGTTCTGCCCAATAGGCCTCCTGCTAAGCACGCGAGCCGGATAGCTGTGTATCCATCTGTGATTGGTTCAAGACATTGCCATTATCTCTGACTGATGGTGCCTTTTACAGACTTTAGTCCCCCTGTATCCAAACGGAATATATCTGTTGCTAAACCCAGCGGAGGAAATGTATGATATGCTTGTTAAACGCATGTTTGACAGTTGGTGATCAGCAGCCTTCACACAGTAGGGTTTGTGCTTGAAACTGATCATGGTTACCAGGCAAGGCAATTAGCTATCTAAACGACTTTGGCAGGTAAATCAACGCAGCATTTCCTTTAAACATGTCACCTTTATGTAGCCTTTCCGCATCCTATTCCCTTCCCTCTATTGACAGGTGCATCTGTTTACCCCCACACAGCTCTGGCAGCCCTTATATGGCCGGAGAGGGTCTGTAAGATGCCTAGACCGGCATAACCCTGTAGGTATTTGAGCCATGACATCCCACTAAGTCCTCAGTACACAATGACCGAACAGCCTGTCATGGCTGCAATGTGCTGTGTGAGAGGCTGAGGCAGGTGGAGTTTAACTCTTTCCTTGTCTATAAGCTTGGAAACATTCAGTATACTGCCAAATGCTGCGTGAAGTTACAAACTGGATAGATATTTGTTGTTTTGGAAGTCCATAAGAACTTAGGCTTACAGTGGGATATTTTGTGAGATATTGATCAGAACATATGGAGACTACCTCAGATTGGTTTACAGTCTTAGTGAGATTGAAGTTCAGGGTGTGGTAATGGTTCTGACTAGAGATAGGATCTTCTGCCAGGGGGGCGTCAGTGTTTGGCACAGCGTGTGCATGCTGCAGCTGTTGTTTGTACCAAGTGTGTAGAACAGCAGAGACGACAGGGAGGGGAAACCTCTCCAGCCCTGCTGTCAGATGACCATTCCTGACATAGCTCAGATTTTTCACAAGTAGCAGCTATGACCACAGCAGAAGCCTTTCAAAGTGGCCAGATGGAAGATGCGCCGTGTGATATCTTTTCTACTGTTCGCTGGAGTCACCACAGAGAGAAGATATTACTTACATGTACAGGAAGACCTTTTTTTTTTTTTTAACTGAAGGGCAAAAAAACACAAACAAATGAATTCCCAAACAACCAATGTATTAGTTATTTTTTACCTACTGGCAGATTGCTTGAATTGCCTGACTTGGAAGTGTCATACGTTGATGTCACAGTGAACATTATTGGTGAGGTTTTTCCAACAGAAGCGTGTCTCTTGTTCTTTCCTTAAATAAGCCATCTGCTGTTGTTTTTGTCTTGCTTTAGGTCTTTAAAGTTTCACTACACCCTCCCTTAAAGTCTAATTTTATAGTTTTATTACAGACTTTTTCTCCTAACAACTCATACAATTACAGCCAATTAAAAGCTCTGATCCTTGACTTGTGAGCTTTGAGAACAAAGTTGTGGTGAACAGTGGAGGACTTAAGAGGCCTCTCTCTGTCTCTCTTTCCTAATGCAATTTGAGCATTATAAGCTCTTAAAACTCAAAGAAAAAAAAAACATGTTTGTATGTATTCGGATTAAAAATGTTCATGTTGGATGAAACAAAACAATAGTGTGAACTGTTTTGCCGCTACTGTAAGTTCTGAAAAAATGAAGTCAGTGTGAAAGTGCCAAAATGTGTCTGCAGTTACTTGAATGGCCACATGAGGCTGGTTCCAAAGGCTACTTGATTCCCATAGAACTTAATAAAAATCCCAACTTTACAGCAGACACTTACATGCCAACAGTCTGGTTCAGTTTAGTTCCCCTTTCACAGAAAAAGATTTTTGGACATTTGAACATTTTTGGATTCAATTCACCCATGAGCTGCTTTGGGTGACATATGGGTGTCGTGCTGTTTGTTGTGTTACCAGCTCATTCAAGCTCCTAAACTTCTAACTTATTGTTAAAATATGGCCACTTCTGACTCTAGACAACAAAGATGCTGTTGGCCAAAATTGAGCATTTGAAAGGAAAGTCAAAAAATCCATAGGTATTGTCATGGTGTCCACGTCCACTTCTTATATAAAGCTTATGTGTGTTTTTTTCTACAGGAAAAGAGTTGAGGGCAAGAACAATCATTTACCTCCTCTTCACATCCTGTCCATTCTTAGTTTTTCTGAGACACAACAATAGGACTGTGCGTAGCATCTATTATTAGAAAATGTGTTTTTGGAGGACTTGATTTACACCTACCATTTCTCAAAGACATTTTACCTGAATCGGACGCATGTGGGATGTTGGGCACAATAAGTCACTGTGTTTTCTTTCCCTGAACTCCAAATGAAAACTGAATGTTTCAGTTGTGAACACAAGGCCTTATGTAATGGCCCTGTCCCAGACCGTGTTAATAATTCAGGACAATGAACTGAAACTAAACAGCTTTCAGCATGCACAGATTCCTGCCAGGGAGGATTTATTGGCACTGCCAGTCCGTTAGAGAAGTCTCAGTCTGAATATGGAAAGATGTCAAACATCAGAAAGGCCTATTGAAATGTCTCTGCTGAAAGGCTTGGTCTTAACTTTTGGCTGTTACCTTGGCTCAAAAACGTCTTTGTGGTCAAAGTGTTTGGCAATGACTTGAAAAGCAGTGTGGGATTTTATCATCGACAGACATCTGAAGTCATAATCAGAGACATTTTCCAATATGCAAGTCAAATAGGCTAATCCTTTTTGAATTAGCCAGTTAATTCAGCACTTAGTGTCTGTCTGTCTTTGCTCTGTGTAGCACTAAACAGTGTCATGAACATGTTAAAAAATAAAGAGTAAACGCAGAGTAAACATGAACTAAATGGAGATTCCTGTATTATTCAGTTTACATAATTCACAATGAAACATTTAACGTGATAATACATATTTATTCTTTATTTCACTGAGTCTTAATATAGCCAGGAAGTTTTTGTCTAAAGAATGCACAAGTAACAATACTGTCGTCTTTCTCAGGAATAAGGGCTATTTAAGTATTCAATAACAATTAACGTATTTCTTCAAGGTTTGTGTGTGTTTTTTCATGAAGGTGTCTTGCCAGGTTCTGACACCACAGCAGCTGTGTCCTCTGTCTTTTTGTGTCTCCATGTTTGTAGTATTCATACAACCATCATAATATGCGTGAGCAACATTACACCTTTCTCTACAGATTCATTGTCCACAGTATATATGCGGAAATATAAATCCAAATCGAACGAGGCTCTGTCAGTTTCAGATGTATTTGTTAACTAAATAAAGTACACGTGAAATTATGACTGAGCTGCAGCTCAAAAGCTTTGTATGTGAAGACAAGTCTGCCATCACATGCTGTGTAGGAAAGCACTATGGACAAGCGCATGTTTATGCTTTTTCACACAAAAAAAGATAATCGGTAAAAACTGTTAAAGGCCTAGTATCATTAATATGGGGAGCTTGTATGGTGAAGTTGCGGTGCATATTGGAAAGTAGTCATATATGTTACAAGCACACTTATGCTTTCTCAGCTATGATAATGGGAAATGTCTTGGTCTTGTTTTTTTCTCATCAGCAGCCTTCAGAAAGCTCTTCACATGCAGTATTGCTATTCTGCATAATATTCCCTTACATGACGTTGTATTTGGACTAACATCTTATTCCCACTCAATGACATCTTCACTGCTTTAAATCAGGTTGGCTATTTTTAGAGTCTTGGACGTTTACTCTGTTAATTCTGTAAACATTGTTTTCTTGCAGCAGCCAAGTCTGGTGTGATCAAAGCCAAGAGCTGATGGGGATAGCTGCTTGTATATACTGTTGATTCAGCTGTGTGATACTATTGTTGGCTTCATAACTGTTTATTTGACCGTGAATTGTTGCTGTCCTTATCTTTAGTTAGAGGGGCTATTGTTCCATTATGTTCCTACGCAAGGGCCTACTCATTGTGCACACACTTTGTGTTTCAGTGGGATACACCAAACACAATGGGGAGGTTAGCAACTTGTTGAAGTGTTAGTGATCTGTTGATGCAGTGCTAGATACCATTCAGTTTTCTTTCCGTTGTTTTCAGGATTTAAACGTATGTATTTCTAAAGGATATGTTTTTTAGCCTTACAGTACGTTCTGTCACTGCACACTTTATAATTTGACAGCTCTTATACATATTATCATTTATTTTTCATATTAAATCATTGTTTCATTTGTATTGCCGTCGATTTTGTGGAATCTGCAGAACCTCACTGCAGACCTCGTTCAGATGAGTCACACAGTATATTGCAAATGAAAAAAAAAAAAAAGACTCTAGGTTATAAAACCTTGAAGGAGCCGTATTTTTGTAAAATCTGTCTTTTAGAAATGAAGCTCCTGCAGCGCTCAAACAATTCTTCCAAATAATTTTTCTATTGCAGTTTTTCCTTTTGTATTATTCTATTGCCGTCAGAGATCTTATTTTTTTTAGTTTCAGTCATATCAGAACACATAGAATAGCTTCTTAGTGAATGTAAGCTGATGAAGTTTACATTCTGTAATAGCTGTCAAAGAGTGGAATGGAGGAGATGAGGGTGGGAGTTACTGAAATAAGTAGATGGGGACTCATACCGACTTATTGTAAATAGGAAATGACTAACAACCCACCTTATCAAGTTTTGAATGTTAAAGGGATCGTCTAACACTTTGCTAATGTTTGTGTGAACCATGTTAAAACAACATGTAGACATCTTTTATTGTTTTTATTCAGCTGTAATGGCTTCAGCTATTTCTTTTAAGCAGTCACAGTACATTTGCCAGAGAACTGCTCCTCCTCCCATGATACGAAGACTTGACTTTGATCCAATCATTCACGATAAAAATAAAAGGCTCATCAATTTTGAAATGGACGTTTTATTTTTGTAAATGTGCAGGATAATTATCCAAGTCTATTAAAAGTTCCCAGAGGGTTGGAAACACTTAACGTTGCGTGCTGCGGCAGGAAAACAACACTGTGTGAGAGTGCTGCTTGATGACTGAGAGTGTTGTCAGTCACAGTCCGTGGTTTGATGATGTGTTTCTATCGCTGTGTACCTCTGCAGGGAACGGTTTTGTTAACCCCAGGGGCTCCCCAGGCGTCCTCAGCACATCCAGCGGCAATGGCCTGGGTAAAGTCATGCCCACCAAGTCTCCCCCGCCCCCTGGAGGGAACATGGGAATGGGAAGCCGCAAGCCAGACCTAAGGGTGGTTATCCCTCCGTCTAGCAAAGGGATGATGCCCCCACTGGTGAGTACAAAGCACACCACTGCACAAAAAAAAAAAAAAAACACCCAACTAAAGGACCTTCAAGTATCTCTCCTGCAGGGAAGACAACTGCCTCGTTCAACTTCTCAATCCAGACATTAATCGCAGAATGTCTTGCAGTATTTTGCCACAAATTATCACGTCAATGTAGCATCATGCCGTGCCAGTGAGGTTGTCACCTCACCAAAGAGTATCTGCCAAGTGGGAATGTGCAGAGCCGAACAGCATCTCTTTCGTGCTCTGTTTTTCTTAGATCTCCTCCATTGAATGTAAATGGAGCCAAGAATCTGCAGCCCAGGTGTCATAACTCTTGCTCAATGGCTCACATTTAAGTGGAAGACTTTCTCTGATGATGATAATAAAAGAACAGGGCGTTCTGACCTCAGTAAGCACCTGAGGCCAAACTACAGACCTCTGGTCATAAATCAACATCCAAAAAACTACAGGCAGGGGATTTTCAGACACTGTGCAGATGATATACCATTTCAAACTGTGCTTGTTGCTTCCAGCAACAGGAACCACTCCAGGAAAATGATTGTGTTTGGTAAATAAACCACGGGTTACTTGGGGTGCTCAGGCTTCGACTGGCCCTCGTGCTTTGTTTCAACGTCTGTGTGTTGCCATGTCTGCATGTGGAATCAGTAGAACATGGCAGGTTGTGTTGTAAGAGGTCTGGATAAGGTTATTCTTTGGCTTGAGGTCGGTTCTGTTCTGCCTGAGCGAATAGAGCAGTTTCAAAATGGTAAAGGCTGTGAGGGTGCAGGCCTGCAGACAGCCTGTCATTAGGCCATAATGGTATTAAATTAATCACATCTCAGTGTGACAGAGTGTAGATGAAGACTTAATCAGGGGGCCAGGGTGTGAGCCAGATAATATCTTGTCGCCCTTGTCGTGTCTTCCTGCCGCTATTGATTGAGTGTGGGTATTAAGACAGAACTGGTCTGGTCGCTGTATGTCCCACAGCAGAGAAAAGATGGAGGACGGGCTTCAGGTTTCTGTTTCAGCACTGGAAGGAGTTCAGATACAATTTGAGAGACATAGTACTATGCAGTCGTTTTTGAGAGGAAACTTCCTCTTTAATTTGTGTCGGTTACATGACAATCTTCTGCAGAATTATTCTGCTGCCTTACTGTACTACATGTGTTTTTCCTCAGTGAGTTTTTTGTACAGGACCTGACTGCTGATTCGTCATCGTTGACACCAAAACAACTTTATTGCCCAACACACTTAAAAACCTCAGAACATTTAAAGATACTTCAAACATTTAAAGATAAGATTGTGGCCACAGTCTTGAAGTGAATAGAAATAATTGAGTGTTTTATTTTCAATGAAAAGGTTAACACTTGACTGTAGGAATAACATATGTGTGATTTTGAAACGACTCAAGAAGTCATCCACATCTTATATTACTTCCTCCGTACTGTTGTATGCAGACTGCTGGCACTTAGTCCAGAGTGATTTACTGTCACTCTGCTACTTTTTGGTAACTCTGCCTCTCTTGTTTTTTTCTGTTGAGATCAGTCGGAGGAAGAGGAAATGGATTTGGTGAGTTTTGAAAAATGCCTGGGCAAATGGCTAAAATGTTACATGCTTCCGGTAATCAGACGTTCGAGACAAAAGGCAGCGATTTAAACCGGAGACTGCCTGCAATAATACATAAAAAATGTTTGTCACTGCATGTTTTGGGTTTGGCCTGTGAAAATTGCCTCAGCCTGATTAAATTGCACAAGGTTAGTCATATACCACAGAGAGTTTGGGGGGGGGGGGGGAAAGAAAAAGCTAAAGCTCGGTGTAAGTTTCTTTAAGATTGTTTTCTAACTGTAACATTACAGCTGCTATCTGAAACATTTCAGAAAAAAAAGTCAGGAAAGTATAAATGACTAATATTTTTGCGAAGGAAGAGAAGATTACGTCATCTTTAATGATATCATTCCGTGCGATGGTTGGTTTGGGTGAAGTCATCTGGCTGGAGAGTGTTGGAACAATGCAAGGAAGCCATCAACTACATTATGATGCAATGCTGCTTCAAACGTAGCCGCTGGCAGCTGGTAGTCACATTATATTTGGAAGATTTGTTTTTCGTATCGTTTCAAACTATGTCTGCTTTTGATTAGTGTCGTAGGAGTGTGTGCGTTTGTAGCTCTCACAGCGTAGTCTGCTGCATGACCACACTGAGCTGTGTAGGTGTGATTGTGAGGACAGCATGCTCGTCACTGCACTAAAAAACCACTGGAGCCTCACTGTACGTCACCCTGGGATTTGAAATGAGTCATTTACTTATCTCTTTGCACCCGCTCAGTTAAAAGCTGTAAATCTGATTGTGAAACCTCAGTTTGTTGCACTTGGCGTTCCTCACCTGCACTTTCACCAACAGGGTTCTTTTTCATATCTAACAAAGTACTGTGCAGGTTTTGCCTGTTTATGCATGTCAGTAATAAACTGCACAGTTTACATTTATCTGTTGTCAACTTACTATTGGAATTAAATTATGCAAAATGTTTTTGTTTTTTTAATGAAGTCCACCTATAGTATATGTATCTAAGCATGAGATATTACAGTGAATTCCTGTAATGAGTAAATACACATTTAGTGAGCCATGTCTGGGTAAATGTCTTAATTTTCTTCCCCTTAAAAACTGACAATATTGTTTATGTAGTTTTAGATTTTTTGTTTTGATCTTTCACATACAGTCATGTTTGTAATGCAGAGAGATCAGAATACTGTCATGAAGTTACACCACCATCTAGTGGCAGCATTTAGAAATGTACTCAAGTGTCTGATAACCACAATATGTGTTTCCTATATGGCAGTACATCAAAGATCTATAAGAAGGTGTTGCATTTTAAATCTCCATTTATGCAATTCCCTTATTTTATTATTATCGTTATTATCATTGTTGTTTTTTTTCTTCTGCAGAACACCCATAGGATAAGCAGCTCCCAGGCCACCCAGCAGCTGGCCACTCCAGTAGTGTCTGTCACCACCCCCAGCTTACCCCCTCAGGGCCTTGTCTACTCGGGCATGCCCACCTCCTACAACCCTGCTGGTGAGTCTGTCCTCGCTTCCCCCTCAGACTAACACAACAGCCTCAGCTGTGACTCTTTGTACTGTACGCTGTTGGCTCGTGCTCTCTTCTCAGCAGCATACAGAGTTGTAGCTGCAATATGAGGGAGTTCTCACTGTATGTGGCTGCTTTTGTTTTTACAGAGTTCTCCCTGAGCAGTGCAGAGATCTCCTCCCTTCAGGGCTTCAGCTCTCCTGGGCTCTCACTGGGCTCCATGTCGGCATGGCAACAGCATCAACTGGGCCAGGCAGCTCTTAATTCTTTGGTGTGAGTAACACACTTTCAAACAAAGGCACATTCTCCAGACACCCTCATATAAAAGCAACACCCACTGTGCTCTGTGATATCATGCTGAATCACACATTTACATGTTCCTGCCGTTGTTGCGCCTCACTTTTGTAGTCTCTTCTTGTTTCCAAACTGAACACAGAATGTCATGCTTTTGTTCTCTGCAGTGGTGGAGGTCATCTACCTCAGGGCTCCAACCTCTCCATCAACACCAGCCAGAGCATAAACATCAAATCAGAGCCCATTTCTCCACCTCGAGAGCGTGTCACCCCGTCCGGCTTTCCCCCTCAGCAGCCCCAGCAAGGGTCCAGCCGACAGGAGGTTCTGGGACGTTCACCTGCCGACAGCCTCAGCTCCTCCTGTAGCTCTTATGACGGCAGTGATCGAGAGGACCACCGGCCAGACTTCCACTCCCCCCATGGGTTGGGCAGACCCCCAGCTGGCTCCGAGGACAGGGAGAGCCCCTCAGTCAAGCGCTTGCGCATGGACACGTGGGTGACATAAAGAGCCGGGATCGAGCCTCCAGTCACCAGCCGAGCAGAGAGGAGTGAGGGAGGGAGGGAGGGAGGGGTGAGACATGGAGACAAATGAAAGAGTAAGGGTTCTTAGAGCTGTCATTGCTATATTATTATTCAACTCCATTTCAATTTGTAAGACTGAGTGGCAAAATGTTACAACACATATCTACATAAATTCTCAAACTGAAGCAGGAGGATTGAAAAAATCTCAGTTAGCTGGACTGAATAATGTGCACAAACAGGTGGTATCAGGTACTTGGTGCATTTCATATTTGCAAGTGAAGACGTTTAAAGAATAATTGTTAAACAATAAGTGGTAGATTATTGAAGTCACTGGTCTAGACAGACACTTACATGTAGTTGCTGTAATGCTGTTGTGCTTGCGAGTTGCAAACAATCTGAAAAATTTGTGTTGCTTTCAAGCTGAAAACCCTCGAATATGATGAACTATCTTTTAAATCGTGCTGTAAGACAAGACCTTTAACTCAAGTGGCCTCGTCTCATTTATTGATCAGTCCATCAGGAAATACAGAGAACATGGAGTTAATTTATACTTTATACAACCAGGATTTTACATGCAGTGAATTAAACGCAGCAGTTGAGACTACTTTAGTGATCAAATGAAACAGTACTGTTGGTGGTAAAACAAAATAGCAACAGGACTATTGCAATAATGACATACTATCATTTTTTAATTTAAAAGAGTAGGATATATAAATGTGCAATTAAGAGAATGCAAACCTGTCCAGTTGAACTGGTGAGAAAATCAACATGTTCACAATCGTGTAACAGTTCATCAGTAATATAAGCCAAAGCTGTTCTTTTGTGTTGTTTTGTACAGTTACTACAGTTTCACTCAAATGCACCGTTTCTTTCATCGTAGTTTTATATTTTATTGTGCTTCATCACAAACGGTGTAAAGTCATGTAAACCTGAATCAATATCTAAAGCCATGAACATTTGCTGTTCTGTTTGTACAAATGAAAATTTGAGCCAAACATTTTCCTCTGTTGTGTAAATAAGGACTTTAATATATATCAGCAGGGTGATAGTACATACTGAATGTACTGTATAATCACCGTTTTCAAGAAAAGTATATTTTTGTGGATTACAGCCAAGTTTACAAGAGTAGACCCTTAAAAAGTAGATCATTCACTGGTCAATATTTGCTTTTTTTGTTAATTTACTGTAATCTCTTTACAATTGAATATACAACATAACCTCCCGTGTGTGTTAGTTCCAGATGGTTGACTTGTTTTTTTTTTCTGTCTCTATTAGTGGTGATTGTTTGTCCTGAAGACATTGTATTAACAATGCTGTGAGGTTGAAGTTCCCCTGTATTCATACATTTGTGAAGGATGATCACAAGGCTAAGGGAAATAGGGAATAGGGTTTCTCCCCTCCTATTGTGGTAGCTCTTCTTAGTTGTATACCAGCAGCTGCTGAATACACTGCCAACATTCAAACCCAAGGTCCCAGCCCCACATTGAACAATAATCTATTGTTACTGCATGTAGCTCATCTGAAAGACATGCCATCTCTCAAGCCCTTTTCCCTATCCTGTTATTGGTTCATAGAATTTAAGCAGAGGACATATATGTGTTAGAATAGGCTGCCGACCTTCACACAAAACAACATGCCTGTGCCCGAATGTGGTTGTAAATATTGCAGTCTACTTGAAAAGTGAGTCATAATTATGTAAAAAAAATACTCATGTATTTCCTGAATCGACGGTGGAAATTGTATCTTACATAAATGCCCTGTTACTAATAAGAGTACAATTGGATTGGGAACCTTAGAGCTAAGAGAAGTGATAATCCAAAGGTGTTTCATTCATGTACGAGGAAAGTGTCTTGCAAAGACGGAAGGGGGGGAAAGGCAGCTGTGACTTGTTTTCTTCTCCATCCTCAAAGAAGCTAATATTTCAGCAGCTGATTCATCATTATAACATCTTCAACAATGCAATGTCATTGACTTCAATCTTACTGCTGGGTTGCACACATTTGTATGAGAAGTTTGCTGTACGAGAAAATGTATTACTCTGCATTCACTGTAACATATCCAGTGTGCTTTACTGAGGTTTCTGTTCTCTGCGACCCCATCGTCAGCTCAATGCTAGTTCTCAGTATGCTCACCGAATGATCTATGCAGCTTTAGCCCCCAGTTCATATGACATAAAACAGACTATGATGTCCCGACAGGTCTTTTTTTTTTTAAGTCCACAGAGAATCAGGAAGAAGAGCATCTGATGGTAGACTGTTAGTTTATAATCCTGAAGTGCCACAGCTGGACACTGCTGGACTGAAAGTTCCATATGATACCTTTCATTACATGATTGATTTGGCTAAACCCCAGAAATCGTTTCTTTTTCATACACATTATACTTGACATATAACAGTAATCCATAATATAATCCAGTTTAATAAAGCTGGTTGAAATAGCAATAATGGAAGGCTACAACAAAAATGACTGCCTTTTTTCAGACAGCACCACCTCCTAGTTGAGCACACACTATAGCACTTAATAACATATCAGGGAATTTTCTAGTTTCTCTATCAACTGTACATATAGGAAATGCCTTATCCCAAAGACAAATGACAGATGGTTTCATTTTATTGTCTTTCATTAAAATGAAAACAAATTCATGTGGACTCGACCAGACCTGCGCCCCCCCACTCCCCACCCCATCCCCACCCCCACCCCAACACCACCTCAGAAAAGACTCTTAAAAGGTACAGTGAATGCATTGTGATCCACTTTTCTCTTTTGGTCTTTGTCCAAATTGTGCACAATTGATGAATGTGAAAGCAGATGGTAATCAATGAACCTTTGGAGGACTTTTCTTCACTTTGCTGTGTAACAGTACACTGCTTTGCTTCATGGCTTTTATAAACAGACCTATGTGTTTGGTAAGTGTTTGTAGCTGATAGTTCACTTAACTGAAGAAGCTGTTTTCGGTTTGAATGCTCAGACCGTTTGGCGGCACAAGCTGGACTTTGTTGCCAATAATGAAATTATTTGTTTCCAAATCGCAAGATTTTAAGTTGATCTACATTTTATTTCCCTTGAATGTGTTATTTTATTTTCATCATACAATAAATATTCAAGTGAACTTTTTATTAAACAATTAACATACTATGCTAGATATTGTTGTACAAATTTGTATTCTTCACAAACGTACAAATATTGGCTTTTAATGTGTAATTTAGATTATCTCTCTTATTCTGTATAAAATGAAGTAAACAACTCTTACATAGAATTTGTTCTCCTGTGAAGTCCCAAACAGTAGAAACTGTCAACTTTATTAAACACCTCAGTGTATGCTCACTTCAAACTTGATGTCTATCAATCTTTGAATTCTGTCTTTTAATTGCATTTTACAGACTGCATGCATCAGCTCGAATTATTTTCCCATCGATTTAACCATCAGAAGATTTGATCTCAGTCTTCTAACTACGAGTTTCTTTTCACCACGATTGACACCTGTGCTTTCCAAGACGAGCCCGTGCATTTCCACATAACCGCCAGCAGGAGGCACTGTAATACAAATCGTTACACTGTAGTGTGTTGGTTGCTGGCCTGCATTTTCATGATACAGTCTGCGGTAAGTTGGTGAAAAATTAAAGCTAAAGGGTTTGTGAAAATGAAGTAACATAAGAACTTTAGCTAAACAATAAGTCCTATCCAGGCTAGCATACAGCTCACCGTCGGCTGCACCTGTTTTGGGGCTGCAAATAATGTGGTTATTATCCACACGTGCGCTTGTGTTTTTTAAAACATACGGGCATTTTCTAATGGTCAATTGTAGGAGCTCTGGTTAATTGGAATTACAGAGATAATATCAACAAAATAAACCTTAACATCCCAAAACGACAAGTTATTTAGGCAATCAAGCTTACGTTTTAGTTAGGTTACGTGCCTTGTGTCTCTTCGACCACACGAACAAACACATTTTACCCAGTTTTTCCTTTCTGCGTAAATGAGTGGATTCCCCTGTTAAAGTTATCCAAATATTCTTACTACAGAACAAAAGTTTAACTGCTGATCAAAAGTAGCCTATGTTTTACTTGAATATTGATGCTCAACTGAGTAAGCATTTTAACATTGTGGTAGGCTATTGCTGATGCGTCTTATGAATAACACTTAGGCTGAGCATGACAAAAACATAAACCACTGCAAGATAAACGGGTTTAGGTCAGCTGTGTCGTTTACAACCTGACTCTGTAATGTTTATTTTCACTGTGAAGGCCTTCATGTGCCTCACTCAGTGTTTGTCCCTCAGTGCATGTACTTGGCTTCCTCTCCATCAGACCAGCTGTGCAGCAGGCTGGAACAGCTCCAGTGTGCATGTGTAGAGTAACCAAGTAGGATTTGGGGCTGTTTGAGTTGTGTGAGAAGAAGGGCGACAGGCCACCTGCCATAGGGGCTTGCCCTGTTCAGATCCCCAGCCCTGCCTTTCAACTGGAAGCCAAGTTGGGGTGCTTTCATGTGGGCCTGATCTCTTTAAGACATCAGCAAATATTGAACAAGACTCAGTCCAGACTCAAACACATCTGTTGTCATACAGTCTCCACTGTTGTGCACCGGCAATGAGGGAGAGAGTGAACATCAGCGGGTCTGCTGCGTTGGCTTCCGTGTGTGGACAGAAAGCTAGAGTTTATACTTTGTAAACACGAATGCTCACTTTTGACGAGCTCAGGCTAAACCATGTTCCACTGTCAACAAATATGTGGCTGCGTGAAAGAAATGGAGTCTGATATGACAAGGCGGCCACCAAGCGCCAGATCCCTGCTGAAGATCAGGGATGAGATAAGATGAACAGATAGCCAACATTTCATATGCCTCAGCCGTGTTGTAGAATCCATCAGCAGTATTTTGGGTCTGTTTTGGACAGATAAGAAGGACAGTTGTATTGCAGAATTAGGCTAGATTATGGCATTAAGTATTTTATTTTTTCAGACACTTGGTCTTATAAAGAGCCCATATTAGAGGAAGTGTAATGCATGCAAGTCTTAAAACTAACAAATAGCTCCACAAATGCAAATAAACAGCTAAATATTCAAATCAACATTAAACAGACTGTTGCTACTTGCTGTGCTGTGAGCAACTGTTTCCTCACTGTATCAGTGATTCAATGTGTATTTAATGTCTCAGTGTCTTAATAGACTCAATATTTGTGCTAAGATATTCTTCTAATCCTACCACACAGTCATAAGATCCAAAATGTCTGATCCTGAAGTCACTCTTTATGTAAGTACATGCATGGAGGAAAAAAAAGAAAAAAAGAATTGGGAAGGGCTCATTACTTTTCTCTGCCACTCTCAAAGTGATTGAAACTCACCTGGTGGGACAGGTATGTCTAGTTTCACCCACTGCAGCCTCTCCACCAATCAACCGTCCTCGAGCTGGAAAGTGAACGAGCTAGTTTTGGTGTTGCTTGAGCACTTTAGTCATAGTTAGGGTGTTTGAGCTGCCTCTCAGGAAATGTCCTGGTTCTCTCCGTGGATACTAACTTTGTGTGTTGGGTTGTAATGCAGAAAGTTGCTGAACAGGTATAGTAAAATGTGTCTTGATTTAATTTTAAACGTATGTAAAGTTATGCTAGTTAGTGAACTTCAGGTCGGCTTTATTTTTTTCCCCCTCAGAAATGTATTTGAGATCATACGCAAGTCTCAGCACTCAGTAAGATTTGTCTTTGATGATGTTGATGTGGCATGTGTTAAGACTTGTACAGGATTAATACAAAGAGTCAATGTTTGTTTACTTTTGAATCCGAAAGCAACCAGTCAAGATGGATGTTAAGAAAAAGACGTTCTTGGAGAACTTGAAGCTGAAAACCAAGTTGGTCAACCGTAAGAAGCCCGACAAGAAGGCACTCGCCAAGCAGGGGAGGAGGCTGGCCCATCGGCGCAGTATTTCTGTACCAGACTTGAGGTTTGTGCCAGGTGAAGCATGTTCTACAGACAGCGCCTTGGGATCCACTGCCTCAGATGCCATCTTCTTTGGTATCTCCCCTGGTGTCAGTGATAACGATTCCGTATCAAGTGGTTTTACTGCTGATGAACCAATCTTCATGGGCAAAGTGAACGATTTTGCCCCAGTAACTCGACGCAAAGTTCTCAGGGATCCCGCTGTGGCTGCATTCAATAGAGCAAGTGCACCGGTCGAGTCGCTCACCCTTTATGAGGACTTTAGAGAAAGGCTGAATGTAAGCTCAGAGAATAAGGTAAGAACAGACAGTGTTGATGCACAACCAGATAAAAAAGCCAAGGGGAATGAGCTTATTCCTGCACCAAGATTTGTTATCACCAACACCACTGGTCTCTCAACGAGCCGAGACAAAGTGGAGAGGGAAAGTCACTCTGCTGAAGATTCCCCAGCGAACAGAGTGCTCTCAGGTCCTGTCGCTGCGGCCATTGCCAGAGCGAGCTCGCTTGGAGAACGAGAAAGCCCTCACACTGAAAAGAGGACATTTGAGCCAAAAAGGCCCTTATCTGAGAAATGGACACCACCAAAAAGCAGGAGCAAATTTGCTGCAGAAAAATTGTCTCTGGTGTTAGATACTCAGGAAAATACAGATGGTACCTCTCTGGATTCGGCCTGTGGCTCTCCCAACGAGGAGCCAGCCGTTATGCACTGGACGACATACTCGATAGAGGAACTGGATCGAGAACCTTTCTCCCCCAGTTTTGTTAAACAGTTCACGATGGAAGAAGCTATGTTGGAAGACGCCCAGTTAGAGGAACCCCCGGAAGAAATTGAGGTTAGTTTTATGACTTTTGAAATCCACTACAGTACGTATATGGTCAGAGAGTGTTAATTTTTTCATTAAGTTGTATTATTTGGCCATTTCTACATTTAGATTGGACAGCTAAAGGGAGACAGAAAATGTTGCTCAGAGAGTGTGAGGGATGACATGCGGGAAAGGGTCCAGGCCTGTGAACATGGGGCATGCCACATAACCTTTAGGCTATCCAACAACCCAATGTTGTTTGTTGTTGAAGTCTGCCAGCACTTAGATTCTTTTGTATTCACTTATCAAACTGTTCTTGTTAATAAATTAAACAGTTACTTAAGAACTCCAACTTATATTACATATTTAAAGTATAAAAGCATAGTGAGGTCGTGCTGAATAATAATAGTATTATGTTAAACAAATATATTGATTAAGTTTGGCAGCACCACGTTTCCTCTTTAAGTTCCGTGTGATAAACTCGCACACTGGTTGTTTGTATAGTTATATTTCACTACCAAATGTTTTTCCTTTTCCCTCTTGTGCTTCAGCTCTTAAACTTCGAGCGGCCCTCAGCCACACTCTCTCACATACAAATACACCTGCATAAACCCTTATATGTAAGGGACTAAACGCTATAGTTACACGGACTCTACGTCTGATTTGGGGTATTTTAGAAACCAACACTGTTGTGTTCTTTTTTTTGTCCTGATGCCTCAGAGATACAGAAACTATTTCAAAACCTGTGTGTCTAGTTAGAGGAAGTGTAGCGCACATATTTCTACAGAAAGTATGCAAAGCCCCTGATAACATCTCACCTGTCTGTTCTGATGAAAATGTTTACTGCTGCGCTCACCAGGTTTGGTCTCTCAAATAAAACACACGATGTCACCAGAAAACCTTCGATGTATGTGTTGAAATAATAAAAACATTATTTTAAACAACAAACCTTTAAAAAAAGAAAATAATAGATAACATTGACAACAGGATTATTCTGGCACCCAGATATTTTAGCTTCTCTGTACTAAAGTAAAATTTTGCATTCTGTTGTTCCATAATATTAAATTCCAACCTTTTTCTCATCCAGCTGTCCAGTGAGCCTTGTGATTTGTTTGAAGAAAATCTGCAAGATCCCCAGGATAACTCTGTGCCAGCTGGGCCTGAAGTTCAGGCAAGCCAACCATTCCAGAGATATCTCCTGAACATCAAGCTAAAGCAGGGGAAGAATCTGGTCATCCGAGACAAGCGCTCTGGTAGGTCGGCAACCTGTAGGTGATCCATAAGGCCTAGCCGTTCACAGAATCTGCCTCACATGGATCTTAAGGAGATAATTAGTCCCTTTACAAGCTAACATCAAGCTGTTGTCTTGACTGAGGGGAAATTTGAAGACTCCTTGGATCTGTGCAGATCAAGAGATATCATATCAAGTGTCTTGTAAAGAAAGCTTTTCTTTTGAGTGTTGGTTTAAGATTGAGCCTTTGATGAAACACTACATGTACATACTGTACAGTGCCTATACATGGTGGTAATCTGTCTGTGCTTATGAACCAGCTCACAGTTGAAAGTGGCGAATGAGAAAATGTGTTGTTGTGTAGACGGGCTGTGTTCACTTAATGCCTCTGTTTACTTGTAAGGATGACGTCTCTTGTGAAGTTCCGTTTGTACAAAAAAGAAAAAATCACTATAGAAGAATGTAGTCAGACCAGTGTGACAAAAGACAGACTGGCATCAAGAAATCAATACTAATTAAAGAGGAGACACAATCTGTACTTGAAACCACGGGTCTTAAAACTTGTTGTTACAACAGATTTTAAAATGCTATGCCAGATGCAATGGAAGGAGGACCCTTTATCAATCTTAACCGGCAATCAGGCCAAGTGATTAGACTGATGGGCTATCTGAAAACACAGCCTTTGTCTTCAGAAGGAAAAGTTGTGATCACTTATCCCACAAAATAAATGAACCGTTTCGTTGATATGTTCAAGTTTGATGTTAAAATCCAGCTTTCCTCTTATAAAGCCCTGCAGTTATTATGAAGTACACTTGGATACTTACTTTTATTTGATTGTTAGCAGTACATTTTAAACATTGTAAAATCAAGCATTTACTATGAAAGACAATTCTGACTTTTACACATTTGAGTATGTTTATGTTCATAACTTTTTCGTTTATTATACTTTGAAAGTGATCCTGATCCTGGTAAAAGAAGACAGAGTCGCTAGTATCAGGTTTTTTTTTTTTAGTTCTGGGAAAGCAGTGACACCAAGTGGCCTCATATGGAACTACAACAATTTTACAAAAATCACATGTTGTCCCTTCCTTACAACTTTGGTCTTTTTAGACTGATGAACTTATTCTTCAGTTGAAACTGTTATACGACAGAATTTCATGCTCCATAACTCTTACTCCATTGAAAATGTAAACTTGTAGGGTGGCCACAGCCCCTCAAGGCCCAGTCCCCTACTCCCTGCTAGTTGAGACCTTACTTTCCCTGACAAGATGGCACCAAGATGATGCATTCCCCACACGCCCCCTGTCTCTCCACTGTTTGCCCAACAATCAACCCCGTGCCAAAGGCTTACCAATGGCATACACTGTCATTACATATTCTAAAAGGATCCACGCCACCAGCCCCCACTCCTTAGTTTTTTGTTCTCGCCTTTTTTTTCCATTAATTTCCCTCGTCACCGTTCTCAGTCATGCCAGAGCTTTTCTCCTTGCTAGCTGCCACATTCTCCTCCTGTCAAGTTGCCTGGAGGTTTCCCTGTCACAGGCTGGCAGGGTGGAGCTGCTGTGGGTCCTGCCTGCCTTTGCGAGATGTTCATTTGGAGTGGGGAGCTGACAGGCCTGACAGCCCATCCCCACAGGGCCTTTGTCATGTGATTCAAGCCTCCCTGCAGGCTCTCTCAAGCACCCCTTTATTCCTCTATACAAATGAAGGCATGGGACTGGCTTTCATTTTTTTGGCCAATCTGCATGCAATTGCAGAAACAAAGAAGTCCAATACCCCCACTCTACTCATAGACAGACTTTCTTAACAGGCTCGGGAGATTAACACTGGTTGCTTCTCCATTTTGGTTTCTGGTTGCCTCATGCTGGCGAGTGTTTCTACTCTTTCACAATTAAACAGCTACATCACTCTGTTTTTGCCATGTGTGGGGTACACCTCATTCTCACATACCTCACTTTCTCACACAGCCAGCATGGGGGATGGTTGTGTAGGTGTATGTGTTTAAATGTGTGTGTGTGTGTGTTTTCATACATCGTTTCAGCATTTGGACATGTCCGTATGTTTTCTGAAACGATAAACCGTTTGCATTAAATATTTCACTTTCACCACAGGCACAGGATTGTCATGAAATCACAATGTTTATGCTGTGATTGTTCACTAACATAACAGTTAATGTAATTACCACTTGTGTCAGACAACATTAACTTGCTGATTTGCGTTTTTTTTCTTTCTCTCTATTCAATTTCAGGTACCAGTGATCCTTATGTGAAGTTCAAACTTGAAGGAAAGCAGCTTTATAAAAGCAAAGTGGTTTATAAGAACTTGAATCCACGGTGGAGTGAGTGCTTCAGCTATCCCCTTCGTGACAGAGAGCACATTGTGGACGTCCGGGTAGAGATTTTTCGTTTGCATAACCAAAAGTCATGTGGCGGAGGACTAAACCTGAGTTTATCATCACAAGGACATTTGTTATTTTGCTGCAGGTGTATGATAAGAATCGGACTGCTGATGACTTCATGGGTGCGAGCATGATTCCTCTTAAAAATCTTGAATTGTACAAGTATGTAAATATTTCCTAGAATGATTTAAAGAATACATGATCATAAGGATATTACTCAATGGTCATTACTTTTATTTTTCATTCCGTCTGTCTGTCTCCTTAAAGAACCTATGAATTGGAGCTGCATCTTAGTGATCCAAAAAGTAAAGAAGATGACATGGGAGTAATTACTGTTGAAGTCTGCCTAATGTTTCGGGATGCCACCATCAAAAGAAGCCCTGTAAGGTTATTTCCATGATATGAGAAGTTTCTCTTGATGCATTTTTTTTTTTTATCCCTACAGTCTTATTTTAGAAAAAGTGACCTGATTTATGTTCATGCCTTCTTTTCTTCTCAGAGATGGCCACAGCGAAAAAACAAGGTATGGATTTTATTCATCATCAAATTTTGTTAAAATGGAATTTTTAGATAGTTTTTCCAAGGCCTGGAGTATTCTTACAATTACCTCGATCATGACCACTAGGGGGCAGTAGCTCACTGTGATATGTTGCAACAAAGACCGAGGTGTATGCTCAGGACTCAGTCTTTTGTGTGTAACCTTGGTTTCAGCACAGCCTATTTCTTTCAAGGTTTTATTTTGAACCATTTTTTTTTTTTTGCAATGCGTATTATTTTCATTGGAATCATTTTCTCTGGGGAAAAGTATAGCACAATATTACATTCTGATCAAAACCAAAATAATAATATTTACTGAATACATTGTCATGAAAGAGCCCTCAGATGAGTATTATAGAGCAGTATTTGGTTTTGTTGTAAACAAAGTTCCATTTCCTCTCAAGTGGTTTTCAATATATTGCCGCTGTAATTAGATTCAGAGTGAAATAGGAGGGTTGCTGTTTGGGACTTGCACTGCAGCGAGTGGGTTTATATTCACACCTATGTAGTCACTACATCTGCCACTGTTCAGTCTCTTGATGGTCCAGCCGACGATCTCAATTTGAAATGAGATGACAAAGGAATGAAGCCATTTTCATACACATTGTGGGCTATCCACTACAGATGGTTAAAGATACTCAAAGGGAGAGAGAAATGTGGGATGGGTCTCTTCGCAGTGTTCGGCTGCCTAAATCACAGTGCTAATTTAACAACGTAACAATGCCATTTTTTTTCCTGTTTCATTTTTGACAAACGTACAATATCTTATTGCATTTAACACCTATCCTGGAAGTGCTGAATACCCAGCTCTTACAGCTCCACTCCCCCTCTTTCTGAACATCGTTTTCTCCCTCTGTGTTACCACCACAGAGACGGGGAATGGCAAGTGCCTAAGTTAAAACTCTGCTGTGTGATAGTGTTTCAAACAGGAGGGGGTGTATGGGAGAAGTGAAGGGGGGGGGGCTCTGCTGTTCGAGGCATGTTGCCAGTGCGGGATGCCTAAGATCTGCAACGCTGATAATTCCCAGGCATGGTGGGCAATAACCCAGATGTTAGGATGTAATATCACAGCTGTGGATGGACAGTGCTGAGGTACCAGCCAAATGGACCCGGGTCTGAGCTCATCGTGCTTGTCCCCATGCTGTCCCACCATATGGAAGCAATCGTGCAGCCCTTTTAGGACCAGGAATAGATTCTCTTTAGGGGCCACTTACAGTTAAGTGGAATTGTTTTATTGGCCGCTGAGATAGAAATGTGTCCAAGATAAACACTTGGGATGACTTGGCTGAGGCCTGTTTTATATCGCTGCTCCACTCCCTCTGTTCCTCTTCTTTTGAAGGGGGCTGATATTTATAGGGCTGCGCCTGTGGTATTCCATGTTAATTCAGGGCCCTGAGATGTGCTTTGATCCCCTCCGGATTGGGTGGCAATGTGTGTTGTGACCCCGTAGTGAAGAGGAGGGGCCGGAGTGGCAGGGGAGTTGTAGCAGGGGCTGTTTGAAGCGGCGTCGCTGGGGCAGTCGAAGGAGCTGGGCAATCAAAGAGGCTAGAGCAGATTACGGTCCTGCTCTTTAATTACAGTCGGCCCTACACAACCTCTCTGCTGTTTGTTTTTACAGCCCTGGCCTATCACCGCATGGCCTCATGGGAACTCTAACATGGAAACATATCAAGGCCTCTCTCTCTCACTCCCTCTGTGACACAAGACAGGAAAAGTGGATTATTTGCTCGGGCTTGTCCTTCATTTCCAAACTCTTTTTTTTTAGTTTTAGAGTTTAATTTAAGAAGAGAATATTTTTTATTTAGCTAGTTAAATTAAAGTTAGATGACCAACACAGTACAAATTTGAAGCAGGCCATACGTACTGCATGTATGCATAATTTGCTGATGAGAGAGCTGTGTGGTTTGCATCATTACTCACTGCTGCCTGCTGTCTCCGGTGCAGTATGCCAAGTGTCCTGCCTCCCCACACTCAGTCTGTGAGCCAGTGATGAGTGGGACTGTCACACTCGGGGACATCTGGCTGCTCGCTGACGTCCCTCTCTTCCTCTCCCTCCAGGAGCCTCGATGGTGTGGCTTGCCTGTCAGCAGAGATGTGCTAATGTTCTCCAACAGACATGTGCTGTATAGTGTAAACCTTTGTCCTAGTTTAATGAACTCTGTGAACATGATGAGGTGTCAGGCTGAGGCAGGAGCAGGCAAACGGAGGGGGAGTGAGTGCACGGGCCTTCCTTCATGTATTGTGCATTCTAAAAAAAAAACTAAAAAAACCTATAACTGTCTGTCTTTGCCCTGCAGCAGAACCTGGCCCCACCAGGTCAGTGGCCAGCTGAAACGCGGAAGAATCAACTGAGAAACCAGTCTTGGACTGAGGTGGTTGGTATCACCTTAGTGGAGGGACAGGACCTGCCTCAATATGGCAACGGGGACATTTACGTCCGCTTTCGCATGGGTGATCAAAAGTACAAGAGCAAGGTTGGACTTTTTTTAAATTTTTTCCCTTCCCTACTGCTACAGTTCCGTTTCTCATGCTCCTGGGTCTTTTAAAGTCTTCTCTTTATACTTCAAGTCTTCTCCCAGCCTCTTCCTCTTACCTCCCCACTTCTCCCTCTCAGCAGGTGCCTGTCAGTGACTCACCTCCACCTTGGCTCACTGGGCCATGGCAGAGGCAGCTCATTAGACTGGGCAAAGCTGCCACTCACTTCTCCCTGGGCTTCAGGCGCTGGGCTTCATTGCCTTAATTTGCATACCCAGCATGCCCTGTTCATCTACCTGTACTTGTTGGCCTCCCCCCTGATGATTCCCCACCGCACTTGTCTTGTGTTGTCGTGTTATTTCTTTGTAAACCTTTCTGCTTTCCTCTCCGCTTGTTTGTTTGTTGGACAAAGCTGATTCTAATTGGAAGCTGTCAGTGTTTACAATCCCAGAGTGGCTACTGAGGTGTGCACATACAAGCACACACAAATAGATACACACTCTCAACACACCTCTCTTTCTGCTCTCCTGCTTCATTGTGGTTGGAGTGAGAGAAGACTTAATCCACCTGTCACGAAGGAGCTTCTCTGTCGGCTAATGCATTAAAACTGACGTTGCATCAAAGTGTGTGTGTGTGTGTGTTTCCGTATTACTGTATGTGCTGAATCTGTGTCTTTACTGCCCTCAGAGCCTCTGCATCCAGGCCAATCCCCAGTGGAGAGAGCAGTTTGACTTCAATCAGTTTGAAGATAAGGAACCTCTGCAGGTGGAGGTCTTCTCAAAGAAAGGGAGGAAGTGCGAGGAATCATGGGGGATGTGAGTATTTCCAGGTGGATAGTGTTAATTTTGCTCATATTGGCCGAAACACACAAGGCAGACCTAGTTGGCCTTACAGTAGGTGATTCAATGGGACTATTTTCCTTTTGCGTCAGGTTTGAGATTGACCTATCGAGACTTCCACTTAATGAGAGGCAGCTCTACACTCATGTCCTGGATCCTGGAAAGGGCAGGCTGGTGTTTCTGGTCACCCTGAGACCCTGCTGGGGAGTCTCCAGCTCTGACATTGAAACAGCTACCTTAGAGAAGCCCAATGAGCGCGTCAGCGTGGTGGAGAGATTTGTAAGTTCGTCCTTGTTTAAATTCATTGTTGCGATATTATTGAAAGGTTATTATCAATAATGCAAATAAACGGTCAATTTAATCAGTAGCAATACACAAATCTCTGTTTTAATTAAACTTCTTTTTCTTCAGAGCTTAAAGAATTCACACAAGAAAATAGAGGAGATTGGCTTTCTGCAAGTCAAGGTCATTAAGGCAAATGATCTTCCTGCAACAGACCGCAATGGTAGTCTAAAAATTGCTTCTCTGTTTTCATCGTCGTAGCCCTCTCTTTACATAAGTCTAACCCCCATTTTTGTCATTTTTCAGGAAAAAGCAACCCCATATGTGTAGTTGAGCTTTCAAATGACAAACTTCAAACTCACACTATCTACAAGACCCTTAATCCAGAGTGGCACAAAGCCTTTACTTTGTAAGTAAAACATCTGGAAAAAAAGAACATCTGCATTTTTTGTCTTTGTTTATATGTTGTGAATAAAAAAGTATATCCTTTTCTTCACATTTCAGTCCAATTAAGGACATTCATGATGTGGTCGAGTTGACTGTCTTTGATGAAAATGGAGACAAAGCCCAAAACTTTTTGGGGAAAGTGGCCATTCCATTACTGAGCGTAAGTGTGGTTTTTACGGTCGGCCATTACATTACTTCTGTGACTAGATGTACATTACTTGCATTTTAATATCTAATGTACACAATATAATTTATGTATCCATTGTTAAAGGTCCAGAATGGGCAGGAGATCTGTCTGTTCTTGAAGAAAGAAGACCTGGGAAGTGTCTCAAAAGGAACTATCACACTGGTGCTGGAGGTCATTTATAACAAAGTAAGTATCTAATGAAATATGTAACGGCTTGTCGGAAAGGTGGCAGCGTACTACAATTTCCAAATATGAGTCATACTACAGTATACGTATATATTTCTCTTTTTTTCCTCAGGTCAGAGCTGGCATCAGAACCTTCAAACCGAAGCAATCAAAACTAACCGAGGAAAATGTGAAGTTCTCCAAAAAGGTTACCTCTATTGACTTTTTGAACAGAATTTAGCAGATGGAACAAAAAAAAAGCTTGCCAGTTTGTTTCTCTCACATCCAAGTAATAATGTTGCCACAACAAAGCCATACATGGTCATAGTTTGGATCGGACATAGTCAAACTAATTACTTTAATTGGCTTTAAACATTTAATTTCACGAGTGTCAAGTCAGGGATTTGCAGCTCCTTCGACCTCATTGCTATGTCATAAACATTATGTCCAGAATCAAACTGCTAACCAGTGTTTTGTTCCAATTATTTCCTATTAGATTCTCGCCCAGAATATATATCGGGTTCGAAAAATCAGCACAGCAGTTCTGTACACGTTACAGTACATTAAAAGCTGTTTTCAATGGGAGAGCACGCAACGGAGTCTAATAGCCTTTCTGGTAAGTCATTGCCTCACGTTAATGAACTCGCTTTGAGCCTTGGGGCGAACAACTTTTGTCCCATTTCACTGCAGCCTTGTTTTTAACTCTTTCGTTTTATGTGAATTAGATGCTCAGGAAAATCTTTGTTTTAGCCGTTTTCTCTTTGCTAGACTTTTCCCATGAAAAAAAAACTAAACAATGGCTGCCTTTCTGTTTGTATCCCATGTGTATGTGATGGATGTGCTTCATCCTTTAAATCAAACCCCACTTGGCTTTCCTTCAGGTCTGAGGACATTAGAGCGTATTTGAAGGGGTGGGGTTTGGGCGTTTGTACATCTGACTTCTTTGCAAAGCCTCCTGACCCCAGGGACGGTGTAAGGAGGATCACAGTCTCAGCTTCCATGGGTGGAGGAGTGACAGTCTACCTCCGAGATTTGAACCTTGTTTAAATGTCTCTGTTTAACTGATTTTAATGAGGGTATGTGATCTAAGGTCCTAAGCTTAAATAATCTTAAATCACCCTGTGAATCCCCCTCCGTACAGCACATGTAATGTCATGATTAAGAGTGTACACTTGCCTTGAAAGCCCTGCCAGCGCCTTGTCAGGGTGAGGAAGCGGTCACAGACAGGGTGTGTGAAGAACTCTCCTTTCACCGCCTCTCTTCTGTCTGCTCTGTCTCAGAGTGACATGCAATTCATACCTGGTGTATTCTATAAGCCCTTCTCACTGATCCTGAGGTGCAAATCCCCCCAGGCAATGGCCAGGCTCAATGTATCACAGCCTTTTAGAACAGGCAGACAGACACACAGTCAGGAAGACGGAGAACAATGCAGGCGATTGTATAAGGATAGAGTGGGAGGGAGGCTACTATCTGGGAAAGAAAGTTAGAGCAAAGAAGGAGGGAGACAGTTCGGTTAGAGTGTGGTCTATGAAGGCAGATAGCGAGAGGCTCGGAGGCAGGGATATGGGCAGGAGGACGGGAGGATAGGCAGGCTGACAGGTGACAGGTCAGCGGGATGGGGGCCATCTTCCTCCACCTATAATTAGATCCTCCGCGGGCGATGGGAGTGTGTGGGGGCACACTCTAATCTTTCATTTCCACTTCAACTCCACCTGCTGTTTAGGACTTGGGCACACAAATAGAGATCTTAGAATGAAGTGAAAAGACTCACACACTCACTAGTTTCATCATCCTGATACCTGTTTTGACTGCAGCGTACAGATATTCCCGTCTTATTTTTTTTGCCGGTTGTACGTCAGCAAGGCTCCCTGTCAGTACGCATGGTGGTCATTTTAGCTGCTTTGTCCTTTTGTTTAGAACTGCTCTTTCTTTTTCTTTTCTTTTTTAACACTAACACCGGCACACTGTTATTGTCTGCTTTTAAAAAAAAAAAAAAAAATCAACCAGAGTAGTCAGAGCAAAGCTTTTGTCTGCGAAGAGCTGCGCTTCTAATAGTGTTAAGTGTCGAAGTTGCACGCTGAGAATTGCCACAGACTGCTGTATATTCATCACCCACCATCAGCAGTCTGAGGGTTCAAGGAGTGAAAAGTTCTTCTCTTCATTGAAGGATTGTATTCTAAGCAAGTGAGCGGCACACGGAAACATATTTCACGTAATTGATAGTAGCAGGGAAAAACTTTGAACTTGTGCTCCCGTTTAGCCGTCGGTGAGGGCAACAACAGGGTCTTCACTGACTGTCATTACAAGCCAAGTGCCACGCCATCATCCACGCTCGTGGCCTTGCCCACTCGAAGGCGAGCCACTCCTCCTCCTCCAAGTCATCATTTGCAATTAAGTTAGTGTTTGGAGCTGTCTAAAGAAGCATGCCACCATGTGCCTTAATGAAAGCAGCTCCCACTCCTATCTTTATATCTTTAGGCAGTGGTAATAAGGTAACTGATTCAGACATTGACAGATGGCCTCTGCTTGCCTCTCAGATGTGCATAATTATACCACTAGTGCCTGCTCTTTTCTACAGTGGCAGGCAGCGCAGGGCTTCTCAGGGTATTGCCAGTAGGAAACGCTGCAGTGGTGGGTCTATCGTTAATATACATTACAATACATTATTTATCAAGCAGGCAGACCAGTCCTACCCTTTTACACCATATACATCCTGTAATGCATTACCGCTGCTGTGGTTTCTACTGGGACTGCGGGACGCTCGTGTAGTGCTTTACCAGGAATACTCAGCCATTATATCACTCAGTCCCACAGGCCAATTTTCTGACCTCCACGCAGCATGCAGTCTACATTTGTATCCTGTTTATGTAGATTTGTGTATGCATTATGAAGTGGTTGTTGGTGTGTGGTGGGTAAGGTATTCAAATTTTGCATGAGGGATCACTGCTCAGGTTCACATATACCAAGTAAGTGAAAAAAAAAAAAACTGTTTTCCTTTTTCCCCCTCAGAGAAGTTTTTTTTTTTTTTTTTTTTCCTGTTCATATCAAGATAACTTTTCCCTCATGAGTGGCATTTAGAAAACTTCACATGGAGGAAGGTTTAAAGATGAGCATTTATTGGAAACCTTGCATGGACTTGAAATATTTGCAGTATTGTTGGTGTTTCCAAGTGCAGGAAGTTACCCGTTTTAAATTGTGCAATCTCATCTGCTGAGTCCATTCTGTTTTAAGTTTCCTTCCGTTTTCAACCAATGGGCAGCAGTTTTAGAAATGTTTCTTTAATTAGGTAACAAAAAAAGAAAAGGAGAAAACTTTTTCTCACGCGTTTAAACAAAGTTTCGGCCAATCCTCATAAACATTTTCATCAGTGAACGGCAATCCAAACAAGAAATTTAGACTTTTTTTTTTCCCTCCACCTTCTTGTTTATGCTAGAGTAATGAGCCTGGGATCTGCGCTTTCAAGAGTTTGACAACAGCATGTTCTTTTCTCTGAGAGAGAGAGAAAATGTGACAGCTAAAATCTTCATAAAATAACCGTCTTTAGATGTGCTTTTCACTAACACTGAGCGAGATGAATGTGCTATACATCAGCAGTGACTGCAGAGGGGTCACCCAGAGTTCTTTGCTGCACACAAGAACAGGACCTGTAGATGGAGCTACAGCACTGCTGGAAAGATGAGTGGAGGCGCTGTGGAGATCGGTTACTTTTCCCAACAGGAGCCATTTGTGGGAACAACTGAGTGAAAGCCTCCATTCTGTGCATTAAACCAAGAGACAAGTTTCCTCAACAAAAAAGTAAAGGAGGGGAAAAAAAAAAAAATCTAAATGAGCATGAATTAGCCAGCCAAATTAATCTGCTTCAGAAGTTTAAAGTTGAGAACAATTTAGATTTAGATGAAATGGAAGGAGAAAAAAAAAAAAAAACAGAAAAAGGATCATTTACACTTGAAAGCTGATTTTGAGCCTTGCTGTCATTAGAGCGCTTTAAGTATTTAAGTAGAATTAATATTTTAACATATGAGGAACCTCATCTGTCAGGAGTTAGACTAGAAAGAAACCTGTATACCTTATGTGAGTATTTGAACCATTTTCTTTTTGACACTGCCAGGTAGCAACCGCTTTAGACATCGTTTGACAGCCTGTGAAATGCTGATTGCCTCACATCATACACTGTAAAGATGGCATTTGATGAATGTTTGATGCGGTGCAGCTGTAAACACACTTGGCAGCTGCTACGGGCACTTTTTTTTTTTTTTTTTTGGGAGAGATGATAGAATTGTCGTCTGCCCAGAGGAGGGCAGAACAGGGTCAGATCTGGCTCCAGAGGTCTCAGGAGACCACCTGTGCCGAGCCACAGCAGTCGGGGCCATTAGCCAGAACAGCAGCCCAGCCGAGATCAAAGCCGTAATCAGACTTGTCATAATTGTTCTTGTTAACACTGTCCCTGAAAATGAGATCCTTTGTGAGTCTTGGATCTGCCCGTTTGTGTTTTTTACTGCAATGCAGTGTGGCCGGGCTTATTGTGAGAACACTGAGAGAACTGTTCATGCCTGTGAATTCTCTCCTTGTTTCTGCTCTTCGTCTCTTTTGTCTCTCTTGGAGAAAAAAGTTAGAGGCCTTAAAGGAGTGGGTTTCTTCAGTCCCGTGGGGGTTGCACTCTCCATCTCCTTGGCTGTGCGAGTTCTCACAGACTGCAAATGTGTTGAGTAGGGAAAAAAAAAAAAAAGATCTGAAATCTATTAATTATTAGATGATGGGCTATGAGTACTTGTGAATGCCTCCCAATTTAACACAGTGTTATTATTTAGCTGCCCTGAATGACTGTGTGTCAGTTGACAGCTCTTTGGGTTGGCTCAATGCTGTGTGTAACCTTGAAACATGTCCCCTTATTAGTGGGATTAATAAGCCTTCTCTGGTGATATTCACTTCATTAGAGCTGTGAAAGTCTCCCCATTTTTACTTGTTAAGGGACATGGATTTCAGATTTGAGAACACATTTGATTTAATTTAAGTGAATCACATTCATTTATTAGTAAGCACTATTAAACAGCATGAAGTAACTTTTAAGTACAAACAAGTGTAAAGCCTTCAGATTTATTAGAGCTGACTGAATAAAAGTGTTGCCTCCCGAGGAGAGGTTTTATCTGTGCATCTGTTGTGCTTGTTCTTGCGCTGGTGCTGTATTTAATGCACGCCTCAGCCTAGATGAAGTATGCTCTGTGTTTAACCCCATTGTGTGCCATATCATAATGACTGCCTTTAACATACTCACCACATTCCTAGTCACAGAGGACACCTCTCCCCAGGCAGCTGAGGCGGCGACCTGTGCGCCCTTGTGTGTGGCTGTTCCGGGGCCGGTCTTGGCCCTGGCGCATTAACGTGCATGTGAGCCGAGCTGACAGGGAGAGAGTCCGTGCCACTCCCTCCCGTCCTCCTCAGGGGAAAAGGCTCACATGGCAGATCTGTCACCCAGGAGGTCGCTCAGTGTTAACGTTCCCGACACGGATTAAACACTAGTGGCCAGTGCCGGAGTGTGGGGTCAGTGTAGCCACTACTGACAGGCACCACTGGGCCCCTGCTGACTGCCCTGCTGCAGTCTCATACTGGTGCTACTCTGGCCCCGGCATGTGTCAGACAGTTGGGGAGACAACCACCAGAGCTGGCCCTGTAAGCAAATGCTAATGTTCTTCTTCGCACGGCTGCTTTTAGTCTCTATCACTAACGCACTGTAAAGCTGGGAAGCATCATCTGAATTATTATCGACCATAGCTTCTGTTGACATTAGTAAAATTGTGGAAAATATACTCACCAAAATTGGACTATTTGGCAGAATTGTTGTTTATTTTAGAGTTTTAGGATTTTTTTTTTTTTTTTTAAAGCGTATGGCTCAGGGTTTATTTCTAAAATGCTGTTTATTTAATTTTTTTTAAGACGTCATTACAGTTGCAAACAAATAGGAAAACACTTGACCAAATAACGCAAGTACAGTCAATGCATCAATGGCACCCTTTTTCAAAATTGAAGTGTAAATTGTGTCACACTCCAAAGTGATTTTTGCCTGCTGAAGAGATGCACTAGATTCCCCCATTTTATTGCTCTCACTTAATATAGTCTCTCGCTCTATTTTCCCCCTCGTCCTCTCAAGTTCTTTCTCCGTCTTTTTCTCTCTTTTTTTCTCTGTCTCTCTCTCTCTCTCTCTCTCTCTCTCTCTCTCCCCAGTCAATAAGACTTGAGCTGAGCATATGTGAAATATTTATTCAGCGTTTGCTCAAAGCGCCATAGCTGCCCACACACTCTACCTGCCCTGAAGAGAAATCTTATCTGTGCTTCCTCTGCCTCCGACACCCCCTGAAAGCCTGTCCCCACACTGGCCCGAGCTCAACACAAATTACATGTCTCATTGCTCTGCGTTTACAGCTACTTTAAAGCCTGCCGCTCCTGTCCCCTACATAAGCCCTCAGCAAGACTCTGTTTCAGCCCGGCTGGAAAAAAAAAAAAAAACCTGCATGAGCTGAGCTGCTGCTAAATGTGCCTTTTGATTCATTATTAAGATATCTTTTTTATTTTAATTGAGGAAGTATTGCAGATTAATTCTATTGCCGTTGATTTTTAACCACAACACCCTCTAATGTTAGGCAGTATTCGTGTTGAAATGTATATTTTCAAGTAAAAATCATTTGAAATGTTTTCTCTTGATTTACTTTTTTTTTGTCATACTGGTACTTAGTAACATCTGCAGATTCTGTCCTTTGTCTTTTTAACAAAAAACAAACAAACAAACAATACAGACAAGCAAACGCATACAAACACAGACCCTGCAGCCTGTAGTCAGTCTTGTTAAACTCTTTTAGTGTATGTTCATGTAATCTGGCATCCGTCCACAGCCCCCATGACTGACCCCCATAATGCTGGCTGGTGCTTTTCTCACTTTGTTTAGCTTTCCAAGTGGAGTGCAACTGAAGAGCGTAGTGAAGATACAGCCAAGATTAAATCTTGTGTGTTTTTTTGATGGTACATGGTACTGAAAATAAGGGTATTCTTTTCAGAAAGAGACCACCTTAAAAATAGTGGAAATGTGCTGAAACATTACATTAATTTAACTCCTCACCAGTATACTGTGATGCGATATGCATATATTAATGGACTGTTGTCTGATGTATTGTTTAAGGAGAGCATTTGGCAGTTTTGCCGTCTGGTGCCATGTCTGCCAATCAGTCGTTTGGGTTGGTAGACTGGGCCATCACCTCTTCTGTTAATCAATTTACAGGATGGTAGAAAGTCTTATAGATAGTGTCTTTGTCCCTTTGTTCCTGTTACGATCCCTTCTCCCTCTCTTGGGAGAGTGTGGGTGGTGGGAGCTGCCATGCTTGCTCAGCTTTAACTTATTTTATTCACACTTTTAATCGCTGAGTGCTTTATTATTAGGTGCTGGATTCTGCTGGCCAGGGGATCTGCATGGGAAGGCGCAGAATGCATTTAGTGGAATCATATTAATGGCACTATAAAACAAATCTGTCAGGCTGTTCTTAACCCTGCTGGCAGAATTGCTCTGCCCGGGGTTGCCCCCTTCTCCAAGCGCTTACAGGTGGCTAAGGAGAGTGCATCTCCATCATCTACTCCACCATGTGCTAATAGTTTTATTAATTCATTCTTTTTTTTTTTTTTTTTTTTTTTTTTCCTCCCGAGGCACCCTGTGCATAATCACACAGACATTTTTCAGCTAAATGGAGTTTGTCAAGGGAGGTTTCCTACAATAGAGGCACTCCTCCAAGACACACATACTAACACTTGTTCAATTACAAGTCGTTTGTTTTCCAATTCTGCCGTGTATACACCTAGATACTCAAGTATATCATTAGTTATTACCTTTCTTGTCTTTGTTTTTTGCTCTATGTCCTGTTTGGTTAAATAAACAATAGTTTTACCTCCCGTACAACATCTTAGCAATGTTGTTTTGCGGAAATTCAAGGTTTCACTTGTCATAAGTAATTTGTTAAGGGAGGGGGGGGGGGGGATCGCTGTCGCTCCCTTAAGACTGAAATGGAGCTCCTCTTATGTGGCAATTAAAATGTAGATTATTTTTTTTAATACAAATTTACACTTACGCCTGAAAGGTTGCACTTTGTCCAACATGTCCTTTAATCACTCAGCAGCTTGCTAATAAAACATAAACCACTTAGTGGGGAATTAGTTCTGTCTCCATTTCACAGAAACTCTGGAGAATGCGAGGAGACAGGGGGAAGGTATAGTCCTGCCTCTGCTCATTACTGCACAAAATCTGATGGCAGAGTCTCAGTCTGAGCACCTGAGTGAAGGAGTCGGAGAGGTTTTTCCCAGATGTTTCTCTCCACCGTTTTTATTAGTGTTAAAATAGCATGTAAATCCTGAACACATGGGCTGACATACCATGAGGGAGGAATTGAGAAGATATTTCTGACAGTTTTGGTTTATACCCTCATTTAAGCACTCAGTTTAGACACAAGGCATTGTATTTCTGTAGGCTTTTATCTTGTCCACTGAGCCAGAACGCGGTGAGCAGAAATTTGCATTAGTGGGCGATTATGAATACCTGTGACAGATTCTTCCTGCCGGCTCCCTGGGTGGAAATGAATTGGCTCCCTCTGTTGACTTGCACAGGAAGACAGAGACCAAGCAATTAGACTTTAGTGGTTAATGTAGCAGCTTTTGCAGGGAGGGCAAGGAGGTTCAACATTCCTGCTGGGCTGCATGTCAGTTTCCAGGCACATTTCCCCTCTTTTCTTCTCCTTTTTTTTATGAGAATACTGGGAATATGACAAGCTACCTGTCCAGCAGCCAGCTGAATTCCTCTGGGGTGAGGAGAGCGTCGCTTTAGAATCCCCTCATGGGAACTGAGGTGACAACACATGACGTAGGTTATTCATAACAGCGAGGGTATGTACTGCACCTTCCTCTGCGCATCATGCATATTCATGGTTTACCTTTTTTTTTTTCTCTTCTTTATCCCCCACCAGCTCTAGTTTGTTGCTGCATATGTAATTCAGATGAACTCTTATATGAAATAACTATAACATGTTGTTCGTTTCTTCAAATCTTGCTCACCCCGCTGTGGTGCCGCATGACGCTTTGGCTCACGTACCGTCTCCCAGGTTACACTAAGAGATTATAGACAGTCAGCGGTGAAGCCTAGGGCAGTTGGGCCAAAGTGTTGTCTGCATTACTCATGGTTCGCCTTCCCCTGGTGGCCATTTGAACCTACGCCTTGTGTGACGATAGGTAGAGTGGCCCCCAGAGCAACATGAACGGACTCTGTACGGTGGCTATGACAGAAGCAGTCTGCTGTTTACAGGCCTGCTACTGGGGCCTTAAGGCCTCAGTGCTTCACATCCTGTCTCAGGCTTAACTCGAACATATTGTTCATACTCGGAGCAGCCTCCAGCCCTTTGAGCTTACACTGTGCTACCATTGTGTTAGTTTAGCTTCGCAGTTACACTCAACATTTGGAATACACTTTGCAATATAAAGAGTAAAAAACAAAGTAGAATCTGAGTTTGAATGGATGCATTCATAAAAGTACAGTTGTGAAACAAAAATGGACCATATGTTGGGTGCATTGGCAAATAATCACATTTATAATAGATATTAAGATTCGCCGTTGCTGTTGGGGGACATTTCTATTTCATCCCTGTCCACCTGCTGGTGTGATCCTCCTCACATAGTCCCGATCATTTCAGTCGGAGACAGACTCATTAGGCTGTCACTAAACGGGTTTAAATGCAGCCGTCCAATTAGTCCTCTGCTGTGAAATGCAGTGGGTGTTGTGCAACGTGCTTAGCACCACTCCTTTACAGAATTATGAGGGATTACTCATTCAGTGTGATCCGTCTTATTTCTAGCAGGGGTCTTGGCTTTTCTCAGTATCATCGCCATGGAGGGGGTAAATGTTGCAACTGCTTCTCCGGTTGCCATATGCGCCTCGTCAGACAGCCTCGCTGCCTCACAATCTAAGAGGATTTGATGTGCTAGTTAAAAGACAGCATACCATGCCTATCCGTGTCATACTTTCTGTTTAGCAGTAAGGCACCCTGCCAGCACAGTGTTCTTGGTGTATATAAATAGGATTTCAAGATATTAAAAGTTGTCTCTGAATGTCTGTTACTTTCAAACCACTAAGAGTAAAATCTGTTGCCATTGGCTATAAATCTCAGAGGATTTACAGTCTGAAGGGCTTTCCATGAGATTTAGGATGTGGTTAAATCCATTATATACTTTGTTTTGGGAGCGGGCACATTCAGATTTGATAGCTGCGCTTTCAAATCTCAGCGTAGTTTGATGCGCTTTGCGTTATACTGTCATGTCCTGTCTCCTCAGATCTTCCTTCTGACGGTGTGGCACTGTGAACTCTTCATGCTGCCCCTGCTCCTGCTTCTACTTCTTGGCTGGCAATACTTCCAGCTCACCATGGGGAAGGCCAGCTCCAACCAAGACCCGGTGAGTGACGAGGACTTTGAACTCTTCAGGACGCACGCTGTTAACGGTGCAAATTAAATCTAGATGATAACCCCACTCTGGTCAAGTCTTGAGAGAATGAATTCCTTTTCATACACATTTTAAAGCACTTTTATAGTCATGGCAATTAAAAGCTCTTACACTTGCATGTGCATTGTAAACTACAGCAGATGTTTTATGAAATGCATCTTACAGTACAGTTAGGTGAAGCAGTATTGTCTTAGGTTCAAAGCTCCTTTAACTAGTTTCTACATTGTTTCATTGGTCCCAATAAAACACCAAGCAATATGGAACACTTCAATTAAATCAGTGTAAATGTATGCATAGCCTTTCATACAGTGTCACCGCATCTGTAAACACAGGACTGTAGTTGTCCATAACACACCACCATCTCCTCTCCATCTACTGTTATGGACATCATGTTTGCCCTACACATGTCTGTGAAGGTTAATGCTGTTCACACTTCCGACTGCCCCCCAATTTCACTGTGTTGTAAGCCTTCTCATCGGTCCAGCCGGGGGCCTGGCCCACTCACACCCCTTCCTCAAAGCATCGTACCCGGCCCCGGTGAATGTGTTTATGGCTGTTGGCAAAGATGCTGTCCCTGGGCAGTGCTGAAGCTGAAGCTCACCCTCGTATCCAGCGTGCAGACCCTCTGTGACCCTCTGGCCGGCAATGACACAGCTCTGTTCCCAGGCAATGTCACAATGTGCACCACATTGGGGTCAGGGATGACTTGATATAAAGTGATCTAGGCAACAGCATCCAAATTAAATGTGTTTCCCCCTCCCTCTCTCTTTTCTGTTTTTCTGTGCTTATGTTGTGGAGAAATGAGATTGCTTTGGTGTGACAGTGCTCTTGTGAGGAAGGCCCTCATTCACCTCTCCTTTTGTGTGAGGTCACCCCTGTGATGCAGTCTCTATGGAAACAAGCCTCTCCCAATAGGGGTGAATGTACTCAAAGAAAATTTCATTACTAGGTGTTTGTTAAAAATGCTCCAGTGCCCACATGTCCCGTCCGTTTGAAATCACCCACTACCCTTTATTTTCTCTCAGGTGAACATAAGCATGGCTGATGACGAGGAGGAGGACGAGAAGGTAATTCATCTTGTCTCTTTCTAGCATTTTAGAGGATAATATGTTTTGGTCAAGGATACTGTAAATACAAAAATATGTTTCAAGGGACTATAAACATGAACTGTTTTCACATTTCACCGTGACATTACTCAAAGCTTGTGTAAAAAAAAAAAGGGGGGGTTGTTTTGACAGATGGGTGAACCTTGCCAACATTTCTTATTGGAGTTTGCAAATTAGTAACCAAGGTTCAATGTTCCTGCGCTGTATGTACAAATTCTTGCTTCAGCAAATATATTTGGGATTCTTAAACAAATGAACCCTTGCTTGTTAGAAAATAGAAAATATTTTACAGAGAGCCATGCAGGTGTTAGTCTTGTTTATTTAAGCACAGTGACAATGACCGACTCATCAGAGGCTCTTTTAAACTAAGAATAGAAATATTTTCATGCATTCTAAATCAGGGCATCTATGAAGCAGTTGTAGCATGTAGCTCTTTTTTGTGTTCCTCTGGGTATTCAGTGTCACTCTTCAAATGTGCCCCGCTGAGGTACTGCATCCCTTTGGAAATCCATAAATCCAATTAAAACAGCACCATCAATTACATTTTGCACAGCTGTTTGGGACCAAATCAGTCGATATTTTTGTATCATCATTGTTTAAATGCGAGAGTGATGTTGAGAATGACCTTTTCGTGCTAGAACAAATGAACAAAGTACTTTAACACAGCAGCGAACAGTATGCTTTGCCCCAAAGGTTATCAGTCGCATCACTCATTCATTTGTGAGAAACCGTAAATGGTGATGTTTATTAATGTGTCTCTCTGGTGTCTCTCGCAAAAACAAAACAACAGGAAGTCTTTAAGTAGCCTGAAAATTATACTTACCCTCAGCACATAATATTCAATTAAACTCATCCCACTGTTTTCTGCAAAGAAGGAAGAGTTAACAGGGATGTGTATTATTGCTTTATGGCAATGAAGTGTGGAGCTAACGCAAAGCCTCCAAGCAATGACCCTTGTGCTGCATGTCTAGGCCCAGGATTCATATCCATAATGCGCTCAATATATTCTGTTGTGATGACCTGGGGCTGCGAAAAAAAGCCAGATTCTTTTAAAAACACAGGCACATCCGCCAAATCCTGTCTGAAAGGACGGGCTAATTCACAGATGAAACTCGCATGATATGTCTGTGCGCACAAAGTGGGCAAACTGCATGTGATATCATTACTATGAACAGGCGAGCGGGTGCTTAAACAAACAGCATTGAAACAAAAAGTGTATTTATGAATACTGAATCAGCCAGAGTTGGCTTTGTGCATTAGTTACAGTGAACCTCCTGCACACAATGGTTAGCACATTTTTCTCTACCTTGAGATCTCAACATTGAAAAGACCAATGTTAATAGTTACAGAGATGGTGGTGGCTTTGGAAAGGTTTAAGACTCTTTCAATACTTTGCGTGTGTTTCTGAACTCAGCCTTCGCCTGTTAAAGCTGTTTAAAAGGTTTTCCTTGAGCCTCCTTAAGCCCTTTCACACTCCAAGGAAATGAAATATCTCCTTTCATTTACTAATTAAGCAGTCACCCATGTTTGTTTTAAGCTGTCAGCTTTAATTTAAAGTGGCTTATTTGAAAGTGTTGTTATGGTCTCGCTGTCACTTGAATGCCGTATCGTGCAGTTAGATCAAGCAGTGTAGCTTTACACCTCCTATCAAAGTCTTCTTTAAAAATATTTGGGGTTAAAGAGTGATCAGTGTTAAATTTGACAACTTCAAAGCAATTGCTTTTTTCTTCTCCCCCTCGTCTTTTCTCCAACATTTGAATAAAGGCTTTTTTTTTCCTCTGAGAAGGTTATGATTACCACTCAAATATGTTCTTATCCCCCCTTTTTCCCCCCTGAGGAAGGAAATATTCAAACCTCAGACAGAGCAGCAAAAATGTGAAGGCATGACGTTAAAGAGAGACGAAAGGCAAGGCGGTGTTACAGCGGGATAATACAGAACAGATTCTCTGCCTGTGAACAAATCTGTCCTCGGGGAAAGAGACAGCTTACAAATTATGTGTGGGCAAAGTGACTTCCCTTTGGCCTTGGGTATCAATTGTGCAGATAGATAATATTTAATGATAACATAAAGAAGCAGAAAGGCAAAACAAGTCCATAGATCTCCAGTAGAAATGAACAGGGAAGATGAAACAGCCCTTTCATTGCCCCCCGGCTGGCACTGCTGGTCTGGGGTTGCCTTGCTCCCAGAGTGTAGCCCAGGGGAGATGGGGGGGGGGGGGGGGGGGGGGGGGGGGGGGCAGGGTGAAGAGCTGGTGTGGGGTTGCGAGACTGGACTGTGGGGGTTACTCCATCTCTCACCCGATAGTCCACACTCACCGCTGGTTCTCCTTGAGAGACCCCCCCCCCCCCCCCCCCCCAGACATACTGCCTTTGTCACAATCTGCGGCTCTCAATATGTGAGAAATCGCACACGGGACCCGCCATCTAATTAAAGCCGCTGAGAGAGCTTTTTTTTTTTGTGGCATTTTATCTCAGCAATTTGTTTGTTCACTTATTTTAGCTCCATGTGAGATAATTTGCCAGGCACACAGGTGTTTTTCATTTAGATGCACTTCTTATCTTTGTCAGAAAAGTCAGTAGGAAAATATGCAGTCCTAGAATTCAAATTTGGCAGCGTTTATTCTAATTAAAGTGATGCTAAATGAGCTTTTTCCAGCCTTTGATAGCACCCCACATGTCTGTCCCACATGTCTGTGAAAGTATGTTTACCTTTGCGCAGGAGATCAAATTGGTTCTCCATTACTGCACCTTAAAAGGAAGCTTTTACAATTTTGTCTGGAATGAGAACATGATTTCGCACAGGTTTTCTAATCAGGAGACATTTAAGAATTATTTAGTCCATCCCCAGTTTGCCCATCCTTTTTCCATTTCAGAAGGAGATCTTTTATTTATTTTTGTTTTCTCTGCACTCGTGTTTCAACGTGAAAGAGAAATGAGAAAAGATAAAGAATATCATCAAATGACTAATGTGGGAAGGAGCAAGACTCAGAGTTTTGGTCGCTAAGGAGATGGAGGATTTTGAGAGTTTTAAATCACATGAATAATAATAAGAGCTCTGCCTCTCCATGCATACTTCAGAGAACATCTATTTGCCAGATTTTTATTTAGAAATGAAAGACAATATGCGCTTTTTTTCCCCCCTGTTGGAGGTGTATTTCTGGACAAATTCACCTTCCATAGGAACCTACTGAAGTTAATTTAGCTTCATATCTCCTCGGAGGTTTGAATTCTAAATCATGTAATTAGGCTGCTTAACCAGTTTCATTCAAACATATGAAAAGGAATATGAGTGTGTAATGAGTCTCCATAAAAAGAGAGCTATCATTTCTCAATGCACGGCTCTCTGGGTCCAGCAGGAGCTCAACAACACGTATCTCAATGGCTTTTAGCAGACTGTAACAGTGTTCCCCCCCTTTTCAAAATAAACGAAGAATTAAAAGCTTAATTAAGCGCCGCTGTAGAATCAAGGAAACACATGAGCTTTTGCTCATTCCCCTTGATACAGTGGAGAGAAGTAAGATGATACCTAGACACTCCTCTTCCCACTAAGATGAGACCATGAGATCTTAATCTCAAAACGAGCATATTTGTGATAGTTTTTCCTTTTTTGGACAATGCGGAGCCTCCAGTGTGAGTCCAGACCCGAGCGCAGTGGGGGAGGCTCTGCTAGTGTGGGAATTGCTCTCTTCCTGCGCCTTTCGTGGAGCAGAGCAGGCCTGACAGTGGGGAGTCTCTCTGTGCTGGCAGTGAGTGTGTTCCCAGGGGTGGCCTCATGAAGCTCTGATAAAGGCATTCTGTCTGGACGCTGTCAATGCACAGACTGCGACTTCGGCTGACTCGTAACATAAACATATAGACGTCTCAGGCCCTCCTGTTAGGCGCCCCCCCCCCCCCCCCCCCCTTCTCCAACCACACACACACATAAAAGGAAAAACACTCATCTTCCCTTCTCACTCTTCCTCCCCTACCCTCTGTCATCATTGCTGTCATTATTTTCTCCTTTTGATCTGAGCCTTCTCAAGCCTCTTTAGCTCGTGTTATCTTAGTCCCTCCTCTGTCTCTGGAAGGCTTCACGCCAGTCCTCATTTCCAGCCTTGATGTGATCCTGGGGAAGAGAAGACCTTCAACCCCCTTGACATGTTGACTCATTGAGACATTTAATTTTATAATATCTGTGTATATAAAGCAAATTATACCGCAGTTTGCTGCGTTACTTCCGACGAAAATCAAACGAGTGGAACAAGCACACATGCAAGGATTTTCTGGAGGAGCGTTTCTGCTGCAGAGAAGCCTTACGATCTCACTAATTTGCAAAAACATGTTCAGACTGATCCTCTGCTGGCTTCTGGAATTAAATCTTTCCTAAGTTGTGAGTCCCCCCACCCTCTCCTCCACTCTTCTCGTATAGGTCATCTAGTCTGTCTGATTGCAGATGGCCATTTTGTATACTTTTCATCTACCAGAGAGTCTTGATTGTGCTGCACTTGTGCAGCAGCTCCATTGTGTGTGGCTGACAAAAGCTGAAATCTCTCAGCCATCCACATAACAGCGTCTGAGCACTGAGTCTGTCTCATCCTCAAAAGCAGAGAGTCTGAAGATGTACAGTGTTTGCTCATTATGGGCCATTCAATAGATAAATCACACATAATGGCATCGCAAAGATAAACTGGTCTTTGTCTACCCTGCCCAACAATTGACATACGGTGTACCTCATCAGTGTCTGTGCCTTTTTTTTTCCCTTCCTCTTTTTCTCTTAGGAATCCGGGAAAAGGGGTTTGATGGATAAGATACATATGGTGCAGGAAGTTGTACTTATTGTCCAGAATGTTTTGGGCGAAATTGCAAACATCGGAGAGCGGGCCAAGAAGTAACTCATTTTCTTTTCATCATTCATTAATAATGCTAATGTACATTTTACTGACTCTTTTTTTCTTCTTTTTTAGCATATTCAACTGGTCTGTCCCATTCTTGTCATGTCTTGCCTGCTTGGTGCTGTTTGTGGTAACAGCTGTATTATATTATATCCCACTGCGATATATCGTGCTGATCTGGGGTAAGTTCAATGACAAACCACAAGTTCATACAAGAAATTGAAAATATGGAAAAAAACAAATGCAGTCATTAAAGTGTGTTGCATCAATACTTTAAGCCAACCAGCTATCTTTTTCTTGCTAAAGTGTCCCAAGTACTTCAATATATATATATATATATATATATATATATATACATTTTGCATAAAGAGTAACTAGTATTGCACTGTTGCAAAACACAACTCTTATTCAATGTTCCTAACTGGAAATCCATGATTTAATGAACTACAATAATTTAAGAACCCTGCCATCCCTACACCTCTGCAGACACACAGAGATCAGACAGCTGCAGAGGTTTACACTGCTCTGTGTGGGCAGATACAGCAGCGCCCAGCAGAGGCGAGGCCCACGGTTTGTGTGAAAACAAAGCAGAGGTAGAGTAGTAAGCTGTATATAATACATGATGTCCTTGGGCAGTCTGTAGGCTCCTGGTCTAGCCTCTCATTATCTGCTGTAGTCATACAGAATAGACAGTCATCTCAGTGGTCAGGGAGATATGCTGCCCTTAACAGGCTCTCCTCCTCAAGCTGTAAGCCCACAACCACTGTACTTCCACGCTGCCTTCAACACAATCAATACCAAAAAAACCATCATATCAAACAAAAAAACACACAGTCTGAGACACTCCTCTGCCTCCCCAGTTAACCCCCATCTCTGTGGTTTCAAGGCAAGCCTTTCAAGTTGCTTGCACATATTTAAGTCCTTAGGTTCTTTGTCTGCATGTTGAGGTACAGGCAGGAGCAAACTGTGAATATAATGGTCCCTATTACAGGACCCCAGAGATGCTGTTTTCTCTGCGGTATGAAGCCATGTGCAGAGTAAATATAGATGGGCTAGAAATGATCAGATGAAAAAGAAGACGTTTTCATCATATGGAACCTGTTTTTTCGAGGGAAAGTTACCGTCGTCATCTACATAACTGATTTGTCTCTCGTCATAGTGGACAGTTATTCAGCATTTCACAGCTAGAGGAGCAACAAATCACACATTTCACACGTTTTTGGGTTGGCCAGAAAAATGTAAAACTTTTCTATGACTGGAGCTGTGAGTCTAAAAAGGGCAATGAATCAAAATGCATCTCAATACTATATTACGTCCTTAATTTTCTTCACTATATCAACTATAAAGTAATTTCAAATCATTTATTGGATGTGTGTGCGTCACTGGCTTCTCCTGCACGAAGTGACGTGCGACTCGACTAAACAATAATCTGGGAGATGCATTCGTTTAATAGCTTTAGTATTCACACAGAGTATAGTGCACCTACATAATACAGCAGGCAGCTGGAAACTGTTATTAACATGTCACGTCTGTTTGTAATCTCATGCTTCCGTCCTTTGATGCGTGACAAACGCAGACAGTGAGGGGAGAAAAGTCAAGGCGTTACTTGAAGTAACAGTACACAATAAAAAAAAGGGTCATTACTTTACATGTATGTTTTTCAAATTTCATTTCGTTTCATGAAATACTGAAATCTATTGTTTCTGTTGTAATGGTGCCTCACTCCTGTGGGGGCACCTTGGGTGCTGTCATACTAACGTGCCCAACTTGATTATTTAAAGCAGTTTATAAAATACATTTAGGAGTTCAAATAAAATCTTACTATTTAACAAAGATCAGAAGAAGCTGTACTGAACAGTCTGGGTATTTCTGCCATCTATGTGCATTACTGAATTGACACTAAAGCATATTGATCAGTATCAAAACAGAATGGAATCAAGTCTTGACCCAAAGAAATGAGGTTGTGAGGTTCTTGACAATCCTCAGCACTGAAAGGAAATATTATCCCTCAATTTGTGAAAGTCAAAACATGCATTCAATGTTTTGGAGAAGACTGGGCTGTCTTCATATTTCTACAGCAGATCTCCAAGGCATTATTTGCAGTTCATTGACTTTACACCAGGATGATACCTTTTTCATTGATCTGTTGATCACAAACAGCCTGAACGTGGGCGTTGGGGGGGTGAACCAAACAGATCACAGATCAACAATGTTCCATTGCACCGCCAGCAGTAAGTGATACACTGGTTAGAAGTCTATACGGTACATAGATAGGGTTACATAACTCTTTTTTAGAATGATTCTCTTGTTACTCTCGGGCAGTATAGGGTAAGCAGTATAGGGTAATGCTGGTTGCTTTGACAGATTTATTTATTCATGTGTGTACTTGTTTTCACAGGCATTAACACATTTACCAAGAAGCTGCGCAAACCATATACTATTGACAATTATGAAATACTGGATTTCCTCCAGAGGGTGCCTTGTGATGTTCAAAAGGTAAGGGTCCATTTTTACATACAGATAGGGATGGAATTCCCTAAAGATGTCTGCATTATTTGCTGTACCAGAATTCCCAAGTGTTGCAGAAATATATCCTCTGGCTTTGTTTGATTATTAATGGACTCTCGCCTCTAAAGCAGCCCTGGCCCAATTATTCCTCGGTGTAGCTCCTTGTAGTCGCCGTAGTGTCTGAGTAAGTAGACGCTCAAACCTGTCCTCAGCCGTATTGCTGCAGCCTGCTCCGTTATTAGCAATTTCGTCTGTCTGATTGAAGCACTGTGACATGAAGGCTGGTGATTGGCCGAGGGCAGGCATGGGCCCCTGACGTCTCCGGCTGTTGTGTCAGCACGGAAACTCTGATGTGGCCTCAGTCACTTCAGGGTGGTGGAGTCAATTAATGTAGTCGTGAGCCCCAGTCGTGTTGCTGGGTGCCATATGTGATTACATATTAGCCATAGCTGATGTGTCATTTGCATTTACATCACAGAGCTGAGGAGAGCTGTCAGGGTGTTGTAAGCGACGCTGGGTCCTCGCCGTTCACTGACTGTGAATTTTACTCGGCCAGAAAATGAAGTGCCACACAGTGCCTTCATCTCGCAGGTAACTCGCCAGACGGAATTCAGTGAGAAATCCTGACAGTCTGGATCTGGAAAGACACTCTCACCCCAGTCTGTTTCTCTGCTGCACCCTTGATGTCCTCCTGCAGCAAGCCATTCCTGACTTCTCTGTGATGTTGGAGGGAGTCTGTGTTGTTTGAGATTTGGCTGACTGAGTTGGCAAAACAAGGTGGTGAATACATTTTGATTCCGGATCCTTTGTATGTCTTCTTCCCCGTTGGGATACAATGTTTGAGCTTTGAAAGCGACTCACTTTCAAATCTCATGGAGACAATACTTTTTAGCCTGGTTTAAAAGAAAGAGTACATCTTGAAAATAGCGCCAATCATAAAAATAACAAAACACCCTTAAGATTCATCATAAGTGTGTTTCATTACGTCCTGTGAAAAATAACCTTAACATCATATACACAGGAGACCCAAAACAATAGACCACATATTTTGTTTTTGTTGACTTAGAACTTCAAACCTCAGATAGGTATGGACACAAAAACACCACAAAGGCAGAAAATTGACTCCTGTCTTTCTTGCAAATGTGACTTGGCAATTAGTGCCTGCGCACATCTACAAAGTCTGCCTCAAACGGGGACTTCTGACAACGCTGTGTCTGTCCTGAAATAAGAAGCATCTGTCAGTTCTGAGGACAGTTTCATGTTCTGATGCAGGAGGCAGTCACTTTGTTCCCGCATTCCATCTCCCATTCTAATAATGGACACCAGCTAATTAGCATAGAGTTTTTACCTTTATTCAACAGATTCACCGTATTGTTTGAGCTCAGCAAGAAGGCTTCAAAAGCAACTTTGCAAATTCCAGCTCTCCTCTTTTTCACTTTACCCTATGATCAGCCCTCTTTGGATGTTGGTTGTAGTTTTTAAAAAAAAAGGGAGATTATGGACAACTGAATCTAATTTTTTGAATGTTAAGAAAATTATGATTCAATAACAATCAATTTAGCAAATGTATTTGAACATCAAGGAATTTCTGGAGAAGGAAATGTATCTTGCTCTATTTTAAATGCATAAAAAAAATGGAAAGTTTTAAGTTCAAGTATTATTTTTTTAGGCCTTGTTTTTCCCTGAAGAAATCAAAGTTCCATCAAGGGTCGATCTGTTAAGCTTGAGAAAAGTTGCACATTTACTGATGTTGACAACATAAATAATACTTTCTGCTATTCTCAGCTTTAACAAAGTTTTCTTTAGGGGACATAGCGCACACTTTGTGATTATGCAGTTTGCTGCTCCCTCACTGGCCTGGCAGGTCATCTCAACAGTTGATGTCTGTTTCTAATATTGTGACTGTGGTGCAGAATGAGGGGGGCGTAAACTGGTACGGCACCCTTGACTCTTCAAATCCTTCCTCTCTGTGATTAATCCCCTCTGCTCCTGTGTTTAAAAAATGATTCATTACAGCCGAGCCCGCCTCGCTTTCCCCTGCACCAGCTCTCCTCAGGGGAGCCATTACCGTGCGCTCCACTGAGCTCGGATTACCTGCCTCTGACCAAACTCCTGTTTGTTTTTACAGGTGCAGTACAGCGCGCTGAGAGCGCCCACCAGCCAGCCGCGAAAGAAAAAGTAAGCTGCACAAGCATGCAGGAGGAGGGCTGCTCTCCTTTTGAGTATAGTGCGATGCTGTCCACCTGACAACAATGCTCCAGTGCCAGCAGAGCTGCGACCCCACGCACCCCACAGTACCACCCTAACTCTGCCCCCTGCTGCTGAGGGGCAGCCAGCCGCTCTGTGGCTTGTGTGTTTGCCACCCCCCTGACAGAGGCTGTGAACTGCAGCAGCTAGGGGGGCAGCACATGGCGCTGTCAATCACAAGCCTGGAGGTAAAGAAAAGAAAGGCTCAGCCTTCATCTTTGGATCTAATTTAGAAAACGAATGTGAAGCGTCGGGTTTAGCTTACCGTAGAACTCCTCTCTTAAGTTTAGTTTTTAACTTGATGAAACCGAGAAATTTGCCTAAAGGTTAGGAGAAACGTTTATGTAAAACAAGGTGGGGCAATGTGTCTACTTTATTCATGTGTTAATTAAATGTAATTTTTAAATGTTACATATATTCTTTAAAAGTTGTGAATAATAGTCATGATAATGTTTTTGTTACACCATTTAAATATCTAATACTGTATGCCTCTATTCCTGTGGAGTCAATGTACATCATTCTGTCAGCCTCTTTATATTTATTGTATTATCTCCTGCTGACTTTAAGTTTCTGTATTTTAGACTGATTTATTTGAGTTTCATTTTTTCAAGTATTAAGTCTGTAGCATCAAATTAAGACCTCTAAAATCTCAAATAAAGAGTCTTGATCATTTTTATAATTTTTTCTCTCATTTCCTCCCCCCCACATAACTGCTCTCTCGTCAGGGTGAATTACACCACTTCTTTACTTGAATACACAGTAAACACATCTGATTACACAACACAGCTATTGGAACAGAGCTCACACACTGGCCACCGCTGCGCCTTGGTTACCGAGCTCACATCAAAGCTGTGTGTCTCCACTGTGCTTCCTAATGCAGTGCTTTGTTGCTTTCTCACAATAACAGGGCCCAGATGAGAGAGAAAGAGCTCATCTCACAGAGAGTACTCCCTCCATCCTCAGCACTTAGTGCTCTACATTTCCTCTAAAAACACCTGGCCTATCTAATGGCTACATACACATACTCTGCTTTTTCCATCAGTCTACCCACAATAGTTTTTTTTTCCAAGGAGAGAGATGGAGTAAATCCTTTATCAATCTTCTCTGACATATAAACTTTATACACAGAGCAAAAATGCAAAACAGCTGTCGGAAGTTATTTATTGAAATGAACATTCAGGAAAAAAAAATTGAAAATGACTTATATATCCTATATTTATACTGCACTGATTCAGTGTATGACACAGTTCACCTTATGGTGTGCTCATACACATCTGCATGAAAGGCAGAGTATTCTGTCTTTCTGATAGCAGACAATTGGCATGTCCTCTCTTTTAAAATTCACATACTGAACTGAAGTTGGGCTGAAGTGAGGCTTAGACCCCACCGATGGGAGCTTTTTCTGACTGATTGGGGGACTGAGCATCACGGTCGGGTGCCCCCCCCCCCACTCCCCACCAGAAGCACGCTGGTGAAAGAGCATCCATCTGTGCTTTGCGAAGAGTTTGATTGGCTCAGGGGGACCTGGTGGAGCCCCGGGCTATCTCTTTTGACAGGCTGATAGAGACATCACTTGGCTCTCCCAGGAGCTGCCACCAGGGGTCCATTTCAAAGTGAGAGGGTGTGGAGGTGACCCTGAGCTCCTGACGAGCTAAATCCCACACACTGGCTGAGACCCTCCTACATTCTTGGCTCCATCGGGTCTGGGAGTAGGGGGGGGGGGCTTGGCTGTGCTGGGAGGAACACAGAGCTGGGGCATAAGGGGAGCAGGGTACAAGCGGATCCCTGGCAAGACCAGATGAATTGTCCCCAAGGGGTGAAACCAATTAAGCAAAACTTTCAGGGTACTTTTAGTCGATATAAAGCAAACAAACGGCTGCATTGGGATATTCAAATGTTAGACACCTGATCATTAATGAGCCCATAAAGTCCAATTCAACAAAAACATGGGCATATACTATAATACTGAGGCAAATGCTACAGGTGACATTATGAATGGTCGTGCAGGAATACGGTTCCCTGCCTCCAAGCTGTCAAATCTTTGATTGTGTGGCACTGAGGTTGTGGACTTGGATGTTCCCTGTATCATTCAAAGTCAGTGGGTGACGCCGACGAGCTTGACAGGGTTACAACAGTTGTTGATTCAGCATTGCATGCACCAATGCACGATCATGCCACCTATTTAAACACACTCAAATAGTGGATAAGCACATACGTATGAGCCCCGTTTGAAAGAGGTTTGCTCTGATTTAAGAAATTATTTATGTTTTTTCTCTTGGGAAGGCAAACAAAAATCTCTGCAGAGAAAGTCACTGTGCAATATGGTCCCAGTGTGCAGTGGGGAAAATCCCTCGGTGTTTTACAAGCCTGCTAATGAACATTTGAGCCACACAGCAGTTAACATTGTCTGATCATGTTTTTTTTCCTCCAGTAGTAGTTGTTGTTGTGCACGGTGTGGCAGTGATGTCTTCATCAGGCTGTCAAAAAGGAAGTGCCTGCAGCTGTGGCGGATCCCCCCTGAGCCTGTCACACTCCTTGTTTCCATGGCAGTCCTTCAGGCAGCACCACAGGCAGGCTGTGTGCAAGGACCCATACAACCTGTTTTTTCAGCAGCCGCTCCTCTGATGTTCAGCCCCGGAGCGGGCGTCAAACTACCAGAGAGTGAAGAGAGAGAGAGAACACTGCAACCTTTCTCTCTGTCACAGTTCTGTGCTGCCTTACAAAAAGATGCATAGCAAAAAAAAAAAAAAAAAAAAAAATTCCTCATTTGAATAAGCCACTTCTCTCTGCACCTCCTTAGTAATTGTTACATGTGCAATGCCGTTAAGGTTCTCTGACCTCCTCTCTGAGAGACACACTGCGCACAGTAGGACAAAGTGAGAAAAGCACGACTCGTGGTTGACTTACATGTGTTAGAGCTTGTATGCATGTGTTTTTTGGTCTGCGTGTACCACCTGAGAAGCAGGTCACAAAGATCAGTGGCTGCGCTCAGAGTCCCAAATGGCCTAAATTAAAGGGGCAGAGGTTTTGGTCTCTCTCCAGAGAGAAAGGTGACACCACCAACATCAGAATTTAAGAGAAACAACACAGTTGAAACAATCTCAAAGAGAAAAAAAACAAGCAGTTTGAGACAGTTCCTAATGATTTTGTCTATATTTTCAAATGAGGCTGCATAGAGAGCTTTCTTTATATAACGCCTGCTATTCCTTTGCTTCCTGATTATAACTCAACCAGACGGCGCTCTGCTTTCTTCTCTTCCTATGATAGAAGATGTAAATCACGATAACCACGATTGATGTTTTCTCTGGGAGTACGGGTGGGAATATATCTGGGGTAATAACACAGGGAAAAAATGGCCGCTAATAGCAGCTGTTTTCCGTACTTCCAGTTTACTAATAATTCATTTTGTGGCACAGAGTACACAGTAGTGTTAAGACATGGCAAAAGCCATAATTCTTTATAGCATCAAGAATAGAAGATGGCCTTTAAGAGCTGAAATTAAATCATTGGCCTTTAAAAGCATCTCTCTAAGGGGCACGCTCTATTAATAAATTCAACTGATTCTGCTTTAATATTATTCAGAGTGCATTAAAATGAAGACAACAGCTGGGATCATGCTCAGTCTCTGGAGCATTGCTTGGGCCAATGAGCTCTGGCAAGATGCAAAGCATGTCTGAGCGTAACCCTGCTCTGTGGATGAGGGGAACACAAGGTCTCAGTGTTACAGGTGCAGGTCTGACAGTTGCTGTTCCAGGATCAGAGGTTGTTGGGCACTGACATCGTCCACAGGACAGCTCCCGCCTGCCTCAAAAACAATGTCACATGGGAGCAGACATGCGGCCACCCAGCCAATCAGGCCAGCTACTGCCAGAATCATGACAGAACTGCTTATGAGAAGAACAAGACTAAACTATAAAATGCTTTGTTTAGGGGCTGCTAAACAGAATAGTTATGGGCTTCCTTTGTTATTCAGAAAAATGGAGACAAACTATTCTGAGGCTTTGAAAGAAAAAGAGGGGAAATAAAGTGTTAAGCTTTTCAACATTTGGTGTTACATCAGTGCCCTATAGTTAGCACAAGCGCAAGCGTCGGGAAACAATACAAAGAATAATTGAACTGCATATTTCATTCTTATTAACGGTGATATAACGCAATGTGACTCTGAGCCTCCTGAGGAAAGAGCAGCATATTTTGTTTGATGAATCTGCTAAAGCCACAGCTAGTCTCGCCGCTAACCCCTGGGGAATCAGGTATCATTAGAGATATGAACAGATCTGCTTTTTGTCTCACTGAAAGAAGGGGAAAACACATTTCTCTGTGCCTGCACACGGGTGAATGGGAAAGTGTTCAATATTAATAGCCTTTCATCAAGGACACAATTAGGACACCTCTGTTTGACACATTCTATAGGTTCTGAATGAATATGGATATATGGTCCCAAGGAAGGAGCCACTGGCTGCATAACAAAGTGAAATCTCCAGCAAACCCCGCAGAATGAAGAATGAACAACATGACAATCTGGGGGCTGATGTATTTTGATCAAATGTGAATTTAAAAGAAGCAAGAGACTGTGAGTGTATTATTATTAGCCCAATTTATAATTCACGGCCGAGGGCAAGTTGTATATTTATCCAAATTAGCATACATGCTGCTATACAAACATACAAAAGCAGCTCATATATTACAGTCCCCACGCTACTTTTATCTGTTACACTTCTAAGTATAACTCCTCATACTCTTGTGTTTCAATGTTTTTGTTCCTTGCAAGAGAACTGGGAAAAAAAAGATCATAGCTTCGAGGCTGGTCACTGATCAGCCAGAGGTTGACGCACTCACAGCCGATCTGATTAGTGAGAGCAGTTTAGGGTGTGTAATTTTCTCCACCAGAGTCTTGTGTGCCAAGGCTGAGGTGTGAAGAGGGCTGTGGTGAAGTGTGGAAACTAATCACGTGTATCACCCCTGAGCACCATCTTCTCCAAGCGCTGCCACGTTGTGACACCAGAGTCATGTAGCGAGTGAGTACAGTTAGGCCCATTAACCAAAGCTGCTAATTATCAGCTCCTACAAGGTCTTTCAGCTCTCAGGCACTGCGCTCTCTCATTTCTGATTAAAAACATAAATGCATGCAGAAAAAAAGAGGATCAATTACAGCGAGGCAGAAAAGATAACAGCCCCCGTACCAGAGTAATTAGGCTGGGTGTTTCATCGGAACCGCTCGCTCTGTGATGAAGGTTTAAAGAGTCCAGTGGCAGAAACACCACAACTGTGTTTGTTTTATTTATGATGCTGCAGTGTCACCCACAGGGGCCCAATTAGCCTGCGACTGATGCCTAGGAAAGCATCTCTCTTGCTCCTCTTTGACAGGAAATGAAAGCCCCTCGTGCTTCTGTCCTTCTGGTGACCTGCGGGCTTCAACCTGTGCAGGGCAGCCTGGCCAACAGCAATGACTTCAACGTGCCACAACAACCTCCTTCCTTCTTTCAGGCCATTTGCCAGCTTATTTCAAACCGTTTAACTGTGTCAACCGAGGACATTGTGGATATAATGAGGCCTTTTTGGAAGCTATTTAAGCTACCGACTCACTTTAATGTCACTTTTTCTCCTGTCTGATTTTAATAGTGATGCTGTATGTAACCGCATTCCCAGCATTCCACACCCACATGAGGGAGTAGCACCAAAAAGAACAAGCCTGATTGCAATGTTGGCTTGAGCTCTTACACCAGCTTCAAACCAATTGTCAGAGTAATTTTCTTAATTAGCGGCGATGTGCTCTGATTAAAATAGTATTTACCAATTTACATCATATCAGCCAGCGCTGGGTTTAAATTGGCTTTCATGGACGGAAAGCATATGTTTTACACAAAGTGGGAGAAATAAGGCAGCAAATGATCCAGTAAGGCTTTGATATTTTTTTAAATACTGTTCGATTTTTTTTTTTAAAGGACATGCTCATTTTATTGAGCAGCTTCTCGTTTAGTTTTAATCACAACAACGTACTGTAACAGCAGACCTTCATACCTTCCTTCTTTCTTCATTGAAAGTACACAGTGTCATGTAATCCTTGATTTACTACATTCTCACACTAAGAGACACACACACACTCTCACAGACATAGTTTATTAGTTTCAATAGGCAAATGAAAAAGAATGTCTATGGTCCTTTAAGCAAGCAGCAAGAGACCAATTAGCAAGTATCTCTATTCAATTTCTCCATATCTCTACTTAGAGAGTGTGAGGGAGAGAGAGAGAGAGGTCTGGGAGGGGGGAGGAGTTTGAGCGGCACAGACAGGAAGAGAGAGAGAGAGAGAGAGAAAACAAAGCCATCATCTCCGAGTGCTTGCCCTCCTCTCCCCTCTCCTCTGCAGCTCCAATTACTGGCTCCTCTGCCTGCCATCAGTATGCAGCAGGGCCGCTTCTCTCCTCCACTCGCCCCAGGCCATTGAATACGTTACCTCCGCTATGGGGCTCGGGGCTCAGGGGCACTGCGCCCCCTAACCCCCTGGATAATTTGGGATTCCTGCTCCTGCCTTGGAGAGCTGAAAACAAATAAAACAGGCGGATAAATAAAGAAATAAGGTTGCCTCACAAATATCCAGAGATCTACTGATTTATTGATTTGTTCATTCCTCTACTTATTATTTGTAAATCATTACTGATTCCCAGCCACCCACACCTCCTTCGTAAACCGACGCCAGAGGAGAAGAAGGCACTTCAGTCAGGCCTGAGTTTGGAAACAGAAGAAATATAGTTCTTAAAAGTTACGTGTATTGTGTTTTTTAATATATTTTACTATATTAAATATTAGTATTTCTGAAAAACTGTAAACAGCTTCTGTATTTTTTGCAAGGTATTCATATTGTATAAAGTTTATTTAAACGTTACAGTCCATCCATACTTTTTTGTGCTTGATTATCTTTTTTTCAGTTTTTCAGTTTGTATATAATTATCTTGTTTAAGCATATGAAATTTAAACATTTATTTCCTCGGATTCTTATTTAAAAGAACAATCAATCTTAAATCTTGTTTTTATATATATACATACACACACACACACACACACACACACACACACATTTCTCATGCATACACCGTGATGTTTTTTTTCTGAACACCAATTCCAAGGTGAGAAAAACCTTTTCAATCTTTTGCAACCAAAACATCTGCACCATGCACTGCAGGCAAGTCTATAAATCCGTTCAAGCTAGACCGCCTTTGGCTCAGATTTCCTCTCCATCTCCCTGTCTTTGTCCAAGGTTTAAGGTTTAGGATAGCTCACAGCTACAGAGCATACAGTTCTTATTAAAGCTCTCCAGGTTTCAGGAACAATACAGACAAGGTGTGGTTTAACATCCTGTTTTGAAAAAAAGAAGAACACAAATATTTCAAGGAGAACTTGTCAAACTATAAAGGCTTCATAGCCCCTTACTTTACTACTTGTATCAGTATCACAAAGCTGAAATGGACCTGAATGTAGTGGAATGCATGCAATCATGCGGTGGTGTGAATACCAAAGCAGTGCTTCAATGCAGATCTAAATGTGTTTTTGAAAGAAGTCTCTGTGCGTCTGTCTAGAGGCTTTTTATGTTGACAAACACCTACACTGTAGTTCTCATGCAGTGGTCTGTGTCCACAGCTGCTCTGCCCACTCGCCTGCGAGCGGATGCATTTCTCCGCTCTCTTCTAGGGAAGAGCTTCATGACTGACTGGATTGTTTTAGGTGGGGATAACAATGCAATGCAAAGAAATGGGGTGGAAACGGTGGCGTGAAAAGGGAGATCTTCCACTTCATTGTACAGCTCGAGGAGGTAACTGAGAGCAGAAACCCTTAACGTGGGCCGACCAAGTCAGACAGCTCACACATCGCAGCCAGAGCGCTCTGGTCTCCTCGTAGTGACATTAATGCCTGTTTAATATGCTTCTGTTTCCCCCCCAAAAAACAGTTGGTGTAAATGATTACTAGATTACTTAATGTAGCGCTGAATCGATGCTCAAACGTGTCTGTCCTTGCTATGCAGAGCAGGCGGTCCCGGGGAGCAGAGAGAGACAGTGAGGATGATAGAGCCATGGGGGAAATGATGAGATTTTTAGCACACACTGTTGTTACTCTTGGCTTCTTACAGGATTTTGTCAGTGGATGTGTCTCTGTTTTAATAGCTGGGAACAACTGGTCAGGCTCTGTTAAATCTGCTGGCCACATGATTTTATATTGTCAAATAGTGTGTCTACCATTTCTACCATGATGTCATGTTAAGTGAGGTAATGCACTAACAATTACAAAGAGGCCTCTTTTACTTCTTTCTTCCATCACAGCTTCAACTTCAAGGCCATGAAATGCTGCCCTATAATAGTCCATGTGCAGAAAATTCATACGTTTGAAACAAACCACGTACAAGGTGGAATTTGACGCGCTCCTAAAGTAGCCTCTGCTTAAATGCCTTATGACAATGTTTGATTAATGACGGTCCACTCAGGGCGTAGCAGCAGAGGTAGAGGAGGCACCTGCTCCTCAAAGGCCACCTCTAATCATTCTCATCTGGACTCCCCGCTGACACACTAACCTGCTGTTTCTTAGGAAAGGAGATCTGCCTTCCAGATCCTCAAACACTTCTCTCGGCCCGCCGTATTACTTTCCCAATTCAGCCCAGATGTGACGTCCCCACTCTGCCACCCTGTTTTTTCCCCTCCGCTTTGCTTCATCTCATTCCCACCTGCTAGCTGACCTGCATAACCCAAGCCCAGACTCTCATTTGGTTTGCCTCACTCAAAGTAAAGTCCTGCTCTTTGAATTGCACCAATCTTTTTTTGCCTCAGCCTGGAGGGTCTGAAGTGAAGTCTGCATTCTATAGAGAGCTAAAATCTGGCTTCTGTCACATCCTGGCATGCTTTTTGTTGTCTTACGTGTTCCTCCTGTAGGGACAGATGTATATAGATAACCAATTGTAATAGTGCAACAAGTCTTGAATTAAATTCACAACTTGTCTCCTTGATCAAAAACTCTGATGAAAACCTAACAATGCATTGAAGGCTTTTGTTTTCTTCTCCTCTGGTTACAAACAAATATATTCCCTCATGTTTTGCACCTAAAATCAAGTGTTTTGCCCTTAAAAAGAAAGATCAATTGAAACCAATAAAAGATTATGAAAGCCATGTCATTGTCACATGAACACCACCAGTTAGCACTGACCGCCTGAAAGATCTCTGCTTTAATTGGATTGCTCGGCTTCCCCAAGCTGATGGACATGCTTGTCTCTCAGGACCGCTGAGCGTCTGTCTCCACTGGATGGGCCCCAGTAAATAATCTCTCTCCCCTAAACGCTTACCGTTAATTGTGTTTTTTTCCCCCTCTCTTCCATGTTGAGATGTGATGGGGGGGTATGGGGGGAAGGGAGGGGGATAATTAAGACAATGCCTTTGCGCTTCACTTTGGAGCTCGGGTGGGTGGGGGGTGGGGGGTGGGTTGTCCCACCAGGATTGAGGCAGGTGCCTCTTACTGGAAGAGACTTACTGACAAGGCCTGTCAATCAAGTGCGCAGAGCTCTCCATTTCTTTAGCTCTTAGGTGCTCTATTCCCTTCAGCCCGTTTATTCTAAACATGGTTTTAAAATACCCTGATCTAAGCAGGTAGCAAACAGACGTAGTCTGTTGGGGAAATGAACACTCCACAGCCCATTGTGTGCATCGGGTGTCTCCGTGCCACTACAGCTGGAACATGCTGGAATCTTTTATCTTGCAATTAATTTGAGTGCTCAAATAATTACACTTAAATAAAACAATGTAACAAAGTTATAACAAAGTCTACATCACGAATTGATGTACTGTGTTTGTTTAGTTCTTTTATTCTCAGTGTGTTTGCCTAAACAACAAGTAAAGTAAGGATTCAAAGCCTAATAAACTCTGTAATAAATCAGTTATTCTTATGATCTGCTCTGGAGGGCATTGTCAAACTGTGCAGAACTGTGTGGATAGAACATGTAGTATTAAACACACAACCAAGACAAATATGGAAAATGAAAAAAAGAAAAAAAAAACCCACTCTGTATCTTTTTAAACTTGCTCCTCATCTAGCAGACAGGCTGGAAAGAGGTGCCAGCAGCTATTCACAGTGGAGCGGGAAAGCAGGTCAGGGAGTCACGGCCACTAAGAGCCGCTGTGCTATAGAGTGCCACTGACAGGCTTGCACAAGGCTGGGGCCTCATCTGACTTCCATGCCAAAATTTAGGCTGAATATGGTCTACTGTGGAGGCATAGAAAAGATATCCTTCCCCCAGAAAAGAATAACTGTATTCTTTAAGAGCATTTGCACATTTTGAAAGATAAATAAAAGTTTCATAGACGGGAGGGGAATGTCACACTATCAGAAGAAGAATGTATGCCTCTCCAACATTCTCGTGTAACATTTTTTGATTTGTGTTTTTTGAAAAATGGGCAGTCTCCCGCTCTGTGCTAAATGTGATATGGGAGTTAAGTGAAGGAGAGAGTGGGTCTGAATTCCCCGGCAACCGAATAGCCACTCGTCACATGTAGACAGGAAATGGACAGCCACTTTGGGGAAATTCAATTCACTTGTCGTCCACTGTGAAAAAGATTGAATCATGTAGGCATTTGAGGTGATTTAATGGTGTTAACATACGCACAGTGGAGCTCCATGACTTAAGCTGCACAGTCTCTGGATTATTGAGTTCAGTGTAAAATCAGTCACTTCTCCAGAGTCCATTTGACTGGGAGAAACGGATGGACATTAGTAGGAATTCTGAAAGTGATCCTTTTTTTTTTTTGAGGGGGATAAACTAGTGATGTATTTTTCTCGGTTGCTGCTTGAGCAGTTGTAGAAATTCCCCAGATCTCACTTCCACTGTCTCTTTCCAAACTCCTTTCAGTGACATCAGATCTGGACATGTATCAAGTTGCCTTTTTATTGTCTGATATTTTAAAAATGAAGTGAATGACACGTGCAGCAGGGGATGGGCGGGCTGGAGCTGCTTTTGTTGTTCTTTGATGGACGGGGCAGAAAGTCTGGTGCATTGGGGGATTTAGCCAAAGACCATATGATTTTTATTTTCTGTTTAAATGCTGTTAAAATGTTCTTTTTGTGTAAAATAACACATGAAATCAGAACTCAGAAAGCAGGACTCTCCTGGAAGAGTGTCGTGACAAAATTAAAAAACATAAGCCCAATAAGAACTGCTCACACTACATAAGAACAGTATAAATAGTGGTATGAATGTTATTGTAGATGCTAGGTTTTTCATGTAACGATATAATCTTTGCTCCAAAGCGAGTTAGACCAAAAACAGTGAATGATCTCATCCCTGGCTTTGACGTTCTTTATGGACATAATGCATATCCTGTTTTCTCCTGCCAACCTCTCTCCATTAACTGTTGTAATGTATCTCTGCTGGAAAAAATGTGGCTGAAGGTTCTTTGGCATTAAGTGTAGATGATAAATTGTGTTCATGCTGCTTTTCTCTTGCCACTCTTCTTATATTTGACTAAATATTCTGCAAATCAGATTCAGAATCTGCTTCATTGTATTACAAGTATGCTTACACATTAGGACTGGGCAATATGGACCGAAAAATTTTTTTTTTTCTCTGAATGGCAATACATGAAAATATCTCTATACTATATCCTCTAAAGAAAAACAAAGGAAGTTCTATGCCAAATCTACATGAGCCAAATGTCAAATATCACACTTTTATGAACAGCCTGATGCATGTCAACTTAACAAATGACGTAAAATAAATTACCCATTGAAAAAAAAACTATAATAATATTAAATAAAAAATGTTCCTTCCCTGAATAATAAAACACACGTGTGTATTTTATCATGAAGGCTGTTTTTGTGTTTCACTAGTGGAGGGACAAATGCAGAGCATGGTGACGAGAGACAGACAGTTAGAAGGGAAATAGGTGAACGAGTGGCTTTAGGAAGAAACGTATCACATTATGTTAACACAACATAAACTATATGATTATAAACGATGTTGTATCAGCCTAAAATTAGTTTGAAAATATCTCGCTTTATCTTGAAAAAGGGGATATATTGCCCAGACATACCTATACATCTACAGTACACAGAATTTGACTTGGATAGACTCAGGCAACAGTTGTAACAAGAGGTTAGAAAAATATTTTCACTTTGGTCCAGTTGTCCTGATCAACAATTTTTTTGGTTTTATACCAATTAGGTTATGTTGATTTTAAAAGTGGCTGCTAGACGGGAACCCCCCTTTATAGGAGTGATCAGAATGACCAAACATTCACTGTTTATTTTTTATCAAACATAAACACACAAACAACATATTCAGACACTTGTATTATTAATCGTAGTCGACTGAATTATTATTATTATTATCTATAAATATGCAATGTGTAATAACTTTTTCTGTTTTGTCATCACAGCAAAGTGGGGCAAAAAAAATTTGTTTCAGCTGATGAAGAAGTTTTGTTTCCAAAATCATAATTATGGTGTTTATGAAATCTCTAAAACATTCAAAACAAGTCTCTCAATGTAACAACAACAACAACAACAACAACAACAACTGAATAACTGAGCGAACAACTTCAACTTTGACACTTTATATACTATACATATGTACTCTATAATGCCACTGAAGACTCCCACTGAATTTCTCCGAAGGACAAACTGTCTGTTGCTGAATGCAAGTGGCCAACAGGCTTGACCTCGACTTTCACTTTGTGCACTTTTAGTAAAGAGATATAATAAAAAAGAGGAATTAAGTCATTCAGCTGAAGTTTTGTTGAATGTTGAACATTCACAGTTCGGTCCTCCTCACAAGCACAGATATGAACATAGTCTGTTTCTAAAGAACTTCCTCATCAGCTGCACAGAGCGTGGGAGTTCTTGTATCTGGAAACAAGCTTTAGCTGACTTTTTTCAGACTATAACAACATCCTCCTCCCTGCGCTCCGTGCACATGTCCTCTCACTCGGTGCATTATAACCCTGATGAGCTGACCACATCCTTGGAACACTTCACAAGATAAATAATTGAACTCTCAATAGCCCTTGATGGACAAAAATTGCTCCTCCAGCTGCCACTTCTTCTTTTGCTTTGTTCTCAAGAGCAACAACAACAAATGGGCCTTTGCAGAATCCCACAGTAAGAAAACACATTTCACAATGATAACACATAAGAGCCAGGGGTTTACAATACTCTCCTGCTCAGATGATTTGTGCCATTAGAGGTAGCCTATGTGTTGTACAAATAGTAATAAAGAAGCCTTCAAAAGAGCTATGTGATCTTAAAAGAGTGTTTTATCCCGGCACATGACTGATGTCACTATCATCAGTTATCTGTTAGCAGCTGACTTGTCTTTTCAGCAATCAGCAGAGGAGCAGACAAAGGTTTCAGAGCACAGAGGAGGACTTTAAACAATAGGTGGCAGTGTGCTACCACAGAAGCCAGACCACAGGATGTACAAGTTTGTCTGAATGCAGTCTTGGCACAGGAAGGCTTGAGGCTGTTCTGTGGATTTAATTAGACAGAAACAGATACTCACATGTTCATTTCTCAGCTGCCTCCCATCCATTTCTTTACAGTCTGCTGGGGAAAAACGCTTTATGGTCCAATTGTAACTTTTAACTGTGAGCACAGACAGAAGCACACATTCTTAGTGAAAAGCCAAAGTGTTAAGACCTTGTTTCACACCTCCTGGAGGCAACCATTACAGCAGGTAGAGCTGTCAGAATCACAAGCCAACTGTTAAGATACACAAAAGAGAGGGCACAGACTTTTTTAACAGAGTCAAAAAAAGTATTGTTAAAAAAGTCTTGAGGAATCTTCCTGGATGAAGTCAAACATCTATCAAATAATTGTATTTGATAAGACAGAAATGCTCATTTCATATTGACATCACTTTAAAGACTTTTTATTTAGGTTTGCTATTTAAGACTTTTTTAAACATATTTGACCATTTGTATTTACTTTATTTCATTTGAACTGTAGTCTTAGAGCTTTTTACGACTGAATTATGATCTGTTGATAAGATGCTCAAAATAATAAAAAGGTATCATTAAGTTACTGTATGCGTCTCACATTTTTACTCCATGTGAAAGCAGGGAATGCTAACATACATGAAATGCCAGCAGAGGAACAAAGCATTAAAAAAAAGCGGGGGTTTAATTAAATCAGAAGGATAATGCTGCAGTGTTAGTTACAGTGGGAGGAACAAGGAGCTAGAGAAATAATATTTAGACCAATGGGTAGTTGAAGAAGTGTCTCGGCCTACCGCTAACCTTCACATCCATATTAAAGCAAGGTGTCACTGCATGCAAATTAGAAGTAGCTTGGGAAAAGCACCGCTAATGAACCCGGTCATTGAACTCCGTACGGCAGGCTCTTCGTCAGGTGCTCCATAAATAGTCCGCTTGGCTGAGAGCCAGAGGGAGAGGCTAAGGCAGAGCTAGCAGCAATAGGATAGGGCCTTTATTGTGTTATGACAGACAGAGGGGACGATCAGACAGGATAGAGATATGGGCTTTCCTTTCCAGATTAATTAAAGAAAGGATCAATTAACAGTGATGAAAACCATGGCGGCACACTGACTAGCTGATAGGCCAATCAAGCCTTGAAATGCAGAGTAGTTGGCATGTTTTATCTCTCCAAACTTAATTGGAATTTTCCAGAGGGAATGACGTGATCAAAATGGCGGGGTGAAATCAGCTCTACACGAAGAAAGTATTTATTGCCTGCATTTGTTCTGTGATTTCAGCACTTAGTCTGTATTGGATTTATATATAGTACATTTTTGCCATGTATGTATTCTTTCCCTGCTCACCTTTGTCATGCTAATTGTGAACATGGCTCTAATGTTTAACACCAGCTTTTGCTGAGTAGCAAAATGCCCTAACTGAGGACAATTTGTCCTACTCAGCCCAATCATGCCAGATGCATGTGGTTCTACAATATGGAGTGTTCAGGAAGTCATTTGCATATGAGGACATGATTTCATTTCTCCTCACAGCCGCTTCTTTGCGGCAGGTTTTGAGCAGATAATGACCTTGCAGAAGAAGAGAACAGAGATTTTACTTCTGACTTGTGGTTTTTCATTTGGCCTGTATGGGCATAGAATTTCAGAGGGGGAAACGTGCATACAAGAATGTGATGAGGAAGTTCACTAAAAGAGCAAGAGTTTGGATAACTAATGTAACAATGACATCTGACTCCAGAAAACAGAGGTTATTCTAGGGGTGTTTGGTGTCATCATGCATCGCAACCCACACTTAAAAAGCAATAAAAAAAAAAACAGTCAGACCTCTGAATAAAAACACACTAATGCTCTACAAAGAATCTCTTTTGTCTTGTATAAATTGTCAAATAATGCAATGAATTCAAGTTGCACACACAGTCCTAAGAATGTTACCACTTGCTTGTTTTAATAATTTATCCAGTTATTATAACATTATTAGCTAAGATTAAACACGCACACACACACACACTGCTCATTACCTTGGGAACACAGCCCACCAAAAGCTCATTTCCTGTGGAGGAAGACTGCATAACCCCGATTGACCCTCGGATATTCCCATTACCATGGGCCAATGTTTAAGGGAGAGCTTATTGAGCTACCTCAGCTGGAACACCCACCACTGATTTATGGGACTACTTTGCTTTTTAATGATTATCTGTTTATTTGTACCCTCCACAAATCATATCAAAAACAAGGAAACTGAAAATATTATAAAAATGTGCAAAAGAAAGAGAAAAAACATTAAAAGGAGTAAGTTCCTTTGTTTGTTGTTTTTTTTTTAAGTTCGAAAGGAACACATATTTGGAGATTCCTTCTATTTTGGCTAAAATTCTATTAACAATAACAACTTGTTTTGTGCAAGTTGCGCCCTTTATAGTCTATGACTAATAACTCCAATATGGTCAGTCTTTAAAGATCATAAAGATTTAATAAATGTAGTCAACCTTCATCCCTTGGACACCTTTCATTACAAGAACATGGCCTCACTGTGGACGCTGTAACCTCTGCTTTTTCTTCTACCCATGTACAACCATTATGCACAACTAGAATCCTGGGATCTCTGCATGTCAGTTACTGCTGGATGGAGGAGAAGCTTAAGTGAGTCTGTCATGGTAATTATGGCGGATAGTTGAGGACTATCAGCTCTTCGCCTCACTCTCTGCCAGTCTGATCCATCCTGAACGTAAAGAGGCTCCTGTGAGCTCCGGGGAGGAAATTCAAATGATGCACTTATCTACCTAATGGCAATAGCTGAGCCAAATCACATGCATTTTATGGTGAGGAATAACTGTATTTTAAGGTATAGTATCAGTGTGTGCCCTGTGGCTGTGTTTGATTATCAATCATGCAGTGTCACAATGTGAGTGAATGCTACGTAACCCAGCTGACTGGTTAAAGCAAATGCAATGTCACAGGATTGTCACTCATTTTATAATTTGCTTACTGACAAGCCAGTCAGTGTTTGACAGGAAAAAGTGTCTGAAAAGCAGGAGCTAACATCTCCCAGCATCCGTACGAGGCAGACATGTTTGTTTTTTTTTCCTCATTTGTGCTCAGCTTGGACAGCTTTCGGAGCGAGATGATGCCCTCCAAACAGAAAACACTGAAAATGAACATACTGTTGTTATGAAGATTGACAGATTTTTGCATCCTGCTTTGAAATGCCTTTTCATGCCAATGCTGTATGTATTTAAGAGATATTTCTTAATCCACAGTGGTATTGGTATTGTAGCACATTATCTCAAGTATACAAGTGACTCAAATGAGACAGTGGGACTGTATGAAACCAGAGTAAGCCACTAGATGTAATGGGTTTGTACATGGACATCAACGGTGAATCAGAGCTGTTTTACAGTCATTTATCTGAAAATGGCAACATAATGTAATAACATTTGGGAAGTAACTGTTTTGATTGGGATGGGATAGTCTGCCGAGCTGGAGTTACACGCCGAAAAAACAGTATTAGTGTCCATCATTTGAGGTAACTAACAGGGTTTCAGTTTCAGGGTTTTTGGGGAAATCAAATTAGTCTGCCAGACATCCAATTTGCGTTTTGGTTTAGTCAAATGTAGACGCTGCATAATATGCTGGAGGCCACAAGACAAAGAGGAAAGTGGCTCATTTGTGTTACATAACACAAGAATACGCCGCCATTGATGTAAAATGGAAACTTTTACTTTGCTATATACAGAAATGACCTACACTTGATGTGCCAAAGACCTTGTAATCAAAAGGTTCAGCAAGCTGCTCAGTGAATCCAGTGTGAATAATACATTTCCATTAAAAAGCCTCATTAAAATAATTGTTGGTCAATAAACTAGCTAGAGTAGGAGTTCGCCTCAGAACGGGCGTCTGAATTGTCAAGCTTCTGCAGTGAGCACAGAGTTCCTCCACAGCTAAATCATATCAGATGGACTATTGACAGCTTCCTGTCAATAGCTGAGCCCTCAGAGGGTTAGCTATTTGCACATTGACTGATTGACTGTTTCTTAATAGACACATAATTGGTGACAAAGACCTTCCAATGAAGTGTCATTTGCTAGAGCATTTGTGATAATTCACAGCCTGTCCCATTTTCTGTTGGACACAGTCCCAAAGAAGGGCCGTGTTGAGACGCATGAACCACCACACAGTGTCACACAGACAGGAGAACATGTGCAGTGTTTTTGTAGCATGGAGGAATAGCTCTTCACAATGAGTACACGACAAACAAAGCAGATAGCTGGTATGAAATCTATAGATGGAAACATTGAGGATGCAATATGGAGCATCTCAAACTTTGACCTGCAATAACATTATTCATTGGCAGTAATATTACAAGCTCTCTCCGCTCATTCCAGGCTGTGGACAATGTTGATGGGTAGTAATTTTCACATGGCACTTTTGTTTACCTTATTTATCTGCTCCCCTGTCTGACGTAACCATCATTGCCTTCATAAGGAAGACAAAGCATTTATAGCCGGCTGCTATGATTGCAATGTAGTGCAGGCATTTAAAAAGGGAGAAAAAAAATAAATAACGCCCCCGTAATCCTGTTTCATTTCACGAAGGCACTGCTTTTCAAACCAGCTGCTTGGAGGATTTTTAACATCTATTAATGCAGAATTACTCCAATTACAAGCCTTCTTTGCACCAAGGCCCCTTTCCGCTGCCTGCGCTAGATAGTGCACACCTCTGGGAGCCAATCACAGCCTTCACAGCCACTGGCAGCAGATGTAAGCAATTTACTTCTGATTTCTTCATATTCAGTGTGAGACAAGCTCCTGGTGACCCACGACCCTGGAGCCTGCAGGATTCTAACCCTATCAAATTAAAGCTCTCTGCTCACTTATTCCCCAGCGCTCCTCTGGTGCTAAGCAGCCATCTCGCTGCATAGCAACGCCGCTCAGGCGTGCTCGCTCATACGCCCTGCCTCATCAGCTGCTATTAGGGAAAATATACAGTGCTCTAATTGGATGAGATTCAGCTAAGGAAGTGCAGTTAAAGGTCATTTTCCACCGTGTGCCTCCTGCTCTTCAGAATAATTTCTGTGTCCTCTGTCTTTGGGAGCTGTTAAACAATAGGGCCAAAGTTACAATCCTTCTCTCTTTCTTCCTGACGGAGTGGCACAGGCCGTGATGAGCAGCGAGTCCTGTGAATCATGTACACAACACAGCTGGGCCCTGACTGATGTGCTCTGTGTCAACTGCACATCTCCAACATTGGCTACCTTCACAGAGTCCCTGTGCCTATGTCATGACCTTGGCATTAGTCAATTTTATACATTTGTTAAAGGTTAAATAAGACTCAGTCGTGTGTTGTGTGTTCATCGCAACAGTAAATGATATAATTTCACATTTCTAGTATGTTTTTTTTTATAGTTCACTATAACCTTTATCAAAATTACCATTAAATATTCTAACATAAGCTGAAAGAGTGAAAGAGAATGAAAACATCACTTGTAAAGATTTTACACTTACACAAATTGTCAAATAGTTCATAACACATTTCCCTATAATTCCTTAAAACCTTACAGTAATAAATATTTTCTTAAGAAGTCTACAATAACCAAATACTTCCCAAGTGAAATGTCTGATATGGTGTTAAAGTGCGCATCGACACTCTTACTTCTAACAGAGACTAACTTTATTATAATCTAATCTAATCTCGTCTAATAATGTCTAAAAATAATAAAACAGTGGTTTGCTTTGCAAGTGCATCACAAGATTCACATGTCATAAATTTACTAATATAACACTTCATTGGGTCTTACAAGATTATTGAAGTCGCCATAAACAGCTCCATAATGATGACCTGTTATTGTCTTCGAATCCACATCAGTTGTTTTATGATATGAACTGAAAACCCCTCATAAGATCCATGACCTTCTTAAGTCAAGGGCCACTTCATAAATAAGTAATTCTCTCCACTGAGAGGCTTTAGTTCAGTTCACTAGCTTGTGATGCAATAATTATGAACGCAGACCTCCAGCACTTTCACTTTGAGCTTAAATGTATATATGCTAACAACATGGCGATCAATACAGTAAAGCAATATTCACACACTGAAAAACATTTTACACTGATTTTAGACCAAAGAAAATACATGGTGTGAGACACTGTAATGTATTTATTACAAACCCCTACATAGAAGGTTTGTTTCATTAAAGCTATATTTAGGAAATACTGATGTTTCTATTGTTTGCTTTTAATATGGAACAATTACTTATTCAAACACATTCTTTAAAAATGAAATTTCCTTCCCAAATTAACCTGTTCCGTATAAAATGTCACAGAGTCAGGTAAATTCTCTGTGTTATGTTTCACAGCCAACTTGTGTGAGTTTCTATCATGGCTTACAATATTTGCATCCATTTGTTAACGATTGGGGAAACAAATTCTGCACACAACATTGTGTATAATGAGTATTGCAATCGTGCTATAACACTCTGGAAAACATGTTGTTTTCAGTCTCTACCAACTTCTAATATGGGCTGGTTTAAGCCTGGTTAGCTCCTTTAGAGTAATCTCTGCAGTTTTGTGTGGACTCACAGTTATTGGGGGATTTTCGAGGCTCCCCGTCTGCCAATTTTACAGCTGGAAGGGCAAAGGCCTTTTGAGCTCCACTGGAAAACTGCGAGACATTCAGCCAAGGAGAGGGCTGGGCTCTGAGTCCCACAGCTTCTCCCACCTTTTGTCCTGCCTGAAAAGCCTCACTGCCTGAAACGCATCACTTGACGCCCAGTGTTTGCTGTTGGGAAACCTGATTAAAGGAGGCGAGACATACACATACACATACACAGCCTAAGCCTATCAATGACTCTCACAACCCCCCAAGATACTGTATTTGTCCTTGCAGCTTGGGTGCTCCGAGTGAATGCTGCCGTCCATTGATCTTTGTCTGATAAAGCCGCCGGCGTGGTGTGCATGGTGCCTTATGGGTTTCATTCCACTCAGGCGAGTCCATTTCAGTGAGCTGTGGTTGAGCTAATGTGGGACACGCTGCGCCAGTCACAGCCTTTGGGATTTGGCTTAAGTGCTGTGCGTTGTGATGCTTTGCTCTGAAATTCTCAAGCACATACAGCAATGAAAGTTTTATGCACTTCTTTAACAATTTCTCTGTGTTTCTGTCAAACATGTACAGTGGGTGAGTAAAAAAAGATTAATAAGAGGACGTATTATCTAACCTCTGTTTTATTAGTGTTACTGAACAATTAGCCTCACACTGAACAGTTTACCAGCTATTGCACAGCATCAAAAGGCTTTACAGAATACCTTTCTATCCACAAAGCACTTGTGTCTCTTTAAAAGAAAGATGTCTGATTGCTGAGCAAACACTTCTGTCCAAGACATCTGACAGATGCTCGTTGAGTTCTATTGGCTTAGATCCTGCTGCCTGTCACCTTTCACATCTCAGTGGGCCCAGAGGTGACCTCTGTGTTGCCTCGGAGCACCATACGTTATTGGCTCTAACACAATCAAATGCACGTTCAGCATTTGGGGGTTGAAGCAGTGGCAGCCACAAAGGTGCCCTCGTGCACAGAGAGGGCCGACTCCTGTGACCCTTAGCACCTGAACCATGACCCTCATTTACAAGCAGGTCACCTCTGCAACAACTGCATTTACACAGGGTCAGCTAAGATCTGTGTACACCAAGAAAATCTAAAAGCAGACCACTCTTCATCATTGAGTGTTTCCTGAGAGTGGAGGCAGCTTGAGAGAGAGGTCACAGCTGAGCAGAAGAAGCAACAAAACAAGATGTGAAAGAAATGTACACCTTTATTTTTAAAAATACACACATGCCAAGAGTATATGCATGCGGGTGTTAGGTCAATAACCCCGGGTTATATACATGGTTCTAAGATTTATATTTCAGGTCAAATGCGTTGCTAAACTGAAGTTTGTTACACTGATTCCTCTCATTTATTTCAACCACATGTGGAGAAATGTCACGTGTTTCCCAACTATATTAGGAGTGAATGAATTTTTCCCTACCTGACACATTTACCAACCATACCAACCATAAAATTGACTAATCATATTTAAGCTTTTGTTACATTTTTTTTTTGTCAGTGACATGAGCAGACCATATTTCAGCCATGACCCCCCACCCCCCACCCCACCCCACCCACCCACATGTTTTACCGCTTGACACAGAAAAGTCTGAAATGTGATGGCACAGAGATGTTCATTGTTGGAGAGTGCGGCCTGCCCTGCCATACAGCTGTGCTGAAACAGTACTCTTATTGCCGAGACATCTCTATAAAAGTAAAAAGGGGGTTCCTCAGCTCTGACCTTTGGCAGCTCTAAATGACATTAAAGGAATGACATAATGCACTGTTTTATGGTTAATCAAATTCCCACAGAGGAGAAAATCAAGAGGGGATTTACTGTTAACAGATGAAGTCAGATATTCTTCCTCTAAATTATAAAATATGATTTGTTTAATGATAAGTCTTTACTGAGTATTATTCTTAGCATGGGGATGATGCATTTAAATAATACCTTATGCTTCCTGCTTTTGTAATTCCACTGCTTTTGTAAATCTGTCTGAATAAAGCAGGAATTTCATTTGATTCACATTCTGCTTAATACTGCACACACAGAGAAATTCACCTGTCATCTGCTACTCTCTCATAACACATTTATTGAGAGACAGACAAAAGGGAGCAAAAGAAAAGAGGAGGATATGGAGGGAGAGAGAGAGAGGAAATAAATTGAGGGAGAGGGAGAGGAGAGAGGGAGGTCACAACGACCGTGTGATGGTCGCTGACACAGGAGTTCAGCCTTCGGTCAAGGGAAGCAGTTGAAGATGAAGCAGACACACAGGCAAGGCTCTGTGTGCAGGTGCCCCCTCGCTGCCCCGCTCGCTTTCATCCTCCATCCACTCCCACATTGCCCCGCCAGCCCCGCCTGCTATCCACCAATCAGGGCACAGGGGGGCGGCGGCACAGTGGGGACACATCAAAGCGTTCTCTCGGTGAGAGGCTCAGGGCTGATGCTGGCACAACACAGAGGAGCACAGAAGAAAGCAGGGACGGCCAGTTAGAAAAAAGGAGTCCAAATGGAATGGAAAAAAGGAGTCTAAGCAGAACAAAACATTTCATTCTCTTCACAAACCAGCATTATGCCAGCCGAGCATCCAAAAACCCAGACACATTTTCTCACTGCCTTGAGCCAATGGCCCCCTTGAGTATGTGAACAAGGGGGATAATTTAATTAAGAAAATCCAATCTTCCAGTTTGAGGGAACAAAGTTAGATTTGAATGAGCGCAATATGTTCCCTCCTTTCTTTTTTTAAATTAAAATTTCATAGCTGAAATCAAAGCAGTGCTGAGGTGCCCCCATCTCTATTGAGTGTGCTTTCTGAGCAGACGTGATGATGAGAAAACTGCTAGTTTTTCCATGTCCTCGAATCTAATTAAAAATATTTATAACATACTGCTTGTAGAAGAAGAATGGAATGATCTGTAGGTGAATTAAACACCAACAACGTGTTGTACTGTAGCAGGAAGGGCAAAACATAAGGTTATAGCTCATGTCGTTGAACTTAAAAAACGGACAAACTCAAATAATTGACATGTTGCAGTCTCACACTGCCATTAAAGTTTCATTTCATACTCATACCAAGATATATTAATGTCTTCCCCCATGCTGTACGACCCTTCATGCCGGCTACAAACTTATAATGACTTTCTTTGTGAAAGCCCTCAGAGTGAGGAGAGCTTTCCAAATGAGAAGCAACCCTACAATAATGCTGAGCAGCCTGCACACAAGTACCAGCCTCATAACGCGAGTGTGTCAAGTCCCTAAGTGAGTATGATGCACAATCCAGCAAGCTTTTGCATATGTTAAGAAGGATAATAGGCTCCTATGGGAGTAGAGGCTAAGGCCCAAAAGTGAGCATGACTATAAAAGTGCTGTGAAGGGGATGCACACTACACGGAAAAGAGTTGGAGCCTCGGTGAACAAACACCACTTTGAATTATGAACTACATGGAGGAAATGAGGCAGCACTTGTATTTACAATGCTGACGATTTAAAGGTTCTGCATCACCTTCCCTAAGGCACAGTCAGTAATTTGAACAAAATGTCACTCAAAATACAAAGAGAGGAGAAGAAGAAGAAGAAAGCCAGCGGTAGCCTTGCTTAAAAGAACATCTTTGATTTACTAAATGCTCTCTTTACTCACAGTTTCCCCAGCGGAGGCCGAAACATGAAGCGCAACATTAAGATCAATACTTAACAAAAACAGCAGCAACAAAACAACACCCTTGTGACTTTGTCGGAATCGGCCTGCGAGGGAGAGCTTCTGCTGCTCCTATCCCCACTTCGCTCTTGTTCTGAGGCCTGTCAATAAGATGAGCAACGCCTCAAAATCCAAAACCTTTGAATTTAACCTTTATCTGGTGACCTGTGAGGAAATAACTAAACACAATTCAAAAAATCTGGTCATCGGACGCGTTACAGCACCTTGATGACTGCAGGCACAGCATGAAGACTTTCATCATCTTGTGCCCTATAGGAAGAAACTATCATGGTGTATTGATTACTTGCAACCCCTTGTTGATCATTACAGGAGAGAGGACATACAGGTGTGAAAACATGAAGCCGCATTGATGGAAATATCAAAGTCACAGACAGCTGCGTTTGACCCTTTCAGCATGTCAGCGCTCTTCTCTTGCTGCTGGGCACTGTTTAAGTGATATTATAGACATGGCATCTCAGCATAATGACAACTTATTGATACCCTGCACTGCCGTAATGATGGAATTGACTGAGTGCACCAAGCTATTATTTGTATTATTCAAGCAGTTTGACATGCGTCAATGTCCCGGAATAAAAGGAAAGGTTTTATCTGAATGGTGTCAATCACTTTAAAGCACATTACACACAGTTTGAAGACAGCAGCGGCATAAATGTCTGAACAAGGAGAAATGTGGCAGTTGGGACAAATCTGAGGATTTATCACTGAACAATAAAACAGAGCTGCTCAGCAGGAAATGGGACACATTGAACACATGTTCCGTGGTGTGTGCAATCTCATGTAAAGACCCAGCTGACATCCTGGCAGCGTCCTCCTTTCTGTTTTCACTTGCCGTTCTTTTGCTCCGGTGCCAGCTTATCCTGTGTGTGGTCTTGGCTGTGACTTGGCAGTGTACCTCAGCAACTCAGATTACCACATTCACATCGGTTATATTGAACGAGGCCCACAGTAGAAGTTTTTTTTTTTTCAAGCACAAAGAGAGAGAGAGAGGGCAAATGCAGCCACATGGTCAACACGGGCAAGGTCAGAACTGAAAGTGCAGATTTTAGTAAAGTGAGAGGTGTCACTGCGGTGCTGTGAACACGTGGCTCGCTGGCATGTATTTGGGACGACCTTCCCATTGTTCATGAGCAGAGGCTAACCCTGCCCCTGGTCTGGGCTGGGTTTGTGCCCAGAGCTAACCTCATCAGACTCGCAGCGACTACCTATCCATCTTCCCTCATTGTGCACAGAGGTGACAGCTGGCATTCAGCTGTTTGTAAAAGGCCTTTAAAAAACACGCAGGGCCTCCGTACCCGGCTACATTAAAGTAATTAGCTGCCAAGCTAGTAGAAAGCACCCCCCACCAAGTGCCAGCAAGACTGCGGATTGAAGTCGGCATCCTGTTTGACACATCTGGGCAAGGGAGAGTAATGAAAACAGCTGCTTCTGCCCATATGGCATCCAAAGGCTGGCAGCGTGGCGGTGTGCTGTGCCAACCTTAGGCAAATTATCCATCATTAATCCCGGGATCTGACCAGCATACGAGTCGCTGCTAATCAAAACATCTGGGGATGGTGGCAGAAGAAGGGGGGGAGGTCTCACTTGAAAGGGACGTATTTTGTGAGCAGAGTCAATGCAAGGCGACTGTTCAACAAAGAGCCCCGGGTAAATAGTGGACAAATAAGGCACCAGGGATGTGAAGGATTTGAAAAATCTATACATAAAAAGGTGCAGCATCATAGGTGAAATGTTATACTACATGAACTATATTCCTCCTATGTATTTTCTCTATAAATAATAAAGTGCAACCATCAATGTTTTAGACTTAACGAGAGTCCAACATGACTTTTAAATGTTGTTGTTTTATAACATCTTCTTAACACAAACATTCCCCAGGAAAAAAAAAAAATCAATTTCAAGCTATTCTTTGATTAGCTGCAAATTGCCCTCACATTTGTTTCTGCGTTTGTCTATTGTGTGTCCTTTACGTTCATAGGCTAGCCTGTTCAAAACCCGGCTTCAAATTCCCTCAGAAAGTCAGTGACATTAAAATGTCCTTTGATGTGCCATCCCCAAGCAGGGAGCACTAACTGTAATAGTGATTCTGTCACTTAATGCTTTTCCGGGGATCAATAGCTCTTAAATGCTAAAGTGGGACAATTAAAAATAAATAGGAGGTTGCTCTAGTCTAAATCAGATTATACATTGCTGCCCCTAGCAGGTCCTCAAAAGCACAGTATGCCTCCTCAGTGAGTCATCTGCACAGCACCCTGGTTTGTGACTGATGCATATGTAAGTGAGGATGAATTGGAAACACACTGCTTGTTTTTTTTGTTTTAGCAGAGGCTTATTCAGCCAGTCAATACAGTAATCTAAGAGTAATGAGATTTATTTAAAATGAAACTGACTTTTTAAAAAATTGCAATTCTAAGCTAAATCTAAGAACCCCCTCTCCCAACACACACACCTTATTGGTGAAATAATGACATGGTTGAGAAATATATTGGCTTTTGAGGATCCATCAGCCTGAGCGGTGGCGCCGAGGTCGCAGGTTGTCTCCAGCTCCCCTGTGGCTGTTGCTGTAATGTCAACTCTGGCAGTAATACAGCTGTAACTGGAGGCAGAGTGTGATGGGAACCCGCTCCTGACAGACATGACCAAACCCAACACAATTAGCCAGTGACAGCAGGTGCTGCCTAACTCCGTTGCGTTAACACGTCTCAGGTTTCCTCGTAATGGCCACAAAGTGATCCTAACTTTCAATTAACACATCCCCTGCCTCCATCGCCCCGGCCAGCCACTCATTTCCACATCCCCGCTATCAGCTGCGTGGGAAGCACGACTTTGGCACAGGCAGGCGAGCTCTGTGCATGCTGACTGTGAGAGGCAACAGTTTTCACAAACAAAGACACTCATGTCCTCGGTTTCTCCCTTTTCCCTCTCTCTCTCTCTCTCTCTCGTTCTCCAAACACGCAAATACCACTTCATTCTTCAAAGTTTAAAATAAACACCATTCCTCAGAGTTTTACACCACAGATTTGTAGCAAAAAGCCACTAAAGCTTTATGACGCTGAATATCAGTCTCTGTCCAGCACAAAGGGGAAGTACTGATGTTCCCACTCAAGTCTATATCAGGATAAATGGCCTCCAGGAGAAGACAAGGAGGAGGCACAACAAACACATAGTGCAGAAAGAGGTTCATCTTCATTCACTCTTGCACTATCCATCACTTCATGTGACTCCTCAACAAAGGCCCTGAAATCCACACAAGCATCTCTGTAACACAGTGCCAGGGGAATCACGCAGCACAAAGTGACTTCTCAGGTGGGAGCGGGCTGCTGTCAAACAACGCTCTTGTCTTTAACTTGCTCCTCGCTCTCCATCAGAGCAGAATGAAGAAGTGTTCGGCTCTGTCATTTGAGTCTATTGACCTTTGGTGATTCAGCGGCAGGCTGGACCTGAAACAGCAGACAAGAGGTGAAGGGTTTGGGCCTCACCTACACTTCATTGGCAAACACATGCAGCCTGATGACTGACACAGCTCTATAAAGTGCCATTTACCTTGTCAGTGCGGAGATACAACATCCATATGGATGGACACACATCCTCTGTAGGTCAAACATGCTCTGCCTGCAGACTGAGCCGCAAATAACAATCCAATGACTCTCCAAGAAGGATATCATTTGTTTCTAATGTTACACAGCGACAACTTTACAGTACAAGGCCTATGTATGAATTTAATGCAGAAATTATGACTTTGCTTTGTAACGGGTTGGTTTTAAAACCCTTTTCAATCATACATAAAGTCAACATTTATAGTATAATCCTTCTTAAAAAAATAATTGTACTCTTTAACTGATACACATTTGGCACACATAACGATGGATGTATGGTGCACAACACATCGAGCCAAGCCTGGTCTCAGAGGCACAGTACCCAGCAGCACTTGTCATGCTGTCTCTATCACAGTTTCGACCTTGTCTGAGTGGCAATGACAGTCGTCAGGAGCTCCCTTAACTTCCCAGGGACTCAGTAAAAAAAAAATGACAGGTCCCTGCAGAGTCTGAATAAACATTTGCTTCAGCGAAAGTTGTGTGTAATTTGCTCTTTGCCATCTTAACTGTAGTTATTACTATTTTAAATGGATACATCTGTCTATGTGAAGTCTTTCATTACCTCCACTCATTACTAGCGCATCACAGTGCTCCCCAAGGACACGCCTTTACATGCTCATCCGCTGAAATCCACTTTAATGTTCTGAATATGACGCTCGTCTCCAAACAAATTTGTCTGAAGCAATTAAAAAGTATCACCTCGCAAACAGCCCCTCCTAAACGCTGTGTTTTACATCAGCTCTTCTTCTCCTGTCGATGTGCCGCACTGTTTTTGACCTTACTTTAAACAGCGTCTGACATGAATAGATTAAAAGTAATGGCTTAATTTTAATTTGAGACCAGGAATGTGCTTTTTGATTTGTTTACATACTTTAGTTGTGCATTGCCTATGACTTTCCTTTTTTCTTTTTTTTTTTACTTTTAAGTAGATGGTTTCAATAAATCATCAATCGAATAATTGTTGGTAAAATCGAGGTCTACATTCACTCACTGCTTTGTAGTTCTTTTTGTATTTTTTTCTTCTGTTCTATTTAATTTGACATACTTTATTAATCCTGAGGGACATTCCTGTTTACACTCATAGGCCCCAAATATATACACATGCACAAACATGTGACCCAATGGGGGGGTCTGCCTTGCTCATGAGTCCCTTAGTAGTAATTGGGAAGTTACCTTGCAGCTCCCCAGCTACCAGACCAACTTTCATATTTTGGTCTGCACTTGGACTTGAACCAACAACCCTCCTAACCTATTTCTAACCAATGAGGCTTGAGAGCTTCTTATAAGTGTATTCAGTTTGAGTATTTAATGACGTTGAAATACCTTTCGTTTTATTTGTTTCTTAAAGGGATACTTCACCCATTTGCATGAAGCTTTGTATCATTAGAAACATGGTAGCAGTGTTGAATGGTCGTGAATCCAGCCCTCATTTTGCCCTGAGACGAGAAAAATATGTTTTTCTTCGCCTGGAAGTTTTCTTCATGCAATATGACGCTTTTTGCATCACATGAAGAAAACTTTCAAGCAAAGAAAAATACATTTTTCTCGTCTCAGGGCAAAATGAGGGTTGGATTCACGACCATTCAACACTGCTACCGTGTTTCTAATGATACAAAGCGTCATGCAAATGGATGAAGTATCCCTTTAAACTTTAATCCACTAGTGCTTGATCTGCACATATGAAACTTTTCGACAAAAGTCACACATGGTTTGCTAAGACACGTGATATATTAAAGATAAAGTTCAAAGGGTTTGTAAGCGCATACTTGTGAGAACCAAAACTATGAACGTGGATGGACTACATTTAATAGTTCACATTCACAGACTCTGAGTTGGTGCTGATCTTTACCTTCCCTTTTGTAGAGATATCCATGCTTTATGTAATCACAGCTGAAAATCTTCTGAACTGAATGCTGTGTCATCGGATGTCTAGCCAGCGTGCCTCAAACACACTGCCAGGCTCAATAAAATCCAGGTCAACATAAAACCAGGTGAGACTTAGAGTAGGAAGAAAGGTCCTGACTTTTGAAGTGGACAGAAACATGATCTTCTGAGGAATGTAAGCATTTTTCGGCGTTGTGAAAAAATGCAGCTGTTGCTGATGAAATCAGTTGGTTCCAGGCCTCATTTACAGGTCAGAGTTGACTCAAATGACAACTGCATAGCTTATAGTCCCGTGATCCAACATATGACTACACTTAACATAATTACATTTTGAAGGTGCATTTGAGTTCATATTTTCTTTTAAAAGAGTCACTCGAGTACAGCCAAAAGTACCAAATGACTGTGTTTAAAAACTATGAGAGTTGGAAATGATCCGTTGTACCTTTCCCTTGATTTTTGGGGTGAATTACTGACTTCCTAACAAAAATATTTTCCCAGTTTGTCTAATATTGTTTGTGCAGCTGTAATACTGAACTGCACATACCTGCTGGCAAACTGGTTTCATGTCTCCTCTAATCCAGTGTCTCACTGAAGCTATGGGCTGTGACACAGCTTTGATCTGAAACATAGGGCTCATGTGTGCACTGTTAGAGGGTAGAATAAGGTTAGAATGGTTAAGTTGGACCTGTGACGAGAACACACAGTTGCCACACAGTGGTCGATGTGATAAAACCCCATTATGTCTTACAAAATAGCTTCCCTTTCTTTTTTGATCTTTTTGTTTTGTTTAGATTTTTTCCTTTATTTGGAGAGCTTTTTTTTTTTTTTTTCAAACATCGTCAGGATCAAGACATAAACCTGTGAAGGACAGAAAGCTCTGTTCATGGGCCGTCATGCTCCAATAACTGAGCTAAAACAGCACACCAGAAGATCACCTTTTAAGTGAGGCCACACACTTTATAATTTTCACCACAGCAAGGCCCGCAAATGGACAGTAATGTCACCCAAACATTTCGTATCTCTCTATTTCCCTGCCCTTCTTTTGTCTTTTTGGAGTGCATGTGTATTAGAAGCACACATTTGTGCTGGATGGGTCTGTGGGTATTTCAACATATCCGCCAATAACCTCATGCTGTCAAGCAATTGCACCTCATTGGAAAAAGCCTGATGAAATAAATGCTGGCTGCTGACTCCTCCAATTTCACGGCACTCCTCATCGTCACCCCGAGAGCCTTTCCCCAGATTGAGATATTTGCAAACTGTCATCTCCCATAAATAGCTGTCTGCTTGGATGCAGCCGGTGCCCCTCTAACTCAGATTCTGAGCAGCTTTGGTGCTCATCCTTGCTGGTTTGACTATTAAAAATAAGAACTGCAGGAAAACAGCAGTGACAGTATCTGACGAGTGATGAAGCAAAAGCCCTTTTAAACAACACACACGCACTCACATAGCAATGTACATACCCTTTCTTACCTTCATACCTAGCACTGTCACTCACTTACTATGACTCCATATCCGACATGCTGCAATCTTTGAACTCCATTAGTGGAAGCAAATCCCTCCCCTGTCTTTGGGATAAAACAGGCTTTGGCATAGTTCCATGCTGAGATTAAAAGTTGTCATGTCTCGCACAGCCACACAGCTCGGGTAAGTTTTCATGGCTCTTTAGGATGTTATCTGGCAGCTCATTATTTCAGGCATTGGCATCAGATATATGGGAGATAAGAATGAACTAATTTCATGCTTCTCTGGATTACAATGACATTAAAACTTAAATATAACACAATATAACACATAACACATAAAAAGACTTTCTTTGTGTATTTTTTGTCCTTTGACTTTAGCTCCCACTCTCCAAATAACTGGTAGAAATATTAAGATGAGGCCAAAGTTGGGATTTTACTGCTCTATACAGGAACGTACACTGCATGAGTTTAACAGCAGGATTTGTAATAATATGCCTGAAAAAAGGCCATGTTATATTGTATTGTTTATCCTCCGATAGTAACACCTCTCTTTATTGGCAACTCTTCTGGAAACATTATAGCCCACATGGAACTAATGAGAAGACGTGGCAAGGCAAATGTACAGCCAATAATGAATGGACTCCATTTGCCAAAGGAATCCATATGTACCAACAGTGTGAGGCAAATTGAACGTTACAAAAGGATACAAGCGTGTGAACCTTAAAACCCATTTATTTGAGCGCACACTTTCCTGAGTGCCTCATCAGTAAAGGCACGACTGAAGCTGTGCAGAAATGCAACACTGTATGAAACATGGCGTTGGAAGTTAAAAGTGAGGTTAATGAGAGGTTTAACAAAGCGCCGTAGAGCCATGACAAATAAAAAGCAGCTTTAGCAACCATTAAATCGGTTGTTTCGTTCCTGTTTTTTCCTGCCAGTATCTCACTGTTACAACAGGAAATGCAGACAGGCTGTTCACAGGCCTTTATGAGCTTAGTTATTACCACTGCTGGCCCACTTTTAATAGCCATATGATCCACCCAGCACACAATGGGCTGTGCCTGATAATATCATAACCAAGTATTTACCATGGAGCCGTTTAAGATTTCCCAGATAGCGCTGAAACACTAGAGCTGCAAATTTGTTAATATCATTAAAAGATGTTACCAGTAACTGAAGCTGAGAGAATATGATCCCTCAAGGCCTCCGTCTGTGGAAATAATTTATAATGTAACAGCTATAAAACATGTACAAGTTATCAGGTTCAAGACCTGTCCCAGTATCTGAAGGCTCCTGTTACACATGGCACTGCCTTTAATAGAAGTGGTAAAACAATTAAGGGAAATGGATTTTCCACTGTCTGCATGTCAGAAATCAGCCTCCAAAGTCTTTGTCATAAATGATCCAATCAGAGGCACAAGTCTGAGAGAAAAAGTCATAAGAATTTTTGCATTTTCAACAAGGGAAGTAGTCGATTCTTTTTGCAACTTCACTACATGTCTGATGAACCTGTAGGTCATTTATGCTAACACTTCCAGTAAAAACGCAGCAAAACCATTTAAGAGCAATGACAAGCACCAGTTCATTTCAACCTTTAGCCTCTCCTACATTTCTGACACAAGGACCTTATGCCATTAAAATATACCTCAAACTCTGCTATAGAAGCCATAGCTGCACTATCACCATGTGTATGATAGCTATATGTCTAATATATGTCAAATTACCCAAAGCAAATTGAGCATTAAAGCTGGACAGGAGAATGACAAAATGATGGTCATTGCTTTTGCCACAGTGTTTAGCATCTCCTCTATTGTATTCACAGTGGTAATACGATATGTCACACTTGCTAATACAGTTCTGTACGCTGTCATCTGGCCGTAATGCTTATCGGGCAAGTGTTGATAAGTTGGTCTCTTGTCAGGGACAATTACACTGGGATGTGTTATGGTGGCATACGGCGCAACCTGCTATTACTGGTGCAGAGCGATGACATCGTGCAGTCACAAAGTGCCGTCTGGCCTCTTCACCCAACCCAAGGTAAGCAGGTGGCGCTGCACTCAATCTTCCCAACTGCAGGTCCTTGTAGGGCGGGAACTCTTTTTTAGGTTAAAGTTAACATGATTAAAAATTGTTGCTATTCTTTATGTGATAATTGAAATCTAAATGTACTTGGCCTTGTAAAATAAATAAAAACGCAAAGAAAATAAGCATAATCATAGATTCAAAGCTTATCAGTGATTTGTTTAAAATGCAAAGGCATTTTCATTAAGCTCTAAATAACACTGTATATTTCTGCACATTCTCATTTAGAATGCTTATTTCATTGAATGTCCTTGAAAAGCTTGATAATAACATAACTTCATGTTTCTTTGACATGACTGACATGTTCCGTGTTATTTCCTATTGGTTAAAGACATTAATGTACCTTTGCCCTAGATTTGAATAATTGCTCACCTATCAATATTTAAATACATCAAAGGGAATTAATGCATTTCACAAAAGCATTGCACTTGTTTATGTTCTATTGCAAGAATGTATTTACCAGCTTTTCTTATTTTTTGCTACCAGGGTGAAAACATCTGACTATAAGCTGTCAGGTGTACGTTAGAACTTGGAGGGTGTTGGATTGCTTTTGGACCAAGATAGTCAATTCCTGGATTCGGACTTTGTAGTGTTTCCCTTTAAGCTTTGTTTGGTTCAGAAAGAAGACAGTTTCCCAAAATAAAACTCCTCTCAGTGACCTTCCTTTTCCACTGAGTAGAGCAAATCCCCACTCGCTCTGCCAACAAGGACTCATTACTCCCTGTTTTAAAGAGAGCTCTCTGGTCCAGGAGGCCTCATTACAGCTGGAAAAGACACCCATGGGACATGCAAGGGAAACATTGAAGACCCCCCCTTGAGTAATAAGCCTGCAAACTTCTACACAGCACTCAGTGAAGAACTTATAAACTGTAAAGCGAGCAGCCACCCGCTGTTCCATAGGAAAGGTGTCTTTGAGGTGTGCAGATTGTATGGCTCAGTAGTCAGGAGAACTTCCGAATGCTCGCTAACTGATTAGTGCTGCACAACGGTTCAAGACGGCAAAGCAGATACTTTGACACAACTGATGCCTTCACTGTCAAACACAGCTAAGAAGAACACACTTTGAAGCTTTCCTTTTAGCCAAATGTCAACACTAATATGCTGCTTCTGTCCTGTCCCATTGTCAGAATAAATTACCAATTCACTCATTAAATTAGCTTCATTAGTTAGATAATGTCCCTGGTGAAAACAAAGAAAGATGGCTTTGATATCAAATAACTGTATGTGAAAAATAAGTGCTGTCTCTGCATCTGGAACTTCAACTATTGTTGCAACAAGACATTTTAGAAGAAGTTATTTTTAGTCAGTGTCTATCCAGTGACCTTTGTGGGCAGGACTGAAAACACAGCTGCTCATTTCTTTGGACAAAAATGTTATCTGAACTAATAAACTTTGGACGGCAGTTTACTTTAAGAGAAACATTAAGGGACCAAAAAACTCACAATTGAATTTTCCCACATAGTCTTGCAGACGTTTCTGTTTCAATATTGCTGCAAGCTGTGATTCCCACGTGAAAGGCATCGGCGAGCTGCCTCCTCCTGTCACTCACTGCTGAGGACAGAGAGCCCGGTACGTCAAAGTCATGACCCCACGCTCCAGGCGAGTGTATCCACCCACAACAACGCCACAGTGTCAGTTACAAAGTCTGGACTTGATCACCAAACTAAACTCTTTGGGCCGCTTCGCAAAATAAACATACAGCATCTACTTAAAGTTTAAGGAAGTTGACAATTCTATCAGTTTTTCTTGCAAATAACCTCAACCTCTAACTGCAGAAGGAGGGGGGGAAGAGACGTCCTGGTATGTTTACACCTGCTACTTCTTTCCACATGTGTCGGTCGGAAAAGGAAGCTCTTTATATTTAAAATAAGAATTGGACCGTCAACCTGCTAAAAGTTGTAACTCAGAGAGAGTCTTGATCTGATCACTTTTGGATGACTTCAGTGTCTGCAGAGGTCAGCGTTCCCAGCAGTTAACACAGTGGCAGATGGCATCTCCATAAGATTTAGTAACATATGTCAACTGAGGCTCCCTTAAGGGAGTTACCCGGCCCATTTATAGCATCAACTTCAATCTCATCTGGAACAACAAAGAGATGACTATAGCCCACGCTCCCCATGCAAATGCAATGTCTCTTTTTTTCTTCCTTTTATCTCTTATGCTACAGGTTCCTTTGTATTTTATGTTATTCATTTAGCGAACATTCTTTAGTACCATATGATTTAAAGCAACATTGTACATTGTATACTCCAGCATATAATGACTACATGATATTTTTGGCATTGCACAACAGGGTGTTTTGCTCTTTTTCTTATTACCTATACTGCTGTCCTTCAAAAAAAAAAAAAAAAAGAGCACAGTTGAGAAGAGAAAGAAGGTAGAACATTATTGCAGGGAGGATTTCCTAATGATTATTGTACACAGAGACAATGTTAAATAGGCAGTGTCAGCTTTTAAGTACATCAATCATGAATCATTTCACCATTAACAATGTATTACAACAGCTAAATAGCTAACCCTACAAAAAAGAATATTGATTCATTATATGTTACTTCTATTTAAATTTCAAATTAAAGTTGAATGACTTACACACATATCAAACTGATTCAACTACATTTTTCCATTTTACATGTTAAACAGTCACTCAGTTTAAATGAGGTTCATTTACGTTTGGTAATAATTAGTTTATGAAACTGAGCTGTGCTGTGCACATGAATTGAATCCACACATTTCAACAGGTAGCGTTGAGTCATAGGGGACTGTTTATTGACGGGCCTTTATACGTTTGGGTCGTTTTAATTGATCAGCCGCAGAGCTCACAGGCAGCTAGTCACAGGGTGCTGGGAGGCTGCAGGGCAAGGGGAACTTAAGAGCCATTAGGCACAAGTGAGTGCACAATCGTTGATGTGAACAGATTATTGTGGCCGGTCGAGCCTTAAAGAACACTGATCGCAGTGATTATCTTTTCACCGGGAGTGCTCAGAGTGCACTGACACTGGCAGAACATTTAAGACATGTCCAGGATGAAGTGCAACTGGAGAGGGCTCCTCTCACCGGCACGGATCAATGTGCCACGGCCTAACAGTGTAAGCGGCTTACTGTTGACAGAAGGTCATCTTAATTTTCTTAAATTTATTAACCCCATGGGTTGTGTCAGTTACTGTAGGCCAATAGCATCGCAAAACATGCCAAAAGTAACCATAAGTCTTTGCTTTACATCCTCTACCAGAGAAATGTGTTTAAGTTAAGTTGCATATAGCATGTACAATCTGATATGTTAATCCTGTATGAAAATACACAAGTCCTATTTATTTGTTGCAAAGCAGTCTAGATAAGACTGTTACCCTCAAGTAAAAAAAATAACCAAGCTTCTTTAAAAGAAACACACTATAGCCAGCTAAAGCTTATACATATGTTGACGCATGCAACGCTGTTTTTCCCTTCTATATCAATTTAGGCCCAGATGCTCTGAAGGAAAACACTGTGAGTTATTTCTGTAATAAAAAAAAGCTTCTTGTTTGCTGTGCTGTCAGATTTTTTGTTTATCGATACCCATAGCAAATTCTGTTTGAGTGACAGAACATTGCAAAATGCCAAAGTTGGAGGGAGCTTTCAAGTAGAGGGAAATTGAGTATGCAAGACTGACACTGACTGATTTAGCAAATGTCAAGCAGTTATCTTGAGCAACAAGAGCCACAATCATAATCGCAGAGGCTCACTTTCAAGTAGCTGTTGAAAGAGGAGATATTTAAAAAAAAGAAAAAAAAGAAAAGATGTTTCATCTGCTTTCCCCGTTCGGCTGGCATCCATAATTCTGAAGATTTCTGCACTTCTGTTTTCATAATGATAGATATAACCTTGATATTCCAGATTCCTTGAATCACATGACTGGGAAAAAAAAAATATCTGCACAAACTTTGGATGCCGCTGAGAAAAATGTGCACAACACCATTCCTGGTGTATCTGAGCTGTCACCGAGTTGTCAGAGTACAGTGATGCTGACAATTGATTCATGTGCAAATGTCTCCGCTCCTTGCATGGCAGTCAGAGTATATAAAACTCACTTCTCCCTCTGTGAGAATGACAGGATGCAGTGAGTCAAGACAACAAAGCTGTCACAAACAGCTGTCTGCACTGACAATTATCAGATTTATTTATTGACAACGATCGGGCAGAACCACTCCATGAAAAGCATCTCAGGAAGACAGGGACATCCTCTCCTGTTAGACAGGATGGACAACTATGATAATACGCTGCACACTTACACTGATAGGATGCTGTCAATCACCTCCTCTTTGAAAGGCTGCACTCATGGCTGAAAAATTATTTGAGGCACTCGTTCATTACCTTTCACCATCCTCTAAGAGGGAAGAGCTCCCAGTCAAGTCATCGTGAAGCGCCACAGATTGAACTGGGTCACTGAAAAATAATGTTGGGCTAAGTGTATTCTGTGAAAGATCACCCCAATAATGAAGATCTACTGTGTTAAGCACATAATAATAAAAAAGGCTAACACCATTACAGAGCCAGTCTCACCTCGGCGTCATATCTGCTCTCTGAGGACAGCTATACATGCATCTGGAGAAACAGAGAGTGCAGGCCACCGCCCTCAAGTGGCTTATGTACTTCTGGTCACAAATACAGTGCCCTGCAGTTAATTTAATGATCTCTCCATCCAAAACCCCCTCTGAAAGGTGAGCCTCATAATCATTGTAACCCTACTTGTTTGGCGACGAGCAAGGGATGCATGTGACTTGGCTGCGGGGGGCATGTCTTAATCCTAGCGTCTCGATGGCACTCACCTCACGTCTCATCTTCTTCTTTGCTGTGTCCCACTGCTCCCCATTACATAAAGAGGCTGCTCTGTTTGTTCACTGCTGTAAGTGTCACACCTATCCGAAGAAGTTCATTTGTATTACAGGATGCACACAGCATGACCAGGCACTCGCGCCTTATGGGATGGATGTATACTGAGGGCCTCCAGCTGATTTGGGTAACAAGGTTTTCCAAAGAGCAAGTATTTGGCTCGAGCCAGCTCCCAAGCGCTGAATAAGAAGTATGTGATGAATAGTATGATATCCAGTTTTGGCTTTGTGTCATGATGCTCCTGGGGGCAAATCCTACTTGTACAGATAATGTCAAACATTGTCCAATGAGACTGGAATATTGCAGCTAAACATAGAACATGTGACTGTTCAACCCAGATGTCTCATTCTACTAATAATGTTTAGTAAGTGAATAATAGGGAGAGTTTAATAAGGATGTTCTGATCAAGGCACTACTTCCTTAAACATTTACTTTAATTTCTAGTATTTTTCTTGGCAATGCAGTGCAAATACTTTCTGAAATTGGGGGTCAAATTATTCAAATTACAATCATCCAATTCTATCCAAGACTACTGTAAATACAAGTCAAACAATGACAAACAAAGACAGAGATGTGGGATTCAATTCATTTTTACAAATTTGAATCACGCAGTGTATGTAAAATATCTGCTTTTCTCCTGAAAGCCTCTCTCTTTCTTTTTCTCATTTACTTATGCTAGGACATCCACACATAAAGTGTAAATACAAATACACTTGGGTTATAAAGAATGTATAACACTGTATACATATGTATATTGTATAATTATGTTCTTATAATGTATAAATATATAAAGCACTCTGACTTATGGCATTAGTTTAAAACATAGCCCAGCCTAACAGTATTTACAGAGAGATGTCTCTCTGAGCATGTGCAAATGTTATAAATGAACCGTGCAATAATTCAGAACACCAGCCACAGATATATGGAGTCTTTGCCTGCATGTCATTTAGCCCTCCAGCCTGTCACGCTTACAGTATCTACCAGGTTATATTCTCATTCATGTCTAGAGACTGTTATTTCCTCATGGAGAGGCAGATAACTTACCACAGAGCTGAGTGCTGGAAACAACTTTCAAATGTTACGCTGCACCTCCCTCTCAGCTGAAGTGCACGAGTGAGGTCATAATGGCCTGAGAGCAGACAGTAATGCTTTGAAGCCCACATATGAGAAAGAGTGATGCCTGTGGTCTGTGTATGGGCCTTTTTGTGTGTCTGAATAATCCTGTGTGCTCAGAATGCTAATTTACAGTGCTGAAAGTCTAAGTGACATTTTTAATACATATTCCTAGATCACAAGCAGCTGATCCATCCTTACTGTCAAACACACATTCATCTCCACACAAGTGTTTTGAATCTTCCTGTTCCAACATTCACTATCAGAGAGAAAAAGAGCTTTTTGTCAACTTTTTTAATTTCACTTAACGTTTTACAACATTCATTTGAGTTTAAATGAATCATTGTCCAGAAAAATCTTCAGACTGAAAAGCATATTAAAATCTAATGCCACTTTTCGCACAGTTCTGACTCTAAACTAGCTTCAGCTCCAGTGGTGGGCAGGGTTGTGCAGGTCGTTTTATATTTTTCATGCCAGCTCAGCCAGTTTGAAACAGATTAACTTTCCAGCTGGGATTCTATACAGATCTTATGGTAACGGTTAAAGGCAAACTGAGTTAAGTCAGATTTGTCAGTCCCACTCAGTGGATGTAAGGCTTAAGGGCTGCAGCGACGGACAGACTATTAGCTTAATCTCTTCAAAGTTTCATATTTTCTAAACACCTTCCAGCTCCTTGTTGAAGAAAAACTTAGTTCACCCTTTTTTTGAGAGGAAATTCAATTAACTCGATGTGCACCATAGAGCCTTCATAGTGTAACTAAAGAAACTTGCATACAATCCTTTAATGATGTTTACACAACAATACAAAGTGTACGTGACTCTGATATACTACACTCATGCATGTCAAATATTCACAAGGAAAACAAAGTTCAACTAGTATGTTTTTCTATTGTGTTAACTACAGTAAAAGTCACATGGGCATGCATTGGTGTAAATAAATGCAATTGTAAGAAATTTATTTCATCGTAAAGTTTTGGCTCATCCAATACACTCCTCTGTATCAGAGGTGGGACTACCAGGCAGGAGTACTTTAAGCACATGCTAGGTATTAATGATTTAAAAACAGAAGCTGATCACAGTTTTACAGTAAAATGAGATATAATAATAATCAGGATATAATGGAGATTCACGTTTCTAAATCTCAATCAATAGTCAGTAATCACATCCATATCAAAGTCTCTTTAAAAAAAAACATCTGTAGATGAACCAATCTCTTCAGCTGTGAGCGAAGACGATGAAATAAATAAAGCAGCTGTCTAACTTTAAGCAGAAACATCAACAGGCCTACACAGCTCCTGCCAGCAGCTAGCATTAGTCCGGGGCACACAGCACAGAAGCATTGAGTAGTTTACTTTCAGCTCATGATGCTTACTTACAGTTCTCATACAGCTCGTTCATACAGTCCTCTTCTTCCTCCTCCACTTCATGTCCTGTCCTGGAAAACTTTCACGTTAGCGTCCTCATCGCAAATTATCAGTCTGTGTTAGTCGACAAAATCCACGTTTCTGGGCGCTAACATGTAGGTCCACATCAACATCACAAGTAGCTGACCAGCTATAAAAACACAAAGACTTGTTTTAACTTGAACTTTGAATTCATTTAACAAAATTAGTAACTTACTGACTAAATTCTGCTAAGAGAGTATAGTACATTTGTAAAAAAGAAATATCAAACTCTATTGAACAATATGTTAATCTACAATATTAGAGCACAAAATTAGGTCTACTTAAATTATTGTGTTCTATGATATAAGAAATTAAAAATAATTGTAAAAAAAATAGCAGAATACCTTCTAGAAAAATTGAGCAAATTTGTTCACATAGAAAGTTTGTCACTTAGCAATTGTCAGTGATGGTGTGCTATTGCAGTGTTGTCTGATCTTGGCTGAAACAGACAAGATGACAGAAATAATCCAGTCTGTTTTGCGATTTCATCATTAGACTTAGATAGCAAAAACAACCACCACCTAACACACACTAAGTAAGCATGCAAAACAACAGACCCTGGAACTAAAGCACACACATTCCAGCCTTATTGATGGTTTTATCCACACTTGTGCCATTCCTACTTTTACATGACAAATGTTTGACAAATGTTCTTTTCAGTAAGTGTGCCTTCTGCTTTTATTCCCATTTTCCTTTTTCCCTTGCAAAATTGCATCATAATCTCCAGCATTCTGCAGTATACTTATTCAGCCTTATCAAGTTTCAGGTTATTATTTTGTCACATGGTTAAATTCATGTGTAAGAAACACCCCCAGGCCATAGGACATTAGCAGATCACCTTTTTTGCTCCATTCTCTTGGTCATGTACCTTCTTGTACCGTTATTACATGAATGTCAAACAGCAAGATAATACATACAGAACTTGAAAAGAGTTAAAGGACTTACTGCTTTTAATACATTGCACTTCAGTGACTTTCGCCTACAGCTATATGGATTTGTAAACAAATCATTCTCAAATTATGCCGGGACGGCTCATTTTCTTATTGAGTCCCGGGTGCCGCTATTTTAATCATTACCTAATTGTCTGGCTGCTCAATCGACAGCATAGAGGCCTCCCATTCTGATTCTGCTGACTCTGGCAGGGCCTCCAAGATCTGGGTTAACCTTTCGATGTCCATTGACGCTGTGCGGGCTGATGATGATTGATCGAGGTGGCCCTTGCTGTTAGATAATACCTAATCAGCGTTCGGAGTAATTTGTGTAAATGAGACCTCATTATTGATGGTAGGCAACTTTAGGAGCTTTCATGCACGTTGAATCTAAACAGGGATTGGATCAGCAATAAAACTTTGCTTTGTGCCTCCTGTAGCCCCTGCCTGAGATTGAGGGCAACTGGGCTGGATGAACTGTTCATTGGCAAATAAGTGGGAGAAGATGAGTTGACAGTGCACATAGAGAATAAGAATGTACTGCCTACTGTGAACCTACTTCAAGGCTATTATACAGTATATTGAGTGGATTATTCTCAACATTTAATTTGGCCAGTAAGATTAGAATGAAAGACAAAAAATAATAATAACAGCAATATCCTTATTAGACAGTTACTTTCCCCATTACTTGTGGGAGTTTTCTTTTCCATTTACAATCTTCTTAATGCGACTTAGATTTGTCCTGCTTATCTTAATTGAGTTATCTGCAATGAACCAGGGAAAATCATTTTCCTTTACTAAAGACGACTTATTCTCAGAAACCATTCTGTCAGCACACTTCTGAAAGAAGTCCTAGCAGGGTATTGAAAGGATAATAGAGCATGTGGGTGCTTGACAAGCCATCTTTGGTAGAGATTATGAAAAGTAACTATTATATTCAGCTCTTTACAAATTTTCACTTTTGTGCCTAGGGCTGCCAAAAGACAGTCTAATGCCAGCATCTGGACAGCAGGTGTGTGTGTGTGTGTGTGTGTGTGTGTGTGTGTGTGCGTGTGTGTGTGTCATTAAGCAATGGTCATTGCAGTATTTTCAAATCAAAGAGATACTTCAGGAGGTGCAGGGATGTTTGTGGATGGATGGTTGCCCCAAGGACATGGCTTGGTCTCTGCCACTCACACAGCACAAGGCCCGGACTCTGACATGACGACACTGGCCTTTGATGATGATTGATCATGTTGTTTTCTTCATTACTTTAAACCCAATCAGAGCATGCTGTAATTTGAGTAATGACGGCTCATTATTGGCGATTGCAGGGTTTAAGGGCTTCTTTATTTTACCCCACTAGTGGACCCTTTGGGACAGCATTAAAGGATCAATGATTTTCCTCTTTATGCATACACATTGATGGATTGAAAATCCCACATCAACTGTGAAGTTCAAATGGCCTGTCATGTGTGCTGAAGACAGCTTTGGCACTTGAGAACACTTGTTAAAGAGACCAACATTACTTTGAACATTAGAAAAAAAGTATGAAACTTGAAATAAACTAAATTTATTCAGATCAGAAACCAGAGGGCAATTATGCTGACAAAGATTTTCTTCTCCTTGATTTGATCAATGCGTTATGAATCAGATTGGATGTTATGGTGCAAACATTCCTGAATAAATGTGCACATTTTGAGTCTCGTTCCAATAAAAGAAAAAAAAAAGAAACACTAACTAGATATAAGAATATAATATTGATGTACAAGGCGCTTTATTTAAAAGACCTATACTTAATAAGCTTGCACTTAGCCATAAACCATTCAAGTATACTGATTACACAGCGTTGTGGCCTTACTTCTGATTTTTCAATCACAATTAATGTTGTTGTTTTAGCTAAATGTACTACAACTGAAACATGATCTGCTTTGCTGCAGACATGTGCCTTTCATTTTGTCCTCCCTTCTCCATTAAAAATACTATCTCATTGTTGTTTTGTATGCCCAGTGTGAAAGTAGCTCCAGTGGATAACATTACTGTCACGTTTTGCTTCACGGCCTGAAGAGTCAGTAATATTTGAAAAGAAATTTGCATTCTATAATTTTAGTTGAGCCAACCTCTATGTGTGCTTTATGTGTTTAAAGCTGCAACTGTATGATTATAACCTTTGACAAGTATTAGATAGCTGATAATCAGCTATTGATCCCAACCATACAGATGTTGTAAGAGACTAATAAACAAATATCCCAGTTATTTAAATTGTATGCAAAATATGATAGCTTAATTAAAAAAATGTGGTAATTACATCAATGCACCCTTTATGTGTGCACATTCAAAAGAAACACAAACCTGTCTAAATCTGAAGGCTGCAGCTAAACAGGAGTGAAGTAGCAGACAAGTATAAAGGCACGTCTTAATAAAGCAGTTTCTGAACTAGATTGGGATCATATGTTCTTCGATGAGGCGATCTGACCTTTGTAATAAATACTGTGCTGTTGTTTAACAAAACAATCACAGAAAGCAGCATTTCCAATTTCACTTGATGCCAACAATCAATCATATGCCCAAAGATGGGACGTAGCAATAAAGGCAACCTGCAAAACCATTAATGAGCCTTTTCTTGTGCTGAGAGACACAGATGCTGAGAGGGACCAGAGCAAGGGAATTGTAAAGAAAGGTCATGCCACAACTTTACACAGTCTGATCAGAATCAATAGAAAATTCGGAGATAGAATATCAGCAGTCCTGCAGGAATCAAGGGCAGATAGGGTGATTAATCATGCTAACACTCTATTATTACTTCTATTACTCTTAAGGTCACAGCATATGTGCACCGCACACTTTCTCAGAAAAAAATAAATATTGAAATAATTCTCTCTCCTAAGTTTCATGTTTTTCCTTTAAAGTGTTGCACTTCACTTTGATGCGTCCACAATGGCTTTACTATCACACAGTGTTATGAAATTCATTGCATAAAGAATGCTGTGAGAGACATGAAAGAATCTGCAGCAGTGAAGTCTATAACAATTCTTGTTTGTAGCCTTGACAATGTTGATCCTGTTAGGCACTAATGCCCTGAATTAGAGCAGATGAATGGGCCACTCTCCTGGTCATGACAGGGTTTCACTAGCCATCTAGTCTCTCCCTTTTCATCTTATTCCCTTTGGTGGATCCCTGGTCCAAATGTTGTCCCCTTTCTTCTGGTCTCAATTTCTGTTCATCAAAAGAAAGGTGAACATATGTCCAAATCCTGTGGCCTCAGCCGCAACATACTGTGTCATTAGAGCTGAGATGGGAGTGTTCTGCTGTAACAACACACACACAAACACACACTCACACACACCTACTTGTTTAGACTCAAACATAACATAATGGCGTGAAAAAAACACAAAAGTTTACAGCACATATGGAGATATCGTCTCAGCACCTTCACGCACAAGAACAAACACCAACTGGAGACTTACACACATATACAGTGACACGCAAGCACACACACACACACACACAGACACAGACACAGACACACTCACACACACACACACACACACACACACACACACCTACACACACACACACACACACACAGAGGTATTTGATGTTCTCCCCTGTTTGAAGCCAAATTCTTGTTATCACTGTTAGCTCTATACCTTGCTCCATTTCCAGGGTTTTTGAGGACGGTCCAGCACTTTCATGTGAGAGCCACCGTCTATACAGAAGCCAACAGCCTCAGAAGCGGTGACATACTGACTGATGGTTAACATTTTCAAACCCTTGCCTTATATTAAAACATGACAGCTACAACCAAAATACCAGGTGAGTGGAAACCACACACAGGCACTTACTAACAGGCAAAGATGGAGTTATACACACAGGATATACCACTCCTGTTTAAAATTGTTAGCTTATGTTAAGCTTTATGTCATATATCATCACTGTATTAAGTCTCTCATCCCTCTACAGCCCACTTCAACCATACCACCTCGTTTATCCTGCACTAAGGCCCCCCTTATACTATAAAGCTTCCTTGGGTTTCTTGAAAGACGCTTTATAAATCCAAGCTATTATAATTATTATGCTAACTTACAGACAGAGGAGGTCAACATTAGTTATTAAGCCTTGTTGCTGCCACTTCCTGTCTCACACTAGAAGAGGGTTGGTTTTTAAGCAGAAGGGCCTTCAGGAGGGTGACAGTTGCACTTGTGTAAAACGTATGGGGTGTGGGTCTGGGCTCCATGTTCAAGCATGTTCCATTATTATTAGTATTATCATTTTTCACCTCTATAAGGGGCTCTTCTAAGTTCATGCATTTAAATAATGAACAAAGAAGAAAATTAATCACAGAATGATTAACCATGCTTAAAGAAAGTGTTAATGAGAAATCAATAAGTGTAAAAATGATCACCATTGTGTCACCATTATATATATATATATATATATATATATATATATATATATATATATATATATATATATATATATATATATGTTCTACATGTTGAGAAATATAATTACTGCTATATCATGGATACACCAATCTCACTTTTTCAGTTATATTCAGTAGTCTCTTACTGACTCAAACTATGAAATAGTTTTTGCATTTAACTTATCACAGACTGAAATTTAATGGTGTTTTTTTCCCCTTTAAAAAAAAAAAAAATCAAATTGTTGCACTTAATCAACCTGGGTGGAAACAAAAATGGCAACTTACTTTAATTCCATCATCCTCTGAGAAAACATGGTTGAACATGTATTCTCTGAATATTTGTTAACCCAGGACTCTGAGTGAAAAAAATGTATTAAAGCTGAATAAAGGAAGCAGCTAATATGATACATCTTCCATTTTTGATTTCAAAGTAAGCTCTGTCAAGATGGTTTATAATTAGTAAACACTGTGAATTGGTGATGAAGCTGAACCTATGCAAATGCAATTTATCTTGGCAGACAAATCCACATATTAAGACCATTCTAGTGAAAACGATTTTTTTTTTTTTTAATTTTTGTGAGTGCGTGTGTGAAATTTTTCTAAAACTTAAGCCAGCAGTTTACACCTCTCTTTATGACAGGATAGTTTCAATCTCACAGGATGATGGAACAATTTTTTGGCTGTTTGAATATGGACGGCTTGCACCCACACAGGAAGGCAAAAGATGAAAAATGGATTTTGTCCATGCCAGATCTATGCCGTCTTCCAAATAGTTCAGATCATTCAATGAACATCAAAATCAGGTTCATTTCTCATTATATGGACAGATTGAACATCAGCCATTGAACTTGAATCATCAAGGAAAAAATGTTTTGTATGGTATGGTATTGTATTGCAATAAATACATACATATATATATATATATATATTACAGAGATCTGTTTATTCCTAACATTTCTGATGTATTTAGTCATCAAAAAAACTAAATGAATTGGTAAGATAGAAAATAGTGTGGTTCATTCATAAAGAGACAGATAGAAATAGAGAGAGAGAGGGCAGGGTGAGGGTTGAGGGTGCACTTAACTCTATTGTTCGAACAATGTTCATTTCCTTTTTGAACACATATTTGATTTACTATTTGGCAGGATTTCAATGCACTTTTACCCTCCATTTTCAGCAGAGGAGGAGTTAGTTGACACTCTCGATTCAGAACTCCACCAAAAGCTGACGCGATCCCTGGAGAATCTCTCATTCATTCAACATTCCCATCAGCCCATTAGACTGGCCATCAGCCAACTAACTGCTTCCTATTTCTAGAAGACACCTTTTTCATCCTCAGTATAATTCAGTTGTTTGAGAAACTTCCAACAGGAAAAGGCAGTAGATTACTTTAGCCCAAGGATTCTCATGCATTTAACAAACTGAACCAAATATCAGGAGAATGGTGGTGCATTTACTCCTGCAATTCATCGCCCACTCAAAAAACTTGGGAAAGGATTGGATTGAGATCTGAATCTATGGCAAAAGTGCCTGGATATGCAGGGTAAGTGAAAAAGTAAAGGGTCAACACGTGTAATTGGATTTCACAGATGCACCATTTCCACTGAATACTGTAAGTGCTTCACTGGGATAGCAGATACCTTCTTTATGTTACTAGAATAGAATAGAAGTTATTTTCCAATAAACAATTTCTAATGACTGCAAGTAAAATATCCATTATTATTATAGAAACATTTGTCATCATTTCAGAAACTGTTACATTTTTAAACAGAACATTGGAAGACGATGGTTTTGTCTTATGTCTTATAATGTGTCTTATAATGTGTTTCACATTAAATGGATTTTGCAGATGTGTTATCCTTTTATAATACTATTTCACTACTGTATGCACTGTTCTTGTAAACCAGTAGGTAGTATACATGCTGCATATTAGCCAAATTAAAGTCGAGAAGGTAAAAACAGAGGAACAGAATTGTGTTCTTATACATGTAGAGTATAAATTATGTCCGGTCTTGCAAGCTTGATGCCACCGTCGAACAGCTAGTCAATGGAGAGGGCAGGGAGAAGCAATGGAGCGAAGTAATGTGTAATCTTACTACTCAATGGGCTGTGCCCAGCAACGGGCCTCTGAATGCTGGAAGTGTCAGAGAGATAAATAGCAGAGTGTCCCCCTCGAAAAACATGATTAATACCCCGCCTGGTGACGCTGCTGAAGATGAAGTGGGAGCAGCTGGCTCAGGCAGCGTAGGCACGCAGGGAGAGGTGGGAGGGGGGACCGGAGCGAGAGCAGCAGAGCAGAGAGGGCAAAGAGTAGGACACACTGGCAGCTAGGGGAAAGGAAGGCAAGGCAAGGGCAATCTGGGCCACTGTAGGCAACGGGACCCCTACCTCCCTTCATCTCCCTGTGTATACAGCCCCATATTCCTTTTTTCACTTTTTTTCGTCATGGTCTAGCACTTAAATAATAACTACTCACTTCCTGTTTGTATAAATAAACACAGGCCTTAATGTCTCTACAGAGTAACAGCCTGTGTCCTCTAATCATAGACATCTAACAGGAAATAAAGGCCACCAGGAAATTCCACATACTTAATTACATAGCCCAATAGTTAATAACCTTACCATTTATGACATCCGCAATAAAACGGAAGTGACATTAATATGTGGCTCTTAACCATTTTCAAGAGTGTTGTTAACATGAGTGTGCACAGAGGTTAGATAAGCATGAGGAGATGATGAACTGTAGAGCCCATTGCACTTCCTTAATGCTGGTTTCTATTTGAAAATGTTCACTGTTAGATATGAAATGAAAGCTTTTTTATAGCATTGTGATTGCTCAGCTGACACCTCTCAATCATTTCTCCATAGGCTATATAGAAAGTTTTGTCGGTCAGTAAAAAGAAATGCTGTCACAGTGAAGTACAGTGTCCCCTGCTGAGTGTGGCATGTTTTGTGGAAACATTTGAAACTCCTGAAACATTGTACAGGGCACATGAAGTTATTGGGTCTGCTCTGTTGTGTAAGTAAACATGTCGAGGGGTGGGCTACTTTTTCATGGTTCAGGGGCCCCAACCCTCCCCTCAAACAATTAACTTTTCCTGTGTAATGAGATGATTGATATGCTGGAAGTGTGTGCTTTAAGGAGATATTAATCATTCCCTCTGGTAATTTTAATCATGCGTTCCATCATCCCCAGCTGCTGAGGATCACCTTCCTAGCAAACAAAGGGCGGCCACGCCACTTGCATAGTCATTCTGTTCTAGTTTAACTTTATTTTATGCTGGTTCCTCCCATCTGTTCGCACAAGCCTCCACAGCCCACGTTGCACACTGACAAGCTGGGGAAGCAGTGTGTGGGTGGGTGATTGTATGAGTGTGTGTGTGTGTGTGTGTGTGTGTTTGTGTGTGTACGTGTGTACGTGTGTGCATGTTTGTGCATGTATGTGTGTAAACTTTAGAAACACAGGCATCTTTGAAATGGTAAATCTAGTCCTCCAGGTCCATGACTAGTTGGTACACCACCACCAGCCACCTCCACTAACACGTACAGCAATGCACACAAACAGTGGAAACACTCACAAACACACAGTCTCAAATACAAACAATGGTTACACACACACATGCAGAAAAACATACACAAACACATATATACGTGTAAACCACATGGTGTGGTGCAATATGTCAGAGCAAGGCATAATTTGGCATTTGAACCAGCCACTATTATTGGAAGTATGAAGAAATGCTGCAGGGGAGATTTTCTTCGATGACAAACAACTTGGAAACTCATTCTCTCCCTTGACTGCCTTGAAAGTCAAAGAGACTTACATATTCCCAAAACACTGATTAGTTCATGTTGAGCGCCTCCATTGTGTTGTACTGTACCTCTGCGTTGTTGTTCCATGATTTTTCCTCAGGCTACGGAAGATTTGGAAGGGTATTCTACAATCAAAGGCATTTCTCCTATGACTTTTATTCAGCTGCTGTTTTGTCATAGTCAAGGCCACAGGGAAGCTTGTGGTGACCCAGCCGTGCTTTATAAAACACAAAAGACAAGCATTCTGACTACACAAAAGCTAAGCTTCATCTGTGGGAAAGATAGAAACGGAGCGTTTCCTGGAGATAAAATAGAAAAATCCACTCATGAATCTCATATTTTGTACTTGAGGTAGTGAACAAAAGACGTGAAAAAATAGAATACTAGTTCTCTAACCAGCAGCAGCTCCAAACTTCCTCTTGACAAGTGCTATAAACGCACACTTAATCATGCACAGAATTAATGACAACCAGCTGACAGATATTCCATCATCAATGCAGAAGTTTTTGAAAGTTATTGAAGGGGGCTTGCCTGGTTGTGCACAGATTAGTATTGCTTGCATGCAGTCAGAGGCCAATGCAAAGTAGTTAGATTAATCCCCAGGACGAATTGATAGGACACATCCCTAAATACTCTGAGCTTCGTTGCTTCTAAAACCCATTAATTGTACCCCATATGAAAAAAAGTAATTTAATTTTACATGAAGTCCAGCCTCATCTGTTATCTGTGGCACACTTCTGCAGAGTACATAAAAGGTAATGGAGGTTTTCAGGGGCAATTCCCCACTTATTATCTAATAGTGATGAATGAATCTGCCGGGAAGTGACAGGTGTTTGTCTGTGGAATAACATCTATTTGCAACTTTACCAAAAATCAGTTCTTTTTCACCTGAAGGGCATAAAGAAACTTTGGGGAACATCAAGAAATTCATTCTTAGGACTGAAGATTTTACTAAAATATCTAGACTTTGAATTATTTTTATTTTTTTTTAAAAGTTCACTAGTGTGTTGTTCCAGGTGTATTTCTTATAGCCCACAGGGCACACATATTATTTCAAATGGTCTTCTTTATTTAAACAAGGGAACAGCTTGTTAGTACATAACATCTCATACATTCAAAAGTATTTCTCAATTTATTATGACTTCATGCTTCACACATCTAAATAGTGTTGATTGAGTGAAGCACCTTACAGCAACTGTTTTGTGAAGGGTGCTTACAAAGAAAAGCAGCCCTCATTATTTCCACCTTGCTTTACCCTGGCACTCCTGCTCCACCGCATGACTAAAAGACAATTAATCCTAATAATCAGGGCCTTAGCCACCATTCCTCATTCTGGCAGGCCTCTTTTTCCATAGGGGCACAGAGGGAGTGTCTGAGCCATGGATCTCTGCAGCACAGATGAACCTCTTACAGATGTTGAGTGAGCAACCTGGTTAATCGCTTAGCCATCTTGTGGCCTTCGCATATGTATAAAAATGAAAAACTGAAGGTGGTATTTTATCATGTCATGTCTGCAGCTAAATGAGAGACTAGCTGGCCGTGTTATTTATATGTTTAGTTGGTTGTTCAATGCAATGTCTAACTAACTGCAACAATATTAAGAAATACATAACAACGTGGGTGCTGGTTAACACTTGCTATAAGGCATTGGTCCAACATGTCTGCACTGTTAATTTAAGCCTCAGATCACATGATGTATATGTTTAATTAAAACATTATCATGTCTACTGAGGCAACAACTTTAAAAATAAGTCGAAACATGCACGTTACTTACAAACGTGCACGTAGTAAGTAAGTGCATAGTAAGTGTTGCTGAAACACAGTGACAACCCTTTCATATCACAGCAAAAAGGCTCTGATGCAATGTTTGACTTATCAGCATGGGGACCTAATCTTCTCAAATTAGTGCCCAAATGTTTGGTGAGTGCTACAGGCCCTGTGTGTGGAAGCAGAGGGAGTGCTATGACCGCAAAAGACAGGAGGCCCAGGCAAACAAGCAGATGCTAAGGGGCTGCTTTAGATGAGGATGAAGAAAATCACCATCACAATGCACCAATTATGGCAAGTCTCAAATTCACTAGGCTGGAGCACAGTGTGTTCTCACAGCGTCTCAGCAGCACTCACAGCATCCCACACAACAAGCTCATTAGGCCAGCACACATCCTCCCTCTGATTTAGGCTGGAGGAATTAATGCAACAGCACCTGGTCTCTCCCAGCCATCCATCCTGCCACATACAGGCGGCTGCGCTCAGGTTATGCATTATCTTCTTTAAAAGCGTGAAATGTGGCTCCCTGTTCAGTTTTAAAGCTACACCTCTCTTTTTCTTGAGTGCTATGTGAGGGGCAGGCATATTAATCACACTCACAGCCACTAATGCTAACAATCAGTCAACACTGTTGGCCAGGCTCTCCATCTCTGGTGACAGCCAGGTTTGTCCTGAGGCCTGCTGATTCGTCCTGCTAGGTCTGCCTTGAGGACAAAATACAAGACACGAGCAGCCTTTCTCTCAAGCAATTCCTGCATATAAAAACTTTTTTTTTTTTTTTTTTTAGGCAATGTAACAACAACAATCCCTTTAATTCCTTAAAAATAAGATCCATTAAATGAAATAGAGCACATCCCCAAGCCAAATCCAGTTTGGGATAAACTAATTTGTAATTGGAGGGATTTTCTACAGCATGGATACAACATATGTCAAACAGTCAAGTTTTGATAAACTAACAGCTGGCTGGTTCAACTGAGAGGAAACTGCCTACTGAGCAAGAATGAACTCTCCCTGAGTGTCATCCGCCAGCAGCATGAGGCAAAACCAGCATGGTTGGATTCATACTGTACACCAAGAATACGGCTGCTCTTGTCAACTTCACGCTGACAAGTGCAACATTGACACAAATTAATACAAAACCTTCAGAACTAATTTGATACTGAGCTTCAGCTTCATAAAAAAAACAAGAAATTCATATTGTGTGCGTGTATGTCAGGATGCATGTTCTGTTTCTTATTTTGTCCCATTGCTGAGGAAAAATATGCTAATTATTGGGCTTCAGGTAGCGTAAAATGTACAGCTGTGATGACTGTCAGTGCTCGATGGACTATTGAGTTGGTGTGCATCTTGATAGTGGGTGGTATCTCTCTCTCTCATCCAAGGAATCACCCAGTGGCATTGCTGTCTTCTGCCAACGTCAATCAGCAGGTTCCTTTCAAAACATAAGGGAATCAAACTTTACCTGAACTGTTCCTTCATTATGTCAGTACAAACACATTATTGCAGGTTGACCTCTACTGAATGGTTTCCAGAAAAGGAGAATATGCCAGTCAGTGCGTTAGTTTGTTGTGGGTGTGTCTAATGCTTGTATTGTAGATCACCTCACCTTCAACCGTTAATAGCCAGCTGGCAACGACAGGCCATGCAATGCACTTATAAGTGGGGTCTGCTTGCACCAGCTGTGCGCTGTATTCCACTGCTCAACATGACTGTGTACCACAAGTTAACACTATATTTGTTAATAAAAATGCTTCTCCGTAGAGATGTTGAGCCAGATTGTTGGATCTTGGGAACAAACTTTATCTACCAGCTTGACGTCGACTTTGATTGCTTAATTTGTGAAGACTTCCAGATGTTTGAGTGTACACTCCAGGGATTGCGGCTACCAGCGCTGACAGCATTTGGAGCCATGTTCTGTCATGGGGTAAAGTAAATAAACACTTAGGGTAACATAAAAGACATGTTATTAGAAATGTGTTTTGTAATAAATTATGATTCGTATTAACCACTTGTCTGTTAGAGAGAGGAATTCTTGCTAAACCTTTTTAAATATTATTCTAACAGTTCATTGTTTCAAGTCTTTACTGCAAGAATTAATGATCACAGTTTCATAGGTTTTGATATAAAATGTTGCACACAATGTTCTAAAAGTAAACTCCTCCCTAAACTTACAATACTGATATACTACTGTAACTTGTGAAATAATCTCACATCCTACTCACAGTGAAATGACTACTTAATCCTGTGGAAATAAAAAAATCACTTGTTTCTTCAAAAACTTTCACATTCACTTGTTGACTTTGACTTTGCGGTTATAGCTAGCTTGTCATGCTGCTAACACACTGTTAAATTATATTAATTGCATCTTAACAAGATCCAATTTTATTGATGTAGATCATTCCAACATATTCTTAGTTTGATGGATTTAATTGTATTTAAAATACATAGTTATTATATATTTATAGCTCTAAATTAATTGCCAACAAAACAGTAGTGAGATGAGATTCAACTTTATCTCATCTTAGTACTGTTTTGTTACCAAATAATTTAGAACTATACATATATAATAACGAACTCTGTCTTTTAAATACAAACAAACAAAACAGTAGTGACTAAGTTCATAGTTAAAAATGTAATTAAAATATATATATTTTAATTATTTAAGGTAGAAAAGTTTAGTCCTTCGACTGAGTTTTTCTGAAGAGGTTCGAACTTTGTAAATATTAGGAAGTCTTTCTGTCAGAGTTGCTTGTGATTTACTTGCTTAGCCTTGCTTAGTTTTCTTAGTTGCTTACAGCAGTCATTTCATTGATGACATTATTTTTTTCTCTTTAGCACTCGGAGATTTTTTTTGCAAAACTGTGAAGTGCATTATAAATTCAATGTATTATTATTACCTGCAGAGGCCAAAAGGGGGCGCTCTAAGCCACAATACTTTATTCTTGATGACAATACGAGACATGGAGCATCATGTCTGAACATCCATATGACCTTTTCTTCCGTAAATGAATATTTAAGGAAAGTTGAGGATTTTAAAACTGTTTTCTTTAAAAAAAAAAAAAAGAAGAAAAAAAACTTGCCCTAACAAAGCATCAATATTCTACAGTAGCTATAGAACGTGAAATGTGCATCTATTTATCAGGTATAAAGATGAATGTCAAACTGACCAGACCTCAACAACACATGAACATTACCCATGAATTTGTTGATTGGTCACGTCCGCTGACAGAAAAGTATGACTTGAGTGCTTTGCTGCAGAGCATGCTGCTACTGACATAGAAAACAAAAAGGAAGCGTGGCCTGCACTAGACCTATCGCTGCTGCTTTGTAATGTCACGCGTTTGATGTTGTTGGATGGAACTGAAGTCAAGCTGTTTCCTTCACTGCTTGAAAATGTCTTTCGGGTGTTCCCTTTTTGAGAAAGGATTTCCAACACGATGTTCTCACTGCCACTGCTATACCATGACAGTCTCCTATGTAACAATGCCAATGTTTTCCCAATCTGGAAGAGTGGAGGGTGGGGAAAATGTATGAAAAGGTATTCTCTATAGAAACAATAATCAGACTTTTATTTCAAAAAGCAAAGCAGATGCATGCCATTTGGGAAGCATTACCTTGCTACTTTAGCTTAGCTAGCTTAGCTTCAGCAACTTTGCAATAGTGGCTTGCTACATCTGAGTTATGTTCTTTTACTCTTTTCTATCTTATTGTGATGGCTGCTTTTGAACAGATGTATACAGATAAACTTTCATTATCCCTTTAATGGGGCTACTTAGCCTGCAAGGGTCCTTTAGCTTACCATTTGTCCCTGTCTCTGCAATCTGTTAGTGTATCATCATTGTAGAAACACTCCTTTTTAAGAGATTTAGCAATGTCCCAAAGCTACGTCATGGCTCGGACCACAGTAGGAGTCAGGAATGTTTGTCTACATGAGCCAACCACTATTACAACAAGGAAAGAGAGGATATTCTGACTACAGAGCACCATTAGTGGTTTTAGACAATAATCAGCCACCACAATAATTGACAACCATTGTTTTATAACATTATCATACGTTTCACCTCTATCACATAATGTATTTCAACTATCTTATAGTTTCATCAAGGTTGAATCCTTGCTTTAGAAGTTACTTTGTATGGCTCATTCTCTATATGCTCTCAACATGATGTCATATTATGGGTGCTGAATGCATTAAGTGTTTGTCACACATGTTATGGTCCAGTTCAGAGTTCACTGAAGATCTATGTGCCATTGATCATCATAGAGTTCAGCTACATTGAGTCACACTTGCTGAGTCAAAGTGCACAACAGGGAGATGTTAGGGGACAAAATAAGCTAAAAAAAAAAGAAAGAAAAGGAATGGGGCGAGAATGTAAAACAGAGCATATGTAGTTGAGCAGGGTTGAAATTCACTTGGCTGATTCTGCTGCCCGAGGGAGAGCTAACACTAAAATGCTCTTTGACCATGAAATGGCCCTGACTGGTAATGGTGGTTAATGGCTGTGTGGTGCAGTGGTGCTGAGGCTAGGCAGGAGGGAGACCTAACAGGGGCATCCTGCCTGCTCCAGTAGGCTCTATCCAATAAAGAAGAAGGGCAAGGTGGGGTTAATAATGATGTTTTGCTAGAAAGTATAAATGTAATGTGCTATTTTCAGAAAACTCTTTGTGTAATGGGTAAATTTAGAGTATTCATGAAAAGGCGAAATCCTTTTTAGGTTGACAATACTGGTAATAATAATGATAATACATAGCCTACATGTATTTATATGTGTGTTCTTTTTCTTATTATTTTACTTAGAAGCGCGCGCACACACACACGCACACACACCTACACACACACACACACACACACACACACACACACACACAGGGAGGTAAGCCGTATTATGTTGAAACATGAATTACACCAAGAAAAGAAAAAGACATGAAAAGATGGAAAACAATTTTGTCACAAACGTGTTTGAAGAATGGTAAACATAACAGCGAAATGTGACTTATTATTTCATACCAAATAAATACACAAGTACGTTTATAGCTATTTCCATAATATTCAATAAAGTACTATTTACTGTAGTAAAGTACTATACACTATTTATGAACATCAACTTTTCTTTACACTTATTAGAATATATTGAGATTAGTTGACCTTCAGATAAGGGCATATTTTACCCTTTTTCCCTACACCTTATGACATCTGAATTAGAGTTGATGCATCTTGATCCTTGTGACCAGCAATGGAAGTCATGCCACTGACTGTTAACATAGGGTTACGGTCACTGCATGGTTTCACCAATATGGCCTCCAGCTGAAATGTTGAAAGAGCAAAACCTACAGGCAAAATGTGGGTATCAAGACCTGAACAAAGCCGTGGCATATTATGGGCCGAACATGGCCAGACGAGGTTAATGTTTGAAAGCCATATGGCCATACAGCCTGTGACAGGACGGGGTTGATGCAGGTATTGTAGCCTAAAAGTGTCACTTTTTAAAGGTCATTATAAAGAGACACGACATTACACCACCAGGTCTTTCAGTGCAAACCCTGCCTCTGAAAGATGGACATTTCAGATACTTTATAATAGGATCAAACATACTGTACATTTCGTAGAACATCAATTATGGAAAGGAGGACAAGAAAAGAAAAGGAATCCCAAAAGATGTGAATGCCTTGGTTTTGAAACATTGATTGATTTAACCAGCTTTTTGTAAATTTTATTCATCTGAATTTTGCTTTGTAAAGAACAGATTTTGGGCTGTGTGACAGTACTATTGTCTATTATGCCATTCCTTTATTATCATATAGTGTTATCAGGTCACTACCTGGAGCTCCATAAACAGAACATTGTGCTATGTCTTAACTAACAACTGTCGCAAAGGCCTTCACTTTCATACTAATCTTACTCTGTTACTTAAGTTATTACACCTTTTTTTATGTCTCTTGTGTTCCATTTATATTTGATGTCCTTTGCTGAACCCTTTTCTAAATTTGCCACAGGATTGAGAAACTTCTAGCCTATCTTATGTTAAGGTTTAAGAGGTTAAAAAAGAGCATCAGGAACTAATGCTAAGTTTATAACTCACCCTGGGTACAAGTCATCTATGGCCGATTAAAAAATGTTGATTATAACACTAAAACCATTCACATATGCCAGAAGACGAGACATGTTATTTTAACTTTAGGAGTTTAGGAGTAACAGTTTTGCTTAACTTTTTGTGACAAAAACTTTATGTGATCAAAAATGATTCACACTCCTTTCAATTACTCCACTACTCCTCGTAAAAAGCTTCCCAAACTTTTAAACTTTAGATTTGGAATAATCCTACTACCATATAGTTTATCTTTAATGTACATTAGTTTTGCTACAAATGTTAACAAAGAGATGGAGAAGCATCCAAAATAGTTCACAGTGTTTGTTTCACTTGCTTCCTATGTGAGTATTACAATTCTGGACTCACTACAAAGACAATACAGTTTCACCAAATATATTGTGGTTTGAAAAAAAAAACCTGTCTTTAAAACCCATAGAGGTGCACACAAGACATATATAACACACTTCAGGCACTAAGTCACACTGATTGTGGGGGAAATTCCGTTTTAATCCCATTTGACGATGAGTTGTGATAAGGAACTGTGTCGTCAGCTGGGGCATAGACAGCGAGGGAAGACAGAGACAACTGAGGGTTAAGCTGCAAATGTCTTCTGACAAAGCTTGTCTGAGAAAGCTTTAGTGGACAAAGTGACAAGTGAAATATGGGGTCATCTATCAGTCATTCATCAATGAACCCATCCTGTCATCATTTGAATTTTGAGCACTAGGCAATATTAACCTTTATAACCTCGAGTCACACAGGACAGCTTGCCAGTGCCTGAGACTGACAGGCACAGTATCAGAGTAACTGTTGGGTGTCACTGTAATAAATGCTTTCAGTCACATATAGCTATGGATGAAATGGTAGCAGCATGCTGATAGGCACTTGAGGAGCTCTTCATAAAAGTCTTATCCTAACTGCTTTACAGCATGGTTGCATGAAGCCTCTACAAACATAAAATTTAAGTACTATTTTTCGCGGGGATGTTTTAGAACAATTACTGATTTGTGTCTCATATGCTGCTTGTCCTTTTGTGCTCTAACAGAAAGTTCTGCCAAGAAAAGCTGCCAGGGGCAACACCAAGGCTCAGGGCTATTAAAACAAATCGTTATGAGTATAGAGAGAGAAATGTGGCCGTGATGTATAGAGGGGTTCTTCAGTGACCTCTGAAGCCCTTAAAGTTCACTGGTCTTAAGTAAGTCTAAGATAAAGTTACATCCAGTGGGACCCAAGCAAGATCCACTTTCTGCACTGCCTTGTGGGAAAGACGTGTGTTGACAAAGATTCGTGACTCTAACACTATACAATATTAGGAATGATACATGATCTCTACAAAGCGAAAGATGGTTATCTCAAGACACATCGGGGGGAAAAAAGTGCCAATCTAGACCACAATCTGTGTTATTTAAGAACCAGCATTAATCCACCAGGAGCACACCATTAAGCAACATTTAGCAAAGTTACAGTGTTAAGAAAAAGATGCCTTTTAGCAGGCAGAAAACTCAAACAGAACCAAACTTACGTTGAACAGCCATCTGCCAGATCATCTGATCAGCAGCCTCTGCATATAAATGATAGTTTTATCATGTTTGCATACAATGCAAAGGTTTAAATGGGGGCTTTCTTTCCCCTACTGAATTTAGCTGGATTATATTCTCTGTTAGTAATTTAGTCCCTTTGGAGAGAGAAATTAACCCAGATTTCCATATCAAAGCATTATGAATTGAGTCCATTTTCCCTGCCCTCCCGTTCTGGTGCACAGAGAGAGTGTGTAGAAGTAGCCTGCAGTGTTATGCAGGCCGTACTGGTCTCCTTTCTTACAGGAGCAACACTTGAACAGAGAGAATCAGCAGCTTTCTACTGAAGCGAAGAATGAGATCACTGGGCTTTTTGTGCAAGGTCAACTTCCAGGCAAGACACATCGTGTTTAAAATTCCGTCCTATCCTCGCCTAGCACTTGAAACACACTGTGCCAGCCGGGGAACCTGCTTGCCATTATGCAAAGAGGCGGCAGGCTTAAAGTAAATACGTAATCTTAATGAATGCTGAGATCTGTGGAGGTGGGAGTGAGGGGAGCCCAAGTCAAGTAAAGAAGGGTCAGAAACACAGGGGGAATAATCCTGTGTCAACAAGACACAGCGAGCTCGCTCTATCCCAATGTGTACAGTGAGTACAGTAAACTTGACTCAAAACTTTCTTGTTGGTTTTTTCTGCCTAGAAAATCAAGATAGACTTCCATGAGAACATTTTATGAAATACTCAATCTTTCATGGAGGTTTAATAATTGAGAACATACTCTCGATACCGATAAGTTGTATAATAATTGAGCAGTGTCATTGATGCTAATGAGGTATGGTTATTGTGTTTTTAACTACTAAATATAATGTTTTCAGGGTACAATTACAGACTTTTCCATGTAAAAAAAGACAGGATTTGCTTTTGCTTTTAAAAAACATCATTACATTAGAATTTTGGACTTATACATTGTGACCTGGGTCATTGGCCACAACTTGTCTCTGAAACATAAATTTAAAACAAAAGGACAGCCATTAGATGACATGTCACACAATATAGGGGTCTTGTTCTGGCCCTGTGCCTGCTGGCTGTGTCCTTTGCTTTGCCCACTTTGCTCTGCGAGACTGCCAGGACATTGAGCCTGACACATCAGAACTGCTGCTCTCTTGGTGCCCTCTTTCATTCGCACTATCACAGAGTCAAAGCCTGCAGAGACGAAGCTGTCCAGAGACTGAGCCCTGCTGGGTTTGACTGGGCCAAGATCCGATCAAGCCTGGAGGAGAGGGTCATCCTCTTCCCTGACTTCTACTTGCTATGATCTCTGAACCGATTCTAAAAAGGCCTCTGACTTGATTTGAGCAGACAGTCCCCCTTGAAAGCTGCCTTTGGTTTGGCTTCTGTAGCCTGGAATGGGAAGAGCGGGGTCAGGCTACACACAGGCAGAAGAAAGCTCAAGCAAAGGCAGTGTGAGGGGGGGGAAGAGCTGATAGCCATGCTCCAGGTGCAGATGGCACACTGTTTTATGCGTGGCCTCAATGGATTATGTCAGCCAAGCTACTGGAGGCTTATAATATGGAGAGATCACACAAAAACATTGTCAACCAAAATTCAAAGATTCATTAACAAAGGTCATCTCCATGACAGCCAATGCCTAATAGATGGCCAAGACTCCTGAAGTCACCATGAAGACAAAAACAGGCTGCATAAAGAAGCCTTGAAAAGGGGATGGAGATCATTATGTTACAGTCTCACAAAAGGATTGTACAGTAGATAAAAATGCATTCATACAGGATTTTGTTGACAGACCCTCATTTACATGACATTTAAGTAAGTCACTTAAGTTTCCAAATGAAGAACTTTACCTTACAACTCACAAAACAACAGACATTTACTTGGTCAAAACAAAAAAACAAAAAATAGAATAAAAATCATACAATAAAATCATGACCACTGTACAAGAATACTTTTTTCCAGGGTCCAATTATTAGCTTAGTAATACACTTGTTTGTGCATATTGTGATGATATGATCAAGGCCGACACTGGCCCTAAGGAGCCAATGCTGCAGCAACCCTGAAAACCAATAATGGTCAAAGGTCAGGGGAGGGGAAGCAAAGATCCAAGTCCCATCCTATTGTGTGACATGTTTCCTTCGCCTGCTCGCCCCAAAGGCTTAGTGTCAGTGTTAACACTTCAAACACTCAATATCTTCACAAAACACAAAGGACACAACTGCTTGCCATCCACATCGTTTCTTCCAGGAACAGAGATATGGATCCTTCCCAAAGGTCACTGCCAGCTGAAGTTTTAATGATTAATCCACGCTTTGTTGTTTGACTTTTTTCCTTAAGCAAAACTTACTTTAAGGTGCAAATTGAGTACTCTGTTTAATATTATTGAATACAATATAACCAGATTTTATAATGTCAACTTTAAATTGTAATGGGTGGTCATTTTCTTTCAAATACAACTTTAGAATTTAAAGGTGGATAAACAAAATCAAATGTCATTGAGGAAAAAATATCTCATCCCACATGAAAAAGACATACAGAGATGCATTTAGTAATATTAATGTTGCAAATAAACAACTCAAAAAGTAATATTGTATAAATCTGCAGAGGACATATTTAGACAGTGAATATAATAAGTTTATCACACATATACCCTTACTGTAAGTTAATTTTTCAAAGTATATGAGTAACATCTTATTCAGGAACTTTCCATATCCTGCTGCTTTTGAACCCATGACTACTGTGCCTGCAAGCATTTCACAAACACGCTGCTGCTGAACCTCTTTTAACAACCCACTCCAGAATCAGTCAAAAGACAACATTTTTACCAGACAACTTTCTGTAACCAGAGTCCACCATCTCATCTGTTACACATTTATAGAATCATGCACCAGAACACAGACAATGTCGTTGGCTAATCTCACAAGACCAAGATCCAATTTCAAGCAGGCATGGTTGATTCAAGAATCAATCTGGTTAGCTTTCCGTTTTTAGTCTGCTGCTATTATACTATGGGTGTAACTCAAAGGGATCTCCAGTTTCCTTGGATTGTGTTCCTGCTCCGAAGGTGGTGATAAAACACCTTATTTTATGGGTCGCTGATTACTCACTGTACCCCGATGTGTGTGCTGATACCATTCTTACAAACAACACAAAAGAAGAAGACTCTTAGTATTTATAGTAGCCTTCAATTTTGCATGTATGTTCCCTATTGTCCTTCACAATCATGTACGCACTGAAAAAAATAAAGAAAAATACAAGTGCAGTAGACAAATATATAATTGTTTGTTCAAGTGTGTTTTGCACAGTATGAGACCTTCCGATTGCTTCACCAAGTAGAATGCACCGCAGGCAGTCTCTTGAGGGAAGGTCTCATTTTCTGCCTCCCGCCGTGAAATATTCAGTCCGGCCTGAAATAATATGGGACTCGTTTCAAGGCTTAGCACTTTTCAAATATGCTGGCAATAATGGACAGGGCATCAAATGAAGCACAGCCTCTCATAGCAAGAGGAGCAGAGGTTTTGAATCCCCAGCCAGGGTTTCACATAACACCATAGACAGTTGAAGTGCTGTCTGCATGTACAGTGTAGTGGTTAGTAATTGGTAGGAAGAGCCTATGAATTGCCGCCAACAAATGAAATCCATGAATCCTGTAAAAAGTCTATTTGTGTTAGGAAAATAAAACAAAATTGTATATCACAATATTATTTCTAAATACCTAAATGTAGATGCTGTTCAGTGCCAAATGATATTTCCATATATTTATTCAGCTTCTTTACATATCACAAGGGAATCTGAATTTCATTCAGCTTTAAAAATGTAAAGTGTGGAAAATCAAGGGTGCACCTTAAATGCATGGAGATGGAGTGCAGAAGAATGTTATAGGAGGGGGTTATGGTGAAATGATTCAAGGATTTAACAATCCCACATCCTTTGAGCCCGTCCTTCATCTCTAATAATCAAGCTTGGCCACAGAATATCCCTCTGGATGGGAAAAAAAACATGTAGCCGGTCCGCCTCTCACTCATCTTTAGACTGCCAGTCTTGGGTCTCCCTCTTGAAGTCTTCTGTCACATTTACGGCTTCAAAGACTAAGCACGGCCTTTTTTTAACTGACTGCCATGCCTTTAAAGCGAGATATCTTTTTGTACTACATTAGCATGAGATGAAGGGCAGTCCGTCTGATGCAGAGAAAGCCCCAAGAAGGCTGGACCACAGACACTATGAACTTGTTTGTTGCTGTACACCAAAGGCCATCCAAAGGAGCTACCCAGTCTCAGCTCAGGTGAAACATAATGTGTAAGGGCATAGCATTACTGCAAATTCACTGGCACTGTTATACCAACTGAAGTCAAACTAATGCTATAATATGATATAGCCTATGTATAGCTAATATCTCACAGAAATAAGCCTAATTTAGATTTAGTAATTTAATATTGTAATAATCACAGAGTCCTCACAGAGCCTGCAGTTTGGAGGAAAGTTTTGAAAAACTGTGTCTGTAAGTGAAAGTATGACAATCTGCTTTCATCAGCTCTCTTTTACAAATGAGAAGGGCACTCAGCACAGAAAACCCCTCCAATCCTCCGGACCTACCTCATTGACATCTCAGAATTTATGCTCAATTATTTATAATTGATTAATTCAACATAGCTAATAAACATGAACCATTTGGCAACTTCATTACACACTACAGTTTAAAAGTATCTATCTATCTATCTATCTATCTATCTATCTATCTATCTATCTATCTATCTATCTATCTATCTATCTATGAAATTTAACTCACATAAGATTTCATTTTAAGAGTGTTGCACAAAACGGATTATTTTTTAAATGAAAAACAATTTAACATACCCTGTCGTTCATTCCAATTTGTGTTCTTAAAAACATCGTCTTATAAATAAAACTATAATTACAAAGAAAACAATAATGCAAACAAAACAAAACAATAAATTCAAGAAAGTTTGCTCTTGATAGAGGGTTTTGGATTTCATGTCTGGAAGGCTGCCGTAAATGAAAGGTGCACAGTGATGAAGGATTTCCTGGACCCCGAGCGTCCACTGAGCGGCGCCGCAGCCCGCAACTTCCGCAGAGAGGCATCCAGGCAGCCGGCAGACGCGCTGCAGGCCAACCCGCTGCCTCACTCACTCCGTGTTGGGTTACAGTGACAAGGGCCCTGTCTGAACCGCGACTTTTAGAAAGATAATATTACAGGTAGGTGCAAGCCACAGACCGTGTCACTATCGATAGACAAATTAAGCATTGAAAAACAAGACCGTGACCCAGAAATTCTCGCTTTAATCGGGTCACCGTGCTCGTTTTCAGCGCTGAGTGATAATGGCACCTCTCACTGTCCTTAGCATTTGAAGTCCCCTTACCGCAACCTGTAGCTTTTGGGGCAGTGAAAATTGTCCAGCTGGACGCCTTGTATTTTCCCCTATTGGTGCCTTTGTGTGTGTTTTGAGCCATGTACACCTGCCTGCTGATAGCTTTCAAGGTTTTTTTTTTCATCGAGTTGAAGGTCAGTTTACCCCTCTAATGAGCTGCTGTGAGGATTTGTATCAGCACAGAGATAGCCGAGGAAGTAGCAAGCTTAATATCTACACCAGTAATTCAAATGTAACGGTGACGTGATGAACAAATAATAGCAATAGTCAGAAATGCACACTTCCTTAAAATGATTTATTTATTTATTTTTGTTTTATTGAGATGTTTCTTTATCATCCCCCTTTATTGTGGATCTGAATTTAAAGTCCACACCTCAGTACCAAGCACACAATTCTGACCCTCTTTTCAACTCTGTTATATGCTACAGGAGTGTCCTGATTCAAGTGAAGGTGAAAGTTTCCAGTAAAAGAAGGGTAACTGTCTTCTACTAGCTTGAGATTCTTCATGTTGCACATGGGAAATGAGAAAAGTCCAAGCAGGCCTGTTGGGTGTTGAAAGAAATGCTCAGATGCAAGCGAAAATTTCTCTAAAAGAGGCCGAACAGAGAGCATTTTTTTTTTTTTTTTTTTTTGCTCCTACAGGGTTTTTGTTCAGGGTTCCACTGAGAAAGCCCAATGCAAAGTGGGCCTACAGCCAACTGGGATGGATTCTAGGGTGGAACCTAAACAGATGGGAAATAGTATAAAGGTGCACAAGAGGTCAATCTGAGCTTCAGTGATAAAGCTGTGGGCACTGCTCATAGCAGTGTTTTAAAAGTTGACTTAAGAAAACAGATTGTGTGGTCAGAATAAACTCTTAAGACCATATTGGAGCGTTTTTTTTTTTTCCAGGCTTCTTTTGTCTAGATTGCCACAGGCAGAAGAAGCAGACACCAAATGGTCAAAAAATTGTTATCATTATGTTTGTCTGGAAATCAGCAGAATGGGGGCGTTGATTTCCAGTGGGTGGGTTTTTCCTTTGTCCCTGTTTTTTGTTCTAACCCAGATTTTCATGTTTAACAGGACCGCAGCTGATCCATCTCCCGGCACACAATTGAGACGGAGGAGGTTAAAGCTCTCTGAACGCATGGGAACATATTGCAGGTAATTAATATGTCAGCTCAATGATGAACTTCGTCAATACATCTATCACCACACTTACTTGTAACTGGAGTAGCTTGTGGGATGTTGCAGAGAGCGCACACTGAGAGTACATTTGTCCATTAGTAAACACTTCATAGTGTGTGTTGTGATTGGGGAGTAGAGGGGCTCCTCTCCGTCCAGTTGCAGCCATTTTCGCCTGTCACCTCCTCATTGCTGTAAAAACACTTGCTGTGGTTTGGTAGATTAACAGAGAGCCCCCTAATGGAGTAATTACACCGAGCCAAACATCTATTTTTCACCTGTGCTCTGCCATTATTCTCTGTCCCCTATCCACTCCATTGGAAGTCACTTACTCTCCTTACAATGAGTTATCATTGACTGCCATTTAGACGTTCTGGAGCAATTTGTCTTACTGAGGCCACGCGCTGGCCTCATTGCAAAGAACAATCATTCTCCCTCCAATATATAAAACATTCATGGGGAAAAGGAAGAGAAAATGCCCCACAAACAGATAGTAGAGAGCAGCTAATAGGTACTATAAAGGTGACAGACAAGGAAAATAATGTAGAAGATTACTGGAGCGGGAACAAGCCTGCACAACCAGTACAAAGCTTTAGGGACTGTACTGCTGGAGGGAAAAAAATCCTTCACCAGACAAACGTGTTAAATGGGTAGTATGGCAGCTCTTGCTGGTGGTAATTGCTGTTGCTGCAAACAAACTATAAGTCTAAATTTGAATTTAAAACCAGATTTTTCTTTCTGCAATTGTAAATGATCTGGGTTTTTTTCTGTTGTTTTAGGACATTTTTAGTCAAAACATGTTGCTGTACTGTAACATCTATTAGAATGTTTCTATTTGGTGTGTTTTCTTTCACTGCATGCTTGTTTTTGATTGCCTTGGAGTCCTTGATTCTTGAACTCCTTTTTTTTTTTTAAAAGCTTATGAACATTTGTTTCTTAAGTAGCATCTGAAAAGAAAACCTTTCTTGGTCCTCTGGCTTATGGGTTATTTTGCCAAATTACAGTCCGACTCTTTCAACAATCTCATTGGTTAAATAAAGAAAACATGGACGTGCAGTTTAAGGGGAAATTAGCTCTGTGCAAGCTCCGCTTTCTGATTGGAAATATAGTGTTCTTTTTAAGAATTTCCTGCCTCCGTCTGGTATTGTTTTCTCTCTTAAACATACCTCGTATTCATACAATATTATAGCTGTGGATAGATCACTCTGTCGTGAATCTGTCTGACACAGCTCTCCTGAAGGCAAGCGTTTGTTTTCGATGTTGTCTCCACTTCTGCATTTAATCTAACACACATCCCACTCAGTCTCGGCAGAAAGGGTTAATCGCATTTCTTAACTGAGTGTTGTGTTAGATTAGTCTCCCTCTCTGCTTAACACAATGACAAATAACCATTATTCTTTTTCTAGCACTGATAATCGGGACAACTTAAACATTTCTCCCCAACACAAGTGAAACCATTAATCCTCAGTGATACTGCTGATAAGTGCTGACTGTGGAGTAATGGTCCTGTCACCTCAAAAAAGGGACCACATTTTAACAATTAAAACAAGGTGCCCATTATATTTTGTGATCCCTATCTCTTTGTGTCATCAGGAGGGATCCTTCTGCGTCGACCAATAAATGAATAAGCCTTTTTTGATGATAAACATCAAAGAAAACACAGTTAACACTAAAGATAATCCGTTTGAAAACTTGGAGCGTGCAGAAGGAATGGCTTGGTCCAGAGAGGAAAACTATGACATATAACTTGTGTTATTTATCAGTTTACCTATAGGTGTTCCTTTTGTGATTGGTCTTTACTGGAAGGTCAGAGGGGAAAGAAACACAAAGAAGACTTGTGTGGAGGAAGCATTAAGACATTTCAAAGGCTGTCTGACTGGATTCTAACTTGACTAAATGGTATTTATCAAAGTCTTTAGAGTATTTCCTTTTTGTTACCTTAACATCACATTCAAGTGTCTTCATTCTGAATGACATCCATTTTTTTGTAGGCTTTCAACGCTCATCAGTCATTGGATAGAACATTTATTTGAGGAGCGATTGTTCATGGCAATTTTCAAGATGGTTTAGAAAAAAAAAAAGTTGAAATTCTGTTTTTGCTTTCCAGGTTGAATAGGTTGGATTTTAGGTTATACAAAGACATTTTACAACATTACTTTGGGTTCAAGAAAGTTAGGCTCAACAACTTCCCATTTCTCCTAAAGTCGTGAATACCAAAGATTGGAGTAGAGTTTTAATTTCCAGAATTCTTGACAATGAAAATATGTGTTGATTTTATGGGTTTGGTACTTCCCCCTATGTGGATAAAAACGTTGAAATGTGGCTCATGTAACTGTATGTGATGTGTTGCTCGTGTTTCTTAAAGGCTGCATAGTCAAAGACGTAATCCGAGTTGATCTGATGACTTTATTCCTTCATGCAGATGTGCGGTGCACTGTGCAGGTTCACTAAAAAAAAAGAGTCCGTCCTTTGCCGCGTCTAACTTGAAACGGAGGAAGGCGTAGATTCACCGCACTTTCAGGCTCACCAAACACTCGCGTATACTTAAGTCTGAACCAGAAACATGATGCTAATTGTTTAAGTAAGAGCTAATCCCAAGTGCCACCAGTGAGGAAATATTCAAAGACATCTCACAGGCTAATTGAAAATCTATCATTTTAATGGGTTTCTCCATCATATGTTCTGTTTGTCATCATGGCTGTCTCCAGCACTAATCAGTTGTTGATGTAGCTGCCTGGAGGTGTTACACTTTAACTGACAGGATGATAATAAACACACATAATTGAGTTTTTGATGGATTATGATTTTAGATTATTTTCCCATTTTCATTTGAAGACTTGAGCTGTCCTGACATTCAAGAAAAAAAACCATGTTATTATTGCATTAGTCAGGTTATATTGTTATCCTTATTGTCATTATGGTAGTACCGTTGTAGAGAGTTACATTGTTAGGGACTTAATGCAATTATTATTGGAGTAAGATAAAAAAAAAACAAGTGTTAGTGCTCTTAATTGCTCACTATTGCTCAAAATGTGAAAACCTGCTCCAGGTTGTGTTGTTTTGATTCTTGCCGGTTTCATTAAGCACACAGACTAAAAACAGGATGCTCACTGAGTTAAAATTCTTAATTAGCCAGTTGGATATTTCCAGTTAACAGGTAGCATCCTTTTAAACAGATGGTGGGGATAAATGCTGTAACAACCACATTTTGTCAGTGTAAGTAATTAGTTTGAAATCGAATTAGAAAGAAGGAAACCTTTAACCAAAATGGATTGGAATTGAAAACATCTGAACAGCTTTTACCGAAATTCAGCATCCTTTGTGCCTTTCTTGATCAAGAACAACGGGGGGTGGCTACTCATACACAAAACTTAATATAGAGAAAATATTCATGGTTTTGGGTAACAGCCATCATTGTTGAAATCAGCTGGTTCCAAAAAAACCCGTTTTTGAACGATTTCAAATTGCTCTGGATGTTGGTCATTGGTTGGAAACTTTAATATTGTATTACACTTCAATCAATAGTTCTTTCTCCCTTCTTTACTAAATTATTATTATGTTTTATTGAACATGTCTCTGGTCAGTCATACATCCAAAACTCGTCAGTCCCTAGTATTGGCAGCGTTTCAGCCACTTGATACTTAGTATTTCTATGGCCGTAGCTCTGTTTTGATCAAAGGGGGTTCAGGGGCCTAAGTTTCAAATCCCCCAAAGCCCATTTTGGCTACTCTTTGTTTAGCCCATTGGCATTCTGACCCCATGCTTCTCAGACTTTGAACTCAAAGCTTGGAAAAGCCGTATCGCTTCTTTAAACACATTATCAGTTGGCTAGGTTTTAAGAATATCACTAATCATCTTAAGGTTTTAGTGCAGTGTGGCAGTATCGTTCAAGCCTGGGGCCCATTTACTGGCCAGGGCACTACTTTACTCTGTAAAAAACAAAACAAAAAAAGATACGATAAGGATACCAGCAAGTGTTTTGTGAGATTGTGCCTCTAAAACTAGAATAACTGAAGAACACACTGCTGCAAATGTGTTCCAAAGAGGTGACTTTTTTGATCACCGAAGTTACATCCACAGCATAACGCCAGAGACACACCAAGCTTGGTGACCCTCCTGTAGAAAATATTGCTGCTTCTACAAAAACAAATTTAGTAGTGGAATAACTAACTTTAGCATCCTCTTTGTGGTATGTGTTCACAGATACCATGTAGATATTCTCTCCCCCCCCCTTTTTTTTTTTTTACTTGTTTAGCTCTCTTTGAGTGTCAGGTTAAAAATTCCTCCTACACATCTGAGGACTTGGCTCAAAGTTAAATGTTAACTTTTGAAGCTTTAGTTTAATAAATAATTAATGTGTAACAGTCAAGAAGTTGGCATGGGCTTCATGAATAAATCTAAAAAAAACAACCCATAGCAATAGTGTTCCATGCAGAGAAGACGCCATACACCACATACACCACAACTTCAGGAACATTTGTTGACATGGTCTTAAGTTTGACTGTTTAAAGGTGTTTTTTTCTTTTTAGTCATTGTATAACATTCTAGTTATCTGAATATAATAGCTGTAGACGAGATGGAGAACAATCTGGCCGATCTGTTTCTTTCAGTAGAACAATCGCCCATATGTCAGGTTATCTAATTCATCCTATTGAGGACTTCACGCTACCTGCAGGGCAACCTGTTCCACTTCTTCATGATCCTGACACTACATGATTTAAATTTTGAATTCTAAACAGAAAAAAAAAAAAAAAGCTTTCAAACGCATGTGATCCCTTTTTTTGTGATGTCTTGAAACTGAATGTGTGCACATGTGACTGCGTCGAGGTTTGTTTGTGCCCCTCAGCTCCTCTCACACCTCCTCTGTCTCTTCAGCCCCCATGCCTACTACTTGGCACCTTGAATCACATTGTCTTCATCTGGAAATATTTCAGCTGCATTTCTGCCACTCTACAGGGAGATGAAGATGTAGGAGAAGAAGGTAAAAAAAAACCCAAAAAAAAAACACACCCTGTTGTGTGAATCCTAGAGAAGGCCTTGAACCCTGCCATTCATCCCTTTCACTTCATCAGCTGAGTCTAATTGCCAGAGAGGACAGGATACCCAGGGCCCAATTGTTCCTTATCCTCTTTGGAGCCTCTGAGGCATGAAAAGCGAAAGGCCTGCTTTTGATCTTTTTTTTTTTTGTTCGGGTTTTTTTTTTTCTTTTTTTTTTTTCTGTCATCCCCTACTATCCTTTTCCCTTAGAGTGAGTCACTCCTTTCACACTGTGCCCCCTTCTTCAGCCACGCAACATAATTATCAAGCTCTGCTTCATCAAATAATGGTAGATATTGGAGGTCATGATGGGGAGGGCCAGAGGTCTGCAGGGGTGGCCTTAGGACCTGGTGGAGCTCCCAACTAGTCTTAGAGGCATGCTCCTTAGCTGTGGCTACCTTTATATACCTTGACCCCGGTTTTCGTTTGTCTGTCCTAATGAGACCCTCTCATGCAGCCAATGCAATGGGGGTCTTGCAATGGCGGGGTTGCGAGGCCAAAGTACAATGACGCATAGGTCTGTGTGTAGACAAGGGCGCATCTGTGCTATCTTATTAAGCCTTGGAAAAGAGCTCATGCGTCTCAACTGCCATAGGCGCTGAGAGCAGATCTATTGACACCTACTTGTCCTCTGCGGTCAACACCTTTCAGCGAGCAGGCCGGCACACCCAAGTTCTTGTTAGGAGTAATTCTTGGCAGAGTATTTAGTGAGGCAGAGTGCTTAACTCACTTTGGGTGGTCATGCAGTGTAAGGATAAGGAATGCAATGTAATGAAAAAAAAAAAGAATCCTTGAGAAATGACGAGGAATGTCAAAAACCAGTTTGTCAAAAGCAAAAGGTTCCCGTATTTAACAGAGGGCACCAAAGTCTTTCTTAATGCTTACTCTGCACTTTATTTCGTTAAGTTCAAAACCAGGCTTTGGCTTATTCTTAATCATTTATTTATATATTTCTAGATCTCTTCCTCTTCATGCCCATGGCAACTATCTAGAAATGTGTCAGAATTTGAAAGATTAAAACGCCGGTTAAAGCCCTGCTCATTAAAAAAAAAATCCCTTTATGAAACTATGAGGCTAAAAATAGCCAGCCTAGCCACCTATTTAGCATACAGCATACAAAAAGGACAACAGAATACACTCTTAAGTCTTGCAAAATGACAAACAAAAACAAGAGTAGGCAAACAAAAACCTTTAAGCAATCATGTTAAGCGCGCCTAACATCTGAGCACTATTCGAGAACAAAGCAAGGGCTCCTGTCAGCGCATCGATCCGCTCCTGAAGGCACACACATCCACAACTCTCTGATTGCTCCCTGCCTCTCATGCCTCTCTCCCCCGCGCTCTAACTCTCTCCGCCCTGGCTCCTCTCGGAGAATGTGCTTATCGATCTGGCCTACTTCGCTGGAGTTAACTCAGTGATAAAACCTGACCGTGGGCTTCCAATGGTCCGATGGAGTTGAGAGAGTCGGTGTGAAGGCAATATGACTCCAAAAAAAAAATAAAAAAAAAATATACTAGCTAGCTAAATTCAAGAAAATATGTTGTCAAATGAAGTTGTGCAGTAAGTGTTATTGAATTTCCAAAGTATTATGTTCACTTTTTTTTCTGCTGTAAAATCTGGCCGTGGAATGAGTCAATGGATTCGTCGATATGAGTGATGCACGATGAATTACGTTTCAGTTTCAAGAAGTCATTTGGTTTCTCACCATCATAGGAACAAGATGATCAAATGAAACGATTATTACGCCGCTTGCAGTGTCGCGTGCGGTTTGTCTATACAGTTTGGGCAAAGTTTACTGATTGTTGTTATGTTTGGGACACGAGTAAAACAAAGTATTTATTTTAATATAGATTGCAATTCAATCCATGGATTGAACAAAGACTTAAGCCTTTTGGAGATACTGATCAAATATTTGTAGTTCCAAGCAGTTTCTTTAATCTCTTCACTCTCTATTTGGGCTGCATTCATCCTTGATTTTCTTTTCAGTAGTCTTTGGTTGTACGTAGCCTGTTAAGCACTTAAACCCTTATTCTAGTAGATAAGACTTGTAGAATTGTCTCGAAAGCTTCTTTTTTTTTGTCATTCAACCATACAAGGTGACACATTTGGAAAATCTTCACAAAACATGTTTACTCTTCAGATGTCAGTGGCCTCCTCTACAAGGCTTTAATTTTGATGAAGAGTATGTTGAATAGAATAAAGATGGCACTGATGTATAAAGTAGCCTTGGTCGTTTATACACAGTGTGATTACAGTTGAGTCAGTCATAATAGACATTGAAATGTTTTTCCTGGAGTCCACTCTAAAAGGGGGAAAAATGTGTTTGCTTTATAAAACAAGTGATTTTTTTGTTTTTTTTTGTTGTTGTCATGTTTTCCGTTGAATTCACTCAACAGTTTAAGACGGGAGTTGAATCTGAAACGATCAAGAATTTCCTGCAGCAGCCTAACATGCATTCTTTTGCATGAGTCTGTCATCAGACTGAGAAGAAAGACAGAACGGTTTTCTTCAGTGAAAAAGTGAAGAGTGGTAGCTATTGTGATACTGTTGTCGCTGAGCGTGTTGTACATCCTAAACTATCAATAGCTACTTGTGATTTTTAGCACACAAATAAATCAAAAATCGGTGTTTGTGATATAAAAAAAAGTGACTCATGTTTTGTGTGTCAGTTTGTGTAATTGTGTCTCCAGAGTGTGATTATATTGTATGTCACTTTGTGTATATTTTTGCAAGTGTGTTGTGCTGTCATGGTTGTAACATTCCATGTGGGAGGGTCTGTTGATAAGTAAGCCATCTGTAGTGTTCTGCCGAGCGACATGTTGTAGAGCGAGATTTGGGAGTGTGGAGAGACTTGACTTGACAAATCTTGGCACATAATGAGACAGAAGGGAGTAAAGGCAGAAGTCTGTCCAGAGATAAACAATTAGATTTGTCCCTGAGGTAAAGGCCAGGCAATGCAAGGACTCTCAGACTAACAAAATCAATATGGCTTCCAGTAAGAACACTCAGGGGGTAGAGTGATGAAGAGGTTATCATTCATTTCTCAGATTAGGACACACGTACACAATGAGAAACAATAAAGCTTAAAAAAATCAATATGATCATGAAGGTTGCTTGTCAGTGGTGCTATGTGTTTGAAAGTATGCATCTGATATTCATCTATCCGTCAAACGTCATCCGACTAATGAGACATGATAACATAGATCAACAGGGAAGCTGAACTGAGCCAGTTTTTTTCAGCAGCCAATTGTGAAGGGTTTTTTTCTGGAGACAGCATTTGGGAATGATACTTTCACACTCCCAGATAAAGCCATAATGGTTCACGAGCCATAGACAGAGTGGGCAGTCCCTTTGCGTTGCATCCCCTCTGCCCGGACTTGAAGGTCTAATCTAACATCTCACCACTGTTCCCAGCAGGCCTCACAGGGGCAGCTGCCGGGGCAAAGAGGGTTACACTGTTGGCAGTATCGTTCCTCCACAAGCTTCAAAGTACAGACACCCAAAAAGAGAGGGTGAGTGTTTATTGGGTAGGAGTGGGGCAATCGCGACTCCTGTGTGACTGCTGTTCGGCGGGGAAGTCTCCTCAGAGACGCTTCCGCGCTTGACCATAAAGGTGCGAGTCTTCGCTGCAGCCAGCCTGTCGCCTCATCTCCATGGAGACGACGACACGGCACCCCAGTGGGCTTGTCTCTGCTGTGGCCCGGAGCAGCAAGAGCACTTGGGGATGTGGCCCGAGCATCACCTGGGCTCCAGGGGACGAGGAGGCACTGCTCCGATGACCTTCAACAACCTGCCAGTCTGTCATCTGGGCTCGGAGAATAACAAGAGAAAAATCGGCTGGGGATTTGTGTGGGGACATTGTTTACAGGGCCATTGTATCTTTGAAGGAGGCTCTTTGTTCCGGTGGGAATGAACTATAAACAAAGCCATACTTTTCACCACATTTTTACTTGATATTCTACAACTCCTTTCATATCAGGACAATACAAGAGTTTTCAGACTATACTTTCGTACTTTGTTGCTTTCTGATTGGTTAGCCAAAGAGAAACATCTGGCTGAGGAGGTAAAGGGTAAAAGTAAATTTACATAATTAGACTGCAGTATTATCATACAGATTGTTGTATCTCAAACTCAGTGATTTCATTGTATTGTTATTTATTGTGTGGATGTGCCCTGCCTTACCACTTTAGCCTTTTTCTTTGTTAAATAACTGTTTTATTTTTAACTGTGGCACCTGTTTTCATACAACATCAAATCAGGAAAATAGAGGGGCTAAACAGCAACATAATTTATCCTGGTTTTTATGCTTTTTTTTTTTTTTATGTCTTGAAATTAAACATTAACATGTTGTGAAGAAATCTAGCGAACCAATATCTTCCAACTGTGTCCTCTAGATTTCCCTGTTTGGTTGACCCAACACTTTAAAAGAGAGTCAAAATATATTAAAAATTGAAAAATATCCCAACCTTAGAATTTACAGAAACAATCTGATTCTGGTAAAACATTTTTCTCCAATAATTTAATCACAACAGTAGCTGATGAACAAAACATTTTAGCCTGATCATGCACACGAAACTCAAACTGCTTACCACTTTAGAGGATTATTTTTATAATATTAGTGTGGTAGACTTTCAAAGCACACACCACCATTCTATATATCACAGGTTTTACATAAAAGCCATTTTTAAGGTTATGAAATGAATAGAGCAGCCTTACTATACTTGCAGTGGTCTTTATGTTTCAGGGGTGTCGACGGAGAGTAATAAAGAATTAAACACAATTGGATGTACAATCTGGAACATCAGAGTTATTCCCATATAATGGTATTGACTATTGTTCATCACTGTGAACATTTTTTTTTTGCCAAATGGGATCTCAAATCTTCTGCATTGGAGTGTAAAGTAGCACCATCCAAACCATTCCCCGGAGACACTTGTGTTGCTTTATCTGACAAACCAATACAGGAGATTCTGTGGAAAAATCTGTGCTTTCTTCTTTTCAGCCAAAAAGAAAAGGGGATTTTGAATGGAGTGGTGATTCTTTATGCAGAGCCGAGACGCGACACCTACCAGACGGTGAGAGATGGTGCGCCCTAATAATACTGAGCTGTACAATGGTTCTGACAGGCGAGCAATAAAGCAATCAGGGTCCCAGGCATTCCAAATCTCTTTACCGCCCACCCTCTAACAGACTGGGAGATGGGCGGGTGACCTGTGAGCTGTCAATCATGGGGGATACCTGCTGGAGCCTGATCAGGGAGAGCTGAGGGCACCAGTCCATCAGATCTGTTTTCACACTCCAGACACTAACATTGCAAGCATAACCACAGACACAAAAAGCCCCTCCGCCTTGCTCTTAATTAGGAGATGTGTGTGTTTTTTTCTTTTTTTTTTTTTTGGGAGGGGAGGGGCTTGTTTGGTTTAAATGGGAGTGCGAGTGTCTTAGATATTGGGGGTTGTGGGGGGTGGGCAGTAAGTGGAATCCCAGTGAGACGGAGAATAACCTTTTCCCTTGATTTAGGAATCAGGCATTGATCTGTCATGCTGTTTTTGTACACGCAGGAGCTCTTTCAGCTTGTTTTCTCAGTGTGTGCTGTTTCTCAGGCTGTGTGTGCATATGCGATACGTGTATGTGATGGGCGTTGGGTTCGGAAGGAAGGGTAGGAGGGGGTTAAGGCTTGTTCATTAGCTGTGTGTATCCCACTCCAGCAAATAGATCACCATAATACTGTGGTTAGTTAATGGCTTTCTGGTGTTTTCTCTAGAGTCTTCCTGTCTGAGGACTGACTGCTAAAACTCCTCCACTCCAAGTGGGGAGTCGTATGTTCTGCTGCCTAACTCAGACAATTGGCTTCAGCTAAGGCCAAGTGTGTGAGCAGTCTGGCCACATGGATTCACATTAGAGAACTAAAAGCAACATCACAAGTAACATGCCGATCTGACATCCTGTCTCACCGATGACTGGAACCATATTTGTTCTCCAGAGTCCCCAGTCCGTGATAGGAAGTGTTCTTATCGGACTTCTATTTTTGTACTCCACCTATCATATTACCATCTTACATCATGAAATATAAGATTAGAAATAGTTTGATCTCTACAAGTTCATTTCAGGTTAACATAAATATTGATATTTATTGTCAGCAGATCATTAGCTCTTCATTCAATTTAGTTCAATTCAAAAAACTTTTTGTCCTGGAGGAGGGGGGGGGGAATTTAAAAGCACACAGAGCAGTAAATGAATGACAGTGCAGCTATACTAAAAGTTTAACCAATGATAAAGTGTCATATCAAAGAAAACCTGCACATTCTGTAGAAACATCAAACACATTGGACAAGATCGTGAGAGAATCAGAAAAGGATGTAAAAGAGTCATCAGAAATACAAATATATGGAAATTGATGAACATTTCACCCAACACTAACAAGGGCAAATACTTTAACAAATACAGGCCTGTGAAAGTTGAGTATGGTTATTCGCCTATTGATGACAGTTTTGGATTTGGGGAATTAGATATTGTTCAGATAATATATATTTTTGATTGTCCATGTCATCTCTGAATCAGCTTGTTCTTCAAATATTTACAATTTTTGTCCCTGTTTTTATACTGCAGCAAATACTGTAAAAAGTAGAGCAATGCAGCAACATGACATGCTCTTTTGTGCCCTGCTTAACCCACATACTACAGTATCATCAGCTTACTCGGTACACCTTGTATTATGAGGCATTTTAAAAACGTGAATTTGTCTGTGTGCGCTATAGTAACGTATAGGTGGCTCTCCCAGGTATATAAAACCATTTTCAGCTAATTCAATAGATATGAAAGAGAAACACACTAAAGATGAGTTTAACAGATAGGCCTCAGGCATTGCACTGATCACAAAATGAGACTCAACCAGATGACAGCAACTGAGTGATCAGACACACATTTGCTTCCTGTAAACCTCAAAACAACATTGTCGAGAATAAACACCCTTCAGATTTTTTTTTTTTCCATTTGGGAAATGTTTGAGACAAACAGCTCAATAAATCACAATTAGAAAGGGGTGCATTAGGAAAATGTATTATATAAACCAGACAAACAATGCTGCATACTAGAGCACAGATGAGCATGGAGTTGATGTTTGTTTCACTGTCAGTAGGAGATGTGTTCAGAAAGTCGTTGTGTGCCTGTTGAAAAGTTAGTTAAAACCAGCAGGCTTAACTTTCAGTTACTCCCTGCAGGCAGTATCAGGTGAGAGCTTTTCTTGAAAACCCCACATTCAAAAGAGAGCAGTTGAAGGACACATTTGTTCTTTATTAGCCCAGAGTTACTCTGCTTGTCTGCTGGGCATTTGACCCTGGAAAGGCACTGCACTAGTACATGGATGGTAGCATAACGTGTTCATCAGGAACTGTGAATGTGCATTACACTGACATCATCCTTTTACTTTTCTAACATATCATTCATTTTCTAAGAAACGTAATGCATTTGTAACAAATACTTGAAGGTTATATAAAAAGTGCTTCCCCCAAAAAAACTCAGAAATATTATGATAATAATAATAATAAAAATTATATTTTACATTATATCTATATATAAGAGAGAGAGAGATAATATATAATACTTTTATAACACTTTTTGTGAAGTTAATCATTTGGGTTTTTGTTTATCGTTAAATTAAGATTTTTTTTTATTGCACAGCAATGCATCCGATTCTTTCTGTATTCTTGTATGGAAGATATAACTGCTGTGTGAAAAGCCTCTCAGTTGTAGTTTTTAAACATTTGGTATTATCCTAATCCATTAGTCCTCTTCTGAAGGGCATCTGTGAAATAATATGTGACTCTGTGTGTGTGTGTGTGTGTGTGTGTGTGTGTGTGTGTGTGTGTGTGTGTGTGTGTGTGTGTGTGTGTGTGTGTGTGAGTGTGTGTGTGTGGGGGGGGGGGGGTTTCAAGCTGGTTTCAAAGTTAGAACTCTGAAATCTTAAAACATCTCCCTTTTTCTGCAAGCTTATGGGATCGCTTTTTTATGCGCGGAAAAGTAAACGGTCCGTGATAGAAGATGAAAGCGTGTCGGTTTTAGAGTGGATTTTGACCCCCACTATATCTGACAATGAGTGATGAGTTTTGCAGAAGTCTTTACTTAAAACTTTCCCTCAGTGGTGCTCCGTAGACCCCCGGTCTCTAGATCACAGACAGTCTTGTCATGTTGCTTCCAGATCTCTGATGTCATCCTTTACTCAGAGCATGTATGTGATCTTCTGCAGCTGGAGGAGAAGCCCATATGCATTTTACATCAACCTCAGTTGTTTTTGGGTCGCTGAGAAGCAGAGTTTACTGCACCGTTCACAATCTGACATCACCCTAAAGTCTGGTTCAGACTGGATTTTCCTTCCTATGCTCATGTCCACTAACAGTAATATCTTCAAAATACATCCTGTCTCTGAAATGTTATAACACACTGCTTTAAATGTTTTCACTGGATGTCATAACTTTTGATTAGGTTCACTAGAAGTGTATGTGGTTTATTTTGAAAACTATAATTACTGCTGTTATGATGAAGTAGGACTTAACATTTCTTTAAGGCTTCTCTTGTTTTTGTAAAAACTCTCATTCAAAGTAGTCCTCCCGAGGTTACACATGAGCTTAATTGTAGTGTTGGTGATGGCAATGTAGAGAGGTTTTTTATTCTTTCTTTTTTTCATGGTGACCCCAGTGGAATCCTCGTGTGCTTTCAATTTAAGCGCTCAGAAATTGGTCTTGTTGGACAGTTCAAACTACATCCTGTTCCCATTACATTGGCTGCTATATTTGAACGTCTATGTGGAAGTTTTTTGTTCATTTCCCCATTTTTCAGCTGGAGCATGAACACGGCAGAACAAACAAACTTTCTCTCCTTTTATTGGTCGCTGATACACGAACAAGAGGGTTGTCTTGGCTGAAAAACCAACTGAACCTTTAAACCTTTGTGACCAATGGCGTGTCATCCCTCACTTTGTCATGTTTAACTAAAACCAATCCCCATTTAAAGCAGCATCCATCAGTGTTAGCTGAGAACAATGACAGATTGCCTTTCTGCTGCACTCAAAGCATCTGGATCCTTTCTTCACTCCCCCTCTTTTATTTATGGTAAACAGTCTGAATAACAGCTGGGCAATGGGAATTTACAAGTTAATCAATTGTTTGTGAGGAGTCACAGCAGTACTCCGTACCCGACCGTCCACAAGTTAATGTTCATTTTCAATGCTAATCTTCCCATAGGCAAGAGACTATTTTCCCGTATTTAACATCATGATATACTTAATATAGAAAATGAAACCTCCATTAAATATGTGGGAGTGTTTAAACGAGTTGAAAAGGAAAACAATGTTAAACATTTGGAGCAAACAGTGGATTCAGCTGCCTTTAGAAAAACTTGTTCTGTGGGATGTCCTGGAAGGTCATCTCAAGTTTCAAAAAACCAATGTTGCGTGTAGGTGATTGCTGTTTGTCCTGCACACGTTGCTTCCTGTTTAAATGCTGTCTTTCCTTCCAGGTGTTTGTGGCTCTTCGCAGGGTCTTGGTCTTTTGTTTCCGTCTGCTCCACTTGGCACTTAAACAAACCGCATGCACTCAAACCTCAGGCAGGTCAGAAACAAGTTCCCTTCAACTCCTAATCAGCATTCTTTTTTTTTTTTTTTGACTTGGCATTGTTGGTTCCTTCACAATGATTGCATTTTCACCAACATTAATATTAGAGGTAAATGGAAAAGGGCAATAGTTTATTTCTGTTTAAAGAACATGCTATTTGTGGCATTGTGGATGTGTTTTGTATTTTGTTTTTGGAATTTTTAAGACAGTGAAAAAAATATTTAAACGAAGATATCTACTTCCCTATGCTCACGATCCATTTACCTCCACTGGTTAATACACAATGGAGCCAAATATTTGAGAACATGAAGAAAAATTTGAAAATATTTTCCTATTAAATCTTCTTTATTTGGCTGTGCTATCTTGGCAGCCTTTAGGATGGGGCACCATTTACAGCTCTGCTGTGAGCACTGCTATTCACCTTTTCCTATTTCCCGACTGCAGCACACAAACCGCGTGCTACTTTATTTATAATCCAACCAACCTCAGAGTGTAACTCTTGCCCCGTACTCTTGCTCGCATCATACAGTGAGGTCACTTCCCTCTGCACCTCCACCACTGCTCTTGCATTCCAACATGGCTCTAGGACAGCAGCCCGGCAAAGCTCTGTACTCCTCAAATCACAAAGAGGCCCAGATCAGAGCCGAGCTGGACGCCAGCCAGGATCCAGGCCCTCACAGCCCAGGCAGCTGGGGGCAGCCTATAATAAGTGGGAGACAATGAGAACTAGCACACCTCCCACGCTTTGCATGTAGATCTCGATCCAGAATGGAAATTTAATGGTTTCATAGGTTTTCCATACTCTGCACTAATTATGAAAAGATATGAAAACCACTGGTGGGTTTTTAGTTTGTGTACATTGAGGTTATCTGTTTAACATAGCAGACCTTCAATTGAGAGAACATGTATTATTCAGTACGCGATTGTAATTTTTAAAAGAGCAAATATATATATTTTTTAACTCATAAAGGTAAAGAAACAGGCCCACTTAGCTTATATTCCTCCATTCCTGAGACATTTTTAGGCGTCATACTTTTTATGTGAAATCCACAGATTTAAAATCCATGTTTTATTGCACTGCATTGGTTTACTACAAAACCTGCCCAACCTGAACAGTTTTCCAACAGTCATCAAAAACATGTATGTTCTTACAAAAAAACATTTTCACATGGGAAACTAGATGCATTAAAGTCCTTCTGTTTTAATGAATAATAATGAACAGTTCACCGTGATATAGAAGGCGGTGGTGCTTTAATGGTCCCCTGTAGCCTCTTAAGCCTCTGGTGATAAATCTCACACACAGGCTCACTCGTATAACTAAAACCCAAACCCCATTCAACTTCACATCCATCAGTATTTGGCTGTAAGCGATGACAAAGCACTTTCAATTACACCAGTAACTGACTCTGGAAACAGTTCATAGCAGGGTCCGGCCTCGAAGACCAGAGGAAAAAAACACGAGGGGGAGGGCAGAGTGTCTGGTAGGGCATCCGTTTGACTTGCTCCCAAATAATAAAAAAGGGTGGTGTGACTTTAGTGACACAAGGGATGCCGCCAGTCTGCGAAACCAAGGGCAATTCACCTATTTTGTGTGCCGTCACCCCTGGAGTCTGATTTATGGTTGGGACATCCTTCTTACGACCTGTTCGTCCATCAGCCCGGCACTATAAGGATACTCCTGTGATTAGAGGCTGAAGTATCAAAGCGTCCTTAGTCAGGGCCCTTGTCTAGCATCAGAGGGCCCTGCAAGGCTGAATGGGGGGGGAGGGGGGTGTGGCGGCTGGGAGGGAGAGCGTCACAGCAGCAGAAGAGTGCCGTTCTTAACCCGGAGCAGCAGAGAGGAGAAGAGCTTTTTGAGAATCCATCAACTGTAAATGCTTCGTTCTATAATGTTGCTGTTTTCTTGTCCATTTTTCATCCCAATTTGTAATTATATTACGTGGAGTGTTCGCTCTCTAAAAGTTAACATGGCGCTGTTTAATTGGAGTGATTTTACTCATAATTGCATGATCCTCTCTACCACTTTTGGCTTCCACTTTGCTTGAATAAGCCGGCTAATTTCGGCAGCCGTACTCAAAATTAATCAGTATAGCATACTTAATATTGAAGTTCAAAAATGAAATAATTGAGAAAATGTAAAACTGTTTTGGGTAGCGGGTTCGTCTGCTGTAACCATCAACAATAACAGCAAAACATCAAATGCAACAGCAGATAAGTGATGATCATTTCTCCCTCCTTTAAAAGCCTTTATTACATAAATAAAAACCGAGTCTGATCCTCCAGAGGGCCTGATCTTTTAAAGCAGCTCTGACTCCAACCCCCCTGATGAAAGGCCCACACTAACATCAGGAGTCCAGAGCCTTTACTCTCTAACTTCAGGCAATTATGACACAGAGGAGATCTTTGCCTTTTGCACTCAAAAAGAAGAAGAAAAAAGGCATCCCTTTTTTCCAAGCTTAGTTGTAAAAATAAGCTTGCTCTCCTCAATTGCAGTCACCCCGTGCCCTTTGCAATAGCAGCAAGGATGTATCGGAACAAGCCATGGGGCAAAACAAATCACTTGTGATTTACAGAATTATAAAGATTTTAATAGCTGCAATGTTTCTCTCTCAGATTGGTCTTTATTTCCAGGAGTCAAAGTTTCCTGGCTGCCCCAGGCTTTTTAAAAGCAGTAATTGGCCAACAGAGAGACTCAGGATCTCCCAGAGTGATTCAGTGTATTTGTTGCTATGAACTTGAGGGTATCACTCTAAAGATCACAAGTCCAGGTTGTGAGAGCCTGCAACTTATCAAGCACAATTCAGTTTGCAGCCGAGGAAGTCAGACTACTTTTCCGTACAGTTTTGTTTTAAGTTTTAACCTTTTTATGGAACTTGTTTTTTTTTTTAAGCTGATTAGTTATGTTTCCAAATAGTTCAGCAATAAACTGGCGGGCTCTGCTGTGTGAACCGAAGACAGCCTGGAATTAATGCAGAATAATCATTGTGATGAAGGGCACGACTTATTTTGGCACGTTAAAAAACAAAGCTTCTTTCAGAGAGCGTAAATAGATTTTTTTTTAAATGCACGAAAAAAATCCTTTCAATTTTACTTTGCTTTTACCTTTCAATGAATCAGTGCGCCACTTTTTGACATGGACATTTCCTACATATAAAAGAGCAGAATGAACAACAGGACTGTGTATCCAGAGCTCAATGGTACTAACATTGTGTCAATAACAAATATTTCAGAAATACTACTGTATCATTTAAACAGACACCTCACCTAGTTAACTGTATACACTATGTCCCTAACCTGTTTTTAACACTTTAAAATACAGTCCAGAAATAGTAACATAGTGAGCTCCACTTTTCCAAACTATGAATGATGTGCTGACATTTTCTGAAACATCAAAATAGATTAACTGGAACTGGGCTGTGCAGTATTTTATTATTGTGTGATATAAAGAAATAAAACAAAAATATTTCTTTAGTACTTATTATATATAGCTCTCAGATTTACTTCACACATGTGCAGAGCAGCTCCCACAATGTTAAAAACACATGCTACCTACCTGTTTGAAAAAATCAAGTCTGGCAGTCGCTAAGCTATATTAAGGAAATCCACCAGGGAGGCATAATCGAGTTTGACTCTCTACCGGTGGTCTCCTTGTTAGTGTTGTGAGTGTCAGAACTGACAGTGCAGGTAGCTCAAATGCCACTTAAGGTTTTAGCTTCAGTGGCTTTTGGAAAGAAATGACCGTGACCTGTGTAGCCTGAGCCCACATCCCACACCCTTTCTGCCTGACAGCTGCTCAATGGCAAGTGTCTGCCAGCATGCCGAGGGGAACGCTGCCAAGCAGTCGGAGATGGAGATGATTACCACATCCCTGTCTCCTTCTCAGCCTGCTCGCTGAAAACTGATACCTACTAACAAACTGCTGTCAACATGTTAGTGAGGCACACAGAGACAAAGCAGTAGTAAGTGCTGAGAGAGAGAAAAAAGGAGAAAAAGAGATGTGTGGGTGAGTCAATGAGAGGAGTCCAAACAAGTTAGGATTAATGACATTGAAACAAGTTTTTTTTTTTTTTTTTTTTTTGTCTGCTGCTGTTTTCGGAGCTAACACTGTTATAGCGGAATGCAATCAACGCCATGAGAAAAAAAAAAATCCTGGTTACACTTCCATAGAGTGATGAAGAAATGATGAATGTCAGACAGTGCAGTCACAAGGTCACTAGTTTTCAGGCTGTTGTAGCTCATCATGCAAAGTTATGTACATCCATGTGCAGGCAAGAATACTGTGAGAAAAAGACCCACTTTGGTAAAGTTTGGGTTTCTTCCCTTAACAGTTAAAATTTGTGCAAATTATATGATGTGTGTCAAGAGTTTCTATTTTCTAAGTTTTTACGGTGCTGTGGAGAGATATGCAAATCACAGCAGACCTTTACTCCAGTCACTTGAAACTTGAGGCTTTCCTGCTGCGTAAAAAAAGCCAACTCCAGTTCTTCCAGAGAAATATTATAAATGTCATTGTTTTTGAATAAATTCCCCACTGTGCCACTTTTCAGACAAATGAAGGAAAAATCACAGCTGACATATATTTTTTAATTGTTGCAGAGGGGGGACAGGAAGCAGCATGCCGTAGCTTGAATTATGGGTAATTAGAATATCGCTGTGCTTAATTACAAAAGATTTTGATTGTCTGATTTTCAGCAGAAGGCCTATTTTAGCTACTTTCTTAATTCTTGTTTGTTTTTGAAGATTGGGAATGACAATTATGATAATGTGGATCCCAGCATGAAATATTTTAGTGGAAGATGGAAAAAAAACAGGCCATGTTAGGTAGACATAATGCATATGGATGTTTTTGGAAAAATGCTAATTAAAGATATTTTAACAGTCTAGTTTGTATTTTTTTGTAATTTGAGAATTAAACTTTTCTTTTTCTAAAGTGATGTTTGCAACACTGCTATGATAAAGTAGACGAGTGTGACAACACACGTCTACTACATGCAGAGGATAAAAAAAACTTTATTTTTATTTCATTCAAATAATGCAAAAATGTGGGTAGAAAATACAGTCAGGTTATAATGTCCTGGTTTAAGGATATAGTTGAGGTAAAGGTTTTCAGCCAAAAAAAAAAAAAAAATACCATTTCCCCCCAAAAAAGTCAAAACTTTGCCCTGAGAATCATGTACTTCCTCTGACCTTTACAGGGTTCTGCCATTCTGCCATGTGTTTTCTTTTTTTTACTGAAGTGTTACCAATAGAATTTAAAAAAATAGGGAATGGGAATAGGGAAAAATAGAATGAATGTAGTAATTCAGTCTGGAACTTTTCTGAGCAACAAGATAAGTATTTCTCTAAAAATCAATTTTTGAGAAGAGACAATGGAAACAAACCTAAGTGCTAGTTTGAACCAACCCCATAAGGCTTCCAGGGAAACCACCGAGCCTAAGAAGCACTTTATTAGCCAGCAGGAGGGGGGGGTCAGGAGGACCAGCCCTATCATTGATTGAGGTTGGAGGATGCATCCACAGCTGCACTTTCTCTAAATTTCTAAGAGTAAATATGCACCTTTGAAGTGGGGGGTGCCTAGGAGCACTCCTCTGCACAGATTGTGTGGGTTTCTGTGGGGAGCTGTAGTTACGGGAAAGATCAATGGACAGGGCATTAGGGGGAAGAGTACACTACACTGTCCAGCCCTCCAGCCTACAGAACAGCTCAGCAGCTCCTACATGGCCAGTATTATTGAGCTCCAGGCAGTTTAATTCTCCGTGCTGTTTTCTCAGACTGATAAATTTCAACCTTTTCCGGCTGCAAAATGTGTCGGAGGAAAAAAAAAAGATGAAATATCCTCTGAACTTTATACACAGTACAACTAGAGTTTGGTTCATATTACTCTGTTACCTCTGTTTTATACAGCCATGTCTGTGTGTTGTGATTCTCAGAAAATGTGTGTAAAAATACATTTAAATTGTGCCTGCTTCTCTACTGCAGCACAGTCTTTGTTTGGACACTTGTGTATGCCGTTTTATTCTAGGACGTTTTTGTATGACTTTTTTTTTTTTAATCATAGTAATAAATGTTTTGCTCTCATAATTGGACAGTTTTAAGCGTGCTGCGTGCATAAGTTTAACCTTTATTTTTTTGGGCATTACACCTTTTATTTTTAAAGCCGATTGGACAGTGTAGGAAAATGGGATGCGAGAATGGGAAATGGCATGCGACAGGGTGCCACGAGTCTGAGTCGAACCCCGACTGCCTGCATCTCGGACAATTGCCCCCTGTACATGGGCGATACAACATAACCACTCGGCTTTCCGGCGCCCCAATGTTTAACCTTTTTAAAAATGTAACGTCATATTTTCTGACTGCAATCCGCCTGTCTGCATAGCAACTGACTGGAAAACTTCTCTGTCCATCTCTTAAAGGTATGGAAAAACCCATATCCTGCTTATTGTGAGGCTGGGTGTGTGTACTTGTGGAAGGCTGTAAGTGCATTATACTAGTGCTGAACACACAGCTTCCATAATGTGGTTTGTAAAGACTATGGAAAAGCCTTTGGGGTAGCCACATGGCCAGACAAGGCTTATCTGCTGGTGGTTGGTCCAGAGCGATAAGTGAAAAAATATATTTAAGCTTTTTCTCTTCCTCTTTCTATATATATATATATATATATATATATATATTATTATTTTTTTCATTTGGAAATGAACTCAAAATATATGAGTTGTTATATTAAATGAATCAATAATGAACTGAATCGATCCTTTTTGTTTTAAATTAATCTGAAGGTGTCTAAATTAATTGTGCACAGTACAGTAAATGCTCAGGCAGAGAGGAACACATGTATCATCTCTTCAGAGTGTCAGAGTGTCGTGCCTCCACGCTCCCAGGTGTCGCCTGCGTTTGGCTCCACCAGCCTCGGAGATACAGCCGGAGAGGGTTAGCATTTACAATCCCTGTCACACTCTACAAAACACTGTGTCACTCAAGCGCAGCCTGTGTGGCAGCTCTGGCATTAATGGAGACGTTGACATCTTCCGACAGAGTGTTTATCTAATACTAATGCTAAGCAACCAGAGCCAGTCGTCGCCCCCACACAGAGCCATCGAACCCTGCTGCAGACCTCGCTGTCTGGCAATCACACCAGTTTTCCCATTCATCCCTCAAGACTTATAGAATTCATAACAATGGCTTCGCTTCTGCTCCGTGTCATGTCTGTTTTTTTTTTATCATTCAGCCAGATATTTCTGAACCACCATCAAAGCAGAGAAGCCCGGCTGGTTCGCAGGTGTTTCGAGACAAAGTTGAGCAAATGTATGACCAACTGCAGGAAGCATCACCTGTGTATGCAGGCGTGAATCATCAGCTCAGGACCTTCAACAAGTGTTGTTTACATATTTCTGCTGCAGTGTTTTTCCTGCGATATTTTTCTTCACAGATTCCCTTCGCTGCATTCCCTCACACCAACACAAAGACTGGCCTTGAGAAACGATGATTCAAGCGAGTGTTGTTGACTCGGCATCGTACTTAAATCATTTTTACCCTTAAGTAAGTCATCATGAAGAATCTTTTTTGTCATGAAATTGTTCATACTTGCTAAATATTTCTTGAACCGCCGTAGATTGCAACGTGGTAAGGAATGTGGAAACGCAAAATGGCAAACACTAGTTGTTTGTGGCTGAACATATTGTGCAGTATACATGGCACAAAAGGACATAAAAATTCCTATATATTTCTATATGTATCAGAGGCTGATGATGGGTTCATGAAGTGTATGGAGCTATCTTTAGAGGATTGATTTCCCATACTGCCACGCAGTTGGCTGCATTTATATTCCATGCCTGTGGCTCTGTGACCCCTGGTTCTCCTTTGATGTGGCAGGCAGAAGCACAAACCAGGATGAGGCAGAGAGAGAGAAGGCTGAGGGATAGCAAAAGGTGAAACAAGTCTACAATGGGGGGGGGGGGGGTAGTATTTTTCTTGTGGTTGCAGGTTTCTTGGAGGGATGAGAGGACGGGATGAGGGAGCGTTAAAAAAGACCGGTATGAGTTTGCAGTACGCGGCAATGAAGCAATCATCTGACAGATCTGTGAGAGTTTGCGCTGAGGGCAGGTTGGTGGTGGGTGGGCAAAAAGGAAGCTAGGCCGAGGGAAAGGGATCGGGTGATGGTGGGGGGTTGGGAGAGGGCATGACGGTGGCGCGAGCTGATAGAGACGTCAGCGCTGCTTCAGTAATCTCACGACGGCTGACTGCGGCGAGGGGCCACAGAGGGGCCCACGAGAGCAGAGGCATGATAGAGTAGACCACCCCGACAACACTAGCAGGGGGCTGGGCAGTATGGACAAATCAAAGCGGGAAGAAGTAATTTTTGAGAAATTATAGAAATCTCCATGGAAATTAGCATGAAACACTTTCTAATCTCTTGCTTTTCACCATGGACGATAGGGGTCAGTGCTTCAAGTTCTCCAGCCCTTGCTTTCTCTTTCTCTCTCGCCCCATCCCTAATTTCATTATTCCCTCTTGATTCTTTCTCCCTCCTGCTTTTTTATGTATACTCGTTTAACAGCCTTACACTCCGAAACAGCCCCTCCCTCTTCTGATATTCTTCAACCATTCATTTGCTTGAACCCTTTTTATTGACCACAATTAAACGTTTAGATTTCAAAGACAAATCAAGGGAGAGCCAAGCCGTGCCCTCAGAGTGACACAGGATCAAGCTGCTGGGTGCTTTGGAGCCTCACATGGGGTGAATCCCACAAGATTTGTCCTCTGCACCCTTCCTTTCTGGGCTTGTGGTGTCTGTCAGAGCTCAGAATGCTGTTCAAATGAATGGGAGGAGTGCGGCACCCCTGGTTGTGACCATGTGGTTATTGGTGATCAACCGCATTTACGCTAATACAATGACAGACTTAGCCATAGTGCTTCTCATCACAACTGCTGTCGATTTCAACAATACGGGACAAAACGGCGCAGGAGATGGCTGTGGATCAGCAGTGTAGATTTGCAAACCGCACTTTGAAATGATTCTGCAGTTTGTTTGGCTCTTTTTTTTATCTTTTGTTTAGTGTAGACTAGATTTGCATTATTTCCTCAGTACAAATATGACGGAGCGTGAGAAAACAGAAAAGCTTTTTAAAACAGATAAATGTGTGTCCTCATGAAATACAGATGCAACATATTTTAGTGTTTTGAATAAATGGAAAAACTCTGCAGTGTAAATAAGTTTAGACATAAAATCAATAACTACTTATTATGTTTCTTTTGGTTATCCCAGTGGGAACACACCTTAACGTGGCATTAATTTCTACTGAATACAGTGAAGCTGACTGATAATATGTTGTAATTTTTTTTTTCTTATGCGTCCATGGTAACCAGAGTGTCGTCCTCTTTCATGGTCGCGGTCACATCATCAAACATTGTATTAAACAGAGCCGCTTCTGCTTCACTGAAGCACTTACACAGAGAGAGAGAGAGAGAGACTTTATTATTGTGCTTCATGTAAATTGTTCCTACTCATGTGTTCTGTTCAAGGCCGGACAGAATATTAAACTTATTTGGGCAAAATTAAAAGAGGTAGCCGAAATTATATTTTGAATGTTAAAACAGCCTGAATAATAACTCATTTAAAACCTGATAAAAAAATGAATAACAGCGTGATGTTTGTCAAATTCAGCGTGAATGAGTTATTGTGTTCTCATATTAATTATTAGATAAATACATATTCAAATTATTTATTTCTCCTTGCTTCACAATTGGGGGACAGAAAAGTCACAGAGCTGCCAGAAAATTCAATCAAGGCATTTCCAAGAGAGCCCAGGGTCTCTTGAAGCCTCAGCGCAAACGAGAGAAAATGAAAAAAAAGAAAGAAAGAAAACCATCAAAGTGGGTCAACTTTCTGCTATGGTGTACTAAAATATGTACAAATAATTGCATTACTTCACCACAGTAAGTAATTGCTCCCAATCTTACAAAAGTGGTTTTGAAATTTTATGTGAGATTTTTTTTGTAGTTTTTATACATGTTTTGCTTCAATGTATTGAGTCATTGTCACACAGAGAAAATACATTTCTGTCCTTGTTGTCATCCTGACATGTTGGTGAAAGATTTCCCTCAACTCCCAATGTCAAAACACTTCCACACATATCTGCCTTATTAAAGAAAGGATGCACACATATTCACTATTGGGTTCTGTAGAAAATAAGAAGTAATGGGCATTAGATCTGAAAGTAAAATAGTGGCATTTGAGTAGCATTACATTGTATGCTGATTCATGGGAAATAGCTATAGAGAAGCGCTGGTGGGGACTTAATTAGAGTACTTGCAGACTTAGCACTTTGCAGTGACAAGCTGTAGAAATTGGTGTAAGATATAGAAACCTTTGTAACCTCTAGTTAAACCTTCTATTTCTCTCTAGCAGTTTGCCCTCTAATTAAGCTCCACAGTTGGATTGCCTAGTTTTTTTTTTTAAACCCTTCACATACAATTTTTGCTAATTGCAAGCATAGAAAATGACAGCATTGTCCAAAATCGTTATGTAGGGTATTGTCCAACATGTCAAAAAGAACGCTAGAACTGACAAACTAAAAGTGTATAGAAAGGATACACTTTCACTGAATGCACACTAAAGGTGAGGGGAAAAATCAAAATACATTTTTAAGGGAAATTTTGTTTTGTTTTAAGATGATTTAAAAAAAAAATGCATTGAGGCTATTTTATGCAGAATCGGGTGGAAAAATGAGCTTAGAGTCATAATTTCTGTATTTACAAGCCATTTTCTAAATGGAAAATAATTTCTGTGACACTGAAGCAATATAACAAGGGCACACAGATATAAAGCTTAGCACCTTATTTAACCTGGATGGTACAAACATTTGGCAGGGTCTCAGTGTACCTGCTCTTGGCTGCGGTTCTGCCAGTAATAGATAGATGGCACTGCATCCAAGGTAGAGCAAAGGGCCAGAGACTTCTCTCTCCCATCTCTCAGGGTCTTACTCTCATTATCCATCCGAAAATTAACCTGTCAATTTATCAATCAACACCATCTTGAGTTTTCTGCCTCTTTTTTGGCGACTAGCATTGCAACGACGCCGACGCACAGATAACCAGGAGGTATGTGTTTGTTAGTGTAGTGAATGAGTGCATTATCACTTAAATGACTGCTATGAATCACAATTGCTGCCAGGCGGTTGATAAGAGGAGAATACACAGGCAATTTGATTTTAAAGTATATATCTGTTTATGTATTCTTTTATGTGACGAGAAAATAAGGTCAAGGCTGGGCCGACGGTGTTTTCGGCTTTGTTGCAAACACAAGTCCCACACAGTGTAAGGCCAGGTTGTTTTGAAAAGACTGAATCCTCCTTTGCTACCTCAGTGAAAGAGAAACATTTTAGACCAAGTCAACAATGTCCACTCAATTAAAAAAAAAAAAAATGCTATTTTAATTTTTTCTATTTTCATTTCATTGAGAAAAGTTAAGGCAATTTAAGAATTCATTCTACAGATAATGTTGTCCCTAAAATATCTCAATTTTTTCAACGTTATAATTAAAAAACAAATAATGCAAATAATAATATAGACAGGTAATAATGGACATTAAATATTTTTTTATTTATTCATTTTTGGGACAGAAACTAGTCAAGAAATGGCTTTATATTTTTTGTCACTTAAATCTGTTTTCCTTTATTAAATTAATATTTCACTGAGATTTTTTTTCTAAATGTAATTTTTTTGTTTTTGTAAAACATTTTTAAAACCACCATGATTTCTTACTTTATAGTTTTAAGGCACAATAAAGAATTCCTAATGTAAATATCAGTGAAATAGTTTTAAGGCGTTTGGAGGACGTTGCACACTGTTGAATTATTTTCTGTTGACTTTGGAATTAATGTTACATCTGCTCTTAGAAATATCTTAAAGAGAGGCGGATTGAAATATGTGTTTACATGCTCAGCATGCTACAGAGTTCTAATAAGCACAGGGACATGTCTTTATCTTTAAATGGGCTCTAATGTGATAAGCGCAACTCGACCCTCAAAAATCCCCACCAATGCAGCCATGGGTGGGGGACCTCAATCGCTCCAGTTCATTCTTCTATTTTTTGTGGTATTTTCTTCTTCTCTGTTCAGGTTATTAGTGGCAACATGACTGGATCGCATGAAAATGGAAGGCGCGAACAGAACCAGATAGGGTTTGTGAATAGCGGGAGGGACTTTCCTTTATTCGATTGTTGTTATTTGAACATGGTCTTATTGTGTCGAGGTGCTGGAGAGGAGGGGGCGCTAGTGAGGAAAAATGGCGGAGAATATTTTAAAATGCTGACAAAAAGACAAAAGTAAAAGGAACACAACATCTGGTAATTTGTTTCAGCAAGCTTAGCCTAATGATGTAAGCAGATTAGTTTCCAACAGAGTGAGAAAGGGGCATTGGGGGCTCTTTTGTCTTTCTCTTTTCTTTCTTTATAGGTCTTCCCATTAAACATCGCCACACAGAAGCCACTGGCATATTCACAGCAAGTTCATACTGGTGAGTATGGATGCTCCTCCATGCCGTTTGATAATTCACATACTCGAGAGGTGGATTTTGATCAAATCACAAAATTTCTGGGCACACAGCAGGGTCTTATTTTTCAGGCTATTTTACCGCCTTAAGAGGGGAACCTCCCCCACAGTCTGAGGTGGGAAGTAAGCCACTCGATGCTGTGGGTGTGGGTGCCCCTGGCCCGATTTGCTCCCTCTCCTCAGAGAGCAGAGATCAGTGGTATGCCCAGATTGAAAGGGAGGGCAGGGACCTGGCGTGATGAAGGACACTGGCTCCCTGTCAATGCGTGGAGGAGACTGGAGGATGAAACACACCATTAAGACCAATTTAGAGTGTTGCTCTAAATTTCAGCAGGACTGATCGATCCTGACAGGAGGGCATCGTACCGCCTGCCAGATCACTTAAACCACTGCCCCTTGTCTCACGTTGCTTAATGTCATGTCATTGGCTATCATTCCCCATCCAACATTGAGCTGCTGGATTTCATTTCAATTACTACTTGTAGGATTACCTTTTATTTTTTACACATCAGTAATCAATGGGGATTTTGATAATAATGTCATAATGCGATCTCAGCACTGCATTCTCTCCCTTTTTCCCTCTTTTCTTAATCCAGAGTGAAATCCTCTGAGACCAGCTGTCCTGTTGGTTTATTGATTTTTCTCCCTTTGCTCTGTGAACATCGGACAGAAACTTCACAACCAAGGTACAGAAACGAGACTGTACCGTACACAGGGGCTTAACTGTCAGACAGGTAGTTTAAATGATAATAACATCAAGAGATAATGAATCCACTTATTTATAGAACTCTTTTTGTACATAAATGCTGCTCTGTATGCTTCATAGAATTAAAAAGGACCGTTTTCGCCAAATCTGACAAAAATGATGAAACATAAGAGCTTAACCAATTCTTAACTATTTAGGTTAAGAAAATAAAAACGGGTGTAACAAGGAAACAGATCAGACAATTCCTGCACCATTTGCTTATAGGAAAGCACATACATACAAAGAAAGAGCTGCATTATTATTGCAGCTCTTTCTTTCTGTGCCTGCGCTGACATTTTATATGCCGTCTATTTATTAGTTTGGATGTTCATTTCAGCAGCTCAGGTTAAGTATCTTGCTCAGTGTCTGACTGGAGATATTGAACCTGCAGCCCTCTTGTACCAAGTTCAGTTCCCTAACCACAACCAGTTTGCCCCTTTGAAGGATGAGGTCTCTGCCAGAGTGCTGCTATGTATACCACACAGGCAGTGATCTATTCTGTGTCTCATATCATGTTGCTCCATGTCACTGACTGATGTTACCTGCGTCCCCCCGTGATGATTAGATCCATGACTGCGCCTACAGTTCCCTTATAAAATCACTTCCTTTCTTTTAACCCTCGAGACGCCACGTCCTCTATCCGAGAGAAATGAGCGAGCAGGGGAACGAGTGACGGAGGAAGAATGAGTGAAGTTATTTTAAAGGATGATATTGCTTCATTGTGTGCTGTCAGTCCCGGCTTGACAAATGTTCTTCATCTGAGTTGGTGACATGCTGCACTGTATAAACTGGTTATGAGCTGGAATATAAGTTATGTAAGTCACAATGCTTTGAGACACCTGCTAAGCACATTCATATGTAATGAAACATAATGTAATGAAAATAATGGAGGCAATATGGAAGATTTATTCCCCATTGTAAGCATCCGTACTCTGCTTTATTGCAACCCTCCACCTGCGTCCTGGAAACACGAGCAGTCTGAAAACAGAACGGAGTCTTTAGCTGCAAACACTTGTATCCATGTCGTCAACACTCTGGCACACTTAAAAAAGAAAAGTAAACTATCTCTTCACTTGTCTTTTAATTAGCCTCATAACTCGAATGTACAAAAAACAATACAGAAAGCATATATACTGTAGTTGTTTCTCCAGCACCATATGGAGTGATTATTTTCTGTGAGTTATGCTAAAAATGCAGATTTTTGCAGCTTCAAAATTAAGGACACACTTCGAAAGAGGGAACCGATTTAGAATAAAATAATGAATGCTGTAAGAAAAAGTATTGTTTTTAAAATGTGAGAGGATTTTGATAGTGTGTTTTTTTGTTGTTGTTTTTCTTTTAGATATGAATTGACAGCTTAAAAAGTGGTGTATGAACAGGAAAGCCTATTGTACCTTTTTAATGATTTTCCTGGTGCATATCTTCGGGGGCTTGTCTGTGCCACCAGCTGAGGCGTTAATACAAATATAGCAGATCATTTGTGAACTAACCTGTTTTTAAGTGGCTTTCTGGAAAAGTGTGACAGGCAGATGGGGAAACATGGTTGAAGTAATTAGGCATTTGCTGTTGGTGAACCATCTTGAGAATTCTGATTTCCAGGTAATAGAACTTTTAGATCAAAGGATTACGACGTTGGTCTGTTTTCACGACATAATTGATTAATTAATTTATTTGCAGATGTTGTAAAATGATGGCAACAAGAAATTCTAGCAAAAGAACATCTCTTTAAATATTCTCATTAGCTTTATCTGTTTTCTTTTTATAAAATAAATAGTAGGGCAATTGATAAAGTCTTAGCTCCACCTTCACCGCCTCTCCATTTTGTAATCACAGGCAGTTTGGCAGCACAACGTAATTAGTTTGCACGCCAGATTTCCCATGAGTCCCAACCTAGCTCAAAGCCAATCCCTTCCTCATCAGCAGCCCAGAGACTAAACACCTACTTTATCTGGTTCCCCCAAGGCTGTCCATCCACGGGGAGTCAGGGTGCCCTCGAAAACATTGCCAATGAGGGCTCCAACGCCTCGGGCTGATATGGGTGAAACTTCAGATGGCAGATGGCACGGGTAAGGGAAAACGACCATATCTTTAAGATAGAACTGCCAAACAAAAGTGGAACATCATATCCCGGAGCCTTCGTCCCAGGGCTCAGATTAAAGCATGAAATATGTGTTTAGAGTAGCCACAAATGTCTTCATTTCAAAACATGTCAGTGATCAAAGTGTCTGATGTGTGGAGGCATGCTGCAGGGGATTTTCATGTTTTCACCAGTTGACAATAACTGAGGAAATGTTTCACAGCTTGTTCAAATGTCACCATTGATAAAAAGGACCGCGGATGTTGAGTGTCATTTGTAACAGCAGCGATCTGCTGTGGAATATAGTTCTTTTACTTTACATCATGTGCACATAAAACATGATCTGTATGTCTTTTTTTATCTTTGTGACTGGCTACTTTATTTTCAAGAAACTGTGAAGGCCACTCTGTTTTCTGTCTCATCAAGTTCCCTCTTAACTGTTGTATTTGTAGACGTGCATACATCTGAATTACCTCTGCCAGTCAACAGCAAGAAGTGATCGGGCAGTTTTCAATACCACCAGGCCCATCTGGGAGAAGGACCCTTTTCATACTTGGCTGCTTGTCGCCTCACCATAATGGGCACGCTGAACGAGCTCTGAAGCAATAGCCAATTAAATGCCTTGAAGGGGATGCCTCGAGGCCCCGCATGAAAGGCTTCAGGTGTGAAATGCTTGTTTTTCAAGAGTGCTGCAAATGTTGGCTGCTTTCAAGTTTGCTATTGCCCTGCTGGCTTCCCCTTGCAGCCCACCCCGGCAGCCCTTCTCATGTGGAGGAGGGTAGAGGCTAGAGGTGATGGGCAAGAGAAGACCACTTAAGTACAATTTTCTATTCAGTGTTCCAAACCTGTGCACTCTCATGTTTTTCACCGCTGCCTCGTAACAGCTCGCAGAGTTTCAGATGATGCAGACAATAGCTTTTTAGCGCACAATGGAGAGAAGAGGAGAAGCTGGAGGGCAGACGGGGGGAAACATGGATGAGACAGAAAGTCTGAGCGTGAATCCAAACCAGAGGCTGCGGTGGCCGGGTGACGGCGGGGGTTGTCTGGGAGGGGGCTTAAAAGGAGATGGATTGTTTGCTAATTGTGAGCATTTCTGACCAGAACATGACAGGTTCAATGACTACTTTAATGCGTTATTGAATACAACAGAAGCTTCAAATGCAATTGTGAGAGAAGCTTCTGTTTTAGAGATTTGTTTTCAGCTCCTCCACATGAGGGAAAATGTTCATTCATAGTTCAAGTGTAAGAACAGGCTGCTACATCTCAGTGCAATAATGGCTGTTAGAGCCAACATCCATATCGAAAGTGTTATATCGAAGTGTTTCATTTCTACTCTCCATTCTTCCAACATAGAAGTTGAGAAACATTCTTAGATCATTGAGGGGGAACATTAAAAGGTGCCTGCGGGGACTAAAAGGGAATAAATCCAGGGGGTATTAATCTTATTAGGGTCATACATCACCATGTTGTCAGGTGAAGAGACAAATGAATGGGTGCCTGTTTATCTGAGCTAAGCTATGTGGTTTACCTAGCCATCGCTCAGGGCACATATTGCCACTAATAAATTGGTTAAGTCTGAGCAGAGTGATTGTAATGAAGTTAAGGGGCCGGCTCGTCTGAGCTCTCGCTACTGCAGCCAGCCGTTCTCGCATCCCCCTTTTTATCTGTCCAGAGAGGGAGAGGCCTTTCGATAAGATGAGGAGAGGAGAAATCAAAATAAATGGAGTCCATTAAAAGCAGCAATGCATCAACTGCTTGATAAAGTGATTAATAAACAGGCTGGGATTGTGATTGATTAAAGCATTTAATCAAACTGTTAAAAAGCACTATTGGCAATGGTGCATAAATGCCCTGCGTGTTTAAAATGTATAAAGCTCTATTTAACCACTGTTTATTTCCTTTCAATGACACCTCTATGCTGATCTAAAACATCTACAATATTCTATTTTAGCTATAAAAAAAAAATCCTTTTTTAAATTTTTTAACGTTTTTAATCAAAATGTACAGTCACTCTGGAATCTTTGCACATGCCCCCGATTTAACCAAAAGAGCAATCATTGACTTTACAACATGGAGCCATTAGAGAGGTTTTAAATGTGCTCACATATACAGTACTTGCATAAGGCTTCCAAACACTTAGTAATCAATGACTAAAATTACTTGCAAATTCTAAGGTGGAGACTGAGTGGGCAGTGACAGGCTGGTAACAGCTTCTGTGGGATTTAAATGTCATTCAAATTCGCTAATGCAAAGAGAAATACATAGAGCAGATTGACACATTGAGCTTAGAAAAGTTCAACCCTGATGTATAGCACATTAAGATGGGAAATTACAGATGTTGTAATTATCAGCAATGAGCAACCTCATGTGCTTAAAGGTGTTGGGTTAAAGTACTTGTACTTTGCTTTTAAGATGTCGAGCACAAGAAAAAAAACGAGATTGGCATGTATCTGCAAATGGCATGCTTTTATTGAAATGAACGGGGTAAATTGGGAGAAAGTAATGTGGAGAATAATTTTCAAAGTGAGAAGAAATGTACGTTTTATTTATTCACCTTCAGAAACTGCACAGGGTGTGTTATTTTACAGGTTATTCCCATCAGTACTCATTTTGAATATACTTCTAGATATATGTATGGTTTCTGACCGAAGCAGGCATTATAGTTGGAAAATGTTAATACACAAATAAACTGAACAATGGTAGAACAATTTACGTAGACTTCATGTTGTCTTTCTCATCTTTAAGTTCCGTGAGAGGTTTTTCAATTATGGCCTATCAGTAAAACGACACTGTGACTGAGGTAACATGCCTGAGTATGCTACAATGGCCTGAAGAAGATGTGCTGAAATCATGCACACAAAGCTTCCAGTACCAAACATCTGCCATTTGCCATTGACTGTCTCTTAAGGTAAATGCATTTCTTAAATGGGGTGGAACTCTTGCACAAGCCGATTGGGCTTCATGCCCTCCTTGCACCGTTTTTTGTAATGTGTGATAAATAAATACACTAAACTAAATTTGTACATAACCATAAAAAAAAAAGACACATTTGAGGATTTTCATTTTTTCCTTTAAAAAAAACGTGTTTTATGAGGGTGCAGGTAGCCTTAGTGGTTAGTGTGCTCGTCCCATGTGAGAAGGCTGTGGTCCATCAAGCGGACGGCTCAGTTCAAAGCTGACCTGTGGATTCTTTCCAGCATTGTGATTCCACACTGTCTCTCCCTGATTCGGACTCTATCCAATGTCCAGTCTATAAATAAAGGCATACAAAGTCACTAAATAAACCTTACATTAAATAAAAGGATAAATAAATACCACCTTTATGTGACAGCAGTAATCACCTCTCAGAAAATGTTGTCTGACAAATATCAAATGAGCTTATTGATCAAGGCCCCACATGAAAGAGCGAAACAGTTATTTAGTTCTATTGTAAAATAAAATGTTGGCCATCAGTTTTTTTTTAAATAATTTTTTCTCTTCCCCCTTATTACATTATATTCATTTTCCTTCTTTATTGATCCATGCTGTGCTAAACAATTGAGCAAAGCCAGGGACGTGCTTCTGCTGCTACAGGGTATTGTGGAAGTCCATTGCCTGCTACAGTTTAGATGTCATTATTGAATGGGCATTCCTATATATCTTTAACCTGAAGCATTACAAGCCAGACATCCGAGTAACCCACAATGCCGTGTATTGTGTAAATGATTGCGTGTGTTTCTATCCTTTTATCTCAAAATGGCAAGAAACATTTCTAATAGACTTAATTTGTGTTTTTAGAGTAATAATCGTTTGACACTCAGTTGAAATGACCAGATACAGTGCATGCTATTTAATCTGACGTCTCGCACAAATGAATAGAATTCACATGAATGACACATGAATGACTTGTTAATTATGCAAATGGAGTGCTGCAGGAACCTGGTAAGTTGCAGGAACTCTGTCATCTCAAAGGGTATGGGGAGTGTGATAATGTAGCGGCCTGGCACGGCTCTCTTGATGTAATGACAGGTCAATTTGACTGGCTTTATGCTCCGCACCCCGGTTCCTTTCTTTGGCTCTGCTGTGGCTGCCCCCGCCGCCTCCCCCACCCTTCTTTCTCGTGTCCCTTGGACTTTGATTTCTCCTTTGTTCCATTGGCTCCTCTACTGACACTTTCCAAGAATAAGAGATGCCACACAACCATGACCCTTTCACACCAAACCGATGACCTCTGTCTCTTCCATGCATGACCCCTCACCTAGGAGTTGACAGCTTGATTAATTGAAGAATGTTATGATTTATGAGTATCTTCTCAGCGTGATTAACAAGGCAACAGGTGGCACAACCAAACAGCTAGCTCCAACATTTCTAAGAGAAGAGAAAACAATGAGGGATTATATTTAGAAACCTTGTTTTGTTCCAAAACGGACTGTCAAATTGGTTAAGCCATATATCATTTTGACTGTTTTGTCTACCACTGCAGTTTGGATATCTTCACAGGAAGGATTCTTTTGTGTCTAACTTGTCAGACTCACAGCAACTTGCCACATCCCAACAATGTAGTTAAGTTGAAAGCTTGTCTTCTGATTATCAACTCACTCAAGGTTTGGTCCAAGGTTTGCTTTGTCCTGTAAAGAGAAAAAGGCCTGGAAACCCTGCAGAAAAACATGGTAGGTTTTCCATTTATTTATGGTAAGATTTATGGTAAGATTGTTTCAAGATAAGGTCCCCACTCTAAAAGTATCTTACTCCCTGTGGTTACTGATGACAGTGTGTTAATGATTGACTCTACACAGCATTGAATGCCATTTAGAGAGTGTGTGTGTAAGAGGAAATGGTGTCAGTGGTGACACAGGGCCACGTCCAATTGTCTACCCAAAGCTTTCCGAGTTAACTCACCTGACAGCTTCCTAGATAAGGCCGTCTCTTAGTTCAGACACTTAACTTCGTAATGGAACTTGGTGGTCCAACTCAGGTGACAAGGGGATAGGGGGGCTGAAGAGGTCATGTGAGACCTTCTCATTGACTCGATCTGTCACATCTAGAAGGACTATAGAAGAAGTATGGCAGCCTCTTGACACAGTGTCACAAGGAGACTGTCCAGCTGAGCCGAAGCGCATGGTGAGATGCGGCCCTTTCTTTTGACATGGGTTCATTCTGACCTTAGCATCAGGCTTTGACAACTGATGGATGACTGATACTGCTGTTTCAGCTACGTCAGCAAAGAAAAAGTCTGGGACTCTCTGAGATAGTGTTCCCCCGACACTTGGTGGCCTGTTGCACAATAAAAGGTGGTTGGCTATAGTTTATCAGTTTGTAAAGGCAATGTGAGACTAGCTGTCTTACAATTCTAAAATCAGTTCAGATATGTCCAACTTCAATTTTTTAAATATTTTCCTACTTGCTATTTAACCTACTTATTAGTTGAGGGGTGGTTCAGATACTGATACCAGTATTAGTATGCCTTTTAAATGTTGCATAAAATGTTGGAGCCGGAATTGGCAAGTATGTTCAATGTCCTGATCCAATGTCATTAATTATTGTCAACTCGAAAAAATCAACTTGTTTTTCTTCCTAAAAACACTAGCTTACACATCAGTGATATTCATTATAGCTGTCAGAAACACTTTTTGTTGTTGCACAGTTCTGGTGGACAGTGTAAGGTTAGTTGAAGCTATCAAAATGTCAGCAATCAGTATTTCCTATGAAACATTTAAAGAATGTATTTTTTTCATTGAGAGTTAAGATCATGAAACAGGTAAAAAAAAAACACACTAATAAAAAACACTTGTTCAATGATTTGGTTTCCTTTTTTTCTTTTTTTATCCGTTGGTATCAGACTAATTAGTGGGTGTTCGCTAATATTAAGTATGTATGGAAGCTGGTGTTGGAAGGTCCGGGTTCACAGCCGACCTGTGGCTCCTTTCCCGCATGTCACCACTCTCTCTGTCCTTGATTTCCAACTCTGTCCTATCTCTCTAAAGAGCCCAAGAATTAAGCCTTGAAAAAAAAGAAAGAAAAAAGAACACCTGTGCAATGTGAAGTTGCTAAGGCAAGTGGGTCGGGGCTAGGTAAAGAAATGTCTGTGTTGTGTTTACAGAGAGTTGCCATCAATGAAAAATTAATTATCTGAGAGTCAGCAAAGGTTAATTTTGGTCCAAAACCTTTCGATCTAGAGGAGCTGACCCCGGCAGTGCTGCTCGTCGCACTTGTGCGTGGCTGAGGTGACACATGCAATGACCTGTGACACGGGCAGTGACAGCAGAGTAAACTGGGCTGTGCTCCCCTGTCTCAGAGCGCCTGGAGAGCTTGGAGAGCGCTCCCAGCTGAGAGGAGCAGGTCAAAGCACGGTGCCTCTCCTAATGTTAGCAGCCCGGCCCGTGATGAGCAACTCTTTCCTCTACAAACACTCTCGGTCCTGCCACCCACCTCTGTCGTCTCCTAGAGACACTGCTGCCCACCGCTGGTTGCCCCATATGTTTGGGCTGCACACAAGGTGGTTTCTCGGATACTGCGGTTGCTAATTATAAATTTAATTTGCATTTTAATTAGAATGGCGGAAAATTAAAGCCTGCCAGCTGGAGAATTTTAAAACACTTTCCCTCCCTCCTTTTTTTCGCTCTCCCTCCTCTCTCGTAGTTTAGACTGAGCGTGACTGTCCTGTGTTTGATTGCAGCAGTAGCATCTTCAAAGCGTGGGACAGTGTGAGGTGTCACTTCTGGGTAATGTCACCTTAAGAGTAATGTTTGCTAACTTTGTTCATGTGTGGTAAAAAAAAGAAAAAAAAAGACTTGTTTGGTCAGACTACTTTTTTCCTTACTAAACAATTTGCTTTCAGTTTGTGGTTAAGCTCATGAACTCATCTTTGTCTTATGGGAATTGTAACCTGCTCAATTCCTTGGTCTATAGTTTGATGAGTAAATCAAAACCCTTTCATGTGCACAATTGACACGCTTTAAACATGCCGGTGAATGAGTGATCTGCATGTGTGGGCTGCTAATATCATTCAGTTTTGGTTATTATTTTCCAATCTCCATAATTCGTCCCGTTCCACATGTTGTTCCACCACTGCCATTCTCATTCCCACTCTCACCTCCCACGGGCGTCCTTGCTCAATAATTGTCATTAATTGATTGACAGCTCCGATAGACCCAACTAACCCCAGTTCTGCTCTCATGTCTGTGTTTTAAATGAGAGCTTGTACATCCAGTGACCTTGTCTGCCCATCAGCTGTCAGAGTGTGAAGCCAATCCAAAGAACGTCTCACCTTCGAAAAGTAGACCTTCCTAAATGATTGTAATTGCTTTGGGAATCTGTCTTGTGCTGCGTTGCGTTTTGCACGGTTAAAGCTTGTTAGTTTAAGGATTGTTTTGTTCTCTCTTTGTGTTGAATCCAAATTATACCCATCTTCAGATATCAGTTTTATCCCACTTTTAGTGGTTAGTGTTTTTATGTGTTAATGAAAGTCTGTAAACCTGAAAGGCTTTCGAAACAGGATGTCTTTTTTTTTCTTCATGAAATTCTTCTTCATTCAACTTGAATTCCTGTAATTACATTTAGTGACTAAATAGGAAAAAAAAAACAACAAAAAAAACAAATTCCTGTTGTCTTTGAGAGGAACATAAAATAAACTTTAGAAAAATCAAGTCATGTGGAAAAAAACTCACCGAACTTATCTTCATTTATATTTCTCTTTCATTATTTTGCCTCAAGCAAGACTTGGCTTCGTATTTTGCATGAACATTAACAGAGTCAATAGACAGCTCCACCTTTTTGTCACAGCTGAGCCACAGTATAGGCAGTATTTTTTTCTCTCTCTCCAATAATCCATGCATGTCCTCAGCACATGTAATGTCTGACATTCTTCCAGGTTGTTTTGGTTTGGGAGGCTGCCAGCCCCAGTTTTGCACCTCTTTGCAGGCCCAGTTTGATGTGGTGTGAATAACATTCAGACATCCACACACGCCCTCATTAGCATTCATTCAGGGTAGCAATGCAGGACACCCTCTCTGCTCTGAGGGTGGCATTTGGCAAGGGCCAAATACACCTGGCAAAAAGTCTCCATCTTTCTCCAGCCCATCACGCTCATCACATTTAGTCCTCCATCATGCACACAAAAACAGTCTTTTGTGTGCAAAAACAGAAGCTGATTACTTGACACAGACCAAATATATTATCTGTTGATAAAGTGGATTCTGAGACCACGTGTTTTCATGTCATACTGTAATAACAAATAATTACATCTTAATACTGTCAAATGCATCTTATTATCGTAGACAATACAGTTCATATTATTGTCTTTGATGTGATTCTGTGGAGAAAATCTCTGTTAAGCAGCGATTAGACTGATTAAATTTAAAAAAAAAAAAAAAAAAAAAAAGAAAGCACAAGAGTGACCCTCAGAAGTCTGGCATGCAGGAGTTTCTCCCTCTAAGGCATGGATCCCTCCGCCTAAGTCTGGAGCAACTGTGGCTATGTGAAATGTGAAAAAGGCTTGGCAGGAGGACAGCACACATTCTCTCGATGTGAATCTGTGGACTGCTGTGTCTGTTACTTTGTAGAACAATCCCCCCCCCCCTTGCCATGGAAGACACATTCATTCTGCTACCTGATCTTTAGAGCTGATGTTGACTATACTGTTGATCGTAATCTGGATCTTGACATCACAATGTAAGGTTAAAAAAAACGGTGTTTTGCTGAGAAAAACCCTAAGTCTGTCCAGCAAATAAAGTTTTTTTAAAAATATAAAGCCTGAATGACATCACTTTTTTTCCCCTGTCTCCACATGTAAATTACATTTCTCAAGCCTAAAATAATGTCTTAGCAGCTGGCTATTGAAGACCACTTTTTAGGTTTATCTTTGTCAATTGTCAAATATTTGAGTGTATGAAGTGGTGTGATGAGGTGCAGAGACAGATATTTGAAGGGATTTTAACTCATTTGAGCAATTACATGCTTAACTGGCCCAAGATAATCTGTCATCCAAAGCTTCTGTCTCGGGCTCTCCCTCTCTTTTCCGATCCTCCGCTCTCTCATACCCTCCTATGCGGCACAAGAGAAGCTCAGAATAGTGGGATTTAGAGCACAAAAGCTTACCCTGAATGGAATGAAGGCCTCGGAGAAATTAATTGCTTCTAACAAACAGCATGACTGCTAGCATGTTTTGTGTCCCATTCTTATCACCCTCCTGAGGTAGTGGGGTGGGCGACAGGTCTGGAGAGGGTGAACCCAATAACGAGGAGAGAAGGCTGCAGGAATTACGACTCCTGTTATTTGAATGTTTTTCAAGGATAAATACAAGCATAGGCTATATGCTTTTACACTTATGTTCTTGTTGCATGTGAAAGGCTCCATTAATTTGAGATCAAGGAAGCAACACAGGTGATCAGTACATGGTGTTAAGAACCTAAATGAAGAACAATTATAAAGGTATAATATGATATAAACAATATGCTCGAATGCCCATTGAGTGTACCCTGAAGGTACAGGAAGTGCTTGTCCATGGCCATCTACTGCCTTTTTCTCCAGAAATGATGTATTTTTAAAAAGACTGTGAGATTTCCTGTAAACCTAAAAAGGTTGAAACTTTAATTAAATTCCCTGCATGAAGACAAAAACTATTGTTTAAAGGTTTATGAGAGTCATTGCTTACCGTTTAAAAGAAAATGTAATCTGTGGTAATGGAGATCATTTTGCTTGATGTTATCAAAGAAATAACATATTTTTTAAAAAGCCATTACTGACCTGTAGTGCATGTATATTCATATTTATTGAGAAGTAATATCCATAGTAGGCCTAACTAATTAACTGTTTAGATTTGGACAGCATTGAGAGAAGCATTAGCTGGGGCAGTTATGGTATTTTCTTTTTTAAGGCTGTGTGGTATATTTGCCCCAGTTCTGTTCCCTGCTTGCTCCCTCTCCCACATGTCACCATTCTGTCTAGCACCAGCAGCATGGCATCTATCATCCACCACAGACGCAGCGGCACCCCACAAAAGGAGGCTGGAGCATGCACAAAGACATTTGCATTTTTGCATCTCATTATGGTTATAATTGCATGCCGGTGTAAGCAGCTCACTCTCCATTATCTCACGTAATTTTATCAGTGACGTTTGAAACGTGTGTTTAAATGTCAATTATTGACTACAAAAAAGGAGTGACCTTCTTGGAGTCCTTTCTCTCCCTCTCTCTCCCTCTCTCTCTCTCTCCTTCTCTCTCTCTCCCTCTCTCTCTCTCTCTCTCTCTCTCGCTCTAACTCTCTCCATGCTCTTATCTATTCCTTATGTCCTATGTGGCTCCATCACTGTTATGCTAGATGTATGTTGACTAACTTAGCTTATCACACTTTATGACAACAGTTGACATGCATTATATTAATAATGTTATTACACACACTGTCAACAGCATTTGTTATGTTCTCATTAAAACAACAGCTCCAATAAATACGAGTGCCAATAACACATTCATCACCATTGATAAATGATGAGCATGGAACCAATCTGACTTGTCTTTCTATTAATGGGATATGGGATATTCTAGTTGTGCATGACTTCAATGACATGACTGTCTAACACTCTTGAAAAGAAAATCTTGTTATGATGAAAAAAAAAACAGCGATAGATTAACTTTTTTGAATAAATGATTATTTAGGGGGTAATATTCGTTTGTGAATTCACATGGATTTTCTCTTTGTTTGTTCTACTATTGTTTGCATTTTTTCTTATTTTACAACTTTATTATGATAATAATGAAACATCTTGCATTAGTGACACAGTATTTTGATATAATAGTATTATTGTCATTGTTATTGAAACTTTTGCAAGTGGTGTTAGTTCACAAAACATCTCTATAGAAACTGATGAATGGAAGTCCTGTGAAATTTGAGTTCACAAAAAAACAAAACGATATGGACATTTGTATTGTGTATCATATCTGCTCTGCAGCTGCTAAAAGAAAACTTGTGTGATATTTAGGAAGGTGCGTTAGTACTCCACGGACAGCATCTTCTGTCATCGGCCTAACTTTCAAACATTAGTTCTTTTACCAAGTCTGACAAAAAGTGAATTTTATCACAGGTAAAAAGCAGTTATTACATTAAGCAACACCTTGAGGCTTGCATTGTCGACTTCTTTCCTGCAGTAATTAGAGAGCTTGTGTCAGAACAAGTAAGAAAAGGTTTTTAGTGTGTAGGGATGGTTAGCACTATTTAAATCGCATCACAGTCTAGATACTGTGTACTGCAGAGATGGCATGAATGAAAGACTTCTTTTATTTGAAGAGTCTATTTCCTTGAATTATTAAAGATAATAAAACATATTGTTTTTCAAACTTCACTTACATCTGAAATTCTTGAAGAATTCAGCTGATTTAGTTTTCTCTGCTTCTTTCATCTCATTATGTCAGGGTCAGCCTTTCACATCTGAGAAATGAATAATGGATCATGCGAGAAGAATCTCTCTTCATTACTTCAGGGTTTTTTTTTATTTCAGTCATTTTTTATTTATAGTGACACTGGATATCTATATATTCTCTTTCTATATTTCACTTACTATAATCCAACATTGCACATTGTTAACACAGTGCAGTTTTCTATATATTTAAGTCTTATGCAGTTCATAGTGCAGCAACAAAATGACCAGAGGCCTGTAATGAGCTGACAACTGGAAGAACCACAATCTTTAAGAGTTTATCAAACTCTTTGCACCTCCTAATTAAAGAAGCACAACCCAACAGGATACATTTACATTTGATTTGATCTGCAGCAGAAAATCTCCCTATTAGCGTCCTCCTCCCCATGAATATGACAGTAATTGCAGCCTCACTCCGTTCCTGTTGTCCTTCTCTAGTTGAACACATTTAGAAAATTTACCTCGTACTGTAGGTTATTATTGTGCCGTACAGTCTGGGGAATCAAATAAATCACTTAGGTTATCTTATTAATTAAGTCAAAATAAATCTGCTCGAGCCAATTTATTCACTCCAAATACCATGGGATCTCCCACAGCAACTAATGGCATAGTCTGACATTTCATCGTCTTAACAAATAACCTGAAGTAATTCATTTAGATTTTTCCAATTAGAGATCATTTCTGGTGGCTGCTACACAGTATATATACAAATGATTTAGCAATTTAGGCTTAGCGGATAGGGTGTCAGTCTTCTGTAGTGTTTTCTTTTTAAATCCTGCGCGCTGTTTTAATTATGAACTGAGGCCACTTTAAAACATCTTAACTCACATTTAAATTAGCTAATACTATCAGGCAAAAGTTGTTGCTTTTTTTTTTTTTTTTTTAACTGTATGAATAGTTATTGCATAGTTTCACACCACACATTTGACTCACTCTGATAGGATTTGCCACTTTCTCTGCAGATAAACACATTAGTAATTTAGCAAGTGGTTTTTGTAGCAACAGCCCAGAGCAAGTGATGAGAGTAGAGCAGCTATAACCCAGGCATATGACAGTGCTGAACCTCAGTGCCCCTGCCCTCACCCGCACCTCAGGCCCTCAGCAGAATAACACTTGATCCATAGCTCTTGAGTCTCTGTCCACGCCTCCCTTTTATGGCCCGTGGGCATGTGAAGACCCCGAGCCAGCCGTGCTTATCTGACCCTAACCTTGGCGTATGGTGACCTTGACCTGCACCTCACCCCTTCCTCATCCTCAGGGCTACATCTGTTCCTTTCCCTAGGACACCCAAGTAGTTAGTGATATTGAAACATCACCTTGGGGCTCCATTTGTTTTCTCTGGAGAGGTCAGTGAAAGGTTGTCATTAGGACTGAACTTGATCCTCCGCTTCCCCATAAATTGGTCTGTCTATGCGAGGAGTGAGCACGCTGTAAATAATGAGCGTGTAATGCTGAACATGAAACAGAATCTCAGAAGTGACACTCTATACTTTTCTTTTTCACATCACATGGATCCGTTTGTTCCCAGTTAAATGTGTCGTCGTACCCAAGGAAAGAAGAAAAATTTTCAAAACGTGCAGAACAGAAGTTGCTGTGGATTCTGAGTTGAACAGTGTTCGGACTATTTCTTAAATCCAAATAAAGTCTGTCGATGATGACAACAAACAACACTAGCAAAAGTATCCTTTTTGTAAATTTTGCCAGTATTGTAGCTGTTCAAGTCTTAACTGGAATGTAGAAGGTGTTTGCTTTCCAGCTATTTTTGCTGCTGTCATTTCAGCTCATTGCTTTTTCCCAGGACGGTATCTTGATTGTTTCTGCCCTTTATTATTTTGCTTAGTGTTACAGCAGTTCTGTGAATTGGCTGACCTTTTTTCAGATTCTTCCCTTTCGTCTCACTAGTAGAAACTAGCGTCCTTGCCACCCTGCTGTAGGATTGTAGACAGTGTTGGTATCAATATTAATGAAAATACACAGACAATGTCAGGTTTTAATGGATAATAAAAGATTCTCAATGATGGTTAACTTTGTGACCAATAAACATCTTCCAAGGTAGGATGTCTGTCAGCGTTGATATTTAATAAATAATAAGAGGAACTGAACGTGCTTTATTCTTTCCTGTTGTCCAGATCAAATTCATGCCAGACACTACAAAGGGAAGATGTGTTTGGGAAGTTAAGGAGAAGAAAGAAGTCATCGTAGCAGTATCGTGTTCGCTAAGTACATGAAAATGTATTTTCTATCTCTGTTAGTCTCATGGTATCACATCACACTGGAGTCAAGGGGGAGGCTAAAGGTTAGAACTCTGAAACATGGCATTGATTCCAACACCTGACAGCATCGCTCTCTCTGTCTCGTCTTTTTTTTTTTCTGTATTTATTATACGTCATTTACTGCTTCTCTTATTATTCTTTCTATACGTAAAACATCAAAAGAAAAAAAAGGACAGTATTGTTTCCCCGCTGTGTTGAACGCACACAGTGCTATCATAGACAGTAGTTTAGTACAAATTATTCTCTTTTTTCTTATTTCATCAGTCCAGATGTAAGGCTGAAACCATAGGTGCTTTTCGAGCCCACTGTGCTCTGCATATCATAAATCAGACCCAACTGACATTTTTTTAAAGAGAATGAATATCCACCCACTCTCTGTGGAAGGGCCACGGTATTTGTATGGTCAATGTGACCTTTCTCCATACCCTCTCAGATTAGGTGTACCACATAGAAAATTGCGCTCGAGCTGCAGTCCATAAATCATACCGGGCCATTTTTCCTTTAAAGAGGTATGTAAATACCAGTGTACTAGCTAGGTAAACAACACTAACCCTGATACAAATGGCTTGAAAATTGAAGAAAAGCACCTTATTTTTCAGCTGAAATTGCTTTTGAAACCCAGTTCTGGCACATGGGATGAAGGAGCCATGAAATGATTTGTGCTGGAGGAATAGAAATGGGTTGATGATAACCACACTCGACACAGTTCCTGTGTTGGGGAGTTCTGGCAATGATCAAAGATATCATTGTTGCACATTATTTCCCCCCATTGCAGACCCAAATGCATCTGTATCTGAAGTGACATCCACCCCCATGCACTCAGTATATTTCATTTTTAGGGGACAAAGGCCCTCCACCACAGTGCAGCAAGGGCCGGGATTAACCAGTCACTCTTGCTCCTGGCATACAACCATTCAGAAGTCTTTTCAAACAATGGCCTGCTCATTTTGTAGGGTTCATTTATATATATATATAAAAGAAACTCCAAATACAGTTATTATAATTTAAATTATAACACTGCTTACCATGGAGTATATATCTAATATCTTCATAAAAGAGGCAAATCATAAAAGTCGTCCATGTCTAGGTTACTTTAGTTCCTAAATTATGGTCTAAAATAGATTAACATGATTTTTGCTGCAACTGAAATTGAAGATACATTGACAACAAAGTCATTTTGCAGCAACAGCTTTCAGAGTAAACCAAAGAGGATTTTGTGTACAAGGAAACGTATGTCTTTGTCTTATTTGGTTCAAAATTCTATGCGACAGAAATTGAAGTGTTTTTTTGTCATTTTTCAATTTTTGTAACAAATGTGGGGTATCCTGCTCCGCATTCTGCATCGATGGTCCTTCCCCATGTACATCAAAACCTCTCTTACTGTCAAATATCGACGAGTATTCCTCTGGTAAGCATGTTCACCAACTATAATTAGTCTGCGCCTTCGGTGTCAGTGTGGCTGCCATAAGGACAAAACAAAAAGATATTTCGGAATCCGGTTTTACTTTTACCAGTATAGCAACAATTTCTTTCCATGGCTTATTTGGCAACTCTTCAACACCTGCAATCCTTCACTGTGAGTTTCAAGGAGAGCTGCAGGGCACAACCTATGGCAGCCAAAGGGACAGCTAATTCCCAACATCTGCTACAAGCCAGTGCAGTCCGTAGTATCACTATGATCGTGGTATCGCTGTGGTGGACACTGCTTGGCAGCTTGTGGCTTCAGACTGCTGAAGAATCACCCCCATCGTGTTCTAAGCAGAATAGGCAGACAGCAAACTGTTTCATTTCAGCACGGTGGACCATCGATGCCTGCAGTAGATCCCCTGTTATCTAATCAAACAGCACTGGTCAGTTATGATGCCAACTCCTAAATCCACAGCCGTCTGTAAAGCCGTAGGGGGAGATTAACCGCGACAGCGCCAATGTCCTACATTCAAAGACTTCCTCTTAAGATCTCGTTTCCTGGAAAGTACAGTTATCCATACAAGCAAACACAGACAGCGAACACAGAAATACAGCCTTAAGTAAGAGTCCTTCATGCTGTAATGGGGCTATCACAAAGACCACACAGCTTGGGTTTTGGAAGACGACTTGATGCTTTCTCAACCTTTTTTGTCTGAGACCACTACAGTATCTCAAAAAGGCTCGAGCCTCTACGCAGAGTATTGGCGAATGTGTTATTTCCATGTAGGTGCTGCTTTTAGATCCCACATGAGTAGAATAGAAAAGAAAAGAATAAGAACTCACAAAAGGAAGATGGCCCAAGACATTTATCCTTTCTGCCTGACTGTTTGGAGGAGTCCTTCTAAGACCAGCCGTTCTACAGTTACCCTGCTATGTGGGTGCAGATCATTATAACCCGAAGCAGAAGCTTTCACATAGCAGGCGAAGAGCTCTAGGCACTTTTTTAATATTTATATCACGGTCTGGTGTGGCAGTAATGATATTAGGGAGCTGACAAAATTCTCCACCCAGCTGGACATGTTAATTGAGAAGCCACGATTTAAAGGCAAAGTTCACATTCGTGCAGATGGTGGGACAATGCAAGTAGGCAGACCTAGGTCACTGTCGTTTCCAGGCTATACCTTAGTGGCACTTTTTTTTTTCTCTTTCTCCTTTTTTTTGCAAGTTTGACACATACAAGTCCCTGAGGTACATAGCAGTCTTTGGGGCTAGCTATAGTACCTGATAGTGCCCTTGACAGAGGACTACATTATATAGTTGACATAATTGTTCAATTCTCTGTCCCCACCTCCACTTTCATGGTTAGTTTATGGATTTTTTTTGTGATTTTTTTTTTTATTATTTGAATAAAGCAAAGGAAACATTTTCAACCCTTTTTTTTAACCTTTAAAAAAAATTCCAAATTATTTGTCAACTTATACTTTGATAATTATGGGCTTTGAAGCAATAACAAAAAACTAAGTTCGATTTAAGCCGCTCATGTTTTGTGGAAAAAAGCTTCCTCCCGAAGTGACAGCATTGGATATCCCTGCCCAGGAAAGCCGTACCTGAAAGTTGCAGTGTATTGCATAAATACCCCACAAAACAAGACGTCATTTCACTGGAACCCTGTGGCTTAGCTTCTAGCTTTATCACGCACAAATATTTGGTCCCTCACTCTGGGTCCTTTCCTTTTTGTTTACATTTGTGTGCTGGTTATGTCACCATTAATCAAAAGTATTTGAATGATTTGAATAACAATGTTGTATTTTAACAGATTATCAAGGCTAATTAAGTCACAAAGTTATGTTACACCAGTGTAAACAGTAAAGTGATTGCAATGTGTGTGCGTAAGTCATACCGCTCGGAAGCCTAACAGATGGTTTTATCCTTAGTGAGTCAGATACTGTCGCAGCACACATCTACATCAAATTAGAGTACCCAGAGTGAGTCCTCCCCCTGCTCCAACCATACACCGGAAAGCAGGTGTCTGCTTAATAATTTGGTCAAAGATCAGTGAGTTAAAGGTTGAGGCCAGGGGCAGAGAGGACTGGGGTCATCCTGGTGGTGGGGAGGTGGTGAGACATGATCTCCTCAAGTCTGGAGCAGCCAAACCCCAAGGTCATCCATTAGTGCTCTGGCCCATTGGTGCTGGAAGACCCACAATAAATTTACTGTGCACCCTTAACCCTTTTAATACTCACCATGACCCAGATGAGGAGATCAGCTCCCTTAGGGAGGGGCACATTACATTATTAGCACTGTGCATCCATTGACAGCCATTACATTCTATTATGGGTGACTTCATACTGTAAATACTTGAACACAAATCCTAGATAATGTGTATTTCAGTCTTTTTTTTTTTTAAATCAGTCTTGTTATTTAGTTTAGTTTGTCCGGATAAATGTGCTGTTGAGTTTTGTTAATCAGGCCATGAGTGAGATTTCATCTCTAATTTAAATCACTGAAAGATTTTTTAATATCAAGAATCCCTCCACTGGCCATCTTTGATCAGTTTCAAACACCCATGTGATAGTGTCAGTGCCTGGCAATTTTTTAGAGAACATGTGAGTTATGACTGATCTGTATCTGGTCTTTCAAAGATGTACAACTTATCTACCTTTTTTAATGGGATGGGGTTTTTTTTTTCTATCCTTACGAGAAACGGTAAGGCAAGAAAAGGCTGCAAGGAAGAAGGAAAGAGAAATGTCAACAGTGTCAACCACTCCCTTTAAATAGTACCCTCCGATGATCCCTTGCTACCATGCTTGGTCAAACCTTTCCAGGTGTCAACACTGGGCATCAGAAAAAGAAATTAGAGTGACAGAGTGTTGACAGAGAGGAGAGACATTCCAGTTTTCACCCCTCTCTGGACAACTAGGGAGCCATCACCTCAGCTCAGACAAAGGCACTAATGAATCAAGCAACACCTTAACTTCTGCTGTGCAGGAGACTTTTGGCCGGGGGCACCTTTACAGTGTCATTGATAATAGGATTCTGTATTGGACTGCTGTTGATTTGATGTCTGCTGCAACCTCTCCCCTGGCCTCCCGTTTTGACACAGCTTAATTTTGCCCCTTGCTCATAAAGACATCCTGTTAGAAGGTGTTGCACAAGTGTTAGGTCTTCATCTCTAATGGTTATATCCCTCCTCTCAGGGACTGGAGAATTGTCAGTGTTTTATTAAGCAAAATAACCTTAGTTTTGTTTATCTGACCCACAAGATACATACGTAATATTGCAGCTGTGGGAGCAAGCACAGTGCTAAAATAAGGCAATTTTCTTTGATTTACTTAGTAATGCTTTTTTTTGTGAAGTAGAAGTAGAACCTGTATTTTGGTCCTATTATTAAGTCAGTTTTTAACATGTTAAAGCCTAAATTAGTCCCAATAATAGCGGATTTAAATGATTTTGTGGATACAATTTAACGTGCAAATGCTTCATAAATATGATTGTAGACTTTACAGTTTCTACAAGCACATCTGAGAAACTTAATATTTTACTGTTTGTCCTAAAAACTAAAAATGAATATGTTTGCTGTCAAAAATTGTGGTCTCAAGCAATCCATCTTTTTTTGTTTTGGGCTGAATCATAACAAATCATATCTTGAGACACTTTACAAAAATAGCAGGTCTAAATCACATCTCTTTATGTTATTATTTACAAAGACCCAACATGAATCCACCTTGAACACAGCATTCGTCAACATTTAGTGACATAGAGTGGGAAAGAAAAACAGCCTCATAACAGGTAGAATCCTCAAGCAGAACCAGACTTATGTAGAACAGCCATCTGCCGGACTGTAGGTGAGACAGAAGGAGATGCAGAAAGAAGAAGGATGAATCGAGGTATTAAAAAAACCCTGCAACAATAAATAACATTGCTTTATAGCTACAGTGCCAGTAATAATGTTTAAGTATAAGTAGTATTAGCAGTAACAACAAAGTATGATAATTGTCTGTTCAGTCTAATATTAACATTAGCAACTATGATAAACACTGAAACGCAGTAATGTGCATACAGAGAGAGAGAGAGAGGAGCTCAGTGGTCCCCTGGCAGTGTAAGCTTATAACAGCAAAAGTTGGGTCTGGTCCATACCTGAGCCAGCCCTCAACTTTGCCAGAAAATAAAGTTTTAAAGTACAGTGTTTCTCCATCCAAGATCCTACTGTTAGATATTTCCAAAGGAGAGGGGATAACTAAAGTCTGTAGCTCCCAAAAGATACGAGGATGCCTGACCGTTAACAGCTTTGTAAGTGAGAATACAGATTTTAAATTCAACTCTGGATTTTATAGGGAGCCCTTGCAAGGAAGCTGTGCCAAATACAATCTGTAAGATTACCATGTAACAACATTATTATTAAAAAAAAAAACCAAAAAACCCATAAATAAATAAATACATTTGTAATATATCCACATGTATAACTGGTCGGCAAAGGAATAAAATAAATGACTCTAGGTTTTGAAAGGTTGACATTACAAGTGTGAACCTGTCTATAACTGAGACCTTGTGAGAACATTGTCAGATATAGTTTTTCATGTGGTCAGCATTATAAGTTAACTGGTTGGCACCCTGGACAGCAGTGCTGGAGGGTACAGTATGATCGTAGGTTTCTTTTCCCCCATTTAATGTGGAAAGTAATTAGCTTCCCTCCATCGAATCAAATATCAAGTCGAACTTTTCAAAGATTTCCTTTGATCTGCCACCATTGCAACTTAAAAATGTAGTGAAATACTTTAATTCACTGGAACTACAGTCAAACTAAAAGTACAGATGTTAGAATGCGCAAATAATGTATTCAGGCATTTAAGATAATGTTGAGATGTTGAGTATTAATAATCCTCATCCTAATAAGTTTCTTGTTAGATTGTCTGTATTTGCTCCTTCCCTTACAAGTCTTCACCTTCCTGTCTTGAGCCATCACCCCCCCCCCCCCCCCCCCCCCTCAAACAGACACACTATGCACCCCCAACATCCCCCCGAGTGCAAGGCTGGTGGCTCCATTGTATGACCTGTTCTCACACTGTTCCATCTTCAAATCACGCAGCCAGCCTTTCACAGCAGCAATTCAGCAGCAACAATCACAAATCACACCTAAAAAAAAAAGACCTTTTGCTCAATTTGCCAACCAATTAAAACCCACCTGGGCATGGATGCAGAAATCTACAACAAAATCATTAATATTTTAATATTTTCATGACATTTAGAGAATCAATGTTGAGAGCTTTTTCTCATGAAATTTCTTTAATTCTTGTTCAAGAAATAAATAATACATACTTGTACTTATCAATATTGTTATTTTGCAGAGAACCAGCGGAGGGCACAACACTGTTTAAAAACATGACAGACCCAGCCATTGCTTTTGAAGCTGCCATGAAAGTGTGTGATTCTCCATGAACTTGAGGTCATAGATTCCCAGTGGCTGCGTAGGGCAGGGAATGGAGAGCAGCAGGGTTCAAGCCTTGGGTCACTGGAGCTTCAGAAGTGACCAGCCAGCTTTGTCCCAGTAGGGATGATGGTGACGGATTCACTGGTGTTTTCTCATGGTCCACTGAACCCTACAGCAAAGACTTCAACTTAGATCCTGTAGAAAGAGGGTGCACTGCTCTCATCTACAGTTCACAGAACACTAAAAGCTGGGCTGTCTGGACCGGCTCCAGGATGCCTCGAGATACACAAAATCCAGCCACAACCTCACGGTGGCACTGCCAAACCTCATTTCACTCTGTTCCCCATTATATGATATGCAGTACACATCAGGCCTCTGACACGCACTGCAATGGTTCATTTCCCCATTGTCGGGAAGTGTTGAACCCCTGTGTTGTCAAGTGGGCTTTATTAGGCATAAAGATATGAATGGAAACTCCACCCTCCCTTTTTTCAATCAAACTAAGTTAAAAGGCTTACTTACCCCTAATCAAAACATCAAGCCCACTGGCATGGTATGTCCCAGCTGTGGCCCACCACAGACTTTCCCTTTTTTCCTTACATTGTTCTGGGCAGCACATCCAAGAGCTCTTGCTGTGTAATATACTTAACTGAGGTCAGAATTGTCATTATCTGGGTCTTGTTGGCACTATGGCCTCCTCTGATGATTGGACTCCCTTTCAGACCTACAGCTTTTAGCACTCCCTACGAGCTAACCTCTGTGAAGACCGGGCAATCGACCACCTGCAAATGTAGCCCAGGGCTTGGACTGTGTTTAAAGGGGATTGCTTTATAACATTCTGTCACATGGGCACACTTTGCTCTGACCTGGTGTAAGTCAGATTGTCCTTGTAATTTGTTTGATTTACAGGTATTTTTAAAGTTTATATGTACTGACAAGAGAGACGACACATATGCGTAGTTGTTGATCAGGTGGGTCAAATTGAGTCGAGGTCAGAAACCTTTCATCTGAAAACAAGTCAAAGTCCAACGCTCTATTTTTGTATTTTCTAGTTTCCATAATATCGCAATTTTAAAGAATGGAAAATTGGATATTAGGAGCGTTTTGACCGACTGATTGGTTGATTGATTGTCCTTTAGTGTTTGAAAAAAGCTATGTGGTTCCATTTGCAACAGGAAAATTAGGGATGAGATACAGAAATACAAACATTTGACACAAAGTTTGGCACAGATAAAGGAACAATCACAACAGGAGATTTTTGTGGGGGCTTTGGTTTCATGTGTTGATCACTGTTGTCTCTGTTCTAGAAACACTTCACAATTCATACTAGCCCCATGGTGTTGTTCTGTTTGGAAATATATTTCAGAATATATAGCATTTTGAAAAAATAAACCTCTTGCTCTCTCATTCTCTAGCTCTCTTCATCAGTTTCATAGACATAGGCACACACAATCTACAACAAGCACACAACCAGACATGCACAACCCCTTGTAGAAACCGGTTCTCCCCCATAGCAATTTTGTCAGAAGTTGACAATGTCTTGATTTAGTTGTCTGGCTGTTCCGGCCAGTTTTCCCTGCTGCGCTAATGTGAACAGGACATCCTGCTGGGCACCAAAGAATACCACTTCACGGCAGCCGCATAGCTGGCAGCTTTTATTTATGGCGCTACCGAAATGAATGGGTATTAGTGTCCAAACATTTCACCATGCTCCTGCAGCCACACACAAAAGCCACTGATTTCCAGCAAATCTGCACTTATTTTATTCAGGAAGACTAAAGCTAGGGAGAGCAAGAGAGAGAGAGAGAGAGAGCGAGGAAGAGAGAAAACATTTATAATGACTTAAAAGACCTCCAAAGAAGAATAGGAATTGTGTTTGAAAAGGATTTGCGCGACCGAAATCGAAAAAGAAAAAAATGGCCCCACCATTTTACGGCATTTTTGTCAGAGTTGAAAATGGGAAATATCTATATCCCTAAAATGACTCAACTTAAGTGCCTATATTCACCAAAACTGCACTTCCTCCACAATTACCCAGTTTCCTTCTGCTCTGTTTTTTCCTGGCAGTACAAAGCATTGTGTTTTTATGGGACCGTGCCATGAAAGGGAAAAAAAAAGTATTTTTATCATTGCTAAAATTGTCAATTTAAAGTGTCTCCAAAAATCACTCTTACTACCATTTTGCAATCCAGGCTGCCTACTGTCTTGTTAACCTCTGAATTTTAAGTGGACGCTTCCCATTAGATTGTGGTAGCACTGCTGACTCCTCTTGGCTTTTCTGCAGGGAGCAGGCTGAGGCAGAGTGCTCTCCTGGCCCGACGCTGCACTCTGCCTGGTCTCTGTGTCCAGGACCTCATCAGCACAGAGTCCGCCTGTTCTTGTGTCCCTGCCACTCACCTCCCTGCTCTTCATCTGTCATTTCTGCCCTTCTGCAAACACACTCCTCTGACATTTTGAAAAACTCTGGCATTCACCCTCAATATGGATTTTTGTTGATTATAGCTTTCTGTCTGTGAAGATTGCACGTATTATTGACTTTGCAATCCCATGACTATTTGCGCAGCTTTTTACCTACCCTCTGCATCTTGGTGAGGTCCAGCAATAATGTTCACCCTGGTTTCTCATAACCTCTTTTCATTATCTTTTTTTTCATATTTTTTTTTTATTTCTCTTCCATATATTTTACTAATCCCCTCTGGCCGCGACCCTTTCTTTCTGCCACCAGAGATCAGAGTTTCTGCAAAGCTTCGGTCACTGATGTCATTAAGATTGGGATCTGATACACTAGATGTCCATTGGTTAAATGCCCCTGGCCTGAACTCCCCATTGTCACTAATTCCAAGCGGCAGCTCTGTTTCACTTGCTGCATAATAGCCCATAGGTTAAAGTTCTGCTGCTTTTGCTTTGAATTTACATCTTTCACAGGCTCCACTCTCTTGTTCTGAGCTGGCGTTCCTTTTTTTGTATCCTACTTTCATTTCAAGCGAACTCTTTGCCTGCAGGCAGCACGGCTGTTTGTGCTGGGGTTTTTTTTTTTTTTTTTTTGAGACAATCTCCCACAACCAGGCATCTTTTGGAGGGTCAGAGGAGAGCAACTTGACTTAACAGGTCAACGTAAGTGGGCTCCGCCCTTCTCCAGAGGGGAAGCCATGGAGCCCTCCATTAGGAGCTGACCTCCACGATGCACTGGTCTGGCCCCTGCCAGGGTATCACATGGCTCTGCCTGAGACAGTCTGCTCATTAAAGCCTCCTGCCCATAGCGGGATTAGGCCTTTTCATGGTTTATCCTCTACTCTGACAACTGACAATAGGCGAGGATCGCTGCTTCAAATGGAGTGTGCATATGAACCATAGAATTATAATTGCTCTTTCATGATGAGAATATTGGAAAATCTAGCCACATGCACAATGCAAAGAATAAATTGGGGGTCTGTTTTCAAGGGCACATTGCTACACTGTATGAGCCCTAGAAATGGAAAGGGTAGTAATGAGGCATTTTCAGTGCAGCCCAGCACCTGTACACAGACTGCTGTTTGCAGACATACACTCAGATACCTTCTGCCTGTAACCTTTACCCACTGTGATACTTTTACTCAAAGTTTCACTGCACTTAATGCTCAACGGAGTGCCATGTTTACCTGCATTGAGATGTTTTCAGAGAGCAACTCCATTACCAGTGGTGGCCTGTTCCCTGTGACCCCGTGGTAGTTACCGATGGGTGTTCAGGTTATGGAGGAGTGTAGCTTGGGCGCCAAGAAGCAAACTGCGATGTCACTACCTCTTGAGCTGTGTGGGAGGGAGAAAGCTGTGATCTGCAGCACCAGGCGCCAGTCAAGCTTCCTATTTAAACCACAACTCTGCATGTTTCTGTTATTCATATTTCATGTGGTATCATGGCATGAAAGAAAGTGATTTTCTTCATGGCAAAAGGCAGATTATGGTTGACTCTCTGGTTGCATGGCTCACGACAAGGTGGAGCAAGAGGGCAGCTTCACTCAATTTAAAACATCAATACAGCAAAAAGGAAAGTTGTAATGCACTTCTCTGTAGTCAAGCAACACACGTAGCTAGAGTAGATAATCAGAGGAAAAAATGTTTAAATCTAAATGTAAAACTGTCACTTTTAAATCATTGCTTATAATTGTGAAATGAATAGAATTTTTTTTAACCTAATTTAAGGTGTGAACAACACCACTGTCATTTACATATCCAGTGAAGCTTTTTCACACTCATCTGTTATAAACACAATGTGATAAGGACCATGTGTATTTAAAAGGTGTTAATGAACTGTTGAATTTATACTCTCCTTTCTATTTCAAATCACCCCCTTATCTATAAGCACATGTGATTTTTTTTTTCCAGAAAATAAAATTGTATTTACTAATTTTTCTGTGTGTGTTGTTTCTAATTTCAAGTGGTAAATGTATCAATTCAAGACTTTACTTAAAACATGTTTGAAAAAGACAGATTCATGGTGTTCAGGAGAGACTTTTTTAAAAATTTGCAATTTAATTTTTCGAAAAATTGAAAAGGATTGCATTCCACAGTTTTGAGCTTACAGAGTGATAGAGAAAAATCATGTTTCATCCGTAAAGCAAAAATTGAAAAATATTCTGCGGCAGTCAGCAGGACTCAAATTCATAGAGAATCAATTTTATTTTGTGAGCAACAGGGAAATTCTTTTGGAGCGCTGTCAAAAACAGAAAGAGGCCAGAGAAAAGAAGAGCTGAAACTCTGTTAGCAACACAATTAAACTCTGGTAATGAGGTCAGACATCAGATCCAGTGCAAGTGATATCATTACGCAGCCTGAACGGATGGGCTGCTCCAGCTGCCTTGCTCTTGCTCTGGGATTAGACTCGCTGTCCTGAGGGCAGCACTTTTACTAGGCTGACCCCTGCCTGCCACCAGGGCACCAGCCACCCCCTGGGCTCTGTGGGGTTTTGGCCCACAGTCCTGGTGCCAGTGGCTCCAACGGGACTGCGGAGTAGTCAACTGTGCTGCCACGTGGGATGACAGGACTCGCCACTCCATTAGGAGTCACAGAGACAGGCAGGCACCAGCACACAATCCACACTGTGTTGCCAAGTACGAATGACTGGGTTCCTCTATTTCAGTCAGCTCATTTGTACTAAAGAAACGGACAATGAAAAGGTGATAAAAGGACATTGTATCGGTGATGAGAGCGCTGCGTTTCAACCTGTTGGCTCACAAATAAAACACAACTCTAAGCTGTCTTTCTGGAGGGGGAATCCTTTCTGTTTGGTTAAAATCATGGTTCATACTTGCAAACAAGATTGAAATAATGAAACGTACAGATTGGTAGCAGTCTAATTTTCTTTCCCCATTGTCTAATGCCTCGTTTGCAAAGTCCCTACCAGGAGTCGGCTTAATTTGTCTTTTCATATTTGGTCTGCTTGTGTGTTTTGTGCTGTTCTTTTTGTCTCCCGTGATTACTTTGAGGATATCGTTATGACATTCAGCAGCAACAATAATTCTTCTGTTCTAATTCATATCAATTAGTAGGCGAGGGTAATTCAAACTGACGGCACAGTGTATCTTGAAAGGCTTGCGAGGATGTTGTGGCGGCAGCATCACTGTGCAGCCAAAAGCCACCCTCCTTTCCCCTTTCTTCCCCCTCTCTGTCTTTCAGTCCACAACAAGGGGCTCCAAGCAAAGCAGACAATACAAGTCGGAGCCAGTACTTTGATAATTAGTTATTGATTGAGAACAATGGCATGGCGTACACTGTCGTATTAGCTAGACGCCAGTAGGTCGCGACACCAAGAGCAGCCATCAAGAAACCAGGGCCAAAACATGCCTGACTCTCCTAATAAGATATTCCTTCATGTTTTTCTCTTTCATTTCCCTCCTTTTTTTCCCTTCCGCAAGCATGTTAGTGTTCAGGCCACACGGGGTCAAAAGTATTATTGCTTTTGCAGAAACAAGTATATGATGAAGGACAATTTAATTAGAGAATGCGATCTCAAACTTCTCATACCGCGTTGCTGTTTTCATTTACTGACTCTTTGTTTTCTGACCGTAAGTGTCCTCCTAAAAAAGGATTTTTAAAAACGTTTGGAGTCGAAGCTAATTTCCTGGCATGCTGGCCTTGTTTTCATACTATAGAGAAACAAACAAGAAGTGAAGCTTTGTTACATATCAAAGACCGCCATTGAAATGGCCCGATCTGAGCTCGCACTAAAATAGAAAAAGAAATAAACAGTATCTGGTATGGTTTCCAACATGCGATTGACCTCAGCGGGTTATCACATCCTTTTTGTCAGTCTGCTTGTGTGGGGGGAAAACAGATGCATTTCAGCACACATATTGATGGCTGCACGTCAAGAGATGGTGTCACTCGGTAAAAGTTTGGCTTTTAACCAAGCCGTGTTTACATACGATAGAATATCCTCAAATAATTGGTAGGTCTCCTCGCTAAAGAGGGACGTGTCAGCTTTGGCATCCGTGTGAAAGAAGCTCCCTAAGTCACTTCACCTGATCTGTGGCCTGTAAAGATGCACCTGGCATTAAACAGACAGGGCAGCAGCGTCAACTGAACAATGGAGGACTGTCAGGACCGACAGCAGGCCACGGCTCTGCCATCACCGCTCTGACAGCGAGGGCCTCAGAGGGTAAACTGCTTTGCTGGAACTAATTAAACAGATGAAGTTATGACATGAATATGCAGATGTTGTTTACATTTTACCATATGGTATTATTTCAGGTAATAACGCACAGGAGAGCCTTCCCACTCATTAATGTGAAGGGATGGAGTGAAAACACTGTCTATCAAGAGACACTCGGAGCGTGTTCGTGAAATATGATCATACTGACACTTGGGTGTTGAAAGGGATTTCAAGCTACTCAATTAACACACATGTTGATAGCTATTCCAGTTTGATTTAAATTGTAAGCATCTACATGTAAAACGGGATTTTCCTTATCCAAAGTTGATGTTATTGATTTCTTTTCAATTGTTTCCGAATGTGAAAATTATTTTTATTTAATGTGTAAAATTAATTGTCACAACGTTTTCCTGTTACGCTTAATGAAAATAATTCAATTAATCAATAACCACCCTTAGATTTAATAGTCACTGCTCCAGTTTTTCCACGCTGCTGTATATCTGTAGGTTTTTATTAACATACACCGCTGTACACCTGCAACAAACACTTTAATTCTCAGCCTGCATTAACTCAACTTCCCGATTTGTTCCTTTTTTCTTTTTTTTTCTCAAAGTGTTAAAAGAAGTAGAAGTTATTTTTTTTTCTCTTCAGTTTTGTGTGCAGCCTCACCATTCCCCCAGAGCGGGTGCTGAGAGGTTAAGAGGGAAAGGGCCGATGGAGTCGCGTTTAGTAAGAAGTGTGGGATCACGGGGGCCAGCTGGTGGGGTGATGGGGAGCGTAATTGTGCCCGCTGTGTGGATAGGGTGGGGGGGGGGGGGCGGTGAAAGGATGGGGTGAGAAGCCCTGGAAAAAAGGGAGGGGAGGGGACACCTCAATTACCTGTGCTCCCTCTGACCCCTCTCTCCCTCTGTCTCTCCATGGACAGTCTGAGAGGCGGGGCGCGTTTCCACAGGCAGATGCACATCCCCCTCCTTTGTTCGAGATAGCATTCGTTCTTCTTTTTTTTTTCCAGAGCTGCTCAAACTTAATTGCAACAATCTCCTATCTGATGCATTTCTCCTTTATTTAAGGTTGTCAAAGAATTTACATTTTCTCTTTCAGTCGAAAACTAATCTAGGACTTTTCTGCTGTTTGTATATGTTTGATCATGGAACTCGATCAGGCGATATTAGATTAAAGATGTTTATCAAAATAAAAAGGCAAATTTACCTGAACTGAGCTGTTCTCTCAAACATATTCAGCAGGTTACATGCAGCTGTCAGAGTTGATTTTGGAGCTCCTGCTTGGGCTGATACAGTAAGTGACAGAGACTGGTGTAAAATCAATACTTCACAGGAGTGTGATGTCTTAATAAACTCTCTGTGTTGTTCAGACAGGAAAGCTAGACGTGTACGAGAAGGACTACAGCGCAGGCCATTGTGAAGCTGTCAAGTCTAGCCCTCAAAAGCAGATGAAGCTGTCAGATTATTAATATGTTTATACTGACAGGCCCCAAGTCCACCCCTAAAACCCTCCCCTCTTTCAATGTCTCTCAAAAAATATGCTCGGCTTCAAAGACAGAGGCCACAGGGTTGGATGCAAGGTCAGAGGCCAAATACATTTTGAAAGCAAATTCTCTTCCTTTTGCAACCTGTTTTTATTGCTGTCGCTCCCCTTCTCTGTGGCGAGCATTCAGCTGAGTCTTAGGCTGAATTGGCAGCAGCTTTCAAAGCGCTTGGCAGCCTGGTGATCCTCAGGAGCTCTCAGCTGACATCTCTCTGGGCCTGTCTATGCTCAGGGGTCAGCACGAGCCCTGACTCCCAGGACCCACTCACTCAGGCGCTACCATGAGTCAGTCCCTCAGACTGAAATTAAAATGTGAAAAGCTGCGCGACTGAAGGCATTCCTCGCCCCCCATGGCATTTTCCTTTCTCTGTGACAGTTCCTCTGAGACTGCTTTTTCTTTCATGTTTCTTTTCTCCCTTTAGATTATTTAACAACATGCGAACAGAGCTGTCAAGGAGAGACATGCTTGATCGACAGAGCAAGGGAGTGTCTTAGTCAACATGGGGTTAAATTCGATTTTCTGCATGTTCAGTACGCTACTCTCGAGCCAGTTATTGCCTGGGCTTGATGTTTTTTGATGGATCAATTATCCATTATAACATGTTGCGAAGCCAAACATAACGGCAACTATGACACCTGTCACAATCTTCTATTAGGCTAAGGAAATTGAAATAATTTAATGACAGCTAATTTAGTCTTTGTTTTGAATCTCATTATGGGGCGGTAATTGTGTTCTATAAAAAACTGAAAGTGAAATATGACTGCGTACTCAAAGCAAAGTACCCCGACTAGAGCTATTAATTTGATATCTCTCTGTGAAAACAGAAGGGAATAAATTGTGCTTTATCAGATTCAGACAAAAACAGGTTTGAAATGATTACGAGATCTTTGGGGGATTTTTTTCCACCCCCCCTATTTTAAAGTCCAGCTAAGATTGAATTAAAGTTAAAGTTGGCGATAACAGTGCAGCAAACCGAGACGCTGCATAGCCTCAGTGTTAAACACGTATTCCAAAAAGGACTGATATTGAACACACAGAATAAGAAATGGAAAAATTGCAGAATACATATTTTATCATCTTTTCTCAAAATAAAAGTTCTTCGGTGGACTTATTATCCTAACACAATCCGTTTTTTTTCTCTTTTTTTTTTTGTTATAAACATCACTTCAAACGTTTGCAGCGGCCTGAAACAGTGATGAGAATTTTAAACTCCCACCACATCATATTTAGCATCGCAGCGCCTAATAAGTCAAAGATATAACTCCATTGTGAGTAAAGAGCGGCAAGGGCTGAATAGACACGATATGCTCGTCAATAACACGTATGTGAGAAAGCTGCGTGGGAGCGTCTTATCGGTACATGTGTGCATATACTCGAAATTTGCAAGTAAAGAGCCTTATTGGGATTACCCACGGTACATTCTAGTGTTTATCATAAAGAGAAAGAGGGACAAGATGTGTCTCCCTTTTTTTCAGGGATTGGGTAAGCCTTCTGTCAATGGTTTGGAGCTGAATTGGCCTGGATCGCTCCAATCATTGCATGGAATGATCTCAGACCTAATTTAGTGGGCAGCTCAGGATCCAAAGCATACAAGGCTCCTCTCTGCAATAGAACGTGTGAAATAGATAGAGCAGCCATCCCCTCAGATGTGCTGAAGTAATCTGCAGCCAGAGCTGGTCCAGCAGGCCTCGCCCCTAAAGGGATTGATGCAGTGTCAGAACCTTTGGCTCAGGGGTCATCCTCTCTTCTTGCCTCCCCAATCTGACAAAAGCTGAATTTCTTTCGCTCACTATTCGTTTCTCTTTTTTCTTCTATTGAATTCATCATTGAGGGAGGCATGAGATGTGCAATGTGAATGAAACATTTTCATTAGAAGGGAGGAGAATCCCCCGGTCAGAGACGAGGCCAGAGCTGATCTGAGCCAATGACATCCCCACCAATTCTATCCTTCTTTTTTTTTTTTTTTTTTTGTCCTTCTTACTTTCCCCAGCTGTCACTCTCTGTGGTATGTGGCAAGGCTGATTGAAATCAGCACTGTGTCAGGGCCGTCATATCTCCGAAAGACATAAAACATGCAGAAACATCAATAAGCAACAGGCCGCTGACAGCTCTCAGGCAGAGATGGCAGCAAGGAGAGATGAGGGGAAGGTTAGGACTCTGGGGGGATGCCGTGCAGCTGAAGTGTCTTCTTCAGGCTTCACTGAGACCCAGGGAAGACAAGATAAAGTCTTATCAGGTTATCGCCTAGTTCAAGTTGCTTCTCGGACAGCAAGGCCACTGGGACGCCGGATGTCAGAAGATCTTGGTGTGTGTGTGTGTGTACTTGTAACTGGTGTATGTGTGGATCTATGTGTGCGCTAATGCAGTTGTGCAGAATTTTGGGGAAAATGGGAAAAGAGATGCTGCACTTGCTACCAATTGCAAACATGATTACAGTCTAAATTTGCATGATTAAAATGGAAAAAATAATAATACATCATAGCATACTGATTTTTTTTTTTTTTTTTTTGGGGGGGGGGGAATATTTTAAGGAGAATTATTTTTTTTCATTTTTTATATCTGCTTGAAAATAAGAATAAACATGCTAGTTATACCCAGAGAGCTTCATGAGATGCTTTGGGATTTGTGAGTGTATTGAATTCACTAATGGGAGGTAAAGGTGATAGTCTGTTAAATCACAGCCTGACACTAACTCTTACCACTGCTAATGAGGCAAGTTTTTTTTTAGCCCAGAAAATAAAAAATGCTGAATCTCTTGTTTTTCTCACCTGATAATGTTGGCCATAGTGCCCTTACCCTTTTGTTTGGAATCATGGAACTTGACAAATTTTCTGCTGGTGTTGGAGGTGGTAAAATAAGCAGTAATTAGCATGACACAGAAGCTGAAGAAGGGAGTGGAGTCTCGGCTGAAGTAGAAGTTTCCTCAAAGTTGAAGCCTGTTTTTTTTTCTGTGTTGATGGGTTAACGTTGTGGACAGGCGCCCATCTGCATATCAAATGTGACTCCCATTATTTTATGTTTCTTTCTGCTAACAGCGCCTCGCAGTACTCCTCCATGTTCTCCTCCATCTGCCTCCTGTCCATTGATCAGCCTTCCAGGGCATCAGTCTGTTTAACATCTGCTACAAGTTCCAGCAGCTCAGGTAACTATCTTGCTGCTCTCCGCCGCCTATTGATCTTCATGTCCACCTGCAGGAACATCTGTTTCAGCTTGTCGTTTGTCAGCGCAAAACAGCTCGCTCGTTTCACTTCACGTCTTGTCCACTTTCACTCACTCTCACAAAGAGACTTCACTCCTTAGTGCTTGTTAAAGTGCTGTTTGTGTTCAATAAATGAAAGTGGAAAATGGTAAATTAATCACTTGTGTTATTCCTCCTTGGAAAATAGTTAGTGCAGTACTTCTATTGGTAAAAAAAAGATGTCAAAATATGAAGGTTAATATACTACCAGTACATACTACCAGCATGTACTACCAGCCTAAACTAAAAAGGACATTTAATTCTTTTTTTTTAATTGTTCTGAAAAACAAAACTACACATTTAAAGAAGCAGCTTCATTTACTATATTTAGGAGACTTTTTGTTTTACCTATTCTTTTTTTTTTTTTTAGCCAGTACCTTTATGAAAAAATACAATTCAGCGTAGTATACCTCATAATTTGAAAATATATTTCTATTTGCATTTTTGTACCAATAAATATGTCAAATTATTATTATTATGGTTTAAAAAATCTCTAAAATACACAGATAAATGTAATGGTAAATGTGCTATGAATTATAATCTCTTAATTAGTATTTCCTTTTTTATTATTATGAATTAATTGAAGACGACAACACACATTTTATGTATAGTTTTAAATATTCTGTGCACACAGCATGAGAGAAAGTCACGGGCCGATAAAGAGCCCCCATCTTCCTATTCGTCTCCTTCACCGGCTTCCTGAGCTCAGAGGAACCGCTGTTGCACAGTTTAATTTGCTCTTTTGTAATGATGGGGCGTAGGTTAGTTAATTTCAATTTTTGATTTCAAAAGCTATCAAATACAGCTCAGATGAGAAATCAATTTTCCCAGCTGCCCTGGCTTTGTGGTGAAAAGAAGTCCCGCCATTGGTGAACAGAGCGTCACATGACCCAGTCAGGGATTAGTTCAGCAGGCCCATGTTGCCACCACCTCAATTACAGGCTGCCTCTCGTCATTTACCTCTGTAACATCTCATTTTCAGACACAACTCATATTTAATTCATGAAAGCCTGAAGAAGAGTAATTGTAATACAGATTGTTAGAGAAAATTTGACCAAATTTAAACTATAACTTTTGTTTTGCATGCCAACAGCAGTGATTGTGTCATTTCCTGTAATTTAGGATAATCAAAGTGAATGCCTGATTTAGGAAGGAAAAAATGTATGAAAAGGTTTTTAATTTAAATATTGTGCAACTTCATCTAATTGCAACATGTATTTACAACTCAAATGTCAATCATTTGTTGAATAGGAAAGATTTTGTCCTGCTCAATGTTGTAGACAGCTATCATGCCAAAATAAAACTCACATAAAAAAAAACCCTGCTCTTTTTCATTGAACACAGTGTATACGCCTTTGTGACTCATGTTCGATGTCACTAATAAGTTGTGTATCAACAAATCAAAAAGAAAAAAAACAACATTTTTGTTAAAGACATTATCAACAGTCAGTCGAGAGACATGTTCCAAGTAAAAAGAAATCTTCAAATTCCTTTAGATCATGGATAATTGTTCACACTACCAAACTCAAAGCATTTCAAACTGAGCACGAGAGCATATTTAAAATTCTTATGAAGTGCTGGTTTGGAAGTTGAATCCAGTCCAACATTTCTCTCTCTCAAACGAGCTCTCTTTCGCTTTGCATGACACAAATTGACAATTTGCTCAGTAATCACAGAATCTCCGTTTCATATGGATCAGTTCATCGAACAAAAAGTAGAGTGCAGGCAATTTCTGGACCCAACATGAGATTATATCTGTTTGACAGTTGCGTTTATTCTATGTGGTTTCCATGACAACTGGGTGAGGCGTCCAATAAAACCATCCTCAGCTGTCATCTCTTCACCTAAAAGCTTTGTAATTGCTCTCATTTGCATACTACAATTAAGTGTGTTAGCTCACAGCAAGAACAATCAACCTCCACTAAAGACTGGGGATAGTATAATTATTATATCAGTGGATTGGTATAAAACATTACTGACGAGCCTTTGTTTGACGGCTGCATTGTACTGTCAGTGCTAGTTTTACTGCTTATTTTCATTAATACACACATTTAAACGGCAAAGACGGGTAATGCGTAGCTGCTGGTTACAATGTTGTCATCACCATTTTCAATCACTGTCCTTATGATCACATGAAAGGGTCAGACACTTTCTATAAATTATCTTTAGGGTTTCCAACACAGTGAAAGATATTTTTATTCATTTTTGATGGGGGGGGGGGGCTTTCTGATTCAGTGGTGTACCTGACTAGGTGGAAACAGATTGATTTGCAGGGGTGGGAGACAGTTTGAACTGCTGATTGAATGGAAAGGTTATGTGCATCGGGCTCTAAGCATTGTTTCTCCTTCCCTCAGATGCGCAGAGGCTGTAATGAAGAGCTCTTGAACTGGCAGTCAGAGAAGCTGTGACAGGAGTTCAGGAGGATGCCTCTTTGGCTTTGTTGGACATATTTCAAACACACACTCAGGCACACATGCACAGAGTCAGAGACAAACAACCAACACAAAAATCCACATGCTGTCACTCACACAACGTTTCACAAATCACAAGCTTTTAATTTGAAGTGTCTTTTTCTAATATTTGAAAAATATCAAAGCACCCCCTGCACTTTCTTGCATTTATTTTTTTGTTTTCCCTTGAATATTATTTCATTTTGGGCGAAGCTTTGACATGAAATTCGAGGTTACAAACTCTAAATTGGAACAGTTTTCAAAGCATAACTCAACTTGCTGAAAAATATAAAAGCAGCCTGTGATACTGCAGCACATCTTTTGGCAGGTGCACTTTATTTTCAGTTTTTTGCCTTCAGGCCTTGAAATGAAATGGAAGACCAAAAGGCACAAATGGCAAGTGCACAATTCCAAGCTGTCTGCAGCCTCACAACACAAACTGGTCAAGCAGAAATGAGACCTGCATCAATTTTAATTTGTATTTATCCTGCTGATGACCTGCTCCTTTCAGTTTGCAGTCGGAGGCACAAATTACACCCATCATAACTCTGATTCTACGGCCCACGGTGTGCTATCAGGAAATTAACATGGTTATATACCACCGGCGGGTTCAAGGTGTCACAACACAATTATACAATCATGCAACCTGACGAGCTCTAACTGGTCGCCGGTGTATGACAACTAAGCTGGAGGGCTGCACGGTCTGTCACATGCAGGCGTATAAGATAAGTTCACTGAAGAGGAGACTGTGCCTCTGTGTCTGCTTCTCTCTATCTAAATCAGTTAAATATCACACAGCTGCTGCAGTCTGGGTGGATTTCTTTTTTTGGGAGGGGTGGGTGGGGAGTGGAGGGACCTTATCTTTGACTTGACCTGTCAGGTTTTTATTCCGCGGCAAATTGAGCCTTCAGAATTTCTCAAAACATAAATCAAAGTGATATAACATGGGCTGCTTGTATCATTAACAGTATTAAGTCATCAGTGAGGAGCGTTTAATGTAAAACCTTCTACATGCTGCTGCTCACTGTGACTTTCAATCAACCCTAATCCTTGTATCTCATAAAACTTGGAGCAAAAAAAAATTAAGGGAAGCTTCCCTGCCTGGATCCCCAGTGTGCTCTCTGTGTCAAGCCATTAGGCTGTGTGAAATGAGGTGCCACTCATGACATATAATGCTGCACATCTATAGATGCAATGCTAAAATGTAGCCCTTCAATGCCCAGTCCTCTGCTGAATTGTTGGGAAAATAATTCTGCTCTGATAGCAGTTCCATCCCGTAATATCCTGATTCAAAGTCGTAAAGATATGAAGAGGGCTGTTGGATAAATTCAAAATAATCCACTTCAGGATAGCTGTGGGATTTATGGGGTGGGGGAATGTGTGTGTGTGTGTGTGTGTGTGAGTGTGTGAGCAAACCTAAGTTTCTATGTGAGAATGAATAAAATAGATCAAGAAGCAAAAACTTTTACATACTGAAGGGTGATTTAACTAATAAGAATATAAACCTCGGCGATGAAAAGAAATGAAACACAGAGGAATAAGTAAAATGACATCAATTCTCAAATAATTCCTCAGAGCCAACATTAGAGGTGGAGCTTTCAGGAATCTATTTGTGTGGTAAAGTATGTTCATTGTGTCTAATTTGAAAGCACGTCAATAGAAGACACACTTTTCTTTAAGCTGTTATTACAGCAGTGCAATCAATGAAAGTTATACTGACTGCTGCTATACTTAGATGTGCATAAGCATGCTAGCAGCAGTCGTCTCTATGTGAATTTTTACCCAGAGGTAACAAAGATGTAACAGTGAAAAGGAAATAAAGCTAATAAGTGTCACTTTGATGTGACAACAAATTATACATGTTTCTATCAGATCTCATTTCCATTCCAGAACACAGACAGAGAATACCCTGAAGCACGGCTGTTAATGGGAGCCTCTATCAGCCTCCGTGGAAAGCCTGCCTCATTACTCACTCCAACACAACTGTGCCCAGGGTGGTCCATTTCCCCAACGGACACCAGTTCACAGACCAGAGACACACTGCAGAGCATAGGATCTGTTGATGAAATGCACAGGACACTGATGCTGTCATGCCGCAAGTGTGCCAAATCAGGAAATTCATTTCAGCAAAAAAAAAAATTAATTTAGAAATCGACTACGCAAAAAAAAAAATAAGAGGTGGATTTTTTTTACACGCCAATAATCTCTTTCTCATTATACCTCTGATTCTATACAATCTGATTGTTATTCAAAAAGAGTTTTCCATTCAGAAGGGCACCAAATACTCACATAACCTTCTATCCCCTCCAACCTGTGCAATGAATATTTTAAAATCTTAATGTATATTGGCCATGTGAATTTCCAGCCGAGTCTTTCCTTTGTCCATATATAATCTCAGGGACCAGAAATTCCCACTATTGTGGGTGTAACTGAGAACACCTGCACTCTAGCTTTTTTTCTTCACTATTTGCAACCACCGACGCACTCTGGTTTTACTCTTTTTACCTCTGTTTCTAGGTTCCCTAACAATGTCAATAGGGGGCATCCCTCATCTGTCAAAAACAAACATCAGAACACTTCTCCTGCTTTTTTCCCCTTTTTTCTCCTCCCTTCCAATTCTTCGCGTCATCTCTCGGCCTATTAGACACACAACAGATTGTCAGTTAGTCACTCAGTCTTATTAGTCCAGTCAGCTGCTGGATAAACTGTACCTAATCAACATAAGCAGTGCTGGTAAGAGCAGTCATAACATGCAAGGATGAAAGTCCTGCAGAAGGAGCCGCTGACCCTCCGGTGACTCTCTCACCCAGAGGGGAGGCAGCAGCGCTCGCTCTGTGTGTGTTTCAGTGCAATCTGTGGAGCAGATGGCTGGAGTCCTGGGCAGAGAGCAGCAGGTCTCAGCCTGCGTGTCACCAGGATGATGTGACCTGGCTTCCTCCAAGCTTGAGTTAATATCCTCGCGTATCACTGACTTGTAAAGGCTCTGGGCTAAACTTACAGTCCCTTTACCTTTGGAAAATACTCTCTCTTGCTGTGTGTCTCTTCCTCATTTTCTTTATCCCCCCCCCCCCCCCCCCCCCCGCAACTCCCCTCCAGTTGCTGGTAAGTATGGCTTTCAACCTCTTTTTTGTTACAAATATATTATTTTCTATTGTACATCTTGTTGAGAAATGTCCATAAATTCAAAATAAAATTCAAACAACCTTAATTTTATTTTATCTTATTCAGTTAATAAGAAACCGGACAGAAGACGACATTGTAACACAGAGATGCCAAAACACCGACCTAAAAAGAGCAATACACTGATCTCCATTCCTACAGCTGATGATACATCCTTGGACGGGAACATGATTAATAAGACACAGATTAAAGATGTGAAGCAATCTGAGTGTCTGAATAGCATGCCCTCAAACTGCACTGTCAAAGAGTAATTATGGACATTAGTGCTTCTCTATTATCACATAATGTCCCTGACTAAGTGATTCTACATTGACTTTGTGTGAGAAGTTTCAGGTTATGATGAAGTTATTAAAACAAAATCACCAGGGAGGTAAATAAACATTTGCTTGACTTTTGCTCGTCCAGCATTCCCTCTGCCACTCAAGCTTTCATCTTTGATACTGGCAGGTAATGCAGGCCGGGCCGTGCCATGTGAGGTGCAAGTGGTGCTGCCTCTCCTCCTCCCCCCCTTTCTCTCTCCGTCTCTCTCTGCTCATATTATATAAAGAGTGGCAGCCGGCAGAGTGACAGACTGCCCCAAGAGATGACACCTGTCACCGGGGGGAGTGCTGCTAATCTACAAGCCTCATTTTGTTTGAACTCTTTGTCACCTTGCCGTCAAATCCTCATCTTCTCAGTCACTGCCAGCTTCGCTCTCCTCTGCTTCTTTGCTCGCTCTGCTTTGCCCAATCTCTCCATATTATACAGAACCTCCAACATCACCACACACAGCAGACAAACTGCTGCTCCAGACAAACCAATACTTCCTGGTGTTCAAAAAAGTCTTCATGCAAACACTTCATTATTGGAAAAAAACCGATACAATACTATCTGTTATTTTTAGTTATTGTTAAACGCATATTGTGTTTTTTAGAAGTAAAAAATGGTCTTTATCTTTTTCAGACATCTGTAAAACTGCCTGTCTGCTTTCAGTATATAAGAAGATGATGCGTCCTTGTTCAAATGTTTTTATTTCCTGAACAAAGCCCCATTCATTCTTATTGAGATTTGTCTAAGTTAAAGTGATCTGAATAGAGATGCAGTCTGGAGTGGCCCGGTCTCTATGGAGCAGCACACTCCACCCCCTGGCCAAATATCTATATTGTCCACTTCTACAGACTGTGCTTTGTAATTATAATATAATTCATTATGTCTATGCTGCATGTGTCACAAAGGAGAAGTCCTCCCCAAAATCCTCCTGGGCTGTTCAGGCTGACCGAACACATTCTTGTTCCCATTTTAAACCCCGCGGCTTGGAAATACCCTCTCACACCCCCATAAACAATAGATTTTCCTATTTTGCTTAATTGAGATATCAGCCACACATCTGACAGCTCGTACTAGCCCCTTATCCAGACTCAGGGAAAGCTATATGGTGACAGAATATGTGCAAACAAAGAGACAAATTAGATTAAATAACAAAGAATGAATGTTATAATAAGTAATAATAATAGTTATAATTAATAAGATTAAACATAATGTGTCCTTGGTCTAAATATGCCTCATTAGACACTTTTCCAAATGAAGAAAAATCCCTATTTAATGCATCTTTTTAAACATTCATGTATTTATTGAGTTTTCCTTGTTTATAATAGAATGTGACAGCATAAGGAGAAAAAACACATGATATAATCCAAGTTGCAGCTGAGGCATCTGCCAACTTCTTTAAATGCCTCCATTAAGTGGAATTATCTTTTCCAGACACATTTTGTATGAATGCGTCCAAAAATCCTTATTCCATTTGGATTGCATGGGGTTTAATTTAATCCTTTTGCTTATTAAAAAAAATAAGATGCCGCATCTTTAACAATAGAGGGGCTAGTCTGCATCGAACACAATGGCTAAGGTTAAATTGAAGGTTGTGTGTACCCTTTGCTGTATTAGAAGAGCATTCATACTCAAATAAAAACAGACGTCACTGGTTCGTGTTGCATAGCTATGGGCAATTGTGCAAAACTGCAATGCACAGTTAGAGTTTCTGATGGTTCAAATTAACAATATTTCCCTGTTTTTATTTTGCTGTTTCTCCAATGTTGTAAGCAATAATTAAATCCTATCTGAGTCCTTCATGGCTCACAGAGTCATACTTCCTCAGGATCTATACTATTATTAAAAAAAAAACTATCTTTTTGAAAGCACTGTATTAGTTGTAATCTAATATCACAATCAATGTTTTGGGAAACTGAGATATTTTAAGTTAAAGCTGTTGGTGAACCATCACTGAAATATATTAAATGCACCCAAAGTTGTTAATTAACAAGAAAGTAGGATCACTTTTTGGACTGCTGCTTCATCGTAAACTTTAGTTTGAAGACAAAATATGAGTTTACTGTTGTATATGTGCTCTTATGACGGTAAACATGTCTTTAAAATTGGACAATACATGATATTGTTAGTTAAAAACAGATTCTATGTACAGTTGTTCTGTAAAAGTGTGTAAACAAAAACACAAACTGAAGCTCTTAAATTGTATTTAATCAACATTTATTTTATTGGTTTCCACTCTGTTCGTAGTACTGTAGAGGATATTAGTCAGTATTAATTATGGTTAACGATGACCGTGATAAATCATAAGCAATTAAAGTTTTAATCATGTGTTTGCCAGCATGCAAGGTAAAGTTGAGGACCACATTTTTTATATCCCTTTTTCAGTAACTTGAGAAAAAAGGCTTTAAAGAGTATTTTGTAAATAACATATACTAATAGGAATTGAAAACAAAATGATAAGTTCAGAAACATCAAATAGTCACCTGCAGTTACACTAAGTTGCAAACAAACTTATATAGTCTATATTTAAAACATGGTGAAGACTTTAAACAATTTCCCAAAATTGCTCAAGAAGCACAATCATTGTATCTTTATATCAATAATGTCAGTCATACAATCAGCAACTTTAAAATCATATAATGTATAATAAACTAATATATTGTGTATTTCAATAAAACGTGCCAAAAAACAGAACAAAGCCTATGACAAAGTTACGTCTTTCTATCATCTCTTATTTCTGTTATCACTAATACATTCAAAATCCAATATTTTCTAGTCACTGACAGTAGGTGACATTTATTGAGAAATCCAAACAATTAGTATTATAATAATAATATAATGTAAATATAATAATATCGTGTTTGTTGTGTTACACTTCACAACAAACATATTAGGTCCTACAACTCACTTCATCATTTCTTTGTTCTTCAATTTAAAAAAGAAAATTACTGTACACTCACTCACACGCACACACACACACACACACACACACACACACACACACACACACACACAGAGTTCTTACCAGACCAAATACGTTCCTACTTAGCCTAGTGAGGCTCTACTTTGGGATGCATTGTGTCCAACCCCCACACCGTGTCTGGAGAGAGTATGTGAGGGAGGGAAACAAATAATTTCATGGACTATATTCAGAGCATGTCTAAGAAGAGCACAACAGCTTGTCTTGGGAGTCAAGAACTTTGTACAATGTCTTGTGCAATGGGATGGCCAACACAAATGGGCTGGCGCACCTATCCAATTAACACACCGCCTGCCAATCCCTGTCAGGTCACACGCTGACTCCCAAGGCTTGCTCTACCTGTCTCTGCTGATCTCAACACGTGCCCGGCTCCAATATAGAATTAACGCCACTTTTCACCTGGTCAGGCTGACATGCCATAGATTAGACTGGTGCAGCATGAAGATATGCTGGGCACTCCAAATGAGGGCACCTGGGGTTAAGATTTCAAATGCAGTGGGGCTATTGTTTTGCCACTGCTTTAATATTAATTAAACTCTGAGGTGAAAATGTTCTTTACCAAACTAGTGCATAATTCCTCCACAAGTGAACACCTGATAAGAGATTTTATTTAATGAACACCTGGATGTTACAACTTATCACACCAGTTAAGACCTTAATAGAACCAATAGGCTACAGGGGCTAAGTGGTTTTTTGTGTGGTGTAATTTGAAGAGAAATGCAATTTTATTCATGACCATTTCTACCAAGATTTTTTCATAAATTATTTTGCTTCTGACCTGATCCCTAAATTAATAACAAAGCATATGATGAGCATTTCTTTGTCAAACATCTTCACAGCACATGGCAGCTAATTTGTGCATTTAAGTAATCAGTTAAGATGTGTTTTTGTTTTTTTCATAAATACTGGTAGTCAAGTTATAAAGAGTTCTAGATGGCTTGTTTAAGATAGTCAAAGAACTATGTAGAACTCTTACTGCATATCATACCAATACTGCCAATAGCAAACTTTTGCCACTTCAATTTCTTATAGAGTCATACATTTTTCTTTAATGAAGTATCTTTTTTTTTTTTGCTTTTTGTTCTCAAACAATTCCTGTAAAAATGTTCCTGGATCTCCGAAGACGTCTTGCTAATGAGTTATTTCCTTTGGTCATAGCTACCTGCTGAGTACATGAGAGCAGTGAGACTCAATCGTAAGGCTTAATGCAGAAAATAAAAAAAGCTAAAAGGGGCGAAGCGTGCATTATATGTAATGTATATATCCAATAGTAAGCTGATGTTAAAACTTAATGCCGTCAATGAAAAAACGTGAGAAAAACTATTATTATTTCAAGGTTTCTTACCTCATTTATTAGATGAGCAACAAAATGAGACAGAATCACTGGTTTTTGAAAGATGATTTTTGTTGCTATTTGATTGGCCAAATGTTTAAGTTTCAAGAGTCACCTGAATATTAGTTAGTACCCAATAAAATGTAATTAATTCAACCCGTGTCACTATTTACCCTCACGTAGGTGGGTGTGTTTGCTTTCACCTCTTAAAAGCATTTTAATGTGCTTTTGACTAGATAAAGAATAGTTTTCACCAATCAGAAGTGAGTATATCACCCTGAGCTGTGTGGGATGTTTAGGAGTCCAACAAAAAGTTTTTAATAGGATATGTAACTGTATCACAGACCATACTTGTAGTGTTTGTTGAAACACTTCACAGAAAGCAAAATTTGGCAAAATGCGCCCACGAATAAGTTGATGTTATACCTGCTGAGTCTATGAGAGCCAAGACTCAAAGGTTTAAAGCAGTGGGTCATCAAAACAGTAAGCTACAAGAGACTAAGTCTTACCGATACAAGCAACTCAACTGAAGATTAATTTTTAACTTATTGTAAAATCAGTTTGTTGTTTTATCCTTCACATAAAAGAAAAACACAGATAAACGTGCAACCATGTGTTAATGTCATCACAGATAACACATTTAAAAACCTGAAAAAAATGTCAAATACAGTAAGATTTACCTGGTGGTGAAAGGCTCCATTAACACCAGTTTGGCAAGGGCTTTAAATGTCTTTTTATTTGTAAAAACCCTCATACCAGCTTTAGGGTACCGTTAAATAGCAGAGGTCATAGCAACCAACTGATTAAAGTGTTATTAGTTTAACTACATTTCCCACTACCATTGCTGTTTTGTAAATCAAATGTCTTTACACTAGAACAGCCTTTTCATTTAAAAAAAAACAAACTAGTATGCAGTAGTGACCACAAGAGAAGATTTTCCCAAGGACTTTTAAATGTGACAGACATCGGACCTTTCTGTGATCTGACATAAACTGCTAAGGATTCACTAAGGACACCAACACTTCGCATAAATGTCTATGAAGCTTTGAAGACATCTCCATATGATTGTGAAGTCACGGTTCACTCCCTGTGCTGATGACTTTGAGGTTCCTTCTGCAGGGGAATATATAGACATAGACACGTACATATGTTATATATAAAAACAGGGGTTGGGGGGTTATTGTGTAATTATTGTGCAACCTCAAGAAGATGTGAATTCATCAACACATAACCAGGTTAAGTTCCTGACAAAAGTATAACCAGCTTGGTTTCTGCAACTTTCAACAAACAGTCTTATATTTCCACAGCTATGAATCTGATGAGGGAACATGTCTTTGCGATAGAGGCTCGTTTGGTAAGGGTGACTTCACAGATGGGGTTGAGATTGATGGGTAATAAACTCTACATGTGTTTCGCCTCTTGGTAAAACTCTTTATGGGCAGATGGAAAGAAGCAGCTGACGAAGCTTTGAATTAGATGCAGCACATGGATAATTACAGCTATCAAAAAACAGTGAAGAGGGCATGACTAGTAACTGATACCAGAACTATTAATCATACTTTCTTTGCTACCTGTTTGCTGGCGGTGGGTATCTTAGCAGAGGGTCATAGTGACGCGCATGCACCCATTGTACTCATAGCTACGTAACTTCAGAATAGGTGGAAGGGTTGTCAGGGTATCTCAACGGATGAGGATTCTTTCTGACCCATCATTACTTTGTTTTGCTTTCATATCACATTTTAGTATCGGCTCAACTCTCGCGAACCATGGCCTAAGTGATAACAAAAATACTAGGTACCAAGAAACAGTTACAAGCACTTTTTTTTTTTTTTTTTACCAAGTCAATTCAAAATGAAAGTTGAGTCAGTTGTCCTTGAGCTCCTTTGTGGATTCATAACCTCAGAAAAGTATTTTCACACTTAACACTTAATGGGCCAGAAACCATCAAATAAGTGGGGAGCAGTAAATGCCAGTTTTCATAGGGGTTATTATAATGAGATCAGATAATTACAATAAGAAACAAGAGCATCAGCAACACTGTCTATATAGACACAGTATATTTGAAAGAAATAATGTAGTTTGAGTATGGTCAGTTGTTGACAAGATGTTTTAAATACTTTTCTCTCTCAAATACAAACCTGTTTTTCTTCAAGTAATGGATCGTTCTCAAAGAAGTGATGATAAATTGAAAAGGACTGATGTAAAAGACTATATTTCATCATTTTTAACTCTTACGACTGAACCAAAATTCATTTTAAAACTCACAGGACTGAATGAAATCTATGATTTTGTTGGATGAATCAGGCGGATAACAGCAAAGCCAAACACAACCCACCACAACAAGTTGCAATTTTCATTTAAAAAATTAAATAAATAAAAAAGCTTACACAGTGTTTAGTATCAAAGAGGGTCCTGTGATCACTATATTTAAAGCAAGATGAATGAATTTTTGAAATGGATTTTATTTAGTAATCAACTGAATGGATATAAGTAAAGTGAATCAGGACTCTGGGGACGAATCTACTGCCAGATTCTACTGCCAGGACATTTTCTGTGGGGAAACTCACAACATGTTCGTTACAAAGATCGTTCTTACACAACCCACTCACCAGACAGACCGCTGGTTTTGGATGATTTCTCAAAACGAGATTATGTTCTGTGACAACATTTCTGAGCGCTCACCGCCAAAGCTTATCAAATGATTTTTCCTACAAAATCTGCTCAGGACACACTGTAGTCAGGTTTAGCAAACTAAAGCATGTAGGTTTTGATGGATAGTGGCCATGGTGTCATGAATCTTTATGGTGACATTTGAGCAACAAAAACCTATTGATTATTATCATTAAGAATTATTATCCATTATTGATGCATCCATTGGGATATAAATAGGATCTTGTCGCAGAGGGGGAAATTAATATACTGTGAAGCTGGATGCAACTTGTTCAAAGTTTAAAATAAGTCTCATGGAGTCCCTTTTCTCACTTGACTAGAGATATTGCGTTAAGAAACAGCTTATATGATATATATCAGCCTCAACTTGTTTTGAGGTTGACAGCGAATAAACAAGATATATTAATACTTATTTCATTTTAAAGCTTGTTAGTAGGAGGGCAGGAAAGAGAACTCCCCACAGAACCCCCTCCTCCTAAAAAAGCCTCAGGTGATCCTGTGTGCAAATAACAGTTGGTAAAATGTGATACATGACTCCCTGTATGCATGCGTAAAAAAATTCAATAATACTTTAACCATGGCTTTTCTCTCTGTCAACTTAAGCTTGGGAAATATCATTAGGCCTGGTTTGCTAGAGATAAATTTTGCTATCTTGGGATGTTACAAACCATTAACATCAGGCAAAGATGTATCACTTTCCAGGACTCAGTATCGTATGTGAAAGGCTAGACTCACCTCAGTGGATCCCAGTGGATATTAAGCTAACAGTTCTGGATTCCAGTGGGCATCTTAGCAAAGAGAACCTCTTTATTACACTGGAAGTCAATGGCACAAATATGATCTGGCTAATGTGAAGCTTTTTGAAGGACTCAACCCAGCAGCTTTGTAGGAAGGGGTGCATCTTGTCTACACTGCATGTAGTGTGCAGATTCTTTACACTGTATTGTGTGCACTGACGGGTTTGTGATTTGTTTGCACTTCATGGGTGTCTAATTGATTAAGATTAAAGGAGGAAGGTTTGTCTGGCTGTTCTTGGCTGATTTGTATTTGCTGAGCCCCTCCTTTTTTAAGTGCAAGAAGACCCTCAAACACCACACACCTAACATGAGCCAACACGGGCCACATGCTGCTCTGCATGCTGGTTCACATGCACCACATGACACAGCAGCTGAATAAAGCCATCACTTACTCACTGAACATCTGGGCTTTCTGGCATTGCTGTCTGTTCCAAGGAGCTTTCACATTTCTGTATACACTCAAAGAGTCATTCAAAATATATTCTGCTCAGACTGTATTTAGAACCTTGAATTATACATTTAAAGGCCATTTTAGTATCCAGGTACTATTTCATATCTATCTGTCCTTTATTTAAACATGAGTTTTTATACTGACGCCTGAAATACATATCTGTTATTTTAACATTAAAAGGTGAAAGTAATTGTATTCCTTGAAAATATTTACACACACAGTTCAGGCTTTGTGAAGCATTAATATTTGAATGGACAGGATCCCTGAAACTGTTTAATTAAACCTTATATTTGAAAGGTAGAAATAAAGTGGGTTGAATTACAAAGGAAAATATTATGTCAAAGTCATAGAAGTGGTTTTATTTTCCAATGCATGCTGAAGCTAAACTACAAAGTGCTAGAACAGAATCCCGTCCTCCTTCACTTGCTTTGATAGTGGACCACCTCGTTATAAATAATGTATTAAAGGATTTACAATGCAGAGAAAGAGAGCTGCTTTCAGAAACCGCCTGGAAAAAAACATGTTAACTCTTTGCAGTCCAGACCCAATCTGAGTTATAAAAGACTTCATATATTTTCTTTTGTATTGTCCAGGTTAAGAGAGTGTTTGGTTTCCTTTTTACAGTTTGTGGTAGCTTATTTTTCTGCCAAAAGGTGTCTGAGGCCTACTGGGACCACTTAAAAGTTTATGCAGAGCGCTAGCCAAGTTGGACAAAAAAGCCTTGAAGTATACACACACTGGCCCCTTTCTCAGAACCTCTCAGCTCTGGCTAGGGGGAGTGTTGTTGGTTTATGAGAGGGAAAATAGCTCCAGCCTTCTGCAAAAGTGAAATGGGATTAAGGCCTTTGTTCGGCCCACAATGGCGAGGGGAATTAGCAATAGTTGTAGGCACTTAGAAGAGCTCTCACACAGAAGCTTATCCCAGATTTTGCACAATAATCATTTGAATATCAACAGTGTTTTGCAACTACAGCGCTAATGTATAAACCTCTCTCTTTTAGATATTGAAATCCCCAAAAGGATTTTTTACCAATGGCCACATCACAAATATGCACCCTCTTAATGAAAAAAATCATTTTTTGGACCATCATAGCGTTTAATGTCACAGAAACCACATGGTATTAAAAAGTTGTGAGGATAAGTTAAAAGTTTTGGACAGAAGTTTTTAAGATCTAGAATTGATGGGATCCAGACTTCTATTAAGTTGTTGTTGAATTTAAAGAATAAAAAAAAAACAATCTTTAAAAGTCTTTTCTTTTAAAGACCAGATCTAACATTCAACCAAGTATGAGTACACACTGCAATGTTTTAGATTTACCTTAACCTTATTGACATATTTCATTTCTAATTCTCAGCAAAACGTTATTTAAGTCACATTACTCTGTAAAGGTTGTGATGCAATCTGTATTAGTTGGTTATATTGCTGACCTTTCATTCAAACAACAACAATATTCAGCTTCAGAGTAAGATGTAAAGTTTGAGCTATCAGTATCAAAAGATAAAGCTCCTGAATGCAACAGTGTGTACATTAAGGTTTTCAAACAAAAACTCTCTTTTTTCAGCTTAAATATGAGCTTCATATAAGATGTGTTTTTGTCATATTAGTCTAGGGACACAGATTCCTTTATACTGACCACAGCTTTAGACTTATCTTGGATCAGACGGATTCACTGACCAGCATAGAGTCTCACAGAGGAGGAGAATAAATCAGAGCTTCTGCCTGAGTTGAGTCTCACAAGACCGGCTTGAAGAAGTGTGATGGCCTCAGCATTTTTGCCCACACAGTGAAAACGTATTGTCCAAATCACAAAACATTGAGTGAGATCAGCAGACTTGTCAAGAGGCCCTGGCTTGAATATGAATGATGAGAGAAGAGCAGGGTGGTCCTGGTGCTGTTTGGTCTTAGGCAGGTGAAAATAAGCTCAACTGTCCCTGCCAGCTGCATCGCTAAATCACAAACAGGAGAGCAGAGAGTTTAACACATAAAAAAAAAGAAAGGTTGGCACTTTTATGTAAATGAAAACCAGTTACACAGAGAAATCATCTGCAGACATTGGTATCATTTTCCAAATGTATTTAATTTCTCCAACATGATTACAATGTTTTAAGCACTAACATATAATCATAACATCATCTTCCTCAAATCTGATACTTCAAGTAAACTACAAGTTCTGATATTGAAATGAAAAGGCTGAAGGTGGCGTTTCAAAGTGAAGCCATGCATGCATTTCTGTCAAAACCAAGAAATTAAGACATAACACCTCCCCTTCTTTCCTGTCCTTAACACATGCACGCACGCTCGTTCAATTCACTCGAGTGTCTGCATAGTTTTTGCATTCAACTGGATACAATGATGCACAAGATGAATAAAGTTATCTCTGAGGCTGAATGGGATGTTGCTAGTGGGAGGGAACAGGGAGGGTCCCTCTACGCCCGGGCTGAAAGGAGCTCGGCTTTGAGGGCCAGTGCAGCAAGGGTCAGGGCCCAGCTGCTTTCTAGGGGTGAAAGGGACACCGGCGGGCTGGACTGACTCAAGAAAACGAACAAAACCAATCGTGTCAAATAAAGACATCCCAGATTGGGTGACAGATCCCTTCCCCAAGTTCCTGAACGCACTTCACACAATCATACTTGCTCCAGTTTCCATCATGTGTCCCATTTCACTTTTTAGGAGTATAATATATACATCTTTAGACATCCTTTTGATTTGCAGTTATTTCTTTTGTTAACAGTTTTATATTTACGTTAAGTTTTCTCTCAATTCTTTGAGTTTTATGGTCTGAAATCAACATTTCTACACAGGTAGGATTGAACTTTTTATCACTTTAAGTTGCTACATTTTGAGGTTAAAGTGATACTGAAAAAAAGAAGTTAAAGTAATCTTTGCTCTGAAGTTAATGTTGTTGAATTAATGGCCTGTTAAACATAAAAATGTGATCATACCTTTATTTTTTTTATATTTTATTTTATGGATGTGATCTTTAACTATACCTTGGTCATTGTGTGTGATGTGTTAAAGCATGTCGGTAAAACTCGCCTGCACTGATTTCAAGGAGTTTATTTCTGTCCTTTACTTTCTTTGGAATTGCTTTGTTGGCAGTGCTCCTATTGGACTGTCATTTAGAAAATAAAAAAGATATTAGGTCCACCCTGTGGATTTTATAGGGTGCAGAAATTCACTAAGTTAGAATTTGCGGGGGGTTAGTGGGATAATAATCAGGCCACATTATAAAGAATTGATGGTTCATTTTCCCTGTCAGCAGTAGCAGAGCTTTGCCCAAAGATGTGCCGACCTGTGCAGATGGGGTTCAAAGCCAATTTCCATGTTAAAAACTCCACGCGGCTCAGAAATCCCTCTGACGGACTCTTGTTGATCAGAGTGTGTGACAAGCTTGTCTTTTAAAACAGGTCTGCTCACGTTAGCAGATGGAAGAGAACAAATGTACAACAAGCAGTCTGGCATGGATTGAGTGTAGTAATAGTGTTTTTTGTCATGCATACCCAGAGGCAATGACATAAAGACAAAAGATAGCTCTGAGTGTGCTGTCAGAATATAAAATATGGCCCATTATATGTGTCATACAGTAATTACACAAACAGTAATAAGTAGGGTTTTTTTAGCTGTACTCTGCCTTTCATCAAATGTATGTCAAGTGTCATTACAAAGCTTTAGTTCTTGCCAGAAAATCAGTTCGACCATTCATCATCAACATGCTTTAAAATTCATATTCCTTCAGGCTGCTGTATTTTTTTCCTACATGCTCACCCTGCTCAGTGACAGAAAATCTGTAAGAAGAATAAAGAGATCACTGGGATGGCAGGAATTTGTTTGATGACTTTTGAGATGGACCAATTTTTTTTTAAAAGAAGGAGAAAAATACATCTGCCAAGTATCATACTTAGCATCCTGAGGACTTCTGCATTTACGTCACTTTTTATCATGCTGCCTGAGTGGTGTGCAGGTTTTCTCCTTTCTTTATTGCACAAATGCACAGACTTCTTCTTGTAGTTTTCAGTGTGCAAGAAAGGACCAAAATTACTTTTAAGTTCTGCACATAATTATCCTTTCCCAGAGCCGGCTTTATTTTTTTTTTTGGTAAAGCCTATCTATCTTAATTGCAATCACATATTCTTCAAGAAGACAGGCAACTGGAGAACAGTCTCATTTTCCCCACTTTGTTCTTTGTTCGCTGTTATCACATGCCTCTGTGTAATGCTGTCTGTGCTATAAGCTGTTAGCCTGCTGCACTGTGCTGGATATGTTATATCCATTGAGATGCCTGCTGGCTGCGGAGTATTAAGTATGGTGAAAACACAATCTTGGTGGGGTTCGTGCGACTAACAATAGATAGAAGCATGATGACTTATTAAACACAGCCAACCGGCAGCATGGCTTTTCTCATTACCTTTTTCTTTTTTTTTCTTTTTTTTTCAATTTCCAGCATAGAAAGCGTATGGGCCTGGTGACAAAACTCTTGCCATGTAATTCTCTCTCAGGCTGCTTTCATCAGCCCATTTGGTGAAGAAATATGAAGCTGATTTTATCGTTCTCTATAAATTCACAAAAGGCCCTCAAGTTGCCCCCATGGAAGACATACCTCATCTCAGTGATGTGCCACCACTATTGCTGATCCCGAGCGTGTGATAACAGTCCCTCTCCTCTTTAATGATTTGACAGGCATCACACATGAGCCCTATAGACACAGCAGTTTTTAATACACCTTTCTTTGCTTGTTTACACCAACCATCTCACATGAAATAACATATCTAACATCTCTTTCTCCCCCACAATAAATGATATATATTAAAGATCTACAAAAGCTTCGTTTTTTTCTTCAATTTTGCTAAACCCATCAAAAAAGGAATCAAAATAGTCATTTTTTTCTTATTCCTTTGCTTGGAAAACTTTTATTGCAGTAGTAAAAAAAAATGTAATCTTTGTCATTTATTTTTAATTCATCACCCCCCCCCCCCCCCCCCCAAACACACACACACACACTTTAACTCTTATCCAGAGTAATCCAACAGCTTTTGTTCCTTCAGAGATGGTTTCATTAATACACAAATAAAAAAAATAACAATTCACGGCCAATCAAGTCGGTTGTAAATAACAAAATGACACATAACAAACTCTACAAATTAGTTATTGGAGGACCAGAGGAAAACAAGCACTAATAAGACAGTTACTGTCATATATCATTAGATTAAGTGTGTTTGGATGTGCTGCTGTTTTATTCTCTTTCCTCTTATCTAAGTCTCTCATGTGCATTCTGGCACATCTGCAGAGTGTTGGCATACAGCAGGGATTGTTGCCTTTGAAATGTTTCACTATGGTGTCACTTAAAAAAACTTTCATCATGCATGGGTACCTAATCAATTGAAATTCAGCTGCCTTCGCCCCAAGCTCTGCTGTAACTTAGACCAGCTTTCATCAGCTGTGCCTTTTAAAAGTAGAAAACCTGCTCTAATGAAAATGGTGAGTTTGAAATGGATATCCAGCCTCTCTGCTTTGCTGCATTTAAAAACAAGCGTGTAAACAAAAGTTTCATTTTTTATTTACATCATTTACATAATGAGATCTGTAAGGCCTTGCATCATGGTTAGAATTATATGTTTGTTTGTTTTATCATATTTCTGTATATAAACCTCACCTGCCTCATATGCCACTATGCAGCAGTTTACAGTCTGCTTTTGATCAGGAATATTCCTCCTCAGTCCTAATTAGATTTCTTCATTATATTGTTTGATAATACCTCAAGGTATGGTCTCTTCTATCTAATATTTCTGCAAATAGTCCCCCCTGTTAACTCTTCATGGGCCGACATTACATAATTATTTCATATTTGCTATCTTCACCTCCATAGGGAAAATATTATCTGCAATAATCATTGTCATCATCGTGATTCTCTTCTCGCTCTGTTGCCTCCAAATATGTAATTTAGTTGTAAAGCAGCTTCATTTATTTTGCCTATTCATTTTTCTTACTATCATATATCTAAATACAAATCTTCATTTTATAACTGACAGCTTATTACCTCTGAGCACATGCTGATAAATTTAATTCCAATGAGTTAGCTTCCATTTTCGGATCCCATTATCCACTAATGTGGCAGCAGCGCCAGGAGGAGGAAATTTACAGCACCACAATTATATGTCTCTACCTATAAATATAAATTATTATTTATTAGTATTATAACTATTGTTACTTATATTTTTATATAAGTATTGTTAATATTGCAACAGAAGAAATATATTTATTATTTTAGTTTACAAAAAGGAATATTAGATTTTTAGAGCATTAATAAGAACAGAGTGTACAGGTTTCAAACCCAAAAAGCTTCATTTTTTTATTTAGATTGTTTGTAGAATCAAATCACAGCAGTGCATTAAAACAGAAGCAGAACTGTTTGTGTGCTAAGTGTAAATGAGACTTTTAGCTATGAGAGTGTTTTCTGGTTTGTAATTCACTTCATTCACAAACATGCCTCCTTTTCTAAACACACACACCTCACGAGAGCAGCTTTCAGCCACAGTTTGGGTCTTTTTTTTGGTGAAGTAAAGAAGTAAGTAAACAATTATTATTAGCTTTGATGTTGGCCTGAATAGCACTCAATTAACAATGTGACTAATGAGCCCATTAAGGATGAAAGTGTTCTCAACAGGTATGAGAGGATGCTGCTGTTTTTGGACTCCAAGTTCTCAGCATTGAATGCAGCATGAATAACCGTGCTCTTTCTCAATCGCTTCAAAGGCCAAACCTTTACAGCCCGAGAGCAGAGTTAAATAAAGGTTCTCTTCCAACTGAAAAAAAAGAAACAGATATTTGAGCATGAAAATATTCAGAACAACAACAAAAATCCCGGAAAGTAGCAAAACATTAAAGCCATGTAAATATTTTGAATAAATACATTTTTCACATTTGTTTTTTTTTTTAAAGCTTGAAAATTAAATCTGCTGAATTCTTCATACAACACTAAAAAGCCCAAAGTCTATTTGTGTATTTTCTCAATTCTAATAAATTTAGCTTTAATTACATTTTTAGTTTGAGTAAATATGAGCTTGGCTCAGTCTAATAGTAATTACCGAGCAGAACAAATACGGCTTGTATGCTGCAGAGAAAGAAAAGTGAAAGAAAGACTGGAGCTTTCTGCTACGTTTCCTCTGAAGGACTTCCCACTGAAAGACTCGGTGTGGATTATTTCCACATAATGTCCTCTGGATTCCAAACATTCTTGTTTACTAGGAAAAACATTTTTTTAATATTCTCTGTCTTCTTTGTTTTATGTGCACAAAACTATTTTTGAATCTATTGATGAAAATTAAACAAAGCAAAAAGATGTGTTAAACATGTTATGAATTCTTATTTTGCTTCCTAAACAGTAAAAACGTGACCCCAAAAAATTATCTTTACTGCTGTGACAACTCTGACGTGTGTGATGAGGCACATCTTTTAGTCTTTTTATTCTCTACCTTAATGCAATAAATCAATTCCTTTATGTCAAGTTAATTTTAAAATAAGATTTTTAATGTGGAGCGTCAAATAAATTCCTTAAAAGAAAAAAAGATATTTTAAAAAAAGAAGCGAAAAATGAAGTTTCAAAACAGTGTGCAACAAAAATCTCAATAAGTAAATAAAAGATAGTACATTGTGTTGAATGCATTTATCTGTTTGTAAAAACCTGCTTGTCTGCAGAAGTTTCCAATGTTATCAGTAGTTTCAGCTCAAGAATAGCTTGAGGTGTTTTGAGTGTAAATCCGTCTAAAGCTGCCAGCACTGACATACACAGCATATGCTAAATACAGATAAGAGTATTTTTAATAGATCTGCAAAAAGTCTCCCCACATAGCTCAATGGATGTGCTTTGAATGTAGTTGATAAGTTGGCTTAAGCTGAATGCTGTATCCCACTGCAACATTGTGCTGCTGGGTGAGCCCATCACAAACTAGCCTTCCAATAAAGACCACTTCCAGGGGAGGGATTATAGAAAAGCCTTCGAGATCAGCTTCATGTCTTACTAGACTTTATGATTATAAATAGTGCTATGTTACAGGAAAAAAACTAGGCATTTTCCAAGGATCATATGGAAAAAAATATATCTGTAAGCCATTTATTTACCTACAATGTCAAATTGAAAAGAAGAAGCGAAGCGAGGGACAATTGGATGTTCTTTGCTTGAAAAATCTTTTTTTTACTCTCTTGGATGAAAAATTCTCCTCGTTTTGGGTTAGAGTATTTGTGTCTTATTTAAAATGTATTTATAAAAGATAAAATCAACATTTTTAAAATATTTTTTTTATAATTTGAAAAATGAGGCATGAAACTTTGCAAAACAATCCAGCAGAATAAAAGTTCCATATAGTCCCCATTGTTCTCACAAAAGTGATTCCGTGCTCTGACTCCAGTGTATTATTTAATGTCTGTGCTCCCAGTGCTCCGTGAACTCGGGTCGTGAACTTTGCCTCTTATTATTTTAAACATGAGAAGTAAATTCTGCGGCTTCTAGTTGAATTTCTGACCGACAACAACAAATTCAGAATGTAACTTAAAATGATCAGTGTTAACAATGTAACCATCAGATAGAAATAAAAGTTTCAGAATGCTAAAAGATGGATACCAGGGAAGCAGGATAGAAAAAGGATGGATTGAGTGTTGCGTGTCTTTGTCTCTCTTTAGCTCTCCTCAGGTCATCTGATGGAGAAATGAGAGGGGCAGATAAGCCTCTTTTATGCTTCCAAGCCACTTAAAGAGCTGAAGCACCAGCTTCTGTTGCTACACTGAAGGAAGAAAACAAGTCATTTGTGTACAAAATGGCTTCTCTCTGAAATATTCTCTAGAATGCAGAATATCCTATAAACTGAGACTTTTTGAAACTTTATCAGTTTACATCTCCTTTAGATAGTGAGGTTCACTTTCACTGCAGTTCGACAACTTCAAATGATCAGAAATTCACAGTTACATTTTTCTTCATTCATTTTCTTTTACGTATAGAGTCTTATTCACATGGTGGCATATTATTTATAAGAACGAATCCCGTGTAAATGTGTGTACATGCACATTTTTTCTTGGCTCGACTTTGGTGTGCAGCAAAAGAGAAAAAATAGCGTCTCAGATAGTATTTTCTTCAGTAATATGGAAATGTCCCGAGTTCTTGCTATATGTCACAGGGGCATCTCTTCTCTGCCTCCTTAATAAGGCGCTTCTGCAGGCCTCTACAGTAATATATTTCCCCAATAAAGCAATTCCAAAGGCAGCCTGGCCTTTTGACCAGCACTGAGAGCAAGGAAAGCAGTGGGCCGCCTCTGCTAACTAGGCTTACTCTCTAATATTAGATACCTGTCCCCTTGCCTTTCACAGGGGGGCTTAGCAGTTGATATTTTCATTTGGTCCTGCCAAGATGCGACACCCCCGCTTTAATCTTGTGTTTGACGTTAAGCGCTCTGTTCATGAAAAGTCTGGGTGAACTCCAACCTTAGGGTGGTGCTGTCATACAAAAATGATGTGGTGGGGGAGTGAAGCTGGCTGCTCTATCCTTGACCTCTCCCATTGGCCTGCCAAAGTCTTTCCCCTGCCCTTCTTAATCAGGTGGGACCCTTCACTTTTAGCGTCAAGATGGGAGATTCTCTGCATCCAGCTGCATCTTTTATTCACACTGGCACAGATGTCCACAGATAAAGATGCAGCGAAGACATTTTATGATGTCGGAGAAGCAGCTGGGCTCATTCATGGCAAGAAAAAAGAAAATAATTATTTTCTTTGGTGTAAATCTTTTTATTTTTATTCATTTATTTTTTTTAACTAGTCACAGAGATTCAATTTAAATAAATACTTTTGGAAGAATGTGTCCATTTGAAATTTCCTATGATAAACAATTAATTTAGTACCCACTTAAGAAATCCAAATGTTATTGTGTTTTAAAACTATTATCATGTATGATTAATGATCTTAATTAAAACTGAGTTCACACTTTATTTGGTGCAAATTCTTTTTTATATCTTATCAGAGCTGGACAAAGGAGCGCACATCTACAGGCACTACACATGTTTGAAACTATCAGAAGAAAGACACGAGCGTTGAAGGAGTAGACTAATACATTTCTTATGACTGGTAACTAGCCCTTCATTCAGCTGCAGGTATTGTCATCTGCTTCCATGTTAGCATTTATCGTGATGTTGAGGACAAACAAGCCACTTCTGGGCAATCATTAAGATGCGTTTCTACCCTGATTGATGTGTGGAATCAATTGCTCCCCATAGCATCCATGTCAGTCTATTACCACAGAGCCTGGTAATGATAGGCTGTTCTCCGTAAGATTATAGAGCTCCGGCACAAAGCAACAAAGACTTGCTTCCCTGAGTCTGACCTAGTCTGCTATAATTGAGACTGTAGCTTCATTTTTACTCTTCAGGTAAACAGGAAAACTGTGTTGATAGAAAAATTACTTTATCATACTTAAAATTGTATTTTCTTGTGCTGTAATGTGATGAATTATGAATATGTTTGAATTGTGGAGAATAAATTTATTTTTCATGTACTTGTCTAAAACGTAATCAGCACAAGATCCTCTCTACTGAAACTTTTTCAAATGCATTTTTTTTTTTCAAATATCTGCCTGAAGTCAGACAAATAAGTCAGCAGTTGGCATTAGAATCAAATCATATCCCTGATCTTCATAAAAATCAAGAGTCCACACTTTGCAATGCAAACATATTTAAAATGATCAAAACAACAGGTGTTTTCTCTTTCAAATGCCCCTCTGTGTAACTGTCCTTTTTTTGTCATTTGAACACCACACCACAGCTCTCTTACTGCCAAGCTGACTACAGTCCAAGCCAGTTACTGCCAGCAGAACTGCAACTCATTTAGTTAGTGGCCCAGAGATGCAGCATACTGCCCTGATCTTGATTACACATAATCAAAGATGAATTTTCAACAATTACATTTCATATATCATCATGCCTGTGTTTTTCTGAGATGTGTCTTTTTAATGTTAATGTTATCGATGTAATTGTTACTTTGTTGTTTTTATCTTTGCTTTGTAAGGTGACCTTGAGAGTTTTGGAAGACGCCTTTAAATATAATGCAACATTATTATTATTATTATTACATCTAAATAAAAAGACGTTAGTATACCACAATTTACATTTTTCATCAGGTTGCCCTCAATCAATGGTGTAAAATTACAGTATGTGCTGCATTTAATTTCCGACAGTAAATGTGATTATCAGGTCACGTCTGCCCTAAATCATATCATACTGTAGAGCCAGTTGGAAAAGGATGACATGGGAACTTCATCCAAGACAAAAGGCACAAGCTAATGAGACTGGTTAGTGATTCAAATTTATGGAAATGTTATTAATTACACACCTATCTTTCATCTGTACCATTTGGTGGTCGATTAATTAAAAGCAACAATGACAGCCCCAGCATTGTAAAAAAGAAAACAACATGAAAGAATGAAGAGCAGTCAGGAGAAAGTCTGAGTATGGTGAACTAGGCCTGGCTGTGGGCAACAGGGCCTCATTAAAGTCACACTGTGTTGATCAGCAATTAACCTGCTTTGTTGTGCTTCTGATTTTAACACCACTCTGCCTCTGCTCTTCACTCACGAAGGTTTGCGCATCATGTGTAGCTCGAGGTGACCAGGGCAGATCATAAGAGCTGCCTGGTGTCATGGAGCAGCAACTTCTGTCGATTCGTCGATTGGAAAATACAATTGACCCTGTGGAGTCTGACTAAAACATGTTCCATCTTATTCCTGTTGATAATTTTAAGCTCAAAGAAGACGTAAAAAAAAAAAAAAATTCCCATTTCCTGTGTTTTATTCTTCACGAATGAGAGATCAATTGTTACAACATTTAATGTGTCACTTTACAAATAGTGAAAGGCAACAAAATGTATAGATGGTACACTCAAACATTCAATTTACCTTTGATTTGAATTTAGAGTCTGGGAGACAACTTTCAGCATGTATTTCAAACTTAAAATCCTGAACATCTTGCAAACCTTTAATGTACTGAATGTAATGTAGAACACTGTGTTATCTGTATATTCTTTACTTTTGCTACAACTGAGTGTGTAGACGTTAGGACCATCAACCATTGTGCTTTGTTGTTTCTAAATGCAAACTTGCATTTCAACCCTTTTATTAGATGTTTTTTTTTGTGTGAACATTTGTGGAAAACTCAAAAACATGTTGATGACAAACTTTTTTTTAACCAATCACATAAAGTTCAGCAAGAGTTTGACAATTATTTAATCAATCCCTGACTGGTTGTTTAATTGACTCAGACTCTGAAGTGAAGATTAGCACTCAAAACAAAGCAAAATCTGCCCGCTGACAGTGACCCTCAGGAGACCCTGGGCTGTATGGACAACAATTGAATGGTCGGTCTTAACTTTTATTATGAGCAGTGGAGGTCATATTTAAAATGAGAGATTAGCCACTCATCACAATATTGGTGGATTATCAACTACCTGCAATGAAAGCAACCCCTGGCTCTGGGTCGATAAGAGTTTGACTGCATTTCGAATTAATTTTCCCCAGCTTAGAGAGCCGCACTCCTATCTTGTTATTGATCACAGCGTTAATCCATAACCAGGCTCATCCTCTCCCTGCGGAGAGAGCAGGAAAATATAAAACCAACACAGTGGAGGACTCTTGACTCCATCTAAAAACTGGAACAGACTTAAAAGTGATTAGAGTTCATTATTTCAATATGTTCTCAGACTATTGTTTTACATGGCAGTCCATTTTCTATTGATCTGTACACGTTTATTGTTCTTTTTCCAATTTTATACCAACATTTCTTCTGCTGTGAATTCCTTTGGTCAAGGTTGTGTTTATACATGACGATTGATTGATTTCCCCGACAGCAGGGACACTTCACACCTCAGCTGCTCTCTCTGTTTGTCTTTTCCAACAGAGGGACCTCCACTGTGGATGAAATTTAGCCTCCACCTCTGACCTTTGGGTTCAGCATTTGTCTCCAGTCCAGTGACCACAAACAACTCCTGGATTGCTGTAAATGTCAGTGCAGCGGCGTCTCCACCCTCTCCCCTGTGAACCATAGGGCTGCACTCAACCTGCACTAATAGGACACTTTCATGAGAGCTCTATTATCGGTTCTGCTGTATTTGATATCTCATGTTTCCTCCTTACGATGACTTTGTTAATTGACTAGCTTCCATCAAGCAAACAGCAATGAGACTTTGTCGTCTAAAGTTCTTCAACTTTCTTTAATCAACTTTCCAACTTTTATTGTGGTGGGACATTTCTTCTGGAACTTATTACAAACCTACAATTTAAATAGTTTAAAATAGAGATTTGAAATGCAGAGTTTTTAACACTGCAGGACGGTCTGCAAAAAGTGACCCATTCAGCAGACAAAGCAGCTGGTCCCATTCATCATAAGGCCCAGTTATAATAGAATGTAATTCATGTTCTTCAGACATCGGTTGTAATGCATCCCATTTTGAAGCACTTTGGCTCGCCCTTCCCCCCTCCCATAAACACACACGCTCCTTTTCTCTCCTCCCCGGGCCTCCCGAGGTTGGTGTCTCTGCGTTAGGACTCTATTGTTGCCTACTGCTGGATAATGCCCTTATTAATTGTACCTCTTTGTAAGGTGTCAGCTGTAGCCTCAGATTGAGATGGATGGATCTCTGGAGTCTGCTCCTGGTCCTCCACAGACGCTCTATCTCTGCACAACACACAGATGCAACAGTGAGTGCTGCCACACACTACCACTAAAAGCCCAGATAAAACAGGCATTTTTAATTATTCCTCCAAAAGATGGAACATGTTTTCAAACTGAGAACGCTTATTTTTGCCTATGCTAAGGTGAGCCCGCATGTGATGTGTTTTAATTATCTGAATATCTGAGCAGTGATGAAATATCTTTTTTTTTATTGATTTTTTTAGTGTGTTGCAGAAATACTGCTTAATTAGGTGGATTGAAGCCTCGGTGAGATCAACAGCATTAACATCAAATCCTTTCCCTCTCATTAAAGGAAACAGAGTCAATTTAATTAATGCATATTAATCCCCACTGATGCTCATTTTAGCTTTAGAAAAGCAACATAGTCTGGACCTTATTTTTCATCAAGAAATTCAGGTTTGGATTGACATATATTTATTCACATTTACCACAAGATGTGTTAACTCAGCTAAGTGCATAACTGGTGGATACTTTTTTCTGAAATTTTAAAAATGTATTTATTGATAGGTTTTAGTTAGTACCAGGCATTAACTTAATATAACTTTGCAATATAATGTAATCATATCTAAAAAAACATCTAATTAAAGGTTAAATCTTGGGTCATTGGTATAATACAGTTTTGTTTATGTTTTTTCAAAATTATAGGTACTTTGAAAGTACTTCTAAAATTGTTACTGTTCATGTCACCCCCCCCCTCCTGTGAAACAGAGCAGTTTCCTTTCTTGTCTTAATGTTCCCTGCTGTTAGCTTCATGAATGTCAGTGGACGCCACTTTAACCCACCCAATCATGATGATCACACAGTTTACCAGAGGTGATGGAGTTAAAATAATGAGCTGATCCAAAGTGCCTCCTTGTCAACACATAAATTGGTAATAATCTTAGAGAAACATAAAACACACTGAGAGAAACATTTTCACATTGAGGATCCTGCAGGAGCTTTTAGGATTTTTAAGGGATTCCTCATTACTTGTACTCAGCTCTTTAAATGTAATGAAAAGAGACCAATAAAGCAATTCAACCATTTTGATTCAATTTCACGCTTAGTGAAAGTGTTTTAAGGGTAGTTACTGTGCTTAAGTTTCAAAGAGTCTAAATGTAGAAGAATTGGACAACTTGACACTAAACTTTTACCTTTGTGCTATTCAGCAAGACAACTAGTGCTTACACACAGCTGCAACAAAGCTTACTGGACATTTTTCTGATTCTATACAATACGTTTAGAAGTAAAGACAATACAAATGTTGCTGAGCAAGTTAAACAAATCTTTTATGTCCTTTTTAGCGTGAAGAAAATCCTCCCGTATTTAAATTTCTTAAAGCGCTTTATCCACTCTTCTTCTCTGAAACAATACTGTAGCTGCTCAGGCAGGAGTCTGAAGTAGGAGAAAGGAGGTGGAGGATAAAAAACAGCACAGAGCAGAAAATGGAGATCCATTCCCTTCAGATCCCATTTAGAGAGGCCCTGCACATTTTTAAAGTGTCAATTGTTTTTGTCTCTTGAAGTGTAGATGGAATGTTTGAATTCCAGTATTAACTGTAGTGCCTGCTGAGTTAAATTATGGTCCCTGGGCTGCAGGGTGGGAGTAATCAATAAGAATACACGAGGCAGTGTGTAATGTGTCTGCTCCTAGCAGCAGGGACACCGTCCCCCTTAGCCTGTCCCCCAGCAGGTTAGATAAATATGATAGTGAAACAGGGCACACTGGATTATATGATATCAATGTAGAATCAGGGAAGTGCTATTACACTCCCCGAGCCCACTGTGAGTACTATTGACAAGGTTGGCTTTGAACACGGTAGTGTATTGCTCTCTCTGTTTCCTCTATTTTTCCCTCTCTCTCTTTCTTTCTTTCTGCATAATGTGAGGAACCACAGGAGGAAAGGTGCTATATTTCACTTAGCTTTGATTAAAATGGCTTTTTTATGCCTGTGCCTTGAAGTGGAGTTCATTGCACCTACAAGTTAATCTGTGAAGGGTGTGCTGTGATCATACAATAATTTATAAATGTCCTTGTTTTTCGTGCATAAAACAACATAATGAACAATCAATATGCAATTGATTTTTATTGATCATAACATTTTCCGATTTTCCGTCTGTCTCGTGTTGACCCCGCTAAATGTCCAACCAATTAATCCAGCATGCCCATGTTATTGTTGATGTTTGGTTGGTTGCTCATACAGTAACCTCATATCACTGATCTACTCAGACTATTGATTAGCCCTCCTGAAAGGATCAAACCTGGCACGTCTAAAAAGGCCATTATCAGTGTCCACTTCAGATAACCTGCTACAACCTGATACAGGCCTTTGTGCAGGTCGCAACCCCTCTGCCCTCTGAAGCAACCAAACCCCCCTTAACCTCCTACTCTAACCATCATTATCATTCGTGTGCTAAATGACACACAGGTCAAGAAAAAGTGCACCGTGTTGATGTCTCACATGTAAATAATCTATGTTGCTTCGGGAAAGCGCCTGCAAAATGTCAGGCCTTTTGTTTATCAGGAATGTTCCGTAAGAAAAACGCTTTTTTTTTTTTTACAAATTAAATTTAATATTCTCTTGAAATCCTATAGACAGGGCAGCTTTTTTGAAAACATGTCAGCTCCTTTATTTCACTTGAGTTTTCATATTGTTTTAATGATTACAAAAACAGGTTCAAAAGAGAAGTAAAACATAGGTTTACAGCAGCAGCAACCCCAGTCTTTATTTGTAGACATTCACTCATTTCTTTATTTCAATTAAAACTCTCAAAGGAGGGTTTTTAATTGAAAATGAGGCTGAGATCTGGATGTGTGTCACTGTTACACTCTCCAAAGTGCATTTTGCATTCTGCAAGGAATCCAGATTTTTTTGGGCCAGGTATTAGTGAGATCGCGGCTGCTTTCACACAAAAGATTTGGCAGAAGCTAATTTGCATAAAGGTCAGAATCAAGCTACTGATGGAAGTTGTACAGCATCCCTGTCTCTTAGCAACACTCTTTCTCTCCTGGTGTCTGTGCTGAATTGGCTGGTCCTTGGCACTCATTTTTCACCAAGAAAATTCATAATGAAATGCCACCCAGCAACCTGCATCTATCACTAGAGACACTCCTCACTCCCCTCTTGGGTGGTAATACTTTTACAATGAAATTAATAAAAAGAAATAAAAATTGTGCATTGTTTTAGCAGAGATGTGTCACTGCAGTGTGTTCATATTTTCAGGGACCCGTGTTGTTGGGGGGTGGGGGAGTGTGTGTGTGTGTGTGTGTGTGTGTGTGGGGGGGGGGGGGGGGGGGGGGGGTAAACATGTTTATTAAGAATTGTGCCAAGATTAGAGGCAAATTAGCAGGTAATTGGAGACACCTGCAAAACAAAGGGGAGGCTGGAGAGGTTGCAGTGTGGAGGTTGATAAAGGGAGAGATTGGGCTTCTGGCCTAGCCTCCACCCATTTATTGGATGGGTGAGGCATTTAAAAAGAGGGGATTTGGTATGTTGAGAAAATGACTTTTGTCCTCCTCCATGATGACAGAATCTAGATACTGCAAAGAGATGTTAATAGAGGGTCAAATATTGGACAATAGTCATTTCTTTTATAGCCATCTCCATCCTCCAAGCTGAATGCGTTCTCTGCTTAAAAGAAGAGATGTGCTCCAATTAGCGTATTTGGTTAAATCATCCAGAATTAAACTATACTGTAATTACTCTGCTGTGGACTTCTGTCACGTGTGGTTTTTCCCAGAACATTTACACTCTCTGTGAAAGGTCAAATCCATCCACATTTACTCCCACTTCTTTTCATCCTGCACGCCCTTCTGTGTCTCGCAGGTCGACATCCTCCTCTTTCCCCTTTTCTTCTGCTTCCGCTTCTTCTTCTTCTGTATCATGTCCACGTCGCGCGCGTCACCAGCATCCAACTCCTGACAGGTGTTGTGTGGCCATTACACCTGCTGTTTCTGCGTCCGAGTCTACCAATTTTCACGAGTAATTTTCAGGCAGAGTCCGTCAAGGAGGGACTGTGCCTCAGGTATGATTTCTGTGCACGCAGGGAATTATTTTAGCTCTGTCTGCTGCTGCACCCATGCACTTGCGTACCTTACTGGATCATTTCACCGCAAAATTCGACATAAAATAGAACCATTTTTAATGATATATTCTTGTATTCTTATTCTCATTATAACAGTAATTATCATCGTTATATAAAATAATTATTATTATTATTATTACAATTAAAATGTGTCGTTGTCATCGCTTGTCATGTTTCATATAGTAACATTTTATATTAGCTGGTTAAAATAGCGTATAGATTGAAGCTGCAGACTTCTTAATACAGACTAAAAAAAGAACAAATATATAAATTCTGTTTTTCACAAAAGCGATCCTGACTACATGAAGCTTTCTTCTTGACAAAAAAATATTTTCCATGTGGCCACGTGCGCAAGCTCAACACATTTATAAGCTGTCACAACAGGTCAACCACAAATGTATGAAATTAGGATGTGGTGAAGACAGAAAGGTGCTTTTATGTATTGGTATTTTATTTCTTTATTGAGCTTGAATGTTTTTTGTTTGTTTGTTTGTTGTTGGTTTTTTTTTTAAAAACATTTGGATAGGCCTAATAAAATAAAAAAAATAAAAAACTATATAAATTAAAGTTACCTTTGTCCTTTACATCTCTCTCTTTTTTCTTTTTTTTTTTACTCTATTACTCTGTTGTTTTCGTTTTTTTTCAATATTTTTCTGTCTAGAGAAGAGACGGAGCTCGTACAACCCTGTGGGTTACACATGCTCCGCTGCTCTGTGCGACAGCTTCAGTCTATAGACTTGAACAGGAGAGTGTCCTCCTCTCTATGTTTCCTCTGCGCTGTTCTGCGAGGTCGTCCACTTTCAGTCCCGCGGCCTCACTGACTACAACATAACCTAACGCTTAATTGTTCCACTTAAATAGCGACCTAATTTCCTTTTAGACTCGTGTAAAGCTGTGTAAAATAGTCCCAACATAAGTAGTGGTAAACCCGTTGAGGGGCTTATTGATCGGCATAGACAGAGGCAGACTAGAAGCACCTGCTTTATCTGTCCATCTCGGCATCCTGAACGCACCACGCAGGTCTAATTTCAAAGACGTTCAGGTGGGATGTGTCTCAATTGGGACTGAGATCAGAGGCTGTGATTGTCTATTGGTTCAGATTGGGCTGCTCACTGCAATTCTGGGAACTTTTATTGCAATTCGTAGATTGTAATGATGGAGAGCCCTCGATGTGGCAGCACTGATTACATCACGCGCTCCATGTGTGTGTCTACCTTTCATCGCAGGTATTTTATTCGTTCTGCTCGCGCCGCATAACCACAGCTCCTATACGTCTCTGTCAGTGTTCATATGGAGCCAAAGTCTCCATTACACACAGGGAGATTACCAATCTGACACTTTGATTTCATCCATTATTCATTCATTTATTGATCTCGGTCTTTAATTAGAAATCAGAATAAGATGTCTTAAAAACACATCCAGGTCTTTTTTTTTATTACATTCTGCGTCCAAATATATTGTTCATTTCCTATTGGCTGCTGCAGAGCTTCGTAATTAAATGCACAACAAATGAACATTTGTACTGGAGGATTCTCCTGACACCTTAATAATGATGTTTTCATACAGTTTTCAGTTCCTTTACTGATGTAAAATTAACAACACTGGTATATAAAAAATATAGCGTTAGAATTGACACATAACTATTAAAGTGTTATTGGTGAAATGTGATTAGGATCTAAAAGAAGAGTACTTAAAAGTCCTGTGTGAACATATTAATATCAAAGGCTGTATAATATTGTCATCATGACATTTATACAATAATGTGTAATTCTGCTCTGTTCTGTTGGTAGGTCTAATTGGAGCTACTTTCTTATTATTTTTTAGTCCTGTACTATTTCATAGCTTTATGTGTAACATGTGCATGCTATTTGAAATAATACAATTTTTATGTAGGTAAATTCTTAATTTATGAAGTAACTAGTAACCAAAGTCATCATATTCAATCTTTGTCATAATGTTATGGCACATCACTGTGTTCCTATTAAATAGAATACATTCTAGGTTTTCTTCTTTTATTTGCACTTTACACATGCTCAGGTCTTCTTGAATGAAAGGATGAATCCCTAAAAATATACTTCCAGAGCCAATAACTACTGGCATAACTTTGTTTTAATTAAAAAATCACAAACCCCATAAAATGTCAACATACTCTTTTGCAAGTAAAAGTCTTGCATGTGTATGGGGAGAGAAGTGCTATCAGAAAAATGTGCTTGGTGTGCAGAATGTAGAACATAGAAAAACATCATGTTGAGAACTGGATTAGGGTATCAAGGAAATTAGGATTTTTATTACAGTATTTAATCATTATTACTGACACAATCAATGAAGCATTTCATGTTGTAATTTAAAGCAAAGATGAGGATTGTGAATGAATTCTATAATGATGCAGCACCTAATATAATCTTGTAGTTTTGCTTGTTAAATCTCACCATCAAAATAAGCAGAAATACTTGTTCTGGAACAGAAGAAAGCTGCCTGATCCTCAACGAAACTACAAGTACTTAATATTGCACTCACACACAGTATTAGAGTAAAAGTACTCGGCTACTTTCCCTGCTGCAGCTGACAATAAATCACACTTGTGTGTTTGCAGCCTGTGATCACTATCTGCTTGTGATTTGCTGCATGTTCTTATGAGAGCTCTCCCTGTGACATATGGAGATGCTTCCTCCCACAGCCACACCTGACTGATCCTCTCCTCTCTCTCTCTCTCTCTCTCTCTCTCTCTCTCTCTCTCTCTCTCTCTCTCTCTCTCTCTCTGCACAGATGATATCGCACAGCTCACTGGCTGTGACAAGATTCCCAAACGGCTCCTCTCTTGGACAGAGAAGCATGTCGTCTGACCATGTCACCCAGCTACACCCAAATATTGTGCATTGTTGCTAAAGAGAGGTCAGGAAAACAGCGAGTCAGGGTTTTTTTTTTTTTTCAGATTGTTCTCTAATTAAGTATTCATGAAGCAGCAGAGGGAGCAAAGTATAGGTTTACACTACACCAGTGGTTCCCCCCTCCCTCCCTGGTGTGTAGTCCTCAGCCCCCACCCCCCACCCTGCCCGCAGACAGGCCCTCCTTCCTAGTGTACTTCCAGCAATGATATCAAAAAGGTTTTTTTGGTCAAGCCAAAGAGAGGTCACACTAATAATACCCAAGGTCAGTGGTGGGAGCCAGCGAGTCTCCCAGTCATTATTCATTTGTTCACAGAGTTAATGACAGTTGCAGGGGGATGAGAACTTGGAGCCAGCAGCCATGTGATGTCACCAGCACATGCCAAGGGATTAGGAGGGCAGGCAGGGGACAAGAAGTGTGGATTATACAGGGAAAAATAATAACAACAACCTTTTGTGCTCAATCATTGGACTCTATGTTTTCTGCTGGAATCATGACAAATACATGGAGAAATATCAGTGAATTATGACAAGTGTTTATTTTTCAAGCATTTACAAGTTAGTGGCGGCTTTATTGCTGTTTTTATAAATCCCATCATTACAAACCTAGAAATTCTTTTGGGAGATAATTTGACAAGTTTTATTCTCAGTGTGATGATTTCTTTAAAGGAACACCCTGATTCTTTAGAAGTCTTTTGCTTAATGAGTGTAATGCTATTGTCTTAATCATCTCCCCCTTTTTACAAATTACAGCTATTCAGTAAACACATTTTATACCAATATGCAGTTACATTGCTGGTGAAAAACTGGCGAGAATGAACAATGAACACACCTTATTCAGTCATCGTGCAGGCAGCGCACAGTGAACAATGAACCCCTCCCTCCTGTCTAGCACCATGTCTGATAATGACCACATCCACCCGGCTGATAGCGCTCCTCTTTTATGACCTACATGAGCATAAATACGGCTCAGATAAAACCTTTCAGGGAGGATATGGATAATATGACCAGCTGTGCACCTGCAGCTGCAAAAAGTGTATTTGTTTTAACGTTATACAAAAACCACATGTTGCATTATGTAGAATACCTGCTGATCACTTGATCCATGATGGGAAATATGAGGTTTTTTTTCCTTAAAGCACCATAAAAAAAGGATTCATACATTGTTTTATTTAAACAACGTTTAGTGGTACTCTTTGTTGCAAAGCAGCATCCTTTTAAAGCTGCTCTCATGTTTTTTCAGTCAGATCTGCTGAATAATTAGAAAGAAAATCATCAGATTTTTTGAAGAAATTCTGCTGCAGGAACCTGTATCTCAGCTCCTAACATGCAGATACAGTAGATTCCCTGTTTGAGCATAAGGTCAGGGTATAAATCTGAACTGCGTTTTGCATTACTTTCGGATGAGTGAAGCTGTCAGGGCAATAATATGAGCTTTCAGTCCTACTTTCTGCCACTTCTCCCCCATTCTAGGACCGAGAGGTCATGAGAAAATTGAAAGTGACAGTCAAAGCAGCATGTTGAACAGGCTGATTGGGCTAAGCTGTCACGGCCCAGATCAGAGCTCTTTAACACCAGGCCTATCAGAGGTCCGTCTATTGGAGCCTCTGGATGCAAGATATAAAAGTCTGAGAGGAAAAGGAAAATATTAACCTATAGCTGTGCAACAGAAAGTCTGAAAAGCCCCATTCCTAACTTTTTAGAAGTAACTGGTGCTGTTATAAACTTTATCAACCAAAAATACAAACTCTAGAAAGTTTTCTAAAATGCTGCAATAAAAGGCTGAGAGTTCACTGACGGTCTTTTCGCTCATTTCTCAACTCGCATGAACGCAGTCCAGCTTCTTTTTTTTTGTGTTCGTCTGAATGAAAATGTTTGTATCACCTGTTTTGCAGATGATTTAATGAGCACATGAGGCTGTCAGATGAAAGAATTTTTACTTCTTCCAAAGCACTCCCTGTCAATTTATATTTAGTTTCATATGCAGCATTGCATGAAGCTCTGTCAAAAGCAATCAGCCCACTGCTGTCCATTCAGATGATAATAAATCACGTCATTATCACTTTTTCTCTGGTCCATCTTTGAAACAGAGGCAGACTGAAATATTTTTGTCAGGTGGAAGAATAACTTATGATCCTTTTTATGTCCTGCTGAGAACCCTTGAAAATAATAATACAGCCCAGCAGAAGCACATGAACAAGTGAAAGGCAGAGTGTTATAAATCTGATGGGATTTGCATATTTTGCCTCTCAAGAAGCAGGCAAAAGAAATCACATGGTGTATGAAAAAAAAGAGTGGTTAGAAAACACACTCAGAAGTTAGGGTGCACATTAAGAGGGATATGTTTCTCCAGAAGTCACTTGTGATTGAAATTTGACAATTTCAAGGTGAAAGCTCCTTGAAGATGTTTTTTTTTTTATCTGAAAGACTCAAAGTCACGATTATTAATCACAAAATCAGTTACAATGTGCTTACTTGACCTTTATTCCTCTCCTAACAGTTTGTCTTTTGTTCAGTGCTCTCTTTCTTTCTTTCTTTCTTTCTTTCTTTTTTTTTTTTTTACACATTTGCTTTATTACAGCGTTAAAAATGCTTCAAGAGCCTCTAAACACACGGATACGTTGGCTGTCAGATAATCTTAGTCCTTGCTCAGGATCACTGTCATACAACTCAGGCATCAAAGAGTCACTTGTGGTTGTCTCCTGCTGAGTTGGGAGTTTGAAGAGTAGGTTAAGGATTACATTGTTGTGTTTTTGAAGGAGAAGTTGTCAGATTTTGTCCATTACAATCTGTGAATGTTTTGATGTGAATCATGCTGGTTATAAGTGGTTTTCATGTAAAAAGAAGCACTAAAAGGGAGAGGAACTTTTCAAGAACGAACTTTAAAAAATAAATCCAAGTAGACCTTTGCAAGACAAATAGCAATGCTTGTGTGAAAGGTAAACGATTTACTATTTAAAAAAATAATATATTAAGTTATTGTTTCTTAACAGCCCAAGGACACTTAACTCCAAACACTAGACTTCACACTGCTGTTTTTGTCCTGTTATTGAGCTGGAAGGGGCTTGAACAGCTTCATTTAATAACCTCGAAGTTCTTCAACTATGCTGGGCCTTGATTTAGTTGTGTAAGAAAAGATGCTTGTTTCAAGTTAAGTAAACCTGTTTAACTATATACTGTACAACTTAGCTTAATGAACAAGTCAACATAAGACAGTCATAAAGTCAGATAATGTCTTTAAAAAAAATAATTCCTCTTCTGCTCAACTTCAGCACTTCCAATGTGTTCTTCAGATCATCCGTAGAAATCTGTAATAGTTTGATCTTTCAGTTTCAGCTCAGAATTAGTAGGTGATCGTATAATTATCAATCTGACTGCAAAACATCCTGTTTAGTTCAAGCCTCAGAAAAAAGATGAGGAGTTGCTTACAAACCACATAACACTAACAGTTCATGAAATGAGTTCCACCATGAAAATAATTAACAATTATCAGTTATGAATGTATGACTTTCTGGATTGATTTTTTATTTCTGTTTTTGTGTGCCAAAACAATTCTACATAAAAAAAGGTGTTTCTCATTTTGACTATAAAGCTTCTTCAACAAAATCCATGTGAGATTCATGAAACACTTCAGAGTTGTTTTCCTTCCCAGCTTCTTTCTGTCTTCACACAGACACACGCACGCACACACGCACGCACGCACGCACGCACGCACACACACACACACACACACACACACACACACACACACACACACACACACACACACACACACTCAGGCCCAGCAAATTAGAGGAAAGACGAGACCAGGTTTTGTGTATTCAGTTTCCTAACACTTGCACACACTGACACACAGTCAGACATTAGAGACATTGTTGCTTTAATTGTGTGATACATGTTTTAATATAAGAACAAAAACTTGGGCTCGCCTCCCTCCTCCAAATTCTCAGGTAAAAGGCTCCTCTCTCCTGCCTTCCAAAAAGCACTCGTTCTCCCGTGTCCATCCGAACATCACAATTCTCCAACCCATGTTCTCCTTTTTTTTCTCATTCCACTGATCTGAGCTTGAAATGCGAAGACAGCAAAGCACTAAGCCTTCAAACGTGTGATTTTTTCAAAGATCTCTAGAAGCAATCTCTGCCTGACTGACCCCTGACAGCTGCAGATCTCTTTATTTCTCTCTCTGCTGGCACTTCATTTGGTAGAAAAGCTCTCAGATTCACACCTCTATCAGGCAGCACCAGTGTTTATTATGTGCATACACACAGAACCTCCCATATAGTGCACACCTCAAAGGGTGCAAGCTTTTAACAAACATGCTGTAAATTTAAAAAGAACAGAAAAAGAAGCCAAAGATAATGAAGCCATTTATGATGCATTATTTTTCTTATTTATTGCACACAATGATCACAAAAAACATCCTATTTTTTATTGCTCAGAGAAATCATATTAATTATAAATTATAATAATTTAAATAATCACACAAACGTGTTGCAATTTATGTTTTTTCCCCCCCAGAGTCAAGGATTCGAGAAACAAAATGTTATGGAGGAAATATTTATTTCATTCCAGTGATGAACCTGAACTGTGGAGATAAGAATAATGGTTTGATTTCCTCCTGTGCTTGCATTTCTGATTTTTCTTTTATAATGGGACGTTATATAAAACTAAAATTAAACGTACAATTACACTTAAACTTTAGGGGGGAAAAAATCCCTCAGTCCCTCAAAGTGGAGTCTGAATCTTATGTAATCTTTGTCTGATAACATGATTTAAAGCAGGTGATCTGCAAAAACACATACATTTAGACAGGAGCAGTTAGATTTAAATATACTCGTCCATGTTGTTAGTTTATAAATACCCACACCACAACAAAATTACCTGAACAAAAGCATGTGTTCTTATCTGCAGTTTGTGGCGCTGTCATTGTGGCAACTCTTCCTCCGTCACTGGGAGTGCAGGGTCTGCAGGAGCCTCCCTCTCTGGAAATGAGACTGCAGGCTCTATCATTAGATCGGATGGCAAGTCTTTATGCAAAGTGTTTTGCATAATTACATACCAAAGCCAGAATAGCCACCCTCAAATTTTATGGGTCACAAAGCATCAACAATTGCTGCGTTATTGTCCACCAAAGTCCAGCCCCACCAATGACAAGGGACCACAAAAAGGGAGAAGTAGAAGAGGGAGAAAGAACTGCCGCTTTTAAGCTGGGGAGACTGAATTTTCCTTCCAATAAAAAGTAAACAACATTATTGAAAAAAACTAAAAACTTGTTTACATATAGTTGTGGAGTTGAGGGGACTGGCCAAGGCTTCAAGGAGCCCCACCACTGAGTCCACAACATGAGAGTTTCATGCAAAAGCTGCAGGATCATTCCAAACTCTGTACAGAAGTTATATATAGATAACACCCTGTTTAATTAACATCAAAGGACTTTCACGGTTTACCATCTGATTCTGCCTGTTTTTAAGTATCGTAGCAAATACATAAGGTAGTAGTATATGGAAGTATGAACTACAGTAATTGTTCCTGAATTGTTTTGTTATGTGATAGTGTTTTATTAGATGTATAAGGAGAGATTTGTTTCAGAATCCTTTTCAGATATTCAAATTAAATAATTTAATCAGTCCACGGAATCAGTTTAAGAAAGTTTGAAGACAGGTTGTTGTTTTTTTTGTTTTAACAAGATTTCAAAGTAGCAAAAATAAAGTGAAAGAAAATCAAATTAATTACATTTTACATTTGAAGTCAACAGAAGAGAACCATGTGATAAAATAGATCCGAAATATGTTTAATTCTCGGTCATTTAAAGAAATGTTTTTTGCAAAAATGTTACTGAATTATCATTCCAAGGATAAGTTTTAGCATCACGCATTAAATAGTAATACAGACATGATTAAAATATCGGTCATTAACAGGCCTTCGGCATCACGATCTCCAACAGACATAGCAGGCCGCCTCATGAGTTCAGGCTAAAAAAACTCAATCTAACTATCTAAATTATATAAGAACATTTTAGATTTAAAACGTTCTTTCGGTTATAAAAAAACAAACAAAGGGAAATCAAATGTGTCATCGCGGAAACCGTCATGAGTGAGAACAAGTCAGATAGCTGATTTGGGTATCCCCCTCTCTTTTCTGTAAAAGTCCGGTGTTCGGTTATATAAAACAAATCTAACTGATGAGTTATTATATGAGGTCCCGATCTATATTATGATCTAAATGATCAAATATCATGAAAATATTTTTAGAGACAACTACGGATTTTTTTTAGAATCGAATTCTCACAATTATCTCTGACGGTCCTCAAGGCAGCATCTCGGAAATCCGTCGTTCATGTTTTTTTCCCCCAACCAACCAACTGAACTCTTTTTGTCACAATGATCGTTTTGAATTGTTTACATGCCATTTTATTTACTAAAACTATCCGTAATTTCAATATTGATTTCATAATGTCAATTAGTCAGTCTCTTTATATTTGGCTTGTAAAATACAAATTTTAATTGACTAATACATTTTGAATATTCATCTCACACCTTTTTCGAGCAGAACCACACAGCTCTTTCATGATTTAAATATGTTTTTAACTTGGTTTAACAATATATATCATAGGAAATAGGCAATTACACCTGATCAAATATACAGTATATAATATGAGTGATACTAAGCAGTGGAGCAGCTACAGTGAAACATGCAGAACAGCGCCATCTCGCTGCAGCGGACAGATTTTACTTCACAGTTCTTTTTTTTTCTTTTTCCTCCTGCTGCTGAGACCCTCCGTGAAGATTTGTCCTCTCATAAGGTTGACCGGTTTCTGTGTGCATAGCCAGCTCTGACAACAGCCTGCACGCTGCTGTCTTTTGGCGGCCAGCAGTCCTGTGTGTTATCGCTGTTCATTAGTGCAGGGGGTCCCGGAGCGGGGCCCGGACCTGCGGGGGTCACCTAGCGAGGAAGGGGGAGGGGGTAAACTTGAGAAGTATACTGTCATTTCACCGCAACGAAATTATCACAGTCAAACATGAAGGCCTACACTAGTGTCCAAAATGCGGTCCCGGGACGCTGGTGGGTCACAGAGGGAGATAAAGAGGGTCCTCGGAAAAAATCAGAGGAATCATTTGATTTCTCTGGTGGGTCAGGATTTGTTTGCTGCTGCGCATCCACAGGATGTTAAAAATGTGGTGATGTTGATGGCGGATTGTTGCTTTTCAACTGCTATCTGCTTGTCTGCACTTTATGGGCAGCGTGTGTTAGTATGTTTGTGTGTGGAAAAACCCAAGAAAGCCGCGGGATATGCCAGAGGGTCCCCCCGTGACAAAAAAAGAAAAAGAAAAGGAAAGGAAATACATTTAGGCATGGGCAGTAATCGTTAGTGAGGGATGATCTTTCCTGGACAAGAGTCATATTAAAAATCTGAAATGTGCTTTTTATATGGTAGACAGATATTTCGATATCATGAGGATGCTCTCTTTTACAGTAAGTGTGGGTATTACATAGGAGAAATAAAATCCAGCACACACGAAGTGTTGAGCTTCCCACAAAACTGCGTTGCAGTTTGACAATGAATAAGCAGTAAAGTTTTCCTGTTTTTATTTTATTTCATTTCAAAATTAATTGAAAAAAAAAATGTTTTTTTTTTTCAATGGTATCTAAATAAAAAAGTAACCCTTTTTGACTGCAATTGGCCAATAGCAACTAAACGCTAATCAATATTGCGTAAAAAGCTGCACATACATTCACGGGCATATATTTTAATTTAATCCGGAGTTCCCGGTGAGATGCCCAATAAAGTAAATTTTGCAGAAACGTCAGGCACTGTTTCAAAGAACGGCTTGTTTAAAACTCTCTGCACAGGAGAGCCAAACAACAATATACACCTGCAGGAAAAACAATCTACAAGCTTTTGATGGAGCGAGTTTTGAAAGGAACATTTTTTTTTCTGGAATACTAAAAAAAACAAAAAAACTGCATCAATTTGTACCTATAAAGACTTCTCTGATTATTTTAAAGGAAAGGCTAGAATTAATTTAATTTCCCTTTTTATCTGTGGAATTTGTGAACGTGTGGATTTGCTGTTGGTGTTGAAAATGATGATGATAATCCGAGTTATGGTGATGGTGATGAAGTCTATGAGGACGAGAAATAACGCTCAGGGTGTGAGATTTAGTCTGCTTTTTGTTAAAGCACCTTCAGTCTACCACCAGCATGGAGCAGATTTACGCCAAATTAATTTCACAGTTTGGAGCAGCTTTGCCAAGTGCGTGTTTGAAGTTTCGGTACACACGCACCCCACAACCAGACAGACAGACAGACAGACAGACAGACAGACAGATACACACTCACACAATTATCATAAAAAAAAAAAAAAAAGGAAAAATAGGATTTACAGGAAGGAAACTTCTCCATGAGCGGCGCGCGTGAGGGCACAGTCGCGTTCAGAACATGACAGACCTGAACACCTTATTAATGCAAAATTATGAAACGTTTATCACTTATTTCAAGTTACCATGTAGCAGTTTTACATCCACCTAAGCTCATATCCAATGTGTTCAATATAGCGATCATCACAGGGGCAGATATGATAATCATCGTTATGTGGTCTGAGTTACGCACATGCGTACGCAGGTGTGCGCCTTTGCGCGCAGAGAACAAGTACAAGCAAACAGACATGCGCATTGGCATTGTCAATCGAGTTTACTTTAAGCCCTTTCTTAAACACACACACACACACACACACACACACACACGTGGCTCTAAACCTAGTACGTGCTCTCTAACTTAATGCGTGCGTAAACTGGCTTGTAGTCACAGTCAGTCTCCTCCAAACGACTTGAGAGTGACGCGCCAACATTAATACTGCGACCCCTGGAACACTGACAATCACTGCGGTACACCTAATGGGGATCTTAATAAAGTATCTATGTACCCCAAGTAACAAATCAATACAAGATGTAGGCCCGTATCGACCAATACCTATGAAGTAGTCTGATGAAATAATGCGTGAGGGTTTTGGAAGGCTGAGGGGGCCGTCTAATATCCAGGAGATTGTTTGCGGTCTCTGGTTCAGCGCCCATGTCCGTCTCCGCTGTGTGTGTGAGTGTGTGATCGTAGACATTAAGACAAATCAAACCACAGCCTTTAAAAGGTGATGTCTGTGTCTTTCTTTGATTCCCACCCACTTTCCCGCTTCTCCATGACTGTTTTGTCCACTTTCACCAATAAATATGTTTTTCAATAGCAGACTATAAGCACCAGTCATGATGTTTCTGTGTCCAACCAGTAGTATGCGATCAGATTTACTTGGCATGCAATATTAGAGCCATCATAGGAAATATGGGCTGCACCCCTGGCATTGAATGGTATCCTTGCGAGCGCTTGGGTAAAAAGAAAACTGAAATCGCCTTCTGAAAATGGAGGGAAATTAAACATGGGGTATATTCACCTTTTCTTTTTAATCCCCTATTAAGATCACCACAAAGCACTGCACCCCTCAACAAAGTCTGGCTCTGTTTTTTCCCAATGAACTTTCCCATGTTGGTGTTGATTGGCGCTGTTCCTGCTTTCCCTTCTATTTCTTTCTGTTTTTGTTTATTTAACTTACAATAAATGAACTCGATGAAGTTAGGAAGTCTGGTTAAATTGGACGAATCAAAATTTCAAGATTCTTGTTCTCGAGAGCTGTTATGATCAGCAGTGTTCGTGTATTGGTCTGTATACATTAAAGGATCTGTGAAGGTCAAAAGCAGGGCCTTTGTTTTATTTTCCCACATCATCTAACTCCGATTCAAGTCAAGATAAATGGACAAAACACGCTGATGTTTTCAAATACATGTTAATTTGTTCGTAATTTCAGCCGTGGGTCATGCGCAACAATGTAGAAATAATGCTTGGTCATCCCGTTACTTTTCTATCATTTTAGGACCGCCCCCCTCTAAGATAAACTCCGGACTACTCGTGAAAATCCATGCTCCCTCTGATCATGTTTGAATCTACAACATTACATTTATCCTCCAGGCAGAGGTGGCCAGTGGCCGCACACACCTCCTCCGTTCACACAGACAGACAAACAGACAGACACAGTGGGATGCAGGGTGGATGACAGGTGCTTAAAACACACATTACTTGTAAAGTTACAGCCTAATAGCAGTCGGCAGCTGCTTTCTTGGTTGTTTGAGGGGGCGCCTGCGTGTGCAGCACCGGTCCCCCTTTTCTCCCTTTGTGTTTAAGTGAGCTGAGGTCTCTGAGGTCTGCAAGCTACAGTTCCAGGGATAGCGGGTAGATGGCACAATTTTCTTACATTTATGGGCAGAATGCTGGACGCCTGGTGCACTAAGTAGGCGTGAAAAGCAGTGTTTTAATGGTCAAAGAAAAAGTGGAAGGATGCCCAGAAAATAAAATACAAGTATAAAATGACTTAATTACAAAGGCACCAGATAAATTGTTCAGGCATTCTCATAATGTTATATAATGATTGTGTAAGAGAAAATGAATTACTATAGAATCATCTTATCTTTTTTATTATTATTTACTATGAAGTCTGTGCACTAACATAAGGGACAGCTGCCCCATCTTGTTCTGCGTTTCACGTATATGATATAGCGTAAATGAGCTGCTATGCTTCATCCTTTATATGCAATAAAGCGTGTGCCAAGGTGCAAATAATGTGCATATCTGTTACTTAAATGTGCGGCTGCATGTATGCGTGGACATGTGTATGAAAAATGTTCAGGGAGAAAACCATGTTCTTATCTTATTAAACAAATAGCCCCCACTAATAGCTTGTGAGCCCTGAATCAGTTCCCAGCTTCAGCGTGTAAACCCAAACAAAATGAATCTACTGTACACACAGTTGTTTTAAACGGTGATTGTAAAGCGACCAGCTTGTGTGGCGAGAAAAGTTGTTGTTACACCTCATTAGTTTTCTGTACAATGCTAATAAATGAGCAGAAGTAAAAACAATTTAAAAAACAATAAGAGTTGAGCATGTACATCTCGCGTTGTCAAGTAAGATCAACCCAATCTGATCCGTAAAATCCCTTTTTGGGGGCGAATCGTTTCTCGGTATTTTCAGTGTAGACGTCCTGGCTCATCTTGTGTTCCTATATTGAACCGCGAGTTTTCTTATTCTGTAAATACTTGGAATCATATTGGCTCACTGATGATAGAAAGTGTGTAGTATGGTGTCCATCCTTAATTATCATAATGGGGCTCCGTGTGATATATCCTCAGAGACAGTTTGGTTGGACAGGCAGTGAAAGCATCACTGTATGGGTAAATAGCGCTTTCAGCAAAAATACGAAGATAAAAGACCATCAGCATCACATCATAATCATCATTTTCATTGTTACCAACAGCAACAAAACCACACAAGCACACACCACCACTACCAACAGCATCATCATCAGCAGCAGCAGCAGCAGCAGCATCGGAAAACGTGGTGGAGTTGGCTTCTCTACCATCCTGATTAAGCCTCTATAAAACAAGACTAATTCTATTTCAGGCCTAACCCTCAACTAAGCCAATACCACTAATAATTACTGTTAGGTCAAAGGTTTATAGCAGCACAAAAGCAAGCGCGCAAAGAAGTGGAATTTAAACTTAACAAGATTCTTGGATATTTTCATTGCATAAACTAAAGATACAAAGTTTATTATCACTTCGTGTTTACTTCAGCAATTGCAAATGTTGGACATAAAAAGCATAAAAAACGCAACCCGCGAGAAGTAATGAGAGCAAACTATTATATTTTCAGTTTGTTATTTCACTTATTTCTCCTTCAATAAAAGGCCATCATGATCAATATGATGTGTGTGTTCATATGTATGATGTTTACCGTGTGAGTTCATCCTATTAATATCTATGTGAGCGTAAAGGTGAGGCTCATTGCGCATAAAGCGGTGGGAAAGCTGGGCAGGTTATTTCTGCACCCTAAGGTTCATGAGGGGAGTCTACTGTTATGAAATGTTATAATTTGTTGAGGCATGGCGCCTTGTTACAGCTGCTGTATCTTTTTCCTGAAGTTTAACACACTCATTATTTTCGAAACAGTCTCGTAAAATGACCGATCGGCCTTTTTCTGGAAAAGAATCTTAACCCTGTGGCATAAAGTGAAGCGGGCCTGTTGGATGATTGATTAATTATGTTGTAATTCATTAATCACTTTCATGAGGCAAAAGACAACATCATGCCACAGCAAATTGACTCCAGTCCCCCTTAAACCCACACACACACACACACACACACACACACACACACACACACACACACAGTACAAACACAAACAAGGACAAGTTCACACGCAGGTTGACGAAGTTAAAAGAAAAACATAGAAAAACTTTTGTTTTCAAATTCATAAATTATAATTTAATACCAAGAACAAATTTACAGCAGAATGCTTGTTTACAATAAGCTAACACAAACAAACAAGAATTGTGTTCAACTATAAACTTTCACACACTCACATATATCACTTGCAATTAATAATAATAATCATAAAAAAAGTATCTATACGTTATCAATACCCTGCAGTCATATATTTTTATATATTTATATAAAAACGTGGGTCAGTTTAAACTGTTCATAATTACAATCATGTATCATTCTCTGGTCCACATGTGGCTCCGCACAGCCAAAGATCAGTGTTCAATCAGTGATCCCTTTTAATTCAACCACAGCGTGCTGTTTCAGTGTGGCGAAGAAAAGCCTCAAAACAAGGACGAAATTGCGAGCTTCCAAATACACGCGCACACACATTCGCTCTCGCACACACGCGCGCACACCACAACGGCACCTGTCAAAGAGCAAAAGGAGCAATAACACTAAAGTTAAAATATTAACTCCTTTTTTCCAAACCTGCTCACCCTGTTTAAGTCTGTAGTCTAATAATGAACGCTCGTTTCTTTTCTTTTTTTTGTTTCCTTAAATACAAGGGCTAGTGTACTGAATGCACAGATTATATCTATACAGTCAAAAAAGAGAGAGAGAAAACATTTACATTTATATATCAAAGGTAAAATAGGTTAGCGACCTGTGGCCATGCATTCACAGTCTAAATATACATGAAAAAGAAAACATTTGTAGTAATATGTATATACATTAAAAACAGAACTTTCAGTGCTACTAGCTAAGTCTGCCACTCAATTTTGAAGACGTTGTATTACCGAGAGAAAAAAAATGGCAACCACAGATTTTTCTTAATCACATATACTTTTTATAAAGGAAAAAAGTCGTTGAAAATGAATTGACCTATATTTACAAGAATACTGCCTCTAATCAGCGTTTGTCACGTGAAATAACACGACTGAAGTCTCATATCTAATTGTGTTGTTCCCCCCAAAATGTCGTGCAGGCCTACTTTAAAGTTTGGATAAGAAATCACATCATGCTTATCAGGCACTTAATGCTTGAAGTGAATAAAAGATGACATTTCAGGGACGCTTTAATAATACTGCTATTAAACACTACTCCGCTAGGCTTCAAACTTTTATGACCCTTGACCTCAAAAGTTATTGTTTTTTTAAAGTTTTTTTTTAGAGAAGTCAGGTATGATTTCAGTGCAGTTTGAATCACTGCGCACGCTCTTATGGTCACATTTGACGCATAAAGAGCAACAGCAGGCTACTTGTTGGATTTTTTTTTATTATATCAAATTGGGGGACTGATTCTATATAATCAAACTAGATTAACTGGGAAAGACTCTCCAGCAAACAATTTGGAAAATATATTTTCTGGAAAAAAAAAAAAAAAAAAAAAAAGAAGTATTTTCACTGGGTCATAAAGTTGAACATGAACTCCAAAAACTCCCTCATGGTGTTGGTCATCCTAACAATATAAGTGCGCTTGCAGCATTAAGCCTAGTTTATAAGCCTATACTCCTATTGCTGTGGTTTTAATTCTTTTTAGAACGTTTTTTTCAACATCATTTCACCTTTTCAAAATAAAATCATTGTCTTAGAAAATAACACCACCTGTACTACAGAAATCACATAGGCCGGTTTGGAACCAGAAAGGAGGAACAAAGAAAGTACAAAACACAGCTATACATGGACACAGGACAAGTCATTTAGAGAAAAGAAAAATTCACGTTTCGTATTTTCCCTTTCTCCTGTTTTTTTTTTCCTTTTTTAAACCAAATTATCATTTTTAAATGCACTTAATACTTAAATTTTCCTCACGAAGATCAACAAAAATCCCCTCCACCCCCCTCATTTTCTTCTTTCATTAGAAAAAAAGAATCGAAGCAGGTTGTTCTGGGAGCTTGTTTCTGCCATTTTGAAAGTTCAGTGGATGTCTCAATTTTTTGGGGAGCATTGGGGGGGAATTCACAGTCATTTACGTCAAAGTCTTTCTTCATGAAAGCCAGCCCCGTGTAACAGCCGGTTGCTTTTTTATTCCTTCCACAAAAGCAGCTATAATCATTGTAGTCTCGCAGCCCCGCGACCCTCCTCCCCTCCCCTCCCTAGCCCCACCTTTTGTTTGTTCGTCTCCTTCTTGGTTTACTGAATTGACATGTAAGGCCAGTTAAAACTGCTCCCCGACAGCAACATATCCCTGATGAGAGTTTCAATGGGGGTTTTACCTACCAATCGGACGAAAAATAACTGTTCTATGACCGAGGAAGAGACTGTGCGGAGGGAAGGCAAGCGGAGTAACAACTTCCCAAAGCGTGTGGGCTGGTTGGGGTACTGGCTCCGGACATATTCCTCCAGGGCGCACTGGGACTTCTCCTGCAAACTTTCCACATGGGCCACATCTGAGAGGCCGCAAGCATCTGAGAGGGGGGAAAGCAAATAAACATTAATAAAGTGTTTCTCTCATGAGGAGCGTTTTCCTACAGTGGTGATTTACTGGCGACAACTGATAGCCTGTTAGATAAAAAAAACCGAAAACATTATTTATTGTCATGGTTTAAACTGGGCTTTGTCCAATCATCAATATCAAAAGTTATTTCACATACACATAAATATATAACGTGTTTTAATTTATTTGTCGAAGCCATCATTAGAAAAAATAGTATCACATTCAATTTAAAATAAAATTGCGCAAGAAGAAATATAAACACACCGCATACAAATAGTTTCAATCCAATTTCATGACATCGTATAGTGGATTAACAACGACATAATATGTGGTGTTAAAACGCACGTGTATACAAAGAATAGAATTAAAAATAAAATGTGAACTCTTGTTTTGCCTACAGTCAACAATCAGTGGGAAATTTGAGCCTTGCTTCTCTAACATCTTTCTCGTTTTTATCGCCATTACAACCCGCTTATTTCCCTCGACAAAGCCACTTAAAAGTGAGCTAAATAATTAAGCATATTCATAGCCAAAGCCTGTGTTTAGAAACGGGCCCTGTCTTTCACAGTCTGAGGCAGCACGAGGAGGAGAGGGAGGGGGGAGAGAGAGAGAGACAGGGAAAGACAGGGAGACCTACTGACCTTTAGTGAGCAGAGATTTAGCTTGGAAAAAAGGGCCCATAGCCTACGGAGTTGCCGTCATACTACACCACCGGAGACGCATAATCACTATCTGTGCTGCTGCGTGTGGGCGGCTGCTGATTATGTGCCAAAACGCTTGTTCGCGCGTTGGTTAACTTTGTAAAGTTTATGCATGACAACAACACCAAAACCACCAAAGTAGCAGTAGGCGTGTCATTCAAGCTGCAACACAGCTCAAGCCTCTAGGATTCAGGTATGAGGAGGACACATTAAGACAGGTTGTTTTAAAATGAAAATCACCTGTAATGTCATTTATACTGAAGAATCGACTAACCATGACAACAGTGTTCAGTTACTGCTAAAGTAGATCCTGCGTATTCGCAGGTGTGGTGTCATGCTAAGACATTCATTCCATTGTGAAACCTTGGAAATCCCTTCAACACGTTATTGTTTTATTTTCGCCATATTGCAGCAGCTAATGTAACCAAATAGCAGCGAGGTTTGGGTCATGACCTAGTTCTGGAGCAGGTCCAGAGGCGCCCTGATTCCTACTTTAGGCGCAGAGAATATTGCTGCAAACAAAAATAAAAGACTCCCCTCCTGTCACGGCTCAAATGGTGAATATCACACACAATATTATTATCCTGACATATTAGCAATTACAGGGTGTGTTTGGATTGTTCTCGGGCTTTTTCTCGGATATGTGTGTTCCCCTAAATGACACGGGGAACGCTGGGCCCTTCTTTGCTTTTACTGTGTGCAAATGGCACATTAGGCTTGTCTTTCTTTCTTTTTTTTCTATTCCCCTCCCCCTCGGCGCCTGACATCATTTATATCTGTCATCCCTACAAACAAGACGTGGGCTTTATATACATTGATAAATGGAGAAAAATATAATCAAAGTGTAGGAACTCATGTGCAAGCTATTATATTCTTCAAAAAGGGATTTGAGCAGCTAGATTTGATTAGGCTTGAGGACATTATTGTAAAATTAATCAGAATTATGTTGGACCTGATTGTGTTTTAATGTTGCTGCCTCGGTTTTTGTTAACAATTTAATTAAAAATAAAACTTTATTCGTGGTCTTGCTACGATTTCTAGTTTTTTATCTCTGTGAGTGTGTCAGATAAATCAGTTGATTAATTAAGTGATTTTATAAATCAGTAGCCTGAAGCATGTGACCGTGAACGCGACATTTAGGTGAACATTTAAGCAGTGTGTTTTCCTCTCAAACAAGCAACAACCTCCAGCCAGTGCAGATAACTATTTGGGTCAGGTTTGATTTAGCTGATGTCAGTGTGCATGTAAGGGTGCATTCACTGAACTTGGAGAGTGCCCGTCTTTTCTCTTACCTGTGGTGAAGAGCACAATTGCCTTTAAGCAGCTATATTCAGCAGAGTCAACGTGCAAAGCTTTGAGCTTCTCCACTTGTTCCTGGAAGATCCTAATGTGGTCCATAAAGGCCACCACTCTGTCCGCGGACATGGGGGAGGCGTGCAGGCCAGCCGCCGCCAGGAGAGGAGCCACATGCAGGGGCATGGAGCACTGCGCCGCGTTCAGCACAAATAACTCACTCCACGTCAACCTCAGCAGAGCCACCTGGTCTGTGATCTGCAGGTCTGGAAAGAAGGGAATATTCCTGGCCCACTCAACGGCGCTGAACAGCATCCTGGCTGCTAGTTCACAAATGTTCTCGATGCCCATGATGTTGTTGGGCTGCATGCATTGGCTGCCATATCGGGACGTCGGATAGGGCTCCGCTCTCAACAGAAGAGAGATATATCCGGATAAGTAGGAATGGCAGTGCAGTGGGTCTCCATTTGTCAAGGCGAACTGACCATGGTGTGGCTGTGTGGGTGGCACCCGTCCCCTTTGCACGGCTGCAGTAAAAAGAGAAACTACAGATATTGAAGCCTGAATTCTATAAAACATTATACAATCACAAAGAAGAAGATGGCAAATATTAGATCAAATATTCTGAGCCATCAATCAAATGGTTAAGACAATAAATGACACCCAGTATCTAAACACACACTCACACACACACACACACACACATAAACACACATAAACACACACACACACACACACACACACTCTCACACACACAGATACATGTGTACACACACGCACACACCCACACACACACACACACACTGTTATTGCTGCTTAAAAAAATACAGTAGCATTGTTATTGATGTGGCTGTGTGAAATAATGATGTAGCCTACCGAAACAGCAGATGGACTGCTTTAAACACGTCAAACACACACGTGTATATGTCTAGCTTTAAAATGATGTTATTCGGCAACAGCAACATGAGCTGGCTGTGAAGGAACACAAAGAGGGCAAGGGAGACCTTGCATGTTTAACCCTTAACCTACTTAGCAATTCATCTCCTTTTACCACACGGGCCTATTTTTGCGACTAATATTTAGAGAATTTCTCCAGGTTATAAGGAGTCTTTGTACGCTTAATTCAGGCTGAAGTCCAGGTTTAGACCCCGCGAAGACGACATGCGGGCTGGCTGTGGAGATGGAGCCTGAACACGCTATGTCTTAATTCGATACTCGCCATAATAGCGCAGGAGGCTGCATTGTAGCATGGATTTATCACTGCTAATATATAATTTCGATAGCTGTAGCCAGCTCATGCCACAGACCGTATTTGTAAAATGCAGAGCTATAACACGCTGGAGCTGTTTACAATAATGCAGCGCAAAAAAAAAGGAAGCTCCGGCGAGCCCTGTCTCAGGCACAGCAGAGAGCCGCTCCATGGCGCTCTGCAGCCGCGCAGCCGGGCAGGCAACAGTCGGGGGGAGAGGACAGCAGGCTATACATGGGGGCGATATCTCATCGTTTCATACCTAGAAGAATAACACGCACAAACACACAGAAGAATAAGAAAACAAAAAGTCCTAATACCTTCCCGTCTCATGCCGACTTTAAGGCATTTTTTGAGGCGGCAGTACTGACACTGATTGCGGTGGTGTTGGTCGATTGGACAATTCCTGTTGGCACGACATGTGTAAGTGAGGTTCCGTCGTACGCTCCGTTTGAAGAAGCTTTTGCACCCCTCGCAAGTAAACTGGCCATAGTGTTTGCCACTGGATTTATCCCCACACACCACGCACTCGATGTGCTGCGGCTGTTTCTCCGACTGCTGCGACGTCTGGTTCGACGGCGTGGACTGCGTGTTGTTCGGGGGTCCTTGGACCGGCGTCTGAGGGGTCGGAGGGGCGACCTGAGAGGCTGTCAGACTCAACTGGCCTGGCTGAGGGGTGGGAAGAGATAGTCCTCCTTGGGTCTGCGAGGAAAGGGTGCCTTGGGTGTCAGCCACATCGTCCTGGGAGCCTCTCCACACTACCATTGCCATATCTATCAGTCAACGTAAAGAAACTTTTTGTCTGCCGTTTTGCTGTCGCGGTGGAGAATGTCTCTGGAAAACGAGGCAAACTGTGACACAAAATGTCAAATCTAGCCTACGTTGAATCCACTCTGGAAAAAAACTGTCGATTTATTGCTGTTGGAGACGCTGCGAAGCACGTTTTCAAAACTGATGCGATGGCGAGCTGATTCGCTGCCTTTCGCTTAAAGGCCAAGTCCAGGGGCGCTTACAGTCAGCCATCCAGCACAGCCATCAATGGGAGAAGACAGGCTAAATATTCAAATAACCAACCGAGGTAGCATGGATTACTCAGAAGAGGATGGAGCAGGTTGGAGAGAGCGTGCCTGCAGCAGCATGAAACAATCGGTGAGCACCCTGTAGCAGCTACTATCAAGTTCCAGCACAAGTCTTGAAGAAAATCACCAACTGGGTAAAAAATATCACGTCTTCTTCCTTTTCTTCCTCTGAGGTACAGCGCCAGCAAGCGCACGGCTCAAGCCAGTGTTTTGAGAGGCTGGAATATGAAGACAACTCTCCCCAACAACACAAAAAGCGAAAGCACAAAAACAAAAAAAAAACAAAAAACAGAGATCACAACCTAGAAAATCTCCTCCGTGGACTGGAAAAATAATCGGAAAAGGAGCTCGGAATCAAAGTGATCAAATATGTTAAAAAGGCGGAGGTTAGGAAGTGATTTGCGATTGGTAGGAGCCGGGCTGGCAGAATGCTTTCTCTCTGATCAGCTCACTGAGCTCTCTATATAGTGAACTTTGACACGACTGCTGCAACTTAGCACACGTTACCATGGAGATCTGCTGCCATATAAGGAAGGAGAGTGTGTTTGACTGGTCAGAGCTCAGGGACCTCCCCCTCAACCCTATTGGCTAGTCGGCACTTGTGCTACTTGGTACCTTGCCAGAGCCAGCATGGAGGTCGAGAGGGCCGCTTGGTCCTAAAAGGAGACGTGTTTTTCTTTCTTTTCGAAAAAGAGGAATCATTTCTAGCCACTCTACACACACAGAATATAGACTGTTATCACATGTACGGCCGATAAAGATTAAGCAATTTAATAGGTAAAAAAAATCTTCCAGCATTTTTTTCCATACAGTATTCCATCATAACAAAAAGAACGGTGCAAAGAAACACAGGTGTACCTTGACCTTATATGTATATTCATTAAAATAAAACTGTCCATTTACTTTGCACCTATACTAATCTGTTACATATATAGCTGCAAAGGTAGACTCCTTAAAAGAAAAAAAGGACACAAAAGCTGTATTGTACTTAAAACTACAGACATAAAAAAATACACATTAAAACAGATGAATATAGGCTACCTGGTCCATGCATTTTGAAAGACTCTAAACAAGACAATAAAACGTGAATTTCCACATTTTTTTCTCCAATACTTGCACCAGATAATGGACCTTTCCGTATTTTCAACACAATGAGGGAGCATTCATAATCATTCACACTTATTATAAAACTGTTATGATAGGCTCTTAACATCATATGGGATAATCCCCCCCTACATACACACATTGACCCTCAACCACCAGCAGCAGGTCACAAAGGCCAAACGTGTGTCCCACAAGTCAGAGCTGTGTCGTCATGTGGTCAGCACGTGAAATGACAGTACAGCTTTAAATAGGGACAGCATCTAAAAACGTTACACGAGGTCAGATGGCATACCCTTCAAATTAAGGTTAGGATGAAAGCATAGCTGTTTCATCACAAAGAACAGTTAGTGGCCTTTTTATCTTACAACGATGTTCCACTATAATAAAGATAACGTACAGTTTGTTATAATTAACACAATAAAGGATTCCCGATGTATAAAACGGGGTCAGCCACACCATTTTAAGGCTTATATTTAAACTTCACTGCATGTCCAGAGGAAATCAAAGTTTACCCGCAGGTAAAACTTAACCATATATACTATATGAACCTATCCAACCAGGGCTATGTATTGAAGTCTACACAGAGCAGCAGCGGCAGCATGCATTGTCCCAGGATGTATGACAGTATATGGGTGCCCCCTAGCGTATGAAGTTTCCCTGCTCCCACTAAGATTCAATTTAGAGGAGCCATCCGACACGGAAACTGCCTCAGTCTCGTCTCCCGCATCGAGCAAACTAACGAGCACCATTTTAAACTGATGACTGTTTGTTTAAATTCCGCTGTACATGACTTGGACGGCAAAGCTTTGACAGTTGCCAAAGTTGGATTTACTTTTTCGCCACTTCAGACAGTTCCCAGTGGTGGTATTTAGACCAATTATGTCTTTATTCTAAAACAAATGAGCCAATTATAATTTGTCTGCATGACTATTTTGTCGGTTTTATTTACAGATCGCTTGAACATGAAGAGTCTGCAGATAAACAATAATGCGCGAGGTACCGATGGTGCAGCTTTGCTTCAAACGGTAAGTACATTTTGTGCACTTTATTAAGATACATTTGTAAAGTAGCAATGCTGTCTTTGTCTGTTTCAATTAAATATGATCTTAATAAACGGAACTGATAATCTGTAGGCTAATAACAGACACGGACTGCTGGACACAGCATATTGGTTACATGTGCGATATCCTATACAGTACGCATTAAATACGCGTCTCGGTCCGCTTTTTATCTAAATAAATGATCACAATAAGCATCAACCTGTTTGCAAATACTCATTCATAAAGAGATCTGATAGTGATATGAGGCAGGAGGCTGTTTTCTCATACACCTACCAAATGCATACGTTGCTGATTCGTCCGTAGCGGGATGCATCTTCTCTTTCTCTTATTCAGAATATATTTAGTCTTCAGTATTTCGACACAGTGCTCAGACTGAACCTGGCAAAGCGTCCTCTCCAACAGACGGGACCAAACACAAAAATCACGATGTTTATTGGAAAACTGCAAATGTCTGATCATGCAAAAACTTTGGAGCGCCGAAACCATGCAGCAACTGCTTGACGTTATGTGGTGTTGAGGCGAGAAATTGGAAATATAAGTTGACGTGTCGTCCGAGCAGAATCACATTAGACTGGCTGTGGAAATGATAAGTGGCTTCAGAACGCGCAGAGATCCTGTGCGCCTTTTCTCTCCGACAGTAATGTGGTGAAAACGCGCTCGCACACCGCTGCTTTGTGTGGGTTACAGAGGAGAGAGGGAGGGGTGCAGCCACACAGACACCTGTCTTTAAGGTTGGCGGGCAGGCTTTATTACATTCTGCTTATTAGAAATTATATGCAGATTAGAATACAGTATGCAATAAAGCATGGATTACAGGTTTAATTAAGAATGTCATTTAAGTGTAAAATAAAGATTCAGATAGGTTGAAACAAGCTATATTGAAATCTCTAAAAATGTGGCTAATTAAAAAAAAAATATCATTACTGTCATTACTATTTTTATTATTATCATTTTATTTGACTGATTTTAACAACTTTAAAATATTTTTGCATATGTTATATTCAAAATTAAGACTTAGGCGACTAAATAAACTACGCTATTTCATTTTTTATTACCCCTCTATCAATTTAACATTAAGAAGAGAATAGAAATAGATGCATCTGAAATGATAATAGCCCCAATTTACCTCGGCTGGTGGGAAAATTTAACCAATTTATTTCACGCCTAAACACATAAGAGAAACACAATTCATCTGCTATTAAAACCAACAAAAGTCTTGTGCTGCACTTTTATTTCCCGGGTTGCAAAGTTTCATCGGTTGATTACGACTAGTTCTCATTTGAGGGAGAGGAGAAAAGCACTGTATGCCTGCATGCACACAACAAAAGCGCCGCCCAACGGGACCAGTATCGATTAAGACGAGACAGAGGATGTCGCCTGCACTAAATATTTACTGATCACACACAAATAGCTGGATCCGTAACGATTTCCCATGCTCCGGCAGGGATAGAGGACTAAATCACTTTATTATTGTTAGTAAAACAAAGCGCACGCGCTGGAACACAGGAGTGCAGATGTGCTGATTGGGATAAGTGCAGTTAAATTAATCGATAGTGAGAAGATAATAGTTGAGATTTACGGGCGTGCAGAGAGAGAGATTTCACTCATGAGCAGGTTAAACTGGCACGTGCACCGTGATTGGTAATTTTACTTTAATGCCAACATGCTCGTGGGTCAAAAAAAATGACATTCAACAGTTTGTAGATTAAAAGTTTAAAACGGTACAAACGCTACAAGTATAAAACTATTAGAGTGAAGTGGGTTACATTTCTTACATATTTGTAATTTTAAAATGTCTATACGATAAATCATGTAACGGAAAATGTTGTCCAGCTTACTTAAAGAAACTGCCTCAAAACCGGTGATAAAAGTTTAATATGGAATAAAAGTGCTTTAATGTCAACTCTTCCTTCATTGAGCCCTTCACGCAGATAGAGACACTGTGACCCGGGGGTCTCTGGGTCCCCGCCCTGATTAACCCTTCAGGACCCGTGCAGGAGCAAATGTTAACCAGGCTAATCAACTTCAATAGTCTTACTGAATTAGAAGACTGTTGGATCAGCAGACATTAAATTGTCTCACTTCAAAAAACATAGAGACAAGTTGGAATTATTTAACACCACTGATTCAATTGAAATTATCATAAATTATCCCCCCCAAAAAATCAGATATCAGCATGTTTATGTGCAACATGCTAGTATATAATTAAATGAATAAATCAGCATATTGGGAAAAATGAAAACCATATCACCTGCATAAAAAGTTTTTCCTGCTTGATATAGATCACTTGATTGATGATGGTTATGGTCCATGTGTCATCACATTAGGATCTGCATTGCATAACTATCTAGTAAAGATTTCATGTATGCTTCTCTTTGTAACATCGCTTTAGTGTTGTCACATCACTAGCAAAGATGGGGCAAAATAGAGCAATTAGTCTCATGTCAGTTTTACATTCAGTTATCCTGCGTGAAGGACATTTGCTAAATAGAAATAAATCATGTTTTAAGACGTTTCTTTAGAACAACATGCTAAGGTAATTACAGCCAGATATATCAGCAAAATAAGGGATATTTAAACTTTAAATATGAAAAAAATATGTTAAAAGTCATTAAAAATATTATTGTGTAAGATCTCATGAAAAAATGATATTTCAATGTTTTATCTCACATGTGGCTTTCATCCGGATAAAGTAAGCTTTGAGCGTATTGTTATATTACTAACTTCTTTCAATTGAACTTGTTTTCTATGTGGTTGAATTACAGCACGGTTTTTACAGACTTTTAAAACTTCTTTGGTCTTTGAAATTGCTTTCATGTTTGTTTGCCTTCTCTATAATATATACCTAGAAAATGTGCATTCCATTATTGCAATTAAATTCACCTCAAGGAAAAAAACAGCATATGCATGTATCAGATCGGAATGTATGCATACACATGTTAACTACAAAGAGCTATGTCTACAAACTGTGAGAAAACAATGTATCACACTCTCTTTTTATGTGAAGGTGTGTGCTCATGTAAGCATAAATCCATGTCTTTTTGAAAGAGTTCCTTTAGTGCTGTCGATCTCTCTCTCTGTGTCTCTTTCTGCGTGCCTCAGGGGCTGCTATCTAAAAAGGCAATAGATCCCAGATAGCTCACAGTGTTCAATTTGCCAATGATAGATTATAGTGCCAATTTAAACAGATAGGGATCAATTTGTCTCAATGATCACTCTTTAGGCTGACTGCCAGCGTGCTCTTAATGTATTTGTAAATGCTGCTTGTTCAAATTGCGGCTGTTAGGTTGAAAGTGATAAAAACTGTAACACAGAGAGATGATATGAGAAATGAGAAAGGATGGCTTGTTTGTGCTGCTAAAGACTCCATGGATGGAGCATGCGTGGTGAGGACTTGAGGCTGCAGCATTGTAGAAGCGATGACCAGAAGGTCAAGGGTTTAACTGGGAGGACTCACTGGGAAAGTCTGGGTAGGGGAATTGTGCGATGAGTGCTCTCTAACCCTCAGGAACCACTGCTGAAGTACTCTTCGGCAAAGCAGCTTAAACTCCATCTGTCCCAGTGGAGCTGCACAGCCACCAGCTGTACAACACTGTGTCTTTTTGAGTGTCACCCACCCTCCCCTTTCATTTAAGAGTGGGCAGTCCACTTGCCTCACACTTTTTTTTTTCACCCCGCTTACTCAGACAGTGAAAAAGTTTGAGAGAAGACACGAGAGAGAAAGCTGCTGCAGCCAGACATGGTTCACATGTGGCCCCAGAGGCAGCAGACAGTGGATTGAATTACTGTAACACAAGGTGTAATGTGGTAGCAGGGTGGATGTCAAAGGAGCGGATGTAAAGGAGGGGCGCTCCAGCTTTCTATTACACCTATTTAATGTTTGATTATGTGTTTTATTTTTCTCATATTTCAGGTAACTATTAATTAGTTCAAATGGCAGCCATGCTTTCTAGAATGACCTTAAATGTGTAATTAGGAGGACTGCATGGTTGTTATTCACAGTTACAACAAACACTATAACAGGACAGAATTATCTCTTTTGTGGGAGAAAGAAAAAACTAACTGCACAATCATAGCTCTTGAAGATCTCTGAAATGTACGAGATGATTAATAAAGCATTACTGTCCCAAATGAACGTGTAGTGTTGTGTATAATTGCAGTTTGCCTTCTTACATGTCACACACACACATTTAACATATGAACGTTTTAAGACTTATTATGAGATGTGTGTTGTTTTAAACCTTTGGACATATTTTTCAGCTGCCTGAAAAAAATGCTGTCAAACTCGACTATGACAGGCTGAAAATAGAAAGGCAGCTGATAATTTGTTTAATTGTTTTTGCCATGTTCCTACATTTCTACAAAGTGTTATGATGACCTGTCTTTATATCAGCATTCAATGCAAAATAACAATATGCCACTCTACATTGTATAATTACAGCATCTTTCTGTGCTAATTTACATTTCAGAAAATAACACAATAGAATATTTCCTGAAATTAAAGCTAAGTGGAGTAAAGGTGAAAATAAACTACAGTGACATATTACTGTCGGTGCATTTAATAGTTCCTACAGCCTACAAACTGAGGAATGAATAAAGTGTCAGTGTTTGAACATAAAAAAATCACTTCTCTGTGAAAGTGCTGCAGACATAAACTTTCAAACTATGAACAAACCCTGCAGCCCATTAATATTGATGATGTTAACTCTCTGCTTCCACAGGTACAGATTCAACAATTGTGAGTGAAACACATTGTTTAATAGCACATACAGTATTGCCATGTGAGGCATTTCAGTCAAACAGATCTACATCGGATCAATGGTCCATGTAAAGCGATGAGGGAATAAAAGTGAACGGAATGTGAATAGAATGTGGTTGAAGCTTTATACGAACAATGACTTGGCTTGAAAGAAAAAGAAGGTGTTCTTGGTGTGAGGATGACCTCAAGGTAAAAAGCCATTAAGAAACAGGAATCACTTATTCACAGGATCTCGGTTACTTAATAGTCACATGAGGACATGCAGAAGCTGCTTCTAGAGCTCACAACACGAGAGTCAATACTCCCCGGACGACGTCATCCAGCGACGCAAATCTCAAGACTGGCTCCACTGACAATAAATTGAGAAGGTATTTGAGGAAATGTGATCGTGCAAAGGGGTGAGCAAAGGACTTGACTTAATTTTGCTCTCTGAAACTGAGAAGTACACGGCGTTTAAAGATCCTGTTTTTTAATCATGTTATTTATTTTGATCGCATTGAAATAATTTAATAACTTTACACTCACCAAAACGTTTTTAAATATATATATATAAATTATATTCTGCAATCATACTTCATAAAAGATAAATTATTGAAGAAAACAAAAAACACAACGTGTGTATTTCTCAGTGTTTCTAAAGTGCATGTTATAATGAGTAAATAGCTAACTTTACCTTCTGAATACCAAAACAAGTCCAGTATTTTGGATGGTGAATGATGTGTTCGGCAGCAGCATGATTACTCTTCAATGATTAACATGTATACTTTGAGTGTGAAGTTTATTAAAATACTGCCCTTATGTCATATGAGGCTGACTTGTAAATATATATTGCAAATGTATCATCATGTTATTAAAATTGCTTATGTCGCAGCTTTATGACATCACAGCTTGGAGTAACCACATCCTTTGCCATCCATCAAAGACATGAAGAGGAGGTATAACTGATGTATAATAAACATCTGATCATGTCCCAGGTCTGCTTTAGTCTCTTCAGGAAGAACATGTATGTAAGATGCTGTTGAATCATTGGATAACCTTTCATATAACACAGCAAAATAACTAGTATCAGGTATGGTCAGTTTTTATTATGAATGAGTTGTAGAATTAATGATGGAAGAATGAGTTTGGAAAGAAAGTGCTTGTTTCAGAATAATTAGGCTACGGTAAGACTAAATGAAATGCAAACATTGTTTAAAGTGTAATGTAGGCTTTTTAATGTGGGGTTTAAGTAGCAATCAATTACTCATACAAGGCTGACACTATGTATTAAAACAGATCCACAGATTGATCGATGATGTGAGAAAAAAACATCTGTGTTCAAAGTGTGTGTGTTGACATCCAAGGAGATTCGTACTGTGGTGTGCTCTCAGACAAACACTTGTAGCTGAATAAGCTTTGGTGAATTACATTCAAAGATCTTCCATGTGTTTGTGGATCAATCGGCAGGCGAGCTGTACGCAACGTCGGTGTCTGCAGAGCGTTGCAGTCAGAGCATCTGGCATGGAGTCACTAGAAGGCATTAAAGCAAACAGAGAGTAAAAATGAACTTATTAGCCAAGTGTAAACAGTGGCATAAGAAGAGCTGCTGCATGATCACCACTGTCTTTGTACTAAATGTTGTATGCTGGTGTCATTTCCATGACAACAGCTGGCACAGGAGTGTGAAACAGACTATGTGTTTTTGTTGTCTGAAGTTTAGAAGGAAAAATATCAGACGGAAAATTACAACAGAAAAAAATCGGTTGGTACCAGTTTAATGTATGAATTGATTTGAAAACGCTAAGGCTGGCAGTGTTTTAGCGCTGAGGGGATAGATACATTCTGAGCTGTAGGAAATCATAGCGACATTGAGCTGCAGAAACAGGATCATGTTACAGTCTACTTCAGTGTTCGAATGTATCCATGTATAAATTAGTGGCACACAGGTTGATAATGTAGATGAACACATTTCAAGTTCACAACAATATGTATATATATATATATATATATACAACAATACCAATTTGAATCCCTAAAATTAAATTCTTTGTTTTATGTCAACATGTTAAACATATATGAAGCACTTTTAAACAAACATTTTGTATGAAAGCACATTCGTATGTGAATCAGGTGTCTGTTTTGGTTACTTATTCATAGCCAATGAAGCCCCAACAAAAGTAATCGTACATCTCATCACTCTCGGTGTGTGAGCTGTGGTACCCTGTATGTACAATAGATCCACCCACCTAATTTGTTAAATCACTACAATACAAGTAATGATAGTCTACTGCTTTAATAATCTGCAGTGTGATCATTTTTCAGCCATAACGCCATTAACTCAAACAGCAAAGGTAATAATCTCTAAGACTGCTTATTTCAAAGAATGATTTATCACCCTCAGATCATTAGCCTGCTTTAGAGTGCTAACCTAGACTGATTTCTAGCAACTTTTTTGATCCAGACTTTCATCTATGAATGAAATGTAGTAAAGCCTAGCTTAAATATAAAGAGTGTGACTGATCTCTTCCAAGAAACATAGAGTTGGGGGAAAAAATCTGTAAAGCCAAGTTGTTAAACCGGCATGCTAGTGGGCCTATAATGCAAGGATAATCTTCAATAGAAATATTGTGTACACTGATTCATATAACAGGCTAGTACCACTAAGGAGAAGTCATTACATGGATCCCACAAGATTCGTCTGAAACAGAACAGGTTGAGCCAAAACAGAGATTTTCTTTGTCATGGATATATTGAGGTTTCTACCATAAAATACAAATATATGCCTTTGTTCAGCTTACAGTTCGTGAAAAGTAATTATTTGCAGCAGGTTATAATGCAGCATAGGTGTACAATTAATACCAACATGAGCACGTGTGGTACTTACCAGCTCAGTATACATAATGATATAAAGACCTCTGTTTACTTCTGAACTCTGTAGTGACAAAAGGGGGGGGGGGGGGGGGGGGTTGCTCTACTCAAACACACAATAAAAAAGCCACAGTTTTAACACCATACTGTTTGCAGCTCAAGGTGAAAATAAACCATAAACTACAAGACACCCCATAATTATATAAGTTCACATAACCAGACTGTGGAAAAAAAAGTAAGGTCCATTTCATCAAGCTAATTGCCTGTTTGTGAGCGGGAGCAAACTTTTCTAGCAGCACTCTATTATGGAGGCTCTTTCTTAATCATAAATAGAGCCCTTGTATCCCAGAGGGACTTGCTATTCTAATTTACAATTGAACTAAAGACCAAAGCTATCAATCTTTCACAGACACTTTATTTCTGCCCCCCTTCTCTCTTGTAATTGTGGTGACATAACTATAAACAACAGAGAAAAAGGCTGCTGTGACTGATCTGTGGAAATGACAGCATTAACACATGAGCTGCACATAAGCACTCCAGCCTGCACGCGAGTGTAAGCGCATACACACACAAACACGCAACCGCACACACGTGCACACACCCACACAGACTAAGCAAGATGGAATGTACTGTCAAGTCAGACTCAGGGTGACATAAGCTTCAATTTTGACCTGATTTTGGCATTTTGTGTGATCTGTAGTGAGGTTCATTTGCAATGAGCACATTCTTCAGAAACCACTTCACAGCCATTAAACAGACACTTTTAGGTGTTTTTTTGTCTCTTTTTTCAGGTAATAATACTGATACAATGGCAGGTAATTAATGATAATCTTATGTATTTCACAATTACAAGTTAGTCCTCCTTTTTGCAGAAGTAAATGTGAGTTATTGGTCCCTCAGGAAGTGTAGTGGCTAACTTGGTGGAGGCTAATGGGGATCAAAACTAACATGTAAACACACTCTCAAAGAGGTGAATGACATTTTTCACAACCTGGAAAACTAAATATCACACAGATTTGCTAATATTTAATATAAGCATTGATACAGAGTATGTGTTCTTTACTTTGACAAAACTACATCTTAAATATTTGTTCATAAGTTTTTTTTTATCAGAAGGTCTGATGTATCATGCCAGATACTTTCATGCACACCTACAGAGCAGTAAATGAGACAACAACAGGACTCAATAGGTTCACATCATCATAAAGCACTGTGAAGGTCTCATGCTGTCAGCGTGCTGCTGTCGAGCCCTGCACACATTCCTTCCTGCAGCGGTTGGTTCAGTGTCACCACCGCTGCACCAAGTCTCCGTGATGCCTTTAATGATGAGTCTTTTCATTAATGAGTTAATGCAAAAACTCTCAATGTCATCAGCAAAGATAAGAGGGAAGAAAGCGGTGCATTGTACACATAATGACAGGCTCCCTGCCTGCCCCTGAGATGTCACGGGTCAGCCATGTTAAGAATGTGTGTGCCCAATCATCCCCTGATCTTTATCTGCCAGGCCTGCAGCTAACCATGACATGGGCCCAATCAGGGGTGCTGATGAATGGACAAAGGGGCCCTTGAATTGTTGAAGCTGCCACATGACTGCTTCTCTACTAAATCATGATGACATTAGCAATCAATATACCAATTACTGAACACGATATTAAACATGTTCTGCAAGGCAATGATCTCTGCAGGCTGAAGACTGTACTTTTTGTTGGATTTGTGAAGTTTTGTGTGGGAATCTTGACCTCACTGGCATGGATCTCTAAAATGTAAAAACAAACCAAAACCTGCTATTTTCTAACATTGAGGTTGAATATTTAATGTTACACATTGGTTTCATGAGACAAAGCTCAATATGAGCTCTCAAAACAGGAATTCTTGTACTCAAAAAACAAAAACATATATTTTTGATTACAGCAAGTCTTTGAAACAGTCTGTGTATATCACGCCTTTAACTAAACCCCCAATAAATGGTAACAAATTAGGACTTAAGACGGCTTTGAATACACAATGAGATGGAATATAAAAGGCTGAGAAGATATATTCCAGCCGTCACTGACATCATAAAACCTGACAAATTGTAATAACAGACTGTGAAATCCACACCACTGTCATTTTCATGTCTTCAAGCTCTCCCTGACGCAGTTATAGTCTCAGGTTCAGGTCTGCAGCCAGGTTCAGACAAAGAGCCTCATCCGGTCCGCTGGCATTTGTCTTGTTCTACACTATCTGAAATCAAACGCTCTACTCCACTCCCAGCATTTCATATAGAACAATCAGTCCGGCCCTGATGTGGGAATGTCTGTAATCCTCACAAAAGGATGCTGACATTTATACCAAGCTGAAATGAATTGGACAGGTCCTGGATTCCTCCAGAGGCTTTGTTGCAGGGACATTAGACTGGGTGGATGGATAATGACACTTTATTACGGGGTCATTATGGCAGGTAGCTCTCAACGATGAAAAGGCAGATCTAGTCAACATGGACAGCTCTGAGATGGCTGACCTGGCTTGTTAACAAATATGGCAAATGGGCTTTATGGGACTCATGAATCAGAAGAAGCTCTGGGGGAAGATCAACATAATAGCTGGGCCAATATGAGGATTGCCAAGAAAGATACACATCTTAATGCTGGTTTAAGGAACTCAACTACTGTGACCTTGCTTTCCCACAGTGTTGGAAGACTAGAAGGGTAAGACTTTAAATGATGACTAAAGGGGAGTTACACATGCTTAGTTACAAAGTTATAGGAACGCCCTTTACTCTGGTGTTCAACCTTGTTTCTTTCATGGATTATAAAACTATAGATGCTTGTTGGTTTAATTGTGTCCCTAGCATCACCATTACAGTGATCATAGTGCACAACTCCCAGCAAAATCAGATATTTGTCAGTTAGTAAACTTTGTAGTTGCTTGTAGGAATATTTTGGAAATTTGCAGAGAGGGTGTTTCGCACATTTCCAGTTGTTTTGCTAAGTTACTCACCTCCCACCCTCAGCTCCATATCTAAGAGACATGAGACACAGATGAGAGTGGTATTGATCTTTTCATTAAACTCTCAGAAAGCATCTGATGTAAAGAAAAGCTTTTTCCCCATACTTTCCACAGCGTTTAATAAGTAAAATATTGCAACATAAAAATGCAAAATACAAAGCTAAATGAATCCAGGTCAATGTATATACTATTATAATACTCTGGATAAATATAATCATCAAAACCTATAAAGTTGGTGTATCAATTATAATCTAATTTAGTCCAGAGGAGGCTGTGTTATAGTATGAATAGTCACTGCTGTAAAAGACATCAGTCCATAGATGTCATCAATATGAACTCAAGCAGTGTTAATACCATGCCAAACCCAAGTTAAACACTGCCTTCAAGGGTCAGACAGCATTTTTAGCTGGATGCCAATTTGTATAAACCATCCAACATCTGCTAATTTACTGTAAGATTCTGCCAGGTCCAGTCTTTGGTCCAATTTGGGAGTCCCTTTAAGGGTGAGACATTTCTCCCTCTACAAGAGTTCCTTTAAATTTAAAGTTGAAACCCAGAATACAAGTGGATATGAGTTTAAAATGATAGTTTTGAGATTCCAATTCAATCTCACTGGAGTTGACATGTAGGCCAAGAAAAGAAAAATGGAAAAACTTTTGTGTCAAATGTTACTTACAGGTCAAACTGTAGCGTAAAAGAAAATGTAAAAATGGCCACATCTGCATGTGTTCTTTTGTAGCTGCTCACAGGGGTCAGGTTTCTGTTGGTATATCGATACTACTTACTGAACTTGGATGTTGATCCTGCTCTTTTGTCACAGTGCCAAACGTTTACCCAATGAGATCAGTCTAGGTGGCTGCAAATCCTATAACATGAGATTACCCCTTTTGACTTCACGGACAAGATAATGACGTTAGCTAATGTATGAACAATAGAAAACCTCTGTGTGCATTCTGATACCTCACTGACAGAGACACCCGAGCATTTTGTTCTGAACTTAAGCAGTTTGCTTTGAATTCCGTGTCTGCACCTGATCAGCTTAAGGCATTCATTGTCATTTCCATGTAATGTGCATCCTGCTTTTCATGGAAAATTAAAAAAAAACAAACAAGACCTGTTCATCTCCATAACTTTATAAGGGACAGAGCAGGAAATGATTCTTATCGAGTATAGTATGTGTTATTACCAGGTCACACTTGCAGACACCAGTGGTTTATCACTGCTCCCTCTTGATAGATGTTAACCTGACAATAGTAGGATTAACCAGATACTCAATCACTTCTAGTTTTTTATCTTACTTCAAGTGGCATTTTCACACATTTTCCTAAAGAATAAGGTTCAAATTCTTTTTCCCAGAATATGTGGGACGTGGTCAAAAAGTAGATATGACGTGCACATGGTATGTTCTGATGTAAAAATGTTCATTACTTAAAGTTAAAGAAGTGGGTCTTCATAGCTTAATTACATGTGTTGCATGGTTTTCCCCAGAATGTTGAGTATTGTTGAGTATTAATGATATATTCAATGTTCCACTGATGATTTTTGTTCAGAAGACACTGACATATGAACCATTGCTATTTTCATAAGGTCATTTCACATCCTAGCCTTCTGTGAATGAGAGAGGGCACTGCTTTAACTTGATATCATCACACAACAATCAAGTAAAAAGACCAGGGAGAAGGTTCAAAGCACAACCGAGGGTGAAAGTCCCTTAGCTAGTGAACTTTGTGACCTGTGGGTTTTTCCATGTGACCCTACCAATAAGAAATGCCTTGGGTAATTTAAATCAAGTGGAGGTGTGTCACTTTCAAACAGACTTGGCTGAGTATCCTTGCTGGAGCAGCACTCTGCTCCCTGACCAGATGTGTGGGTCTTTTTTAATCACAAGAGAAGGAGATGCTGATAGGTGCAGGTGCGAGGCTAACATGAGGGCCGGCTCTGCAGGCCTTCATAAAGAGGATATCCATTGCCTGCGTTTAATCAGAGCCAGTGGGATGGGATGGGATTCATTGCTCTTTGATGGAGAGCACTGTTATGAAGACGGACAGTCACTTTGCTTTCTAAGTGAAACCATCGTTTAGCCTCAATTCCCAGAGAAAAGGCCCATTTGTTATCCACAGGGGAGTGCAGCAGGGGTGGTTATGCTAGGTGGAGGCTGCATGCATTTTCCACACAGTTAGCAGGAATAAGCATACATTTATGGTCAGAGGAAAGTGACTATGCTAAAGCAAAAGTGACGCTCGATACAGACTGTGAATATCCTCTCTTGTTATCTCAATCTCAGGAAAACTGCATTTCAAAAACACATGCACCATTGTGTATGACCTGTGAGTGTGCCTGAGCATGTGTGTTCAACTACTATTGATGCATGTACACAAAGCATTAGTTGAATAGTAGTAGTAGCATCAGGGAAAATACTACTTATGTAGAAATAACTTTTTTTGGCCCTTTTTTTTATCTTTACTTAAATGTCCTCAGCAACTTTGAAAATGTTTCGGTTCAGAAACAATCTTAGCTACGGCTTGATGAAGGTATACTTTGGATAAGGGAAACTACATAGTTGCTTTCATTACAGGCTTGTGATAGGAAATGTGTTTTCTTCATGTCTACTTAAAGGGCACACTTCTGGTTCATTGGCCCTAAAAACAAGTGGTGCAGAATTACCCGATATGAACAACATATCTGTGAAAACTGAGCTGAATTATCGCTCCTTCCTTGAACTGAAGGAGAGGATTGTACGCCTTTAAAACGTGTGTCTTATTAGCAGTCTGTCCACTGCGCCAGTCCTGACCTCTATGAGTCTGTTAAGATTCATTTGAGGACAGGTTTATCAAACAGTGTCTTCTCTAACAGGAAAAGAATTAGCCCTGTCAAAGGGACTGACACTGTGAAGAAGACGAGTCTATGTGTAGCTTTAATTCCTTACTCAGACAACCAGGAGGATGAAATTACACCATGTATCACTCTGATAAAGAAGCTCCACTCACCTTGTTCATGAATTTGGTCTGAAATTTTAATATGCTAAGTGGGACTGAGTCTAAAAGGTTAATATATCAGCAAGAAGGCATTTGATTGGACATGAGTTACTGATAATCATAATAACTAATCATATTAAGCAGAATTAATTTGCTGAATGAGCTATTGTGTTGCAGAATCACAAAGTCACACTAACTTGGGAGTCACAAAAAAAAAACCTCGTCTGTTATCTCCTCTGGCATGATGGAAACTAGCCTTTCGCCTAACTCTTGCGTGTTTACAGAAATGTTGATTTATATGCAATGTCTCCGTTAAAAATAAAAATAAATAAATGTGTTCCTAATTTTCCAAGTCTGGCACTCTGCCAAGCATGAATCTTGGTTTAGCTTTCAGATATTTTATGTCTTCCTGCTGTACCCACTTTAAGGAATTTTCCAGATCCGTTGTTTTGTTTCTAAATAGCCGAGCTTGACAGGCCTGCCTTGGACAAGTTCTTTATAGTATCAGGGAATGTGTGTCTTTTCAGCCACATGTTGTATTTCACACTTGTGTCGCCTTGTCTCAGCTATCATGCCTTTGTTGTGTTTAATGCTATCTCAAGCCTTAGACCACTGATACCAGCTGAGCGGTCAGAGTGTTAGCACTCCTCAATATCTATTACAATTAGTTTTTGATTAAGGAACCCTGCGCGGCTGTTTGAAGCCTTTAATGTTGTGTCAACTGGATGATGATGGAGAGAGCAGCATGGACGCCTCCCAGTAACAAAGCGGTCTGTGAAAAGCTCAGAGCGAGCCGTTTTATCTTCCTAATGGAAACCAGATGACCTCTCTCTTTCTGTTTTTTTTTTCTCTGTTTATAAAGTTGAAGTTTTTCTTGAGGTGATACCGACTTACAGTGTTCTGTCTAACTTATTTAATTCATGTTTAAGGTTTTTGCAGCTTCATTTCACCTTTTCTATATCAAGCAATGATTTTTAAAACTGTAGCCTTGAAGCAAAACAGAAATATCAGCTTAAGAAGGTGTGTGGCAGATCCTCTCCTGGACAGGCTTATTTAGTTGGTATCCACCAACAAAAATAGTAAAGAAGAAGCACAGATCTATAAAAACTGGGTTTACGTTTTGTAGAACGATTGTCTGAAGGACTTTTAGAAGAAAGAGTTTATAAAAATGTTGTAAATTAAAAATGTTTTTTTTTAAATTATCTTTGCTTAAAAATAATATCAATACAACTGCTTTAAATGTTGATGTTGAACATTACCTTACTGACTTGTGGAAGTCTTACTGATGAAGTTGTTTCTCAATCAACAAGAAATGATATCAGTATTTTGATTGGATATAAAGTAAAAACGTTCTTTTGTTTTAAAGAAGAACAAATAAGGCAGAGAAGCATTACTTACGCTCCTTAATTTGACCCAAAGTTATGGAGAACACATGAAGAGGTAGACTCACAGAGGAAAAACATACGAACAAAAGTTTTAACAAAAAATGACCCAAAAGAAAGAGGTGGGTAGAGATTCACTGACCATGGTGGTCAAAGGTCAATGCTTAGAGAGGTGGGAGCGCAAACTTGGGAAAGGAAATTTGTGTAACTCCCACTGCTGCCTTTCATCCACCGTCCTGCAACACATCATATTTCAAAATATGATTTCAATCACTCATTTATGATGTTAAATTAGAAATCTCCTCTGAGGAATTTATGCCACAATCATCATTACACAGTAAAGTTTGAAAACTTTGTAGACAATGCCTACTGACAAATTTCAATTTAGTCAAAGGATTTCATAAATAAACATGAAAAGAAGACCAAAGGTCAAACAACCACACAGCCTTTCTGTATTTTAAGAAGCTGCCAAATATTCAGGATTCATGTTCGGAAAACCCTTGTGCTTTTTGAGCGATCACATGTTAAAGCAGTTCACTGGGAAAGAAATGTCTGTGCGAGTTCCCTGCTTAGTTACCAGAGGAATGTGAGAAAGCAATAAAAACAGTCCTCCGCATTTTATCAAAATAAACAAAATAATCCAATCCACAAAAGCCCCAATCATGCTCTGCTGAGAAAGTGTTTTATTCTTGCATAGCCAGAGGAGCTGTGATCAGAGCCCATGTTCACTGTTACTCATTCTGACACTGAATAACCAACTAACCAGCCTTCAACACATCTCACTCAGTGAAACAGTGATAAATCAATGACAAAGAAAACGAAAAATACATGAGTGTGCTGGAAATAACCAATCCTATAACAATATATGACTCAGACACTGCAGTGTGGATTTCCCGCTGAGTCCTTCCAGCACATTTTTTCCACAAACTGTACCATCCAGATTTTCTGATAAAGGTTTTCTATAAAGGAAAGAGAAAGTAGTGCTAAGATGCTGGAAGTGTTTCTAATGTTTGACTCCGCTGAGGACTGCTCCCTCTCTCTCTCTCTGTCACACTCACAAACATGAGGGGGAGATAAAAAACGTCCTGGCATGCAGCAGTCTGATAAGTTGCAGCTTGTGTAGTTTTGTTTAGTTTACTTAATCCCTGTGCTGGAAATGACCTTGTGAACCTAAGTTGGGTTGAATGTTTGTTCTGCTTCTTCTTTTCTCTTTTTGTTTTACTCAGTCAGCAGCTTTTCTTTCCGTGCAATACCTTCTGAACACTCTGGATAACTTTCAAAAGTAAATAGATAGAGTTTAATCTCAGAAGTGTAGCTGCCCTGCAGCGCTGTTTTACCAAACTGATCCAGAGAGTTATGTCTACATTCACACATCGCAGGTCAAAGATCGCTGTCCTAAAACAATTACATTCACGTCTATAGCACTAGCTCAAACCTGCTTCCATCCAACATGCTTTTGTGCAGACATAGTCTATAACCTGGCCAACCTTGGCTTAATCATTACCATGACCTGTTTATCTGATTGTCATGCAGGTAACCATTAATAAGTGTTTACCTCCTGATGACCTCTGAAAATGTAAATGCCGCCTTTGCCCCACAAATGTCAGCGCTATCAGACAAGTTGGCAAGATTTCTATTTATTTTTCTTTGTGCACACTTTGTACTCTAAAATTCAACTAGATTACTTTGATAAAAGACAACCTCGGTATACTTTATTCTCCTCAAACGGTTCCAATTTTCTTGGGAAACATTTCAGTCATACTCCATCCCAAGGCACAGGGATTTTTGTTATGTTATTACTTATATAACTGGACAAAATGGGACAAATAAGTATGTATGAAGACCGACATATCCAGAAAGAAAGAGAGAGAGAAAGAAAGAAAGGAAGAAAGAGAGTGAGAAAGCAAGAAAGAAAGCAAGAAAGCAACAAAGAAAGAAAGCAAGAAAGAAGAAAGAAATCAAGAAAAAAAGAAAGAAAGAAAGATCAATAGAGAGGCAGAAATGAATCTGGCTGAGAATTGTATTAGCTTTGTGAAATCCTGCCATTTCCCAGTGACCAGCCGTGTCGCCCATCTTGCGTTTAGCTGATGCAGAATGATAACTCACCAGTTGTCTTCCTCACTGAGATGGGTAATATATAGCTGAGAGGTGTCCTGACATAGTTATAGCTGTTGGTGTCCTCGAAAAAGACAAGGAGAGTCAATTACAACGGCCGTGCAGAACGTCGGTACGAATGTCAACTCCCTGCGCAGACGGCTGTGATAAATAACACCTGACCTCACACCAGGCGGCCGTTTCTCTGCAGGGCCCGGACAAGTCTGCACGAGGAAATGTGAAATCAAGGCAGAATGTGGGGCACTTGAGAAGAAAAGGTGTAGGGCATCGAACGAGAGAACAGGGGACGTCTGAATGAGCAGTGAGACATGTCAAGAAACATTGTGCAATAGCACTACTGGTGTTTACTTTGTGGCAATGCTGTGAAGATATGAAACTTCACTCAGGGGGTGTTATGGCAGGCCCTGCTGTTATTCATACCTCTTTCTGACAAGAAAAACAAAGCTCCAACCTGTCCTGTACATACTCTTTTTGTCCACATGAGACAGAAAGCAGCAGGTCAGTCTGCCCGGAACTCCCATTGCGCTCATCTGAGTGTAATCTTTGTTGACAGAAAGCAAGTGTGGGTATTAGGTCACTTTCTCTGGCTTCCTCTGTTTTGAGTCCAGCAGAGACAGCGTGCAGATTGTTGATGCTGCAAGTACACAGACCTCTGTGCATGCTCGTGAACAGACTGGATTATTGGGCCCCAGCGAAGTTTACAGTAGCAAGGTGAAGGTAAAGGACGCTAATAGAGAGCATGGCTGAATACTCTCATCCCCTGTCTGCATGTGCATGTACTGTGTGTTTGCATGTGGGTAAGGGGCACAAAGGGGCAAGTGGGGGAGTCCCAGGTCTCATGGGAGACATGCTGGCTGAAAGAATGGAGGAATGAGCAACAGGCAGACACAAGGGCACAGGCAGATGTGTGCAAAGATAAATAAGGAGATAAATCACTGGGTGTCTGGGTCCAAAGCATTTGCATTCCCGAAATGAAACTCCAAGGAGAAACACTGGTGCGTACTGAGCTCCAGTGACTTTAGATAAAATATATATTGTATGGATGGTGTATGTACACGCAATGTGTGTTCGTGTGTGGGAAGAAGAGAAACAGAAAAATGGCATTTGTCCTCCCACCAGCGCTACAATCAAATTGTAGTGCTGGTCATCACATTACTTCAAACAATTACATTTGAGCAAACCTAATGGAGTCAAACGAGTGTTACCAAGTGACAACAACTCTTGGTGGGAGTCAGCTTTCATCACAAGTTGTGTTTAAATGAAATAATGAACTCCAGCAAATTGGAGGTAATAATGATAAGCATTCCTCAGCTTCACTGCTTGCTAAAATAAATGGTGAATGGGGTCACCTACTCCATGGCTTATTTTAAGGCGGGACATGTTTGATCTATGGAGGTCCTGGGTTTTCTCAAAGTCAAAGGGAAGGACACTCCCCATCTGTAATCACAGCGCAACACATCTGATTTCAATGTTGATAGAAAAGACTATGTTTGCTTTTCCAAATCCTGATCAGAATTATCTCTATAATGTTCAGCTGGTGCTATAGACGTGAAGCGGTGTGAAATTGAGAGTTATGATTCTAAAACATTGATACTAAATGTTGCCATCCCTTGATAACGTTCACCCCGGTCATAACTTCTGCAGCACTGGGACTTTCCCATGAGCAGAGCAGAGAAAAGTCGTAGTGGGAGGCTCTGGCTGTGTGGGAGGAGACATGAAGGAGAGACTGTCATCACAAATTCTTCTCCAGGCAGCCCAAGAAGTGTTGACTAACTAATGACCTTGTTTAACAAGTGAAGTGTATCATGCTTGAGGAAACACAGCTGGATATGGGCCTTGTGCATTGAGTGATTCAGAAAAAAACAATTCATTGTCTTAAATGCCATCCACCCACAAACTGTTCTCTCAAAGCGAAGAGGACTCATGAATGAAGAAAAGAGGGAATTAAATAGGAGAAAGGAAACAGCTGGATTTTTTAAGCAGAACGGTTGGCCGTGAGGTCACAAAGGCAGATATCTCTGTGGTACCATGGTGGGAGTGGAGAATGAAGTTGTAGTCCAAGACTTGTAGATGAAAGGAGTAGGATATGAGTATGAAGAATAGATATGCAACTAAACAATCAGAATCAGAATCATTTTTTATTGCCAAGTACATTTACATATACGAGACACTAATCTTGGTGTATTTGTGCAAAAAACAAACAAACAAACAAACAAGTACTTAAATGAAATGAAATATGAGAAGCAATTACCAATATATAAGATAACATTTAAAAAAAAAGTTTGAACAAATAAGGCAGAGAAGCATTACGCGTTAATGTAACGCATAAAGAAACAGTTTCAGCCTTCACATTACTGTGATGTTTTCTGTCTGTGGGGCTGATGAGAGTCTGTGTTATGTAGGGGGAGGGGAAAACTTTGTTCATGAGGCTGACAGCTGAGGGGAAGAAACTGTTCTTGTGGCGAGAGGTTTTGGTCCTGGTGGACCGCAGCCTCTTACCAGAGGGTATAGAGTCTCAAACAGTCCATGTGCAAAAGGATGTAAGTCCAAATAAGAAGAGAGAAACTGCAATGTTTCTTTTGTAAATCTTTTTTTTTTTTTTGTATCAGCTTGTGCAACAATAAACTGCAGCTCATTTAGAAGACAGATGTCCTGTTTGATAAAAGGTCTGGAAATAATGAAAATGATCTCTTTTATTAAACAGAAAACACCTACCAGTAACAATTGCATGGGATTTGAGCATATGTAATCAACTTGTCTGACAATTATTTTCACTCAGATTTGGCATTTGGCTGCTACGCTAACATGTGTCAGGATGATGCCACAGAGCCAAGTTAATGTTTTATATTATGACTACAGCACTCCTGGCCAGACGAAGACTCATGCTGTTTTGTATTCCTCTCAAGAGCGTGTTCATAACTCATTTCATGTGCCAAGATTCTGTTTGCCTATAATGAGGTAGAAAAAAAGGAATTTCATTTTACAACAGCGTTTGGTTGAACAGTGAACTGGCGTTTCCCTTAAATGTCCTGCTAATGAGCCTTTTTGCTCACAAACGTTCATGACCAGGCCATTGCTGCCTTTTGACCATGTGATCAAACAAATGTTCCTATGTCTATTTCCTTGTTACCCAACCCACACTGTGAGTCAGCATAGCACATTGTACTGCTTTGTATAGTGGACAACGTTTATTCACCCCTATCTCCCAGACATGATGAATATAGTCTTCTAACTTGATGTTACAAGGTAAAACCCTAAAGATTAAGTTTTTAGCAATATGATTTCAGAAATTTTCCACTAATGGGGTCGGGAATAAAACAACTCAACAACTATTGGAAAATAAAATTCATATTACCCGGAGGATGAATCACACTGATTGTTCACATGCTTACCGTCCCCTGAAAATATTGAAATTTGAATTAAACCAAGGTAAATGATTTCAAGTGTTCAGAGTAAGATCACTTGAATTAACTTGAGGATTAACTCTAACTAGATTGTAGCTCCCCTGACTTAAAAAACAACAACAACCAGATCTTGTGTGATATGCCTCAAAAACAACCAACAGATTGTCATGAAGTTTGTTACACAACTTCCTATTCTGCTCATGATGACTTAATATTTGTTTTCTTGCACTGTCAAGTTAACTTTTTTTTTTTTATTACTCTTGTGTTTACAGTCAAAGACACTAAAACTCAGATGTTGAACAGAGTACACATTTTGAATGATGAGCATTTAGCACAAATCATCAATGTGCTTAAATACAAATAGAACTTTTTTGTATCTAAACCATATCACTTCCAGAAATGAACCAGAAACAAATTGGAATGCGAGCATGGAAAAATTGAACCCATGGCTGCTGCGACGAGGACCACAGCCTCAGCACATGGGGTGCAGGACCACTTGACGCCCTGACAGAAATGTTCCTAATTAAAGTTTTAAGAGACAGGGTTACAGTGTCATGCTTTGTTAGTTCCATATTCACCTTCATGGGAGTAGTATGAGGTACAACATTAAAAAAAAGAACATGTCACTTAAACGTCTTTTCTATAAACAAGATTACATTTAAAATCCCTCTTTAAAAAAATTGAAGTGGAGACAAGGATAACTACTGGAATGTCAAAAAATAAGACATACAAGAAATAATTTCAGGTCAAAGAACTTTTAATCAACCAAACAAAAACTTTCCTCCTGTCAACCACACACACTCAGACACACACATCCACAAACTCTCCCACAGCAAGATTGGGTAAGGAAGCTGTCCTAAGCCACTTAAATCTGTGCTATTTGATAGTGTTTGTGAAACGTTTACTTGTGACCTGCGCTCTCAAACTCCTTAAGCCATCCACATGATGGAGGGAAGTGAAGAGCCTTTTAAGGCCTTGAGTATTGCTAGAGTCCTCCTTATATTACTGATGATATCTGTGCTGAGGAGTTTGCTGACAAGAGCCCAGGGATCAGAAATAGCCATAAAGCAGATGGGAAATTACATCCTATCCAACACATACTGAAATGGCCTGTCTGTTGATAGAAAAGGCTCACTACAGTGTCTTTAAGCAGGGATTTAACCTTCGACCCCTCCTTCTCGAGCCCATGGACACTACTACATCATGACTCAGTTGCAATAGATAGCTTCACACTGTGTTGTAATACTGATATGTGTGAAAGCTAAACAGGAGTCAGGGAAATCCTTAAACAAAACATCTGGCAGAAATACATAATATGTTCTTGTACAGAGTTCAGCAAATATATGTGTACTGTTAAACTTCAGTGATAAAACATGTTTGTACAAATTGTGCTGGATGTTCTCTGACAGCACACAGTTTGATTGAATATTGGAGAGACAGAGTGAGAGCACGAGACAACATTAATCCCTTAAGCCTTTCAATGATGGCCTCTGACCGGGCCATATGAGATCCACTACCCTCTACTAATCTGCTCAAAACAGTGATGAACCCAGAAAGTGGCTCTTCATTTAACAAACTGTTGACAGCAGGATTATCCAGTTCGGGGCAAAGCAAACGCCAGGAATCCCACTGTAAGTGCATGTCTCTCGATGTGAACTTGTAATTTTTAACGATATAGTTATCTTGTTGTGACAGTTGCAAAAGTGCCCCAACATTTTTTTCAGCTGCCCTAATGATCACTTAACCTCTGTAGGGTAACTGAAGTAAGACTTTTAATGTACTCAACCACTTCTGTTTGAAGTTTGCAAATGTAAGAATGTTTTTTTTTTGTAAAGCTTTAGGGTTAGCCCCCCCCCCCCCCCCCCCCCCCAAAAAAAAAAAAGTCTGAAAAAAGCCTTTTTTTCATAGAACAACACTTTCTTTAAAAAAAGATTTAAAAAACATAATCATTCGATCTCCTGCATGTTGGTATTTACCTTTAACAGTGTAGTTTGTTTTAGGCCCAAGAGGGGGCAAACATACTGTCCTGACTGAAGCAAAACCAACCAACCAAATTAAACACTGCACACTGTCGGCTAAAGTTCTATAATATGTGCACAATAGCAGTGTTAGGAAGAGATTACTCAAAGACTTAGTTATTTAAAGGAAATATTTTTTTTTTCCCTATCAAAGCAAATTCACAGAAATTCAACTAACTGGTGTCTGATCTGTTGACATTACATTTTTCATATAAAACTAAGAGGACTTTTTGGATTCAGTGTTAAGGTTTGAGGTTTGAAGTAAGTCACTATGTTTGTTGGCCACAAGTTTCTTCTGATCACACTTTTCAGAAACTGTTATGCTATCGAGACTGTGACCCGACATCAAGTTGATGGTTAAATACTTTCTTCTAAATAACACTTTGTTCCTCAGTTTTCAAAGTTAACGCGATGGATGAAAATCCTCTTCTAAGGATAAGTATGGTTCATAAAGAGGGGGAGAACTCTCACAGTTATTTCAAACATCCGGGGTTAATCGGATGTTTCTTCTTTATTTCCAAAGGTCTTTCTGAAAACTTACCTGCAATAAAAAGAGATTTAAGGGCCATTAGGTCTGTCGCTTATACACACAATGATAACTATTAAAGGTGTTTTTTTGTGAGTTTCAAATGTGTAAGCACCCATTTACAAATAAATCCACCAACACTTCATCCTCTGTGATCCATTAACCCTCATCAGATAAAATCCTTGAGTGAGACTGAAAGTCTCAGCCTGAAGTACACAAAGTAACCTTGTGTGGGTCAAATGAGGTTCTTGTCTTTGAAAAAAGACAACGCCAATCAAACAAAAGAACCTCTCGGATATCATCACACGTCTCATTGCTGTTTAGGCCTTGGACCTTCATATATGGTGCTTAAAAGATTCCTTTATTCACATAACGATCACATTTCAAACTATAAGCATCCATTGTGTTTTGCTGTATCTCAAACATTACTTTCTTTCATCATCTTTGAAGAGATCAATGACCATGAAAAGAAAACCTCAATAGACAAGTACTTTGAAGGAAAAAAACATGTTGTTTAACTTGCCTCCAAACAACAAGCTCCTTATCGTGTTGGTCAAAATAAATACAAGTAGGTTTAGTTCACAAAAAGTTTGCCAGAGTAAGAAAATGCATTTTTACCCCCTCCTTGTCTGATCGCATAGACAAATATCCCCCTCTCCCGAGGGCAACAGACAACTTTAATCTGCTCATTTTACCCATAAACAGACACAAACAAAGGAGTATGCCTCTTTTAAAAACTATTTATTTAACTTCAAAAAGTTGCTTTCTTGTTCTTGATTGCAATAGTTCACTGTCCATGGCAGTGCCTTGGTGTAGAGCATGATACCATCTGCGGACCCTTTAACTGTCATGAAGCAATCATCAGGTTGAGTTGTAGCCATCTAACCCAAACCTTTCTTTGAATTGATCAGGGAAGTTCCTTTTTTGGAGGACACAATGTTTTATGTTGCTTGGTGGCAAAGATGTTGAATCTGGGTAACATTGATAGTTCTTTCTGTGTCTAATCCAAGTTCCCATGATAATCCTGAATGAGATCGATGGTTAGAGGCCCCCATCTTGATTTTGGGTATTGGAAGTGGAGTTGCTGATGACAACGGCCTGTCACAAAATGGTTTGGCAGCCATCAGGGACCAAATCTAGGCCCAGTCGGCAAGCAGGAGGCATAATCCTGTTTTTACCCAGACTGGCAGCTTAAGGGGAAGTGGGGTCCACCATTTGGATACGCAGATGATGGAGCTGTCTACCCAGCTGGCCTCTAATCTAGCGACGGGTGAGAGTATGCCGCCTAGCTATGCTGCCATTCTCCATAATATGTAGTCATGCTGCCATACAGTGTGCGGACATGTTCGAGGACAGCCTGGTACATTAGACGAGATGTCCATTGCTTTCTTCCATATACAAGAACACATAGAAAACTGTCTGCTTCTGCAGCAATGGGACACGCCAGTGGTAGAAATTGCACTTCATTCAGCAGACGTCACCTCCTGTTTGTTTCAGGATCTTCTTAAAATTGGCTACTATGAGTCTTTCTGTGTATATTGGCAGTAGAGATGGCAAAGGTGTCATTCTTTCTTCTGGACTGGTCCAGTGTTCAGAGCATTGCCCCTGACCAAGGCTCATCAAAGTCCCATACTAACATCCTAAAGCAGTCAAACTCATCTCAGTCATCAAGGATGCACGATTGGTTTGACCATTTTCAAGACTATGGTCCTCATTGCATATCTTTAACAAGTATATTTAATTCTCAATGGGATTTTGGATAACTGCTTTGCCATGATATAATCATCCTGTAATAATCATGGATGTCTACCTATAAGGGTAGCTTTTGGACCACACTTAAATCAATACATAGGTTGTTCTTGAACGTTGGTGGGGTTAACTCAACGGTTCGGGTTGTGACTCGTTTTGTTTATGGCTTTGAAAAGCCAACTCATTGGGTTATAGGTGGTACAGTGTTTGTATGTCTTTCTGTAATTGGAGTCTCTCATAGTCCTGTAAAGATGGCGCAATTGCTATGGTGCACATTTTTTTGACAAAGTTAACTCAAGATGAACTTTAAAACAATTGCACAAATTTACTTCAACTGCATTTTTTTATTGATTGCAACAACTTTTTCTGATTTACTAAATTGTTTAATGCTGGAAATGATGAGCATGGGGCAGAGTAAAGAAGATTTTGCTGGGGCTTTATGTAGCCTAAAGGTAAAAAATGTTCATGAAGTCACTCTCTGCAATGGAGGCAAATATATTCCTAATCATTTTAAGATCCAATAGCCAGAAAAGGCAGAAATAAATTCAATAAAGGCCAAGTTTGTGAGTTTTGTCAAAGGAAAATATAAAGCACCAAAACACAAGTGAATTATTTAGACAGGATTTGAAGAGCTTAAATATTATACTCTACTGCACAGACAGAGAGATTTACATACACATGCACACACAATCATAGACACACACACACCCTCAGTGTTCTCTGGTTGGCTAGGAATCAGACTTTGCTGAAAGAAAAATCCCTCCAACTCCCGTCTTGATAGAGTCCATTGAAGCGCAGACCCCACACCACGACTAATAGCAATGGGAATCAGCTGAAAATATGTGACATAATCACATTAGTGTCCTAAAGAACACAAAGCACATAGTCAACTTCCCTTGATCGCGGAACATCTGGAGGGGCAGGGGACTTAAAACAGAGTCCTGCCTTTCCCCTACTGAAATGAAAACAAGCTGTTTCACTATGCTTCCAGGCCAACGCAGAACAAGAACTTTGACACAGTAATGGATTGCTCCAGCAGCCGCACAGTTCAATGTGAAGATGCCAGAAGAAAAAAAAAAAAAAGGAAGAGGGAGAAGAGAAGATCTTGAAAGGTTTCAGAATAACGCCCACTGCTTTCCCAGTGCGTCTGAACTCTGACCTAAAAGACCCAACATTCAATGCTGCAATTTTGCCCTTTTACTTTGAAAGTGACTGTAAAACACTTTGCTGCTGTCCCTTCTGTGTTAATATAAATTACTACTTGCTTAGATGTGGATATAAATGATCTGTATTTATGATATCTCCAGTATTTGAAGAATTCACATAAAAAAATTAATTCTAAGTCGTGAACAACTACTTGTTTTACTGATTTTTTTCATCACGGGAAATATTTCTGAGAGGATAATAATTTTCAGAGGTAAACTAAAATGCTGGAATTTTATACACTGAGTTGCCAAAGAGTTTCTAACTGAGCACATACAGAAAGGTGTCATTATAGCGACCTTGTGCTTCAGTCCAAGTGTTCTTTTAAAATATGAATGCCAGTTAATATTTTCCAGAGGTCCTTCTACACACTTTTAATGCCCACTTTTTGTCTTCTGCCTATCCAAGGAACAAAGACTGGTTTCTGTTTCTGCTCTCAGCCTGCTGTGCAAGTAAGGGCCTGGCCAGCCCATTAACACCCACCTCAACATGTTCCATTCCAGCATTGGGAGCTAATTACAAACACTGGCTAGGCTTAAAAACCTCTTATAGACAGCAAAGAAAGAAAGAAAGAGCGAGAGTGAGGCGTTTGAGGGTGTTAGAGAGAGAGAGGAAGAGAGACATTGAGGGAGAGATTCAGTGGGGACTGAAGAGTGGGGAGGCCCCAAAGAGACTAATGAATCCATAGGCAACTCACCGGCTCAGCTACTGCGTAAATAGTTGTTCACTATATGCACTGCTACTTAGGCAAAATGGGGCTTCAAAATGTTCAGCTTTTGTCGCACATCGAATTCCTCATGAGCACAGGCGCTGAAAGGTGTGGCTGTGTTTTATTCTCCTTGTGCGGCTGGTTTCTTTTCAGCCTTTCAACATCTATTCCTGGGTAGTGTGTAGAGGGGGGAGGGGGGGGGGGGTTTGCAGCAGTGGCCAGATCCCCCAAAATAAAGCTGGTCAAACCTTTATTTGTGTACGTGTGTGTATTTGTAAGAAAGGAGAGCGAATGATAAAAAAGGTGTCATTAAAAAAAAAGTTATTTGGAGAATTTGACAAATTAGAACAGCTTGCTTGTAAAAAACAAATTCTAAAACAAGCAGCATTAAACTCCAATAGCACATTCTATTTATTTGCTTTTAGTTTGATTTAATTCATTTTTTAAATTTAATTTGAGGATTTCATTTTCATAAGCTGTATTGTTTGATATGTGCCTTCATATAAAACGCTTACTTTTAAATGTCCAAACGTGAAAAGAAACCCCCCCCCAAAAAAACATTTCATCATTTAACAAGAAAGTGATGTAAGTTTCAACAAAACATAAGTAAAAGAAAGCTCCCCCTGTTCATTTCTGTGTGTTTATGAAGAACCACAAGGTGTGTAAATTGACAAAAACATTTTCTGAGAACGAAAAGCTTTTGTCTCGAAGGATCAACTCTTTTGTGTTAGAAAATGTATGCTGTGATCTGAAACCTTGAAAGAGAAAGTTAAAATACCTGGTGATTGCTTTGAAAATACTGCCCCCCTTACCTTTGTAGTTCAAACTACAAAGATACTCCAATCTCCTGCTCTCACCCTAATATATCTTAGCAACAGACACATGACATGCGTGCGGCTGACATTTGCTCCGAGTTGTGGTTAGCGCAGTAGTTCCCACATGTAGCTGTCTCTAATCAAGGCCTGCGCCTCGCCGCCTGAGGCACAGAGATCAGACACATCTCAAAGTGTGCCATCAACCACAAATTACAGCCCTTGATTTGAGGTTAACAGAGAGCCACTCCTCTCAGAATAACAGAGACAGTTGTAATACCTAGATTGGCAGAAACCTGTGACAGAGCTTAGGAGTAACACTTGGCATTAAATTTGGCATGGGATCAGGGATTCTAACAGAAACACAGGGTTTGAGATCAGGGACACTCTTTCATTGGATATTACAGCACATGTTATTGAACTTTGTGCTGGATTTGACCAAAAATCTGTATTGTATCCAAAGGGGAAAGTTGGGGTTCTTAGAAATACACTTACGTTTTCTGATAGTCTGGTCTATTTCCACATGCATGAGCAATCCAAATTCCACTAAAAACTAAAACAGGTTACGTGGGCTGCCAAATACCTACTAAAGCAACCCGTAAAAATAAAGAGCGAAGACTGTTTTATTTCACCTCACAAGGTTTTATCATGTGTACAATTTGGCACGTAAATAAACAGAACGCGGGGTGGTGAGTGGTAGCCTCATAAGAAGCCGTACAATGACATTTTGGGTGCCAGAGTTTCACTTTTTTATGTCCAGGCCTACTTTGCAGTCACCTTATTCAGCGCCTTTAGTTACCACATCATAAAGCTGAGGCAGACTTTTTCCCCCTGCTGCTGGCACCTCCTGCTCCTAAATCTACTTCTCAAGAATGCTTGAACTCGTTTGTTACGATGCAAGCCAAAGTAAAGCGAAAACATTTGTCATTAGTTGGCCGAGGCCGAGGGGTGCCCCAGATGTAGCCCTTGTGCAGGCTCGAACGCAGAGTGTGTTTGTGTGCTAACCAGGCCCAGCTCATGTGGTTCATCGGCAAGCGGCCAAGAGAAAGAGGCCTCCTACTGTTTAATGACAATAAATTTACTGCCCCACTCCGTACTGTGCTTGTATTTTGTAAACAAGGTTAATGCTCCTTTTAATTGAGCACCTGGTGACAGAATGTGACCTTGCTCGTGGTGACACTTACCTGAACATCCCCCTCCAACCATGGGTCACTTTTTTTTTTTTTTTGGGGGGGAGGATAAAATGTTTTAGAAAATTAAATGCATTAGGATAGGGACTGAGTGTAGTCATTGGTGCTCATTTATTTACTCCTGTGCTAGTAGGTCAATAAAAAAGAACAGATGTGAACATATTTCTCCAACAGTTGCATAAAATTGAAGCTAACTTCTCTCTTGCTAAATTCAATTCCTTGTATTGTGAATGTTTGATCTCTTTTGAGGTGGTTCTTGCTCTATACGTCAAAACTTAAAAGCTCTTTACCATCACCCTTAAAAAGAGGGATTATGGCTAATTGAGCATTGTAGCCAGATAATTGGGCCCGAGGACCTATCCACATGGCGAGAATAACCCTCCTAGTCTGATTCTGAAAGCGGGACAAAGCCAGGGGGTGGAGTAATGTGAGTTAAGGGATTCTCACCAGCTCTTGTGAGAGCTTGTTTCACATACACAGCTCAAAGTGGAGCTAATAACTTAACGCTAGTATGTTTTCACTCTTGAGGGGTCTTTCTCCTTGGAGCCTGGAACATTCTCCCAGATCCTTTGGTAAGGACTCTTGAGGGACTTTGTTGAGCTTGCCAAATTCTTCACAAAGACTTTCCCTCTCTTTATCTGCCTCTGTCTGTCTCGCTCTTTCGCTCTCACACGCATCAACACACGCCGTACACACTCAAACCCAACACAGAAAACAAGACGTAATAATGAACTATTAAATACAATTCAGACTGAAGCGAGTAACTCGAGCGAGATACGTGCCATCGTCTGAGGACATTTTGCCAAGCTGTTTGTGTGCTCAACATTTTCATCAAGGCCGTAAACATTAAAAAATATTTATTATCAGAGAAAAGAAATTTATTAAGGCTCAGTGGGTAAAATAAAAACCATTACTTCTGTCATTAATTTAATGTAAAAAAAAAAAAAAGATATCCGTTTTTTTAGTGTATGCTAATTTTGACTGAATATAAGATGTTAAATGTGAACTTCTCTAATACTCAGATTCTGATTGGACACTACTTCTGTTTGATGTGTCTCTGTTAGAAACATGATAGTATCTCACTTCAACTTTCTGTGCCTGGTTTGAAACTCTAACACGAAAGAAAAATATTACAATTCCATTCCTTTTCATCGTTTAATGATTTTTTTTAAAACTCAGAATAATCATGCTGGATAAATGTAGATAGAGGTTACATCTATAAGATGTTTTTCCTCCAGTCACCGATGGTAGGACCAATAGTTGACTTCCGTCTACTGTTGCCATATGATTTGACCAGAAACATCGTTTCACTTGCTAAAATCAGAGGTACACTTAACCATAATGTTGCAGTCCATTTTCATCTCGTCTCTGTACACTAACAGCAGCTATACCTCTGAAATCTTGTCTTTTCCTGATGTGTGCTCAATGTCCTGACCTAAAAACATCACTACCTTCATGAAACACTGCTGACTTGAAGATTCATTTTGTGAGCTAAAAACAGCCAACTCATTACTGACTAGGTCTCCCTATCTCATCTACTTAATTGACGTTAAGGATAGTTTGTAATTTCCTAAAACACAACTGGCTGACATAAAGAAAAGCCTTACATGTAGTCCTAACCCTGCACCTCTACAGCACATAAACAATCTCTTTGAAAGTGTTCATTTTTAGGTTACATTTTCAATAAGCAGATTGTGTACATTGAGCCATAAAACTGCTCTCTAAGTCAGAAGCTAAGCTAGTAGAAGTAAGTGTAACACTGCTAATGGGGTCTCAATCCTTCTGCAGTGACCCTTACCCCCTCCCATCCTCTTTCAAGACAAACAGCCCATGACTGCCCTTGACTCCTCCTCTGCTGCTGCAGCTTGGTGCTCCAGCTCTCTCTGAGTGTGACCCTCGGTTGACAGTTCTCTCCCAGCTCCGAACTTAAGCTGCCTCTTTGCTAAGCCTGGTCTGACGACGGGCATCAAGTGATCACTGGTCTCGGTATGAGAGCACGCCCCCCAGTGGGAGGCTTGTTAGTGATCTTCCAATGCTTACAGGACGAATTTGTCCTCCATTTCCCTTTCTACAAACTGCAGTCTGACAAAGTGCAGAGCACAGGTAAGAAATGACACTTTGCTGTGTTAAAACAGTTCAAAGTCTGAGCTCTGCTCTCTTAGATTTACAGTCGTCTCTTCTGATGGATTTGCTTGAGTTTTGATTTTACAAAATTAACCTTCCACACAAAATGTTTCTGCTTACTTGTTAAAAATGTGCCTACACAATTCCAGCACAACAATAATAATGTTGCAATGCACTAAAGAAACTAGACATCAAACTGCTAGTTTCAAGGTTAATGATTTGAGTCCCATCTGCAGTTGAAAAGGCCGATTGAAGCCGTATTTTTTGGGTATTTCCATCTGAGCACAATAATCAGCATAATAATTGTATACATTCCAATTTACAGCAATGAAAGTGGCCTCGTTTCATCGACAGCCAGTAGTTGTGTGCAGCACTGAACATGTATGTTGTCTTCTTGAAAATGCAGCTATAATAAAACGGTCTCATCATCATCATCATCATCATCATCATCATCATCATCATAACCAGATTTAGGAGGAAACACAGGTAATGATATGAATGTATGATTTCTTTGCCTGAGCTGCAGGAAAAGGTCACATGGAAACTTATGGGGGATAATGGCTAAAATAGCATCAGAAGCAGTTTGCTTCTTTCTGTTAATATCAAAAAGCTTTCTATTGATGGTGAACTGTGTTGTGACCTCGAGATGAGAGCCAAATAATTCTGAAAGGTCAAAGATTTACTTTGTCGAAATTTTCTCCAAATGTGACTCCAAGAAAAATAAACAGTTTGTGATTGAATAGATAGATTGTTTATTTGTCCTTTAGGAGAAGAGTCTTTTCCACAGTCTGTGCACGTGCACACACACACGCAAACGCACACACGCACACACACTCACAAAATCACGCACATACACACACAGTATAATACAATAAGGAAGATATGCTGAATTTAGCAGTCAAATAAAAAAACGCAGCATAGATTTACACTTTCTACACGGACTGGATTTCGTGTAAATTAGGAGACAGTTACTTAATCAAAGCCTGTATGACTGCATGAAAAAAGTTGTCAATCTGTACCTGGTGTTGTTTTTAGATAGATAGACAAATGTACTTTATTGACCTCAAACTTGGGAATCATGTTAGCTTCTGCAAGCTGACAGAACTAATCAGGCAGTGAATGAATAAATACACGAAAGCCCATAGAGGACAGAAGAAGAATTAAAGTCTACTTCAGAGTAGCTGAAATAGGAATTAAAATTACTGTAAATATACAACTAAAGTCTTACGGAAACACAGATATATGTTGCAGGGAGATAGAGGTGTGCATATGCAATACAGTGTTCAGAGTTGTAAATGTGCAATTACCGTATAGAAAGCTCTTTATGTGCAATAACTGGATAAGGAGTTGATAATACGGCGAGTTATTTGAGTCAGATATATGATCATGAGTGGCCCGTGGATAAGGAAAGAGACGACACAATCAAATAGGTTGGAGACATCCCATTGAGCTGTGACTGTAAGAAAAATGGTTTTGTCTCAGTTCTTGGGGAAAGCATTACTGCAAGTCATTGGGAATGAAAACTGGGCGTAATAATGCAAATGTAAAATATACTAAAGAAGGCATCCTTACATGATTAAAACATTTTTTTATTTTTTAAAGAGACCGTCTACAGTGATATTCATTTAGATAAACCAGTTTATCCCTGGACAGATACTAACATTTAGTAAAAAAGAAAAAAGAAAAGAAAAGTAAAAAAAGGATGTGATGTTGGCTTTCCTCGATGTCACAGGTGCAATAGAAAATACTTTCACTGGCCTCTCTCCATTGTATTTAAACACAAAGCTTTGTTCTATTAATCATATTTTCCCCACCATTTGTAGACTCGGAATCAACTAAATAATAATAAGCTATTTTAAGGTATGCAAATATAGAGAAAACTCATCTGAATTAATTGTCGACATGACTTTAAAAAGGCACATTCATTTGAAAATGGTTCAGGCTAATTTAATTAGATAACAGCAACGTCTCTTACTGGCGTGGTAGATGTCCTGAGCACTGTTTGCAGGGATTGGTGGTAGCAGGCAGCGGTTAAACCACAGTAGCAGAAAGGTTAATACACTCAGCACATGTTGCCTCTTACAACAGGTGGTGCAGCACGATCGGCGGCTCCCAGCATTCCAGCTTTTCCATGCTGGTGGCCCCTGGTATTCTGGGATTTACGCTGCCTCCCCTCTTTTCAACCACAGAGGCCTGACTGACAAGCTAATCGTTGGGCTGGGATCCCCTCAGCTATTGATTCCACTGCAACACAACACCTCCCAGTCAATGAAACTGCAATATAATGCTTGAGCTGCAAAGAAAAGGGGAGTATTAGCGTGTTGAGCAACTGGAAGAAATTTGCTGCTGCTGCCTCCGCTGCTTGCTCCTTGCTGCAGCTGCTGGTAGGTAGAAACAGAAGGGCACAAATAAAGTAGGGAAAAATGTGTCTCAGGGGGTAGAAGCTTGAAGGGGTAGGTTATTAAAAGCCACAAAGTGGAGCCCATGCTGGGCATAGAGAAATAGCCGCAGCATGGTAGAGGCACAATGGAAAAGAAGGGGGTCTGCTTTCTAAATTGTTCTAATCCTTTGAGTGTTTTATTTCATTTGGTTTTGTAGTTTGAAAACGCTGTTTTGGGCTGTGTGTGTGAATGCTTTGGCTCAAACACAAAACATCTAGAAGAGCAGGATTTGCGGCCCCTTCTATACATTCTTTTAAGATAAAACCTTTTACTCTTTGACTTGAGTAAATGTTTTAAATGTTGTTAAATTTTTTTCATTTCTTTTTTCAATAGATTTTAAAAATCCCAATAGCTGAAATAAATATATAAAAGTTGATAGAGACATACTTTGGGAAATCTATAAGCAATCTGCCATGGCATAACACTAAGTTATTTGATCACTCCTTTTACTTTTTAGAATTCAATACACAGCTACTCTAAATATCGATCCGAGAGACACAAAGGCTGCAGCAGTAACCGCAATTAAGTCGCATTACTGTTGGTTCCAGTCATTTAGTCAAGTATCCAATTTCCATGCTGTGTGAACACTTAATTAAAACAAATGTGTTACAAATATATATTGGGGATCAGCAGCCTTCAAAAAGCCTCTTGTGGCTTGGCGAGTCAATGCAACAAGGAGGATAGCAAATCAATGTTGCTGGTCACTTATGCCACAGGGATTTAATCAAATGTGAATACTGACAATAGTGCCTGGAGAGGACAGTGAAATTATGGCTAATAGCCTGTGTGGAAAAAAAAGACCAAACATGCTGTTTATGTCCAGTGAGACTTAAAAACAACCGTTGTCCATTCTTTTGTAAATTAAAAATTCTGGAGCGCTTTTGAAAAGCAAACAATGCTTGAACATTAATGACAGTCGGCAGGAATATTCATCTTGGTGTTTGATGGCTGGTCATGTTTGGAGTGTTTTCATGAGTGTCCTTTTCAATGTCCATATGAGTAACAATGTACTTACTGCAGTGTCACTGTGACCTCTTCTGATATTTGTGGCCTGTTTATATTTGGTCCTAAACATGTCAAGATAATTGAGCGGATCATATTTGGATGCAGTGTGAGGGCTGTGCTATTTGTTTTCCCAGGATGGAATGCAAATGAATTACTGGTGGCACCGGCTAAATCTGTTACTATATGTACAGCAGATACACACAGAGGTCAGTAAGTGCATTTGCATAGAAAAGACATAAATGTTGTATTATTACTTTGCACAGATGTCAAACTTAAAGACAAATTCAATTCGAAGTGAAACAACCTGAAGCAGACCGAGACTAAAACTGTGCTTTGAGAAATCTGTTCCCTTTGAAAACAGGTGTGAAAACATCTGTATCTACTGCTGCCTTCCCATGTGTTCATTCACTTCTTTTAATTTGATCGCTTTTAATTTTCTCGTTGTCAAAAGAAGATCTTATATTTTAATTAATTTATATTTGCTAAATGTCACATTTCTTTTAACGCTCCCAGTGTGTTATTTTTAACTGTCAAGCACTTTCAATTACTCATATCAAATTTACTCCTATCATACCAATGAAGCCTTAGAACAACATCTACATCCATTCAACTCAATCATGGTTAACATCTGCAACGACATTAATAAACATCCACTTGGCTGGTACGACACATTAGCTTTGATTGGTGGTAAAAAGGTAGACTAAAAGGAAACTAGTGTCGCCTGTTGGAACGACCCATCTGAAAATGGAGATTATCTGCTGTGGCCAAGAAAATGATGCTTATACCCGGGATGATGGTAATTCAGACTACAGATGTAGTACTGTGGCACTGACACCCCACCGTTAAAGATCCAGTCCCTTTAACGAAAGAAAAAAATACTAGCGTCCAGACCCTTCAATTAGGTGCTAATGGCACACTTACACGTTTTCACTTCCCCTCCCACTTTTCTAACCACTGCAGTTGAGTATGGAACACATATTGTGAGTTAAATTAATGGAACAAATGTTGATACATTATTTGTTATAATTGGAAACAAACACTTTCAAGGTAAACTTTGTTCACACATTTAGTAAGTCCTTGAAAAGTAAAAGAAATTAACAGGGTTCAATGATTTGCACTTTGTTAAAGAAGGTTCAGAAACGCCGGGAAAGGATCCACGTGAGGCTCATTTAGGGAACCTAAACCTATAAAACTTGAGGAGTCTATACCTCTCAATAACCTTAAACAGAGCTGCCCGCGATGCTTTAATGGGCAACATCTCAGCAGAAAGTTCAACATTAAAGTGATTAGCAGTTTTCATAATTTTAAATGTGTTTCATGACTTTTGATAAACAATTTGTGGTGACAAGCGGCCAACCTTGGCAAAGGTACGACTCTCTCCAATGATGCCCTAATCATTTCAACATGTTCAAGATAATGAAGGAATCAGTAGCAGATGGTTCGAGCACCATAAATAGCAAAGGTAATTAGAGAGCCTGTCAAAACAGCAATGTGCCGTCCGTTCAGGTAAGACAAAAGAAGCAACTGATTCTGTAACTGATGGCCCAAGTTCTCTCCAGGGTGTTACGCCCAACCCCTCAAAGAGCAGAACAGATGACTAGATCATCTTTAGCAGAGAAATTACGGGCTACTCTGTGTATAAGAACGTTTCCCAAAGCCAGATGTGTTATTGGAGCCCTTGCCAGATGTGGGAGGGTTATTGTGGAGTTCAACAGGTAAAAAAAAACCCATGTGTTTTTGCTGTAAATTCACCTGAATAAAGAAGACTGATTTTATTAAAAATGCCTAAAGAAGCCAAATGGATGTATGCATTTGTTCCAAAGTTACGGAACAAGTAGCAACACAGGCGATAATTAAACATTTTGAGTGAACTGTATAGTGGAAACTAATAATAATCACACATTAAAACGGCATGAGGAAGACTTGCTTCATGATGTGAGGAGCATTTCCTATGAGAGTCTGTTTAAACAGTGACACGGTTTGCATGTTTTACTGAGATGTATTTTATATGTTGTATCAAAGCTAATGATGATATAACTCAGGTTTGTGGACATTTTAAAAGGGACCAGACTGTGATTGATTTCACTGTAATGCTCTTTAAACTTAACAAACTTGCATTTACGGAATAAAAAGTCTTGTCTGCATGATGAAGTTTTATCTCTGTTTTAATGTTGCGTAAAATAAATGAAATTGTATGTGGTTTTGCATGATTGATCCTTTTTATATGACAGCAGCTGTTATTATTTCTGGGCCCGGTTTTCTTAAATTGTTTTAATTGGTTATAAGAATCTAGGTTACAGTTTTTCAGGTCACTCTCAGGGAGACTTGGGCCAAAATATCTTTGAGTAAAAGAGGGCCAAACAGTTTTTTTGAATATCCCCTGTGCCCTAACAATGAGCTTGTACTCTACATAAACAGCATCCAGCAACATTTTTCAGTCCTCAGCTATTTCTAGGGCAGGCTCAGACCCCTGGGAGTTTACAGAAATATCCACAGTAACAGAGTGCCTTTTTTTTTCTCTGAGGCTCACCTGTGTTGTTTCCAAGGGCCAAAAAAGTCAACTGGAGCTGCTTGACATCTGACAACAAGAGGTTATGAAATCCCTCTTATTGCAGGTTTTTGGAAGTGGCAGCTATTTAGCACCTTTTTTAACAGGATGTGTAGTGGGAATATTTAAGAGGTAATTAATTGCCATTTTTCTGCACTGCACCACACCATACCACACATAGTGACAAAATACCACTTTATATATGAAGCACCACATTTACATACAACACGTAAAAACACCATTTACCTCAAATTTAAATCTACATTAAAAATCTAATCTGACATGAACTCTATACATGAACTTCAGGGGATTTTGAAACACAATCAACCTCCGAACATTAAACTTCTTGACTGAAACTATGAATGAATGTTAACACTTCAATGACATGAAATGTCTGACACTGCGGCTTTACTAGGCACAATTAGATTTAAGGGTCCATAAAAAACTTCAATTAGATTTGCCTTCGTTAGTGTTGTACATCTTAAAAAGGTAAAGACGAGATCCAAGTTTTGGCAAATGTTTACAAATGATTACCTTCATTTGTGAAAATCAGGTTTTTCGGTTAGTTTGCAGAGTTAAATGGCAATAAATTGTGTAAGAGGAGCACAACCAGAGTTCATAGTTTTGGCCTTTACTGCAGTAATCTTTGCATAACAGAACCAGACTTTAAGTACTTAACTGTTAAAGTTGCTGCCTGAGGTCTTGCACCTTTTTTCTTTTCAATACAACATCCATGTAAATGTTCAAATTGCTATCACAGTTAATCACATAATTGTTTCTAAGAACATTTGATTTTTCAGAGGAAAATGCATGAAATATTTAGAATTAACTGTTTATATTCTTGTATACAGCTATGACCTTTTATAACTGGGCATAAGACTATTGATTCACTTCCACAAGGTATCAGTGAAGATAATTTGGGTCATTTCAAAGGGTCAGTCAATTCTTAATGATCAGTGATGAATGCATTCTATATGCTGGTTAACTTTGAACACTTGTTTAAAACTGTGAATTTCTTGTTTTATTTGTCTTTCTGTTAATAAAAAAAAATCTCAGCTGATAGTGTAGAAGAAACCCTTACAGTCCTGCAGCATGTAACTGTGAACACTTGAAATGTCAGGCATAGCACAGCAAATTACTAATTTCCTGTCTGTGTGTATGGCAGCAGGAAGTCAGAGATACATCCTCCCCTCTGGCTGAAGGGAAGGAAACAGTGTGAATGGAGAGGGGATGTCACTGACCTCAGCGAGGAGAGTCAAGGTTCGACCTTGAAGCCTAGCCGACTAAACAGACGACTGAACTCGCTCTCGGCTGAATGTGGACCTCACCAGCACAGTCTCCTCATGATCTGATCTTTCTGTGGATCATACTTCACATGAAATAAAATCATGACAGGCAGAAACATTTTCTGAAACAAAGTATGGAACCTTTGACAGAATTAGAAGAACCTCCAAACATTTTCTTTGATGTTCACCGGAACACCTCCTTCACTCTGTTTACAAAGATTTATTCTAAATGCATAATTAGTGTTTCAGTTCAGACAAAACAGAGACAGTTAACTACTTACTGTTCAGGGCAATAGACTGTATTAAAGTCAGCCCTACACTCATCCCACAAAACCTTTAACATGCTACATGCGCTGGATCATAAAGGTAAGAAGCAACTTCCTGGATTTATGAGCCTACAACGTGGGATGAAACCATTTGGTTTTTATTATTCCATTTACTCTTAGCCGGACCACAAAGTGGTTCTGAGAGGCTGTTTTATGTATTCAGCTGCCTTCCCCTCAACAAGCATGTGGAGCCGCTTAAATAAACCATCAACCAGAGCACAGCTGCAACAACAACCGATCGATCGGAGGCAGGTTACCGTCTGAACACTGCGCCGCCAGCACGCTGGCTTCAGCAGGTGGGGTGGGAGTTGTAATTTGCTGCTGAAGGGCTTTTGTGCCTGCCTGACTTCAGAAAAACTGTAACTTGTGCCTCCCTTGATAGATAGCCATGAAGGCTGATAGAATGTGTGTGTTTGGGTGAGATTCGCCGCTGTATAAACAATCGACTCCCTACCTTCCACAACATCTGGGAACTCTCAAGTATTGAGGCAGAAACAAATAACCAGGGACTTGTTAGTTTCTGATTAGATTTTAAACAACTCATCATGGCTCATGGAGTTCCCCTCACTGTGCTGCATGGCCAGCCATAAAGGAATACAGCAGAAGAAAAACAACGCCAAGCTTAAAAAAAAAAAAAAAGAAGAAGAAGAAGAATGGCTGATCAGTATTCAGACTTGTTCTTTCATGGAAAAATCAAAATGCTTAATTTTTGATAGCTAGCTGACCAGTTTTTAAGAACACATTGTCCAGATAACATTAAGCAGTTGTTCAACAACTCGAAACTGGCCTGATCAGGATGCAGTCTCCCATTGGTATTTAATTCCCTGAATTCTGTGTTCTCACTCTCCTTAATCTCCTCGTTCAAACAAACAAGCAGCATCAGATTCTTCTCGGCGTTGGTCAAATCAGTGGTGTTTGCCAGCTCTTCTTGAATGAAGACTGTCCACACCAGGAGTAATCCCCTTGTTTGTCTCACACTGAAGTCTGGATGAGCTTTGAGGGTAAAGTCTGGACCATTTATTTGGGTAAGGGGAAAAAAGGAGGACTTGGTATCCCCAAAAAAATGTCCATGCATCACATACGCCTCATGAGGCCTGTTAGTTTGCAGACATAGAAGCTAGCATCAGAGACAAAATCCATTAGAAGTGACTCAGAGGGTGTGTGTGACGCTTCAATGGAATAAACATTCAAATTGAAATAAACCTTTGAAATTCACATCACCTATTTTGCAACTTATATTAGCACAGCTGCAACCTGTCTAACCAGCTCTGCAACAAGCTGCAGGAAAAACACAAAATCACACAAACGATGGCTTACTGTGCTCTCACTGTGTATCTGCTGTCTGTGCATGCCGGCGACTTACAAATACACACTCTCTCATTCATTCTGTCTCTTACACACACAGAAGATCAAACAATCGTGTCGGCCACAGCTGAACTTTTGCACTGCAAGGCAGCGCAGGTTCAGCCTCTGCAAATCCGGTTGCTAGACAATCTAAGCCAATTACAGTATAAGGGCAAATGGTTAACCTCTATAATATACATTTCCCAGCCTCTTTCTCTGAGCTTGCTTGTCATCCCTCGGAGGAAGAGTTATGCACCAGGGCCCAGTGTCCCAGGCGACCCAGTTTGAGTTGGCTCAATTCATTAAGCTGGGACCCGTGCACAAGCTCGAGTTCACACAGCGAAGACACTTGCAGCAAACAGCTGCTGCACATTCCTGATGGGAGGGCCAGGCAGATGTCCAAGGAAAATCAAAGGGAGAGACAGGGGAAAGTTTATGAGCCAGCGTTTGCCAACCTCAATGAGAAGCTCTCCATCCCCTCCTCAAAGACAGGGTGCAGCTGGCGGAACTCGTGGCCCCGGCCGTGTTTGTGGCTCCCCTGGTCCTCTCCTCTCCCACTCACAACTCTGCAACAGCTCAACATGCTGACTATATCAGTTGTCTCCTCAGGGCTCTGTGTTTGAACCACAAACACTTAGGCACAAGCAGAGGTGGTCTGGCTGAGGGCTTCAGTGTAATCATTAAATTTCATCCCTTTGACATTGTTACACTGAACTGACTCATTGTTCTACATTAAATCCTTAGAATAAACCTCAAGACCGTGGAGCTGTTATAAAACAGAAATTAAAAAAAAACAAAAGGGAAAAGTTCTTGGTTGGTGCCTCATATAGTAATAAGATGAGAGTAAGCTCGTAACACTTGATTGAGTCTGTACGGTATTTTTTTTTGTAAAATCAAGGATTGGATGTCACTGGATTTTAAAATGTGCAACCTGAAATATTTTGAAGCACATGAATTTAAGCTGAAATCACATTATTGAGGAGCTTTTCTTTTCTTTCTTTTTTTTTTTAAGGAAATGTTCATCTTGTGATTCTCCAATGATTTTGATCATCACAAGTAACACATTCAAATTTATTTTTGTATCTGTTTGAAGTGTTTCACTCGTGTTTTAGGACTCTTGATTCACTTTGACTGATAATGTTAATGAGGATGAGATGCTTGTCATGAATAGACAGATTTCATAATGAAATCAAGGAATATTTTCAGAGTTTGTTTCAGTAATCCTGAGTGGAAACATACGGATGTTTTACTGCTGTGTTTTAAAAGATGTACTCAAGTTTACCTTTCATTTCAGAAGACATCGTGACACAAAAGGACTTGTTTAGAGAAGGATGCTGTGGACTCCTGAGCTTCTGTTTTGTTTTTTAAGGGACTTTTCAAGCTGTACAGTTGATTGTCAGATTGTTCAAGACAACTCTCACATAGCACAGTGCCCCCAGCGCTGTGCACTCGTCTCATCCATCACTTTACAAACAAGGACAGGAGCATGGTCATGCTTCTACATCTCTCTCTGTGATACTTTCTCTTTGTCCTGTATGCCACCTCCTCACCCACTTTACTGCCCCCCACCAATCCCCGCTCATCTCCACCGCTGCTCCATTGCACACAAACCCAGCATGATGCCCGTTGTAATCTCAGTTGGACACAATTTCAGGGACAATTTTAAGACTATTTATTATCCTTGGTCAATAAAAAGAAAAGAAAAAAAACTGAGAAAAAGGTTTTTCTTTTTTTGGGGGGGATGTTCATTTAAACCAGTTCAACAGATTTACAAATAGATGACTAAGACAGACATAGTCTGTATAGCCTTAATGTACATTTTCCATTTTAATTACGTTTGCATTTTTTGGCTAAATGCATCAAAAACAACTCTGATCCTCCTGTCGCTCCGACACCATTTGAATTTGAACTAAATTTAATGTCAGTGAAATGTTGCTCTGAACACGTTACCTACAGAAATGTACCCCACACTGATAGTTTATCTGTAATGTAAAATGGAGTCAAACATATGACCAGCATTTAATCTACAGTGGAGGAAGCGCCTGCCTGGTTATTAAATTGAATACAAAGCCTGCGAGATTTCCCCCCAGGGAAAAACTGATAAAACTCTGGGCAAACGGTGCTGCATCCATTTGTGGCCTCTTCAGATTAGGTGGATGGGACAAACTCCCCTCCAGGGGAAAGTTCCTCAGCAGGGCTCCAGGTAACACAAAACTCTTAATCACACATGACCTGGCAGCTATAAGAGAGAGTTAAGCAGCAGCATGGGGCCTCCCATTCCGTCCCCTCCCTTCCTGCACCATCATTAGCAGGGGCACATGGTCCGCCTGCATCCTCCAAAGTGTTTACTAACAGCAAACCACAGCTACTTTTCAAATGTACTTGTGATGAAATTAAGATGAGATCTGAATCAAATAAATTCCACATAAGGCACTTTGGTTGTGATCAATTGTGCAGAATGTCTTTAACTTCAATGGAACTACAATTTGGAAGTCCGAGTCAGTTTAGACAAGTTGCACTTCAGTTTTCAGCAGCTAATAATAATAATCACCACCAACACAAAGTATTGAATGCTTTCATAACTGAAATACAGTTTATGTTTATATGTGTTTGTACAAGACAGGATTTCAAAGATTTCTCCTTCAACAAAGGGGCGCGCACACACACACGCACACAGAGGGTTCATTTGTCACAGAGAACTCCTGAGCATACAAACACCCTGAACAGTGGTTGAAGGTTTATATGTCATGAGTCATTAGAGTGACCCAGGGTGCTGCTCAAGTTAGAGGAACAGTGTGTGTGTGTGTGTGTGTGTGTGTGTGTGTCCTTGGGAGGAGCTGACAGCAGGTTCACCGTGTTTTAGAAGAAGAGTCTATAAATACAACATATGTAACTTTATCTTTGACAGGCTCAGGACTGTTTGTCCGTCACTAAAAGTACCATAACAATGTCGCCATGTTAGGTAGGATCCCAACTGAGGGTGGTATTCTTTCAAACAAAGTGATGGTAATGTACTTGAATGATTGATTTATGGATGATAACGATTGTGTTTGGTCAGATCGTAACACCAGGTGGTGTCATGAATTGACCCACACAAGAGGTGAGAACGTGCCACTAACTGAAAACAAAATTCAAATTTAACAATGTGTTCAGTAAATATTTTGTGTACGAAACACAGTATTAAAACAACTGCTCTCATAGATAGATCAATGGGATGAAGTAGTGGTTTTAGATTTGGTATTCTTTTGCAGCAATTTACTTCCTAATTGTTCATCATTAGTGTGTGTGTGTGTGTGTGTGTGTGTGTGTGTGTGTCTTTGCTTGTGTTACTGATGGGTACAGCTCTGTGTCAGCGTTTGTAATATGATAGTTTAAACATCCTGACAAAGAAGTGCATCTGAAAATAAGTTAACTGTTACTCTGTGGCATTCACATTTCATTGTTCATTAACACACTGTACCTAACAAATCAAATGTATTCCCCAGTCCTTTATTCATTTCTAAGAAACAAGAGCTCAAAGATGTTCAAGTCATCATAGGGAAACCTGAGCAGTAAACTCCAACACTTAAATTATCATTAACACATTAAGAATGAGAGGATGTTTTTGTTCACATGCTGTTCTATTAAAATGAATCCTGAATAATACAGATGTATGATGTGGATATCTGTTTCTTCATACTTGAAGTGTAACTCAGTCATAATGTAATTTGTAACGTTCAAAGTGCATGGTTTTGGCAACGACTCCTGCAGGGGGCAAAGGCTAAAGGAGGTCTTTAAGACCTGGGGCGGAGGGTCCAGGGGCTGGAATGCAGGGGGAGTCTTGTAAATTAGAGACCTAATGAAAATTCTCTAGTGCCCAACTGAAGCAATCATCTGGTTAGAATCAACCAGTTATTCCACTAATTTCCCTGCCGCTCTCACCATGCCCTGAATGCCTAATTTAGGAGAAAAGTGGATGTTCCATTTTACACACCTGCAGTTTGAACCCAAGACTCTGATCCCTTCAACTTCTTGTCCACTTATTTTTAAGGGGGGGTTAAAAACAATAAATCACAGTGAAGAAACTCTCCTGAAATTACCATGCAGTTGTTGATAACTAATAAAACCAGTTTGACGTATGAGATATCTCGAAGTAATAAATGACTACGGAACATTTTTTTAAACACTCAAATGATCAATAATATCTGATTTTTTTTTTCGCTTGTTGAAAGGATTCGATAAATGGTCACATAAGTAAATGCCTTAGACTAGTCTTCCCAAAGACTTGGTCACTACCTTTCTCGGAGTTATTCAACCTTTCACCCACTGGGCCCCCTGAATCTGACCTTTAACCAGATGCCATTTGCTTAAAATCTCCCTGCCAGATTCAACCTCTGGAATCTGCAACACATTATGGGAGGAGAAAGGAACAAAGGCAGGAGATTAGAGGCCAGCCTGGTTATTAGTTTGCTGATACAGTTCTGCAAGGGTCAAATGCAACGATAGGGAAAACAAGCTGACGAAGAGGAGGTGAAAAAAATGCTCAGGCTTCTAACAGAGCTGTAGAAAATGGTTTCCTTATGGGAAATTCGATTTAGCAGCTGAAACGATATATGCATGTGAAAGAAATGTGTTATCAAAATGAAATACACGTGTCCACCTGTAAGTATAAAATTATAAGACTCAATCATATTATTGTGCATAGTTGTGTAGCTACATGTGTCTTTTCCTTTTCCAGTGGCTCCATGCAGACTGAAAATGAAACGGTCAATTTCTCCTGTTTTCTCTTCTCATCTTTGCGTGGTTTAAATGTCTTTGTGTATTTTGCTCCCCCTCAATCTCGAATTATCTCAGTTAGAAAGTGTGTTTTTACCAGGGCGGGCGGTGGCGAGTGGAGGTGCTGATGTATTGAGCAAAGTTGCTTGTCTTTGCTGAAAGCTTTTGTTTCCTGGGGCTCTCTATTCATCACAAAGCCTTTGGTGGGAAGAGATATAAAGACAGGCTCTGACCCTGGTGTGAGCCCTTTGACCCCTGTGAACCCAAGGGGAAAGATTTTCAGCAACTGTGCAATCACTATTAGTTGACCGCAGGCTCTGTGGTAGAAAGTGACTGGAGACAGACAAAGTGAATGGAGGGACATGGTGGGAAAATCTGGTAATTTATAGAAGTTGGGAGTCTATTTCAAAAGAGGTGGTGGTGGATCAGCTGACATTTGGGGTCAGAGGTGATGTTTGGGCATGATTTCCTGCCGGTGTTACTGTAACATCTGTGTGTCAAGAGACGTCTGGAACTAAAGCATTTTGACCCTTAGGGGCATGGTCGTGAAAAAAAAAAAAAAAAAAAAAAGTAAACGCTACAGTTGAGGTTGTTGATATCAATGACCATGTTTTATAAACAGCCTGAAGGATAAGATAAAATCCTCAAACCATTGACAAAATCTGTCTAGTGCCTTGAGCTATTGCACTATTTTAATTATCATAATGGTTAATGCGGCACTAAATCTCTACGAAAACACCTTTTTAATAACTTACCATGACAACTTTTAACATTGCACTTCATTAAATCCACTCTGAAAGACAAAAGATCCTCCTGTAAAAACGGCTCCGGTCGTGGCTCCTCTCCTGTGAGACCGGCTGTGATGAAGTGGATCGTTTTGGCTCTCGCACTGTCATCTACAAGTGTCCGAGTAAAGAAATACTGAGAGTCCCCAGCCCCAGGGCCAGCCATTAAGTAAATTGGCCTCTCTAGACCTATAGCTGTGTCACTGTCCGTGACGAGCTGCCACCTTTTTGACCTGCAGAGAGGAGTCCAGTGCTGACCAGCAGCTGTTCTGTTGGCTTGTCTTTCCAAGCCTGGGAAGTGGCTCCTAATTAGCCTCCCACACCCATAAATGTGTCCAGTAGGTCAGTCACTCGGCACTCATTGATCGCTGTGATGTGTGCCGTGCTGAGGTTTGACTTAAGCTCCTTCATCAAAACGAATGAGGTGACACGAGCAGTCTGCAAGTGTCAATAAGAGCCCCAGAGATAAACACACTATTGGAGCAAATAGAAAAGACAGCAGCCACTTATTTTACCGAACAAACAGGAAAAGGTGGTGTTATTAACTTAAAATGAGATGTTATGCTTGAATTAAGAAGTGAAATGATGGAGAAAAAAAAAAAGAGTCTTTCTTGTCCTGTTGCCATCCTCAGTGGTTTTCCCTTTTGATTTATCCCCCGATGTACCATTACAGACATGATGACCGGGTCAATACTTCTGCAGTCGTTTCTGCAGCTCATGACGGTGAAATGAGTGGACAGAGCTACACTCACAGCCCGAGCAGAATATCATCTGTGGCATGCCACACAGAGACTTCTCTTTTGACGAAGTCACAGGAAACAAGTGTTGAGGGCCTGCCCTCCACAATCACTCGTCCAGATATTCTTCACGTCCCTTTTCTACCCTCCAGGAGTTGTTTTCCTTTCATTTAGCTAGCCTCCACCAATAAAAATGCCAGCCAATTTTCCAGCGCATTAACCCAAGAGATCTTTAATACACAAAAGTTTTGGTGCAAAGGGGACGGCAATGCCTCATGGAAAGATGGATGGGCCTGCCGACTAAGAGTGGGCAGTTTTCCCACTGCCCTGGTCTCAGCCTGGGACAAAGGCCTCATTGAGTGTGATGCTTGACATCAGCATCATAAACTAGTCATTGCTACAAAGAGTCTGACACTTTAAAGTACCAGCTACTGCCGCTTTCTTTTCTCTCGCTGGTACAGCATTGCTTAGGCTAATCACGTCACTGGCAACTGTTGCTTTTTTCCTGCACCAGCCAATACAAAGACTTTATAGAGAAAAAAAAAAACATCAAGAGGAATTGGGAGGGAAAGCTTTAATTTTGACTTTCTGTCTCTAAAATGCAATCTAAGATATTCCCATGTAACTTGATTTTGGTGACACCTTTGACGATAAGCAGTCACTGCTATGCTTTTCCTCACACCTGCCCAACATGCAATGACAGACAGTGACGATACATTTTCCAGTATATGGCTCAACGCCAAAAAAAAGAAAAAAGTTTTCTCCAGATTATCAAAAAAACAAAGAAAATCTGCAAGTGCAAACTTCTTCACAGAAACGGTATTCGTCTGAGGCAGAAGGACACTGCTGAGAGTGATGGAGTCAGTGTGTAGTGTGGTCTAATGTCATTGTAAATAACACCTTTGAGGATGTGTGATATTCCTCTAAATCGAGCAATGTGTACAGAAGTTACAAGTTTGTGGTCAACTTCTTTCACAAATACAAAACAATCCCAGAATGACTTCAACAAAAAGGATTATGCAACATAAAAACAAACCGCCCAATAACCTTAAAGTCACGGCAGCAATAAGACAAGGAGATACGGGTTCGCCTCTGTCAATGCAAGTCTGGTCCTCAAAGATGATGTCAGCTCAAAGCCAGTTTCAGAGTCTCAATGTCACAGAAAAAGGCAGGGGTGCACTTTAATAGATTAAACACTGAGAGCCAGACAACTGCACTGCCAGGGAGGTGCTGATGGATGCAGTCACATTTAATATGGATTCATGTCGGATTGCAACAAAAAGCAAGGTCCACACACCGAATGAAACGTAAACATCATGGAGCAAATGTTCCAATGTTTCAACATCGGCCTTTTTGAGAAACAAGTAGAGGATAGCGTCATTAGTGGGTCGCTAATAAAAGGAAAATAACAGGGAAACATTAGAGGATGTAAAATTACACTGATGAATAAAATGATGTATCATTTCTCTTGTGACTTATTTTGCCATTTGGATAATACGGCTTTAAATTGACGCCAGGAAAATTGAAAATTAGAAAAATGATAGATGAACTCTCTTGTGACTGCTTCATTTTTCCCACTTAAATCATCAGCTGGATGTCTATATTTCACTGTTTTACATTTGTCTTCATCGTCTCCATTGATCAGGTCATAATGATGTTTGACTTGAAGCAATAATTGCTCTCGAGGGTCCTGGCTTCAGTACATTAGACGAAAAAAAGCAAAGCTTCCACTGTCTGTGAGAGGGATAGAGACAGTGATTTTGTGTTTTTGTGTATGAGAGAGAGAGAGAGAGAGAAAAAGAGAAAATAGGAAGGAGGGAGGTGGTGTTGCAGGGTGAAGCTCCGACTGAACTCATATACAGGGAAACAGCTGCTTCACATTGCTAACCCCTGGAACAATGTGAAGATAGTATGTTTAGACAGGTTTGGGCAAGAATGGAGGTCAACAAACCTTTAGGGAAGATGTCAGTCCTCGCTGTCAGCCGCTGGAAACACACAATTACATCAGTCCTCACTGGCACGTACTGCAGGTCTGCTGTGCACGAATCCTGCAGGGGGGGAAAGAAAGAATAAGGATTTGAAGAAGAAATTACATTTCTCTCCAATATAAGTGCAGTTTATTTCCTCTGTGTTTTTGTCACAGGGATACGATTCACACTAAAGCGGCAGCACACCTGTCACTGAAGCTTGTCTGCATGGATACAGAGGCATCCAAGTTGGTCTCGAAGAAGGCAAAGACCTCGAAGAAGTGTGACACTATTTGAGCGACCTCGCAGCTGCCCCGTCGATCTATAGGCTGACGTACTCCACTGTGTTTTTTTGTCACCTATTTACTCAGGCATGTGTCATCAATCCTTCGTGTAGTCTGAAGAAGAAAAAAAAAGAAAGAATACATCAAGGTCTGGAGATTATCACCTCTGCCAGCTGGCTCACTCGTTCCTTCAGCGCTATATTTAAATGCAGTAAAAAAAAAAATGGAAGAATTAGTCGACAAGGGAAGCGTTACATATTGGCAAGCCAGTGGCTGATTAAACATACTGATCCAGTGGGTTGGTTCAGCACATTATCTCAGATACAGTGTATATACTTCTCGCCAGCAGATTTATCATTCTTTTGTTTATCCCATCAATTATCTTATTTTCTGATCAAACATAAAGCAGTGGAGTTGTTTCACTAAACTGATAATCTCCTGAGATTATTTTGCGTCTTTTCTCTAAGACCAGGATCATGCTTGCCCTGCCCTTTTGAGTGACTGTGGCATTATTCTGTTAATAGTTATCTGTCCTCAAGTCCTTGACCTTCTTGAATTGTAAACACGTTTTTTTACACGACTCTCAGCACTCTTTGACCGAGGGAGTTTTGTCGACTGTGGGGCCCAGAGATAAGCGAGCAGGGGCTGAACCTGTTCCGGCCTGCAGTGCCCTCTGCAGCACCTCTGCTCCGCGCTCAGTCAAATTTCTCCCCGCGCTGCCGGATCACATGGGTTAATCTCTCCTGACCCCCGACTCCTCAAAAGTACAAGCCTGGCTCTTTTGGACTCAGTGCCTGTTTGAGTGCAGTGCAGTGGGATGGAAGGAGACCTCACACACTCCACCTCTCCCCTTGTTCACTGGCACCAGTTAGGAGACTTCAGAAAAAGTGAAGATAAGGTACAAGAATGTCAGGAAGTCTGACACCAATGAGAGGTTTGGTAAACAAACAGTTGCAGACGTCTGCCCGCATCCCTGGCCCCTTAACGACCTTCAATCGCTTTTAAATGTCCGGCTGTGAAATATGGTTCTTCAGTTCGGGCTACTAGTCAAACAAGTCAGGATGTGTTCACTGATCAAACAAAAATCTAAGCCATCAAATTCTGATTAAAAAATTTACTTTATAATAAGTTTTGCTTTAATAGAAAGACTTAAAGACACAGACTGAAAAATGTGTGGTATTGGTCAGTGTCATTTGAAAGGGACAGATATTACTTAAAAACATATAAAACAAGGTTCTATATTACAAATTCTTTCTTTAAGTTCTGCCCTTATGGTTCCACAGCAGCTTCATGCCAAGACAGCGACGTCCATATCACGGAGTGACGCCTGCTACGTCCCAGAGGAAGACTGACTGACTCCGTAGGCACAGAAAGTAAAAGGAGACTTCTACTGGGAGACTAACACTTTGATATCCTTCCCAGGTACTTTGATCCCTGCAGTGAAGTGAAGCAAAGAGCCAATCATCCTTAAGCACATAAAAGTTAACAGAGCATGGCCTGGTATTTAGCTTTATGTTTATCTGTGTTATTAATGTGGGCACGAGGAGCACGGCCTGTCACTGCGGGTCAGATTGGCAGGTGCTGAGCGCCTCTGATGCTGTGATTTCACAGCCTCTTTGCTCCGGGCTTCAGGTGAGTGAAATGATGCCTGCTTTAATAGGGGACCTCAGACTGACATGTGCAGGAGGATCATACGCCTCAACAACAACAACTGTCACACAACAATCACAGCAAAAGTCTCAGACTTTTTTCTCCCTTTAAGAATAAAAAGATAGAAGATGTTGTAATTAGTGTCTTTTCTTTTTTTTTTTTAAAGACAAATGATCTGCCGATTAGTCTTCTTAAGAAATCACTACTTTTCACAGTGCCTTGAGACCAGATAGCGTCTTTGGTGGGATAAGTGATTGGCAATGGGAGAAAGCCAGATAAAGAAATGCGAGCACACTTTTACACATTCTTTGAAACCACAGGCAATCCTGATGAAGATGATAAAGGGAGTCTCTGATTAACCATCCGGTAAGCAGGATGTATGTCCCTGCCAAGGCAGACAAATGGAACTATTGTAGTGCTATGACAGTCTTTGATCAGTGCTGTGTTCACAGAGATATCTTCATCACAAGTGCTCCTTGTTGAAGCTGTCACAGGCTAGCAGGCTGAAGTATTTGCACTGTATTAGATTCCATAGGGCATCCATATACAATAATTGCATATAGAACAAATGAGCAGCCTGAGGCTGTTTGAAACATTAAAGCTCAGGATTTGTCTGTCTTTGTCTTCTATGTTTTATTAAACTGAGGGAAGGCCATACGCATAGAGAAATAATTTGCCATTTGAATTAAACTGTTATAATAACCTGTTAGATTCTTGATGTCTTTAAATTATGCAACAATGAGATTTCTCTATACCACCGACTTTACGTTGGAGATTTCAAAGCCTTACTGACAGAAATGAAGATGTTGAACTGCAGACTAATTGACCTATGCAGACGGCAGAAAACTTTTCACAGCCAGGAGCCCATCTGTATGATTCCACTGAATATGCATGGGGCTAAATACGGTCTAGCCAGAGTCATTAATAATCTTGTCATCATAGCCCAGAACTCCAGTAGTTATTCAGTTATTGTTTTTTTTTCTTCTTTTTTAATCCTCTGGATTCTAACGACTTCCCATTACTACAAATGTCACAGCCGGAGTCAGAAGACAGCAAAACCTTCTGAAATGAAAGCAGCAGTTCACTTTTCTTTGGTGGGATTAAACACTTGGAGACTTTGCGGTGGATTTAGCCACATACATACAAAATAAATCCTGGCTGCGTGCAGAGAAGACATTTATAGTGATGCCAGAATGTGTGTGTGTGTGTGTGTGTGTGTGTGTGTGTGTGTGTGTGTGTGTGTGTGTGTGAGTGTGTGAGTGTGGGGAGCTGCCTAGGACCTAAAGTGAGCAACTATCAGGAGTGAGAAAGCAGGGGGTGAGAAGACTGAAGCAAGGTAGCATTTGCAATTGGGAGGTTTTGGTTTCAGGCTCTCCAGTCATCAATCATCCCGGGCCTATTCTGTTCTTTGACAGCTCCGTACAAGGCTTGACATTTAACACTCACGACCCTGGACCAGGCTGTGCTCGAGACCACAGACTTCAGAAACACAAAAATTGAATAGAATGACACTTCCCCCCCCCTTTAGTAAGTGGTAGAACTGAGGCAAAGCAGATACAAATTAATAATTCCCATCTGCAATACACTTCACTCTGGTGAAATTACTGCTTAAGGCCCAGTGTTCCCCCTTCGCCCCTCACTCTGACATACACAAAAGCGCTAAATGAGAAAGTCAAGAGGCCTCCGGGCCTATTAGACTAAATGTGAGTATGTTTTTTTTTTAAAGTGTGAATGGACCCTGTGAACTTTGTGAAAGGCGGCTTTAAAAGTTACAGCTCACGAAATCATTTGTAGGTTGTTGTTTTTTTTTTTTGGGGGGGGGGAAGGCAGAGCAAAGATGTTTTTGTAGCTTAAAGTCTCAGTTAGCAACGCAGCATAATGGAATGTGGATTAATTGTACACATTTCAAATGACAAGGAAACATCACTCTGTCCTTAAGCCGCCTCGGATATTACACTCATTCAAATTTCCAATGGGAAATGAGCTTATGTTTTGTGACCACATTTGGTTTCCCGCCTTTTTGGGTCAGTAGGTCGCCATCAACAGAGTAATAATATTGAAAAAAAAAACAGTGCTCTGATTATAGCCCACATGAGCTGACATCCACTGGATAATGCAGGCCTATAAAACACCAGATTTATAAAATTTGAACAGGCTTTTTTTTCTCCCCCCTCCAATAAGCACATCTGTCAGTCCAGAGCTGCCACAATGTGACCTACCCCAAACTACCAAAACTGGTTCAGCAGCATTATATAACAACCAGCACACGCACCTCTCACTCTCTCTCACACACTGACACACACACATACACACACACATCTGTGAACAAGGATAACTTGATTTCATTTATTTACACAGCTTTCTCTCAGGCCACACAAGTATGAACCTAACTGTCGTGGGTTTAGTATGTGGACACCGATAACATCGCCTGGACATCAAGCATATCCATTCACTCTTATGTCAGGGAATTGATAGCTTCGTTTGGATTGTGTGAGCCACAGAAAATCTCTTCCATCTTTGTGTGCGATACGCTCTGCTAGCTGCATACTAAACATGTTGCCAGACAACTGGTCATGTCTTAACTGCGAGAGTGGCAACTATTGTTCACGCTGCTATTGAACGTGCCTTTAACGACTCCAAGGGCAACCTTTCATCTTGCACAAGGTACCAGGGATCTTAAGCTGCTCTATATGTTCTTTAAGGCGTTTAATGTTTTAACAAAAGACCTTAATCTGGACAATTACAGAACAATAAAGAAACAGTAAAGTGAAAAAAAGGGTTGTGTAAAGTTTAACTTGTTTACCAAATAATGTAAAAAAAAAAACATTTTTTTTTTTTTTTAAATATCTATCCATAGGAATATGTGAGACAATGTTCTTGCATTAAGCTTAAATGTCAAGTTAACTATGAGCTGATAGCCACAAACACGACAAACTCTTGTGAACACATACGAACACACACAGGCACAGACTGTTATCCAGACGATTGGTTGTGATGTCAGCATAGAAAACCTCTTTTCTGAGAAAGATTCATCAGATTATGACCAAAGCCAAGCCTTTCTTGCAACACTCCACTAGCTGCACCATATGGTTGGGTCCTAAAGCCATGGGTGGAGGGTTTAATGACAGAGCGGATGTGCAGCGCACATGCCGAGGGATGTTGGGTTGGGGGGGGGGGGGGATGGGCTAAAAAAAACACTCATCAAGTCTTTGGCCTGGAAAGGCTGCACAAGGTCAGCTGTGCGGCGGGGGCTGGGCGAGGGAGCCAGACACATGTCTACAACAAAAGGCAGGTGACCAAAGCTAAAGTTTGTGCACGGAAAAAACACAAGTGCACAATACAATATCTGCCTCTCTAGCTACTTTGAGAAAGCTGTTCTTGGTTTAGTATTTCCGTATTGAAATGTCTGACCTGTTTAACGATTAATAACAACATCTTCCCTCAAACACACAAGGTCAACAGCACAGGCACATCACCAAAATATAGTGACATGGAGAACCAATCCTCTTGGCAAATATGCACAGCTGCCAGTGTGGGGTGTAGGGACGAGTAAACAAAGATGGACTCATAATTAATGTTTACTAAGGCTGATGCAACTGCATGACATTTCTCGTCCTGCACGACTTGTCCACTGACCACGAATGATGTCTTTAAAGACTTTCTTAATCAGACATCTCTGTTTCTAGCGCTGCATACTAGTCCATACACACAGTCCTAATTCTCTCACCACTTGTGGAGACCCTTAGAGCCTCATTTCAGCTAAATCGATAAAGAGAAAAACATTGTAATTTGGAGTTCAATCCTAGTTGAGTTCATCTGATTTCTTGCCCTCTAAACATGATGAATATGTATATTTATAACCTCTTAGTTTTGCAGGAAGAAATCACTTTGTGGTTTTTTTGTTTTTTTTGTTTTTGTTTTTTTGGTCAGTGCATACCACTACCGATACAGCTTTAGGTAATATTAGCCCAGCAGTGGTGAGGTGGGACATGGGGCAGCCTGAGGCACGGCGAATGATTGATGGAGTTGTGGTTGGTCTATAAAGGTCTGCAAAGAGTGCTCAGAGATAATCAGAGAGAGGGTGTCTGCAGGCCTCATAACAAACCTGTGCACACACACACACACACACACACATGCACTGACTCCAGAGAGAGAGAGGGGGAGAGAGAGAGAGAGGTGAGACTGGAGTTTCCGAATTATTAAGCAGACAGAAGCACTGATGATGAAATTTTGAAGGTTGGGCATAACAAGAGGCACCTTACAAGGGTCACGACCTTTTCCTTGCTGGGCGTTTTGTTCTTTGTACCCCCCTCACAACATCACCTTCCCACCTTTGTGTTCACTGGGGGGCAGGTGAGCGGGGGAGTTGTGTTACATCCCTGTTTATCTGCTCATGACCTCTAGCCGGCAATTCTGCACTTGATAAGAGGAGGGCTCGTCTCATAATGTGCACGGCAGCTGATATCAGCCCTGTATCCTTGTGAAATTGATTACCAAGGCCCAGGGAGCGTGCAGAATATAATAAATAGAGATGACACATAAGGCACACATGGACTTGTAGGCTGATGGGTAACACTGCCTCAGCAATTACCTGCTACCCACTTAAAACAGGGGTCATGCAGGGCAGGCTGGCAGTGGAAGGAGTTATGGTTATTTCTTATTTTTTTCTGCAGGGTGAAACATATCTCTCTCTCTCTCTCTCTCTCTGTCTACCTGAGTGTGTGTCTGTGTGTGTGAGGAGTGGAAAGTGTATTTGTTTCGGAGCTACGAGGTTAGGGCCTTCTAGTTCTCCTAGTTCAACTTTAAAGCACAACAACATATACTAACGTGCTGAAGAATTATTTATTTATTTCTTTTGTTTGTTTTTGGCTCAGTTGGCAGTTTTTTTGTGCATGACAGCTTAATACTCATGAATGTGACATATCAAGCAGCTTTTTTTTTTTTTTTCAATCAGCTCATTTACCTCAATGCAACAAGTAACTGTAAGCCCGTGTGGTTTACTTTGGTTCTCTGTGCTGATGATACAGCATCCTTCATGATGTAGTCAGCAGCCATTTAAAGGTACAGTGTGTAGAATCGCATGCTAATATTTACATTCAAACATCTAACTTAAATTAAAAATGGACTAAACACATGTTTTATATATGTTTTAGTTGAGTACTTACATAACGTCCTCGTCCTAACGAGAGAGCCCTAATTTTATAGTTTTAACGGGATGTGTCTTGTAAGCGGCCGCCATGATGAGCTGCCATGACAGACAATGTTGATCATTCTCAAGGATGTTATGTCAAAGACAGCTGCATAAGCTAGCGCTAGCTGCTACTAAAAGCTGTCGTTCTGTCGCTGTATGTGCTGCTGTGATATTTCACCTATACTTGGATACATCGTCAGTTCACATACTGTCTTTCTCAACTTGGTTTCGCCCGTTCGTATAGATTCTTTTGTTAATGCTTTGATTGAGAGCCCCCTAGCGGCGGATGTTACATACTGTATGTTTAACTTCTATATTTAGTTCTTACAGAAAAACCTTTTGTAGCAAATGAGAGACAGCATCTAAAAATCAGTTTAACACTGAAATAAAGAGATCATCAGTGTTGTAATGTTGTGTAGTTTGGTGTTATAATTGTGACAGGCAGTGGAACAAGGACGCAGATGTGTAGACAGACACCGTCGCTTCTGTAGATCCAGTCATCAACATCGTCAGCGGAGCAACACCATCATTATGTAACAGGACAGCACACTCCTAATCATCATTGGAAGAACACAATGACTTTCAATATCTCCGTATCATCTCATAACATTTACAGTTGAGACATTTTTCTTAATCATCTTTAATCTGCGTGCCCTTTATTGTGCCACCAAAGCGTCTACAAACTGTTCCAACATCCACAGTAATAACTGTGGTCGGCCTCAGATTTAAAGATGTCAGAGATGGGGTTTTTTTTCTTGTCATCAAGAATGCATAATCATCTGTTTTCTCACACCTGCACAAAAGGAAATAAGGACTAAATTGTCCCCTTTTCTGAACAGCAAAACAATGTTTTGCATCATTTTTGGTCGGCAGTAAGTCTAACAACACGTCGTCTTGAACGTTTGTAATTTTATACCTATATATTCGACAGTGGTTTATCTCTAAAGAGCATCATAAATGATTCTAATGATCATGCAAAAACACAATAAAAAAAACACTAACACGTTCCATCATAGGTCTGTGGCAAAAGAAAACACTGACTGTCTCTGGTGTAAATCTATTTCCTGATTGTTAATTACATCATAAAAATCAAATCAACACAAGCTTCCTACCATTTGAAATAACACTCAGACCCTTTACAGAGTATAATTATTCCAAAATGACTATCACAAAACAAAATCAGGGGTATGAAAAAACCGGCCAGTCCATCATCATCCCACAAACTGTGGGAAAGGAAAAAAAAAAAATGCAAATTTCTAGATTGTTAAAATTCTAATATTTTGGCTGATTTGCTCGCAAAAGTAAACACTTTTTATTCCGTTATTGTTGCTTTAATCCAAATGAATAGAGTAACAAAGCAACACAGTGATAAATAACACATTACTTGCCAGTGCTACAAACAACACATTGTGCTGCTGTTAGGTTTTTAAAGGAGCCACATCTCCGACGTTTCACATGATTGTGTAATGCACATTTAATTGGCCAAAAACAAAACATTTTCTATTGTTGTTTTTTAAAGTTTCCACCAGAGATATCTGAGCCAGTGTGCTGCATAATGCATGGTTCGTTTCCAAAAACAGGCACTCCAGTTGCTTAATGTTAGCATAAAGCAGGCCATGTAGATGTGGTGCCGGGCGGTTTCAATGAAGAAATCTGAATGGCTGTAAGCTGCCAGGCAAACCTTTATATCTATTTGTTCCACTTGTCTGGCTCTCAATGAGTTTAATCAGCTGAGAAGAAGCCGTGAGGGGGGTGTTGCCTTACCCGCCCATACATTAGAGAGCCCCCCTCATGCACCACACACTCACCCTCAAACACACACAAGCCCACAGCCTCATTCTCTGTGCATCGATGTGAGAGTTGAGGGTCTCCCTCTCCCCTGTTGCCTTACGGATTATCAAGTACACTTCAATTACTGCCGATCGATACACTTCTGGCTGCAAAAGGGAGTGTGAGGGAAATTAGACAGACTTTGGGTATGGCCGTGACTACAAAGCAATGGATTAACACTGATATGCATCTCTTCATTTACATCAGGAATGGGCCCATTCTCCATCAGCATACCACACTCTCCTCTACGCGGACGTACATTCACATAGGCTTTGAGGGGACTTTCTGAAAGATTGCTTCTTTAAGTACCGGGCAAGGTGAGGGCAAGCCTGTCATATACTGTAGGGGGATTAAAACCTACTGTAGTCATCACAGGGACAGAGCCAATGTAACCAGGCTTTCTCCCTGAATACAAGAAAGGAGGTCCTGTGTTAATGTCATCATGATAATAATATGTCTTTGTGGGGTTGTCCTGTGTGTGTTGTGCTCCAAATTGGCCCTGACTCATTAAATGATTAAATACACACTAATCCCAGAGTGCTCCAACACCAAGATTTATAATCCAGCCGGGTTCAAATATTTTGCTGCGAAAGAGAGAAAAAAGGAGCATTTCCACTCTTAGAAAATGCGTGTCAGCAGATAACACAATGGCTGGCAGTGGTAGGAAATAATGCCGGAGTGCTCGTCCTCCTAAAGCGAGAGGAAAGGGAAATGAGAGCAGTACTGTGGAAGAGGATAAAAAAGAAGTAAAAGTGTAGGAAGAGATAAGCAGTGGCTGTATCCCCCTGAGGGAGGCTGTGAAGGTCTCCCAAGCACGGCCCCTGCCTCTGAATCCCCTCCAGGTCATCTGCCCTCGCTCTCCCACCCTTCCTCTCTACAGAGGCAGTAAAAACACTCAAACACCTGGGTTCCCCCTTCGCTCCGCTCCAGTACAACATTGTCTCCGACTGCATTATTCATCTGCAGACAACACAGAACGAAAAAACGCACAGAGGAAGCTAAAGAGTGCTCTGTGATTAAACGTAAAAGATCGTATCATTGTGAAGGTTGAGATATGATTTAGCGTCATTACAACATCTGTAAAGAGACTATTATTGACTGACCTTCAAACATTCCTTACTTCACTGATGGCTTTTTGTTTGAAGGATTGAAAAAAAAAAAAAAAAAATCTGGATTTTTGGAAACCACTCGCATGTTTTCATCAAATCCAAATTAATTACCGTAACAAATATTTCCATGCACTAACTGAAGCTTGTGAATCAAACACTTTGTTTTGGTCACAGTCATTTAGATTTGTCTGCGTTTACGTGGCCCACTGAACCACATCCACTCCTCTCATCTCAGGGTCAGAGTCACATTACACATTACTACCGAGTGGGAGTTCAGTTTTGCGTCTAAAATGGCCTCCCTCTCCAAATAAAGATCCCTCTCTATTGAAAAGTCCTCACTCCACCGTGAATTTGGTCCACCCCCTCCTCCTCTTCCTCCTGCCTCCTTTGCCTTCCTTCCCTCCCACTGCAATCTGTCCTGCCAGCTCCCACGGTTAGTCTTTGGAAGTGATCCGTCCCCGAGCGTTGAGCAGAGCCACTTCATGTTCACATCGGCCCCAGAGGCATTCCTGCCTGCCCACTACTCCTGCTTTCTTTTGTCAGCCAAATGGATACCAATTAAATCAACTGTTCTCCAATTAGAATTTGGAAGAATCTATCTTGTTCAGTGTTCTAAATCCCACTGCTTGACTTCTTTCTCTCATGTAGCTCCTTTCCTGGAATCAGTTACAGAGAAAATGAGACTAGTTATTTCCTGCAATAGGATACTCCTGGGTTTCTTTGTTTTGTTTTTTTTCTTTCTGTTTGTTCAATATGTTAAAAGTGCATTTAGGCACATGTTTATAGGACTGCACACAAGGGACGTTATTATGGTGCAAGTAAGGTGGAGGGCAATGGTCAATTGTGGAAGAGAACACAAAAAAAAGAACCCGAACCGAAGCAATCATTAACAGCAGCCACTTACATTTTAAACAGGAGCTTCTGTATTTTAACTGCTGTTTCTCTTTTCCTCAGCACTCAGCAAAAGTCATGCACGAAGGAAGAACTTGAAAGCTTTCATACCTACAAACATGTACTCATACACTGCCCTCACCCAGGGGCCACTATTTGATTAATAGAAGGAGGGGCATCTTAATCCGCACGGACAGCGAATGGCTTGGACCTGAGCCACGTCATTATTGCCTAATAGTCCTGTTCAGAAAGTATGTCCCATTGTGTTTCATATGAGCAGGCAACACCCCCTCCTGCCACTCGAAATCACATCCAGCTAAACAAACCAGCAGGCCCGCTTCCTGTGGAGCAGCGATTCAAATCCCAGGCACTAGTTTAGACCTCTGCAGCCTGCAGAACAACGTGGACACACACGCCACGTGCACACGCACTTCTCACCTCTTTGCTTAGTCCTCTGATCTTCAAATGAAAAGGTCTGAGAATAACATACTGTTACGTGAGGATACACATATATTTCTTTAAATCCTAAACTGGTATGCATTCAGATCTTTCGTTTACATTAGCCAGTGGTTGGCTTTAGAGTACTGTAATCAGCCCCCTGCAGCGATTCAGTAATGGAAATACCAATCAAGTCCTCTTAAATGTAAAGACAATAAAGTGAGTTTCTTAATGAGTTAAGTGTGTTCTCCCTGCTTTGCTGGTAATTTATTGAAACATCAATAGTCCTGTTGGAACAACAAAAAGCTCAATCAACAAGTGGCAGCGTAAACACTTATAATCTTGTTTGTTTTAGCATAACTTCCTTTAAAAAAAAAAAATTAGAGCATGGACACTTCATTTCACGTTTAATTATGTTGCCTCCTGTAATTTAGCTGTTTCACTTCTATTTCTGTTTTTTTTTTTTTTTTGATTATTTCAAAAAATATTTTAAATCACAAATGGTTCTATGTGAATGACTGTCACACGACTAAAACAACTTATTCAGCTCTTCCCTCGGTGAGAATGGCTGATATGTAAATAGTGTTGCTCGGACACTTCTAGTTTTGGATGTTTGACGGCCCCCTACTTTTACTTTGTTATGCTTAAATTCTTAAAGAATGGAGGCTTATTGTGTGGGAACAAAGGAAGCCCTTTTTTTGTCCATCACTGAACAAAGATGGTAACTGACATTGTGCAACACAGTGGACTGACTATTTCAAAATCGTCAGAGGACTGGAGATCTAACTCCAGAGTTAAAATACATTTAGAAGTCTTTTCTACAGTTTTATACTGAAAGGGTTTATTTGAGTTTATCTTAGGGAATATCTTTAGTGTTGTTATCAGAACAGTCAACTATTCATCATCATCTGGTAACCTATTTTATTCCTAAATTAAAATGGAATGGTTAAAATATCCATGTATTTACACTTTGTTATATAAAGCATAAAATAAATCTTGGCTGGAAAGGATGTGAAAGCCCTTGTTGGCTTTCACATTATTGTGTTGTTCAGAACTAACACCAGCACTCACATGCGGGATATTAAAATTGAAAACTGACATTTTCTTGACCTAATCATTTGTAACAGCCACACCTGAAAGTAAAACCTGACCTGACCTGATCTCTCAGATTTTTAGTGACATTCTTGGATTGTAATGAAGCTCAGACTCTGCAGTGTAACTTCAGCTTCTTTTTTCCCCTTTACTTCTGAAAAATCAAAATAACTTCACCTCATGTATGATGTCCTAATTAGTTTTTTGTCCTGATTGTTTATTGTGTGTGTTGTGTACAACAAAAAGGTTAAAACACATAGAGTTGTTTTTTTTATTATGGAATTGAACAACAGTACAGCTGTAGTTTATAGCAACGATTGTGTTTGAACTGGCTGTAGACTGCTATCTTACAATTGTTGGACAATGTTTAATGTATGGTAATATTTTACTTTTTGATGCAGGGCCATTTCTGGTGACACAATTTATTTGTCATGAGTCACTTTTTATCTCTTCGAATCTCCTCCAGACATGAACTAAAGTCCAAACTAAAACAAGAGAGGAGTGGGGCAGACTTGGCGGACGCAGTGGACCACGACGGACTAAAATATACTGTAGAATAAAGATCCTAATCTCTAATATGTGCTATTTGATATGAATCTGTTCTCTCTATCAATATTATTGTAGTGTTAAATACAGCATTACAAACAATGCACTGAATGTATTGTTGATACATCTCTATGTTCCCTGTTATACACATGAAAGCTGCTGGTGGGCTTAGAAATAAACGGGCTCCTCTTTTCATACTTTCCTACCCTCAACCTCTGAGCTGAACTCTCAAATGCCTGCAGTCGGGAAACCATCTGAGTGAGCTCTTAATGAACGCAAAATACAGCTCTTGTTATTCCAGCTGTTGATACAGGCAGGTTACTGAGTGTATAAACACAGAGAGGACGTAATTTTCACTCTTTTAAGAAGCTTGATTTATATCATAGAGAGCAGAATTAATATACATAATTTGTATCACATGGAGAACATTTGAAAACATTAGTGCTGGAGTTACATTGGAATAGTTGGCTAAGCAGGCTCTACCACCCACTGTTAAAGGCTGCGCTCACTCTAAGGTAAATAAAGGAACAATCACTGATTTTTTTTTTCCACAGCCTAATTCCAGCAGAAGGGGGAAAAAAAAGAAAAACAATTAAAAAGTCCCTTCCCTTTTCCTTCTAAACTATTCCCACGCATTTTTTGGCAGCGCTCCTGTGATGATCTCCAGAGGCTTTGCTTCTCGAGGAACTTGTCAGGAAAAGATCTACATTTCCCAGGGATGAGTGCGGGTGAAAGTGAGAAGGAAACGGCAAGAGGGAGCAGAAGTTTGAGCACAAGCCAGAGGAGGGAGAATTAAAAGTGAAAAGAAGAGTTCATGTATTGACAGGGGGGGGAGAGACAGGGGGTTAAGCATTTGAGAACGGGGCTCAGGGTGCAGGGGGATTTGGGATATCGATAGAGAAAAGGAAAGGAAAGGTTAAACTGAAAAGAAAAAAAATGGCACCTATCTGTCAGAGATGTTGAGCTGACTTTTGTGTGTTCGAAGACGCGGTGGCATTGAAGAAGCCAGGGAGAAATATAGATCCTTTAATATGACTTTTGTTCTTCAAACTGTGACCCGCCGAACACAAGTGCATTGCTAATCAGTTTAACCCTGCTATACCAATTCAGCTCTGGAGTCCCACATGATGAGCAGCTGACACAAGTGCCAGGCCCACTCCAGAGGCAGCGTGGCCCAGAGCCCAGGCCAGGGCAAAAGCCCCGACCCCAGAGCCACACTGACCTGGCAGGGGGACACCTCTCATGGCATTTTGACATCAGGTTCAGAGACAATAGAAATCTTTCCAACAGCATCTCATAGACTCCTCAACCTGCTGCTATTATGACATTATCCTTATTCAAATGAGGGCTCATTGCTTTTGTTTTTTGATTTGTCCTCTATGACATTTTGTTGATGGACTGGGTCAGAGCTACGAGCAGTGGGTCACAAGCTGACAAACATGTCAAAACTGGTTTCCTTGGCTTTTCAAACACACGCACACAAACACTCCTGTTTGCTTTATCTGTTGAAATGAGGCCGCAAAGTGACAGATGAGCGATCCAACCCAAACACACATTTTCCATGGCTTCATTTCTGTACACTTGAACGTTTCTATAAATATAAAGAACTAAGATTGCATCATACATACCATACACGCCGAGTTCAGATTGAAACATTAGATTACTGTGGAGCTGTAAATGAACTGTATGGTTATATAAAACTACATCAAGAAACTAATCTCAGCACAGTTTATAGGACTATTTTTACCCTCCCCCCATGACTTTTAATATAACCCAAGGATTAATATCTTGTTTTTCCTTCAGTCAGTCAGTGCGGGACATGGTCGTCTCAGGAGATCGCAAAACTTCACAAGCCCAACAGGAAGTCACTAAAGTCACGCCCGTAAGGTCAACAAGCATTTGTGCATCAGAGAGGGCCCCTCTCTCAGCTGTGGACAAATCTATACAGACATGATTACACATCTTACTCCCCGAGCTCTTCACTCTCATGTCATTTTTAGATTACAGAAAGAAAAAAGTTTTAGTGCTAATGTGAAAACATTAAGAGGGATAAGCTAAAAAAAAGAAATAATAATGTTGATGTTTGTTTTGACCATTTGGTGCCAAAAATATGAGAAAACATATCTCATCAAACTGCTTTGCCTCGAGGTTTAACTTGGATTCAAACATGGGTGCCTCAGGGTGCAGCTGATTTCACACCGCTGTATCAGTGGATTGTCTTTATCCTTGATGTGTGCAAATGACTTACATGCACAGCCTGACTCGTCCATCTGTTTCTTTAAAAACATGTCCCAGACCTCACTGACACATCAAGGAAAAAATACCTCACTGTGCCACTTTTTCTTTTATTAAATCGCTCATTTTAAAGCAAGCAGCTCAGAACAAGTACAACTATACTTTATACTATAGTATACTTGTAGTTTTTGGATATCACAGAATGGTTGAACTAACTCAAACTAAATAAACCACAATACAAAACTATTCAGATATTTATTTATTTTTATTCGCATCATTATTTAGCTTTTGTCAATTAAATGGCTCCAGGCATTACAGACAGCTGAAGTTTGCAGACAGCATCTGCATGGAATACCAATGCAACGCAATGGAAACCAAAGTGGATGTTTAGATTCTTAATAAATTCTAAATAAAGTTTTTGACCAGAGGAAACGTTTGAGATTGTTGCAACGTTATAACCCTGATAACTAAAATCAACAGACAAATCAGTTTTGAGGTAAACATTCTATATGTATACGTGTTCATCAAAGCAAAGCTGAAAGGTGAAAATAATTTATTCTTTTACAGAGTTGGTTCACATAGTCCTGATTCGTGCGCTTTTCTGGGACAATCAGTCAGTATTAATAATATCCTAATTGTGGCCATGTTTGTCATGTACAGTTTTGTTTTTATTCTGAGGTCACACATGCATGTAGCTTCCTGCTGCCTAACGACGACATCATAACAAAACATCCTTAGCACAGCAGAATGTGAGTTTGAGCAGATTTTCAATTCTGCTGAATGAATTCATCCTCGTCCAAGGATCTACTTCCATCTGAACGACAGAAGAGACTGTTATAATCACGACATTGTCAGGACCGTTTCCTGCTTTATATGCTATAAAGACGCCTCACAATATAGAACTCACATTCACTGAATTGTAATGATGTCAGAGCACAGGGTGTTGTGCGGACTCTCTTTTTCAAGACTGTGAATGAACATTGAAGCAGTACCTTTTAGATTCCGTTTCATTCACCGAGTTCTTTGTCCCAGAGGTAAAATACGAATGGAAACTTATTTTTGATAAGGCATCTTCAGATTTCCTCCCGCAGTCTTTGATTGTACTTGCACAGTGACAATAAAGATATCTTATCTTATCTGACACACAGCCTTGAAATCTATTCAGACATTTTTTTAATTTAATCTGTTTAATTACACTTAATATTTGACAGATTTTGAGACTTAACCTTCAACTTTTCCTGGAAGAAATTAAATGTAAGATTAACATGGAAGTTGAAGTAGTTTAATTGCTTAAGTAAATATGTGGTTGCAATTTTCATCGGAATCTGAAATACACAAGCATGTAGGAGGAAGTAGTGTCCTATGTATTAGTTTACATGGTATAGGTCTCTACTTGGTCACAGGCTACTTTAGTGTAGTGCATGTCAGTTTGTCTTTATTAAGCAACAAGCAAGTTTAATCAATACTGGGAAAACTGTATGCTTTCTTCCCTCTAATGTGCCATTAAGAGCCATTCAGAGTGACTGAACAGTTGTCACAGAAAGTGGAGAAACACTGAGGAATCAATGATAGTTAAGAACTGTAATTTATCACCTTGCCACAACTGAGGCTTTGCAAAATGAGCCCTCCTGCTTGTAGGAGAGAGTGTGTTGGGGGATGCGCAGGTGATATGGTGGCTGTGGCACATTAGGGTCAGAGCCCAATTACTCTTCATCTACTGCTCCTCATCACCACTGGCAGAAGCACAGTTCAATTGCTGCATTATCTAAGCATATCAATAGTGCGGAATTAAAAGTCATTGATTTCTGGAGTCTTTTTTTTTTTGTCTTCTCTTTTGGTTTAAAGTAGGTAGAAAGAGCTGTTAAACTAAGCTGATCGCTTTAAATGAGGTGATATAGGAGATGTTGGGATGAGCACGTTCTGTTGTCCTTTTTTGATGTGCTCTTCAAAATGAGTTCAGATTTATGTAAGTCACAAGCACGGCACAAAAAATGAAGGAAAACAAAGAGTTAAGGGCTTCATTATTAAGATAATCCAGGAAAGCAAGATGGTTTTTTGTCTGGTTCTTTTTCTTTGTCCTGGCTCTGAGGAAGTAAGTAAGAGTTCAGTGGAAGCTGAAGTGTCTGGCCAAGGCTCACCTTTCTGAGAAAATGACCCGATAGACATAAATAAAGAAGGAAGCAATCACACATCAATCATATTGCGCATGAACAGTCACAATGACCATATCAGGAAAGGGTTGAAAGGGCCAAAAAAAGAGGAGAGAAAAATTTCAATTTCAAGAGCATTATTATTTTCATTAATCATAGCCATGCCATCAACCTATCCTTATGCCTTAGCGAGAGATCTATTATACGCTCCATTTAGCCTCAGCCGTATTACCTCATATGTTTTCCTGGCTGACCAAATAAGACTTAAGAGATAAAACAATTTACTGTTCATTATGAGCCATGTCACTGGAATCAATCTATTAACCTGTGTTAACTGGGATGGCTGGCAAGATCTCATGACTGTATTGGAAGAAAGAAATGGATATTTATGTTTTGTATGTCCATGCTCGTAAAATGACTGGGCATTTAATTTGCTCTCTCCCACTCACTGGACGGCTTTATTTTTCCGCTGGCCGAGGCGCCCTCCTCGCCTTTAAGCAGCCCCTGACCTGTGAAAGATTCTAACAAATTAGCTTCTATTGTGAAGCCAAAGGTGCCATCAATGAGGAGACGCTCCGCTGCCCCTAAAGTATGATGGTAGAGGCAAGCAACAGAGCAGAGAACCCTGACATGATTGAATTAACCCTTTGTAGGAAATGTGCTGATAAGGATTGTGGTACAGGTGGGTTAAAAGGCTGGACTGAGTGACTAATATGACAAGAAACAGGTGTCACTCCTGAATCTTACCACCCAAACGCAATGACTGTAGACTGACATCCTCATAGATTTGAATGGAAAATAAGTTTTTAACTGTAAATTAAAAGGCAAAATAAAATAAAATGGGACAAGAAATGTGTAGAGAAATGCCAGTGGTTCTGTTACACTGCCAATGTCCCCATGGCAACAGCCAGCAAACTTTGGATTTATAGTGCTGAATACCACCATTTACAAATGGTGCTGACGAAATGTAAATCAGTTTACAGGTAGTTGGACAAACTTCTAAGCTAGTTATATGATGAGGCTAGATAGAGTAGTAGTAATCAGTTTGATTGATTCAGATTTTACACATTTTAATAAAACCTTAAAAAGGGTGGGTGCTCACAAACAAATGACTGGATGGATTTATTTCAAATTGTGTGGGTCTATAGACACTCAGGTTACCCAAATAAATGTTCAAAAACACTGTAAAAGTACATTTTTTTATAATATGTCCCCTTTAATTCAGCCACACTTCTTATGAAATGATGATGATTTCTTTCGTTCTAGTTAATTACAGTCCAATAAATGAAAGTTCTTTGGATAAAGTGATGAAGCACAGAATTATGCCATCAGTTATTGCAAGCCAAGCCAGGAAACTTGAAAATCAGAAGTCAAGTGAAAAGGGCATTTTATTCTTTCACAGTTAGCAAAAACTCTCCCTCACACAGCTGAAAACTTAAACATTTTAACTCACAACTTTCTTAAGCTCATATCAAACTCTCCTTATGAATGTCAACCGATTATACAAATACAACAGTTCTTGTTTGAAATGGACTGGCAGAAGATCCGTTTCTAATAAGAGCAGGAAGCAGCCAACATTTTGGTTTTAAAAGTGCTAGGCTGAAAGCTTGGCAGTTGGGTCAGGCTCCATATACGGAGGCCAGTTCTCCATGCAGGTGACCCGGGTTCAAGTCCGACCTGTGGCCCACTTTCCACGTCATTCCCCACTCGCTGTCCATATTTCCTACTCTATCCACTGTCATATCTAAATACAGAATAAAAAGCCTGAAATTAAACCTTTAAAAACACGTTGCTTCTCATACACTGGATTTTAAGGGAAGTAAAATGATCAACATTCACAACATGGATTTGTTTGATAGTCAAAAAAGACATTACATTGGACTAGAACTGGCTCATTCTTATTCTCCTAAAATATGTGCTAGATGTGGTTAGGATTCCTCATGTTTTTATTTCATTGCATTGTGTAAAGGACTTTTGATCAACCATGTTGACATTATCATATTTTTAATCAGACTTCCACACCTGTGACACTTTCCGCCATGAAATGAGAGGATGTCACCTATGAATATATGTTTGGATAGGAAATGAAGTTCAGAGTTCACCGGCATGATCTGCACGCCAACAGGCAGTGAAATGTGCTTATTTGTTCTTAACTCTGGACTGATTACATTAAGACTGAGAAAGGTCAGCATGACATGAAAAAAAAAGAGCTTCTGACTCTGTGGTAGGATCAAACCACACAAATCTGATGAGTCTCCGAATGATGGGTTGTTGAGGAAAATGGGTTTACTGGATTACACAAGGCCTTCACTTACTCACCATAGACTGCTTTCAATAATATGTAAATATGGTTCATCCACAAGTTAAAGAAAATGTTTTTTTTTTTTTAATAAAATGTAAGCTAATAATAAGGGGAAAAATCTCAGAATGTGCCAGGTTATAAATTAGATACACGTGTTCATAAATATGGTAACTCGACCTGTCTGTCTGATTATGATGCTATCAAGATAGGTAAACACTATTTACACTCGAAATGTTAGCTGACTCTGGGCATGAATGTCGGATGGTTTACCCAAGGAGATGTATGTACCTTATGGCTTTAACAGCAGCCATACAAAGGGAAAGAAATAAATAAAGGGAAGAAAAGATCCCATACCAGAGTATTGCCTTTAGGGCACGAGGAGTGTGGAGAGGACAATGGGGTCAAAGCAACTTGATTTGTATCTTCTGTCCTGTGGGACAGGAGAATACACCAGTCAAATCCAAGTTACCTGGCCTTTAGCTACCTCTTTGCTCCTAAACAATAAGCCAGGATAGCACTCGATGTCTACCCCAGAGGTGGAAAAAAAAGAAAGGGAATAAAATGGTGTGACTACAAGACAGAGCAGAAGAGAAAGTGAGAAGGGCAAAGTAAGGGTCATAAGTGGCATGGTTACTTGTAATTGCAAAGGCACAAGGTACATTTCTACATCAGAATGTAATGTGATTATCTTTTCTAGAAACACAAACATTCCTTTTACACATATTGGGCAAAGTGTAATAATAGTTCTTACTTGTTCTTAAAAAAGTGTACCCTAAATCCTAACATTTGGGACGCCATGCAGGTTTGTTAACACAGTCAGTAGAGCTAGGGTGATTCTTCGGATTTAGGAAATGGTTTCAAATATATCAATGAGTGAGAATTGGTCCGATGTTTCACAACAGTTTTTCACAAGTCATGTCATTTATTTTGATGCATTTAAGTTGAAGTGAAGAAAAACACTAAGAAAACACTCCTGTTTTGTTTTCTTAAGGATTTTTAGGCGACACAAAATGATAAGGCACATTGTATATTCTTTCTCTTTGTAATCCATGATGAACAGACAAATACAAAATAAACAGATGAAGACTAAAATACCAATTTGTCCTAGAACACAGAAAGCAAATCTAGGCCAGGCATGGGGAGAAATGATTTGGCACATAAGCTCCTTGTAGGATATGCTCCAAAATATGCAGCCTAATATCTTATCAGCCCTGTGACGTCATCATCATCATCATCATCAGGTGGAGTGATCAGAGACTGTACAATACTGACCTTCAACCGCTTGTGAATCCTACATCTTGACACAGCAACAAACAGTAGTTTAGGAGTTATTGAGACAGCCAGGTCATTAAAGAGGCAGAGTCATCAGGGTCGAGAGGGATCACATTGGCTTTTAATCAAATGACAAACAGAAATCTTTATAGAGAGGTTACCCTGAAAACAACTGTTTTGATCCTAAAAAAATGTGATGTCCCTATTATGTGCAGATGTTTCTGATTAATACGATTATGTTTGTGACATAAGTCTTTCTTCATTATCTCAACAATGACCAGTAAAAAAAAAAGACATAAATGATCCTACGAGTGAGGAGATGATCATTACAGATTCTACAATGTACAACAGTATATTCTTTTTGTCCCTGTATAAGTAAAAAAAAAAAAGGTCAGAGGTTGTTGGCTGTGTTTTTTTCTTCTTTCTTTTTTGTACTTTCATGATCGAACGAAAACTTAATTAACTGCTGAACAATGTGCAGTTTGAAGGGGACTTTTTTAGTTTTATGGATATTTCTGCAGACAGACGGCTAGGATATAGCAAGTTCATCAGCACTGCATGACTGCATTTTATATTGGATCAGTAGCGGAGAGTTGTGCAAACCCCGATCTCAAAGGTGATTGGATTTTTTTCGATGTATTGGTGAGGTGATCGCATTCCTTATGAGCGTCACCTTCTGCAAAATACACCTGATCGATTTGATTATTTGATACACCTAAAAAAATACTAATGTGACGAGGTGTGTTACAAGAAGCAGTTAAGTAATAATGATTAGGACTGAGTGACCAAAGAGCCTTTGGAACACACAACTGCTCACAGAGATGAATGAGTTGTTCAGTGCTTTGAAAATTACTTGATCAAGGAAAAAAAAAAAGAAGAGAATATCAGCGCTCATCAGAATTTTTGGTCTGTTCTGGATTTTTTATTTTTTTATTTATTAGACTTAAAAATGCTGAAAATTGATAAATGTTGGATATTGTTTTTTGTTTAGGCTTGTTTTGGAAAACATATTTTCTGATTAAATTAAAGTCCCATCATAAGATTCTCCACTTGCTGCCCCCTCTCATCATGGGCCATGTTTGGCACATCTTTTTGGAAATGTGTATCCACCTGGCATACTTGGACCATGATCCCTGTTACCACTCCTTATAGGGATCAGCGTTTTTGGTCCCTAAATGGCCAACGTGAAATAAAATGCACGTTAAAATGCAGTGGTACACTATTCAATGGAATAAAACTTGTTTATCACACTGAGTGTCTTGTTACATTCCACTCCGGCACCTTGCTTTTAAACAAATATTCGATGGACACAGGTGTAACAGTAAATTGGTAACACGGCTGGTCAGTTTAGCTGAACCCCAGAGGTAATTAAATGTTGAGGTTGTCTTCACACCTCTCTAACTCATACAGAGGAAATGGCTCTGGAAGCCTATTATCAAGCTGTAATATGACACGTCTCACATAAATAACTGCAGCTCATGTTTTGTTTTCTGCTTTCATCTACCGTAAGGGTTCATCAGCTGTGTATTGACATGTTTTGGCTTCCAATTAAAGTAAAATTGAAGGCATGGAGGAAAAAATCAATAGAAAAATATTACCTAGTTTAGATGAGGTTGCGAGGTGACTGCAGTAAGATCATAGAGCAACAAATCACACTGTTCACGTCCGCTGAAGGATGGAGAATGTGTGAAGAAAGAGAAAAGCAAGAGATGGTGTGTCAGGTGTTCTTGGGTTTCTATTAATGAAGATGTTATAAAGCAATACCTTTTAAGGTGTTAAAAGATATCCTGCTAGAATCTGCAGTATTCAAACAGCTTCTGTTCATGTTTTTGAAAAAAAAAAAAAAAACAGCAAACTATCTCACATCCCTGCCATAAAAGAATAAAGCCCCCTTTTTTTCTTCACTGCTAAAATGGTTTCCTCTTCAAATGAAGTCTCTTTATAAATTAAATTATTCTTAAATAAGTTGTTTCCAGCCTTTTATGGTTTTCAGTAGCTATTAGTTTTACAAGTGCAAAACATCCTGACAAGATACTTCCATGACTATCTGCTGAAATGCGAGCACGGTTTCTTTCCTTCACTATTTGCTCTTCAATCGCTATTCTTCCTTTTTTTTTTCTTCCCTCCAACTGGTCATTCTGTGGCTGACTTTCCATTTTTACTCGGGTTTATTCAAAAGTAAATTACTAGGGCAGTAACCAATGCTGGACTCACCTATTTGTGTGTTTAATTGGCCATGTTGTCGCTGGAGTTAATTGGTTCTCTGAGTCCAGGTAGTTACTAAATGTTTGGCAGCATTAGAACCTCAGCACTTTTCCATTAATGGTGCGTGAAATGAAATGTTTGATACTGCAAATAAAATCAGTGATATTCAAGGATGTTATGGTTGGTAATGTGTTGAAACTGCCATTTAATGGGTCCTGGAAGATTGGGGTAGTGTCAGCCGGAACCGCCTGGGCCCTCTCCTGACATTGCTAGTTGCCTCTCCATTCCCTTAACGACTGTCTACACTGATTACACAGACCCCCCGAAAGCTTAAAGCTGGGGAAACAGTCTCTATTAGGAGTCCAATTAGAGTCATTAGCATATTCTACTTCATTTTGATGCAATGATTATGCTGCACAAAATATATATAAAACCTTATATGGAGGAAAATTACAGTCAATAAGAACATCCAAGAAGGAGAAAAAAACAGGTTGGCAGAGGAGAGGAGAGAAGCTGTGCAACATTAACAAAATGATGTTATCTTACTAACTGTAACGTCGGTAAATGTTTGAAGATGAGAAAGCAGATTTATGAATGATTGACAGGCGTAAATGTTATGGTGACATGCATGAAATCACAATTGTAAGGCTCTAGTATGGATAATACTGTCGTATGAATATTACATCAGTAACTGTACAGGCCTTATTAAATCTGCAGATGAAGAATGAACATTAAAAAATGGGTAAATAAGATAACAGAGAATAAACCTGAACCCCTAAAGAGGTTTGTGTGTGTGTGTGTGTGTGTGTGTGTGTGTGTGTGTGTGTGTGTGTGTGTCTGTCTGTCTGTGTGTTTGTTGCCTGTTAAGAAATACGTGTGTCTGTACATGAATAAAGAGAAATGTATGACATAATGTAGCGCATAACTTGACTGTGCACAAGTTGGTTTTCACAAGACAGTTTCCATCTTTGTAGGAGACTTTAATAAACAATGTAATCAAAAGTATATGTCCATAATTAAATACAGCTCAATACGTTTAAAAAAGATACTGTTTGGTAAATACTTGACGTCCATTATTGGCCAAAGAGCGAAGATGTTTCTTGTAACCCTTTGGCTCAAACTGTCAAGTATAAAAGGTATGTTCTGACCAAAGCCAGGACGAAGTCTGACCAGAGGATGATTTACTTATTTTCAGACCATAAGAAAATACTTTTCATTTTTTGGTTTGCTACATTTTCTGCAGAAAACCAACGAGACGATCTGTGTTAGATGAAGAGTGCCTGTTTATTCATTGCTGGAGAGTCTCAGTATTAATGTTAATAGTAAGTCACACAGAGGCGGGCGGCACTGCGGCTTACTTCAGCAGTATAACTTGGTATAAGGATCGAAACCCAGCTTTCATCACCCAAACATCCATACTGTTTGAGCTCATAGATAACTGCTGTCGAGTATCTTGGGTACCATAACATAACATTATATATCTCAAGGTTGGCTTAAGTCATTCAAATCACTTTAAAACCGGTTAAAGTTGCTAGATTTTACTAAAGCAAATGATAATTTTAAAATCAGTGTTCATGAAATCAAACCAAAATGGAAATACTGTTTTCAACTTTTTTTGAGCTTATTCAAAGAAACAAACATCAGCTCTGGCTGGTGCTGCTGTAGAAAAGGCCTCCTCCACCAATCAAAGCAGCTGTGGTGAGAGCACTGGAACTTTGCAGATGTTCCCCATAAGTAAAAAATAATAATCTCATGAAGACAACTGTGGAGAAGTTGACAGGACAAAAGCTAGCTCGCTTTTTAAACGAGGTGTCATAAGCTCAAGGTCAGATCAATAAAAGAACCATCAGGCAAAGGTAAATAAATTTTAGGCGGCAGTAGCTCAGTCTGTAGGGACTTGGGTTGGGAACCGGAGGGTCGCCGGTTCGAGTCCCGGCACGGACCAAGTCCGGAAATTGGTCTGGTAGCTGGAGAGGTGCCAGTCCACTTCCTGAGCACTGCCGAGGTGCCCTTGAGCAAGGCACCAAACCCCAACAACTGCTCTGGGGCGCTCTCTGTGGGCAGCCCCCTCACTCTGAGACCTCTCCATTAAAAAATGCAGAGTGAAAACTGAATTTCCCCTTGCGGGATTAATAAAGTATATGAAAAAAAAAGAGAAAGAAGAAAACGTCATCGTGAGAATATTCCAGACGTGTGAAAAGTACGTCTTAAAAAGCAAACAAATGTGCTTTGTCAGGTCTGTCCGCAGCAGGAAAACAACACATTGACAATGCATGCTGTCAAATCTAGCTTGTGTTGGACATTTCTGAATTATACATTTGATTTGTAGAAAAAGAGATCAGGGGCAACCTGTTCTCAACTAAATAAAAGATAATGCAAAGCAACTCATCAATGTGGCTGAAATTCAACTAATGTCATCAATCAAAACCATATAAATTCATCCTCACAGAGTTTGAACACTTATATTTTAATATCACTTGCCTATTAATAACAAGCACAACAGTCGCTTAGTAATGTACAGATTTGAGTCACTCTGATTCTCATGTCGACTCTGACAATGATAAATGGTGAAAACAAAGCAGGGCTGTTTGTGAGCGAGAAGGATGACAGACAGCTTTTAATGAGCACAGCGGTGTGACAGTATCAGGTGAGAATGGAAATGAGACCTCAATCTATCTTTGCAAAGGTTACGTCCTTATTTCATAAGAACATACAACAAAACCGTCTTCTGCTCTGTAATAGATTTCCTTTTTCTTTCAACTAAATGGACAGCGTGATATCAAAATGTATCCTCTTTCAAATTAAATTAAGATTGAGATTTTTCATCAGGACTGAAATGAGTCATGTTTTTTTCTTTTTTTTCCTATCAACTTGAATTAACATTTAAAATCCACCTCTATCCTCATTCGGTGTTATTGTAATGGGTACAAAGGTCCTAAGCACCACTGCACTGATTGCACTCATTGTAATTTCTTTTTTACCTTTAAATAACTGATATGAATGACTGGAAGCATGTGAGGATTCCGTGATTGTTATTGTTTTCTTGTGGAGATGCACATCAAAATTTGTTGAAAAGTGAGCAATGACAAAAAAAATATTTAATTATAACCAACCACAACAACAATTGCAATCTTCAACTCTTTTAACCAGTGGCTACCTCACAAACTTGACCAGTAAGAAGAATGGCCCATGTGACAGAATAAATGTGAAAATCAATGAACAACAATTTACGACTCATTACTCCTTGGTCCTTCATTATTTAGTCGACCACTATTGATATGGCAATACAGCATGTACGCATTGAAAAGCCATAAATCAGTTTACTTATAAGCAAACAAATTCATCGACTGTTGAGGTATAACTTATCTTGAACTAGAACTCGGAGGTGGAGGCAAACTGTAGAAGACAATCAGAGACAAACAGCAATCTTACTTTAATAAGTACTGAAGAACTACTGTGTATAACTGTATTGTTCTTTAATTAAACATAGTCTGGGTTTATGTTACAGACATTCATGATAACTGTATAATACTTCAATGTTGCTGCTGACCTCTTGAAATTCAACATAGAGACCGGGGTGTCGATCTTTCAGATGCCACATATGATGTGCTATTGGACTTTGTAGCCACCACTCTGAAACATTTCTTGCATCTAGGGCTGTTGAAATCCACAACTTTTTCTTTCAGCGTTTACAAAATACTTATACTAATACTTTTTCCCCATAGCATTTTCGACCAAAACTAGTTTCTCCAGCCTGCTAGCAGCAGCACTAGCCATGCTGCAGCCATGCCAACATCAGCTAACTCAGTGTTATGATGAGGTAGTGTGTTTAGCTGTAGCTGAGACACACTGTGTGCACGTGTGTCCGTTGGTGTCTGCAGCAGCGAATAAAGTTGTATCAACTGAAGGACGCGAGAAAAAAACAAAGACTGGAGATGAACCATAGATAGTAAAATACGAGATGAACACGGCGCTGTTAGTGTCCATACCTTTGCAAGTGAGTATTGTATCCGACACTCACTTTTTGGTATCAATACCTTATTCAGTATTGAGTTTTTTGACAACGCTAGTACATGTCATTAAAAGGGAGCTAAATTTGCTTTACATGGAGGGTAAAAACGATGGAATAGAAAAATTAACAATCATTTCTGTATTCATGAGTAAGATACAGAATGAACTGGAACTATAAACTAAAAGCATTGTGAAATTACTACAAACACTCAAGCCACAATACCTGAATACCCTGCATAAACTAAAAAAGACTAATAGCAATCAGTACGTCAAACTGCTCCCAAATCTAATCTCTTATTTGTATTTGTGCAGGTGAGAGGATTTACATGCTCCTGATTCAAATATCAGCTGGTTTTTCTTGAGGGAAAAAAAAAAAGGAATTTGTGTATAAGCTGGTAAACATGCAGGCAGGAACACGGGTCTGTTGTTTGTGATAAATATTCAGTTGCTGATGACTGGACAAGATAACTAACGTGTCTTCAGAGGTTATCGGAGAGGCTGCCACATTTGGATATATTTTATCAGAGTTGATCTGTTATCTGTTTAGCTAGTGGCTACCACACGAATCAAAACAGGGGAGATTTGGGATCAAAATGAGATCGTATTAGCCAAATCAATATTTCTCTCCCTACATAACCTTTTGTGTAATATATGGATGATGATCCTACATTTTGGTCTGCTTTTAAATGTTAATTGAACATTTTCTAAATGGCTTTAAACAGGTAATCAGTGTCCGTCTACTTTAAAATGGCTTATTTGTTTCAAAGAAATGTCAATTATGCCCAAAAGAATAATATCATCAACATGTGACATTATGTATCAATAAAGTAAATAAACATGGACCTAAAGGTTGAAAGATAAACGACATGAGATTACCCTTATAATATTAAATAAAAGCCATTTGTATATCCCTGCTGATATGCTTGATGAAAAGTTCTGTTGAGTGAATGAAGACGGTACAAATTGTATTTTCCTTCACCTACACATGGTGAGAAAATAAAATTGTAATTAATAAAACACCCAAGAGCCAACATTTGAGATTTATTCTATACCTTTTTTGCCAATTAGGCCTTTGAAGGTGGAAGCTCTTCTGAAAGAGGCTTTTAGATTAATCATATTATCTGCAGGTTCTGAAACAAGAATGGTTCCTGACCTCCTCTTCCATAAGAATCCATTATCTTAAACTATCACAGTAATCCTGGCTTTGGGAGGGGAGGAGAGGAAGCAAGAATCAAGCCTAATAGATAGCAAATAAGATTAATCTATGATCTAAGTGCCGATTACACTTGGACCTGCCCTTGAACACTCAGGTGTAACCTTGAGATCTGCATCCACTCTTAGCAGCCAATTGGATTGAAAGTCCCTTAAGGGCTTCGGGAGGTGGAGGGGCACTTTGCCGAGACCTTACCCCTGAGAGATCAAAGGCCAAGCAGCTTAACCCTTACAAAACCGAAGGTGTTAAATATCATAGGTAATGGCTGGTTATAACAAGTCTATGGAAACCTTTTATTGGTGCACGCCCCCTCTTTGCTATTTAGAGCTACTTAAAGCATATTTCCAATGTCATCATGTGTCTATTTACATTAAGTGGGATATAAAACATGAAGGGCCCTATATGTATTTATGGAAAGCGTTATTTATAACAAGGTTTTGACAATGGGATATTAACAGTATTTAAAAAAACTAAAACATTTGTGATACATACTAAACACGCTGCAGGGATAAATATTCTCTGTTAGGCACAGATAAAAAACAAGTAGCAGCAGGTAGACATCTGCCTCTGCTCTGAATAATTGTTTTGTGATGGACTGTATATGTTTAACATATGGAGATCAATACATAAGACTTTCACTCAAGGTTCAGATCAGCGGCACGGACGACGCGTAGACAAACACAGACTAGCGGATCGATGCTCCTCTCAGTTTGACTCTGAGGCTGACTATTTGATTAATCTGCCGGGGCAGGCGGGGAAGAGAGAGCAGGCGTACAACAGCTGATAGTTTCATGCCATTAGGATGGCTAGAGTAATGAAATTTCATTTAATTTGTCAGGAAGAGAGTGCTAATGTTAAAAAGCTTTTGGGTAATAAAAAAAAGTCTTGAGAGATGTGAAGGAAAGCCTTAAGTAATTACTCTGTGTATCTTGGGTCCTCATGATGGAATATTTACATTACTGTCATGGAGGTCCTAAGAGTAATTAAATTAGTGAGGTGGGTAAGCTCTTTATTCCCACATTTTTCCAGTCTTTTTGTGAAAGAAAAGACTAATATGTGGACAAAGCCACTTTTCCTCGTGATGGAATTGCTTTGCAGTCGGGACACAGCGAGCAGGCTTAGTGAATGACTGTTATTTTATTGCATATAAAGTGAATACCACCTTTACCCTGGTGAACTTGAGTGTGTACAGTGGTCCAAGCATTTGATAGAACAGAGTGAGCTTCACTAAAGGCTCTCAAAAGGATAGTGGATTTCTTTTTTTTTTTTATGCTATCATTTTGATTTGGACTAGTATAATTAAATTTGTGCAAAAAGATCATCGTCAAAGATTTAGCTGTTTATTTCAGTAGCATTTTGTAGCTGACAGCTCCAGATGTTTAGAGAATGAACTGAGTGATGATATGACGGATACGTTTTGTAGCAGGTACAACGTTAAGAGCAATGCGTTTCCAGTTTACACTCCAAGGGTACATACTCCATGATGGTGTGAAAAAAGGTCTGGAGTACAAAATAACCATAAATCCAGCAGGCTGTGTGTTGCGTCTGACATCTCTATCAGGGTCTATCAGCATCCTTTCTCACTCTATTCGAGCCTTACTAAGACAGATGTGTGAAAGGGCCTGGAAATGTATCTGACCGCTGGCTTACTCTAATGAATAACTTCCACTTTAGGTCTTGCAATGTAAGCAGAAAAGCCACCTTGCAGACGCTGGAGCCCCATCATGAATCTAACCCGACAGCCGACATAATATAAAGGCGACAACACTTGTATGACTTCCATTTTCTTTGCTATCTATTGATTTTCAGTTAATAACAGAGGGAAATACTAAACGTCCGTGCTGAGTACCTAATAAATCCTGTCTGAGCTTTTTTATTGAGGCGAATTTAATAAAAGCAGTGGGCTAGGCACGGGGATTTGTCTCAGTGAAGGCAGACCGAAAATAGGGATGAGTGGGGAAGGGTAAATCCAGATACTAAACACTCATTCACTTCTTCTAAACATGGCAATTTATCCATCCATTTTATGACCCTCCATTCGCCTTCTACATTTGAGAGAATCTTTTTGAAAGTATCCTTTTACAAAAGACACATTGAAACATTTTGATATTGTTATGATGGCATTGCAAGGCTAGTTCATTTTGAGTTTAAAGGCTGTGGCCTGATTCTCACAAATGTATGCAGCCGCAAACAACATAATGTCTGGTCAAATTCCTGAAAGGCCTGAGGAGAATCATTACTTTATTAACAATAAATTACTAATGGCATGACTGCAAATAGTAACTAAGTGGTGAAAACTGTCTGCCCTCAGGGGGGGAAACTCGTCAACCAATGCATAATTTGTCCTTCACAAACATCAAAACATTTCATTAACTCAGATGTCTGTGTGTTTAAAATGAAACGCAACGAGAAGAAAAAAATGTCCATTTCATTCATATCACGCCAAGAGGGCTTTCACCCTCAGGTGAAAAGAAAGAAATAGACAGCACAGATGGGTCATAGGAAGGTAAGACATCAGCTTTATAGCCATGATGTCAGTCTTCTAAGGTTGGGGTTCATTGAGCCAAGGGTCTTCATCAAGGCTAATTGTGGGCCTTTAAAGAAATATTTGCAATCATACCACAGAGCAAAAAATAACATGGAAAGAGCTGGATTGTGATATTTTGAAGCTTCACATTGAGGGTCATTACTCGTGCTCATGTCAATGTCAATGACTTTTTGACCGATACATGTACTTATTACATTAATAAATGAGAAACCCACCCTTGTGTGCAATCTCATGAGCTAACCTGAAACATTTCAAAAGCAATTTCAGCATTTGTACTCCAGTATTTATTTTGTTCTCATACAGGAACTACATTAATACTGAATATGATGATTGACAATTGGGTCCAGAAATTGAACTCTGAAAGAAGAGAAACCCCTTAGGCAAATAAAAGCCTTTAAAACAATTAGTAGAAACATCAGTGCAGATAAAGAGAACTCTACTGTAGACACCATCGCATCAACAGTTAAAGGAGCTATTACACATGGACTTCTCCTAAATGTGGATCCTTAATTATAAGGATTTTAGTACTCCATTAGGCCTGCAGCCAAAACACATTATTCCATCATGAAAAGTACCATCACCAATCACATAATGGTTTACCCAAATTGAAAACAGTATCACAGCACACGCACCTGTAACAGTGGTAATGCTGACTCCTTACACTATTTGGTCTGAGGTTAAGAGGAGTGCAAACGACCCTTTCTATGTTTAAAAGAAGATTCAAGCTGGCATAGGAAGTTACATCCAGGTATAAAAGAAACTAAATACATTTTCATTAATATTACATTTTACAAAGTATGAAAATGACATAAACTAAAGAGCTGCCTGTGTGTAAGGTGAAGCATTTAAATATTCAAAATTATTATCATTATTATTATTATTTTAAAAACACAAGCAAACACTGAACTGTTGAGGAATTATGTTTAAGTGGGCCTTTTATAGGCAGTTCCATATCACTTGGTTGTCCAGCCCATTGAAAATGTTACATGGCTTCTCTTCCAACCTAAACATACAGCCCCAAGAATAACAGCCATGATTGTCTCTATATAAAAAGAAGAGTAAGAAAGGGGGGCTCATTAAAGTGAACATAGCAGGTTTGGATATAAACAAGGACCCCATAAGGCTATACGAATCATGATGCATGTGTCACTATACAATACGTATTGTGACCACTGCTGCTGTTTTGTTTTTATTGCCTGCAGCAGCTTTGGGCTCAAGCAGCCAGTCTACAAACAAATGTACAGGTGTGGAGGTGGCTGCAATTACAGGAAGGTAATGGAAATAAAAGGACACTTTGATTCCATTGAATGGATTAATGTGAGGGGTTGGAAAATTATTTTTTTATTGTGAAAACATGTTATTGCAATTCTTGTTTTTTTTTTTTTTTAATTTACATAACTTGTACATAGAGGATATTGATATACTGTAGTTTTGATTTGGATATGCAAACATTGTCTCATCAGCTGACAATGCACACTTGGCAGGGGTGTGAATCTTTCTGTTTCTCTAGGTTTGATTCAATTTAATATGTTTATTATTTGTTCATCAGCTAAAATCAATTATGTAGATATACAGAGAAAAAGCTAAAAAAAAAAAAAAGTATGCTTAACTCGCAAATGACTTGTTGTATAAATACAATCTGTGAGCTAACTCTTTACGCTATCAATCAACTACAGGGCTGCAGTTCTTTAAAGTGAAACAGACGATGGATCTCAGTTTTCGGTTGGTGGTGTGTGAGTAATTTGAGAATTTCAACCATTCCCAAAGTACTTCAGTTGCATTTTGCAGACTTTGTATACAACATATTTTAGGTCCACTTTCCTTGTACCAGAGAGATTGCAGAATCAAAAGTGTGCCCGATCCTTTGCCGTCAATTAAAACGGGAGTGGCTGAATATCTTACTGCTCCACAGACAGTACAGGCAGTCAGTTAGTATGACGGACAAAGCCTTACATTGCCAACGGTTTGCTGGGCAAAAATCAACTCGCAACAACTAGCTCCAACACTCAAGTAATGGTTTTCTTTATTTTTCTCCTACTCTTAACATAAGTCTGCAGACGAACAATTCATATTCACCTATTTCACCTGCCATTCACTGCACATTATTTTTTTCATTGTCCTGATGAGTTCACCCCACTATAGTCCTCGGTCCCCTCTACTACTTTGGAATTGTATTTATGTTTATGTTACTACTTTATTCAGTTTTTGACTTTTTTTTGATTCTGCTGCTGTAACGCCCGAATTTCCCCATTGGGGATCAATAAAGTTATATCTTATCTCATCTTATTAATTATTTCAGAAGTTAAGAGAACCAATTTGACCTGTTGGAAGTGTAAAACGAAAAGGTCAGGGGATCAGCTGAGGATTTTCCTCCTAAGCATTGTACAGTTCCTTTCACCAGTGTACTGCAATCTTGAATGTATTCGTATGTTTGAGAAGGCAAATGTCCCTGAGAGTGGACAGGACATTTATGAGTCTTTACAGTTTCAGCCTGTAGGGACAGAGTTGTTTTAAAGTCCCGTTGAGCCAATGTCTGAATGCAGCGGTTAAATGTTTACATCAATGAGGAAACGGGTGGCCATATTCATGATGTTAACAGAATGGGACCCATTTAATATTGTCAACTCTCTCTCTCTCTCTTTTTTATTTATTTTTAAAGATTTTTTTTTGTGCCTTTATTGGAGGGATAGGAAAGTGGACAGAGATGGAAATCAGGGAGAGAGAGAGTGGGGATAGTCATGCGGGAGGGGACTGTGCTGAGGACTGCAGCTTCCATACATGTGGAAGTGCGCACTAACCACTGTCAACTCCCTTTTTTTTGCCCCACGGGAACAATTTTTTATTTTTTTTAAATGAATTGAATTGAAAGGAACCGTGTCTCTGAAAATCTTGTATTTCCAGTAAAACAACTGCACCTCTACTGTATTACCTTTTCCAGGCCCCAGCTCAAAGGAGTTCTCTCTTTGATTTCCTTACTGCCCTTTTGTCTCTATGAGAAAAAGCCACTCAGGGTCAAGCCATTAAAAGGACTAGCCCTGCAGTGGCTACATTTTCTCACAATTGAAAGCTAAAGCAAGAGATTACCAGACAATTGATTGAGGGGAAGAGGAAAACCAGGTACACAGACATGATAACCTGTGCAGGTCAAGTATCAACATCAGCGACGATTACAATTATCTGCAGTTACTGTTGCATGCCAAGTGAGAAAGAATGAGAAAGTATTGTTTACACTTAGTATTTAGACTAACAAAGTAAGTAACATGTGCTCTTTGACTTTTTATCTCAATAATTCTCAAACAGAGCGATAACATTGTCTCCATCAGTGGTTCTCAAGGAACTGGAGCAAGCTCATGGAAATACACTTTTAAAAGACAACTGAAGTTATTGTGAGCTCAAAATGTTCTGGAGGGATGAGAAGGGGACTGTAAACCTTTCCCAGCATGCAGCTGACGAGAGACTGAGTATGGGTAACCTTTCAAACAGCTAAAATATCACCAAGCAAGTCACAGTTATTATTTAGGGTTTACTGATAAGAGTTTATTCTCGCGAGTAGAATTATATTTGTAGTAGAATTCAAGAAAACATTTGCTTAAAAATGTAGCCATTTTCATTTAAACTGTTATTCTCTTTATATTCATACATGCGTCTGTTGGGTTTGGCATTGTTTCCACTGTGTGCACAGAGTCTAAAGAGAGAAAACAGGTCAAGTCTGGATCTGCACACAGAGCAGAGTCTCCAGTAATTGAGTGGAGACATTTTAATAATCCAAGTTATAAACATCAAGTACATCAGCTTACAGGACTCACAAACATATGGTAATTAACATTTACTGCACTGATATAAAGCCGCCCTCCTCTCCTCCTGAACACACACGTGTACATGCACATTCACGTACACACACACACACACAGCCATTACCATATTGCATGAGAGGAATCATTTGCTTGATTGGACATAGCTTTTAAATACTGAAGAGGTCCAGGAACCCAGTGGAGGTCTTTTAATTTCCTCCATCATAATTAGTATGTGTGAATTATTCACCACATGTCTTCCACTGAAGCAGCACAAGTGTCAACTTCAAGAACAAGACACAGCAAAAGCCCCACTGTCATTTTTAAAAAGTTGAGTTTCAATGATACAGAACTGGCAGATATTTTCAAATCCACCAAATGTATTTGGTATATGTACATGTACACAATAGACAGAAGCATATGTTCATTTGTAATACTTTTGGCTAACCTGTAATTGAAAAGGTGCATATTCACACGTTCTTTTTTCAATTCACCTTCATACTTCAGTTAAGTAAGCAGTAAAGTAGTTTTACTTCATAAAACAACCTTTGACATTCTGTTAAATGCTCATGATAAAGATCTGTTGCTCAGGACCTTGCCTTTGTTTAGGTGAGTGTGTCTGTTCACTTTTAATAGTGCGAGCAGGCGGCACAACAGTTTCCTGTGTTTTAGAGCGACGAGTACAGGACCTTCTCCATCTACTCAGCTGCTATTATTCTGTCAAGAGCTCCTGTGTTTTCCCGAGAAAAGGAAGTTATTTCATTTCCACCTTTTGTCTCTTGCTGAATGCGAGCGTCGCTCGTTCAGCAATATTCACTTGTTTCAACTCCCCTCTCCATCCTAACCAAAACATACAACCTCTCTTTGCCCTATAACTCTCATTGGTCCCAGAAAAATAGGAATTTCCTCAATTGGTGTAATTCTCCACACCAGATTTCAGCAGTTTTTTTTTCCCAGCTTCAGCAGATTTCTGCCTCTCCAACAGCTCCACAGACTGACAGCCTGTGGGGTGATTGTAAGATGAGAGGAAAGAGCAAAAACATGCCAACAAATCATCTGAAATGTTAAAAAGAAACATTCAAAAACCTGGATGGTTTTGGAAGAGGTATACATTCAAAATGTTAAAACTGTATTTGAAAGAAATGCCTGGTCAACGGCACAACATTAATAAATGTGACTTATTGATAATATTTGTATTCAGGTTCTCTGCCCCCAAAACTTTGGTTTTATTAAACGAGGATGAAAGCACAAGCACAAATTGGAAGCACAACAACTGAGGAAACAAAATGTTGAAAAGAACTTAAGAATATGCAGTGCAAACACGAAACAAGGAGGCTGAAACAGAATTTCAGTATTATTAGTCGATCAAACAGCAGGTACAGCGTAGGCAGAATATTCAAGGCCAATGGAATCATCTCCTTTCATCTGCTGTAAAAGCTGGGACCTGAATAATAAACCTTTTTTTTTTTTTTTTTAAAGATTAGTGACAGTGTCCAGAGCCTTTTTAAACTGAAATGGGGCGGCAGAGTTTAAACTGTAAATAGTAAATGTTGTCTAAACAGACTTATAAATGTAAAAAAAATGTGCTAAACAAGTAGATATTTGTGCTTTTATGCGAGTGATCTTTGGTAAATTCAATGTCTTTAGAACAGTGATTACTCCAACTCGAAGGGAAAGATGGCAGAGTTGTTGCTGAGGGTTGAATGAAAACATTAACCTAAAAGGAAGTTAGCAACATTGAAAATTGGGCCAGTTATCAACAGCATTAGCAGCTGTTTCTTACCAGTCCCTAGAAACTCTCAAAGACTAATGATATAGTCATTATCTTAACGTTATGCTTATAGTATAGTATCCAATGTCTGTCTAGACTTCTCAACTATTGATCTTATAGGACAGACTACTCAGAGACAGTGTTGGTCTCCTTTCTGAGGCCATGAGTAAATACAGATCTTAATCCAGGCCAGGCAAGATGATCCGGAAAAATGAAATGATTCAACATAAAATTTGCTCTGATAGTGATGGAATAATCACATATCACACCAGCAGGTGTTTCCCTTGCTGCTTTGGACATGGTCTGATCAGGCAGGTGGCTTAAAGGCAACAATTGCCATCATCAGTGGAACCCAATTGTTGTTTGCCATAGAAGTGCACCTCCAGTATAAAACAACTTTCCTGCCAGGCGCTTTGCACCACAGTTTGACTGTTGCAAAGTCGGTCTTGCACCATGTAGCAGGGTGATATGACACGAGTTGTCCATGCTCCAAAGATTCACAATCTAAAAGTCAGGGGTGTCCTTCACATCCCACCACTCCAGTTATTGTTGCTTCCTGACTTATGACCTCTCAAAAGACACTCTGTGGTTTACAGGACTGCTGCTAATCCTGCAAGAGAGGCATCAGATCGTGAGTAACCTCAAAAGACTACTGTCCATCTAATAACAATGTGCTTTATTATTTTACCTTGCTTACCAACTGTGATCTTAAATAACAGAAGCATTTGGATCAACGTTATGGTTCCTTCATTTTTTTCTTTTCCTGATGAAAAATGGGTTCAACCAGTAATCTCTTACTTCTAGCTTTTGTCCACTGATGTGCACAGTATATGACCCATCCTCCTGCTGGAGGGAGCAGACACATTAAGAGCAATGAAGCTAATGATATCAGAACACTCTATAGAGCACGTTAGTGCACAGACAAACCTGTCACAAGGCATCATCTAGTAGGAGGTTGTAACAGCCTTAGTAAAATGTACCCATTTACACCTTTTGTTCAACCATCCCTTAATAGCAGAGCAACATAAACAATCCCTACCTGTCACCAGGCAGCCAGTTCACGGGACATCACCAATGGCGTGAGGAGATGAAACATATCAAGGAAAAATTGTTGCCTTATACCTTGTTAGAGTTTTACATTTCTGGGATGTCCTGAGACTTTTTATCACTGGCTGGTTTGCATTGATGTGTATACAGATGAGAGCTGCCAATCATTTATATTTCTATTAAAATACAAAAACAGCCTATGTTTTTTTTCCTGGTTCCTATATGACCTTAAATACCTGTATTGCCATCAATAGAATCAAAACAGTGACATAAGACAAGGTACCACCATTATCTCTGCTGCAGTTTTCAATGTGGGTATGTAAGAGCTCTCAGATTAAGATTTGTTTTTTTCTTTGGAGAAAATACCCACTGCATTGAGAAAATAAAAACATTCCTGTTTCATAATTGCTGCGAGTAGAACAGTAGAACACAGGCTACAAGAAGCAGACACCACAGAGATCATCTTAACCAGATTTTATTGAAACACCTCCAAGTCTTGCAACTATAAGTGAGTAGTATTTAATAAGCAAGTGAGCATAAACGTTCAAATAGATATCTTATAGTGCTGGGCTACTTTAGTGCACCTAGCCAGACAGTGGGGTTCTTGGGCCTAAAAGGGTTTGGAACTACCATCAGACCATTCAAGGCTACTGATATACATCTTTTAAATCATCATCATGTTTCCATAGCCATGTACTGGGTTTAAAATGTTAATTTTATCTTGCCAATACCTCCAAACAAAATGTTTTTTTCAAGGCAAACAAACGCTTCTTGTTTGCTGACACAATGTAAGATAAATCTCTAGTTCCTTATCTTGTTCGTTTTTGTAAGAGGAGTGTTATGACAAGATGAATGTATGTGGATCAGGAGAGAGGAAAGGGATGTTTTTCAATCCGACATAGGTTGGATGTCAGAGATAATAGAAAAGATTGGTGAATAGGTCTGAGCTTTGAAGCGTACCTGTGTTAATCCTGCTCTAGATTGCTGTGCTGAGACTGCTTGTATTTACATATGCAGAGGATCCCGCTGTTTTGAGCACACCATTGACAAGACAGAGCAATTAATCATCCCCAAATACTCCCGCCGAGCAACAGACGACCCGAGCAGAACAAGCTGCCATGGAGAGTGTGCAGGTGTGAATCAAGCTGCAAGAGGAATTTTCAGAGCCAGCCTCTTCCTCAATGTATCCTTTTTGTCACAAATATCTCTATATTCAACAACTGAAAAAACAGGAATGTTATGTTTTCCCCTACCTTGTTTTTGAAAGACAGCAATGCCTTTTCACAAGATCAATTTGAATGTCATTTAGCCTAAATGCAAAAACCTACAATACTATCTTTTCTTACTTGGTTATGTTAGGAAACAAAGAAAAGCATTTGGTTTTATGTTCTCACTCTGCAGTTGGCTTAACGGAAATATCACCTAAACCTGCAATGGTTACCTCAAAGAGAACAGATTTTTGTGGTTGACTTAACCATCAATACATTGTTGTGATATTTCCCTTGGTATCAATACATTGTTTATCCAGCTATCTTCTCCATCTTTTTATTTACTCTAAGCATTTCCAACCCTTTAGTATATCTCTACAAATCACAGTTTCATATGTTTTGTGGTTTGTCCTAATTCTGGACTTTTATTTTCCATATATCCAATTATACAGCAAAAAAGAGAGCGAGGATCACAGTACAAATCTGGATTTAATAAAAGAATGGTTTGATGGCTGCTGAAGTGTCTCATGTACAGTAACTCTCATTGACAGAATACCAGTTTTAATTTTCATATATTAACACCCAGATGAATTGCCAAGAAGACTGCTATTTGATTAGTTAGGAAAGGGTTTTCTACAGCAGTCTGTAGAACTGAATGATGAAACATTTAAACACAACCCTTAGATGATTCATTTCTACAAGCTAGCTCATAGATCCTGTGCATTATGGGGGTGGAACATAATAAATTAAGAAAATAGGTAATTGGACACATACTGTAATTACTTGAGGATTAATCTCTAATATTTCTTTTTTTTGTTTCCAGAAAACTTAAAATCTACCAGGTATGGGTGAAGTAGTGACGTTCAGTGCAGAATAGGTTAAAAAACAACAACAACAACAAAATAAAAATCTTAATACTTATAGTTGTCAATGAATAAATCAAGTTGTAACTTTGGAGATTATTTTTTGGCCCCAAAAAATCTGGTGCTCACGAAGCACGCAAAACATACATAAATGGTTGGACTGATCACAAATTGCGATGTAAGCCTACTACTACAACACATCCAGCCAGTCCGATTAGAATCATTTCTCCACTGAGTCAGCATGCTGTGTGTTTGGCTTCTTCTCCACCTATGAATAGTTTCTGACCTTCTTTCACATACAGTATAGCTCTAATCGTTCTGAACAGGTAGTTTACCTTGTGATCGCTGATATCTAGGTCTACAACCAGCAAGGATTTTAAAGTCTTACAGAGGGAGATCAAGCTGCAGAGTTGGGAGATAATGACCCAGACTTCATTAGAACATCCTCTGTCATTTTACATAGTACATCATCTTCAATATAACATGCACATGCGTGTTCAAGAAAACATACAGGTGGGCAAATTCTATGTTGAAAATAAAATGTGAAATGAATGCTTTTTCCTTTATATCGGGTTTTAAACTGTCAGATATATTATTCATATCAGAAAAAAATGAACATAAAGTAAAAATGTTATCGTACTAATCAATGAAGTCTGTCTCCTGCAATCACTTTCATGACATATTTTAATCACATTAGAACATTGAAAATACAAAACTTAAACGGGTCTGCAGCTTCTTAGTGTCCATGCCAACAAATCAGATAGAAGGTTGTCTTATTTTATATCAAGAGACATTGACTCCCAATTGTTTTCAAACCCCTGGAGCAAGGGAAGATTGTTGAATTTTGCTGAAAACCATCTGCTTGTTCTGAACAACAGGGGATAAGAACATGCTGAGGAGTAAGCTCTCCTGATAGCTAGCATTGGCTTCTGATTCTTTTGCCTTTAACGTTCCTTCTGGCATCCCATCTTCAGAGATACCACATCCACAGGCCTCTGGGGGCTCAGACTTGTTGATGAGTTGATATATCAGCTGTACATACTTTGTATTTAAGGCTAACATCTAATCTGAACCATCTTGTCTTACAATTGCATTCTCCCCATTTTGAATGAAAACAATTCTCTATGGGAATCACCACACTCAGTTTCATTTTTTGTTTTTTAATGTGTCCAGCACAGTTTACCACTGGTTGGGTTAGACAAATGACACACCTTATTTTAAATACTGCCCCTACAGCCAAGGGCAATTTGAAGTAGAGAAAATAACACCGTTGGTTGTATGAACATCTGCTCCCTGGGTATTTGATTTCCCAGGCAGATGTTAGACCCCAGCTGCTATCACAAGATAATTTGTATGTTTGTGAAGAGAGCTCCCATTTGGCTGCTCTGTTGATAGTTATGTCTTCCTTTTGTGAATGAGCCAGCATTATTGTTAAGTATGTTTTAGAGGCTCCCCCACCCTGATGTCCTCTATCCCTCTGACTGTATGGATTAGACATAACATTTAAAAATGTTTGAACAAACTAATGATCACATTGTTTCTTTCTTTTTGATTTGTCTGTATATAATCACATGATACAATTTGTGTATTTTTGTGAACTTGAAGCACACTGTTGAATGGTTTAATGTAAAATGAATATCAGATGGCACAATAAGAAGATATTAGCATATTTCAAGTAAATATGAACACAGTAAAATGATCTTGTAAGTTCAAAGATATCCCCTAAAATATATCAAAGTAATTTTGAAATTGTACAGAAATCCTACAGATTTTAAAACCACAACAACGGACAACATGGCATCTTTGTCCTTACACAGAATGCCGTAATATTGGCACCCAATGTGTGAATCCACATCTCATGACAGCGTTGCAGATGCGCAAGAGGCATGGCGGGAGATTCACATATACATGTATACACATTCAAATGTGCCAGTACACACACACACGTAAAAATCTTTACGTCTGCAATTTAACTAGTTCCACCTTTTATCTGAACCTGACCTGTTGCCAAGCAACCTAAACCATTTCCTTTACTCTTGCTATGTTTGTGGCCATGGTTACAGATCAGCTACTTGATGTTTTGTACGATCATGCAGTAAATTAATGTTGCTTTTAGGGTCATGTAAACTTAGAGTACAGAGGACACCAGGTTTAGGCGTGGTGATACAAATTGGGAAAAGTGACAGTGATGTTTTACGCTAAAGAGTTGACATGACATGACATCAGTGACATGAAACCAAGACAACTAGCGACCTGTGTGACTACAGTACATTTGATATGGCACATAACTGCATTGAAAACAGAGAAAAAGGAACAATTTACAAGACTGTGATTATAATTGCTTTCTGTAGCCAAGGATCTTATCTCGTCTGACAAAACATCAACATCTCTGAAGCTTGTACCAAAGACTATAACCACAATCCCATTCAAAATCCCCATTGACTTTAAGCGTTTAGAACCCATGATGCTAAAATGCTAACTCACTTCCGGGTTTTAAGACTCATTCCTGTACCACTCTATTGTACTTCTCTTTAAATGTAACTTTCGTAGTTTTTGTTGTGTTTAAACTGTTAATATGAGTTGTTGTACTTTGTTTTGTGGAAGATATAAATTGCATTCACTTCTTCTGAATAACAAAGTTATTAGTACATTTTGTGTTAGCTAACTAACCAGCTAGCAAAACTTCCTGTTCGGCACAGGGGGGCCAGAAAACACAAGCTTCATCACCAGCGATGTCGCTGGGACACTCTATGATCTTGGATACTGTAGTTCATTTCTCAGATATTGCGGATAAACAATGTTTTTCTAAATACGAGGTTTATATCATACGACCTTGTGTCTTCTACAGGAGCAAATACCATTGTTTCATATCCAGGTATCTTGTGGTATGTCTTTTTTTTACCTCCAGAACCACACTGCTTCTTGTCAAATCCAAACTCTCAGTTATTTGACAAACTATTGTATAAAAATGTAATAAAAATGTGAAATCGACTCGCAGCTAAAACTTGTGTTGTACAGTTTCAGTTTTTTTGTTTTATAATGTTTTCTTGCTCACTAAGTGACCTTGTCCCAGTCATGATGACATCACTGGAGACAAAATGATACTCCCACAGAAACCAATAATCAGCAGGAGCTCTTTATTGATTCTGTCATGTATAGAAATCGCTTCAGGTTGTAACATACTCGCTGAGACTAGCGAACGTGTAACATTATCTTTAGGCCTGCTGGCGACTGTTTGTGGACACGGAGCAAGAGATAAACTGCAGTGTTCTAAAAAGCAACGAGAGGAAACACTGTACAGTGTAACAAGAATCTAGGGTTTTCTCTTCATAGAAAAAGTTAACATTTCAGGGATACAAAGCTCTGAGATGAAATTAAAAAAAACAAGAAAATAAGAAATAAAAAATAAAACACTTCGGCATTTTACTTTTTGATTTTGATAAAAATATAATTGAATGTGATACAAATATCAAGATTGAGACCTTGAAGTATCAAGCATCACATCTTATGCTGGCATTATTACAACACACTGACATGAGACTTACTAAAAATATATCTGACTTTGTCCTCCAGTGTTGCTGCACTTTATCCCCACGGCGTGACCAGTTCAGGTGCAGGTAATGTCATCATCTGTGACATGTGAGAGAGTAGGCAGTCTACGAAAAGATAACTCAAACAAGATTAGTCCCAAGCCTGACCCAGGAAGAAAAATGTAGCATTATCTGCTCGAAGAGAAGCGTGTCAGAGTCTCACAGGTCTAAACTGACCCCACCACACCCCACTTCTTTTCAAGGCTTTAAATTCTCCCCTCCCAAGTTCAGAGTCGATTTGTTATCAAATCAAGCGTCGAGCGTCTGATTCATTGCTATTCAGCACTGCGGCTGATTTATATGCAGAATGTAAAACAGATGCCTTATGCGATACATATTTATGGTGAGCCCTGCTCTGGCAAGATTTATTATAGGTTCTTTCATCGGGGTGTGCAGGAGCTCTACTATGATGACTTGTATTTCCCCTCAGCTGCCAATGCCAAACTCATTAAAAAGAAGTGTGACTATTAATATACATTGTAATACTGACAGCTCCTAATTTATAACCCACGAACATGTTTGGGGATTCTTCTCTGCGTGCCTCTCATTGTTGGGGTGGGGGTAGTTATCTCTTTGTGTCTTCATGAGCCTGTTCATCAAATGTTCGTGGCCCATGTGTGCACAACATTACAGTATACATGTGTTCAATGCAAATGAAGACACCGTATTTGAAATCCTTTTCTTCTTCATCATATCCTATATAGATCTAGGTGTATTCCCTTGACCCTCATATACTCTGCCCTGAGCAGTGTACAGACTAAACAACGCCGTTCAACCTTCCTACTACATGAGAGCTTACTGATCACAATGAGACAACACAGCAATGCCAGTTTTAACTCCTAACTGTGTAAATGGTAAATGAACTGGAGCTTGCAAAGCACTTCTCTTTTATACTCCTAACATCACACCTCATTGATGGCTGTTATAGAAAGTGTACTTTACATCTACTCCCCATGAAATTAAAACATATCCTCCAGGTTATTGTCCATCATTCCTTTCTTAAATAGATTTCTATCAAGCATTGTGTAAGTATTTAACATTAAAATAACCGTCTCCCCTTCACGCTGTAAAATGTTGCAAATGTCCTATCTATCTATCTATCTATCTATCTATCTATCTATCTATCTATCTATCTATCTATCTATCTATCTATCTATCTATCTATCTATCTATCTATCTATCTATCTATCTATCTATCTATCTATCTATCTATCTATCTATCTATCTATCATTTTTGGACAAATTAATAATCTTTGTCAAAGCTTGCCAAACAATCAAAGCCAAATGTAATGTCCTTGTATCTTGTGATTGATTTAAGTTAGACATACGTCACGACACAGCAGTAAAACTCTCAAAGTGTTTCGCAAAGTAAACTGTACCTGAAATGTTAAAATCACAATTTTATGCTTGGATGAAATGGCTCTGCAAAAAAAAGGTTTTGTTCACTGCAGCGCTAACTTTAACAAGGATTCTTCGATAAATGTTAGTAGATTCAAATAGAATAGGTAAACCTTCTAACTGAACGTAATAGAGACTTTAAAGCATTCTTTAATTGTCAGAAACAATGTACACAAACACAACAATGTCCACTGTGCTGCGCTGCGACGTGCTGTTACATCATGTGCAGACACTTGAAATCATAAGAGCAAGTTTTTAATGGAATTTATTGTTTATGCCAAGTTCATGTGATGTGGGAGTTGCTGTAATTACCAGTTTCCTATTTGTAAACACTGTTCACGTCGGCGACCGAGTTATAATTATGACTGTGGAGCTTGGATCTTTTGAAAGCGCTGATATATCAGGCTTGAAACTAAATAACATGAAAGTTTTTGAAAAAGGAAAACTATTTATGAACTAAGCAAAAATGAAAACGGATAAATTGACCATGTACACCATGTTTTGTCACCTTTGTGCAATGAACGAGCCAATCAAATTAAAATCAGTGATGATTGTCTCTATCGATTGTCTTGCAATTGTTCAGAAATGAACAAAAATCATTACCTACGTGACACTTTTTCTGAGTTGTCAGGTTCTATATTACATTCTGCTGAACATGTTTTTCATTGTCAGACTTGAGAGCACAAATGCTTTATTTAAAAGAGCAATAACTTCACTTTGTTAGCCCTAACTCTAGGGCTAGATTTGTTTTTGTCCACACGGTGCATCAAACTGTGTGAAATTCTATCTGACTAATTGTTATACCTTATTTTCGGGTTCATCAGCTGCCAGCAATGGAATGATAAAATAATAGCTTCTCAGATTTACTGTTCAGAGCCAGCACAGATCACCAACTCGCTCTAATGTCTTGAGCCTTACTGTGGCTTTGCCTATCAGTTTGAGAATTTAACATTAGTTTATCTCGAGAGAACGAGCTCAGGATCATCGCAGATGTCGGTGGAATATACACTTACAGGCCCCAGACAGCTAGCTTATCTTAGCATAAGGATGGAAACGAAGGGGAACAGCTAGCTAAGCTTTGTCCGACAGTGTTTAGGTCTGTGAACTCTCTGTGCGAGTTAAAGACGCAAAGTTGAGGTTTCATGATTGGTATCATGCCAGGCTACTTTTAGGTTGGATGTATAAATCCTGGAGCCCTCAATGATAGAAAGTCACTGCACAGCAGGAAATAGTCAGTGCATTTAAGGTAAAGGTATGCTAATAGTGAGGCAACCAGAGCTAATAATAAGAAACAAACTAATGTCACTTTTTGACATAAATCAACACTGACTTAAAACTAAATGCAATTTTTTTTTGTGTATACAAAGTGTATGAGCACTGACAGAAAATGTGGATATATCCTCAAATGCATAAATAGTCCTCTTATTTTTATTATTAAATAATATGGGCAAACAAGTAGATGATTCCCTGTGAATATTATTTAACACTCCAAATGGGTTGATAGAACTGCTGAAATAACGTAAAAGTGTGTAAAGTTCGAGGGCAAACTGAACGTCCTGTCGCCATGTTTCCAGATATTCTGGATTATTTTACGAGCTGTTCTTTCAAGGGAAAGACCAACTCAAAAATAACTACCAAAAATGATCACCTCAGAGAAAGTGAGAAAAGGAGGCCGGGGTGTAGCACCAGAGATTGATAACAACTACACAATATGTTTGACTAAAACTTTGGATTGTTGTCATGCTGATAAATTATATTGTTCTCTGATAGACTGTCTTTGATGTGACGTTCCTGACATGGGTTGCTAACACAATTGTACCATTGACATTGAGATTAATGTTGTACTTTGCTTGAGTTATTGTAAACTGTCAAAATAAATAAGTTAAACAAGAAAAAAAAAGTTGAATTTACTACATGAAAAAGTTAGTATATTTGTACTGCTCCATTCGATATTAAACAATGTTAAGTAATGGTGACAGAAGCTGTTAAGCTTTATGTAATTTACTATTAATTGAACATAGGAGTTTTAATAGGTTTTTAAAACTGCTGAATGAAATGTTAAAATACAAACTTAAGGGACTTTCTAGAAAATATGGATTTACCAGGGGTTTTGCTTCTGTAAACCATCAAAAACACTCACAACAATCACTCGTGTCTGGAGAGACGACACAAGCTTATGCTGAAAGGAGTCAAATGATTCTGTGCACTTCACGTTCCAAATTCATCCCAGCCATCTCTCCTCCTTTCTGACTGTGCGTCTCTGCCTCAGCCCACACTTAAGGTGCTTTTATGTTACACGACCACTCGAATTTGAGCCCAGGGGAACTCTGGGTCCCTGAGCAAAGAAAGCCCCCCAAAAATCTATAGACCAGATGTATGATGTTATATGGTCAAACTGGCAAACACAAAAGGTCTAAAAACAAAAGCCATGAATTAACTGAAGGCTCTCAACAGAGTGTTTTCAAAACAGCCCAGCTGAGCGCTCAGATGCCTCTCCTCCCTCTCAGTCACTCCCTCGCCGCAATCTCACTCACAGCATTACCCTGTCTCCAACCCCTTCTACCCCCCCCCAACACCTCACTCTCTCTCTCTCTCTTTCCGTCTTATTCTCTCCCTGCCACCCCCCGAGACTAAATGCTTAAAAAGAAAAGAAAGGACACCATTTTTGCTAATTAGTTGAGGACTTAACAGGCGCAGGATATGCTGCCTTAGTTTTTCATCTGCTGTCCACGGGCTGTCGACCGTCCTGTGAAGTTGAGCCTGTGTGGCTAAGAGCAGAAGAAAGGAGCTGGGTAGACACACACACACACACACACACACACACACACACACACACACACACACACACACAGAATGCCTCAGTGGAGATCCTGAACAGGCCTCCAGTGGGGGTTGAGCTCAAAATGGGGGCCAATCATTAGTATTTAACATTTGAGAATAAAGAGGCCTCAAATAAGAAGTGTAAATGGCTCCGAGCCCCACCTCCATCTTTAGAAATGTTCACAGGCTTTTTCAAATCAGTTTTTTTTCTTCTTCTTCTTTTTTTTGGCATGTTTGCATGTGAGGACGCTGCATGTGTGGTAACAATCACTTCAGGAAGAAAGATAATCCACCTAAATACAAATTAATCCTGCAGATTGTTTTAGAGTTAAAGTATGGTTTGATCAATACACGTCTCCTTTTATTTCTTGTCGCCATGTCATATTCTAGATGCATATCACCGTTTGTCCCTCACTTTCTGCGTATTATATTCTAAATTAAACATAAATTATTATAACACCTTTTCTTGCGTACATTTAGCTTAAAACAGCCAACAAACAAAAAAGAAAACTATGCATACAACTACATTTGTCTTGGTGAAATTTGTGCTGCAATGTAACAAAAATATCAAATAAAGTGGAAACACTGAGGCATTCTGGGAGCTCAGATTCTGCTCAGACAATGATCGGAGTTCATTGATTGATAGCATATAACCAATGTTTACAGAAATATCACACAGTGCATAATCTTGGGCTAGTTTCCCATTATTTGTATGAGGATGATTATGGTAGGTAAAAAGAACATGTCAAGGAAGTGAAACTAAAATAAAAATAAATAATAAAATAAATTGTAAACTCCCACAAACACAACAGAAGACAAAAGTCTAAGTTCAAGGAATCAACTTGATAAACATTTCAGAAACCAACAGATCAGCCCCTAGGTTATTTATGAAAATATGTATTCATAATCACAAAGGCATATGCAGGACTCGCACACAACTGTAAACCCTGAAGAAGGAAAAAAAAAAAAAAAAGGATACATTTCATGTCATTGAAACTGAGAGGAGTGTGTGTGTGTGTGTGTGTGTGAGTGTGTGTGTGTGTGGGGCGGCTGAAGTTCTGAGAAGCACAACAAAGTAGGAAATTAACAGAGTGGAAACTTAATAAACAGTTGTTTCACTGCAGCACAACTCGGGGTAATTCCCGCAGGAAGAGAAAGGCCAAGAGCAGCGGAATGGCAATGAGAACTCTTCGCAGAGTCAAGACAGGAAGTCAGGGGTGAGAGAGGGAATCTGAGAGTCAGAGTTCAGCAATCACTATTAAAAAGGGCCAGAGTGTCTTTGGCTTTTAGCTGCATTTCTGCCTGAAAAGTGATGTTCCAAACACCATCTTCTCCCTGATAAGTGAATCAGATAAAGCCTCCGTCAGAGGTAGAATTGGTAGTTTAGTTGTCATGTCCTAAAACACTTGTATCGAGATGTCTAAGTGGCTGTTATATCGCTTGCTAAAAGGAGCAGGAAAACACTGTATGGGGCTGCTAGCATTCGCCGCTTCCTGGATCAAATGGGTGTATTTATCAGAGATGTAAGACACACATCCTATAAAACCAAGGGCACCAGAGAAATTCCTCACATGATCACTGCGGCCCCATAACTGTCTGGGACTCAAATGGAGGCTGCGCCGTACGTCAGTTATATGGAGCAATAACCAACTTAAAGAAGTGCGGTAATAGAGCCATTTACCTGATCCTGAGAAATGAGGAGAGAACCCCCCCTCCTCCTCCTCCTCCTCCCCACAACCAATGACCCCCCAATCCTCCACCCAGCCCCCCATACTGCACTCGACATGTACAAAGTTTGTGTTTGTGTGTGTGTGTGTGTGTGTGTGTCTGTGTGTATATATATATATATATATATATATATATATATATATATATATATATATATATATATATATATATATGTATGGTTTTTACTTAAAAAATAATAACAACAAATACCAATTTAGTAAATTATTATTGTTTTAATTGTGACATATGATTGGTTGTTTCAGATTTATCTGATGAACCTAAATGTTCAATGTGAACTTTAATATTCAGTACAGCATTTTAAACTTCTTATGATTCCATCCTGTACACCTGCCTGTATCACAAACACACATTTTATGTATTTTGGACAAGAAATAACTTTTTTAACTAACTTAAAAATGACATTCAAATTCACTATCTATTATTACCATTAAATAAAGAGCAGGATGAAATAACTTGAGGCTACATTGAACTTAGTTTTGGCTCCAAAACCAAAACATGAGAAGAAGAAATGAAATGATTAATGATGGTTTTATTTCATTGCTCTTCTTGTTTTAATAGAAACTCAACTCATCAGAGTACTGTAGTGTGCAGTGTATGTACAGTAAACTAATGAGATGTTACATCTGCGACCACAGCACATTACTACTTGTTTTGATGTATTGCCAGTGTTTAAATAAATGTTTTGTTGTCAGTGTTGTGGTTTATCTTGCTACTGTGGAAGCTGTTCTTGTCAAACACAAATGCATATCGACTCGCCACACTGACATTTGTTCCTGAAATTGTAAAGATGGCTTGATGCAGGGACATGAACATACAGTAGCTTAGCTCAATGTGCTGCTTTCTATTTTTGACTGGCAGCCTGGAAGTGCTGAGTAATGTGAAGGCGATGAGATGAAAGACAACGACACCGGCTCGCTAAGACAGGAAAATACTAAAACACACACTGATGCAACTGTAGTCGGAAGAAGCTTTCATAAATGTTAGCTTAATAATTATAGAAAGGATGCAGGCTTAAAGGATTAATTGTAGTAGAGACAAATAAGGTTCCCTATAGAATCACCATCCTGGCTGGAACTATTTAGCTTTATCAATGTGTGATTGCAGACACAGACACAGAGAACAGATTCCTTACAGTGCAGGTTGGGAGAGTGTGTGAACTAGCATGTTGTTCAGGAGTCGGACAGGATTACGTGCTGAAATCCTCTGAAACAGGAGCAGCAGGGGCCACTTGAGGAAGGGCAATCGGGCAGACTGAGAAGCAGGTCTTCAGCAGAAATGTGCTTATTTATGTATTCATGCGAGAAAGATCTCCTCTACTGCTTGTAAAGGCTCCTTAGATGGAAACTCCAAGCTCTTCTTTTCTCTGATTCAGGATCAAAATAGCAGTATAACTGCTCCCCCTGGTGTGCTTATCACTGCATTGCCTGGGAGAATAATCTGCGGTGTAATTAGCATGCACCCTCAGGTCAAAACGGACTTGGTAGGAGAGCCTTTTTTTCTCGTAATGCTCCAGCTCAGACCCCCTCCTCCTCCTCCCCCTTGACCTCTCTCCTCACAGTCTCACTGCACCATATTCCACCTCTTTGCTGGAAAAAATGAAGGGAAAAAAAAGCTACCAAAAACGTGCACTTCTCAATTTAAACATATTTCACAGACAAACGTCCAAGTATTGACTGTTAAGGTCATGATTAAGTCTTGACTTTCAGTGTTGATGTTGGAGTGTAAAGATTTATATCTCTGTCAGAGGTTCCTAAATGAAGATAAAAAATAAATTTAAAAAGAAACTCCTTGGAAAGACACACGCTAACTCTTGTAAAGACAAAACGTACTGCTCATAATTCAGTAAGCTCATAAATCACAGCAGGTTAATGCTCCACAAAACCCCCCCAACATCCTCTAAGTGTTAAATCATCACTTTTGTGGAGAGAGGAGCAGAAAAGACAGGGGGAAAGGGGGCAGGCGAGCAGAAAGAGACAGTGCTGTACTTTTTCAAACCTGAAGTCTGCGAGTGTGGAGATCCAGCCCTTCAGTCAAATATGTTGCCATGCGAGGGGATTAGGGGTCTGTGAAGCGCTATAGGTCTTGACCTGCAAGCCTTGGAGCCTGGCTGTAACCTGACCCAATACCAGGTGTGTGCCTGTGGGTCAAAAGGTTGGGAAAGCATGCAACAAAAGACAGCTCTGCAATAAAACCCTCACTGCTCTAATTAACCATTTCAAACCATGTTCTCCCTCTAAAGCTCCTGCAGTGTACCGTAAAAGCTCAAGGTTTGCAAAGTGCGGCGAAAAGCCTCATATTTCCTTAATTGTAGAAGCCCACACAAATGTCATCTTAATGAAATGTGTAGCGTGTAGATCCTAATAGAGAGAATGTTAATGGCATGCTTACTCCCTGCACCCGCCCGGCTTTGCTTTTACTTTCAAAATAATTTACTGCACCTTTAAAGCAGCCTGTCATCTGCAGCCAGAGACCCATAACTGTCATGTGAGTCGATCATTTACCCAGCGATCTCCTAAGTGTTGCGTGTTAATGGGTGGAAGCGGTGGAAAACATAGGGAAATAACTAACACCTACAGAACCAACAGATCACCTCCGCAGAGGGGAAAGCTGTATCATTTCATAACACATTCAGGACCACGGCGGTGAATCAAGCTAGCTGCCAAGAGGACGGCCATATCTCAGGAAGATGTCAGAGGAGAAGTCTTTAAGTACGCTCATATGGGACTGTCCCACTGAGTGGTATTCTTCTTTCACTTACATTAGGTGTTGACACCAGGGAACTGGGAACATTATATTCTGTGGTGACAAGGTTAAGAAACATAATGTCAGCCTCTCATATTCGGTGCTCGTTTTTGTCCATAAAGTATTCCCGGAGTTGTATTCATTTTTATCTCATTGTTAAAGTCGAGATTCTCCGATTAGAAAACATGCGCACATATTAAAATGTTTGCACATGTGAACCTGATGAAGCTCCTGAATATGAAAGTAAAAAAATATATAAAATACCCCAGTAATAACTGCTGTGATTACTTCAGTATTTATTAGTCATTCAAGGTTTCACTGACCTCCCGGCTTCTCTTGAACTAGCCTTCGACTGGCCCGCCTCAGAGGGTTATTAATTGCTCCAGCATGTCCTCGCACATTGTGTTTGGATAGGTGTTTCTTGTGTCTAACAAAAAAGCCTTTGTATCACTTCTCTTTAGTCTCCGACTCAATTAGGGAAGGAAATGAGAGTGAATGCAAAAAGCCATTGTCTTTTTTTTTTTTTTTTTGCTCCATGCAGCTTGAGCTGAAGATGTTGCATAACATTGACACTTTCTTTTCTGTTTGTGGTATCGTGCTTTTTTAGCTGTAGCCAAGGAGACGTGTGAGATTTGGGAGTAGGTTACGGTCGATGATGCAACCGTGGTGATACAGGGGGTAACCCAGTGGCTGAGTTAGTCTGACATCTCCTCAGCGTGCTGTAGCAGTAAATTAACCTGCTGTCTTATGAAGAGTCCTCACGTGGACTCATTAAAAATATCTAAGGAAATATCTATCTTAAAAATATCTATTTAACAGTAAGTGCATCAACGTGTGAATTCTACCATATGCTAAATCATGATAGAGTAAGGAGCTTCAAATAACCATAGCTGTTTTTTTCTTCTTTTTTTATGAACAAATGAATTTTAATTTAATTTTTCAAATAAGAAAATACTCAAAATGTCTTAAGAGGAAAGTGGTGCTTTCAGATTGTTTATTTAGGTCTTAACATGAGAAAAACAAATTCACTCAGCTGGAATATTAACATATGTAGATTTTTTTCAGCATTTCATCACTTATTGAAGAACCCATGCAAACAGCTCCATGCCTCGGAGAGTGATAATTGTGCGTTGTCACTTTAAATAAGAATGTGTGATCACTTGTAACAGTTATATAAAATGTGTTGTTGCAGTCAAGATAATATCAAATCATCTTGAAAAGAAACGAGGCACACCCCGATGACGAACATACAGTATTCAGGTTGAAAGCATTACAGTATCAGAAAGTAATCGTTTGTTCAAATCATATGAAAAACACATGATGTTCTCACTTCAGCACCAAACAAGCTTTCCTTTACAACTGTGTTCACAGTCTGCTTTGTCTCCCTCTCTTTCACCTCTCTGTGTCCCTCCCTGTCCAGCTCCTCTCATTCACCCACTCATCTTAGAGAGGGCTTTCCTACTCAGGCGTATTCCAGCGTGCACTTGCCAGGTGACCCATGACCATGGGCGGACAAGGTTACCAGTCATGACTTTTACAGCCGTTTCTGCCTCCACACTGGGTCTCCCGGTCGCCTGGCCTGAAATAGTTAGTCTGATAGTGTCGTAATGAAAAGCACAGGAGTGAGAGGCTCAGGACAAACCTGCTGCTCGGATGCCCTCCAGGCTCAAGCTGACAAGAACATCAAGACAATGACAGCAAAGTATGAAAGGTGAACAAAAACCCAAAGGATGTTAGCGGGAGAGGAGAGCAAAAGGTGACAGAGCAGAGGAATCGAGACGCTAAATAAGAGTGCAGTCTGCCACCTTTACAGGCTCTCTGTCTTTTACAGTGCACACGAATATCCCTTAGACCTGGGATTAAAAATGAGGCATATCATAAACTAAAATATGGTATTCCAAGGGAACATGTTAGCTCTTTGTTGGACTGTACTTTTTCTTTTTCTTATTTTTTAAAGAGAGAAAAAGTCCCAGCTCTTAATTTATGTTTTAATAATAATGGTCCAGTTTCTGGCAAGATAAATGTAGAACAATGTTATGTTCCAATAACTCAATTAGGTCATACAGAACAGCGAATCAACTTTCAGTGGCCGCTCGAGCCAACAGAGTTAACTCCCTCTGTAAACTGTAAATGGCCATAAGGTCAGCACAGGTTATGTAACTGTTCTGCCTCAATAATTGCTTTTCAATACTACTCAGTGACTCTAAGTGTATTCATGTTACTCCAAGTTAGTTAGAGTGTTTTTAATTCTACTTCAGTGACAAATAACAAGCTAACTCCTCAGGACCACACAAAAGAGACAATATGTTCTTCCCATTGTTAACCACAAGAAAAATAATCCGGAAGAACAAAGACGTGTCCCCTTGTTGACATGCAGTGTACTCTGAAATCTCTGTTTGAGTAACACAATGTGACAGCATGGTCAGTAAGGCTGACGTGAACTCCAGTCATGCAGGACACTGCTAACCCTGGTGGAGATATAGTCCTGTAAAAGAATCCCATCTAGTGCAATAAATAGCGCATTCAAATATTATAGGTGATATGGGTGTACTCAGGAAAGCAGAAACACTGAACATGGGGCAGCTAACAGGTTAAGTCATTCTTTTTGTCAGCAGTACTGCTAAATGGTCGGCCAGCGATAATATGCTGTGGTAGGTTTCTCGTGTAGCGATCAAACTCGACAGCTTCGAGAGGCAGCATGCTTCCTTTGGTTGTACCCTTTAGCTAGCTCAGAGTGTAAGTACACACTTAACCAGTGGTTTCCAAAGTGGGGGTTGGGACCTCTTGTGGGAGTCAAGAGACAGTGAGGGTGGTGATTTTGGAGTGTTAGATTTTGCATTCCAAAATCTAACAAAAATGTATTGAAATTGCATTTTACCAATTATTGTGGGAGAACAAAAAAAAGCTGACGTTGCTATCTGTGATGCTACGCTCTCTACTGCGCGATCAAACAAAATCTACAATGTGGATTGAACAGAAATATTGAGTATTTAGGTAAAATGATGTAATGGTATTATGTTCTAATTTGCTTTAACTGTCTGAGCAATCACCAGAAACAATGCCGCAAAAAGGTACCTGTGCTTTTGGTTTAGCGACCACCTTTGAAGCACATAAAGTAAACAGTGGGTGAAGTCACGTGTTATGAATCGTTCATGCTGAGGCTAAATGATGTTGCTCCAGCTCTCATACTGAGAAGGATCAGGATAACTGTCCTTTAGGAGATCTTTACACCAGATGCCAAACATTCATCATCGTATTTACTCAGCTCAACTGCTGCCATTAGAGCTCGTCCAAAGTTATGTTCTTCCTCCTACATTATCAGCTGAGTCAGAGTCTAACAGTGAGTCCGCTCTCTCTTGATGAGCGTCCCTTCTTTTACAGACGATATGTAATGACTCAGTCAAAATATTAGTCCAAGAAATATAATGTGTGTCCATGTTTCCCTTATTGTTTGAAAGGCAAAACACAACAGCTATTAAAAAAAAAAAAAAATGTTAATTTTGGATGTGTCTAGGATGTTTTGTAGAGCTCGGTGACTTGACCATCTTAAAACACACAAAACAAGATGTATTCATTAGAGGCACATGACACAAAAAAAAGCAGCTGCAATATTGAAATGTACTTTGTTTAATATTTATTCCAAAAGGTGTTTTATAAAACAAACTTTAAGGATCAAAAGATAGAAGAGTGTGAGTGAGACTTAAATAAGAATGAAGAACCATGACTTCCAGCATTCGTTGGGTTTTTGTGTGTTTCTTTGTCGATGAAGATTGCATCAAGACAGAGACCGACGAGGACATGTGGGCGGGAGGGGGTTTGGGGGGCCATGAATGGCAGCCGGAGAAAACTCTGAACTGTGTGTGTTTCTGTGTGTGTTCATGAGAGTATGAGCCCCCCAGGGTGCACACCCTGTCAGAGAGATCATAATAAACTGTCATCTGTACAGCCAGGGGCGAAAATTCCATGCTGGTGCTGAGACCACAGGAAGACTGAAACACTAACTGATGCCAGGCCTCAGAAGCTCTCTGTGCTGTGAACACACATGCCTGAAACCCCAGCACCTAAAAAACAATGACACCATAAGCTACAAATCAGCCTCAGTCATGCAGCAGGAAATGTGGAGGATTTAGCGTTCTTCTCTTAGGAGGAACGCGATCGTAAATGTCAATATAGCAAGTGTTTCTGTGATGTTGTTTGTTTTTGATTTGTTGAGAGTCCTCATAGAGGGAAATTATAGAACGTCATCTACACATCAAGTGATGTAATTTAAAAGTTTTTTACAACGATTCAACCTCCTTTGACTTCAGACTCCAGGTTTTGCATTTTGAGACCAATGTGATCAAACAAAACAAAAATTACAAATCTCACGTCTCTATAGTTACCTTGTGTTAAACACATCATGTGTTGTCCCCTAAAACAAGACCTGTCCAAATCCTCACAAATAACTGAACACAACAGTCCAAGAGTTCAACAGTGTTTCAGTTACTGTGAGCAGATATTTGATGGAGGAGTACAGATAGCAGAGCTGTCAAATGTTTGAAATGTTCAACGCGCGACAATCACTGTATTTCAGTCGTCAACCGCAACTTTTTTTAAATTGAAAAATTAATTGACGGCTGGATTGATTTCTTTCAATATGTCAAAAAATATGTAATCTGAGAAGCATTGTGTTTAAATGTCACTATGCAGTATAAGGGCTGTGACAGATGAAACAAAAACTATAATATATATAAAAAAACCTCAAACACTTATTATTTCTTATTATTATTTATTGTTAATTCTAAAGTTTGTCTAAAAGAATGTTTTACTTTAAGATCAGTCTTTAAAATAATGTGACTTTCATTTTTTCACCATGCCACTTCGGTTTCTAAACTTGATACGACAACTCTAAGGTCATTTAAAAAAAAAAAAAATGTTTCTCAAGGTCTTTCAATACAGTGGCATTTAGCTGTGTTTATATTCAGTGTATAAATGCTGTTGGTCTCAGGCTGTGTCACCCTATAAGGCTCATTTATGACTGCAATAACTCCTCTGGGTTTGATCTTCCAGGCCCAGCCACTCATGAACTGTAAATAACATCAAAGTCAAATATGTTTGGAAATTATAAACCAAACCTGTGCATGGATTTGGTGATGTCGACATGTAAACTCTCACGGCCCACCCACACTCATTCTGGGACAAAATCGAGAAAGCGGCAAACATGGGGGTCAATTGTACATGCTCACTCTCTGCAGCGTCATGTGAGGAATCCTTCACCCACCAGCTCGCAATTTCACGGCAAATTTTCACCACGGACTACATCTGTTTGGGGAATGTAAAGTGAAGCGGCGGGGGAGCAGTTCTCCTGGATTAAGTCTGCTCATCAGTTTATCATTCATCAGACAGCAGGAGATTCACTACAGAAGAAAAAAAAAAGAAGGGAAGGAGGAAAAATCCCTAATTTTTTACAGCCATACCTTCCTTTGTACTCGAGGATTAACGACAGGGCTGAGAGGACCTGATGAGTTTAAAGCTTCAGAGGAGAGCGGGGTGAAAGAAAGCCAGATCAGAACAGAGATACCATTAGAGAATCTCATAAATCAAAAGTGTGTATAGTGGGTGGGGGGAGAGAGACATGTTTTTAAGACCATCTGGACTTTCCAACCTTAACATTTAGTTTCAGCAGTCTCTGTTGGGGATTTGATTTTTTTTTTAGTGTTATTACTCTTAAGGAGGCTCACTTTATGTTGTCCTGACTTGGTCCACTTTTCTGTCAGTGATTAATAAAGACTGGGTATGTTTAAGTTGACAACATTTAGCCAGAAAATCAGCGCTGATGTCAGAAGTGAATAATTAAAACATTGTTGCAAGAATCGTGCAGTTAACATGTTGTAATTGATGTGGTACTGTAATGTCAACTGATTAAAAAAAAAAAAAAAAGAAAACGGTGTCAGACGTTCTACATGGACCTGATGTCAGCTTGCCTCTCTGAAAGATAAGTGTGATCCTCTGTGAGGCCTTCACAGGCCTGCCAGCTTCCTGCAGACACCTCTTCCTTTTGCGCTTCCTGATGTTATCATAATCCGGGACCCAGAGTGGACCTTTGTGGCTCATGGCCTTGTCTTCCGCTAGCACACGTGTGCGTCACATTATCTGCTGAGGGGCCAGACTTCGCATCCTGTCAGGTGGGGGAGGGGGGGGTCGCACAGCAATGTCGGGAACAGGAAAAGGAAGTGGACAAGAGCAGCGTTAGGTGAGAGAATGGAAGGAACAGAGTACAATATCTATCCCCTGTCTCCCTTCAATAATTCATAAACAACAGTGTTAGATTTTCAAAACTGTTAGAAAAAAAAAAAAACGGGGGGAGGGGATCTGTCGGGAATCAAACTGAATGACCCCAAGTCAAACAGTTACAGCACTGATTTGCATTCACACCAGTGTCAGTCTGAGAAACCTGGATCTGAAAACTGAGACATTCATAGAGAAAAGAAGAGATGTGTTTTTGTATGTGTGCTCACACATGTCTATCTGTTGGCCCGCTGCTTGGCCGTAGTGTGAGGGGAAAGTCGAGCCATGAGCTTGGTCAGGCTCTGCACACTTAACTGGGCTTGGAGCTCTTATTTCAATGGAAGCCTAAGTAGAGTTTGACTTTGAAGGCTTTGATCCGGAGGCAATGCTATGGCATTTGACTTCTAGCTAAAAAAAAAAAAAAAAAAAAAGCTGTGTGTCAGACCTCTGGGGTCACTGGGATCATTTATCGCGGCTGAAAATAACCAGTGGCAAGCCACGATTTTGGGAATCTAAAAGAGGGCTGACATTAGCAGGTGCCCTGAGGGGGAAGAGAGACAGCTACAGAGCAGGTCACTGACCTTGGACCACAGAGAACTTCTTTTTCTATCTGTTTCTTTTTTTTTTTCCTTAAACCCGAGGGCCTGGTTTCACTTAGTGGAAAGGTTCTTTAGGTGAAACAAGTGAACACCAGAAATGTTCACCTAGTGTATAAACCAGAGCTAAACAACAACAACAACACCAACTAAACAAGTGAAACAAAAAACTATACTCCTTTTTTTAAAACTGCTCTGGTGCTTTCTGTTACACCTAATTTAAAAGACAATTGCCCTAAGACAAGTTTTTATGACTTCAAATTTAAATAAGAACTATGAAAGTCACGCTGATGTAAAAAGTGAAAAGATGTCAATCTAATAATCTAAAATGTATGAATTAAGTAAACTTCCCAGGCCACATACTCCTTGCTTCTTAGGGTTTAGTACACTAACAGTACTGAGGAGCTGTAGAGAGACAGTTCTGGCAGATGCTTCTGTGAGTATTTCTTCTACTCTTTCTGAGCCTGCCTGTGAGTCTTACATGTGTAGCAGTCCTGAAAGGTTTTCATTCAGCATCGCTGGCCCCTTTTCATTTAGCGAGCGGGAAGTACTGTGATAAAAATGAAGGAAACAATGGGTGACCTGTCCCGTTATATGTTGTTTACTTGTTGTGTCATAATTCCAAGTACAGTGTCTGGTGAATTTGTCATTTCTAACTGGAATTAAGGCAGAACACCGGGACAGCACTGTACTTTTATCGATCTAGTGAACCAGTAAACGCACTGCCAAACAATAAAAGAGGAAGAAAAGTAAGAAGGGGGGACTACGAATGAAACTTTTCCCAGCGTTTGTGGGGTTATTCTTTTTTCTTTTTCTTTTTTTGGTTTTGCTTCATTAATATAAAGACATGCTGAACGCACAGTCAGCCTTCAGAAGGATCATTCAGAGAGACAGCTGTGACCGGTGGTGTAGTGATGGCTGAAGGATTAGGTTTACTCTTAGTTTACCCCCAAAATGTTTGGTGATCCGTCCAGCGGGGGACATTTGGCCTTTGTTGTAAACACAGTATTGTATTGTCAATCAGAGATCGAGTAGGGAGGGTCATCCCTTCACCATCCTTGGAAAAAATTGAAGTAAAACTACTGAATACTGTCAAACAATTAACGGTGTGAATCAGAGGAGATATAGAAGTGGGTATTGAGACTGAAAAATAAGTTGGTATACTCTGTATAACCGCACTGCACTACTACACTGGCTGTGACCACTGGAAACTCCAAACTGCAGCAGATGAAACTTTATCAAAGAGTCTCACAGAGAAACGCAAGGTTTCATGATGTCATGTGTTTGTGCCTGCACGTCTGTCCTCATACTTCTGTCCTCAACCGTCTCCGGCACTGACAGAATTTTGTTCAAATCTCAAAGAGGTCAGTCATCTTGTGTCGACTCTTTCACGTTCATTATCATCATTTGAATGATAATGCTTTAAATCTGCAGAAATATCCATGCAGAAAGTTCCAGATATGTATTTACAGGAAATACATTTAAACTCTTCTTAACTTTTACAAAAACAGGGGGGAATACATAAGAGATGTTTGCCAAATTGGCAAACAACAAAAAGAAGAATTATAGTGTTTTTCTGCTCCATGTTCCAGGGGGAGGACCCTCAAGCCTCTCAGACTTAATGTGATTTAACATCTTTGATTGAACCATGGACATTAACACATTCACTTTCATGTTGTATTGATTGTACTTTTGAAGCAGGCACATTCATTTGCCAAATGGATTGGATCTCAATTTCAGATTTGTACTTTCTTCAATTGTCATTCTTCCCAATGTTTGCAAAGGTGTTGAGCCAGTATGCGCGGTACATGCACATGCTTAAAGAATGAAAAGTACAGCGGCCGCTTCATTTTCAGAATGTCTGAAGTCATCTTTGCCAAATGATGTATGTTTTTATATGGTTTGTCTGAACAGCCTTTTCGAATCTGTGCTTTGACAACGCATGGAACTGTGGAAAATAATTTCCCTAAGGAGACAACCAATAAACTAACTAACATAGTGGTCATTCTGCCAACAACACACAACTGGTTTCCAGCAAACCCAGTAGAAAAGAGGAGAGGGATTATGTATTGCCAGGAATGGTTTATGGTGTAATGAAAATAAAAGAAACTTTGGAAGAAATCCGTTGAAGGTTATTATTGTTAGCCTGATATGTATTCGGATTATTGATGGCTGTTCATTTCCTCCAGTAAAAAAAAAAAAAAGTTTATAAATAATTATTGTAGTTTGAAAAATACATATTGCAATTTCAATAGATATGATTATTGACTGTTTCCAAGCCAACACAGTACTTTCTAAAGTGATAATATAGACTATAAACTATGCAAGGATACTACGTTAGTGACCTAAATTCTGAGCTTTCTTAAAGCTCCAATATTTTGCACTTTTTAGGGTTCCTATATCGAATTTATGTGCATACTTAAGAACGTTGACAATTACTAATGTTGAAAAACAATGTGTGTACTGTCGCTCCGCCCAACATAGAAAGGATCCCCACATGTTCTAAGTCTGAGCTGCTTGGTCGGCAGTTCTGCACTCTCAGAATTGGTCAGTTGTTCCGTTTAATTTTTGGACATGTCCCGCCCCTTTTACCATATTGGGAATGCTGCAGTCAAGTCCGAGGGGAGCTTGTGCTTGCTACAACGATCCAATGGACTTGGATTAGGGATGTCTTTGTATTGTGATGTCACAACACAAATTTGCAACGAGGGGGGCTAGGGACCAAGAGTTTGTTGCGGTTTTTGCTATTGCTAACAGAAGGACGTAGGACAAGTCCCGTTTCCGCGGACTATGAGTTTTTGCACATAGTTGTGCCTAAACATACACAAGAGACCTGGAAAACACACAAAAGAGCATCTAAAACCAGGAAAAGCAGAATATGGGACCTTTAACTCTAGTGAAGGAACAAGATTACTGCGGTACAACTCATGTGCTACCCTTTTCTCTGTCCCTTGTTCTTGCTCTTGTAAACAAAAAAACGTCGCCACATGTACACAGTGTTTACAAGTTGATCTAAGGACACGATGCCACAAAGGACTAAGAGCAATATTTCAGCATGTACTGGAACATGAAATATGGTAAGAAGTTTTCTCCAGATGAAGCTCTTTGTCTAAGAAAGATAATATTTATTTTAAAACTTTGCAATTTAAAAAATAATTACCTTTTTGGTAACCTCTGTTTAAACTTTCCCCAAAATGACCATCTGTACCAAGCATTCTGATGTTCTCTTAAAATAACCAGGACACAAATATATTTTCTGAACTCATGCTCCAAACACGACAAACCAATATCATTGTAATGACCCCTGACCTTTTCTTATTTGCCACCATGCGGACAATCCTACAAAGGGAAAGCAAAATCTCTCAGACAAGCACAAAGGCCAGAATGGTGTTTGTTTAATCCAAGGCTTTTGTAATGCATGGTGTAATGAACACGGGAGGCTGCTAAAAAGGTTTTATACTTTTAGTCTTGTTAATCCCTAAACCACACACCGCTCCTGACTCAGCTGCTGCTCGCCGGAATAAGAATGGAGGCCTAATAACACCAATAATGGTGCACCCGAGTCCATTACAAAACCTTCGATGTAAAGGAGAAAACGGATCTGAACCAATATTCGTTTACATAACGTGTTCTTGTCTTTGTCGACAGCTTCGTTGTTTAGTCAATAAGCAATCAAGACAAATTCTTAATAACCTTTTCAGATTCTGAGTATCCAGGTCCCAACTTGTTCCGACTTGTTTTGTCCCAACAACAGTGAAATATTTTCAGTACATATATTCAAGTGCTGAACATTCAATAATATAAAGGTGCGACATCTTCACATTTGAAGACCTGAAAACAACCATTCTGTCAAACTAAATGACTTCAAGGCAACCATCTCCAATCAGTGCATGTGTGTTTTACAATACAATACAATGCAAACTATGTCGATAGCATGATCATCACCGTCAACCCACCCATCTGGACCGAAGAAACAGGAATGTTTAAGAGAGGTTTATACACTCTGATTAAAAGTTGATCATGTGATCGTAATGCAAGACTTTAAACATGTTAGCTTGTAAGACGGGGAGACGGGGAGCCGAGGAGCGTGAGACGGCATGTGAGGGAAGAGAGTGCAGAAGGCAGCTGGCTGGAGACAGATCTATACACGCCAGGAAATAAGGTAGAAAAGGTTATTTACTTGACATTGATCTGCTGTAGCGGCAGCACGAGTGTGGTCTGTTTCTCTTTTGTTAACCTTTAAGCTTGAGTTTACGCTCAAATGACAGGGGAGTCAACTAAGAGGTGTAACCTGTGGATCCACAGAGTTCTTACGAGCTCCGTCAGTGATCAGAGGCTGTGCAGTTAACGCCCGAAGATATTTAAACATCAATAAGGAGGATAAGGACTGATTTACTATCAATAAGGGTTAAGTTGTCTTTGAAGGGAATGGCCTATCTTGACACAAAATATTCAAGGTTAGATGTATTGGAAAGCTATGGCGCATTCAGGCTCCCCAAAAGAATGAGGACGCTTCTGGTTAGAAAATAACAGGATAGAAGAAAAAAAAATCTGTTCTGGTTGGACTTCTTCTTTTTTCATCAACGTATATATTGCTGTTTTTATTTAGGTCCCTAAAATAGGACATAGACTAACAATGAAGCGATTATTACGAGAATATACGTCTAGAATTACACATCCTGTCTTTTCTTGCTGTGGCCATCAATAAGTGTTGAGGTAGACAAAGATAGAGGGCGATTGTGAAGCTAATTACAAAATTAGATCATTTCAGTTTCTTTCTTCTTCAACATGAAATAATCCCTTTGTCCAGAGAAATGTAATAATGAGCAACAAGGGTTGCGTCCTACTTTTACTTTTTACTGCAATGATAATGGAAAAACTAAAGGCAACATGGTTTAAAACAAGAAACAAACAAAAAACAATGAGGTGCAAACACTTCTCTTTTTTTAAAATCGACTTCAGTCTGCAGGATATGAACGTCTACTGTTCACTGCATGCAGAAGGGTCATGTTGGACTTTTTGCAGGACATACGCAGTAGCTGGCCTGAGCCCACGGCACACTTCTGGACATCCATCATGTCTGTTTTTTTCATCCCATGAAGATGGCACAGACCTGATGCACTGAATGAGGAACTATTTGTTCTTCCATATGCCAGTACTTGTAATCGCTTTCTCAGGATCCTGCCAAATTTTGCCCTTTGCCAACAAGGGCCACATGTTTCCACAAAGGAAAGTCTGGCAAACAGGGCGCTGATGATTTTGTAATTTGGGCTTAAGTAAGCAAAATCCTGATGCCATGCGAGTCAGAACAAGCAGATTGTAGTTTGCTTCATATTTTCTTGAAAGTCTCTGACGGTTAGTGACTTTTTGGGGATGATAAATCATTTCAAAGATGGTAATGGTGGTAAAAAATATCATTGTATTTACTTTGCTTTATCTAGCTTATCGATGTTTCCTTTTTCCTTTTTCGCTCTTTGGAGAGGTTGGATCATTTCAAAGATGACAAGAGGGCCCAGGCCTGTAAATATTTTTATTTAAAGCTTATTAAGTTACACAATAAAATAATTAATTTGTTTCCTTCTGCCAATTATATCCCCATACCAACAACCTCATCTGTCCGTCAACTGTGAAAGGACTGTAGTGGAAACGTGGGATTCTTTTCATTGGCCAATCTAAAAGACTGAAACTCTGTTGCAGAGTTGGCAGGCTGCTACATAAACATGCATTGGCTGTTCAGGTTCACAACCTTTTCACAAGGCACAACCAGGTGCTCTAATAGAAACATTAAATGTTGCTTTAAAAGGCTGGGTGTTTTTTCCCCCGCTTCTCCTTTGCCAGACACTTGAATTTCATTGAGAAAGACAGAAAGGGGGGGGGGCTGCAAACAGAAAAGAAATGCAGGTAAACATTTATGGTAAACTATGAATACTTGAGTAAATACATGCCATGCCTTGAAACAAGGGTCATGCAACCCGATAACAAAAAAAAAAAAAGGTTTAATAAAATGTATACAGATTTTAATGTCCTTTTACAGGTGCATGTGGAGGCACTTCTCAGAATTCAGTCCATTGTGTATTCTGGTGACTCATTTTCTCAGAGGAAGTAAACCCATGGGGTGAGTTGACCCTAAGTAGGCAGGAAATTTGTTGTGTTTTTTTTTCCTACCTGAACTTGGCTATATCTCACTTTCTAGAGGTGCCTGTCCCTCTCACTCACTCTCAAGGACCCAAGCCAATCTCCCTTTGTAAATAGAACTATGTTTTATAATTCCCCCCCCCCCCACTCTCAGATGACCATATCAATAATGCAGAGGAACCGCATCTGTCCAGGGCCATGAGATTATTTCTCTGATTTGGGCTGACAGTTATGGTAATAGTTTGGCAAACAATCTACTTGAGCAGCAATGACCACAGATTACAGCTGTTTTCAGATCAAAGAGACTGCAGAGAGGCCCATGATTGATTGCTCACCATGAGACAGAGTCAGCCGGTTCAGCCCCCCACATCTCACTTTTGCTTCTCTGGTCTGATATGGGGGGGGGGGGGGAAATCCTTTTTATCAGATAACTCTGATGTATTAATGATAGCAGAGGGGCGATTTATTACGTATAAATGGTACAACTTCAACAGGTGACACCCTTTCAAACTCTTTTTTTTTTTGTGAGTCAGTTTAAACAAATGTGAATGTCATATAAGTTTACAAATACTATAAATACACAGTGTGTAATACGCTCATTCACATGTTCACTTTACAGCAAATGTCTCGAGATGAATGTTCATGTTATTAGACATGCAAGCTTGCCTGTGAAAATGTTAGCCATGCTGACTGTGATTGTGGGACAAATTCAAAATGAAACTAAATGAGACTGAGGCAAACAAGTGGTCTGTAATGAAGAAAAGACTTCTTCATCAGGCTTTAGAGTTTACGATGCTCATTCAAGAGAGCATGACATGAATGAAACGTGAGCAAAAACTAAACAAAGAAAAAAAGTCAGTCAACAAGTACACTACTACAGAAAATCGAAATAGATGAAACATGTTTGTATTTATGTGTTCATTTTGTTAAACGGAGCTATGGGATGTCTTAAAGGGTAACATTTCCATACATGGAACAATTTGTATTATAATTTCCATTCATAGCTTTCTATAAAATCTTTCATGTACATCCTTCCTTTTACATGTTTACATAACCATTTGAACTTCACAAAAAACAAACTGTATTGTATGAAATAGAAAAGTGATGGTTCAGAATGTGTCCATGACTTCGGATGCCTTGTGTTTGGTTTTGCATTTTAACCCAAAGTAAAATGTCTCTCACTTTGAGTTGTGCACATTTTGTCGCTGTGCATTATTGTTTGCTATTAAGAGGAGTTAGTATCTAAATACCTTCGATCTCCGACAGAGAAGCTCATTATTTATGAATGACACAGAAGCTGTAACACCATTTGGCTTATGCACATTTGCATATTTATTAAAAAAGGAGACATTTGTGATTAATGGGATCCACCCATGTCACATGTGGAGGATCTTGAAGAAGCCTGATCACTGATCAACAGAAGTGGAGGATTGTTTTGAGCAGTATACAGAGACAGCTTGCCCAATACTGCACTATTCCAAACACTGTTTCGCCACTTTTCTTGGATATACAGCTCAGTTCAATGGAGCAGGCACATTTGTCATACTAAAAGCAACACAATACAGTCACAGACTAATAACAAGTAAGTAGACTGTATTCAACTGTAAAATTCTAGGTGGAAAAACTGGCTTGTCTACCCTTGATTCAAAGGGGAAACTAAAAAAGAGAATAAAAAATTGCCTTGACGACAAGGACATTGTCAGATAAGTGGAGAAGGGCAGTCAGAGAGCTATTTAGAGTGACGGTAAATGGCCTTTTTACCATTCCAGCTACCCCTGCCCCCCTTCCCCCGTTTAGGGATGGCATTAGAGACTGCAGACTGACATACATTTTTTATAGCTTCATAAAGTCGTCCAATGACCAGGTCACCCTTCTCATAACTAGGGAGCAGAACGCTTGAAAAAAGCCATTCATCACCATGAAAGGGCCTGCTTGTCCAAACGCCTTCAAACATGCACACAGTCTGGCATGAGACGCTCTGCACAAATGCTAACGTACTTCTGCCGCTAATGCCAGATGACCTTCTCACATCTATTAGCGGGCTGGCTGACGCAGAGGGCAGACACGAGCCCCTCTTGTCTCCTGCAAAGATTTCAATGACAGGGAAAAGAAAATATCATGCATGATAATGGTGGTTGCCACCAACACTGCAATCTTCGCCTTCTTCTTCTTCTTTTTTTTTTTTTTCCCCAAACAACACAATGTGGGAATGTCAGGTGAATATTAAATAATCTGTGATTAATTACATGCGCAGGAAATCTCTGTCTGCACATATATTGCCCTGTAAATTAGTTATTGTAGAGGTGCAGTTAGAGGTAATATAACAGAATAACATGACATGCTTTTTTAAATGTGTCCCCTTTGATTTGGTGAGCCAGAAGGACCTCCGGTGTAGATTTGGAACGCCCCTCACAGACAAACCATCAGACCACCAAACCCCATTAGTGGGCAATTAGTGACAGCTGGTGGGTTGTCAGCTTGGTAATGGCCTCAAAAGGAGTATCCATGGAATACAAAAACTAGCAGCGATGCAACGGTTCACACATTGGCCATAAAACTCCAAACGGAAACCTTGTACTCAGGGAAACTTGTGTTCATTGATCTCTATTTCGGCATCTAAATAATGTGCAATGCTATTTGCAAAGCAGTGAATTCTATCCCTTACCACTGTTTTCAAATGCAGGGTATTTTGACTAGAAAAAAAAAATGCACCAAGGATAACAGCTCTGAACCCTGGGCCCAGGGGAAATGTAGATCTATTCAGGTAATCTCATTTCAGCCAAAGGTGTGCTATTTTAGTGCTCTACCCCTATTGCTGGCCTTTCATTTCAAAAGCAGGAGGCTAAGCTGTTAGAGGCACATGAGGTGGACGGGCAGAGTAGCAGGAGTAGAGGGAGGGAGGGGGGGGAGGGTGGGGGGCTGAAGTAGTTTAATAATTTATTTAAGAGGGAAAGAAAGCAGCCAAGGGGAACAAATAGTGTTTCTCCCAGAACCAAGCCCTTCTGACCCCGGCCCTGCGTACCTGAAGCCCAAGCCCCATCGCATTAGTGAAATTCTTATTTGATGGCATTTTAATATTCTGCCTTGATGACTTTTTAGCAACATTTACTTTCGGAGGTCTCGAGCGCTTCCCCCAGAGGAAATGAAACATGTCAAAACCCATTACGAAAAAATCAAAATTTAAATACCTCAGCCGTGTTAGCGGTAATACACACAATCCCCACCGCTCAGAGGCAAGGCTCACAAACACTCATCTGCTTGCTGGCTCGTAATGAGTCTGTTTGATGGGTAAGCGATTTGTGGGTCACCGAGCATACGTTACAGATCCAATTTAACCCTTGATTGCTTGTACTCTCGAGGACCTGGGAAAACGTGTTATTGAAATTTAATACCAGATCATTTCTTCTTCCTCCCATGCAGGGACAAAGATATGCTTACATGACTCCTGCCATGGCCTGTGCGGTCGGGGGAGGAAGAAGTAAAAATCAGCCGAGGAGGAGGAGAAGGGAGGGACAAGACAATGGAGAAAAACAAACACAATTTTATGCATGAGGGTAATCTCTGCCTCATCTGCAGGTCTTGCTAAACACCAATCCAATTACCCCCCGAAGGCACTACACTAAGCACCGTCTCAATTGACTATGGGTTCTCTATCATGTGATATATCACTTTTCTAATAATGTTTACTGCAGACTGCTGTTTACTGTCAAGTGTTGACATTCAAAAAAGATGAAGACTGATTCAACTTAACAGAGTTTGTACTCCTCTACAAGGACAGCACCTTGTTATCAGGCAAAGGAGCTCGAGGTGATTAACAAAGGTACCCAGAGCAAATGTATTGTACACACACTTAAGTGAATACTCCCCCTCACCAAATGCATCGCATGCATTCTTGATGACAAACACACACGTTGAACATGTTTCCGTTCCAAAGATTCTCAAGGCCAGAATTTGAAAATGTTTCAAAACCTACATTTCTTCCATCAAACGAGCAATTTCATCTGAGAGGGTTTTTTTTATTTTTTTCCAATATTTACACACAACACATAAAATGTAACAAACTTCTTCCTCATACTCTGCAACTACATTGGCAATGTGCAACTCCTCCACACCAGTGTTAACGTCAAGAAATGTAGCCAGCAAATCTATATATAAAATGTCAATCTTTTTCTAAAGTAGCTCTCTGACATACACTTCGTGTTAGGGACAGGTCGGGTACTTATTCATAAGCTACAATAGTTAAACTTGGTTATTGTTACATGTGGAACTGACCTGCCTGGGTTTGCCTAACTCAATGTACTTAAAGAGGAAATTAAAAACCGGAACACAGAGGTGTAACTTCTCCAGCTACGCCTTCAGCTTTAGACAACACAGACACAGCGGGAGCAACGACACAGATTATTAAAACAACTGCTTCAGGTACATCTAAAAAAACTAAAGAAAAGATGACTATAACGTGCAGTGTAAGATATGTGCCATTAAACTTCCATATCATAGAATCACTCGTGTGACATTTAGCGACATTAACCACGAGAGCTTAAAGCACAGTGAGAGACTATTGATTAGCCTCCTGATCAGACATGCTAACTATATAAAAATAATATGCAGTGACTGGAGATGAGAAAGGAGAAGGCTTCAGAAATATTGGGGAGAACCAAATTATTGGGGAAAGTATGTCCACCTCCCCTACAGTCGGTGATCATATACCACCAATAAGCTAGCTTCAGTTGGAACTTTGATCGTATGTATTTTCATGGATTCATTCATCTTGATAAATTTGTGGACATATCTTTTAATTGTGTCAACCATGTGAGAGTAATTCTTTTAGGTTTGTGAAGATGTTATACATACATCTGTAAGAGATCTTATTACAGCAGCAGCAGCAGCAGCAGAGTTATAATTCATCCAGCGCCAAGTGTCTGTTGTTGTCTGAGAGACTTAGCTTAACATAGATGTTTGACATTTGAGTCGAGGAGATGAGTTCTTCATGCCTTATACAGAGTCAAGTATTTGTGGGCTGACTTTCTATCAGAATATAAGGAACACTGTGAAGAAGAAGAGTGTGGCCAGTGACTGCAGAGTCCTGGTCCACTAGCATGTGAGATTCTGAGCAGCATGCCAGTAAGTGCAAGGTTCTGGTCATCAAGCATGTCTGAGCTATTGTCTGTTATGTTATCATGTTATTTGACCATGGCTAAATAAATCTAAGACGATCCACAAGTCTGTTTGATAATGTCCTTCTCATTCATTCAACACAGATATAGAAACCCCCACCTTACAAACTGCTTACGGTTGACCTACTTAGTTACACACGCAAAAATTGACAATTGCAAGTTAGCAAGCCGCAAATTTTATTCCTTTTATCCATGTACTTCAGTGTTTAACTCCAACATTATTATCCTGATCAACATAATCTTATCAACTCTAACCAGTGAAGAAAATGCAATTAAGGGAGATTTATTTGGGGGGCAAATGAAAACATTCAACAACAGTCTAAAGCTCATGACATTTGACACGTAAGCACTCCATATTTGTTTTTTTAGACTTGTGGTAGTAAAAGAGAGGAGTCACGTGTGCCTCGTCGGTATCCTCAAGCAAGACACTGAACTTGAACATGATGAGTCATCATTAGTCACTTTGAAAAACAGCGTCAGCCAACAGCTTCAAATGTAAATTCATGTCATAAAACCACTTCAGGCATGACACAAAGTCTGTGAATGTTTGCTGTTCTTTCTGTGGCTCCGGTCACCATACAGTGTTTTGTATAGATGACTGATAAACTGATGTTGACTGAATCCTTTTTCTTACAGTTCTTTTTGGGAAATCTGAATAATACTAGAGCTCTCAATGGTCAGGGGACTCACTGCTACTGGGGCTAATTGAGAGCTCAAGTGAGCAGTGGCAGGCAGCACGGCTCATTCACAGTGTTTGTCATTAGACCCGACTGCAGGGAGCGAGTGCACTGCACCACTGGTGTGTAACCAAGATTTATGCTAATGTCTCCCTGCATATGCTTATCCTACATATCTATATTAAACTTAATAGACTGTTACATTGCTTCTTAACCCCGGCTTCCATACATGATTAACTTTTCTGATTTCTTTGCAAAATGGCATATAAACACGGGGCAGGGATTTTGTCAGCGTGTCAGTGAGTTTGTTTCCAGTGGCAGCCCATGGCTCCCATAATCGTTTTGATACTTCAGGGACTCTATCAAGAAGGCTTTCCTGAGAGGCCACACTTAATATCTCACAATGTAAATATAAAAGGAGGCTTAGGAGAGCTGTGGGGTTTTTTACTCAGTGTACCAGGAGATGTCATTGATTACATACATTTGATAGTCTGAAGCAGCAGGTAAATCAATAAAGAAATATTTCTATATATCATGTAACATATAGTAGCAGTGTTTTAATAATGACGTTGTGTATAGAATGATTTAGAGACATAATGTACAGTGATAAAGAGGAATGCTGTGACTTAAAAGTCTACCTGTTATGTTACGTCCTATGGACGTAGATCATCAGTTATACAAAGTGAGTAATTGGTAAAAAAAAAAAAAAAAAAACACTGCACTGAATGCATGGTTTGGTTCACAGGAAGAGAAAATATGTCGAAGTACTCAGATAATGCTGTATTAAAATACTGTATATATGGAAGATAACTGCAGAAAAATGAGCAATTAACCAAGACTTTATGCATTGATCAAAAATCAGTTACTTGACAAAAGGAACGTTATCCCACACCCTGTTAATGTATTCACACAGACTTTTTTAAACTGTGCTGTGTTATATCCAAACACTGAAGATACAGTGCACACTAAATGCATTCTCCCCTTTGTACTTATATACCAGGCTGGTCCAGCAAATGTCTGTTTGACCATTTCTCAATTTCCTGATCTGATAAATAATGTGTAATATACATTATATCTGTGATCAGATCCAATGGAATACATTGTGTAAATGGAAAAAGCTGAACTATGGAAATAATCACAACAGAATCTAGAAAAAAAATGACATAATGGGAAATTATATTTTTAGATGGTTTTGTTTTGAAATTGAAAGCTAACAACGGCTACTTTCTGTCTTAGTATAATAAGCTGTTTATTGCCATCTTTCTACTGAATATTACCAATACTTTAGGAGTAAAAAAACATGAGAAGTAGAAGATGTTCATTCAATGTAAAACTGTCAGACTAAAGGCTTGGACTCATTTTTACATGGGTTTATTTTTGGGAGCATTGTGCTGGTGAAGTGACATTATATTTTATCACCTGTGCACATTTGGCATTTTTTGCAGCAGTAGAGGTGAGCCATCTTTTCAATTGAAGTGTCAAGGATGATAATATCAAGATCTGTTCTCCATCTGCCAATTAGAGCAGCTCCACATTTTCAGCAGAAAAATGTAATCAGGGCACAGCTCTGCCAGAAAGGTAGAATACAGACCAATAGTTGATCAATGATATACGCAACACACAACCTAAGATCCAGACTTTTAGCAATAGCAATATGTACAGAAAGACTGTACAATAATAAGAAGACCCTCTATCTGGATCTTTGTTTTTCCCATAATAAAAAGATGTATTTCCTACTGTTTCCATTTGTGTGTAGTTTGTCTTAAAAAGAAAACTGATGTCTACATTTTATACCATGTGGCATTAGCATTTGTGGAGATTCTTCTATAAACACAAGTAGAAAACCTCATGGTTTACTGAGACCATCTTAAGCCCAAAGTGTTTGTTTCTCCAGTAAGTATTCTGACTGTTTCTTGTGTACACTTCAGTACTAAACAGCTTTATGTGCAAACACCAGCCACTTTTCCAATGTCATTTAAATAATGAGAAGTTGTACTATGTAACAAAAGTACAACACAGAAACATGATAAAGCTTTGGATATAACAGGGTTTGAACACGGTGTAGGTGGTGTCTTTACAGTGAGCTGCAGGAAGCCACTTAAGTGGCATGCAAAGCTGACCAGAGCTGCACTTGGCCTTAACAGACCCTAGGCTCTCATTTTACACACCAAACACTTTCAACTCCCTTTCCCCCACACTACCCATTTTGCCAGGCTCTTGACTTACAAATTGCTGCTTTAGACTTGGGTTCATTGTAACAGCTTTCAAGGGAAAAGGAAAGAAACAGTTGAAAAAAAGCCCACTCAGGACACTCATGTCCCATGCAATACAGCAAAGCTGGTCCTTGGCTAACAGTCAGCACATTGTTTCCGCTTGTCCCTCAAAGTACTAACCTCAGCGCTGTCAATAACCTCTCTATCCATTCTCTAACCTTCCCATCTTTTCAATCTACTTGGACGCCTTCCAAGAAGCATGAAAAAAAAAAGTTAAAATGCCCTGGACATAAGCCCTCAATAGGACAGCGTAATTCCCTCTTTAAATGTTAGACAAAAATATCAGGGCTCTTTAGCATGCCAAAGAGACTGCACACAGAGCAGTGTTCCCAGTGGAGGCTTGTCAGGAAGGAGGACAAGTCCTTCTCGGCATAAAGAGGCACTGTGTAGAGAAAAAAACAGTGAGCAAATTAACCATTTGAGGTGATAAGAATGCACACATTGACCAGCACACTATGACAATACAGATATTAAAACATCACTGAAGCCTGATGTGTTTATTCTACTACAAAATGTCCAGTACATAATAATATGATTAATGGTCTAACATATCTCAGCATCAAGAGTCAAGGTATCATCTTGTAAACGTTTTAATCGCCTGCAGAACATTTACCCTTTGGTTCAGATTCACTATCATAACAGCCAGCTTTTAGAACTCCAATCTCATTGAAAGCAGGGATGGCTTTTTTTTTTTTTTTCTCTGCCTTAAACCTAAAATACCACTCCACCAAACAGCCTTGCACGTTCCATCACTCTCACCAAGCAAAGAATTAAAGGAGTAATCCAATGAAATAATAATTAAATTATTGTGAGGTTCTCACTTAAGCTCACCATTTTCATAATTGTTCCATAAATTATATTTTCCAGTACATTTCCTTTGGATGGATAATTAATTTCTGGCTGTACCCGTTTCAATTTGATTTTGTTTACGGAAACAGCAGAATGCGAATTTGTGTATGTAATTTTGTGTGTGTGTGTGTGTGTGTGTGTGTGTGTGTGTGTGTTAGCATTTCCACAGCACGTCGAGCAATGCTAAAATGTGATAATTATTATCATGCTAGTTTCACATAGAAGTCAAGAGAATGAAGATGCATATAAAAGGTGAAATATTTAACACAATACGTCAATAAAAACCTGTGTCATGATGAGCTGCCGTGTCACTGGGTCAGCGTCTGATGAAAGATTTTACAGCATGCAGACTGGAAGTCTCTTTGTTTACAGTTTCCTGTAAAGATTCACAGTGAGAAAAATATCTGACATCTACATGACCGCAGGACCTTTAACTTCCTTTTAAGAACTCTATTTGTGCATGTGATAAGAAACGTGAGGAGATGTGATTTGGGTTGGCAAAATTAACATGAAATTTACATTTTTTGAATAGCACTGATGCTAACATTCCATGTGTGCACCTCTTCTCTCTTAATACAAACAGCTTGTCCTGTCCATACTTCTCCTGTCTCTCTATGGCCGTATGCGTCAGATCACACTGCAAGACTAAAGGTGAGTTTGAAAGTGTTACCTGAAGAGCGTGATGTGATCCATATGTGAACAAGGTGTGTTGTTTATCACAAAGAGTAAACAATCCCGAACCAGTAGTGTGGAATGTAGAGCATGTTGTACAGTTTGCAACACGTTGTGAGGACATCAGAGACAGCTGATCCTGTTCATTAGTTTATTGATCGTAGACATCAATCTTTCACAGATGAATTATAGAAAAATTATAATTTGCTAGTTAAATATACGTGAGCTGCCTTAAGTTCCCAGGCAGGTCACCCAGTGTGGTTGCCCAATTGTTTTGGGCCAATCCGACATGTGACACAAATCCATAATCCGATGACGTTTGTGATCCGCTGCACTTTAACTTGGAAAGGCGTCACTCGCTCACAGCAGTTCCTTTCAGCTCTACATAGACATTTTTAACATCTTTCAGCTTATTGTTGTACAATCAGCAGCTTCATTGCTTCAACTCACTGCTGACCTCAACTTCAGCTGCAGTTTCCTTCTAAAGAGAACCAAATCATAGAATATATTTCAGTCTATGCTTGACATATAGACCCTGTTAGAGCCAACGTCTCCATATTAGCGGGAGGCGAATGTGGCCCTTTCCTTGCCTTTGTCCTCAGTGCCGTGCCAAGTCTCCATACTACCAGGTATGTCTGCATATGTGTGTGTGTCTTTATATTTTGTGTAAGTACACTTTCACCACATTGTTTTTAAATGTATAAAAGGTGCTATATAAACTGATTGTTTGATTGATAGGTGTATTTAGGGACTCAGTTTATCTTCATTATGTTCATATATATTATATTCAGAGACCAAATATCTACAATTAACACATTCGGTGTACACTGAAACTGTCAACACTTCAACTTCCTAATTAGATAACACTCATATACACAAGTGAATGCAGCTCTCTCTGTTTGCCGTGCTCTGCAGATTACTGTGATAAGATGCCACACTTTCACTGTGATGAAAAAGTTACCAAAAACCAACAATCACCGAAAAGAGACAAAGTCGAAACAGAAAATATCAAACAAACGTAAAAACATTCATCTTCACATTCACACACATGTAGTGTTCCACATGCAGGTCCTCCATGTTTTGTCTCATGATATTTGTGTTGCTAAAAAAAGGAAGCTCAGTAGCTTCAGAATCCTGTATAAGTGAGGCTACATTACCATTTCACAAGGCAAAGACAGAAGGCAACATATGCCCAGCGCTGTCCTTTGGTCGCTTGGATTCAAAGTATTCATCAAAAAGCTGTGCTCTCCCATGAGCTTGCTGCCATATGCCACTGGAAAATGTCACCAGTAAAAGTCATAATAATTCACCGGCTTCAGATACGCTGATATTCTTTTTTTTGCGTGTGTGTGTGTGTGTGTGTGTGTGTGTGCGTGTGTGTGTTTTCTTTAGAAATAACATCTCACACTTAAAAGATCTATGTTACCCGGCAGTGAAGATAAGACAATTGTTATCATTGGCCTTTACATCTGGAAGATGCAATATCAGTGTCCCTGCTACTTTACTGTGTAAACCTGGATTGACATGCAGCATGTGACCTGGGGTAGCTCTTAGGTTTGACATTATGGGATGAGTTGTTGTTGTTTTCTTTTATTAGAGGTTGACCACGAGCTAATATTAGGTAGCTATAGAAACCATTCGATTTTAAAACATGAACGTCCATACAGCTAAAGAATAATTTAAGTAGTGTGTGTATATATAATACACTTAAATGTGAAGATGCTAACTGTTATGTTCTAAAAACAGATTTTCTGTGGAGTACACCTGTGAGAACCACAAATTCATTACCACCGAGATAACCGTCTCATCCTACAGCGTCCTTGAAAAATCCCCCTGACATATCAGCGACGGCTTGAATAACATGAACATTTTAAACAGAAGTGACAGGTAAAGATTATTATTTCATAATTGGTTTTGAATACCGGAACATGAGTCCTTAGTGACCACTCATCTGAGATAGCACTAAAAACCCCGCTTACATTGAAAAGAGGGCTACAGTTTCCATGATGGCCCACTGTGGAGTACAAAACACAAGAGGGAGGAATAATAGTCTGTTTTAATTACAAAACTGGCAACGCAGAACAGTGTGATGCAGGAGATAGAGAAATGTACATGTTCAATGAATTGTATTTTAAAAGCTGTTGTTTGATTTTAACAATGTCCAGTAATATGCTATGGTTAATTTTGAGAACAAATTGTATTGTTATGCAAATGCTTCAAAAGGTTTGAGGGAATTTGTGGGGTTTTCCAGAGAGAAAAATGTTTGGCAACCAGACGCTCTGAATAATGGAATTTTTCAAATGGTTAAAATTGGTGTTTTCCTTATTCATGCGAGCACAGAGAGGCTGAGCGAAGCAGCACTACTCTGCGTGTTAGATGAGGGAGCTGAGCTGTTATCTGCTGATCCCAGAACTTCCCTTGGAGCACCGGAGTGGGTCTGTATCACGTAGTGCACCCTGCACTGGGACCGTGCAGCCTGCTGACCGGAAAGCTCGATTAGTGAGCCACAAAGAGGCCAATACAGAGGAGCACTTCCTCAGCCAAAGGGGGTTCGTCCGGACAACACGCTCCGAGCCTTTTTCCTGACAGGGGACAGTGACAAACACACACACACACACACACACACACACACAGACACACACACACACACAGGCTCGCCCACCTTGGGGAATGCCTGATGGATTGGGATTTGGTTTCTCCAACACATGTGTGCTTGAACAGCAACATACATCATGACACATACACACACTTACTCAAAGCAATGTGAGAGAATACATGGAACCTTTTTAACCAACTGTCTGTAATCTACGTTCCATGACTATAACATAACTGTTAAAAGGATTAGGAAAGTAACCAAGTTTATGATTTTCAAAGAATACTGGCAGGGATCCAGAGAGAGATGAGTATGTTTGGACTGGCCCCAGCCCTGCGCGTGCTGCCTTCACTCAGACAATGGGATGTAGATGTGGAAGTGGGCCTGGGCCAGATGAGGAAAACGAGATAGCGAGGGTGGGATGAGGGGTGGAGGTGCGCTGAGCGCAGACTGGTAGGCTGTTAGGGGACCCTGTGGCGGAAGGGCATTGTTCAGCAGAGGAAAAACACAACAACAATAAAAAACAACTCTTCCTGAATCTTTTTATATGATTATGTAAAGAACAATTGAGTGGGTGGGATCCGCTACTTTGAGGATATTGAAAGAAGCCTCTCCTTTGAGACTTGGAATGATCCTTTCACACCTTCCCCTGGAACACAGGCAGGAAAATAAAACAATGTGAGCTGCTGAGCAAGAAGCTTATTGATCAAGAACAGTGTGTCCATTGAGAGAGATTACAATGGCCTTCGGCCTTTGACACATTAAGCAATGAACCAAAGGTTAATGAGGGGAAAATTGAATGATAATGGATCCATCTTTTCAAAGATACAGCATATTATACACTATAATCTAGCAAAATGCAAAGGCCATCAGTATTAAATCAAATTCATTCAGTTAAACTAATAACGCCTTCAAAGTCTTCAACTTTAACGCACACAGAAACAAGACCTACGCATCAATCTGATCCCTCCATCCATCTGCCACAGCAAGTACAACGCTTGTGTTTGTACGGATGTTTCATTGTTGTCCGAGCTAATATCAAACAGTAAGTTTTAAGCGTGTTTGTGTAAATCGTACGCCGGCCACATGATTTCTACTTCTGTGTCCGACTTTTTCTGGCTGATGCTGTACTGCCTGACTGTAGATTTCACTAACCCTAAGGTCATGCACCTGATATACCTTTGAATCCTGCTGTTTGCTGGAGTGTAGAATCCTCTCGGGGGAGAGACGCGTCCACAGATAAGAGTCTGGTGTGATGTTGAGCATCATGGCCCTCAAGGCCTAGACATTGGTTTTCTCTTCATCTCTTTCTCACATTTTTGCAGCTTTCCATTGATTTAGTGCAAGATCAATTCTGTTCAAGTGAGGCTTGTATTAGCCGTAGTGCTATTGTCTGTATAGAGACAGTTGGGGATATGAACATTCCTGATAAGTCGGAATTTGATCAGAGTAGGTCAGTGCAGACACAGCCTGCCTGTTATCCTTTTCAGAGACTTCAAGATTCCATGAAGATCCTTGAACCATGTCGACACAGATGGGAGCTCTTGTAAGAGTAATGATCACAGGTAGCGTGATAAGCTGCTGAAACATACATATTCTGAGTAGAGATGCACCGATTGCAAGTTCTTTGGTCAGCAACATGTACCATTTGTTTAAGGTCCGATCTGCAAGTCCTGCTTTTGGCTGATTGCAAAAATACGACATTGACTGTTTCCAAAAGTGTAGCAGGTTATATGACCATCTCTCAATCTCGCCAGTGCCAAAATATATTGGAAATGAATGAATGAAGTAATTGCTGTAAACAGCTCCCATCAAACAGGTTTTACCTTCCCAAAGAATAAGCAACAGATTTATATATCAACATATCTATTGTCATGTATCTTGATCATCACAACAGATTCCAGATTGTGACGTTTTTTCTCTTCTTTTTTTTTTTCTTACATTTCTCAAAGTGAAAAAAGGGCCTATTTTATCAGAGTGGTAGTTTTACCAGCTGGTGGTTTTATTATTGTTCAACTCAATGGATTATAGATCAAGTAAATTATAACGGAAAAATGTGAAACTACAATCATGAATTGACTTAAAAACTACCAAAGGAAACAATTCTTTGAGTACATTTTGAAAATAAAGAGAAGTGGGATTACTGCTACAGAAATGATTCTGTTTGACAAATGAGGTCAAAGAAGAGGGTGGATAAAAACCCAATGTTTTAAAGGAACCTCTTCGCTTCTGAAGAAAAAAGAACCTGAACCATGAGAGCCCTCTTTTTAAAAAGGTAAACATGTATTACTCCAGGGGAGCACTTTAGAAGACTCTCCAGTGAATGTCATCTTCTCTTTGACACATTAGTGACAAACGAGTCAAAGCTCCAGAAGCCTTGCCCTTCTTTTATGTTGTCTGCACAACGTGAGATGTATGACTGGTGGCAGCATTTCAAAGGATGCTGATGGGGATACCGTCAAGGCAAAGTAACGAGAATGTTCAACTAATCATACAAAACTGACTGAGAAATTGATTGCACTTCTCTTGTGACATGTAGGCTGGTTGTTACAGCGTGGGTGGATTCAATGTTGTTTTTCAATTATTCTCACAATAAGGGCAATTACACATGTGATCTTTGCATGCAACTTCATACAACATACTTTAATGTAGATTTAACTAAAGTAAACATGGCGTTATTCACGTATAGGGTTTTTTAATATCGGTTTCATTCCTTGAGCTCTGAAATAGAAATATTTATCTTAACTTTAACCAAAGCCAAACCCTGTAGTTCTTTGTGAAAGCCTATTAAATCTCAACAATCTCTCCATATTAACCACTTGCCTGTATTTTTCCGGTATGCTGGTTCTGCCAAACTGTCAATTACACACAAGTAAGAGACTGAATGATTATCCATTATTCTCTCATGTAGCTCGAAGGCAGTGTTGATTCTTTGTCTATTTTTAATGAAGTTGCAGAATGACTTAACGTATCGTTTGTAATCATGTTGAAAGTAATACACAGATTGTATTAAAGTTCCTCTCTGCAGTGAGGTGTGAACAACACATTAACACGTGTGGGGTGTAAAAACTTTTCTGAGTATTTCAAGGTAAATCTGATCTGATCTGATAATCTAAAGCACGAGTCAGCGAGACAATAACAACAAAGATAAATATCCAGGGCGTCAGTGTGTATCTTTTGTTACCTATTATTATGGCAGCTATGGCAACCTTCCATAGCACAACCTCAGTGAAAGACTTTGTTCTGATGCCAATGTTGCGAACTAAACAATGTTTTAAATAGATCTATCTCATTATCAAATAGCACAATTATCTCAAAGGCTTTGCTTCTTGAATCTCTTGGACTAACATTAGGTCGCCTTCTGGACGTTCTGACCGGGGCCAGACAGCAAGGCCTCAGAACTGGCAACTGTGTCTCCACGCCATTAATCAGGCACAGAGGACTGTCTTCTATCCAGATGGGGAGCCTTTCAACAACCGAAGAAAAATAAGCAGGATAATTAATTCTTATTGTTATAGACAGAGGGAGATTAGATGGAGAGAAATTAAGAGGGGCACAGGGAGAAAGGAAGTGGAGACTGAGTCACCTTTAACGAAGCCGTGGTTTTACAGTCTATTCTCTCTGATGGTTCATTGTTTCTGCAGCAAAATATATCTATAACTTAAAATGCAGCCTGAGTGACTGAGGAGAGAGAAGTGACATCACAGCTAGAGGTTAATAACTGATAAAGAGCCTGGAGCACTCTGGGACGCAGTGTGGCAGTGATTAGACAGGCCCTATAGGACACAATCAAACTCTGAGTCCACTTTGAAGGGATAAGTGAGATACCGGGGAATAATTCCCATCGGTAATATCACCTCACTGCACACTCATACCTTAGATTAATGTGTTGGATAACAACGCTATCCAATTGTGGCTGATACCTGCAGAATTTGGTACCACAGATGTTTGTTTTGTTGTTGTTGACACTAAATTAATATCAATGATATTTATAGCATACAGTAGTATTGAGTTTTGACCACCTAGACCTGGTGGTCGATATCTTTTAAATGAACGGATGAGCAAGCAATTATTGGTTAGCTGTGGTCAGTCTGTGGTTTACACAAACCCTGAGTTTACAACATGTTTCTGCTTTCACATAAAATATCTAAAAAATGTAAAACAATAAAAAAAATAAAATCAGCACTAAAAGACACCAATATATCTAAAAGGTAGCTAATAACCAACTGAAGTTTCATCCAATGGCTTCATCATGGTGTAAAGCATTACTGTTCTCCTCCGGCCTTCATTCTCAGGTTAAATACACACTGAGCCAAACATTGCTTGTCGTTACATATAGTTCTTTTTTTCCTTACTGACTTCGATAAACTTTGTGGGATGAGTTTCACACAGATCTTTGTATCGCAACAAAAAATGTAATTGCCATTAATGGCCAGCATTAATATATAAAATTAAATATTGTCCAGTCTTTTATCTTTTGTCTTTTTTATTAAATTATTTCTGGGCCCTTAGTGCCTTTATTGGAGAGATCGGACAGTGGATAGAGATGGAAACAAGAACAGGGACAGAGAGTGGGGATTGACATGCAGGAAAGGAGTCGAACCTGGGCCGTCTGCGTTGAGGACAATAACGTCCATATATGGGCATGCGCACTAACAACTGCGTTACCTACTCTAGGTTTTTGTATACATTTCTCTAGGAGATACAGTACCACCTCACAACATGTGTACATTTATATCCACCCATTCTAACAGGAGTTTAATACAATTGGTATTAGATAGGACGCCTTATGTAGCACTTAAAGAGTGTGACTCGCTGGGCTAATCTGCCGGCCTTAAAACTAAGCGAGGTAAAGTGTGTGTTCACAGGTACGAGACCGTCATTGTTTGTGAGCTATCCCGAGAGTCGTGATGGGATAAAAGAAAATGGAGATGAAGGCAGTTTTGCTGCGTTTCCAGATGGCTCTGTTTACACGGTGCAACAACTTATTGGTTTTCTTATTAAATGTGAGTTACAGAGAGGATATGAGTATCTGTTCACAAATACTATGCAGCAAGTGCATTCATTAAAATCGATTATGTGAATTAAAAAAAAAAAAGATAAAAGACTGGACAATATGCTTGATTTCCATGTTACTCAGAATTACAAGACAGAGTTACAGTGTGAACACTTTCCAAGTTGCGCTCAGCACAAAGATGGGTGTTAAAGGGAAGCGGTTCAACTAGTTCAGCTCAAATAAACCTCCAGAAATATTCTGAACAGGTTGTACGTTTTTAAGTTACCAAGCAATTCAGTCAAACCTCATAATTAAACTAACCTGAGTGGCTTTGATGAAAAGCATAGGCCAGATGAATTGTGTTTTGATGTTAAACAAAAGGTTTAGGTGAATTTGCTGTTCCTGTCATCTGGGGCAAACATATCGCACTAACAAACAAGTGGAGAACGACGGCGGGTGTCTCTGGAGAACTTGAGCAATTATCTCATCTACCCTGAAGCCTCAACTGACATCTGTGGCTCTCCACCTTCAAATATGACACAAAAAAAAGGGGTTATAACAGAACGCCATAGTTGGGATTCAGTGACATAGCATTCAGTGTTTCCACTGTTTAAAAAGGTTCATTCAGGAAATCAAAAGGATCATTTCTTTTTAGGTAACAGTGTGCGGGAGAACGTTTTTTTTTTGTTTTGTTATGTGAGCGTTCAAGTGAACTGGAAGAGTGCTACGTTTAAAATGGGTAATAAAGACGTTTTTTGGGGCTCTTAATTTTGCTTTCTTTTGAAATTTAGCACAATTAACCCAAATATTTCCCAGCAGTTTTCAGCTTGGACACACACAATATCACTTCTGTCCAATTTTAGACACGATGAGCTGAAAGTTATCTTACTACAGGAACTAACTATATCATGTAAATGTTGAGTAAAAACAATAACAGAGTTCAACGTACAACCTAACTCTCATTCTATCATAACCATCTTTATGCATTTGTTGTAAGTAGACATTTTTCTGACATAATTGAAGATCTTCAAAATCTATAATTACATTATAACATACGACAAAAATAATGATGAAAATATTTGTCTTATTAAATGTAAAATGTGCAACTCTGTATATCTATTTTAATTTCATAAGTATAGTTGTATCATTCATGATTTAACTTTGGGCTGGGCAACAGTGACATTACAATGACTGAGAACATCTTTAACACAGTTGTGGCTACTCTTCCCTCCTGAGCAAAACAGGTACTGAAAAATGCATCTTTATTCATCACAGTACTGTTTGATAAAAAATGTCTGAACTGATTGTGAATGTTTATTTGCCTCCTGGTTGAGTCCATTCATTAACTAAAGCTAACTGGACTAATGGCCCGTTTTATTCATGCAGTGGTGGTGTCAGGGCCGCGGACACTTGCTCTCTTTCTTGTGAAAACATTGTCCCTCGTGAACCTGCGAGCACGCTCCTCAACCCCATGTGAGGCTGTGAAGGAATCTATTATTTTTCCAATCCTGAGGGAAGGAGAAAGGTCTCCAGCATCATTATTTTCCTTCAAAATGTAACTGACTTTACTGCACACCCTAATTTGCTTGCCGTAATTATAGGTCATGCACCCCTTTTGTAATTTATAAAACCTTTTGTTCTTATCAATAATGAATGGGCTTTAGCAAATCATGGTGCTATAATATTTGGATGTTATGAAAATGCTAATGCATCAGGGACCTTAAGCCTTATCGGCCAGGTCCGATGCTCTATTAAACAGCCAGCAGAAGAAGTTGGACGCAAATTGCTTATGTTAATGCCCCAGTTGTACCCAGACAGCATGAGGAGTCTGCAATTAATTTCATCCAGGCGGTGGATGGACAGGCAAATTTATTTTCCTTCCACAGGATGGTGCACCCCCTTCCCCCCCTGCTCCCACCTCTCTCAAACCTTCAAAGGTCTCCATGCACAGAAAAGGGAAAGGCTATGAGAACAAGAGATAGAGGGTAAAAGGGAAAGTGAGAGGGGAGCGGTAACTTCGGAGCAATCTATGACCTAATTGAACAGCGGTAAAAAAAAAGAAAAAGGGGGGGGTGGTGGGGAGACGTCACAGAGACAAGAGGCAAAATCTCCATCCATTCCACTGACAAGTGTTTTCACAACTTAAACCTGTTCTATTAATTATGTTTGACATTTCCCTAATTACTTTCATTTACATCACATCAGCTCCCTCGCAGATGATTAGACTGCATATCAACTCCGAGTACAGAGAGAAGAGTGGATAGTGACTGAGTTATAAAGTGTTGTTTTATTACAAGTGGTCTGATACGATCTCACACACTTAAACAGAATGTATCCTGTTTCTCTGTCAAGTCGCGGGGCACGTGTAGTGAGTAAATAAATAAAAAAAAAAGACTAACTTCCAGGCGCTTGAAGGAGTAATGAATGCAGACTTCTGTAAAATCTGTCCATGTTACAAATAGCCATGTCTGCAGAGAGCTGTAAACTCTGATGTCTTGTAGAGCACAGCCTATAAACACTTGATTAATTGACACCACTGCTTCCAGTTATATGAGCCTCTGCCTTGCAAATGCCATAAGATGACAGCGACACACACAAAGGGTGTTATTTTTATCCCGCCTTGGGACAAAGAAGCATCTTCTCACAGGGAACATTCAAGGGGAGAGAGAGCTTAAGTACAGTTACTGAGGCCTCAGAGCTCATGTTGTTAAAAAGCCTCATCGGGGCCCCTCAGAACAGCCGTCAACGCCGGACCCCACACTTCTCCTTCACTGTCCTTTTTTATTTGTAATCGCATGCTCCCTGGGCGATTCCCACAGCTCTGATGACATTTTCAAAAAAAAAAAGGTTCACTTGATAGGTTACACCAACTGCCTCTCAAGCTTAACGACGTATGAGTTTTACTTTAGAAGAAACCAGCACACACGAAAAGAGACGGCTACAGTGAATGAACAAGTACGGACAATGCAAAGTAGTACACGTTGGTTATTTTTCAGTTGCTATGGTTTCACTTTGAAATAGAAACTAATATTTTAAAAGGTTCAAACTACTTTTATTTTGTCTAATCAGCAGTTAAAAGATGAAAAGATTCAGTTTCCTTTTCAAGATATGAAACACAAATATCTGGGAAACATCCGTTGTTGTCGAAATTGCTTAATCATTTAAACACTTTCTGTCAATCAACAACTGTACTCACCAACACATTGTTTCGTGTAAAAATCTAGTGTGATGTCAACTGAGTTTAAAAAAAAAAAGTACCAGTTCATTTCTTCGGTTCTTGCGTTTTCTGAGGATGTCTGAACCTTTAGACTTCAATCTGCCTGCCTGAAAGAACGCAGCGCAGGATTGTCTGTTTAATCCAAATAACTGTGAGTTTTTCATTCTTAAATATGTAATGGAAATAGATGAGGACGACTCATAAAAATTTATACCTCAATTCTCCATTTTAATTTATGGCCCACCCTCCAGGCACATATTATTCAAACATTAATATAAAAGAGAACTATACATCAAAAAGTGTCAGCTTACACGTTGACTTCCATTCATAGTCATGCATATTATATGCAGACTAGGCTTGACTGCTGCCCGTCTTGTAACAATTATACTTTAAGTAACAGGCAGATTGATGGATTGATAGATAATGTCCATATTCTGCATTCAGTATACTTAAATTTTAATGACCTTTTTTAACACCCTTTCTTTTCTCTTATATGTTTAGATAATACGCTCGATGCAAATTGTACAATTCTATAAATTTTTGATTTGTTTCAATTATGTGTCTGTGAGATGTTCATTGTAAGTCTGGATTAAAAGTCTAAATCTTTCAATTTCTTAAGTAAGAAACTGCCTCCAAAGACAGAAGGACAGACTATTTTTGCATGAACTTTTCTATACATATTCAACTATGATTGCATCATTCACAACATACACACCGACTTCAGACTGAAACATCAGGTTAGTGTTAAACTGTAACTGAACTAGAACACACGCGCGCGCGCGCACACACACGCACACAAAATCAAATCTTGTGTGGAACTAGAAACAAATGTCATCCATCAATCGAAATCAAAAAGTCAAATATAGAATAATACTTCCTTTATCTCTGTAATCAGTACATCGATACTATTGAGATCAACCTCTGCTCAGGGGTAAATGAGGAAATAGACGCAGGCTAATCATCCTGTTTAATGTATTGATGTGTAATGTTCTTGTTACATTAGCAATCATTAAAAATCTACTCATGTGATGTGATACTAACAAACTGTTTGCCTTAGCTGCGGGGGGCTTGGTAAACACACCAATAGATTTTTTTTTTTTTTTTCCCATTTCCATTTTTGTCCTCAGCAGTGTCAGCCCCATATGTTTGGTAATCGGCATTGGTAAGTCAGAAGACATCAGCTTGACTCTATTAATTACCACCTGATCCTTTCTTCCTGGATAATTAGGTACCCATTAGTTCTAATCAAGTAGTTACTTAATTATTGCAGTAATTAGTCTAATGGTCTAGCAAATTGAAGCTTTATCACTTTCGGATACTTAATGTTCTTGGCAGAGTACATCACAAGTGTCATAGCCTGGGTTTAAGCCATCAAGCAGAAGAAAATAAACTTTATAACATGGTGTAAATGATATTGGTTTGAATGTTTTATATGTGTGTGTGTGTTTTACAGAATTCCATTTTAGTATAATTCACAACTTAAAGGGTCTTAGCTATGAAACCGTATTTCTTCATCAAGAGTAAAAGCATACACAGAGAAAAACTGTATTTGACTAAACGAAACTTTGAGCCAGGATGTGCAGGCTTGAATTTTAGAGTTGTGATAGCAGTCATCTTACTCTGACAGTTGGAAATACCTGAGATACCACAGGAAGCGAGCAAGGTTAGCAGGGCTAATCTACTCACAGTTCTCTGGATGGTATTCAGCTCGTTCATTTCTCCTTGTTCAGACACACAGTGAAGACATCACATGTCAAATGTATGTTTAAGGGCAGGTGAAAGCAAAGCTCCGACGGTGGTTCTCACCCGGGCCACAGAGGGGAAAGTGAATAGGTTGTCTTCAAACTGCAATAAATTGGTCCAGGCTTGTCTGTCATCACCTTCCAATTAGCTGCGGTTTATTGAGTCTGCCAGAGATGGAGGAGGCTGGCAGGTGAAGAGAGGTGTCTGAAAGGTGCCTGAGCCAAAATTAGACAGAGCTCACATGTGACCCAGATATCCTCCACCACCTTGACCGATAGACCTCACAGGCTAGATAAATACATCCATGAACTGCTGAAGAAATACAGTTGAGAATAGATCCTCACCGAAGCATGTTTATGCTTACTTAATATATGTTTTTATTTTTTAACTCAAGTGAAAATCATTATATTAGATCAGCAGATTAACAAAACAACATTTTCTTGGCCAGGACCCCCTTGCAAAAGAGATTCTGAATCTCAAGGTGATTATTCCTGGTTAAATAAAGGTTAATAAAAAATGAAATAAATACATTTTCCCTGAATATATTAAGAGATTTTTGAAAATGATTTAGCTACTACATACAGTAGAATAGCAACATCAAGTCAAAACTATCATGCTCCTGTTCACCATATAAGGCCCTGAAAAAAGTTACAAAAAAATGAACAGGCTGATCAGTATTCTGTTTCCATAGAGTCCTACAGAGGGACAGTTTAGCACTTTGCAGCATTGTTTCATCTGACATGACTCCAACTCTTTACCTCTATTATCTGTCAATAGAATCCAAACTAAATGTTAGCATTTAGATAGCTAGCCATTAGCCCAGACAGCATGGTGAAATAGTTTGACCAGCAGAGGTCCAAAAACAGGCAAGAACGACAACAAAAGTCGCTGTCAGTTACCTTTCACCAGACTGTTGGTCTATAAAAATGAAGAAAATAAACAGAAAAACAGATTTAAAATAGGGCTTTGAACACAGCACTGCTGCTTCAGAGGTTGACAGTCTTGTAGCACGATGTATAAAACTTCTGTTAGATCTCAATTTAAAGTAGCGCATCTTATCATTTAAACATGTTGTAAGTGGTAAAGGACTTCAAAGGTGTTTACGTTACACAAAATAACATCAGATAAACAACTCAATCTTTGATTTAATGTTTCTGTTTCTTGTATTTGTGCTGTCAAACCTCGGAGTTGCTGCTCTTGGTAAGTGGGGTCTTTTATTGTAATGAACTTGTCAGCAATAGAATCTGTTCATCATTGAATTAATGGACCTTTAGCGCAGCGACACTCAGTGATTCTCGATAACATCGTGGGGAGTTAAGAGGGGCTTTAGCAAGAGTAAGAGGGAGTTAAGAGTATTTAAAGTCAAAACCACAATACAAGCGAGACAGCAGTTTAAACACACCTTCAGCAGGTAGACCCGTGTAATGGAGATGCAAATCTGTGCTGTGCCGGGCTCAACCGACAGCGAGCTCAGCCACCTGAGCAGAAAGCTCATCATTGTAAACAGTGACACGAGGAGGGCTGCGGTCAGTGTGCGAGAAGGACCATCTGAGTCTTTTCATGAAGTCAGAGCGGAATAACAGAAGATCGGGATTCAAAGAAGCATTTTCCTGAGTCCTGAGAAAGTATGAGAAAGTACAGCCCTGAATAAGGCTGCAACATCTTTGAAAGAATATATTTGTACGCTTGTTGTTTACCCCGTCTCTCCTCATACTCTTTCAAAAGAATGGAGTATCAAGTTTCATTCTTACTAAAACAACATTTGTGTGCTGTCAGGTTACAGTCTTAGGGCAGTTCTACATTGTGTTTGCGGGCGTACATCGGAGAAAGTTTTATGAATTAAAAAAAATTCACAAACTTGTCATCTTTCTTTGACCTATTTGTCACTAACTGCACATGCCCCACAAGATGCCTTCACGGGAAAAAAAAACAAAACAAAAAAAAACACAAAAGGCAGAACTCCGTAGTTTCCCTACCATATGACAGGAGTGTGTGAAAACTGACACGCCAGAGTTTTCAAATTGGGGCCCGGGGAGCCGAAGCATAAAATAACTTCAATCTCAGCAGCTCTCCGAGGAATAGAGGAGAAGTGCGACCAACAACAACACCACAACAGAGAGGCAGGAAGGGTGAAGGTAGGAGTTATTAGAGAATAAAACATGCCTCTCCATCTCACTCCTCTCTCTCAGGAAACCCAGGGATGATCAATGGATTTAGTCACAGAGATATTCAAGCAGAAAATTGTCCCTTTTGCTTTTTTTTCTGAAGTATTTCCAGAATACATACCAAAAGCCCCTGTCCACCAAGGTTGGAAATAACAGCACAAGTGCCGCCTCTCTACCAGTAATCCTGAAAAAAAAGGGAAAAGAAGGTGGGGGAGGGTGGGGGAGTGGGGAGCAAATGTTAAAGGACGCAGGGAGGGCCTAGATTGAAACTTTGCAGGTATAAAATTGAAGGCAGCCAGCAGAACAGACTATGGCTATTTTTCAAAAACGGGGGGACCTCAATGACCAACATGGAAACTTAAATAAGAAAGGAGCAGTCACAGGGCTGAGACACAGGGCAGAGCTATGCAGATATGGTTCCATGATTTATTACATCCAGTTCACATCGACGTAGTCTAAAGATGTGGTTAACCTAACCGAAAAATTGTTATCTTTAGCAGTAAATCAAACGTGTATCAAACCAAATGTATTTACACACATTCTAAGGCTATGTTTCATCAAAATGCTATTTTTTTTGTTTTATTATTATAAATTAATCAGCAGCATGTATTTTAAGGGTTTTGCAGAGGTGACAGGGTTTTTGTTTTTTGTTTTTTTTCCCTAAATGAGCCACTGATTCAAAGTGGTCTGTTAAGAGGCTGAACTCAAGTGCTTGATCGGGGGAAGACCCTCGTGGCCCCTGGGGGCCCAGTGTGGCACTGTGCAGATGACAGCAGAGGCATGTGGCACACTAGTGGCATTATGGATAGGGCCGTGCAATGTGGGACCAGACTCCTCGGCTCCCTGCTGTGCGCTGTGATGGCCTCATCTGTTTTCCCATCGCTGCTGTAATATACTGCAGCCCCGTTCACCACTAATTAAGATTCCAGAGTTCTATTTGTCATAGGATGGAGAGGATATCACAGAGGGTAGTTTAGCCACAGTTTTTGGATTAATCGCTGGGCAAATCACCACATGCAGGAATGCTAAGTGAGCACGAGCAAGAATAGCGATGACAATAAGGCCACTTTTTCTTTTTTTTTCTTTTTACAGATGAGCATCAGGGGGGAATTAAATCTAGAAACATATTTTAACGTCCTGTTCCTCCCTGACGTTATAAATGCTTGAGATTGTGCAGTCATTGGAGTCGTTCTTAAAGAGGCTGGGATTTTCAAACGGGAGAATATCTTTATCTAAACTAGCATTAAATATAATGGGGGTGGGATAAAATATTAATATGACAAGATAATATCATCCTGATCGTGTTTACTTTTCTTACATTAAAGCATGTTTAGTCTGTAATTATATGCTGTATGACAAATCATGACTGCAAATCCAGACTTTGATTAAGAACTTTTTTTTTTCTTTTTTTTTAATGGCGGTCAATACGGCGGTCAATGAACCGGCAATGTTCAGCCACGCATTTGTTGGAAACATTTGAAGGAGCTTTCAAAATGGGCCAGCCTTGGACGCTGCATGTGACGTTATGTGCAGAATCTCACACTTAATGTTTGTGAAGTGTTAACATTCCACCGTTAGGCGCACATGTTTTGTGTCTGTAAATTTGAAAAAAAAAAAAAAGTTTTAGGTTACAAAAGATGAGTGTAATCTACAGGAATTAAAAAAATGGTTGTGTCCAGTGTTTGGCTGCTGTCCAAAGCCCTCTTTGAACCCTTACAAGTGTAATCCCCAATTTTCAACATGTTAGCCAAGCAGCACACATGATCAGACTGACTGAAGTCAAGTATTCTACTTACCTTCATCTTTACACATAAACATCATCTTCTGGAAATGTAAAACCGATCATCTGTTAAAGACGTATCAGTGTATCCAATCCTCCAGACTTCCTCTGAAGCACTGTTCATATTCAGGTAACGTTCTCCATGACAACTGTTTATGAAACCTTCAAATCAAGCTCATTGAGTTTCATATAATGTCAATAAAGAAGAATCAATGGGAAACAATTAAATGAGCTTAATCCTAAAGACAGGAAACAATTAGATTATTCTCTACTCATCCCAAGGGAGTTTATTTTGCTGCAGTGGCAGAATACAGTATCACAATGATGAGGCTGTAATAAGTGTAAGGGGGGAAAAAAACTGAAGAAAGGTCTTTTATGAACTATCTGCTACTTCTCTGTAGCAGGGTAGTTTAGTAGAAAGAATACACAAGATACTAATACGTTAAAGCTTTCTCGATCTTGGGCTTGATCAGTATTTGTACTTATACTATTAAAAACATGGCCGAGCATCTTGTTCTCTTCACTTTCATTATAATGCCGAACATCGAGAAACATGAAGTCCTGTGCATTCTCTTTGTTGTTGGTTTTTCTCCAGATAAACAAATCTTCCATTGTACAAATATAAGCTGCTGTATGAGGAAAGATACTGCAGCTAAATCCTAAAGACAATAAAAAAAAAACAACATGCTGCTTTTTCGGCATGGCTCCTATCATGTCAAGGTGGAAAGATTTTTTTTTATGGTTTAATTCAACAATAGCATTTGCGATTGGGGTTTTGGGCATCTCAAGGGCATTCCCGGTGAAATTACTGAGACTCCGCACCATTTATCACAGCCTGACATGTGTCATGTTCCAGATTCTGGTGCAGAAAGGTTACAGCTGAAGACAGCTCTCTCTTTGTTGAGCAGCCATCAAAGACAACATCTCCAATTTATCACAAAAAAAACAGGAAAAGGAACCTGCAAAAAGGACGGGAGCAACAAAAAGTGCGGTCTCGTGTTTACCTATCCCCTCATACTGAGACGTATTTATCTGATAAAGAATAAAGAAATCTGATGACCACTTACATGTATCAGACCATAGCGCTGGAAAAAATGAAATACTGGGGTTTATTTGTAGTTTCACTATTTTAAAAGAGATGCCTATTCTACTGCAGGTCAAAAGATGAATGGATGAATAGACGTTGATATAATAAAGTGAAGATAATAAGCCTCCGTTTTGATTCTTTAAATTCTAAAGTTATTATGCAGCTGTAAACAACACTCTGATATCACGTCTGTAAAGGCAGTTACATGTTTAAAAAAAAAAAAAAAAGCAACAAACAGCTCTAAATGAAAATCTTTTTTTTTTTTTTTAAATGATGTGAAATAACTTTGGGCATCTTTCAATGTGATCTTGAGGTAAAAAGATCCTTTTCGAGGAAGAATGTGAGCTGTGACGTCTGTCAAACGTTGAGATGCTGTAAACCTTAAATAAAAACAAAGACTGACAAAATGTGTAGGTGTAAGATTTCCAATTGGTTCAGTTTGTACCAACATGTCGTGTGAAGACTATTTCAATCAAATAATAACCAGCTGAATTTTCAAGACGCGTCACGTTAACTTCTGGAAACGCAAACGTTCAAGTTGAAGCTGTTTCAGTACAACAGCATCGTCACATCTCCACAACACTGCTTCACACTCCTGTCCTGTTCTGCTTGACCTCTTCCTCTCAGCGCTTGATGAGGACAAAAATGCACAGCCACGTCTCGTGAATATCTCCAGCGCGCCTGTCACGAGCAGATTTGTTGCGAGATTTTTGTTTCCTGCCATAAATCTCCGGTCTTCCAGCTTTCAAGCAAAGAAAACTGGCGAGGCAAACGCGAAGCCATCGCAGAAACGAGCTGAGGGGACGGTTACTTGAAAATGTGTCGAGCTACTTTAGGCTGCGGCTGTTTCAAAAAACGGTGGGATCAGCTGAACGTTGAAGTAGAGCGATGCAAGAATTCTTTCGAGTAAAGTCACAATAGAGAGAATCCCTCCTTTGTTAACGAGTCAGGATCACCGATTCAGCGTGGCTGATTTTGTTTCCCCCCACTCCCTGTGTTTTCGGTGATCAGTTACAGGTTTCTACTGTTTGTTTGCTAAGCAACAGGCTGGCTGATTAAGCTTAAGAGTTCCCATAGAGGCACTTAATGAATCTCTTCAACCCAACCCCGCTGTGAGCTCCTTCTCCCGTCAAGGTTTAAACAACAAGGTGTAATATAGCGCATGTTTATTCTTATTGATCAGTCACTGTCTTAGCAGGGACTTACTCCTCCAGATGTGCCGCGCGAAGAGAGGCGTCGTCTCGCAGGATGTATTCTTTACAAACGGCATCAGCAGCTGACAAAAACAGCTTCCTTTTCACTGTGAAATGTCATTGTTTACAGAGTGCATCAATAACTGCTGACAGAGTTAAATGTAAAGTACCACACAAGGGGGGGGAGGCTTGTGTATAAAATTAATTAATTCTACTGGCACATTATTTATGACTTAATATGATATACTGGTGTGCTTTATAATAACACTGAATGTGCATATTTCTGGAGGAGACAGTGGAGTAATTATGCAGAATGCCTTTTACCATGAACGTACAATATTAATTACAGGCGGGGTTGTTTATCAATCGTGAAACACTGTTTAAAAGCTGTTTGGAAGATTGCCACGATGACCCAGGCTTGTCTCCTATCTTTTAACTCTGGACTGCTTGTAATGTGACACAAGGCGGCCCTTTCTAGAGCACTGACACCCGGGAGAACAGAGGGAGAAGTGTTGAAGGAGAGCCCATTGTCTTCAATAATAATCAGAATTTAATTAAAAAAAAAATATATATATATATATATATAACAACCTGAAAAAAGCAACTGAATGAATGTGATCATATTAGAGAAAAGATGTCGAGGTGAACACAATGACCAGACTTCACTGTGTGACGTTGCACTGTTCACCGTCATCTGTCGGGTTTTTTTATTTTCGTTCGTCTTCCTCTCTCACCTCTTGAAAAAAACCAAAGCAATTCACAGGCATTACTCTCCTAATCCTCCACATTACGTTGGATACGAGAATCTTCGCTCTGGTAGTTTAAAGCACCAAGGAGGATTTGATCCCGGTGCCTTCTGTCTACAAGCGGCATGTAATAATCATCTGACATAAGTGACCAAGCACTGTTCACTGCCGAGTACAGCGGCAGGACTGTTTGCTCTCATATGTGCGGAAGCCTACTGAGACCTGATATTTTTACAGCAGCCATTAAGAGTGCGAGACATCAGGCGAGTTTGAAAGACATCTTTTGAAAAATGGAGGAAAATGATTGTCGGGGCGACAATACACTTTGGCCTGAGGTTAGGACAGGAAGTGACGCTCTGTTATTCATCAATTATTTTTCATAACATCTCACTGATTCTGTGTTAGAGATATAGGTCACATCGGAGGTTAGTACATTTTTATACCATTAAACAATGTGAGGGTTTCTCTCGTTTAAAACACGTGAAGAGATCTTGATCAAACTGCCGAGAGCGTTCATAGTTAGAGAAAACAAACTGAGTCAACAGTTGTAATAATGAGCTTGTTTGTCCCGGCTCAGTTGCCATTATAGCACATACAAAGAGACACCTTCTTGGTTAAACTTTGACCTTTGGGGCGCCAGATAGCCTAGCAGTTATGTCGCCCTCCCTGTGTACTCAGGCTATAGTCTTCGTCAAATCGGCTGTAGGTTCGGATCTGACCTCTGACCTCTGCTGTATGTCATCCCCCCCCTCTCTCTCTCTCTCTCCTCCCCACATTTCATGTCTCTCTTCAAATGTCTTAAACATGTTTTTTAATATGTATATATATATATATATGAGCCTAAACATTTTCATTTTAAATCTTTTTTTCAGCATATTTACACAGCTACATAAATCTTATCTTAGATAAATCTTTTAAAAGTAAGAATTTCCCTTTGAAGCTATTTTTTTCAATCAGCATTGTTAGGGCTCTTGTCATTTTCTGAGACAGAATATATTTTTTTAAATACTGACTTAATCACTGGAGTCTATGGATTATGTGAGTGTTTGAGGAATAGTGTGATAGTGGTTAAAAACAGTCAACGGTTAGGAGCACAATCAGCGGTGTGTTTGAGTTTAAAGATGGAAGAAGATGGGGTTCTAAATAAAGGAGAATAAATCTGACTGTTTTGGGTTTCAAACGAGTGTTAATGAAAGATAACACTGTTTTCCAGTTGCATTGAATAATGTTAAGTAAACGGTGTTGTTAGACGTTGACCAATAGGGATCAAAGGTCAGGAGATTGAGTCCGTTTGAAAAGCGTCCTGCAAAAAGAAAACACAACACAAGGTCGTACTGCCACCACTTCACCTGCAAAAAAAACAAACAAAAAAAAAAATCATGAGAGATTTCACTTCTGTTGAAACTGGCAGGATGTTCACTGGCCGTTTAATGCTACAGAGCAGTGTGTTCAAGAGGTTTCCTTTCTTGACTTGTCACCACTACATGGGTATGTTGTGCTGGGCGGAGAGTGTTGTCCTGCTTGGAGAACTGAACATGTACAGTGATGCTCTTGAGTGGAAAGATCAGAACCCGGGATAACAGCATGCCATGTGTCTTCACTGCCCTCTACAGGACGAAGAGCACCTTGTGATCTGTGATACACCACCGCCCCCACCCACAGACACCCACCTTGTAACAACCACCTGCAGAACACATCAGTCACTGCTAACGTTGTGCTCTACCACACGGACCCAGCTGTGTCTATAGAAACATGAAGGAAATAACTTCTTTATTATGAAATGAGGTGTATAGTTTAATTTGACACCACCAGTACATGTTGAACAGAGATCATTTGGACGCAGGAGAGGGTTTAGTGGACCTTAGTGGTTAGTTTGAGGGTATGTGCTGTGTTGTTTGTCACCTGACGCACAGAGTCGAGTAAGATTAGTTGGAGCCGAGGTCATTGACCTGAGTCGCAGGGAGCTTAACCAGCAGAGCAATTAACTGGCTGACAAATCCGTAAGAGGCAGTCGTCTGTGTAAATCTATACAAATCTGTTCATCCTCGGGCCCGTGGTTCATCCATGTATTTCTCACAATCATTAGTGTCCTGTTTCAAAAACTTAACAATTAGGAAAGCAGAGAGGAAGTCTTTTACTTACTTACTAGTTGATACATCCTGGCTTCATGTCTTCAGTAATCCAACAACTAAACCAACACATCACGATTTGAAGTAACCAGCAGATTAGTGCTATGAACCTGTATGAAACTGGAACCTATGCCAAGTTTAGTAGTAGTATACCCTCATGATTATTATGGAAAATTTCTATTTAAATGAATATACTCTTTTGAGTTTTTGAAGTTTTCATTGGTGCTTTCTTATTTTCTCAGGAAGCAGAAAAAGAACAAATAATACAAAAAAAAAAGTCAAGGCCTCACTTGCCCATGCCTCTTCATTGAGTCCAAATTCTCAACACATCCAAGCCCATCTCATACACAGATGCATGATGGTCTTTAACTCTATCAACGTTTTTATAAGCGTCCATTTTATTCCGAATGATAACACCCATATAGCTTTAACTCTTCTCCAACCACTGAATCATGTTGTGGTCTAAGACTTCCACGAGCTCAGCGGTGAACCCAAACATATCCCCACAAAGAATCAGTCAAAACGAGCCGTAAATGAAAAGTCTTTCAGTACTGCAACATGTAAAAGGACTGATTATTTAAGTTTGTTCATGTAAAGCTCTGTGATCTGTGAATGAAAGCAGCCCACACGTGATGTGTCGGGTCATGTTATTGATCCACACTTTGCACTTAAACAACGGGGTCTCTTCTCGATGATGCAGTCAGACCCTCGACAGACGGATCCTCCAGGTACAATAATGTGATGAAATGATTGAACATTCCAGATAAATATTTTCAGAAGAACACAGCCCGACAATAAAGATAAAGTAACTGCTTTAATACAAGTACTATTTAAGCTAAACTTTGGGGTTTATCCTTGAATTACCTCGCTCCCAAAGCAAAGCCCTGTTGGCATGTGCGTGCTCTCACACTTTTTTAAGCCCTCTCTCTCTCTTTCACTGCTGCTCCTCCTGTCTCAACCTCTTCTCCCCTCTGCACTCTCCTCCCTTCTTTTGCCCGTGTGGGCCAACTAAGGTAAATGTGCCAAACGGCTCTATTTAGGTCACGCCGACAACAGCAGTTCACTGAGGACTCAAGCCGGCAAACTTTGCCTGCATCACGATAATAGGGCAATTCAGATCATGGCATCTGCTCTGTGAACACATCACCAGAAATATCTGCACGAAAAAAAAAACTCTGATAAGCTCACTGCAAAATAAAACTGTGTGTCGAGAACTTCAACTCGCTGCTTATGATTCAAAGCGTTCATGTAAATCAAGCGGCCATGTTGCCTTTAAGCACCCATACAAAGTAAAGGTCAACAGAGTAAAGAGTGACATGGCTCTTTAAGAAGTGGCGAAGGGAATTACTGAAAAAAATTCCCAAGGACAGACAGAGCAGCTGCTGTCACTTTTAATGACATCATAGACTCGCTTTATAGAAGCCCACACCACCAGATGTAGGTTTGGTCTGTGATTGTGAGAGCTGAGCAGAGAAGCCTCACTGATTCATCGCATTTTCACCCCAAGAGTCATCTACGGTCGGGGAACAGGAGCTTAAAGGTGAACCAGAGTTTTAATGCATCGACAACAAATAACATTTCACAATAGTGCTGAGCAACGAATCACGTTTCAATTTCACCTGAACGTCGAAAACAGAAGAATCGAGAAGAAATGTTGTCAGTGTTGTGTTATTTTGGAAACAAGTGCACATCGACAATACCTCAAAAGCATTATCTCCTATAACTTTATTTATAAATGGTGACTTTCATATTTTTCACCAATGTATTTGAATGTATTGCTTGGTGTTTTTTTTTTTAAGTGTTCAGAATGAGTAATCAGGTTATGCTCCCAAAATAATTGTCATTGTGATTTTTTTCCCCATAATCCAGCAGCCCTACGTTAGAACAGAATAATCTTTCTAATATCACACTTGATTTGACCGTGCACTATCGTCCATACATTTCTAGCAATTGTGAACGTTACGTTGGACTCACAACTGTGATGTGAGCCTAAAGCCTCGAACTAGAAGTTCCTCTTACAGCATGCCAGTTGTACCTTGAATCAAAAAAAAAAAATGGCTTCTTAAAATTATATCCATGTTACTGATGTCACATCTTATACTCATGACTTCAGTTCATAATATGACAGCAGCGGTGCTGTGTTCTCCTGCCACTCATTCTTTATCTGTCATAATAAACTTGCTTCCACATTAAGAGGGCAGCAGTGACAAGCTGGAAGAGTGAGTGTGTGTGTGTGTGTGTGTGTGTGTTTGTAGCATGGGGGCTTCAACCGCCAAAGCAAAACAAGCTGCACTAATCTGGCGTGATCTGTGACTTCCCCCTCATCATCTCATTGAGTGCGAGGTCCTGGGTGTGGTTATTAAGGACACTGATCTTAAACGGCCCTTCTGCTTGTTCACTGATTATTTCTCACTGGGCAGCTGTGGACGGGATCACTGAGCTGTTCGACTCTTCTGCGAGTGATTCAACCTGAATGCATGGGCAACGTTTGCAGCTCTGCGGACGATGCGTTTGCGCGAACGAAACTGCCGTTTTCCATCCAACAAAAAAAAAGAAAAGAAAGCCGATTGTAATGCACGATTGTTTTATCTTCATTCCGTGCTCATGGTGATGATCAAGTGCGTGTGTGTGAAAGCTCCAACATTCAGACAACAAAAACATTGTTTGTTTTGTTTGGGGGTTTTTTACAGAGAAAATGATCTCATTTTGAATGTTAATCTTATTTTTTTACAAGCTTCACAGAGCATGTATTATCACATCAAAGTGTTACTTATCTGGTTGGGTTAGTGTAGGGCGAAAGTGAGGAAGGGTCATTGTGTGAACAGGGTATATTAACAGGTTTCGAAGTTGATGCTGGAGGGAAGCAGACACAGTTTTCCAAGATCTTGGAATACGCAGGAGCTGAGTGTCAAGACCTGTTAGAGGTGAGGAGGTGCTTACACAGTTTACACCCATGTCCAGGGGTGCCTGAAGTCCTACCCCCAACCTACCCTTCCAAAAACCTTTGCCCTATCCAGTTTAGCTGTCTCTGGGGTTAATTCCATGCCCTGGAGCTGAAACAACAGGATCACAGCCACAGCACTAATACTCAATAGACACTGACCTACTTTGTTGGATTATACTGGAGAAAAAAAAACTGATCCTCTGCCCTAATGCCAGCAATGAAAACGATCTAATGGTCCTAACTGCTCTGTTAAATCTGAAAGCATGCTCATGTTATTAATTTCTCATTATGGGAATGCAGTTCTGCTGATGGGATTAAATGCCCTGCTCTGGCTCTCTTTCATTCGGTGACCTCCCCGCTGAAATACAAAGGCTAAAAACCATCTGGCTGGACGCTCCTTCATGTGGCTTGTTTGTTTGTTTGTTTGAGTGCGAGGCAGCGGGTTACTCATCCATGTTCAACTTCCGAACACTTGCATCTCAGAAGTGTGTGTGTGTGTTGTGTGTGTGTGTGTGTGTGTGTGTGTGTGGTGGGGGGGGGGGGGGGGGGGGGGGGGGGGGGGGGGTCACAATCCCCTTTGATTTATCTCCAAACAGAAAACGGAATATCTTTAAGAATAAGTGCATGTTTGTGTCTGAGGAAATTCTGTAACAATTCTGCATATAAGAATATGTGTCTATTCTGAATCAATACAAACCGTCACTGTAACACAGGATTATATAAATGGCTTCATAGTCGTTTCACTCTGTGCAAATTAATGCTCAAATGGACGTCGCGTGCCCTTGGCTGATTGTATATGCAATTTGAACAATCAAAATCTATTTTTCTGGTCCATTACATCACCACCAGGGGGCACTTCTTTCCTCAAGCATGCAGTATTGTGTTTGACAAATTGCCGTGGAGGTAACACATGTACGCGACAAGGGAATTAAGGAACAGGACAGGGTACGTAACCAGCCTCCCACCCACACGCTCAGCCCTGCTTTTTTTCTATGTGTATAATCTGCTATAGAATGACAGGCAGCAGCTGCAGCAGAGGAGATGCTGGCTGATGCTCTAATCATATCAGTCCTGGTGCACAAGTCAGAAGTAAGAGAGAGGAAACTCACTTTATGGTGAAATAAGTCAGTGTGTAAAGGCCGGAGTAACATCACTTACAATATAACTGTCTAATGACAACATTGATCAAATCATGCCCAGGAGCTAATCTGTAAATTTAATGGGACAACTGGTTAAACTGGTTTTTAATCCAGCCATTTAATTTCACTTTAATGGAAGATTGTAGAATCAAGAAAAATAATGTATATTCCTATATGATTATGTAAGAGCACTTAACATTATATTAATTTAAATAAATCAGTTTTAAAGAATTGTTAAAGCGGGGATTTTTTTTGTATTTTTTTGACCAAGACAAAAAAAGAATAAATCCTCGAGAAACATATGCAGAGAATCTTGTGGTCTTTGCATCTCCACCAATCTATCACAGCAAAATTTGGATATGAAAGGTAACAATTCAAATGGCTGAATAAGCATAAAATATATCTAAACCTGAGGCTTTCAGTACATGTAATAATACAACATGACATGTAATACATCATATCAGCCATTACCAGTTAGGCGTGTAAAACAAGATGAAAATATGCAGGCTGCGGACGGATGGGGAAAGCTATCTGCGTCACCCTGTGGTGTTTTCTATTCAGTGCTACAAGCTGAATATTATAACGCTGCATGGAAGCTGTACTCAAACGAAATGTTGAGAGGCTGTTTTAAGGTCATCATTTAAACTGCTATTTATAAACAGCAGTGATCTGATGAACAGATGTGTAAATCCATTAAAAGTATACAATGCTCATTAAAATGTGATGATTCTTTCTTTTCTTGAGAACATAAAAAAAACAAATGAGTCAATTTGTAGCAACAAATTCCAAAGGTGACATTTTTAAAGACGTGGCTTTAACGACTATATTTAAAGCTTGTACCTTTAAGTTCAAAGAGTAAACCCTGGGGGTAGAGGGTTATGAATTATTTGCAAGGGAAAAGGCATGATGCATCTTTTAACATGTGCAGTCATTTCAGAGTGCAAAACCTACAAATGTCATGTCCTCTTAGGATCAAAAGTAATTGGTCAGGCTGCACAACAAGGCACAGGGGTAACTAGGCAGTTTGCCACTGTAACAGACTCAAATGACATACTGTGGAGCATGTCTGTGAGCTAATAGACCCCAACGCACACAGAGAGAGCACAGGTTCACTGTGTCTTTTCAAATTAAGCTAAAGAGCTGCACTACTTTATTCATCCATAAGCGTAATCATTTCCTGGTACTAGCTTATTTGTCAGTGCTTCTATGCTATATGAAAATTAAAAACTAATTCACAAAGTGCTGAAGTGTAAATACAGACTGTAAGAGCAAGCACTTTTTTCATCTCGTAAAAAATGCAATCAGACTAATACTACGACACGACTGCGTTATCCTTAAATAAAGAGAATGAAAGGACACGGCATCGGACGAGTCACTGACCTAAAGGGACAAGTCATGGCAGTGCTGTGTTGTAGGTGAGCAGATGAGTGACGCTGAAGTGTAAAGGCCACTGAGAGGGCATAGTGGGGGAGGGGGGCATGGTTAAGGTTTGGCTCACAGAGCAGAAGTGGTGACCAGGCCCTGTGGTGCTTCGCCGCTGCAAGGAAGAGGGTGACGACAAGGGAAGCAGGTGATGAGCTCCAAGTGGCCCTCCGCCACTTTGCAGTCTGCAGAGTGCTCCTTCATACCCGTGAGATATCAGATGTCAGATGTGATGAATATGGCTCAGATAACATTTCAAATGTTTAAAATTAGCTCCATAAAAAAAACGAAAAAAAAAACTTTTACACTGACGTTTCAAGCAGATGAAAGAAGAATCTCGGAACACTCAATGAAATGTGTCAACTGAATGTTTGAGTAACCAAAGATCAAATCTCTTTTTATGGTCCAATACAAATTTTGAGTTTGAATCTTTTAACGAACATAACAAGTAAAAGCGTGACAAGTAGCACAATTTTACTGTGATGCGCAAGAATATTTTAAAGAAATATTTCATGCAATTAATAACTCTTTAGATGTGAAGAGCACAGAGTGTGTCCTCACTATCACTTTATTTGGAGTGCAACATAGATATGTGGGCACATTGACAGTGAGGTGGAGGTTAAGTGTATTATTAAAGAAAATATGAAAAATCATTAAGACTTACATTTTAAACTATTGCAGATTCAAAGCAGTACTTTCCATCCCTGCACAATTTAAATGTCATCAAGTCATCTAATGGACGCGGTGGGACTGCAAGTCAACGCTGCCAACAGTGAAAGTGCTGTTTGAAGGTGAAGTTGATGCTGCTTCATGTGAACATGACTGTCACTCTCCCATCAGATGGTAAGTAGGTCACAGGACTGTACATGACCCAGACATGGGTCTTGCCCCCTCCGGGTCATGGGCTAGTCAGGCATGAGGTGCCAACTGAGCGCCTCTGATTTGACTCCCAGTTAGGTGGCCTGAGCTGAGCCCCTGAGTTGAGCCCCTGGCTCGCTCTACTGTCACAAGGCTCAGACTGTGAGGGACCTCGGGGTGCACACAGTCACACAGTCACATGTCTGCAGCATGCTTGGACTGACACCACTTGCCCTCAGTTCCTCTCCTTATCTCCTCTGTAATATATCAACCGATGTATTTTAGAAGCCTATTCAACACAACAGTCCTTAGCTTGGTTTAATTCACGCAGACTTATTTTGGCGATCTTTAGAAAACATTATTTAAATGAAGAGAAGCCAAAGAACAAAACATAGCAGACGACACAAACACTGGCTCCTCTGTGAGGTGTATAAAAACTTAGGACAACATTTTCTACAGTATGGATCCCTTTAGGGGCTTCGAAGGCTCCTTTAGCCAAGCAAAGTCAAAAAAAGAAAATGCAATTTTGCTTTATCTGTGCAGGTCCTTCTGAGTGAAATAGTATTGTAAATTGGGCAGACACCAGTTTGATTGTGGGCCCCCCTGCAGTGGCAGAAAAAAGGTTTTCCAGAGCTGGTTTATGGACGTGATTTAGAAAAGCTGCTGCAAGAAAATAACAGGGCCAAAACTGACAAGATGAAATAAATAACTTCCAGGATAAGGAATCCTTGAAAATACAAAAAAAACCTCAATGTAGAATAACATTTCTGATTTGAACAAAATAATGATTTGCGTCGATGAAAACATGGAAAAATGAAATGGCATGAAAGCGAATGTAATTAGAAGCAAGATAAACCTATGCTGCATGGTAAGAGAGTTTAAGTCAGGGATATTACAATGTCATTAATTTGACTGGCCTAAACCTGACAAGGTTCATACTTCAGACCGTAACATCCTTATTGATCCTGAGAATGCTTCAGTGGACTTATCTCGCCATAAAAAGAACCTCTCGTGTCAAACCACTATTCAATTAGATAACACTCACTGTTAAAATGCACAGCTAACATCACTGAGTGCTGGCAGTGATGAATCTCTGTTTCCCTGTAGGGACAACAAACATCCTTCATTTCCCTCCACTCTTTCTTGGAGTCTCCTAACTCCTTCATAACAGATGATTATGGAAATTAGCTCCTAAAATATCAACAATCAGGACATTTTTCCACATGTGTTTACAACCAGCTGTAGTGGGAAATCGAAAGTGACTTATCAATAAATAAATAACTAGTGAGGCTTTACTGAAGCATCCATCTGATTATGTGCACGGAAACGACCACTAGAGGGCAGGATACAATTTAAGCCTCCATGAAATGAATATAAACACATCGTCATAAATGAAGGGGACTGAAGCAGTTTTGAGTATTTTCCAAAAGGGAAGAGTCAAAGGCACATTCAGGCTTTCTCGTTAAAGACGTGTAGTGAAAAAACTACATTTACCAAAACCTGAGAAATTGAAAATATTAATACTATTTAAAAAAAAAAAAAGAAAAGACAAACTGGGATACTGACAATAGTTAGATTTGTTTTATTAAAGGTGAACTAGTTTTGGTGGAGAAATGTAAAAGTTGGAGAAACGTACAGACTCTGTGGTGTACGTTCATAACTCTTTAAACAAACTGTCCACAGATGAAAGAACACTGTTTTGAAGATAAAATGCTCCTCGAGACGTTATGGTGGTGGGTCCACAACTGAGAAACTGTACTTTTTCAGCTCCAAACAGTGTTCGGGGACCTTTTTTTTTCTTTGAATAAAGTTTGTGTATTGAGTCCAGAAAAGTCAGCACAGAATTGTTTTCTCCAACTTTAACATCTCACTAGCAACTCTATATGGTGCACCTTTAAGTGTAGAATTGATCTCACTTCATCATCAAGAATACGTTGCATCTGACCTGAGAGGATTAAACCAAACAGGGGTCATCAAGACAACAATGGAAAGATGCAGTATTTTTGGCGAGGGGGCATGGGTGGAGGCCAGGGGCTAATAGCAATGAGGGATTTGTCAGTCATCCTTGTATTTAATAATCCCTAGCTCTCCATTTTCTGCTGTTTGTTTATATTAACCTCTGGTTGAACCCTCTTTAGTGGCAGCCTCTTTTGCCAGAAAGTTCAGTGAACATTCAGCTTCGGAAGCGGAGAGCATGTCATCTCGAATCTATTAGCCCACAGGGGAGATTGCAACATACAGTAGTCTCTCTCTCTCTCGCTCTCTCTCTCCATTTCCCTCTCTCTCTCTCCCTCTCCCCCCCCCCCCCCCCACACACACACTCTTTAGCTCTCAAACATGCACATGCGCACACAAAATCGCACACACTAGGTGAGCCTCTAACCCTCACACTTGCCATGCTGACGGTGAATGTAACTGAGATTATTGCATACAGTGATCTGCTTCTGACCTCGTCTCTTCACTCATGCCTAATAATCTCATCACACTATGCACTACATCACTCCACCACCGAGCTCTGCCAGCATCATCAGCTGAAGCTCAACACAGACAACAGTGCAACTTACAAATTATTCATGTTTTTCTCTTTTGAGAAGTGTAGATCGAGCAAGCAAAGGAAGATGTTGTGTGGTGCACCAACCAGCGCATTTAGAGTGTGTGCAATAATATATCAATACATGATCGGAAACTACTCTTAAAAATAAAGAACCTACTGAGCAAAAAGGGTTTATGATGGGTGTCTACCGGTATATTATATGTAATGTTTGTTGGTTTTGGGGAAGCCCATTTTATCTTTCTTATGTACTTTTAGAAACACCACAGTTGAGAAATTGTGCACATTCAGAATCAGAATCGTTGTTTTATTGCCGTGTACATTGACATTCAAACACTCATTTGATGTCAAGAATTTTAAATCTTTGACGGAAAATTGATGACTCTCTTAATTGTACAGGAGTCATTATAAAAAAATGCTTTTTTTCCCAAAAAGTAGTGGAGAAGAATTACACCGAAGAAGAAATCGAAAATAGTCGACCTGCAAACGATATCAAGTTAGACAGCATGAAAATCAGACGCAGTTCGGATTGCAAGAACCTCTGTGAGATGGTTAGTGATAGATAAATCACAACATAGTTTTGATTGAGAACATCCTGCAGGCAAGGAGGATGCACTGCACTTTTGAGGCCGTTTCTGTGACACAGGTCTCAGCCCTGTTATCTTCTATTTAATAGGTCATGTGAGGAACCTTGCAATTTTTTTTAGAACACTGAAGCATGAATCAGGTTTTATAACTCGGGCCTTAAATAATGCCAGCACTTTCATATCTGTGTTGGAGACGATGTACTCGATGCCTGACTCTATTAGCACATGTAAGTCACATGCAGCTCATCAGACGGTGACTGTCTTGTTTCTGGGCCAGTGCACATCTGATTCAGTCACCTTCTAGTTACCGCTGCAGATGACACACTCTTATTCCCCGTCACTCTGTAGCTAATGCTGCGTGAGACTGAATCAACAATATTGAATATTTTTCCATCAAACAAAGTCAGTGTACCTTGAAGAATAGTTTATGGTATTGGCAGGCTAAAATGTGAGGGGAGGGAGGATGAAGATGTGAACTAAATCAGACCACTGTAACATGTATCTCATCTGTGCTGGAGGATAGCAAGTCAAAGCTGCATTAGCTGCTACGAGAACGCCACAGCTAACTCTGAGCATGCAAGTGCAAACTGAAACCAGCTGGTACGAGACGTTCACTTTCCTTTTTCATCAACTGGCTATATTTGGCCCTGTCAAAAGCTCATGGAGCGATTTCTTAATCATGTATGACATTTTGCATTTAATATTAAAGCTTTACGTCACAAAACAGCGGAGAACATTAATTTAAACCACGTGAGTTTAAAAAGCCAAGCAGGAATAGGATAACTCTTTTAAATCATGCAACCCAAAATATGCCACCGTGTTCTTTTATTTTATGCTTTTGATTTGCAACTTCTGGTCTCCCGTGGCACATCCAATGTACGACAGCGACACGCTAAATCTGAGATTGAATCAGTTTACTCAGTAGGAACAATCAAAGGCAAGAAACCTGTTATTACAGCTGGTTATTTATGGCTACATCTTCTCAGATCCTCTTTGGTGCATTCTTTATGAGAAGATTTTCTTATAAAGGTTTAATATTCTAAAGTAGCAGCAAGATTAATCCCACTCAGATATGAAAAGATGTAAGTGATGAAGTTGCAGCTCTCCTAGTGGTGGAGAAATGGAGGAGCTCCCAAAACAGAAGCTGGACTGAAGTGAAAGCCTCATGTTTGAGAAAGACACAAGAGTCAGTGTAAGCATGTGTCGGCAGTAAGGACTTGGGTTGGGAACCGGAGGGTCGTTGGTTCGAGTCTCGGCGCGGACTAAAAATGGAAATTTGTCTGTTAGCTGGAGAGGTGCCAGACCACTTCCTGAGCACTGCCAGGGTGCCCTTGGGCAAGGCACCAAAGCCCCACCCTCTACCCCGTCTCTCTGACGTCTCTTTGTCAGGTCATGTCCATGGGATCCTGTTTGAGTATGTGTTTCATGTTCACCAGAGTGTCAACACCGGGGATGAATACAGTAAAAATAAAATCAAAATAATAAAACATAACAGCGTTACATTGAGGCTGTGTTTGAGGGTCGGCATGCAACAGCTTTTATTTCATTCATGAATCGCACACTTAAAAGAACATTATTATAAGTGAGCAAACACAAGAAAAAAAGTCTTTCATAGTTTTGCTAGAGCTTAAATGGATTGTTAATTTAATTTTTCCTTTTTTCTTTTTGGGACTATTTTTTTTTTTTCACCAGAAGCCGAATCCTCCCATTTCTTTGTATTTTCATTCACAAAAAGATTGTTTTCAAAAAGAGTTATTCCTGGTTCTAATATTTGTTCTATATCAACACTTGAACTTTGACACATTTCAGTGACACTAACAGCTGATGCATATGTCACACGTCTGCCACAACTTATTTCTACAAATTCACAACTAGGCTACAATAGTCCTGTAAATCTTCTCTTAGGGTGGTGGGTAAAACTCATTAAGGATGAGTACATCCTTATGGGAGACGGTGATTTCATCCTCATTAAATACATTTCAGAGTCCCATTTATCTTGCTGGCCCATTTTCCTTAAAAAAAAAAAAAAAAAAAAAATGTGCTGCTTAACCTGGACCAGCCTCTGCACAGAGATAACCTCAAGCAAATACCCACAGCATCACTGTGCTTGATCATATTTAAACAGCCAATTCCCTCTCTTAATTTCCAGAGGCGTGTTCAGATTAGTATCCCACCAACTGCTTATACAGTCACACTCTGGGACACTAGAAATTTAATACAGCACCTTTTATAAGAACAGCATTAAGATTCATGAGGGTAGAGAGGGATACAATAGTTTAACATACACTCAGTTAACATATCCTCCGAGGCGAAAGAAAGCAATTAGAATTACTCCCTTTGCATCTCCAGGTAAAAAAAAAAAGTATGTTTGATTTCTAAGGGTGCAGCTCGAAGTAAAGATCTATATGAGGAGACAGGAAGAGGACATTTTCCCAAAAAACACTACGGGGTTTTTCTTGCTAATAAGTTAACAATCAATGTTGAAAATGCAAGAGGCATGACTCAGAGAGACACTTACTTCCTATACTTGATTTCTGTTATAATAATGTCTACATTTAACCACATTCTTTAAAATCGACTACAGGTGAACAATGTTATTTAGTTTGCTGAGTGTGGCTAAGCGTGGTCTGAGTCCTCCCTGCAGGTCACGTTCAAACATTTTCCTCTCAATTGTCTCGCTAAAAATACTTCCAGATCATGCTGCTCCGATGAGACGCTATCCCTCCGTTGTGCTTGTTTACATTCAGGAAGTAATGCAGGGAGAGTAGGCCCAGTAAGCCCCAGCTAGTGGTGGGTGCCTGCATTGATGGAAGAACATGACATTTGTCTTGCATTGAGGGCAAAATTGTTTTTTGTTGTTTGCCCTACGAGTAACTATGCTGACTATCATCAGGGTAGTCATGCTGTGTTCCAGACTGGAACGTAGCATGACTACCCTTGAATTTCCCACTTCCTGGTTCAACTGGAACTTCCAGTTGAACTGGGAAGTGGGAAATTCCGAGTTCCCAGTCGGAAGGGCCAACTGAAACGCCCCCTGAAGTCGTATTTACTAGTCGGAAAGTCCAACATGGCTGCTACATGCATCAACTGTACGTTAAAGCTGTGACTATGTGTTTATTAGCCACTTGCGCCTATTTTTGTGTGGTGAAATCAATCACACTGACAGTGTCGTGCAAGTTCTCTCTGTGGACGTGTTGTCGTGTTGTTTTTGTGCACAAACTATCATGTAGTGGGATGTTGTCGTCTGGCATTAGCTAACAAAACAAAGGTCTGTCGCACGCTCAACTCGGCTGTGACGTCATTCCCAGCTGCAACTTCCCAGAGGTAAAATGGAACGTAGCATCAGCACCAGAACATTGAACCATCCAGTCGAATGAACACGCAGAGTCACAGTGAGGGGATTACCAAAACACTAATAACACTGTGTAAGTGACTGTCTTTAAATATGAATATTGCCATGTTCTGAATCTTACTGAAAAACAATGTGTTTATGTAAAAGTAGTGAATGTTGCAGAAGGTCATTTGTTCAGTACAGTTTTAAGTTTACAAACTGGCCTCTTCTAATGCCAGATAACAGTAGCAGCATGTCTGAGATTGTAGTTTCCGGTTAAAGCCAACTCTTTAATAAAGTGGGGGTTTTTTGGCAGCTGCAGAAACAAACTGACATAACCAGCTTTTAAGTTCAAACAAATGTTAGCATGTTTCATTTGTGAACAGCTGAGCTAAAACTGAGAGGTTACATATTTCATCACTGAACCAACAGTATATTAAATATGATGTGACAGCAATTTAACAACACAGCAGTGGCATTAAAAACACAATCTAGTTCCAGTTGCTTAGTGCAAAACAAGACAATAAATGAAGATTGTAAACTACCTCACAGACGTGCATCTGTGGTCAATGGTCAATTCTTCATGTCTATATAAATTAAAGCCAAACTACTTTGGGATTAGCACCCCCAGAGGAGGTGTTTCATGTTTGGATGTAGCTCGACTTGCACGAGGGGTTAAGTGAAGGCTGCGAAGGTTTGTTTGCTTCCATATTGCTCCCTGTTGACGACAGTAAGCAGCTGCAATGTGTCTTGAAAGTCAACTTATAAAAGTTTTATGGAACTTGGAGAGCTTAAGTGATCTTCCAAAGCTCTGCAGTAGCCTGCAGCATGCAGGATGTCTGCTTATATTAATTTCATGGAGTTTAAGAGGTCACCAAACTCATTTGGAGATTCTTACTCATTTATGAACTCGGCAACCCTTCTGTTCTGCAGCGCTCTAAGCTACTGGTCTTGAGATGCTTACATTTACATGGAATATTATATGGCTAGGTGGAAGAAGCATAGTGCATTAAGAGTGAAAGAACATAGGGATGAATGAGAATGCACTTTCAAGTGACATTTACCCGTGTTTTAATGAAAAGCAAGGTGAGCATGCTGCTGTTTTATCTGCTTTGTGTATTGGGAATTGGCTGAGGAGTGGGTTAGGGAGAGGGGCTTTGGGGAAATTGGTTTATCCAATATTCAGAAGATTTCCAATAAGACAATGGACTGCTATGAAAGCAGCTTAGCCGGAGAGCAATGAAACCCTGAGATTGAAACTCGAGTAATGAGCTCACTAGCTGGTCTTAACTCTTGGGGAAGGCATGCTGACAATGAAACAAAAAAAAAAAAAAAAAAAGTATGAGCATTCCTTTCAATTAAAAATGAAGTAAAGGTACTCAAGCAGGACTATAAGAGGAAGTAGTTAAGGCTCAGTGTAAAGGTTAATCTGATGGTGCTCTCTCAAACTGACCTCCCCTCGGAGACGCCTGACTCTCATACTGGCAATGGCTTCACTGTCCACAGAAGCCCTTTGACAAAGCCAGTTTGTGGTAGTCTTTCTTCTGCAGCCGATCTCCCAGTGAGAGTGTTTAAAACCAATGAGGCCTCACATCTGTGCAGGGACTGAGCTTGGTCAGGGGGGTAGTGGGTGATTAATTGATGGTCACATCCCGCTGACTGCTGCCCACACCGCTTTGATGAAGAGGGATTAGGTTGTGCACCACAGGCTCAGCTGATAATAGGAGAACAGAAAGGAAATGCTCATGTCACGCTCCATGGCAAGGGCTTCAATCAAAGAACTGCTCCATTCAGAGAGCCAAGACTTTTTAGAACAAGTGAAACCTATAGCTTCCTGTAGCAAGTAGTAGTAACTGTGTCCTGGTTAAATTCTCCTTAACAGCTGCACGATTGAAGATTGAAGAATCTGAATATTAAATACATACATACACAGCAGTATCTGTCTTTTCTGTGTTTTACCATTTCAACATAAGAAAGAAACCTCCAGCAGTCCTATTTGTTCAGAGAAGAGAAAAGGAGCAAGTCAAGTGATTCCTAAAAGAGCAAGAAAATCCACTTCAATAAAGCCAGTTCATTCAGTGTTGACTTTTTCTTTTGATCAGTTTTCTGGGGAACCTTTGGCTTCTCAGTTTGGTTTTTCATTGGAAGATTGTCAAACATGCTAATTAAGAGCTAGGCAACAGAAAACAAGTGTCCAAACAACTGGTGTGCTACAACTGTTTTTTTTTGTGTTTTTTTTTGTGTTTGTGAATGTTTGTGAAAGCAGAGCGACATTACAGAAGCTAATAAGGTTATGTGCAGGAATGCCTGGATGTAAGAATGTATGAAAGTTCAGGAGTGTTGTTAGGACGGGCCTTTCTCTGCAGACATAAATTGGTCTGTGGTTCAGATTGAGCTCAAGATGTTAGTTTTACCCAGAGTTGCACTAACAACAGAGGGACCTCCTGTAACACTTGAAGCTATCTCTGTGAGCACACACTTCATCAACTGGGAGTAATCATAAGGTGATCATTATGAGGTGCAGACTCAAAAGTCAATCATAAACATGGTATACCAATTATATGTTACACTGTATTTATTTTTTTTCATAAGAGAAAATGTTTTTGACTTGTTTGACGTGTTTTATTTTGCATCACTATGTTTCATCTCTTTTTAGTTTCATGTTTAATACACGACAGTACAGACCATCTCTAAACCACTGGAGATGGAGCTCACTGTCACTCGCACGATGCTGTCATTTCAAAATAAGTTACAGAAAGCTAGAACTATACTCATCCCACAGTTCATTTGATTTAATGATTTAAAAAGCTAAACAAAAACATGAAACACCAAATATCATTAGTGGTATTGTTTCTGTGGAACTGTAACTGTGACTGCAGGGCTGATAGACCTGCTGGGAAGGTAAGCGGCTAACATCAGAGAGGAGGATGAAGACTTTTTCACATCTCTTTTTCCTCATGAGCTCATAGTCATGCATGACAAAAAAACAGGGGCATAAATAAACCTCGTCAAAGTTCTCTTTTGATTGAAAGAGTCCTATGTCAAAGTTAAAGCGTGACCAGTGGAGTTGGGCAGCGCGACTCACAAGCTAGCGGGTCTGTGCCTCTGATTCATAACTATCACTGCAGGCAGAGAGCTAAACTAGCCTGCTGTAGCTAATAGGAGTGCAAACTCCTGAGAGTGAAATCAGACTGAACTAAAAGAGACCGCACGTTGTTGACGGTGGTGAACACCATAAAACATGTCACACAGGAAGAACAGTTTTGACTCTGAGAGATCTTGAAAAACAATGTGCGTCCTTTATACCGGTGAAACGGATATTCTGGATTATACAGTAGATGAAACTCGCCTGCTGTTGTTGTGATACGCGGTCTTTAAAAACCTCTGCATCTGTGCCGCAAGTGCAGCGTCTGAGCCAATCTTCAGCACCGCGGGAAACAGTCACACCACAACGCTCCTGACTAAACAGGTTATAAGCTGTTAAGGCCTTTTATCATTACAACACAAGATATATTTTATTTAAATCAAACACAGTATACCACAGTTAAATGGCGAGACTGTATGGTATTTTGAAAAAACGGATACCACCCAAGTCTATACAGAAATAGATCACCATCCTGACTCACGAGATTCAATAATCCAATCCCTGGTGCCAATAGTTAATTATCAATTAAATAAATAAGGCCCTCTCTACTGATTTTACCACCAATTTAACTCACTGCATCAATGAATGAAGTTAATTGGCCAAAGACGAGGTTGACAGCAGGATGACAGAAGAAAAAGACAGCAGGATGGTGTTGGACAGCAGTGAAAAGAAGGGAAAGGATGAGGTTTGATTAAACGTGAAACTGACACCAAGTTGCAGTGAGCGTTAAAATCCAGCACTGAAACGTTTTGATACGCTTCTCAGGTTTTTTAGATGTTGTGAAGTAACATCCTACGATGGTCTTGCAATATATCAATCATTGCAAAAATGATGGACCATCAAATATCCAAAGTATCCTAAGTCACGCCTTATACAATGCTGGTACTAAACTTAAAAAAAATAGCATCAAAACTTTAAACAAGTCTACAATTAATTTAGGAAAGTTAGATAAATATATCTGCCTATCAAAGGTAGAATCTTCAAAAAAAAAAAAACACTTGTGTATATATGTTGAACTTGACTTCATACAAGGTGGAAGGACATGATTGTCTTGGGCAAGGTTTAGGTACCGGTTCATCTATCTAAGCCTTTATTTAGCCTCCTATCCTGTCTGGGTACTTCCTGAACTGAGATCAGTCTGCAGTTCTCCCCAGAGACAACACTAATGTCACATACTGACTTGGCACACTAATATTTCACATCCAAACCAAACCTATTAAGGATGACTACTTACCATAGACAAGATATGTCCTTCACACAGCAACCTTCACATTCCCTGTTTCTATCCCCACACACATACACACACACACACACATGCACGCACAGTCACATACATGTACAGATGTGCACATAAACACAGAGACTGCTGTGCATATGTTTTTATGTGTTATATTTCATGTACTGCCACATATGATGGTGTTGTCCTCTCTCCCCTTATGATACCCTTGAAATGTTTAGCATCACATAGAGTGCTGTACATGAGCCAGTGTTTTCATAGAGCAGGGAAAATGTTGAGAATGCAAATTCAGAGTGAAAGTGTAAAGACATGGTGGACTAAACAACTTTCTCTTTGTACACTAATAACGTTTAAAATCACAGAAAATGCATTATATCAAACCTTTGTTCTCATTAAAGAGACGTTTTATTTTATTTTTTTCTTGAGTAATCTGAGTGATACCATTGCCTCTATATCACCTACCAAAGTATGGTAGACCATATCTGACACAATACATTACTTCCATTGGGTTTTTTTAATGCCTGAAATCACTGCTTCAGGGTAGGCGACAGACGAAGTGATTGACATTATGTTGCAGACAAAGCCTTCGTATTCCACAGCGACGATTTGCAATACTATAGGTGAAGCATTTGACTGTTACATTGAAGCAGGACGAGTGTTTTCATATCCTACAGTCCGCAAACATTTGTTATCCCTTTAAAGATCAAAAAGGGAAAACTTGCCAGATTCATAAGATATGTGGCAACATCAGCGTTCAGATGAGTCGTGTATACGTTGAATTAAGAGCCGAGTATCACTCCTCTTTCAGTTATGCATTAGTTTTCACCAGCTCCAGACACAGATAACTGGCTCTTTGGCTGTCAAAAGCTCAACTCAGCTCCCCGGTTCGTGGCTACCTTTGGCTGTCTGTTGCCTTATAGGTGGCACATTTGTAATGTTAAGAAGTTTTTCACCAACAGGTGCTGCCTGTTTTGGCGTGTAAAGCACACATGCAAACTTTTCAAAAAAACATTTTCTAAAAATGTAAGGTTGAACTGGATGTGTGAACGTCCAGTTACACCCTGATTTTTTTTCTAAACTTTTTCCAGCCTCTAGTCAAATCTCAGCCAGAAGTTGTACTAAACAAAAGTGTGAACACAAAGTAAACAATGTAGGAAATGCATTTTAGAAAGTCTACTGTAAACACCTCTAATACACACAGCTTTAATACAAATGTCCAAACTGTCAGCATATCGCCATGCCGACTGTTGCGTCGTCCGCCATCTTGGATATGTTGTAAACATTACACTGACTTCCGCAACATAGCCTGCCTCTAAAGACCCCTAAAGTAAGAGTTGCATTATTACTGATGTGCTTTATTCCTTTATACAGACCATGAGGAAAATAAATGATTGACAAATTACACACTACTCTCAATGTTTTCTCTGTGGCAACATTCATAGGTTCACAGGATTTTATTGTTCTCCCCTATTCTATTGAACAATACAGAAGGAACTCTCCACCTTGAGCGCTCTATTAAAGTAAGAAGCCAAAGTTATCAATTGAGGGGGTGAGAGGGAGGATAGTCTTCTCAACCAGCCATGCTTTCTCAGCCTAATGGATCATGCTACGCAGCCGAGAGCAAAGAGAGAGAGACAGAGACTGAGTGAGTGAGACAGAGAGAGAGAGAGCGAGATGTTGCTTCTACTGTATGGTTTTGACTGATTATGCATTTTTTTTCTTAAGCTATTCATAGAAGATAGATTCATCATTCCAATTTGTCATGCTAGCAAAGATTTCAATTAATTATGTGCTGCGAAAGACTGGGTGTATTAGGCCTCTCTGTCAGCACTAGTCAGAGTCCCCATTTACCGGACTCAAAATAAAGAGGTATCAGAGAGGTGCTTGGATCCACCAGTAATTAATTTGATGAATGCCTTAGCGGCACAAATAGTGGCAGCCGTGCATCTTTTCATCAGACACCAGCGGCAGTCTCTGTGCTTGGTGCTAATTTGAAGGGGGCCGCTCATCTGTATAGTGGATGTGTTTGTGGATGGGTCTATTCTTCAACCCGTGTGCTCACTGCTTCCTGTCGTCCACACAGTGTGTGGCCGCCTTATGTTTTCTGTCAACTTTGTCCTTGTGGCAGGCAACTTGCTGCACTTATATGTCCAGTTTTTTTTTTGTGTGTTTTTTTTTTTTACTTTGTGGCCTGAACTTGATAATGGGAGACCTACTGGATTAATGCGAGGTGCTGTCATGATGCTACTGATCATTCAAAGACCCAGACACATATTGAGGTAATTGCCATCACATCACATGCTGTATCAGGCACGTGTGAAATTGATTATTCTCACCTATCTGACGAACTACCTTTAATTAATAAGAGGAAAATATATCTGATTACATATTTTAAGGGTACGGATGCATCTACACAATGATAGATGAAGTGGGTAATATAGTGTGAGGTGTGATTGGGCCAAACTAAAATGATGGATCATATTATTGTTATTAGGTGAAAGCCTCAATGGCAGCTATTTGTGATGCACACCGTCAATGTCGACAGGAGACTCAGCCGAACAAAGAAATAATTGGACTGGTGCCACATAATTCAGGTTCATATTTTCACAAGTGGGGGGACCTCATTATAAATCAGGTCAGCCACTGATACAAGACCATAAATCAAAGAAAGACATAGCTCCAACAATTAGATAATTACTAGACCACCGTGTCACCGCTGCTGAGATGTTTTGCTGTGCCACTGAGAAGCAAAGGAGAAAGTAAACGGCCAGCACTTAAAAAGTACTAAAACATGTGGCGTCAAATGAGAAAGTCGAGAGAAATAAAAATCATTTTAAATAATCAATAATGCTTTTAAGGATATCACATTTCTGCTCTAATAGCATTTGCAGTTATTGCTTTGGTATTAAAAATACTTGTTTTGTTCAGCTTTTTTTTTTTTATAATGAATCAATAATCACCCTCTTTTTGTTCTCTGATCCCACCTATAAGTGATGTAAACATGTCAGAAAGGGTTTCTAAGCTGCATGATTTCATGGACTGCCACTGACCCCTAGTGTTGCCAAAACATTTAGTTGCACCACTTGAAATTATACTCTAATTATATCTACAGCCGCCTCTTGATTATCCCTAGGCAGCGAAGCTCCCTTAAATCTAGGGGCTGGGGTCCAATTGACCCCAATTGAAAGTGTCATTTCACAGGAATGCCAAGTTGAAGATGCTCTTGCAGTACAGGATAAGCGGACATTAATTCAATGTTCGTCCTCAATTTTATCGTTTGATATCGGAAAGCCTCTTCCACTATGCCGACCTATGCTCTGCTGGGCGGGTGAAAAACTGCCTGTGCTGTTCTTGTGTCAAACCAGAGTGTGAGGAAGCTCCAACAGCAGTCAAAAATTGAGGTCACAGCACAAGAGTGAACCAACTGGAACAGATTGTTGAGGAACCTCCAGGCTTTTGCTGACACGTGTTGATCTCAGTGCAGCTTGTCCTAGCTTTTACCTTCCCAACTCTTTCTTCATAACTCCCGCGGAAGCAGCTTCTGGAAAGGAGCGAGGTCCAGGCGGTTTCAATTTACATCACATGAACTGAACATCCCCACCAACGTATCATGTGTGTTGGCACACAGCTGGTTTGTTTTAAAGAAAATTTGCTATTGATTGCTGTTTCAACAAAATCAAATTAAATAATTATAAAATAAATTGCATGAAAAATAAATTACCAAAAACTTGGGGTGAAAACGTTCTTGCTAAAAATATCCGTCACACAGTTATTGTTTACAAATTGTGAGCTTCTGTTCAATCAACTGCAATAATTTCGATGTACAACTGTATAATGACAATAAAAGAATTCTATCATCTGTTTTCCGCCCGTTTTGCTTTTATTGCCATCATACTTTGAACACGTTTCCTAATAATTTTTTCAATAAGGATCAGCCTTGAATCTTGGCCATGTGGGAACACATGTATCTGAACTATAGCACACTGTGAATGTGTGTATGCTCATAATATCAGATGACAGCCTCTTTGGTCAAAGCTTTCTCAACCCAGCTGAACAAAATGTAAATGTCTCATTAGATCATTGTCTCTAAAGCTCTTTAAATAGATATTAAAGCTGCTCTGCATAAGTCCCATCTGTTTAACTACATATCCCAATGGAGGAGAGGCAGTGTTTTAAGGCACAATTGATCCTTTTATAATGTCATGACCATTGTATGACCCTTAGCAGGGGGTGTGCTTGTTGGAAGGGGAGGGGGCTTGAATCTGCGCGCACACACACACACACACACACACACACACACACACACATTAAGGTCTGTTGATGGGCAGTGGGACGGATACAGGTACTACGATTCTGTTTTAGAAGAATGGGATAAGAAGTGTCGTCTTGTGTTAACTGGCTACATTTGGTAGCATTTCTGACATTCTGTCATAATTGTCACTTTACATGAGAGCTGCGACAGCAAAGAGGGAGCACTGACAGCAGATTGACCCCAGATGCTGTTCATTTGATTGATATCACTAGAGACAATGATCCCTTTTTTGCACTGCAGTGGTGGTTACATAGGGAGGCGTTGGGAGGGGGGCAAATACAGGAGAAATGTCACACTAGGGAAGTCAGCGAGGCGTAAAGCCCTGCCTGACGAGTGCAGGGTCAGTGGCTTCTCTCTGCCCCCTTTGTGCCCCGGGTAAAATGATCTAAGTGACTCTGGACCTCTGCCACCGATCTGCTGGAGTGCAGGAGTCAACCGCGTAGGCATGGCAGAGTGAAGGCTGGCAAAGGATTTACTGGTAAAACAGCATGTAGCCTGCTGTTGCCTAGAGGAGACTCATTCCAGTTTTGATGTTTTTATTGTATTTTTTTTTTTCATAACAAGAACGAACATCTTAAATCTTGTGTCAAGTAATACCTAAAATATATCATTTAGAAACACAAATGGATGACACTAAACACTTACAATAACAGTTTCTGCTGAATGCAACTGCTAAATGTGTGACCATATATAGAAATCACTCCGACGCTCCCGGTGTTTCTATATTTATAGCTGGGCGGTTGAGCCTCCCTGATGATGAATAAAGGGGAGAGGTTAAGATTACATTGTTCTGCTAAATTACTTGCACAGAATGACTGCAAGGCAGAGCTACATCAGTGGCTCAGTGGAAACATCTTTAAAGACTGTAACACAGGACTTATGTTATGTTTAAGCGTGCATCTTTTTGTTTCATTATTAATGGGATCAATCTACCACATACACACTAAATACTTTTTTATGAAGAAATTCTATCCAGGTTTAATGGAGCATTAATGACCGTATGGCATGCATTACAGCAGCAGCAGCCTTGTTTTATTTTTCACAAATATTTAAAAGCTTTTAATAGAAGAAAAAAAAAAGTATCTGCATGTAGATGTGTTTGTGTGTTAAAGAGTCAGAGGGAGCAAGTTGTGTGGCAAGCTCGTCACTGTGCAGGGTAATAAGGTCAATGCAAAAAATAACCCAGGGGCGCATTTTCCAGCAAACGTGCAGAATCACACATATACACAAACACATACACACACACACACACACACACACACACACACACACACACACACACACACACACACACACACACACAACACTGTCCCGGCCTTATGTTGCAGAATCCAAACCAATCGAGTCAATTGCCAGAAAACATGACATGACCTTTCAGATTCACTGAGCATCAACCGTGAGTGGGACTGGCGTGCTTTCCGTTTCAGCGCACCCTGTGCCCCTCCCGCCCACTCTGTCACCCCCAGGGCCCTAAACCCTCCACAAATAATTACTCTCCGTGGAGTCTGTACTCCACAAGAGAGAGCCAAAAAACTTGACTCTGATCTTGACCCATACTTAGGGTACACTCACCATTAAAACATTCCTCACAGGGCCTTTGGTATTTGAACACTTCAGTCATCATAAAGTGAAAATGAGTAGAGGTCGGGTTCATGTTTAGACAGCTACTGTAACTAATAAATAGTTGGGCTGGGCAATTAACCAAGTTTTAATTTCAATTACGATTTTGGCTGCATACGATGATGAAAACAAGATCATCAAGATTAAATAATTACTCCACAGTATGCCAAGTTTCTCTCTTGTTGTCAATCTGTTTTGTCATGTGTGGAAAATGTTTCAAGTGTTCATTGGTCTACCTTTATTTTGCGGTGTCCCGCTCCATGCAGTAAGAACCGGCATGGAGGAGGGTGACTCTAGGACGCTGAAGCTCACTGTCCGGCCTACCAGAAACAGCAGTGAAGGAAGGTTCCCATTAGACAAGCCAGGTGATGTCCTGTCATACATGGTTGACTGCTGGGGGTGAGGAGTGGCCATGTGGTGTGTAGAAAGTATCTGCATGGTCACTACCTGGAGCTCGCATCAACAAAGCCTGCGTCTGTTGAAGGTGGTAATGTTATTTTGATTGTGGTGGCAACTAAAGCCAATGGACAGGTTACTATAGAGGCATAACTGGGATCATATTCTAACATAACATTGTCAATGCCAGTACACAATAAACAACTAATACATTACTCACTTCTTCCATATACATTGATCATTTTTAATAAATTAATACACTAGGTAATATGGCACCTGAATTCTTTCAGTTGTAAGTCGTTGGTAAAGCAAAGGCTCATTGAAACTGTACTTCATTCTCCACCAGCTCCAATAGTCGAACCTTGTTCCTGCCCTGAAAAAATTTAAGTTGTTACATTTTGCTCCTGATACTTAATTACGTTTGTTTTTTTCAAAGGGGATATTGAAACAGATATTTCAGTCAGATTTTTTTGTATCTAGCAAACAATGTCAGAATGTCAGGGGTCAAAGAACCAGGTTGAGGCACTGAGTGGACTAATTCCTGGTGTGTTCAACCGTTCTGCATGGCAGCACCTGGTAAAGTCACGGATCGATGGAGAATGTAGCAACTGACACATAAACTCAAACAATGTCATCAGTAACCTTAATGGTTGGCCACTGAAGTGTAATCAGGTGGCTGTAACTCACCAGGACGTAGACTCTTATCATTCAGTAGAGCAAGGCCAATTCTCCTTCAATGTTCAAAAAATGTCAAATGCAGAATATGATTTCTGATATAAGAAAATTACATTTATTAGAACAGTTTTTGAGCTGCTTGACAAAAGTAATGCCACACAATGGATATCACTTTGGGTTCACTTTTTTTAATGCTATTTTATAATATAGTATTTTGGTTGCAGGAATGGTTCCTCTCACTGCCAGTACCAACCTTTTGATATCTAAGATATAGAAGTCAGCTCCTGCTAAACAAAATTTTCTACAAAAGAAATCACTTCATTTCAATTCTCCTTTGGATATCATTTATGAAACGCACAGGATGTAAAATCCAGCGTCAGAGGGCTCTCAATCAAAACAATAACGAAAGATGGCGTCGAGGCTGGCGGGGAATCATTCTCTTGCCCCCTTCCACCTGTTGGTTTGCAGTGATAACTGGTGTCATATCGGGCAAACTGAGGCCTGTCCAAAACAGTCATGTGGGGGTGCCTTAAAACCGTTTATCTTCTCTGGTCACAACAACTACAGACCATTCCAGTAAAAAAAATTGACATACTGGCTGCTGCATTGTTGTCAGAGAACATAGCATGTTTTCCTCTGGTGATGTTCGATGATATAGAAAGGTCATTTTATGATTTCATTCAGTAAACATCTTACATATTCCTCCTGTTAACTAATGGAAGGATATCTAATTACTCATTGACAGAGTCAATAATATGTTGTTGGCATAAATCTTTAACAACAATATCCTAAGCTCACCATGTTCACTGTTGGCATTTAGCCAATAGCCCAACTTGGGACTGTGTAAAGCACTTGTTTGCCAAACTAAGCTTTAAATAGCACCAGTATCATCACATCCCTGATGCCCTGCCTATGTCTTGTTCTCTAGTTTATCCACTGCAGGTCACTAACTTTAAAGACCAAAAATATTTGTACCAACACTTTCTGCATTCTCTCAACTGTTCCTAAATTTTATTTAGTTTATAAAGTTTATCTAAATTTTGAGACAAAAAACATTAGTAAACTGTTGTGTTTAGCAAAGCAACCAGTCTTCAAGTGTAAACTGTTGGAGGTTGCTCATCCCAGACTTATCAATTACAATGGCTTTGTTAAGCCTTAATAAAAGAGGATATTAGAGAGTGGTCATAAAACAGACTCTCAAGGTCAAGGATTTTAAACTGGTTTTAAGTTTTCTTTTGATTGTGACTGGCTCCTCCTTGTTTTGCCTCTCTAACTTAATAGATTTAAAGACTGAGACAATGCAAGGTCAAGCACATTTAACCCTAAATATTAAGCCTATTCCACTGTTACATCTGCATCTTCAAATTAATGTCAAGCGACAACACACGTTTATTTCCTGTGAGAGGGTAAACCTTTGTGACACACAGCAGGGAGGACCCAGCAAGTCTCTTTTCATTTACCACAGAAAGAGGAAGTCGAAAAGATGTGGGGCAAAAGTCTTAATACAACAATCTCATTTCATGGAGGATGCTGCCCTTTCCCCTCTTTTTGTGCCTGTGAAGTCAATTGAAGTGATGGTTAGTCCTTTTGATATGAGGCTGGGTCAGACCAATTTGCCACCTGGTGAGGAGGGGGAAGTAGGGAGGTACATTTTTTAATTGTCAGGTCACTTGGTACAGGGACAGAAGATCCTTTGGGCACATTGTCTGTCTTTGTGTGAAGGACCAGCCTTCTGAAATCCCCCACCTCATTATGGGAGAGGGAAGATTAATTGACCAGTTCACTAACTGGCAGCCTCAAGACTAGATCAACTTCGCAAAGGGAGCTCACCAATTAAGACTGATCTACAGCACCTTTTCTTATACCAAGAGTAATCCTTTTTATTACCATTAGTCTCTATAGTCCTGTGAGGAAGATCAAGGCTAAGCTGCCCTTTGTCAAGGCACAAAAAAAGACTATAGGATGTGACAGTGTGATTTAATGCTAGTGATGGCAGGGGTCACTCCAAGTAGGAGAGAGCACTGCTTCATAAGGCTGAAATAAACATGCATGTGCATTAGGGATGGTAATATACAGTCACCTCTGTACTTGAATACTTGAATTCTCATGAATGAGTACTCCAGTGCTCGCAGAATATTATTTATTTTTAAAAAAGCTTGAGTCGGACATGGACCTTCCAGACTACAATTGTAGACTTTATCCCTATAAAATGATATTAACATCCAATATTTACAGATAAATGTAAATAAATAGCCAACAACAGAAAGCGATGTCATGTCACAACAGCAGCGATTATCACTTATATTCAACTCCCGCAAATCTGTCAGCCGCAATGCTGAACAATTCTGCGTAAAGTCAAACGTTTATTTTTGGGATGGTGTGCAGTGTCCCTCCGGGCCTCTTGTCCAGATACAGTTGCAGACCTTTAAAACATGTTTGATGAGATCAATCAATCAATCTTTCTTAATCAATAAACTTGTGAACAATCTTCCCTTTTCTCCATATTCCACTCATTTCCATGAAAGGAACATTTCAAGACTAGATGAAGCCTATTGAGCCTATTTGTAGCCTTTTATGATTGTTACCATTTGTGTGTTTATCACAAAATGTGATCAATCTGAAGTGTATGTGGTTCCTGTGTGTGTGTGTGTGTGTGTGTGTGTGTGTGTGTGTGTGTCTGCACGAGTGTCTGTGTTTAAAAAAGAGAAAAGAAAAATAGAACCTTTTTTTTTTTGTTTGACCAAAGGCCAGGCCAATTTCCTCTCTCCTTTTCACTCAGGTTAACCTTCAAATAGCTCATGCTGTAGTTCCTTTCCTTTAGAGCTTTAAAAGTTCCTTATCAATATTTTCTTCAGAATTCCATTTCAGTAAAAGATGCTGTAATAATCTTTCATAAACAATGGTACTAGCAGCTAACAATCACAACTCGGATTTATCAAAAGCTACCATAATGAAAGCTGTACGAAGCAGCCTGAAAGTCTTAAAAAAAACAATCAAGAACACTTTACCTTTACTAATATATTGGGCATACAATACATGGCATAGCAGGAGCAAAAAGCCGTTTATATTCTTCTGCAGCGAGGTGGTTTTGTTGTCACAGCACCTTTTGTTATGGTAAAACTAACTAGAGGGGATGGATATGTCATGACCACAGAGGTGTCAGAGATGTGATGCCAACACCTGTCGTCCAAAGGAGCTTGCATCTCCAATAGCAAAACTCATTTTGGCATGAAGCATATAACACATTCATAGATATACACATACTCAAACACACACACACACACTCATTTGGCCTTTTGTGCACACACAAATGCTTTGAGGGCAAACAGAGTGCTGAAAAGATGTCATCATCACTCTCTTCAGGAGGCCATTATGGATACGAAGCTAATGCACTCCGTTGATACCAGCATCTTTTTCACCAAGGGCTGCATATCCCTTGTGGGTGATCGGTAAAATTGGTTGACATATTCCTGGCTCCAATTAACCTTCGATTTGACTCCCGGTTTTGCCTGTCTTCTTTTATTGTCTTCTTGGAGCAGTTGCAAAGGGGCAACACAGTTGGAGACAGGGGCATTGTTTCCTGATGTTGACCATCTCCTTTTCTGGCCTAATTGTTCTCTTTCCCTGTGGATGACGCACGAAATGATGAGTTGATGGACTTCATCGGGAAGCCTTGGCATTCTCCACAGAAGGTTAAGAAACGTTTCATCTTTGTTGAATTTTAGAATAGATATCATTTGAGATAAACGATCATAAAAAAAAAAAAAAACTTACTGCTAGTGCCACTATCCTTTTCTTCATAATGCAGCTGGCAGACAGCATAAGGCAGTCATATCAAGAGTAAGTTGAGTGAGTTTCCTGTGGATAACAGTTAGTCCCCCCCCCCAATATTACATCTCTCTCTTTATACCGGTTCATTCAGAGGTCAAACACAGATTGTCTTTATAGGTTTTCCTCATGTTAAAGCTGTTTGTAAATGTGCACATTGGATTATTTTCTACACGAGTAGAGAAGAGAGAGAGAGAGACTCCTTTGTAGGGCTTATTCTTGTAAATATGCGTTATGAGGATAGGATGGCATTTGTCCAAGTGCTACATCTTCCCCCGAATATTAATTTCTACATCCAAATGTTCTTCTCATTTTTTAAATTTGATTATATGTTTGAATTTTAAATATGTTCCAGGGTTACTCACTCAAACTTGTTTATCTTTACATCCATATTATTAAACCATATGAGATTTCGCCTGTTTAAAGTTATCAAAATGTGTGTTACATGATGAATGCCTGTCCATTTTTATAGATAAAAAAAGGTATCCATAAACTAAATAGAGCATCAGCATTTTGTGACTAGGACTAGGATTAAGTCAATGAAAATCAGATTTATAAGAAACAGATATGTAATAGTAATAATCAGTTTGATGATGTCGTTTTTTCTGGAATCTACTCTAACTGGTTAGAACAAAGTCTATATAATAATCAATATTTCAATGCATCTCATTTTCCCATCAACAGTGATGATTCCATTGCACTTCTGCTGAGGTCATTCAGTGGTTCAACCAAAGCATAAAAATACTGTGCAGTGCCTGAGCACGACTGGCATACATTATTGAAATCCCATGGTCATAGGGACACTGACATTCTATCACACTGCCAAAGGTAGTGAAGCCTGTGACTGCAGTTTGAACTCGCACTGAGGATACCGAGCATTACAAGTCACTCCCCTCTCAGATGTTTGAGTGTTTTTCCAACATAGTCCATTACATGGAGCCTTTCAACTCAATGTTTCCTTGGGGGTATTTGCATGCCAGTAGTGAAAAAAAAAAAACTTTGACAGGCATGAGTAAAGTATTATTCAATTCATGTTCTTCCTATTTATAGATAAGCATAGTACTATTGCACACATCTGTCACTCTCTGCTTTTGATGTAAGTGTGTTTTCTTGGGTCTTATTTTTATGGACTCAGTGTACTTTTAAGTGTGTGATGAAGAGTGTCACGACTGCATTATTCTGTTGTTTATAGGGATTGGTTAACTGGGCAGATAAAAAGGATTCAACATGGGTGGAACATCAACTCTCACCTGATAATTTCTGAAGAGACCTCACATCGGTGCGGGGATTGAGAACCTGAGCAAAAGTAGTAAGTGAGCTGTATTTATATAGCTCTTCTATGTAGGGATATTCATAGTCAACTCTTTTGTTTTTTTGGTTGGTTGGTCAATCGAAGGCCATCTTTTTAATTCAGACTGACCAACCAGTCTTGAGGTAAGAAAACATTCAAAAGCAGTAAACAATGTTAGCAGTGTTAGCATCATCAGCCTTAAGTCCTCCTTGCAGCTTAGCATCCACTTGCCTCTGCTAAATGTCAATACACATTGCTCCGGCCAATAAATCAGTTTCATCTGACACAGCCTAGGGAACATGTTTTAATCTTGATGTTATAGATCTAAGTACTGCCAGGCGCATCACTCTCAGGAGACGCTGTTCACCGTGCTTTTTATTTGTGGATGGCTTCATTTAAGCATAAGATAACTGGCATCAATGGCCAATAAATACAAATATTGGTAATTCATTAAACGAGTTAGTAATTCAGGTGCTGACTAGTAAGGCTAACAACATTTAAACCTCTAGTTGACTAAACATGTACATGCAAGGCAAGTTTATTGATAGCGTATTTTAGCCACAAGGAATTCAAAGTGCTTTAACACATTAAAAGCATCAAAACAAAGCAAATATGCAGTCTTTTTGTCGTCTAATTATCTAACCTGGCAGTTGAGTGTTTAACTACTGGTTTGTACCGAGTGTGGGCATAACTCAGCTCAATGCAGAAAAGATATCCATAAATGGGATACCTCTTAAAGTTGACACAGATGCCTGAATTTCACCACAGAAAAATTGGCAGCAGGACTGGTAGTTATGTACTGTCCAGTACACTATCTACCAGCTGAACAATAACAGTAATAGAGTAATACTTCCAAAAACATTCAGTTTTTGGCTGAGAAAAGCACCCATTTAAACAAGGTCACAAAGGCTTATGCCCTTGTTTAACAGAGGTACAGGCTACAAACATCATGATCCAGTGCCATGCCCCAAATGTCCTAGCCCTGGTACACAGTTAGGGCGAGGTTATACAGAGCCTCAGATCTCGTAGGGCTGAAGCGCTGGCTCAACGTCAATCACGGTAATGTTAGCTGACACATTGGTGAGGGTGGTGACAGGGCAAGGTTATGTGTCACTGTACGCTCATGGCCTGCATGAAGACCAGGACTGCCAGACCTCTATCTCATGTGAAGGGTCACCCTTAGGGTTTGGGATCCAAATGAATATACCCTACTCCAGTCACACAGCACCTATCAGCAAAATGCCCTCCTCCCCCTTAAGACCCATCTCCCTACTGAAGGCATTCCTTGCCTGAAATTGTACCATAGCACAAAATAACACCATCATTGGCAAGCCACCATAAAATATATGGATATTTTCTGTTTGAGCTGTGATGTAATGACGTGCTGGAAAAAACACCAAAAAACACAAAAAGTAGTGTCAAATTCCTTCACTTTTTCTCGTAATCTTCATTTATGAATATGACTGAAAATCACCATTATGTCATTTGAAGTTAATTATTATTTTTTTTTAATCAACATGAATAAATTATTAATGAAATAACGTAAATTATTGTTAAAAAACATTTTATTATGTTTACAATGATATAGAAAATGAGAAAGAGTCTTGTTACCGTTTTCTCAGGCAAAGAATTTATCTCAGATTATCCAACGTTGAATTCATTTTTAAACTAACGTGTAGAGGAGCTCAGACAGTTGTGTTGTGCTCTTCCGAACTATGGAATCTGTCCACTCCCTGCTGGATGAAATACTGATGGCACCTTTTCTTAATCAAGCCACAATTGTAAGTACATTTTCTTTTGTCCTGTTTCATATCAGAAATCAACACGGTGGCTGATAGAAGGCTCCCGTGGGCTGATTACCACTGCTGAAAGTTACATCTAACTTTACTTCAAGAATAAGAGACCTTTTTTAAATAAATAAAGTATTATTGCCAACACAGAACATGACAGCTTAAAAACCTGCATTTCATGTTCCCGAGTCATATTTCAGCTTATACAAGAGATCCAAATAAAACAAGCAGTGATGTTGTGTTGGTTTGAATGTTCCTCTGCGGGTGATGGATTGTTGAAGTAGGCCCCTCTGAGTTGTGAATCACGTTCACCTGGGCGGTTGACATTTAATCAATAAACATCTGAACTGTTGCCATGACCCTGAGCCATAAGGATTTAATTTTGTTTTCCCACACCAACTGAAGCAGGACCCCCGTGAATTTCCCAAACAGACCTCCCATCACCTGTGGTTCATTTCGACATCCACCAGGCGGACGAAAAACAGAATTCTCATGCTCTAATTTTTCGCAAGACACATAATCAAATGTTTCACGCAGTGATGTCAATAGGTTGTAATCAGGCATGTGTCAACACTTCAATAGCAATCAAATAAAAACTGCAAACTGCTACCTTCAAACGAGACAAGAACACTACTTAAAAAAATTTCTTTAAAGGTGTTTTCACGTGAAATTTTAGGAGGAGTAGCCGTGAAAATCTCCTGATGTGGTTGTTCACACATGCACCTAATAGCAGTAAAGACTATTGGTGTATTTGGTTTGTTTCACCTCTCTACTTTCACGATGCACTTTACCTGAAAACATCATAGGGTTATGGAAAGGTGTTCGGAGAATTCATAAAGGACTTCCGGAAAGGCGCGTTGTTTAGATGATACGATTGCATTTTCACTAGGCGACGCTATAATAATGCGACGACGGCGGAGGTTAGTGGCGTGGATCTGCCGTGGTGGAACTACAAATTTCAGAAAATGATGACAAAAAGCTCATCTAAAAATATTTTCTCTGTAACTTCTTAGCGGTGATATAATCCTAATAACCACAAAGTTGTAATGAAAATATAAAGTAGCTTATATAAGCTACTTCCCTTTGATCAGCGTCACGTTCAGAGTTCACCTCTGGGTTTAACGTCCATCATCTGCTTGGAATGTCTCTATAAACAAGGTTTTTATATTATAATTTCTTATATCAAATCAACATCAAGTAACAGCAAAGCATCTCCACAAACGTGATACAAAAATGTCTAAAAGCAATGTTTCTTCACACACAAAAATAAAAGGAAAGAAAACAAAAGAAAAAGGAACACAAAGGCAGTGACAAATTATAAGTCAAACCAACATAGAAACCAAACGCAGATTGTCTCCACATTTTTCCTCCAACATGTTCATGAACGGTCAAATGCACAAGTTTCTTTAAAAGTTGCAGTTGCAAGGAAACGTTGGGCGGCACTTTCTCATCTCCTTGTAAAGGACGGTCCAGTGTTTCCTATGCTAAAGAAGGTTATAAAGGAAGCATTGACCCTATGTTCTTTAACTTTTAGAGAATTCAAACGGCTCTTATCATGGCCGCCACTTAAATGCTTCCGGTGTTAAGGTAGAAAGTTGAGTGAAAGGAGATAAGGACAATCCGAACGCACCCTATGCCTATTGATGGAGGTCTCCTCAGGCCGGACATGACAAAACCTAAATCCTAAACGACTGGCTGGAGAAACTACGGACAAAATCAGAGAGACAAATTTGGCTTGATACATTTACATGTGGAAGTTTTTCAGGACTTTTGTGCAAGTGTGATTAAGGCTTATGATAAAAATCCAAACTCTCTAAGTGTGGAGGGAAAATGCCAAGACAACATTTCCTTCAGAAAGGATTTCAAAGGATATTTATAGCTGACTGTTTTCCTGTGATCCACAGAATTGAGATGAAAATGTAGCCTACAAAGCATACATAATGTAACACCATCAACACGTGTTCTTTTGTAAATGAAAAACCTCTCACAATTTTGTATATAATTAAGACAAGATACTAGTACATGATATTATGTAGTCTGCACCAATGAGTTCATAGATGTGGCAAGCATGAATCTTTCACCTCAATAAATATTTAATCTTTGCTCTGAATCATTTAAAGCAAAGCCCTTTCTGTTGTTCTTCGGGCAACATGTGCATGCAGTGTACAGGGTTTTATCCTCACTTCCCGGTCTCTACCTCCCTCCCTTTCCCCTTCCTCTCTCTCTCTTTTTTTATCTCTCCCTATCATTGCATAGTCTCTCTCTCCCTCTCTCTCTCTCTCCCTCTCTCTCTGTAGCTCTCTGTCAGTTGGACAAGCTGCTCAGTGGCCCTGAAATATGGCGCATTATGCCGCTCTGTTGATCATCGCTCAGCGTTACACCCTGATTCTGGATGCAATGTAAATGATATGATGAAACCCTCTAAGGCAACATTAACTTAAATATCGTTCAGCTTTTTCAAGTGCAAAGACTGTCTTGATGAGACAATGAAGTGAACAGAATGGTTCACTTCAGTTTAACACAGTGACGATGGAGTCACACAAACGCAAACATTAACTATTGTAATTTTAAAACAATCCTGATGAGAAACAGAGAGGCGCTTATTCACAAGATGAATCATTATTTGTATCACGATACTGTTTTTTTTTTTTAAATCATTTCACACCAAATACAAATTCCCAGGGATAACGCTATGCTGTCTAGTTAAAGGAGTCAACTGGAGGTCATGTGTGGTTTCCAGCTGACTGGGTATGCATATGTGGAAAAAACACTAGAATATGCATGACTGCTATTACCTTCATGTTTAACCAGTCTTGCTTGTAGCTCAGCCCTGTATGAAATGTGAATTAAAAATAATGTACAGAAGATGTACTCCATAAAACCAAAGTGCTGATTAAAACAAATGAACGGGAGCCTCGTAAAGTATTTTTCAAGTTCACAAGTTTCTGATGGATGAAAAATAGAGTTCGACACATGAATCCTCGATTTTTATTAACTTTAACTAAAAGCCCAATTAATGGGCCAGTTTTTTGGTCTTGTGAAAATAAATCATCTGCTTTCCCAATATTAATCTGCCCCAAAATCATTTCAAGGCAGATGGAAACTAAGGCAGCCATGCACACATTTTTCATGACAATTATTGAAACATGCTGTTCAGAAGTAAAAAAGACTTGCATCAACTTCTTTACCTTCTGCCATATTATCTATAACTGTTACATTTCTGTGGCAAGCATGCTATAAAAAAAAAAGAAATAAATCTCCAAAACACAGAAAAATTAGTAATCTTTTTTCTACAACAGTTGTCATTGACCACAACATTAGATCCAATGTTACCCACAAACAGATTTGACTTGGACAAACCGCCCAGTGTTAATCATGACAGCAAAAGTTTACTTGGCAATACTATACATACACCTGAAGTTGTTGAATAACTGCCAGAAAATTCAATCAATTTAGCCAAAGCATTGCCTTTATCAATAAATAATAGCTGGTGAAGTACAACAACTAAAGTAACTCCAACACGGGTATGGCTGTGAACAATAAGCAGGACAAGTTCTACTGTCTACTTTAGTTCTGATTAGGGATGTAAAGATTAATCGTGAGGCAGTTAAAAATCGATTCAAAGGTGCCAAGATTTGACTCGGCTCTCTGAAAAGTGAATCGCAGTGATACCATAAGCGTCAGCAGCTGCAGAGCAGAGGAGTTTGGTTGTAATAAACAGGCGTTATCAAGGCAGTGGACGCATTTTGGCTACCTAAGACTGAAAACAAAAGACGTCAACTAAGGCTGGACGATTTATCGTTTTCTGATCGAAATCGATCAAAAAACGTGATCACCAAAGCCGCGGTTTTGAAATGACGCTCACAGGCAAATGTTTCGGACGTATGGCTAGAAGGAAATATAGAGACATTGTTGGCTTCTCTTGTTGCATAACTTCTGTGATCTAAGTCACCTACGGCAACCCCAAAGGCACAAAATATATCAACACTTATGACCAGATTCCTGTCAAACTGACACTAAAAACAAGAACATCACACCGTCTGTGTGTTTCTTCTTAATAAATAAATCTGAAATCACTTCTTAACTTTAGTTTTCATCACATTAACTTAGAGTTCTGGCATTTAAAGTTTTAACAGGTATGATGTAATTTCCTGTCATGTTTGTAAATGTTACTGTACATCGAGAACATTGCACAAGCTTGATTTGAAGAAAATCGTGATCGAAAAATCGCAATTCAATCTTTTCCTAAAATCGTTCAGCCTTAACGTAAATTGTTTTCAAATATTACAACAAGACAGGGAACTTCACAAATAGCACAACCAACATGATGCAGCATTTAATCCACAGCTCCAATCACCTCCAGATTCTCTTCAAATAAATCATGAGAGAATTGTATCGTGAGTTGAGTGAGTCGTTACATCCCTAGTTCTGATTCATGACAACCCAACCAAACAGATCAGTCAATGGTTGAACAGAACAGAGAATCAGGTCAAAACTGCTACAATATCTCATTGAGCAATTTCTATGATTTATCTTTATCATGACTGGTCTGCTTTAATACAAAATATGTCTTATCATTATCTAGGACAAAATGTTTACAATGTCTCATTTACTGCAACTACTACAGCCCCCCAGGCAGTCAGTACTGTATACGTGTCACGTAAACGCAGAGACCCATTGAGATGTTGTCACACAGTTACAATACAGGTGCGATGCAACGTACAACTTCAAACTGGTTTCTCTTTTGTCCATGATATCCTTTAGCTATGAGGACAATTCACCACAAAGCCTCTGAGTTCATAAGATCAAAAGTTTCCTCCAGCTGGGACAACGAGCAATGAAAGGCTCCGTTTACAATACGGACAACTACAATTTCAACAGAACATCTTTTCCCTCTTTTAATATTGATTAAAACATCCAGTCTCACTTCTAGGAGCCTATTTGTTACTCTTGTTGTCTTCATTTTGTGTAACAACAACTACAAGAACTTTCCATGAAAAAAGAGCTTTCTTGAATGTTTGTAGTTATGTCACACTTTAATCACCCATTTACAAAATTCTCCATCAAAAAACCATCACGTTACCAATGTCATGCTCTATATGATCAAAATACAGCATACCTCATCACTTCTTGTGTTCTGCATTAAATGCTCTTTCCCCATCCCAAACTCAAATGTCTATTTTGACAACAAAAATATATAGACATAAATATTACATTTTAACTTCATTTAAATTACTAAAACAACACACTGCAGTGAATGATCAAGTCACATGTATTAGATAACATTAAGCTTCTGTTTCAATTCTCACCGGTTTTCCAGTCTCTCCCATTGACTTGACATATCTCTGCATCACATTCCTCAGTAAGTAGGAACGTAATGACCACAAGTGAGAATGTAAATTAATGTCATGCCCTCCAGTTCACATAAAGTGTCATAAATCTTCTGAAGTCAACTTTTTTTTTAACCATACTTTCTTGTGCCTTGTATAAATTAATGTGAGCTTATCTCTACAGATGGGCTAGTGTTAAATCACTATATTATACAGCATATATTTGTGCTTTTTAAATACTGCTGTTTACTCTGTAGTAGTATCCAGTCTTTTTTACCTTGAAGAAGAAACTGAGAGAAAGTCCGGTAGTTTCCAACACAGTTTAACTAAAAACAAAAAAAAAGATGCTTATATTTTTAGTTAACTAGCAGAAGTAAAAATGACAAAAATGCAAGCGTTATGTCTAGAATTAAAACAACATAAAAGGCTATCATAATGATTTAATGTAAGTATTATCAAATAGTGTCTGTCATTGTTTGCTGCATAACATCAGCTGTGAAAAGTAGAGCGCTGGGCTTTTAAGTAACACGAAGAAACGCAAGTGGTGTTTTAAAACTCCCTCTTTATCAACTCTTTAACAACAATACTGCAGGACACTTTAAAAAAGTAGAACATACAACCAGGGGAAGGTTATTTATAACTTAATGGTGTGTTACCATAGTTACCAAAGCGTCCTAGCTTAACGTTGTTTAGCTAGCTGTTTAAGCTAGCAGGCGACGTGACGCATGTAGGCTAGCGTCACTCCATATCTGGCTTTAGTTAGCGTTTTAGTTTTAGTAATATGGGTGAAACATAAGTGCGTCATGTTCTGGAAGAACCTTGTGTTAAATCTAATGATGTTCTTACCATTTTAATCCTGTGTGTGAGCGCTGCGCGGTGGCGCTAATATTACAGGTAGCAAAGTTTTTGATATAGTAATACAGATTGTGGCCTTTCCTTTACTCTTTTAAGACCATACACTTGCAAGTGTCAGTGTCAGACTCACTTCTCTGTTAACTTTATTAAAGTGAAGGGAAGCAGACAGCTGAATACACGCCAAGAAGAATATGTGAAAATCACGTTCATTGTAAACAGGGAGTTCACTTCACTACGCTCCCATCACAGAAGTAGGACATGTGTTAAAGATACCTAAAGTGTTTGTTTGGGGTTTTATATATATATATATATATAATTTCCAATTTTACACATAAGCATATTCAAATATAATTACAAAAGCCATTGCTTTAAAGAACCGAGCATAGCGTATCACAAATCAAAAAATAAAATACAACAAACAAAAACAAGGGATCAATCAAAAGCCGATCAGCTCTCACGACAATGGGGGCTTTATTTAACCTGAAAGATACTGAGGTTTCCCTCATTTGCAGTAAAGTCGTGTTCACATAAATATAAATATGATACATATAAATGCGATAAATGTGATGAATGTAAATATGATCAGGATCAGTAATATTCTGTATCTACAAGCAAATGTAGTTACAGTCTTGTTTGCATTTGGGAATTCAAATAGATTACTCTGTATTGATTAGAGCCTAAATAGGCTAACTTAACCTATTTTTCTTGATCGGTGATTAAAGGAGTGCTTTGACATTTTCTTACACAGATTTGTGATACAGTATTCTGAGATAATGAAAAACAGCTTACCTTTGTATTGCCTAATATAGCTTTTCTTTGTGTCCTTGAAATGTGAAAGGTATTGTTTTTGTTTATCTCAGTAATGCCATATAAAGTGTGTTATGAAGACAAGAAGTGTAATATATAGCTGTAACTAAAGTTACCATGGAGATACCTGTGTGATGTGAGTGCCTATTACCTTATTGTTTGGTGAGGTTAAAATCAGTACACAGATGGTGGTGGACAGCACTTTATATTTACCATCAGTTAATCCCTTTCTTAGGTGCTGTAATTGAGTTTTTTTTTATTATTATTATACTTTGTGTATGTTATAGGCATCATCGATTTTAACCTAGAAGTAACAACCATGGATATTTTCAAACTCATATAATTTCATATAATGGGATAATACACTCCTATGAAAATTTTCATTGCAGTTTTCCATCGCATCTTTTATATAAGTTGAACAAACTAACTGAATATTAAATGCCTGTTTATTATAGAAATCAATAACAGAATTCTATTATCATAATACTTTACTCCATGTGAAAAAAACCTCTGCATCAGTTTAATCAGATGACCAGCTATATAAACTAGAGAGTTGTCAAAGATCATTAGCCCCACCTAGTGCCTAAAGCGAGCACTACCACTACTCGGACCTTTTGAAACCCTCTTTGGCCTTTTCCCTCGGGATTTAACCATTTAAGAACCAGCTTTCACTTTCTAGCATCCTCCTAGTCCAAGGCTGTGTTTCGTATCAGAAGCTTCAATTTACTAATTAATAAGCATTTTTGTTTCAAATAAAAGAGTTTGTGTGTACTATTTTACATTTTTAAAAAAACAGTTTATGAAGTCTTGTATATTTATATAGTATCACTACAGTGTATATAGAAATCACCGATGGGATCAGGTAGTTTCTATCTTGTTTGAATAAAATGTTTTACCTGGTGTCTAGATTGCAGGCTACACCAGCCTAAATAACCAGTCTCGTTCACTTGCACATGTACAAAGAGACCACATTCAGTACCTTGCTCAACGTAAAATAAACAATAACATAACATAAGGAAAATTCAGCATAAGTCACTAATATGCAACTTAGTGATTGCATCTTAAACTTTTCTCATGGTTTAATTTTGTACTGTCTTAGCTGGTAAAGTAACATTTCCCAGGGGTCCACTTTTTTTTTCTTTTAGAAATAAAAAAATGAAGGTGTATTACACTCCAGTGCAGTGGGTGGCAGCGTTGCATCTCTCACGCTAACTCATTTTAGAAAACACGAAGAAGTGTGCTAAGCAGTAGCCAGCTACAGAGCCATTACAGTTGTTGCTAACTTGCTATAATGTAAAGCAAATGAAGCAGGTCAAGCTGGCGAAGCTCTGCTGTGGGAAGGAAGTGGCTTGGAACAGTGTTTTTTAAAGCATATTGAAAAGGTAACTAAAAAAGATAAACCCGTATTTAAAAAGTATACTGAACTGTAAAGACCTTAACCATGATGTCGAGCAGGCTAACTATCTGTGAGCTGAGCTGAAGTTGAACAGTGAGGTGACATGCTTTCTGCGTTGGTTTCAAACAGCTCGATGAACGTCAAAAGCTCGTAGACTGTCTGGGCCCTAGATATATAATTATATATAAACACAAGTATGTTTATCTATGGTATGTGCTGCCTTCAGGTGCTTCTTGTAAGCTTGAGTGTGACAGCATGATTTATAAATTTGACTTACTGAACCGCACAAATAATTTCGACAGGTTTAGATCAACTTTTGGGACAAATTATTTTGTTTTTGTTTTTACGTCTTACCGACAAAATTGTCTCGTAATAATGTAAGTGGTGCGAATTAAGTCCCTCCTGCCCGTTAGTCATTTTGTTCTGTTTCGTGGAGTAGGAAAGGCACTATCAACCTGCAAATAAGCGTTTTATTTATTGCACACAGGCAAAGCAACCGACCGTGATTTATCAGTAAATTCACTTTTTCCCCAATTTAAACAGGTGTTAAGTTTACACAACCCCATTGTTCGTAATGATTTTGTTTAGAGGAGTTCGTTTTTAGCGCCATCTGTAGTAACCATGGTATCACTTCAAACATGAGAAAGAAAAACATTGTTTATTGCTACTTGTGTTGCTGCTTTTTGTCCAGGACTCTCTGGACAGAAGAGATTTTTAATCTCCATTAGTTTAAGGTTGAATAAAATTAAAAAGAAATATTCAATTTCCACATCATTGTGATCACACTTTGTTAAAATTACTTGACGTTTATGGCATTGACTTGTTTACTCTGTACTGTTAGGCTGCCGTCTGAAATTTACGGCAGCATGTCCCATTTAATAACACATAGTTTAAGCTCAATGTTTTAGTTAAACTCGATAGACAATTTCTGTCTTGCAATACGTGGCACTCTCCTATTAAAGGGAAGGGATCTTTAGTGTTTATTTGCAATATTAAGCATGGCATGCCCAGCAATTATTTTGATGTGTTGGTCAATCAAATACATCATGACTAAGTTCATGAAATCAACTGAAGACTAGAGTGCAGACAGCTTGGTTAATTTACCTGTCTTCTCCTGGGACTGTAGCCTATGTGGATAAACATAACTTCCACTTTCTTGCTCTCTGCTGACCTGTGCTGAGGGTTTGTTGGATTGAAACTAAACGTTCAGAGAGAGTCCATCAGGTCCACAAGAGGAAAAGCAAACAACTTCTAGGATTTCCTTCAGTAAACTTGGACTAGCTATTTGTTATACGATCACATGACTTACAGCACAGTATCAGTTTATTTTTTTTCTCAAGTGAAAATGTTTAACTCAAGTTTCTTGTTCTCCTTTTCCTACACACATCTGGACAAAGACTAAGACAAGAATGTCCTAGAAAAGGCAACACACATTTGGAAAGATGTTGCAGGTTAGGACATTTTCTGAAGTACAAACTACACTAAAATGTCACATCTACACTTGCTTCACCATTTGCATTGCATCCAGCAATTCAAAGCTGCATTTGCAATGAGGCCACGGTGGAGCCCAAGTGAATACACTCTTAGAAATGACTTTTCAATAGAAGATTAATTTGAACTTCAAGGATGTCCTGAAAAACTCAATCACCATAGCGCCCATCAGCATTTGTCTAACGATAATAGCCTCTGGGAATGATTATTACTTTTGGAGTCTTCTATTGTAGCCAGCAGTCAGATCAGTAAAAGTAGGCCAAGAGGCTTCCTATTCTGTTCATTATTGTTTTACAGTTTGTCTAGCAACTTGAGTTGCAGGAATTGATTTCAAATAGGAAAAAAAATTCCCATGGAAATGATGTTTGTCAACAAGACTGTTGTCTGTTCTAATGTGCAGCTGTCTGTTCAATCGTGGTCAGAATAGCTGATGGGATTTAGGATTAAAGGCTGGTTCACACAGCAGGATAATTTGGCTGATTTTGGCCCCGATTCTCCCCTTCCGATAATCTTAAAGACGCCCCCGATCATCATAAAATAATCCTGCCGGGGATATTCAACATGTTGGATTCTTTTTGCCCGATTTCTCATCGTGTTTGGTGTCCCCCGAGGGGAAAACGACCACAAGCCTGTTGAATGTGATGCGTAGCCAATCAGAAAGCGAGGTGACATAGTGGCGAGGAAGTGCCGGGAGAATCCAAAAAATAAAAACACGTTTGATCTTGAGAGGTTTTGCGAGGTTTCCCGTCTGATCAGGGGATCAGAGTGAAATCTGTTCGCATGTGGTGTGTTGATTTTGCCGTGTGGCCGCACACCACACACTATACGACCAAAACTGTTAAACCTTTGATTATTTATCGCCATGTGTGTGGCCTCTAAGGTTTGGGAAATTGGCCGACAGTTTTAAAACCCTGCCGTGTGAACCATCCTTTTAGATTCAGCTGATGTGTTTCAGCCTCTTTCATTGTTTTGATGTCACAGGGCAATGGAGGAGAGATGCGTTCAGATTCAACATGAAAAATGTTAGCAGGGAAATCAAGCATTGTAAAGCCAGCTTGTGTGTCTGTTTTTCATCAGCTTCTTGATCAATACACATCTGACTTTGATGGTCTAATTGGAATTTGGAACATTCTTTACAGGCTTTCATTATGCGGCGAGGTGAGCATGTTCCACAGGCTTTCCAGGCCCCGGTGGATGTCCATGCCAGTGCCGATGGCCAGGTTTACATGTTCAGGAAGATGCAGAATGAGTCCTCTGTGTCCTCAGATGATGAGGAGCTCACTGTTATGGAGATGAGGCCCCGAGTTGTGCGAGAACATGAGCGGGACAGACTGAGGAACATCCAGCTGCTGGAGCGGGAGGTGTTGGAGGATGACAATCTCAACAAGCTTGCATTACAATACGGCTGCAAGGTAAGGAGTTTTGTCACAGAAGTTTGTGAATTATTTGTGTTGTTCAACTCTTCAGTCGCATAACAAAATGTTAACATTTGGCTTCTTTTTGTCAACAGGTAGCAGATATAAAACGGGTGAACAACCTCATGCAGGAACAAGATCTATTTGGACTTAAATCTATCAAAATACCTGTTCAAAAACATAGCTTTTTAACCGAGGCTCCCGCAGACCTTAGTTACCCTCAAGAAGAGATGCCACATTCATCCACCACTTTAGTGAATCCTCCGGATAGAGCCAGAGCCCACCCACATCTACAGGAGGTCACAGACTTTCTAATGGAGGTGGACCAGGATATTGAGAGACTGATTCAGACCACAGATGATCAAGATTTTTTGGAAAACTCGGAGAACAGGCAGAAGTTCGATTCCAAAGGAAAGAGTCTGACCGGTCATGGTGCAGACTGGGGAATCCAGTGGTGGAACGCTGTGGTGGCCATGCTCCTCATAGGCATCGTCCTGCCCTTATTTTATGTCATCTATTTCAAAACAAAAGATAGTGGAGTAGTTTCACCAACAGAAGAAAGTGCAGCGACACAGGCTTCTGTCAACTCTTCACACACCTCAGCACTAGGCCTTGTTACAAGAGGAGCGGGATAGTACACACTAGAACATTTTTTGAGACTTTGAGCCAAAATGATGCTAGAATCAAGATGAAGCCAAATCTTAAACATTAAAATTAGTTGCAGTACCAACATGTTTCTACCCTTCACCAGCAAATTAAACCTTGTATATATGAGAACTTTGATATTTGAGGCAAATAACCTTCATGAATGTGTATCAATGACATATTTTTCATACTTCTAAATTCACTGAGAGAGGACTACCACCTAAATATTTTTGCTTTGTCCTCTTGGTTCACACGTTGCCAGTATGGCTTCATTTATTTTTGAGCTGGAATGAGATCATTCTGTTTTTTTAACACCCCCATGGATTATGCCCTGAATTCGCACCTGTGCGAATGTGATTGAATGGCTTTTTTTAAATAACTTATTAAATAATACATAAAATAGTTGAACTATGTAAAAGCATTTTTGGATAATGCTTTGTGTGATAAAACATATTCTTCATTACTAATGCATCTCTAATAGGCCAATATTGGCCAATCTATAGATCAGGTCAGTCTCTAGTGTTCAATGGTTCTGCAGATGTCTGCTCTTTAATCGTTACCCGTCTATACAGCCGTGCCTGTTTTCAGTATTAACACACCATCAAGTGTCATCATGTGTTTTATTACTGGAGCCATCTGTGTCACCTCTCTTGGTAAAGTAATATATTTTTAGACTTAGCTTAAAGTGCATTTGCCATGGATTTCAGCATTATGCTTTGTTAACTTATTTTTTGTGTCTGTGTGTCCATTGTTAAGTTATTGTCATACACCTCATGCCTTTTCTCTAAGTATTAAATACAACGCTGCTTAATGTGAGAACTGTGTTTACATAATCAAAGTGGTGCAATATACTTTGCCATGTTAGCTCGTATGTGTTCATTAATAGACAACTTGCAGTCTTAAGAATACTAAGATTAGCATTTTGGAGAGTGACCAGATCATCTCCAGTTTCCTTTAAATGAACTGTTAGATGAATGAAAGTGCCTTTAACGTTTTATAGTATCGCACACTTTGTCTTTAATTGTGAGCTTGTGTGACTTCAACGACGCAGTTTTAAAGTCCGAAAAGTGTTAAAATTATGAAACTGGAACATATTTTATTGACATATTTTCAAACCCTTTCTTCAATGTAACAATTGTTGATGGGATGTTTGACACAATGAATGTGCTAAAATGTTTCCTAAGCATGGTCCTATTTCAATACAAAGTTTATAGTGTGAAAGTGTCACTGTCCTTTTTTTCTGAAGAATTTGCATGTGTTCTTTTGGGATTGATGGTTGTGCCCCAAGTTGATCCAAGCCAATTTGTTAGTTTATATTTTAAGCCCGCTCAACATGCTACATGAATACTAGGATGCATGCAGAACATTCTCTACCGACTGCAAAGCTAAAGTAAATCTACTTGAAACACTATTACATATTTTGTGGAATTATAGTCTTTATCCTTGCAGCAATTGATCTCTTGCAGTATTTACAGATACCAACAGATGGCAGCATGCACATTGCTTGTATTATTTGATTTTGGAGGAATGGTGACAGACAAAATTACTACTTTATCTTCAGAATAAATTGACTGTAGTAAGGATGGCTGTATGATTTGGTACATGATACATGTATTTTAGGATATAATTGATCATTGAAATAGCATGTTAACAAGACAGCAGCAGCTCAATGATATATATATGTATATATATGCACCGCAACTAAGTAACGGCACCTTGTAGACAACCTGAGCATGCTGTTTAGCCAGCGGGCAGTATATTTTACATACTTAGTATTTTTTCAGAATTTGTTTGCCAATATGTTCACAATGTATCTTTGTTATAACAGTAAAACCTAAGTAGAAAATTGTGTGAGCAGACTTGTAAGTGACAGGATTTCGAAACATTTGCCAAACATTTGCATAACAAAAATAGCACACAAATGGATGGATACAGTTTCTCCAAACTTAGCATTGCAGGCAAAATCAGTTCATATTTCTCTAGTCTCTCTGAAAGGTTCAACTTAAATGTGTTTGTCATATTGAGTGAATAAAAAATAGGTGCATAACCCTGGACACACAAAGCCAAGGTTTTAGACCTGAACAAACTCATTTCTATATCCGCAATGAGCACAGAAAACCTAATAAAAAGTAAATGAAACATGCTTGCACAAAGTCACAAAAGTAACAGAGATTTTAAAGGCCCAAAGGCAAAATGAATTGCTTTTCTTTCCTCTCTCAGTGCAGAAGTCAAAGCTCAAGGTTAGCAGCTGAGCAGCACTGCTAAAACCACTAGGAATGCAGTGTCTGGCCAACGGATGGTTGTTATGATGGTGTTGGAACCTTGATTTTCTAGTTGACACGACACTGTAACATTACTTGTTTGTGTGTACACTATGTTCCAAGCCAAAAGATATATATTCAGTTTTAAAGTGAGAGAACAAGTAATATTAGCAGTTTCTGAGTCATAAAAACAAAAGTTTAGGTCTGACTCTATTGCTGAAGTGAGCTCTCTGTCTTTTAATATTCTCATAACTGCAGCTTACGAACACTGCTCTGATGTAGCTCCAGGCCGCAGAGCTTTGGCATGCTGCCAGCGCTCAGGCTGAGTCCTATCCTAATGTTGATACATGGGCCTCCGCTTTTTTTCCTTTACCTCCAACCTGGACTCTGCTGCTCCCTGCTTTTCTTTACCTGATGAGTTCAAATCAAGTCTGCTCCTGTAGAGGACAGAAAGAGAGTCTAATACGTCAGATTCTTCCCCTGAACAATCCAAACATTCTCTGTCTGATTCCTCAAACACTTAAAATGTGAAAAAAAAAAGATCACAATCAAACTTTACAACTGAATTGATTTTGATAAGGATTATTGTTTCGATTCAACTTTACTTTTGCTTGGATTTTAAGTTGGAAAAAAAAAACTTCTTTAAGTTTATTTAAGTTCACACTGTTTGGGGGTTTTGGTGTCAGAAAGACTGACTCTGAATCCAACACTTTTTTTCAGGGGGTAGAGTGTGCTTTAATGGGGGTGGGGGCTGAAGTTGAAGGGATTTTCCCTCTGAACAAAGCGCAACCAGCCCTGCAGTTTGGGTGGAGGGTATAGAGAGTAAAAAGACTCACAAGCAACCCAAAGCTCTGCAGCTTTAAGAAGTTTGCACTCTTGAGCAGCTGGCAGCGCGCCACTTGGCCAACATAAACAGCCCTAATCCTTTTTCCAAGGAGCTTTCAACACTCATCTCTCTGGCACATCGGCCACTGACTCACTCTTTCTCTCTCTAACACTCTAACGTTCCTGTTTGTATGCAGGTCAACAGAGCTGTCACCAGGGGGCGTTGTGGCCTTTAAAATGTATAAAGCTTTTGGCTTCTTGCTGTTGATCATTATTCACTGCTAAGGTATGTGCCTTTCTTTGATTTTCCCCTGAAGCGAAACAGGTCTCAGTTTTCACCCTTTCTTAGTGTGAAAGGAGGCTTAGTTCACAATGTCGTGTTGACCTGAAGCCCACAGAAGTATGGTGGGAGATTTGTGTTGAAAAAAGTAAACCTGGAACTGTCTTAGGGCTTTTCTTGTTCACCCCGAGACGCTTTCATTCTGATAAGCTTGAATGAAAGTTCAAATCGAAACACAGCTACACTTTCAATGCTTGATGTAAAAAAAGTAATCGAGTTACAACTTAAGTCCAGCCAATAAAAATATCAAAGTACATTTAATAAATTTTTTAATTTTAAAAAAGATAATTGTTTGAGTTATCGGCAACCTGAGCTTTCCTTGTGGGTAAGCCTCATCTCTGTGTCTGTGGGGGCAGGGAGATCCAGGGTTTTGATTTCCTCTGCTCCCGGGGGGATTTGGCAGACACAGGGTAATTTGTAGTGAAATTTCCAGCACAGTTTGTTTTGCAGGTGGCTAAGAACGAAGGCAGGGCGTGGTGGGGAATGAGAGAAGCAATTTGCTGTCTGTGGGCTGTGAATGTGTGTATTGTTGCACAGCAGTAGGTTCAGTGTTGAGCTGGTATGTACTATGGTCAGGGCTGGAGTGCTGGAAGGGAGGCAGTAGAGAGACAATTGACAAGCCAAACCACAACTGCTGTGCATGGTGTCAGTATACTACCTTTTTTTAATTTGCCAACTTTTCCACAACAGTGTTAGATTACTGAATTGAACTATGATTGTGTGGACAGATAGAAGTTGAAAAAAAAACTGTCAGTTTGAAACAGGAGTCAAATAAAGTGGGGGAAACTATTTAGACCTGTGAAAGAGGTCACATGACAAAGCAACATGAGCACGTATTCAAAGGTTGTTGCCAGAAGACATTTGGGTCTCACAAACCTCGGAGTGGATTCAATTAAAAACTCTTCTCTTTGAATCCCCTGCCAGACTTTTAGTGTATAAATCCATGCCAGATGTTCCAGCGCCACCACTTGAAGAACACACAAGGTGTCAAAGCAAGAGCTCAGATTGTTTCGGGTTTGTATCAGCATATTTTCCCTTTTATGAGAAACATATACTGTATGTGTGAGATCAAAATGAATCCTTCAAAAACAAACGATTCTATATAGCTATATTCAATGACCAGAGAGGGATATCTATTTTTAAATGCAAAGGGTCGTGCAGAAATATTGCATGCTTGCTGTATGATATCCTTTAAGTCTGTCTGTGTAAATAAGGGATCATCTGGAGGCACAGTCGGCTGGAGAATGTGATTTTCTGTCAGTCAGTAGCGGCTGTTTTTCTTTCACCCCAGTGTGGAGGAACCAATTGTGCAGCACCTGTTTTACATTCCAGCCGAGGTTTGAGGGTCTTCACTCAGGGGATCTTGCTTGTCAAACTAGACTGATCGATTTTTTTGAACAGTGCAAAATTTTCAAATATTTCATGCTGTCTCATAAAAGCTTTGTAGCACTTCTTGTTAAGTATGTACAATGCTTATCAGTATTTAAACACATTTAATATTTGGGCCATAAAGAATATATATTTACCATAATAAGCAGCAAGGTAACATGTTACTCAAACCTCCAGTGGACAAATCTTTACCAGCCCAACTGTAGATTTCAATGAAAAGGAGCTCAATATGAGAAAGATAAAATGTAACCTACTCAAAATATAATCATTGCTAAATTACAAAATGTATTGTACATCATAAAGAAATAATTAGAGGAATCGTGAAATTGGACAGACTAAAAGGAGGATAGAATTGCTTTTTTTGTGTGTTCAAAATGCTTGACTTACTGCAAATCAGATGTACTACAGATCTTGTAGATTTTTGCTGGTTTACCCTATAACATACCAAGATTGTCCTAAACTTTGGTATTTCCAGACAAATAAATAATCATGGAATAACGGCTGTAATAACATGCCGATCTCGGCTCATTTTTAAAACAGCATTATCCTTCATATTTATTGAAGAAATGTTGATCTTATAGACGAATGATGCTAAAAGACATACCAGAAGCAGGTTTCTAGTAATTGTCTTTACGTTCATACAACTACTTCTATGGCATCAGGTCTGTGTCATTTTTTAAAATACCACTGTCTTGTCATTACTTTTTAACTGTAGCAGGTCATACTCAGTTTGTATTGTTTTGAGTGTCTGTTCATTATTGTTCTACTGTTAGGACACTTTGTTTTCTCTGCCTATGGTAACTTTTCTACTGCTGTGATCCCACTTATACTACTGATAGCACATCGATAGCACAAAACTCGATTCAGAGTGCTGCAGTTTTACAGTTTCATTTCTTAAAGCTGTTTCTTAAATGATTTTTGTATGTGAGAGAAACACTAAAAGTTATTTTAGTGTTTCTCTCACATACATAATAAGTTATTATATCAGTTGGAAAGTTCAGAAACTCTTCTCTGTCAGTGATTAAGATAAAAGTACAGTCTTACTATATTAAAAGTGTTACTGCAGAGATCATATCTACTCTCTCAAACAGACTGGCAATCCATTGTGTCCTTGTTAGCTGTGTAGGACAATGTAAAATTCTGGCAGGAGGACAGAATCCACTGAGACAGGCATGGATGAGGAGAGGATAATGGGTTGGACATGCTTCTCAAAATCACTGGATGCAACTCAACTGAGCACCTGCTTGGCTCAACAAGAGCACAAGACATTAACATGAGGCTCAATGTGTTCCCTCAGTACTCACTGATTGTATATTACACCTGCAGTGCTGATGAAATTAACCCCTTATCTGCAACCTCCAAATTTAGAACTTGTCCCAGCTTCACTCACAGTATTTTCCTCAATAACGAGGAAAAGAAAGAATTTACGGTTTGATTGGAACCATGAAACATGTCACATGACTTTCGACACAATTAAGTCCCTTGAATAATAACGACAATCATTAACAAGATGAATACACAATAAACATTTCAATTATTCATGAGGTTATGACAAAAGAGAATGAGTAAATTGGTTGGCCATCTTGTGTTGATTTAAATTAAATTTCTGTATTTGTGGAAAAACACATTTCCTTGTATTTTTCTCTGTTACTAGCAAGAGATGCCAAATGAACCAGCTTAAACTCTTTGGTTAAAAAAACAGCTAGAGAAACAATGTTTCCATTCTATTTTATGTTTTGACACATTTTAAAGGCCCTTATACAAAATCTGGTCTCCTAATCCAAGCAGCAGAGCTGAGCGTGAAACAGCTGTGTCGGACCAGGTGCAGTCTGTTTAGGCCTCTAGTCTCAGGCAGAATTTATGCCGTAATTCCTGGCTGATAATGCGCAGCTCTGCTCTGCCAGATGAAACTATTAAAACTGGAGGGTTTTTTTTTAACTGGAGCTGGAATGCCCTCTCTCTCTCTGGTGGGAGATTCCTGTTATTAGCAGACATTTCTTCTGTGGTTTTAAGCTACACAAGGACATTTGGGATTTTGTTCAAATGCAAGTTGCACACTATGTTGAGCGTTAATGATATGAAAATCCTCCTCAGTCAGCTTTATTCAAGTCACGCCACACCAAGTGCATTATTAATAACTGGAACAATATTGTGGACATATTGCAAAAACACAATATAACTGTAATTATAAAAGGAGACAAACATCAACCTCAGAACCCCAGCTTGGACTTCAATACTGCAATTTGTCTGGAAGAGGACGTGTAATGAGAACCACTTGCTGCTGGACTCCATAAATTCTGTCAGGGTTTGGAGGTTGCAGCGCTCAGTACTAGGCTCATCCCTCTGAAGTGCTCGAAAAACATTCATCGCACGTCACGCTGAGAGATGCCGAATTTCCTGCCATTCCCAGATGGTCCCGTGCAGATGTTCTCAGAGGATCCTTTCAAAGGAAGAGTTATTTGCTTGCGAATGTTGCGCTCATGTTTGACGTTTGCTCACACGTCCACACAAAAGACGGCGTTGAAACAGAACGGTTAAACACACAAGCCACAATATGAAGTGAATAGAGGCAAACAAAGCCATGCATACTATAAATAGACACTTTCAAGAAGATATAATAATATAAAAGTTGTAATTTAGTTTTACCTTTAATTTGTTTTTATAAAGAAAATTTTGCATGAACATGAGAGAAAGATGACTTAAAACTGCTTTTATTTATTCACACATTTTACCGTTGACATAACCAAGAAGCAGACTGTCAGACGAAGCACCTTTGAATGTTGAGGTCAGAGAAAGATGATGAAAACATGATAGAGGACTCGGTCAACAAAGAGAGTGGACAGAGGGAACAAGCGTCTATCTCTCATCACAGGCCTCACAAAGCTGTCTTACATCGGGGAGTTCTTGTCAGCTGCGTTCCCTTTGGCGAGTGGCTCCTGATCCAAGGCCAGATAAAGACACAGCCACAGACCCTTTATACTTCCAGACTGAGTTGTGGCCTTGACGCTTATTTGGCACCAGGGAGACACAAACACTGACTGTGGAGGCCTGACCCTGAATCACTGTTCGTTTTCTGAAATGCTGTATTGATGCCAGAATATGCAGACTTGTAAACTGATCTGTGTGTACACAGTGAGGCTGATTGGTCATTAACAGTGCCTGCAGACTCCGGACACAAGCAGATGATTTAGCAGATAACAACAATTAAAGTCAGAGAGGTCAGTGGGTTTAATTTAGTTGGTCCTTCTGCACATGCTGTAGCGAACCCCAGCCAGACAATGGTGAAGCTTACTGATGTTTTAGAGTCTTTATTTATGTTCAGCCTTATTCCCTTTTCTGAGCATAAATTCAGTTTCTCCATGAAACAACGTAAGAGCTAAAGGACAAAATAAATAGCATACAATTAGCTCTTTCAAGTACAAGTAAATACAACAATGCTAATGCGCTAAAGGGCTAGCGCTACCACAATGAAAGAAACATAAATTAACATGAACTTATAAACAATGTACAATAAAACAATTAAGGCACATAAAAATACCTTGTTCCCGTTCCAGCTAGGCGCTTAATTTACACAATAAGAAAGTTTCCTTCTCTCGTTCTCTGCTCCGCTCCGTACGTCTGTGTTCCTTCATTACATCAAATTGAGCACATTTAGATAGAGCATTCACTTCCGCCCAGTGATTACCAAAATAAAAGACCGGTAGAAATCAAAAATTACACAAATAAAATATCACCTTAAAATAATTAGTCACTCAAATAAGAAGAGCGATTTAAGTCCTTTACACTCCCACCAATCACGAGTGAATAATACAATGGTACAGATTGAATTATGAGCGAATGATTTTGAAACACCAAATGACATACCTTTTAAACAACAAAGTGAACTTGCCAAGAGCAGAAAACCTCTTAAGTAGAAAACCTTTATAACCATTTGGAAACAATACCATCTATAGTAAGGGATATAAACTATAGAAAGAGAGAGCAGATTTAATCCGTCTCCAGCAACAGGACTAGCTTCTGGACAGGACGCTCAACTTCAGACATCTTGTGGAGACGCTCTCCTTTCTTGCCAAGCTCCCTGTCGCCGAGGCAGACCTTCACTCTCCTTACTAGTCCGTCCTTGTCAGCAGTAGTCTCTGAGACTCTGCCCAATCTCCACTTGTTTCTGTGGGCATCTTCTCCTTTTATCATGACGATATCTCCGACTTGCAGATTTCTTCTTGGGGCATGCCAACGTTGTCTGAGAGCGATGTTGGCAAGGTACTCCTTTCGCCATCGACTCCAAAACTGTTCTGCAAGGTATTGAACATGTCGCCACCTTTTTCTGCCATAAACATCTTCTCTGACAAATTCACCTGGTGGAGGTAAGGCCTGGACAGATTTCATAGTCAGGAGGTGATTCGGGGTGAGTGGCTCAAGACTATGAGGGTCACTGAGGTTGTCAGTGGTCAGTGGGCGACTGTTGACGATTGTCATAGCTTCATAGAGGAAAGCCCGTAGCGAAGCATCATTTAGCCTTCCAGAAGAGAGGGTAAGTGTGGACCTCAAGATGCTTCTCACCGTCCTAATCTGTCTCTCCCACACCCCTCCAACGTGACTCGAGTAGGGTGCGTTCATGCTAAAATCGCATTGCTTTTCCGCAAGAAATATAGCCAATCGGTCAGCATCGACTTCTTTTAAAGCTTCTTTGAGTTCGTTTTTTGCTCCGACAAAGTTGCTCCCTTGATCTGACTTAATCTGGCGAACAGCACCACGTATGGCAATGAAACATCTCAGGCCGTTTATAAGAGCATCCGTTGTCATTTCATCAAGCATCTCTATGTGGACGGCACGGGAACTGAGACAAGTGAAGAGAAGACCGTACCTCTTGTTCTCCTTTCTCCCTTGCTTTGTAATGAACGGGCCGAAGCAGTCCATACCGCAGAAGGTGAAGGGGGGTGATGGTTCCACACGTTCAGAGGGTAGATCAGCCATCCTTTGCTCTTCCGTTGGTTTCCGGTGCCGTCTGCAGGTAACACATTGACGAATGTTGGATGCTACTGCCCGGTTTATTCCTGGTATCCAGTAGCCGCTGGACCTGATTGCATTGATGGTGAGACCTTTACCTTGATGTTTCATCATTTCGTGATGATGTGCAATCAACATCTTTGAGATGTGATGATCTTTGGGGATGATTGCAGGGTGCTTGACAGGGTCAGGAAGAGAGGAGTTGTGCAGTCTTCCTCCCACCCTGAGGACACCGTCTTTGCCGAGAAAGGCATCAAGGGAGTACAGTGAATCGTGGGATGGTAGAGGGATCCCTTTGCTCAACAGCTTCAGTTGGTCTTGATATACGTCTTTCTGCAGGTTTTTGATGATGCAGTGTTCTGCCTCTTCTCGTTCCGTTACCGTGGTAAGGTTGTTGGACTTGTTCTTGCTGATGCGCCTTAGAATGCGTGCAACAGCTCGAGTAGCCAGTGACCAGGATGAGAGTTTAGACAAACGATCAACAAGGTTCACTCGTTCTGCAACTCTTGTGCAAAGTGTTTGGGCACTTCGGACCTCTGGATCTCCGATCGTTAACTCTGGAATTTCATCTGTCGGCAGCTTCATTTCCTTGTTCCATAGGAACTTGGGTCCGGTGAACCAGTTAGATGACAGAAGCTCGCTGGGAGTCAGGCCTCTAGAAGCATGGTCGGCAGGATTCTCAGTGGTAGGGACGTATCTCCATTGTTTTGGGTCTGAACTGAGATGAATCTTTTGAACGCGGTTGGCCACAAAGGTGTGGAATCGTCGTGCTTCGTTGTTGATATATCCCAGGATCACTTTAGAGTCTGTCCAGTAGAACTCCTCAGTGTCAGCAGTTCCCAGTTCCTCCTTGAGCATGTTGCTTATCTTAACAGAAACAACTGCGGCTGTCAATTCCAATCTTGGAATAGTTGTGAGTTTGGTTGGTGAAACACGTGATTTTCCGACAACTAGGGCACAATGAACATCTCCTTCTTCATTTTGTAGTCTCAGGTACGAACACTGTCCATAACCCTTCGTGCTGGCGTCTGAGAAATGATGCAGCTCGGTCTTTGAGACCCTTCCAAAACCAGCAGGTGAGTAAGTGCGGGATATGGTGACATTATCCAGATGAGCTAAATCATTTCTCCACTGTTCCCATCTTGAACGAAGCTCGTCAGTGAGAAGATCGTCCCAGCCTGTACCACGTCTACACGTCTCCTGAAGGATGATCTTCGCTTTGAGCAGGACAGGTGCCACAAACCCGAGAGGATCATACAGGGACGCTACTGTAGAAAGAATGCCTCGGCGTGTGGCAGGCTGTTCCTTGGGGGTGACGTTAAGCCGAAAGTGGTCGGACTCCACGTCCCATTGAATCCCGAGAGCTCTCTCAATTGGAAGATCCTCGAACACAAGGTCCATATTCTTCACATTGGTTGCTCGTTCAGAGGGTGGTATGCTCTCGAGGACGTCTCTGTCGTTCGACACAAACTTGTGTAGTCTGAGACCGCCCATGGCACAGAGTTCACGTGCTTCCCTGGCGAGTTTAATAGCATCTCCAGTGCTTTCGACGCTTGTCAGCCCGTCGTCTACATAGAAGTCGTGCATGATAAACCGTGAGCCTTGGGGGTAGATGTCAGCATTTTCCTTAGCTAGATGTTTCAGCCCGTAGTTTGCGCATCCGGGAGAGGAGGCCGCGCCAAACAGATGCACTTTCATGCGGAACTCGCAGGGCTTTGCGTTCAAGTCTCCGTGCTTCCACCAAAGAAACCGCAGGTAGTTGCGATCAACTTCATCCACATGGAATTGATGGAACATTTTCTCGATATCACATATTAATGCAACAGGATGCAGGCGAAAGCGGATGAGGACTCCGTTTAAGTTGTTCAACATATCAGGCCCAGAGAGGAGGTGGTCATTTAAGCTAGATCCTTTATATCTGGCTGAGCAGTCGAATACTACACGAAGTTTATCAGGCTTTTTCTCATGATACACGCCATGATGAGGGATGTACCATCTCTCACCTTCCCTCCCACCGTCTTCGATCTGCTCTGCATCTCCCCTTTCGATGACCTCTTCCATAAACTTGATGTAATGCTCCTTATACCGTTCATCCCGTTGCAATTTCCTTTTGAGATGATTCAGGCGTATCGCGGCTGAGTCTCTGTTGTCAGGTAAGCTGGGTCTCCTTTTGAAAGGTAGAGGCATTTCGTAATGACCCTGTGTATTTTTTCGTATGCCATCACCCAGCTTGTTGAGGAACATGATGTCATCTTGTGATACTGTTTTGTTATCTTCACTGCCATCCTTAAAGTCTGACTCTAGAATATGGATAACATCTGCTGGAGTAGCTTGAGGTAGCTCTTTAACTGCGATTCTGTGACACAAATGAGTTGTACTCAGCGAGTCATGGCTTTGTGATGATCGGCCCACAATACTCCATCCCAAATCTGTCCGTACAGCGTAGGGTTCTTCATCTCCTCCCAAAATGACTTGCTTCGGTGCCATTGCTCTGGAGCAGTTATAGCCTATGAGGAGACCTACTTCGCAGTCCTTCAGGGGTTGGATTTCATCTGCTATTTCAGTAAGATGACTCCATTGTTTAGCTGTCTCACAAGTAGGGATGTGAGCGCGGTTCAAAGGTATAGAATCTTTCGTGTAGGCAGCAGGAAGATCGACTTGGATGTTTGAACTGTATCCCCTTATACAAAGGCCAGAAACCCTTTCACTTGTGAGAACTGTGTCTTTTCCACTCATGGTCGTCAACTTCAGCTTCACTGGATACTTGTCAGCATCAATACCATTGCTCACTTCTTGGTCGATGAATGTTGTATCGCTTTGAGTATCAAGTAGAGCATAGACAAGTTTCTCTGCAGTTGGATTCCTTTTCGATGACACCCACACTGGTATCACCATTGATGTGCTGGATGAGCCTTCACCTGCTACACTGAGTGATGTAGCAGCGGCACCTTGGCTTTTCCTCGCTTCTGGGGAAGACCCTTCTCTTTTATAGTTGTGATCATGGAGGGCTGTCGGGTGCTTCCCTTTGCAGGTGTCACAGGCGTGACGATGACGACAGTCTTTTGCGCTGTGGCCAGGTTTGAGACACCCGTAGCAAAGTTTCTTTTCCCTTACATAGTTCCGTCTATCAACCAACGACATCTCTGTAAACTTGGAGCACGCATGAAGCTGGTGTCTTTTATCTTGACATAGAATACATGCAATCTTAGCCTTTCTCTGATCTGACCTTAAAGAATCATTGTCTGCAGCTGTTTGAGTGATGAGAACGCTGGCCTTGTTTCGCTTTGGGTCTCTGAGATTTCTCTTCTCAGTGCTGGAGTCTGGAGGACGAAGGGCGTGAAAAGATGTAATTGGGTTGCACGCAACCTCAGCTTCAGTAGAAGTGAAGCTGGCAAAATCCTTGAAACTTGGGAATTCTTGGTTCTCATTCAGACTTTGTGTGACTTGACGGTTCCAGCGTGAAGCTGCCCAGTCTGGTAATTTGTAAACGAGTTTCTGGTTCTCTTCACAGTCATTTAATATGTCGAGACCCTTGACATGAGGCATAGCATCGAGACAGGCATTGAGAAAGTCAGAGAAGTTTCTGAGTCCTTCGGCATCCTTAGGTTGAATCCTTGGCCAATTGGTGAGCTTCTCTCTGAATGCCCTCTGAATGGTGAAAGGCTGGCCGAAGCGACGATTCAGCTTGTTCCAGGCATCTTGGTAAGCTTCATTATCATTTCGGTAGAAGGTACCGTCTAAAACCTGGCGTGCTGGGCCACCAACATATTTCTTCAGATAGAAGAGTTTTTCAGCTGCAGTGATTGCCCGTTGGTCAATGAGCGAGGTAAACAAAAACTTCCATTCAATGAATCGTATAGAATCACCATTGAAGACGAAGGGCTCAGGAACAGGCAGTCTATTTAAGGTAAGGCTGTCTTGAAGGACTTGGGCAAGAGAGGAGATGTCTGTATTAGGGGAAGATGTGACATTCGATAGAGGGACTGCAGTGACAGGGACATTTTTTGTTTCCTCGTTCCTTTCCTTTTTGACGAAGTTAGCAGCTTCGCGTTCCGTTTCATTCTCATATACCTTTAGCTTAGCTTGAGCTGCCCGCACCTCTTTTTCTGCCTGCAACCGCTCTAACTCACGCCTTTGCACTTCTATGGCTTTCCGTTGTTGTTCCTCCAACTCCCGTATTGCTTCCCGTTGTCTTTCTTCCTCAAGCATCATCATGTAATTTGCTTCCTTCGCTGCAAGATCAGCTGCTGCATCTACACGCTTGGCTGCTATTGATGAAGCAATGGAGTGGTGATCGGATGTGCTGCGACTCATCAAGGAAGCTGCGGATCCATAGACAGATGTTGCATAGTCACGGTGGCGCAGTTCATGAAGTCGACGTCTTTCATTTTCTTCGTTGAACTCCCCCACCTCATCTACTGCTCTGTCGTAGGCAATGTTTATTATTTCTGTGGTCACTGACTCGCACGTGTCGACTCGTCTTCTTATGTCGGTCGATGGTGTGATGAGATCTCGAATTTGACTGTACATGTTCGTTATGTCTCCCTTACCTTTCTTAAGTTCATCAATGAGAAGCCAGAGCTGCTCTTCTGACATGTATGTCTTCAGTTGATCCCTTGCTTTGCGAACCTGTAGTTTCCATTGTTCATACAAGGACAGCAGTCTTTTCTCCCTTTTTTTTGCTTCTTCCTCTTGAAACTCACGCATCTTCTCAGTAGGATTTCGTGTGCGTTCTGAGCGTCGGGGACCTTCAGTTTGGTCATTTTCTTTCTGAAATAGGACGTCAGTCAAACTGTGTTGTTTTGCCTCAACAGCTTCCTTTACATGATGTCTCTCAGATACATCTGTCGCTGTGTGGAGCTCACTTTGTAAATCTTCAACTTCTTGATTTACTCCATCCATCTGCTCCTCTAACTCTGTCATGTCTGCTGACTGTGACATTATTAACACAATTTTTCTAAAATCTTAAACTAAAATAAACCCCTTTAGCAGATAAGGTTAGCCTTTTCAATGAACAGCATAAACAGCATATCAGTACGAAACAAGAGGCACTGATGCAAAATGTAAATATACTTCAAAAGTGGTAAATATAAATTTAAACACCACAATAAACACAATTCTCGAGGAATATGAAAGGCAAAGTCCAAAAATTGAAAACAGGTCCTTAATTATAAAGGATTCATTTATAAAGAGAAAATGAAAATGAGATGACAGTCTATTTCCTCTTCTCAAGATGAGCAGGTAAGAAAACTATTGAATGTCCGTTAGCTCAAGAAACTGTTCGTCCGTTGCTCAACTTATTTGAGATGTCCATTTAATGATGTGGCAATACTCACAGTTCTGAATCACGCTCAGTGAACATGGCTGTACTTGACCATTGCAACGAATCCGTTGTGACCGCTGCCAAAGTGGATCAGGCGCCAACGGGTGGAAACATGCTGCTTGAAGAATCCACAGGGAAGGCGTGGGTGACGAAGCACGGGCGATGAAGCAGGGGCTGCTGCGGCAGGCACGTGCGAAGACCCTCCGTAATGGCGACGATCAGTCAGGATCAATGCGGGTCAAGCTCTTACTGTAGCGAACCCCAGCCAGACAATGGTGAAGCTTACTGATGTTTTAGAGTCTTTATTTATGTTCAGCCTTATTCCCTTTTCTGAGCATAAATTCAGTTTCTCCATGAAACAACGTAAGAGCTAAAGGACAAAATAAATAGCATACAATTAGCTCTTTCAAGTACAAGTAAATACAACAATGCTAATGCGCTAAAGGGCTAGCGCTACCACAATGAAAGAAACATAAATTAACATGAACTTATAAACAATGTACAATAAAACAATTAAGGCACATAAAAATACCTTGTTCCCGTTCCAGCTAGGCGCTTAATTTACACAATAAGAAAGTTTCCTTCTCTCGTTCTCTGCTCCGCTCCGTACGTCTGTGTTCCTTCATTACATCAAATTGAGCACATTTAGATAGAGCATTCACTTCCGCCCAGTGATTACCAAAATAAAAGACCGGTAGAAATCAAAAATTACACAAATAAAATATCACCTTAAAATAATTAGTCACTCAAATAAGAAGAGCGATTTAAGTCCTTTACACATGCAATAGTTAACAAAGTGTACAACAACAAAAAGAAAATCAGGATTCAAGAAAGGTCCAACGCTGGATGCAAAGTGTTTTTTTTACTACAGCTGTACAAATCTAACGTAGTCTAAAAACGGTATGGATCAAAGCACAACATCAGACTCATGTTGCTCTCAGTATTGATTTCTCTGAGACTTCAATTGGAGGAAGGTGCAGCAGGAGTAGCGGCTTTGTTTTTCTTATTGATTGTTATTCATTGTACTCCATAACTCTGTCCTTTGAAATAGATGGCCTTTACTAATGGACAATGATAATAATTTAAAGTGATAGAAGAAATTCACGTGAAGTTCTCTTGTAAATTCATGAGAAAACCAAACAGATTAACAGATAAACAAATTAATATTGAAGAACTCCGACACCTTGAACAATTTTTTTGCTCAATCTTTAGTTGTTTTAAAAAAAAAACAAAAAAAAAAACACCATTCTGAGTTGGCTATCATTTTTTGTATCTTGTACATTTTGTTAGCCAAAATTATGTTGACAAAAATGCCAGCCTGCATCATTCGATGTCCAAAAACACAGTGTTAGGAGCTGTCTATGGGATATTGTAGGTACATTTTGTGTTTTGCCCGTTTTTTGTTTATAATTTATTAGTATTACAATTATTATTACAGGATGTGAATTACAGATGCACCGTGTGTACCATGCTAGCTAAGGGTAGCTGAAAACCCTCCTGTAACTTCTGGCTCCAAAAAGAAAAGAAATAGAAAAACCTGATGATCACAGCCAAAATGCAAAACGTGATGCCTCAAAATGCTGTCAAACAATGGTAGCTGTTACCTACCAAGTCCAGCCTTTTCGATAATCTATGTTCATGACGCTTGCAAAACAAATACTCCAAGGATAATTTTGGGGCTCTTACTGGATGTTAACACAAAATCCTTCAGAAATGACACTTTTCTCAGCATTATTATCATAAGGGTGTCTCATAATCTTCTGCATCACAAACCTCGCTAGAAGCAGCCAATCAACACTTTTCAATAGTGCGTGTTTCAGCTCACCACTTCAATAGTACCAAGATAGTAATCAGGATTATTGGAACATGTCCCATGAGAAATGTAAAAACAGTTTTCTGTCTTTGCCTTGCAGCTCTGACTGTGATAAACATACAAGCAGCCCCAGACTTGTGTACACAGAAACATCATAGACCGCTCAGCTGCAGGCTTGCTGTGGTCTGTCTTATGTCTTATGTACTGTTCTGCTAAATATTAATGAGTAAGCTAGTTTGCACTGCCTTTTTTATGCAAATGGAATATTTACAGACTTGCACGAATGTTTCATTGGAGAGTCAAGGTTTTTTTTTTACCCTTTCCATGATTAGAAGATGGAAAAAAAAAACAAATACCAGATACATCCAAAATATGCTTGTAGACAAATGTACTAACTTCTACATCTATGCTCTCGTAATACAAAATAAAGATTTGCTTTTAAATATGAAGAATTACATTAGGTTTGAGTAAACTTTCCGAAATAAGTCCTTTGGCAGTTTTAACTATTGACCTGTTTGCTTTGTGAATGCACTATAAAATTACACTTACTCACTTTCCCCACACTCTGTCATTGATCTGTTTTCTTTGCGTTGATTTGTTTTTCTGACCTGATTTGTGCTCCCATAGATACAACTGCAGCAGGAATAGTGGAGTGTTGAAAGCATGATTCGTATATGTCGTATACACACCGTATGTGTGCGTTAAAGACACAATGTAGCCTTTCTACACACACTGTAACCTGATGTCACACTTTGTCCTACACTTGAAAACACAGTCAGATAGTTGTTGTGCTTTAAGCTTTTCCCTCCATGCACTCTTACTTCTACTCTGTAGTACTTATAATCTGTGTCAGTGAGCCACTCATTGAGACTGTCAGTGAGTGAGACACTGACTAGCATGAAGTAATCCACAGAGCTTGTGGCTGTCTTTCTTGGGGGGGGGGAATGACAGTTGTTAACCCTTCAATTATCAGAGAACAGTGATTCATGAGACTTTCAAAATAAAATGTAAATCATTAGCTTTTTGAACTTAAACCTTAGACTCAGTTAATTTGAAAATCAGAAAATTGCTTTTAAGAGGCAGTTTTGTTTCCCAAAAGTATTTTCCAATGTTTAACTAACTAACGGCACCCGTCAAAAGATGGTAATACTTGTTCCCTTCACAGACCACTGTGAATGCCAAAAATCATAAAATGTTCACACTTAACGGAAACAGTTATCAAGGTCAGCTCAAGTTATGTTCATCTTTTATCTTTGTAGAAATGCGTTTTGCAATCACATGTATTGCGATTCGTTATCACACACACACCTCAAAAAAAAAATATATATATGTATATATTTCTTTTGGTGGACCCTTACATTTTAATTGTATTTATATGTGACAATCATTTAAGGACACTTGAGAGGTGTAGCTTATGGGTTAAATTGTTTGTTTCAGCCTTTGAGATTTGATGTGTACAAAGCAGCATAATTGAAAATGATTCAAACTGTCAAACTAAAATACCTATAAATAGATGTGACAAATTGAGATGAAGGTTCTATCAAATTCCAGCGTGTAATCAAAAATGAAATCCAACCAAATACCTGCAACGTTTTGTATTCACAATAAATCTCCACACTCATCCAGAGCTTTGAATTCTGGCTGTGTTTGAGAGGTGGACAGAGGAGGTGCTGAGAGGCTCCTGCTCCCACGGCCTCTTCTTTGTCACCATCTGCTTCTCCTCGACAACCGAGAGATTTCAGAGGTGTTTTCTGAGCCTCTTCAGGTCAGAGCACTGAAGCCCCACTCAGCACGGCAATGAGCGAGCGTCAATAGCCTCCCACTGATAAGAGCAGAGCCAAAGTGTGTGTGTGTGTGTGTGTACGTGTGTGCGTGAGTGTGTGCATATGCGTGTATGTGTGGCCGTTGTGCATATACGTATGTGTATGCACACGCCCTCGTATCTGTCTGTCGATCTGATGAGTGAGAATCAAGCCCAAGGGGGATCACGTCACCACAGAGATAGCCACCATTGCCTAGCAACCTCAGCCCTCAGGCCCACTGAAGAAAGAACAAGTGACAGCTGATCCTATGAAAAAAAAAAAAAAAAAGTGCTAATAATGGATCTTTTGAAACTGATACATGTAACAAACATTTTGTGTTTGTTTTGGGTCTTTAAAAGATAGGTCCGGATAATATTATTGAATTTGTTTCTATTGTCAATAAATATGATATATGCGATCAAAACACAAAATAAATTGACGTAATTATCCTGAGTATAACCTGTGGCCACAGCCTGACAAAGCTATTTTCTCTATTTGACAGTCTTAACAAAAAAAATTATTATAATCGATAAGTCACACTATTGGAAGACATGTTTTTCTCATAATGACGAATGCAGGGCAGTGGGTCATTTCGATTTACACGTCCTGCTGCTATAAACTCTTGTTTGCAAACCTGCCAAAATTTTACTATCACAAATTCTGCATTAAATCTTTACCTTAAAATACTACGGTGCTCAACTGCCATTAGATAATACTTAATCTTCAATATGAATGTGTTTGTGATGTACATATTCAAAAGGTTTGAATGACTGAGGGCCACAGAAAGGATGGAGACAAAGGAGATGGTTTATTCTACTTTAAGCTCGATGTTTTTTTTGGATAACGACAAAGATACAGATTCTGGTAGGGTTCATTTGTTAACTGATCTTTATTCCTACTAAGCTCTTTGTTGTTAAAGATGAATATATTTTAAAAAAATAAACATCAAAGCTATGTATTTTGAGAAATAAATGAATGTTATGGTGTGTAACTCACGTTGTTTGGTAGCGCTAAATGACCTCTTAATGGGAGATGTCCTTTCTAAAGGTCTCCAGTTAATAGCTGTCACTACCCCCCAGCCAACAGTGTCCAGACTCGGAGCTCATTTCATTGTATAGACAAATTATTGTCTTCCTGTTAGACAGCCCTGACAAGGCATGTCAATAGTGCAGGTGCAGTTGGGCCTGAAATTGCTTTGTTTAAACTTGTCAGGTTGGAATGGAGATTCTTTTTTTTTTTCAGAGGATCTGTCCTCATTTGCACAACTTGAGGCGCTGCTAAGATCTGTTACCCCTCCAACTGTTTTGAAAGGAAAAGAAAGGTTTTTAGAGTCTGAAATTTGATGAGCTGATAATCTTCTTTTTAGTCAAGCTATCAATAATTAAAACTCTCCTTTAGATAACCTTCTGCTGTTGCGTATATTGATGTTTACTTCTGTTTTGTCCCCGGAGTTACAGTGATTGAAAGGAGCTCTAAGAAGTGGGATGTGAAGGGAAATGCAAAGTAGAAACTGGAGTACATCACATTAATGTTTGAGGATATTTTAAATGTTTTCGACATCTAAAAGACCCGGTCGTCTTCAGAATTTGGAGCATTTATATAACATTCTACCTATATTCAAGCTCTGACTATCAAAACGTTGTGTCTTATGACTTAATTTTCTGTTTCTTTTTTTTTTTTTGGTTTTCAAAAGACCTTTAATTTGCTATTTTCACATTACCAATTACATACATCAATGCTCATTATGTAAAATGTTTTCAGTACTTCTTACAATAATTTAAAAGCCTCGTCACTTCTTCTGATATTTCATCTTCATTCACTTCTTTAATTTCAATGGACATTTTGACTGCTTCACTGCTCCCTCTGTGACAGACTTTACAAAAGAGGTGTTTCAGCTCCTCTAAATTACCCTACTTGATGTACTTCAACTCGATGCTGTGCTTACAGTTCAGCTGACACTTCTCTCTACTTAAGTCTCACATGCTTCAAACCTCATTTTAGCACATCACTTTTGATACAGCTGATACTTCAAATTCACTCAATACTTTCACATAAACACTCATATTTCACCACTTCAGCTTCACCAGACATTTCTATTTAGTTATTTTTTTATTTTATTTGGACCACTGTCAAATATTAAATGTTTCAGTTTCAAGTAATTAGCAGACTTCATTTTTCTAACGTTGAGCCTGTTCCAGTATACTTTAAGGTTTTATCTTCCTTTTTAACATATCTTCATATTTAATTGTTGTTGTTTCAGTAATTTCTACATTTTCTGCTTCGACGTTTCTTTTTCTCTTTGTCCTGATACTTTTGTTGTCTTGTGTGAAGCACTCTGAATCTCCCTGTTGCTGTAATGTGCTGTATAAATAAATGTGCCTTGCCTTATCTCAGGGTGCTTAATTTACTTGTGATACTGTAAAAATCTAAATAAAAGTTCAGTATTTGAACTTTAACAAACCCTGAAAGCATGGATTATACTGGCTTGTATAGCCCCCATCCCCAATTTGTTGGGAGGACAAAGGGCAATGATGCACATTCCTGAGAGCAGCCGTGGAGAAGCATTCCATCCTCTGTTTGTAATCGTTACCAGCTGTAAGCAGAGTCTGCTTCTTATTTGTCCCATTCACGGGTCAAGCGTTACCATATTTTTCAAAATCACTTGAAAAATAGATGTAAAGCTCCAGGAGGAAAAGAGTGTTTATGTAAACTTAGTGCTGTAGGTGAGGCGCTGCAGCTGTTAGCCTCCCTCTGCTAGTTGTTCATCTCCTATAATTTGTTGTTGTGAGGATGTAGCCAGCATGAATCTCTGTGAGCAATGGATTGAAAATAAGAGATTGTCCAGTTTTTCTGTAGAACTTCACTTTTATGTCCCAGCATTGAGCCTTTTAATTAATTAAAAGATGTTAGCTTTATTTTAGTATTGAAGTGATAATCATTAGTATGTATAAACACTTAAAAAAAGAAAAATGGAAGCTGTCTTAAACAGTCCTCTCCTTGTTTGAGCAACACCAGCACCAGGCCTTTAAAAATAGGTGTTATAATTATGTGTCTATCTATGTGCAAAAGTGTGCATGTATGTTTGCACAGGTGCCCAAAAAATGTGTTCATTCATGCGAGCGGTGCTCCACTTGAGAGCGGAGTTGCAGCAGTCCGCCTCAGTGTTTCTAACAAAGCGAGGATCACACAGACAGCAGGAAGATAGCTTGTACAGTATTTGTTGTTTTTTTAATCAGCAGAGACTCCTTTTTTTTCCAGAGCTGATAAAAAAACTTAACAACATGCCTTCATTGTTTTACACATGGGGCTAAATTATATGTTTTTGTAATGTCTATTGTTTTAAAATGCCACAACACGAAACACGTCAGATGCATGTTAAGGATCTGACATCAGCTGAGGCAGAAAACCTCAGTCCTCTTGTCCAACTAAATCATTCTGCTCAAGCCACAAAATTACAGTTTTTAGCTTGTGGGTGAGGGAATGAGAGTGACGGTTTTTCTTGTGGACTCTGGGTATGTTTTCAAGAACCACAGACCCAAACTGTATCCACTACCAGTAGAGGGTGATGTAGCTCCTACAGTTAAAAAAAATCTGGGTTCTCGTGCCTACTGAATTGTGGACACTCTAGTTATTTCTGTGTCACACTGAATACGTGCACTGATCGGGTGAATTTGGATGAAATATGTTTAGCGTCCCCTCTGCATGTCCTTTATTAGCAGGGATGAGTGACTATGGTTTCAAAAGACAATGACCTAAACTCAAAACAATGTGTTGGTCCTGCTCTAAAATTAATGATGTTTTCTTGTTATGACTGCGTGATAAACAATGTCTTCTGTTGAACATCATCTCCTCTGCATTAGCCTTCAAATGAAACACAGACCTTCATTTAAGACCGTCTGTTGTGTTGTTTGTTTTTATTTAAAGCTGTATTTGACTATTTTACCGCATCATTGAGTGTGGTGGTGTGTGTCTGTGTGTGTGTGTGTGTGTGTGTGTGTGTATGTGTGTGTGCGTGGGCAACTATGATGAGCTCCATGCTAAAGCAGTACTGTGGTATAGCAGCACCCACCCCTCTCCACTGGTTTGAACTGAAACAGCTGCCTCGGCTGCTTCGCCTCCAGCTGCTTCCAAATTGTCCCACCATTAAGCTATTATACGTTTACAACCACATCACCGAGCGGGCCCACGAGGTGCTGGAAGTCCTGATGATCCTCCTGCATTGTAATGGATCATTATGCTGGTTTCTTATTACACAGCTTTTGCCCTGCTGTAATTAGCCATGATACAATTAGGCACACTATATCTTAACCGAGCTGCTGAGGTATCAGACAATATGTGGAACCATCCGTATGGCCTGGATACTCACTTTGACAAGATCAAAGGAATTAAACCCTCAAAAGGAACGTTCATCTCCATGAGGTACAGTTTTTTTTTGTGCATTGAAACAATAATTTAGAGGTATGAAGATATGTGAAGGAATTTAGTGGGACTTCCCTCTAAATACTTATTGTAGGCTTATGTATTCACTTAATTTCTAAAACAATTTTTAGGGTTTTTTCCCTGTTATGTTTAATGTTAGATATAACAGATGCTCATAATGTATGAAGTATTCAACCGTTTTAACAGTCTTTACTTTGTATGATTCTTTTTTATCCACCATTGGTACCTGATTGTATGTAAAGAAATTTCGCAATGCACCTGTGCCCTGAAACTGTGAAAAGTGTAATTTCATTGAACTATTTTCTGTCTTCGGCATCAGCTTCATATGTGTCAAATCTTTTTTTGTATTTTTTTTGTTTTGTTTTGTTTATCCCCTCTCTCAGGGTGCCGGCTCTGCAGCTTTGGGAGAGTACCCACTCAGAGGAGAGGAGCACAAACACATTGATCTTATTTGGACAGGCTTTTGTCTGGGATACATCCAAACCCAAACAGCTAGGGGAAGCACCACAAAAGGGTGTAAGTGATTCTCCTGCTATCCAGACACACTCTGCATAGGTTACAGACAGAGCAAAGCCACTGGTATGTTATTTCTTGATTCAGTAATGTGTATTTTGCTGATATTCACTCATTTGTTTTTGTCTCTTGTTTAGTTTTAAAGCGAGCCATTGCCGGTATTAAACAAACTCCCTCTTTACCTCAGAATGAACTTAAATTTGACTGCCATCGAGGTGTTTGTCTGTCAGCCCAAACACACATCTGGCCCGTGTTATGACAACACTGCTCTAAGATGCAGCTTGTATAAAACTGAAGCAGTTTACAGATTTCAAGAATTGGAAGCATTCACTGTATGAATGTTTCTTATCAACTACCAATACAGAATAACACTAACGTGTAGTTTATTGCACATATTCAAGACATGCCTATTTCACAATAATACCAGTCTGTTTACTGAAGTGAATCTGTGTAAAATCACTGTGCTGGCTCTCTTCTCTTTTGCTCAGTGTAGTGTATGTTCGTTTTATGATTGTTATCTTCCATTAACATCAGTTGTCTTTCTTTTGTTTTGTTTCATAATTTTTTGGGGGGGTCTTTTACATTTAGATATCTGAAGAGAGACAGGAGATTTTAAGAGGACAGTGAGTAATGGATGACATACAGCAAAGGAGAGAGGAAGGATAAGAACTCATGGTCGCTGCAACGAGGACGATAGTCTCTGTACATGGGCAACATCCCCTCGAGGCTATCGGGCCTCCCAACGTGTCTTCCACATATCTATGAGGATTACCCTCATTACAATGTAAACACAATCATTTAAATATATATATATATATAAAAAAAAATTAATTATTTATTTATTTTTGAACAGAAGTACAGTCAATGAGAGAGAACTCTTAATGTTGTTGCAGATTTAAGGCTGGCACAAGCAGGAAGGACAAGGCATTTGAATCAAATAGGGTCTATCCCCTTCATACTGTTAAAATGTTCCAGACACATCAGGCAGTCGTCCTGTTAGACAAGGAAAAAGCTTGAGCACTGATTTGAGGTTAGACCAAAGCTCAGTCAGTGCTCGGGTTTAAATTGTTTCATTCCCTGAGGTCACGAATAGCGTTAGAACATTTTACACAAGCTTCATTTGAATATGAATCTTTAGAGTGTGCAAGTAGGGATGTGAAATGATCAGTACCCGTCCTGAGGGCTCTGTGAATTTTTAGTCAAGTATAAAAAGTCATGTTCAGCAGTTGTGAATAAAAACTGGTCCTCAACAGATTGCCACAGAATAAAACCTGCCAGTGCAAAAAAAAAAAAAAAAAGTAAATGTAAACAACACTTTTAAAGAATTTATCAACCAACAAATTCAAAGATTTGGAAACATTTAAAAATGATGGAAACGTCATACAATGCGGTTGTGTTGTCTCATGGGGATACTGCAGAGCAACAGGTTGCCAATATCTACCATCTGTTAAGAATAAGGCAGCAAAAAACACTAATTGGAATCACAGCGCCAAGTTTACGCTCAACTGGCTGCACAGGGCAAACATCAGATAGGCAGCGCTGGCTTATCGGCTGATTCGGTTTCGACTGGATTACTGTCATCTGATGCATCAAACAAGCATTTAATGTGAATGAAGAAAGTGTGTTATGCCTGAGAAAAGCTTGAAAATCATTCAAAGTTAAATTTGTGTTTGTAGGCCTACAACAGTTTTATCAATTGTTTATGTTTAGTGTAAAAGAGAAAACATGGTTATCCCTCAGTTTGTTCTGCTTGAAATGGATTATCTTCAAAATGTTCACAGTGGGGTAAAAGCCCTTAAACATTACATTCAAAATGATCTAATCCCTAGAGAGGTGTGTTTAGAAGAGAAAGTAAACAAACATATTGTGTGTGATTGCTTTCTGTATAATCAGAATGAATGCACACTGAACTGTCGACTCCCTAAATGAAGAAATAGTCATATATCATAGTGGTCATTCCCTTACATACCAGCTTGTGTTTACAGAAACTCTTCATCTCATCATTCACAGGATGTTGAGGGCAGTGAACAAACACTGCTGCTGCTGAGTGTATTCATCTTCTGCTCTGTCTCTGTGGCTAACTGTGCTAACTTTGAAACAGGTGACATTTAACTTCTCAAAATATTAATTTGTGAGATATATTCTGTTCTGCGTAATATTTAATAGTTGTGTATTTTTGCTACATTAAACTTGCAGACTAGCAGCAAAAGCTCATTTCAACTTGCCCATTCAATAATGGAAACAGCAGCGATATAAAGTTATTGTTCTTACATTAACATGAGCAGCAACATTTGACTCTCGTTGGGAAGACACCTGACACAGACACAAGTCTTTCACTGCAGGAATACTGATGATACAGTAAAGTGAACCTCGCTTACATTGACGTCCTATTACGGTTGGAATAGCAGTCTCTAATGAACACTGTTATAGTACAAATAACAACTTGTGTTGGCTAATGTTTGTACAGTTAACTCATCTCACTGTCTTCATCCAACACTGTCACATTGATCACTTGATGGGTGACCTATAGATGTCCCTGTAGATATTAAAACACTGACCTCTCAAATGAAGCTTAGCGTAAGTTCAGTAAGGAAGACTTTAAGTGATCCACAATTCAGGTCTTTCTCATTCACCCTATCTCACCCTATTACATTTCCACTGTCATTTTCAAGCTGTCAGTCTGGGCTGTCTGTGGGCTAATCATCTGTCCTGTCAGCGGACCTCATCTAACCAATGGCACGGCGTTCCTCCCTCGTTTTCAGCCTATCATTGTTCAGCTCTCCTTTTAAATAGGATTCTTTCTCTTCCTTACTTCCTTGATGCTGGCGTTCCTGTGCCCCTCCACCTCCCCATCACCACCATCTCCAGCAGCAGAGTCATCTTCCATCAATTCTTCTCCCAATTGATCGCATCAAATCATCAGTCCTCCACCACCAGGGTCTGGGCTCCATGGGGGGGATCTGTCCTGATGACGAGCAGAACTTCATCTCTAAACGTATCATCCACCTCATAGAGTCCAAGCGGCAACATTTCTGTCAAATCACATTATCATTGTAATAAATCATTTTCTTAACATCACTTGTGTCTCCTGATTGAACTGAAGAAAAACACATTTTTTAATGGCTTTATATCAACTTGACACAGATCTCAGGGGTAAGATATGATACTAGAGATTGTTGCATCTGTTATTCCCATGAACCTACATGATACACACATAGTTAAAGTAAGCTTTAGTAACAAATGATCCCTGAACATTTTACTAATTACAGTAAACAACATTCTAATGATTGTTACCAGATTAAACTAGTATATGCTTGCCAATGAAACATAAAGAGATAGAAGCTGATCAGGTAAACAGAATACCATCAAACCTGAGTGCATGACTTTCCTGGCTCGCTTCAGTTTGCTTATGGTTCAGTGTTTGTAGAAATGTCTTTATTGTTGCCTTCTTCTTTTCCCTGGAGTCTTATTGAAAGAGGATCAACATGCTGGAGGTAAATTGCATTTAGTGCTCTGCTGTAGGATGTGATCAGCAATAGATCAGGCTGTATCAAGTAACAAAAGACTTGAATTAACGGGTGGTCAAATCGATAGCAGTCTTCCTCTCTCCTTCCTCTGTCTCTCTCTCTCTCTCTCTGTCTCAATCGTTTGTCTGGTAAAGTTTTCTTTTAAAATGTTTGCTGCTTGTATAGAAAAGTGTATGTCTAAACAACACAATTGATGTCAATTATTTGACACAGCAAAGAAAAAAGGATGTCACATTACACAGCACTTTATTGAGTGGCCACTTGAGGCTGGATCCTGAAGCAGGTCGATCCCCACTGAGATCAATATTAAAATGCCCAACTTTACAGCAGAATGAATTATGTTTACAGACTTAACCAAAAACTGTCTCTACAACTAATATGCCCATTCATGACAACATAAGGGGAATGTTCATATAACACACCATTTACATTGCAAACAGTATAATTACGCCAGCTAATTGAGAGATTAAAGATTGAGCTTCAGGGAATTCTAGCATCTTTTCATAAAATGTCACTTCTGAATGAAAATTGTCAAAGTTAAAATTCCAAACCCAAAACTTTAGAACAAATGAAGCTCAAGGTAAGTCCATTCAGGATACATAATTGCATTTACGATTGTACCTTTTTCATTCATCCCTTTTTGCACGGTCACTCCTGTCTTAAACGATGATTCTCAAGCTGTGATTTTTTTGGGCTGTCATTGGATTATCAGCTGTCTTGTCATCGGTACTTATCTAACAAAGTGCATGGTGTTCCTCCCTCATTTTCAACCTATCATCGTTGCGCTCCCTTTTTAAATATGATTTTTTTCTCTGCCTTAGTTCCTTCATGCTGATGTTTTGTGCGCCCCTTCACCTCCCCATCACCGCCCATCTTCGCAGAATCATCATCCGTCAATTTTTCACCCATCTGGTCTCATCAAGTCATCAGCTTTACCAACATCAGTGTCTGGACTCCATCGGGGGATTTATTCTGTCGACACTCAGAAGTATCATTCTCCAAACACATCAACCACCCCACTCCAAGCACCAAATTATTTCTGTCAAGTCACTAATACTGCATTTTTCATTAACTGAATACTTTGACCTTTTGAGATTTTCTCTGAAATATGTAAAGCTGCAAAGATCTAATAAAAAAGGAAGAAGCTGCCTTTATTATTTTTAAAACATCTATTAAAGTATTTTGTTTTTCTACCACCAACGACCAGACATCTACATAACTCACTATGAAAGTAAAGAATCTAAAGGTGCCCTTGATTCATTCTGATGGTTTATTCAAATGTTTTTTCTTTTTGTAAAACCAGATGGCTTGTTGAGATAACTGGATGAACCAAAACACTTTAGGAAAATAAACACTTCCTTTTCTGACAAGCATTTCAAAACACACCAACATTTTTACCCAGCATGCGATTCCTGCAGCAATGCACGTTGCTCTCATTTGTGTGTGTCTCTTAATGCCTGTGTGTGTTAACATTGTGCATGTATTTGTGTGATTTCCTGTCCTTGTGAGTCTGGTAGTGCTTGCTTGTGTACCAGTGTGCGTTGTTAAGGTCAGAACAGACTAAGGCTGCTTATTTTTGTCCAACTCGACAGCCTGTATGGTGAGAAAAATAATCTGGAGCTGTCAGAGTCTCTCTCTCTGTGGAGCTCAGAACTGTGTTTGACCTTGTTGAAAAAAAGGACAGCGTTCTCATTTTGATTTGAAAGTCTGTCTAGTTGATTTGAGAGAAAATGTGTCATTCAGGGTTCAAAGATTATATATCTCACAAAGAAAAAAATGAGTAAAAGTAAAGTTCTAACTTTGCTTTTCCCCGAGATTAACAAAAATTGTGAAGGACTTTCTGGGGACATTACAAAGCATGAAACTGCACTTCTACAATTTAAATATGGTCACTCTAAACCATGAGCAAAATGTATCCTCTTGGACAGTTAGCTATTTGCTGTGACATAAAATAACAGCTAATGACATCAGACGAAGTGGAAAAGAGTTCAAATCTGCCAAATCTGCATGAAATACAATAGAAAGTGCCACACTAATGTGACCACTACATATGGAGTCCTTAACAGGAGCAAGGTTCCAAATAACAAGTGGAAAGATGATACATGAGGATATATATTTTGAAAGAATTGCGACTTGTGTTTTGTGCGTGAGAAGGAGAAATATAATAAACTGGGAATGAAGAGAATGGATTTGATTTGCTCAAGTTTGTTCAAATTGTCTTAAATATCATTTAGTAATAATTGTTGCAGATTTGGTTATTTTTTATCTGTTATAAAAGTGTAGCCAAAACTGTTAAAAATATCTGAACTCACTGGACAGAAGGTTAAGTTTCAGCCTCATGATTTCACTGATTTCAAATCTCCCCTCTTGATTCTTGTAAGCCACCTCCTCACCAAAACTAGGCCTCAGCCCTGTTTGCCACAGTGTATCTCAGTGTGTGCAGCCTCATATATAGGTCCGAAAGATATATACAAAATCTTTGTTAATAACTCAGTTCAGTGGAGAACAATAACAGAAGAAATTTGTTTTAACCAACAAATGTTAAAAGCTGAAGCATCAAGAACAGATGAAAAAAGAGAAGATGATATGGACACCATGCCTTTACATTTGACCTTACCTGCAGTTCAACATGACATCTCAGTTATTCAGAGAGCCAGAGCCAAAGTTAAACATAATCGTCTTCCTGTATTCTCATTATGATTAAGTCTACTTTTCACAGTGTGATGGATATGATTAATAGTCTTACATTAATGTGCTTTGGAAGCTGTCCTTGAAGGGCGGTGTGACATTTTACTCTCATTTCTGTTGACATTTCTCACATACAGAGACTCCAGACTAAAACATGAAGAGAATATGAAGCTGTTAGAGCAGAAAGTGTTATGTGATGGGTTTTATTACTTTTTTTTTGGCAAATGCTGTCAACTGTGGTCAGTGAGGCAACAAAGAAAAATAATAAATATAAACCTATCAGTTTTCCCAGTCAGGTTATTGTGTAGCAAAGCATCAGCAGCTCCACACAGGTTAAGTACCTGAGAAGAATAAAGCAGAGAAAGCAGGCATACATCCAAGAAAACATGCTGCACTAAGGACATGCACATTCTGATGGTGACAGTGTCAATGTGTATGCATTCATCGGATGGTTGCTTGATTTCTGCTGTACATGCAAAGCTGGGAAACAAATACATCATTATCATCAAAGATTCTGCAGAATAAAGTCGATCCATAAAGAGGGCACCATTCTATTCTTATTAATGCAGCATCATGAAAATATTTATTAAGCCAATGAAAACTAGTCGTTTTCACATAAGCGCTAAATTTGAAGGAGTAAGTCACTAATAACTGTTTTCACACCAAGACATGAGATTCAACATGTAAATAAGCGATTGCTGGTTTATTGTCCATTTAGACAAATCCAGCAAGTTGTTAGCCTCATTTACAGTCTTTGTGGTTATTACGGCTAACCAGCTAACTGGCTTTAGCCCTCTATTAACCCTACACACATTTCATGCTCTTGACAAGAAAACAAATAGATATCTTCTCCCATGCATCTCTTCATCAAATAATGATCAACACTTAATGTAATAACTGAACATCAGCGCTTGAAAGTGTACGAACGGTTGTGCTTTTGTGCAGTGCGCGTAGTTTTTGTAAGCGCTGACATCTGATTCAGGGAATCTGTCTGCAGTTCAGATGTGGCAGACACTGTGAAGGTTTGACGTGTGTTCTATTTATGACTTTCTTTCAGGCTAGACAGTCTTCGCTGACTTGCCCTATGCATTATTAAAAACCCTTACAGTGAGTTTTTTTTTCTTTTTTTACTGTCTTTCACACTCATGTTATAACTTGGTGCCAACATGTGGTTGTGTGTAGCAGTGTTGGGATATATCTTGTCTGAGGGGCTGCCTGTGTGTGGCAGAAGCCTACACTTGGATTAATTTGTGTAATGTGAATTAATGGCCCACTGGAGTATGGTTGACGCCCTTTCGTATCACCCACAAACCAGCTCTAGATGAGATTCCTCGATGCATTAGATCACCCAGCGAGCTGTGCAGAGACACTGGATACAGTACCGAATGAAATGATCTTGTCACCTAGATGTCACCCTCATCTGTTTTTGTGTCTGTGATGAAATCTTCTCCTGGAGAACAGTTTGGTTGCAACTTCTTCTCTTGATTGGACGGGAAACAAGTCTCATCCCACATGATTGAACCTAGTTCAAATTACAAAAACAGACCCTGAAGTATAAAAACCCGTCATCAGTACTCTCCATCCCATCCTGCAAACAATATTCTATTTTAGGAGCCTGCTATTTTTCTTTGTCACATCCTGTACAACAACTGCTCTTTCTTCTAGAGAAAAAAATAAAACATTTCTTTTATGAGAAGCATGTCATGGAACAGTGGGATGAAAGTCTCAGTTTGAGTGTGTGCCTGCATATTTTTTAAACTGTAGGTGTGCTTTGCTTCCTGAATGTGATTAATATATTTATTGGTTTCAGGCATGCAGTGAGATTGCAGCCACACTTTGCTTTCAAAATAAATATCAGCTCAGTGCTGAATGCCATTTGATCAAGATTCTCACATCATATTTTGAAGCATTATTGTCTGTATCCCTCGTTTGTGAGCAAGGCAGCAATCATGTTTTTCCTTCTGTGATTCCAGCTTTTGTCCACTTCAGGATCAACTCAGTATGAGCGCCAGATAGCAATTGGCAGTGTGACGGTACTATGGTTAGGTATTGATTTTCAGCTTTGTGTTGCTGGCTGTGGTTATTACCAGCCCTGCTCGGCTGAAGCTAAATCATTGTTTTTCTGTGCTTCTGCCTCTGCTCGGGACAACAAAGTATCAGTGGGAGGCTGCCTTAATCCTTTAAGGGACTAGAAAGTGTAATGAGACTGGGACAACGAGTAAAAAACAAACAGCTGAGCTACAGGGACTACCAATTAGACTTATCCCCTTGTCATGTATTGTAACATAACTTATGCACTAAAGCCCTTTATTTCTACAGTGAATCTGAACCATTACTAATAAGTATCATGGCTTTTCTCAGTGCTTAAATGCCTTTCGTAGTATTTTTAGTGTCAATACATCAAATTCAGAAACAGTTGTGATTGTAGTCTATTTGTGCTATTGGCAAAAATGAACAAGGGGGCCCTCACGCTATAGCATGCTTCCTTTTGCATTGTCATAAATAATCTCAAACCAACAAAAAAATTGCAAAATTTGTTGTTTTTTTTTAATTTCCAAAGTTGACCTCAGTATTATTTTCAAAGTATAAATATTGAAACTTTAAACCTTCATTTTCCTTTCATTTTGGACATGGATTTTCACAGCAGCAATGCACATACGGCCTATAGAGTGCTGTCAGTGGGGGCACCTTAAGGAGGTTTCCAACTGTCATTGCAAACTTTGCACATTTCAAGCCACTGTCATGCTTTACAGTCTGTCAACTCTTGTGTGCCCCGTCTGACCTGGGGCCCCAGCCAGGAGTGTTATCCTCCTGCAAGTATTTTATTTATGTGCGTCAAAACACAACAAGGATGTTAATTCAGATATTTTTAAAATGACAAACAGCAAAAAAAAAAATATATATATATTTTTTAGCATTTTAGAAGTCGTCATGCTGACTTAAAAAAAAAAAAGGAAATGTCTCATCTTAGCTAAGATTAACTTATGCTATTTCTGAACCTGAATAATTACAAGGTCATGTCTTGCATGATTGCAGGAGCACTAATTTGGTAATTATGTTTTGCTGTTTCCAAAAAACAGAATGAAAGTCCTTTCTTTCTCCTTATTTTCAGGTCACAGATGTATGTTGTATTTTTGGTGGCTACAACCTCTGTTACATTTACAGTTACTTTTTATGATGTCTTCAGTTTGTTTTGAATGTGTGATAAACTAACTGTGCCCTTAGATGCACCAACAACGTGTTGTATGTAAAGATCAGAGGATCAAGATCTGCCAGTAAGCGTTTGAACATTTCTGGAGCCTTCCTGGACAGTTGACAGAAGTCTATATGATCAACGTTAAAATATGATTCATGCTAATATTGATGAACAAAAGGAAAGACACAGTTTAACATAACACCAGCTCACTTTGCATACATATTTATTTAGTCATCGATCTTACAGAGTAAAGGTAGTTCTGGAGTGTTTTCTTGTCATTTATAATAATGCCTGACAACAACTTAGTGTTTTTCCCTGTGACCTTGAAACCAGGAGGTGCTGTGTATTCTGAGCTCCGGACTATTTTTCTCTCCGATTTCTCCGCAATTCCTGCAGTCCATCACTGTCATATACTCATTATTGATCAGAGACTGATGCGTCTCATGTTCACAGTTAGCTGTGTGAGCTCTGCACAATGATTCATGGGGCATCAGAACTGTAAAATAAAACAGGATCTTTAAGAGTGATTTCCTGTAACAATAACAACATGAGAAGTGTTCTATTGACAGCATCGTGAGGATCAAATATTTGTAAGAAGGCAAAGATTAAGGTTTTTTGTTTATAACTGATTCATAGTAATAGAGACACAAGGACCAGAGGAGCGGCACCGACCTCCATCTGATGCCAATCTTCCACCAGTCAAATGGTGACATGCAGGTGGCCTGTTGGTATCATACATGGATTAGTATGCAGGTCAAGCAGGTAAAGATAATGACCTTAGATTGAAGTAACTATTGAAATGTATGGTAAAGTAAATTATCAACCCTAAAGATGTTAAAAACAATACTGAAGAGAAGCTAAACATGTAGAAAAACAACAAAAATAAGAAAAGATTTTTAACAACTACAACAAGCAACAAAATAGACCCAAACCATTTAAAAAAACATTACTAAAAATAATTCGAAAATAAAATGGTGCAATACATTCACAAACAGTTAGATATGTCTATGAAAGGGAACAAACTAAAACAAAAAGAGGTGCTAAATAACATCAAAAAAGAGCAACCACAAAGTGATACAAATTGACTCCAAAGATCTAAAAAATTATTTTAGAAACGTGAATTAAAAACAAAAAGGTGCAAAACAACAGGAGAAAAAAAACAGACAAAAAGACCACAAAAGGTGGTAAGATGTCTTCGTGTAATAAATAAAACGATGTCCAATAGCCCTGTTCAGACTGTTGATCAGACATTATTGGGAGTTGAATATTTAAAGTTAACACTATGGCAGTAATGTCACATAGTTTCGCTTTATACTATGGGGATGCTGCACAATTTCCAACAAAACCTTCTACATGCAGCCTCGAGCGCTTCACTGTGAAAACAGCAGCAGGAAATGACTTTAAATTGTAACCAGAAATGTGAGTATGTGAGCTAAGTTTCACGTACGAGTGTCTGGAAACATCCTGGAAATGTCTAAGGACTGCTGAGTAGCATGAAAGGAACATTCATCTCATTTAAATAAGTCACTGCAAAGTATTTGGCACAGGGGTCTCAATGGGTGCGGGATGCCTCCACAGGAGACGCCCAGCGGCGTGTTAGTTTTCTGCTGATTGACTCAGCGGGCTCTCATTATCACGAGGAGCGCAAGCTGTAAATGTTCCCAATCTTTCTCCTTCTTTATGTTAAGGTTACGTCATAGTTGGAAAAAGTCACTTAAATGCCAGATATATATATCGAAGAAAAGCAGTTAGTTACTTTAGTCAAAGTAACGTTTTGCTTTCGCAGTCCCATGAAAACTATCCCCACATTTCTTTGCAGGTACCTCAGTGAAACACTTTTATCCACTTAGATACTGGCGTGTCCATTTTTTATCACCTCAAAGTGCACACTGCTCTCATGTTATGTCTTTTTGGGTTTCAATCTAAGAGTAAGACACCATAACTCTCCATAATGTCACAAGCTGTGTATGGCTGAAGCGCTAAAGAGGTTTGGAGCTAAAGAAAGCCATGAATGGTTTCACACATCAAAGAGCTGTAATGTTTTCTCATCTTGGCTCAGACAGGAATCAATGCAATCTCTGCTCTCCAAATGAACAGGAAGAGCCCAGCAAAGGTGCTATTATGTACAAGCTCTCCTCATGCAAAGGATTACTTGCTTATCCACTTTCTCATATTTATGTGACGCTGAGTGAATACAGTGATGAATAAAAAAAAACAGCTCGGAGTTTCAAACTTACACTGTACTTTGTTACACTATTTTAAGAAAGTAATAGCTCTGCAGTTTCTTTGATGGATTGAACAAAGGCACCAGAGAATTGCAATTTGTTCCCAAAATACATTAATCCTTACAAATTGCAGGCTTTTCTTGGACTGCTGACAAGAAGCAACATCATTTAGCAATGCATATGCACGGTGGGGAGAGTGAATGATGTGATTGTGTGTCTAACCCTCCCCATGCACAGGACATACACTCTGCAATACATCTACTATATACCAATCTAAGGCTTTTACATATTAGTTATTGCCAACATTAAAACAATGCTATTTTCTCTTGACAGATGTAGAGTGCTGGTTAAGTTCAGGTTCAGTTTTTTGAAATGATTAAATCTTTGCCCTAAAAGAATCAAAAAACAAAAAAAACAGAATTTTAATCCTTGTGGTCTGTGCTTCCAGCACTTTACCTTAATTAACGTGCAATATGATGACATTGTTTTCCTCGTTTGCTTCAGAAACTCTTATCAAAAATGATAGACCTGGCGAGATCAAAGCGCAGCCTCGTGGTTTTCTCCCCCTGGCACTTTTTGACTGGGCGAGCAAGCTTTTGAAAGGACCTGTGACAACCCCGCTGCCTTTGAAGTGCATTAGCATTGTTACTGTCTCATGTTGCATAATGATGTTCACAGCATACTGTCCCCACAAGCTGCTGCTTAAAACTATCTGCACACACACATTTTCCACTTCTGTAATATTTGTTCTCATAATTTCAAAGCACCCCCCTGAGCCCTTTAATGCTGCACTATAATCATAATGAACAGGACCTTTATGGGCCCCAAAAAGCTGCTGCTGATAAAACTTATTAAGCTTGGTTTTCATGTCCCTGAAGACAGATTGATTGCACTGAGAGGCTTTTAATATAAATATATTATCTCCCCACAGTGATATGAAATCTCACTTTGGAAACTGCTGCTCCAACACTTTATCAATGGAAATATGATCGGAGGCAATCTAAGACTGCAGCAGATTTTTAAATCCTGCAGCTACACTTTTGCTGAACCGGCTCAGGGTGTTTTTTTTCTGAGAAATGGTACAACGTATTTTTCAACATGGATTGGTTGTCATCTCATTATCTTTGGCTGCTTTCTCTGCTTCTTTCTTTCAGAACCAAACAAAGGGAAGCGATGAAAGAAGACTCGTTCTTTGTTAGACACCTATGAATCGAGATCTACTTATCCATCACACCAGCTGCTGACAATGGGTAAAAAAATATTAAGATGTCAAAAAATATCAATGCAAAGTCATTGCAATAATTTCGATGGAATTGAAAGTATGGACAAGCACAGTTGCCTCGTAGCAAGATGGTTCCAGTTTGAAACCCCTGCACAACAGCAGTCATGTTCTGAGTTTGCTTATTGTCACTGTGCAGGCATGTGTTTCTCTGGGTACTCCTGCCTTCCTGTCATGTGACTACCTTCCAATGCCCCATGACATTCCCATTGGGTGTGCGCTAAATTACTTAGATACATTACTTGCACCATGCATTATGTCTTTGGAAAAGTAAAGCTACTTTATTCCCCATCTCTTTTTGTTAAGCAAAGACTTCTTCTCATCTCTCTCTCAGGAATGGATATTTGTGCGTGACTCAAATCTGTTCCTCGAAGTACAATTGTTTCCAAAAAGTAAAGATCAAAATGTAATCTTGATGTTGGAAACATTTGAAATACAGAAAAATCTCAGCACAATATCCATTTAGTCGCTGCTAGAATATTTTATTTAATTTCTTTCTCTTCTCACAACAATTAGTCTCTAACCACTCTCCTCCTCTGTCCCAGCCTAGTGGTGGAACGAACCTCCAAACTCAGCTCTTTCATGACTACAGAGGCACTTAATGTTATCATTGATGATGATAATGATGATGGCAAAGGTTTTCTTTGACAATGACGATTCTAGGATGATTCTGATGCTGAACTCTCTAGAACTGCTGTCGATGTTGTGTTTTGCCTCTGTGCATTGCCTGTCAGCACATGTGACTTGAGCTAGACTGGAGCTAGAAAGGAATAAGCACCCAGGAAGTGCAAACAAACAGCTTTGTTTGTGTTGTTCTTACTCTCTGATGTAAGTCACTTTGGCTGCTAAATGAATTGTAGAAATAAATCGAATCTCAGTTTGTTGAAATATATCTTACCGTCCCTTTCAAATGTCTTCATTATCAAAAATCCAACCATCAAATTTAAGTCCTAGTTTAATATCTTTCAGATCTCAAAATGATGGTATCACAGTCACTACTTAACAATAATAACTTTGAATCAGTGTGATAGACCTAAAACTATCTTATTGAACTCTCCACACTTACAGTAAGAGCAACTGTCCTCCACTCTGTCACTAAGCTGAAATACAAATGGGATTTTAATAGAGTTGAAATTGATGGATTAACAGTTGCTGCATGTCTCGCCGCTTCTCTTTAAAAAAGTGGTGTGAGTGAGGCAGGGTCTAGGATTAACAAGGACAGGTTGAATTACAGCTTCAGTTTGGAGGCAATTCAATAGGAAGTGAATCAATCTGAGGATTAATTGTTGCACCACATCCTGAGCAGCAGACACTCGATACAGCCAGAGGGAGACGGTGCAGCTCTAATGGAGGTGAAATACAGACAGCAGACATATACAGCAGCCTCACCCTGCTCAGATACTACTACCTGTTTCATGTCTCATTCAAAGCTTTCAAATACTGGATGGAGGTAAACCACAGCATAACAGTTCTCATCAACATCATAGCTGGGTTTTTTTCATGATATTAAGACTTTCGATTAGACACCGGAATAAGACCTGCCATTTATTATATTAATTCTATTAACACGTACCTTTGAGTATAATACACAAGTGTTTCAGGTGTTTTTGGGTTGTGGATTCTTCAAAGGCTTCATGTCTTTTGTCATGGGTAGAGGATGGTGGGAAATTCTCTTCAGAGAAAAAGTAATTTACGCATGCTATCTCCTAAAATGGTTTTGGTTTTCAGCATTTTTCATCATGACTTTGGTTTTATATTCTTCTTCCTCGCACCTCCAAAATTCCTTTTATAAAACGCTCAAACACAAGTATTGAAGTATAAAAAACATGGATTTTCTTCTCAAGCCGCTACAACATGTGTAACGATTGCGATGTTTTGGTTATGCATACATAAAAAAAAGCTGCAGTGTTATGAGATATTCTAAGGTTAAGATTCCTCAGGGCAAGTCACCTCAGGAGAGTGAAACATTAGGAGCGGTTCAGTCCAATAAGATTTGTCTTTGATGTTAATTGAAAGTCCTACTTTTTAGGATATACAAGCCAGTGACAGTTTTTAAATTTTTAGAAATAATCTCTATTGTTGACATTTGCAGGCAAACTCACAAGTTACATCCATAACAAAATCTTCAGGATCAGAACTTTAAGCTTGTAACTGTAGTTTCTCCGTCTATGATAATGTGTAAATGATAAAGAAACCTCTGCTGACACTGACTTGCTTGTATAATAATAAGTTACTCTCCAAGGCTTGTCGGTTCATCCTGGGAGAGTCACAAGTCAATAATGATCCCTCTGGAACACAACCAGTCATTGATATTTACTGTATACAGCATTGGTCAAAGCAACAATCAAAAGAACATCTGTGTCCTTTTTTTTATTACCCAGCTCAACAGTTTCCCAAACACCCTGCTCTCTTTGTGACTTCTCTGGACACAGGGCCCCATACATCCAATGTAGGGATGACTCTCAGATTCTTCCTGTGTATTTAAAGGAGAATCACATGTTTTCACATGTTTCAGATTTAAACAATACCTAATTGTTATCTTACACAGTCTACAGAGAGCTTCACTGACCTTTTGGGAAATTCATTCTGTATAGTACAGTATCCATCCATCCATCCATCCATCCATCCATCCATAGCTATGAAGAAAAAAAATCTCCCCAGGGGAGATATTGTTGCTTACTTGCAGATCAGAATAATTTATTTTTCAGCTTTGATACTCAAAATGACATTTTCCTTGTTGATCCCCAGGGTCTACTTTGTTTTTACTTCCCCTGAATATGTTTTTAAAAAGGAGCCTTACTTTGAATGAGATTTTTTTTTGTGTGTGTGGGTATACCTTGTCAACAAATCTCCTTTATCCCTTGACGTTAGCTAAAGCGCAAGAATAAAATATGATATCACTGTTTGCATTGTTCAGTGATGCTGCTGCAGATATGTTTTATTGAATGACATAATAATCTGACCCACATCTATTGTTGTACATATTACATTTGCTCTCCATCTGTGCTCAGATTCCTGCCAGACCATATTTGCAAAAATATTTTCAGAAGCATCTTGCTGTTTTTTCTCAGCAGAGATTCATTGCAGGAAATTGATTCCTCTTGGACACTGCTCTGATCTAAGGCAGGTATCTTTCCTCATTTGTTAGATGCCTCTGCGAGCACTCTTCTTCTTTGACTCATTGCATGCAGCCTTGCAGGAGAGGAGATATGCTCTTTTACAAATGGCTGCTGTCACACAGGAGGAAGCAGCTTTTAATGAGCCTGTCTTTGAAAGTGGCACGCTCAATGTTGAGCTCTGCAGCACAGACAGAGCTTTAGCACTTCTTGAACTTCGTATTTTTTTCCTCGCTCAATATTATGGATGTGACACAATAATGCATGAGTACCAAAGAGTACTGAATGTTGAGGGATTGTTCACGCAGCAGGATCCATTTAGCTGGGAAGGTTTGCTTGATTTGTGAAAAGGCTCTACAGTTCAGCAGGTGGAACGATGGGTAGACTCTTTATGATCAGAATGTCAGCGTAAGTAGTTCTGGGAACCAATAACAGCAAAAGATACAGTTGGAACTTATTTATTGAATGGGACTTGAGGTGGAGGTAGAGATGTGTAGTTGAAGTGGTCCAGAATAAAGATCAGACAAGAAAAAGTTAGTTTGCAGGTCAAAAAAGGAGAGTTCATAAATTGTAGAATTCAGTTTGTTGCAGCACAGCACCCCTATATGAACTGAACACTCAGGTGAAGAATTTGTACAACCAGGTATTTATATGCTGCAGGAGCTTGATGAGTGGATGGGTCACAGGTGTGCAGCAGGATTGGCTGGAAAAAAACAACATACCCAAGACAGGGTTAAACACAGAAACACTAGGACTGAGGAGGAGGCACAGCCGAGATCATAACACATACATTCAGAACATTTTTTACAACAAATCAATGGTGAGTGGAACAGTGCTTATATTAGTAAACTCTCTAAAAATGACCTGTATTTTTGTACATTTAAAGCCAAAGGCATCTAATTCTTTATCAAATCACAAATGATTATATATATTTTCTGTTTCTGCAAAATATCAATGGCTTAATTTGATTGTGTCTGAATGAAAATAATATTTTATTACACGTGGAGGTAAAATATCTTTGCCTACTCAGTTTTTAATCTTATATATTCATTCTGTTCTCAAAGCGTACGTGGATCCATGCATTGTCCATCCAGAACAAAGGATGTTCAGCACTGCTCAGTAATACAGTCCCCTTATCTTGAAGCCTTTCAGATGAAGACAAATGGGTCAATTTGAAAAGTAATTAGCTAACCTAAAGCCGCTGCGTGTTCTTTGAATATCTGCCCTTTATCACTGTGCATGCTGAAACTGCTTTGCTTTTGTTCTCTGCATAGTGACCCTGTTTGGAGACAATAGAAATGATTGATTGTGGGATCTGCTTTCCATCAGCTCTTGACATTACTAAAATACCTGATCATTATGATGCCTGAATGTTATAATAGTGATGAACCTTGAAGATATTCCAGCAGAGGAAGACTTTATAACACAAAGGTTAGAGAATCAATTAAAGACACAGACTGAGAGAGTCAGACAAAGCTGCTGACAAATTGTGTTCCACAGAGACTGTATAGTTTCTTTGAAGACTGCAGATAGATATATTGCAAAAGTGGATCAAAGTCAGTATCCTCTCAGAGATAAATACCCCCATCTACCCTGAGAGATAAGGACCCAAACTGATGATCCTGCCTGTCCTTCCAGACAGTGTGTTTGCAGAGTAGGATTTGAATATTTCCCATGGCTATCGAGACCGAAAGGCTCTCTCTCCAGTTCATAATCCTTGTCCTCATGCAAATAGCCTGATTGGTGCTAACATACACAATACTGAAGCAGGACAGAGCAAAATAAGACATATTGTTCAAACGAAACAGTTGAACTGTACAATAAAAGACATGCCAGCAGTTGTTAAGCCTAAACGTGACAAGGCGAGAATGCATTCTTAGATAAAAGGTTCTATAAGTTCTATAAAAGTGATTGATAGGGAAGGTTCTCAGTTATCTAGGTCTTGGTGAATTCAAAGATTGATCCAAAGGCAACTGGACTTGGTTTCACTTCTCCTCCGAAAGGCTTCTTTGGTAAACTAACTGGTGGACAGAGGTAGAGATTTAAACCCAATCATGACCAGTTAGACGGTAATTTATTGAAATTAACAACAGATGAAGAAAAAAGGCAGTGAATGACAGAAATGTTTGATATTCAAACATATGATTACAAACAATATATATTAAGACTGTAAAGTTGATTTTTTGATAGATAATCACAATCAGTCACATTTTTAAGCACGTTTAAAATTCCATTATATTGCATAACCGTTTTTGGTAGGCTTTTATTTTGAACATTTTAACTATGGATCTGAAAGTGCCATACTATGTTTCAATACAAATCTGCGTACATTTTAAAAAACAAATGTGGGTGTTTAAAAGAAACTGCAAATTACTTTTAATAATACGAACTTTGAAGATATCTTATAGTGTTTTAATCAAGCTTTGTCATATCTCTGATAAAAGATCATAGCTGTCTGTTGGTTTCTGTCTGTAGTTGTGTCTTTATACATATCTATCTTTATACCATCACATCATTTTCAGAAACTACTGTAAGATAATGTTAGAATATGCCAATACATCCTTTCTGTATGAGCTGAGTATAAAGAAATGGTCATAGGCAGGCTATTTATGCATGTAATCACTTGTTCTGATAACACACAAGTACACACATATTCTGTTTAATCTGGTGTTGGGGTACGCGTTCAGAATGACTCTCTGTGATTGCATGTTTTATGCTTTTGAATGTCATTATACAATACTAGATTCTGTATGTAGTCGGGACTCTACAACGTCGGCATCAATATGCAGACAGCATTTCCTGACAGTCATCTGTCAGCGCTAATTTGTGCAAAAAGGCACCGCAGATTTCTTTAATGCTGCTGTATGGAAATAAGGACATGTTTTGCTTCTCACCAGTAAACTCTCGCAGCAGGAAGAACTGTGTTTAGTCGTCATTTGCATTATAAATTTATGAAGAGTACTGCAGGTGTCATAACGGCAGAATAATCAATCCTGTTTCATGAAAACGTCCCAAGAACAGAGGAAGACTGGTTGTCAAAATGTCATTACATTCATAAAACTCTTCATACCCGATATATTTCTAATCACTATCATTATCCTCTAATCAATCTGTGTCTCTGGGATAAAACCTATAATCTACTTTTTGTGGCTCCGTCCTTTCTTTTCCAACACAAGATGAAAATAAATGGACTCTATTTGTAAGTCTGCTTTCATGAACTGAACAATTTACAAAGTCACTAAATAACCCTTGAAGCAAGTAATTACCTGAGCAATTCTGTACAACTGATTGCAATCACCTGAACGTGCACTCCAAGGAGCAGAAGTCACAGAGCCATTCTGATTGTATCACCTATTATTTGTAATCTCCAGTGATGATAGACATGATTAGAGAATTTAAAATTACAGTCAATTTTCTGAAGGTGAAGGTAATATTCCTTTTTTTAATGGTCATAAAATGTATCCTGAAATGACAGACATAATGTAGTTTGTTATTTAAGTGTCAAATTCAATGAGCACTTTCTTTCTTCTTCAGCATGCTCATCTGTTTTATTACGTTTCTAAGATCTATATTTTATTGGAAATGATCCAAGTATCATGATTTAGAACTTTGAATCACATCTATTTTTGACTCAGCAGCTTTCCTCATGCTGTCAAAGAAAAATCTAAAAAAAAAAGTGCCATGGGGTTGATTAGCAGTTATTTTCAGACTCTTCTGTTCTTGTGTAGATGAAAGCTCATGACTCTGCTTTCATCCTGTGCTTCAAAGTGGCAGGAAAACAAGTCATTTTGTTCCGCAGTTTGTCTCATACACACTGTAAATTTCAAACTGCAGCAGCCGTATAGATTCAGACGTATATATTCGGTTGTTTATTCCACTCGAGTAGCTCTCAGGCTGCCTGCTGGTGCAGAGCCACACATAATAGTCGGCTCTGTGCTCCTGACTGTCGGACAGACTCTTAAAAGCTGAGCACAGATTGGAGGGCACTTCAGATAGATTAAAAGAGATGCCTTGCTGTTTATGCAGGCAGGGAAAATAGTGTTGATGAAAAACACTGCACATGTTTAGGTTCATCTACATTCACGACAACTGAGAGATGTTTTTATCACACGCTGAGATCCATTTGATGCTTCACTGGGTGTAATGGGAAAGGCAGCTCCCCAGTCTCTGGGGCACCTGAGCTACATGCAGCACATCTGCACTTCATCACACAGTGTGTGCTTTCTCAGAAATGACAACTTTATCTCAACCGCAGAGTTTTTTTAAAATTTTCACCATTGCAAGCATCACCAATATTTTCCCTTTGCTCCACTTTTATTTATTTCATTTGAGTGTTTGTTCACTGACCGTTTGTGAAGTTTTCTTTGAATTAAAATAAGAATTATAGTTTGTTTTCACACAATAGTGTAAAATAATTAGAGTACCTAAAAATACATTAAAGCCCATTTGTTGATGTGGTAGTAACCTGTCAATGATTTCTTTAAAAACATGACTCAGAACATGTCAAAGTTAATACAATTCTCCTAAAACAAGCTGAAACAAATCTGAGAAATATTTATTAGCTGTTGTTACTGTTACATATTTTCATTTGCAGAACCATAACAATGTTAGTTCAATGACAACAGTTTGTTTATGCTGTCCACACCTATAGCTCATTTGCTTTGTTCTGATTTAGATGATAAAATGATACAGTGATATTTTCTACTTGGGTTGTTTTTTTGTTTGTTTGCCCAAGAAAACAACTCAGGACTTTATGCCATTAAATAGCCTGCTATTCCCACTGCAAAGGTAAACAAATGACTTGCATACTTATCAAACTTTGCATTGTGGGAAGCCTCCCAGACTCGACTTAGCTGGTTATCAAACCAACAAAATGAATCATGCTTCAATTGGAGCGAGGTTTCTTTTCTGTCAAATGTTTGACCCAAAGTACAAATGTACAGAAATAAACAAACCTGTGAATCAGCCCACGAATGGGCGGGGCTTTCAACGTTCTTACCGTTTTAAATATAACTGCTGAGTGTGAGTTGAATGCCTCTGATGTTGTTGTTGAAAATGAAGAAAATGTTTTTGAATGTATTTACTACTGCTGAAGTGGGATGCTATACGTTCCAGTTGCTTGTTTGATTGCGTTCTCAGTACAAACAAACCGCCCCAGGGTTAAATTGCAAACAAGCCAAGATTGCCTGAAGAGATGGTCTCGGCTCATTTGTTTTGTTCCTCATCAGAGAGCGACTGCTGTGTTCGCATATGTACAGAGGAAATAGCCAAACGCTGCCTTGTTTCGTAACAACTTCTCCAAACGATCCAGGTGTGAAAACCCCTTAGATTCCCATGAAGTGTCATTTGTTAAGAAGTTAGTTTCATCCATTATTTGTTACAAATTGTTTTGTAAATCCCTTCAAACAAAAGAGAAACAATGTATTCCAGAACAGGAATAATGTACATTACCTTAGCATACATTAGCTGCACTGACCAAAAGAAAATGTGCCTGTCGTTTTTATAAGAATCAACTTAACTATTTGTTTAAAGGTTGTTAGGCAGGACAGCTGCATGTAAGTGACTTTTAAAATATGTAAATGTAAACCATGAATCCATTAGAAAACACACTTCAACAGAATTCCCATTTCTAGTTAGATGCATTTAGCTTCACATGGTGTCTGCTCTTTTTAGATGAGTTTTCATCAAACACATTTTGGTTATGAATGCTTTCACCTGTCGATGATTACTTTTTTTTTTTTTCCTAAAGTCAGATTTCCGACAACAGTCCTATTCTCTGCAGCTATTTGCACAATTTGACAATTCCTATCACCATACATCCCAAACATAGTTATACCTTATGATATAATAATGAAAGGGAGCTGCAGCACATATCCCTCAGCCTCTCAGATCATCTTATTCAGCCTGCTGTCAGCTGCAGCTCAACATCATGACAGTCTGATTCACTGCACCCAGTGTGAAAGTTCAAATGAATGACACCTCATGTCATTTTCTTTCACTAGCAGAGAATTTCTGATGTCCTCTACAGTCCCACTCTGTTGTTATTCAACTGACACCTGTTCAAAGTACCAGTGCAGTATAGTTTGTGATACAGATATTGACTCCTTTAAACTGTAATTCAGTCATTAATTCAATCAAACATAGAAGGCAGCCATGTTCAGCTGAGGGCTCATTAACACAGTTAATAAGAGCAGCTCTTCTCTCCAAGGCTCTGCTGTTGTATTAATTAGGACCCAGCTAAGCTGACAAACACAGTAAGTTTACTCCTCTCTGTAATGATGTGAGAGCAGACGAGTGACGGCTCAGACTCTGTTAAATCCTACGCTCTTTGATTGGCTGCACTGCGAATATGAAAAGAACCTATCAGTGTGTAATGAATTCAAATCCCTTCTTCTTGTTTGTTCATTTCTACAGTTCAGTAATTGATGCTCATTCAGACTTCTGCATCGTCTTCTTTCAGCAGGTTGCCATAGAGATAGCTCCAGGTTCGTCAGTGTCACTGCAGGTGAGAGCAGTTCGACTCCTTTTATGTTTGTGTCACGAGTGACATTGATGGGTCTCAAAGGAAGAAAAAAAAGTGGACTGCAGTATCACTTTGTTCCTTTTCCACTATATCATATCACATATCTGTTGTATGCTATGCTCATAATATAAAACACATAATGTCCTTATAGGACAAACAGGCTGTGGATGCGTGGGAATATGCACCTGAAGCCATGAAGTATTAATGTAACAGTTTCCTTCTGTCAAATGTCTCACCAGAGACTCAGTATCAGCATCACCGCCTTCTGCAGGCCCCATCAATACAGTGAAATGAACACCACTTTAAGTATCTTCAGCACAATCACTCTTCTTCATAGGCAATGAGATTACATGTATCTGTATTGACTTGGTGTTATACACTATGTAAGCGATCCATTTTAATAGGATTAAGGCATGTTGTGTGAGTGTGTGTGTAGCAGAACTCCTAATGTGACATCAGCTCTTTGTCCACTGACTTTGAAACCTTTAAATCTTGTTCGGCCCACTCTTACCTGAGCTCTGTTCGCCTCACGCTGCAGGCAGATCCAATCAGACGCCACAAATTAACTTTCAACACTATACAGTCATTTTATTATTTGTGTAGTTTCCCTTCATCATATTTCATCTACTGAGTTTCAGCAATCAGCCTCTGGATGATTGAAAACTAAATTAACTTTGTGTGTAATGCACCTCAGTCGCTGGCCAATTCTAATTCTGCTGTCAGAGAGTGAACAACATTGATTGGAAATCACTACCAGTGAATAAAGCAGCTGGGAAATTATTATTATATTCATGCTGCGTACGCTGCTGTGATAAACCCATCAGATCACTGTTCCACAGCTCCTTTTTTATACCTATCAAAACGAAAGTCACTTTGCAATGTTCATATTGAATGTATATTAAAAAAATGTATAGTATAACAAAGGTAACACATTTAATTTGTTTTTGCAACAACATCTGCTCGTATTAATACACATTGATAATTTATAGTTTAGGCATTTGTATTACTTGGGTATTTCCACATGCTGAGTTAATTCTAGGAGTGAATTTTAATACAAGAAAACGAGAAATTATCAAGTTAATCATGTTAATAAGTAAAAGGTAAAGGTTTTTTTTCTCAAAGCCATAGTTCATCAAACCTGCCTTTGCTAATTTCCAATTAAACAAAAGACTAGAGTAATAAAAACTCAAAAGACAACAAACCAGTATGAACGACTGTATTCATAAAAGGCTTCTGCACTGTTAAGACACATTGCTGTGTGACCCTCTCCTGTAGAAGAGGTTTTGTGTACTGTCAGAGATGTAGGACAGTGTGACTGAACATCCTGACCGCCGGTCAAGCAGCTTAGTCTGTTGACTTAATGAAGGTCACAGGCTGAGAGACAGTTAGCCCATCCTCATTTACATATCTCTTTTTTCAATGTGGAGGCAGTGATTTACAGTTTATCAGCCTCACTGCCTTCAGCACCTTAAAGACATTGAATGTACCCTGATTTAGTCACTACAAATGGAGTCTTATGTGATATACATTAATTACATATTTTCTTACATGTATTAAAAAAGGAGTTCTGTTTGATGCATTGGCCAAACATCATCAAAAACATTTCACGCAGTCTGCACTCTCTGTGCTGAGACCATTTGCGCTGCACTGAGAGAAAGGTGATAGCAGACAGCGTGAAGTAATCTGCTCTATTGATCATGCTGTCAGAGAGTGACTTCAGTAACTGCAAAAGCAAACAACATTAACCCTTTCCTGGTATCAGGCACAGAAACACCCCGACATTAAAGCGAGGACATTTTCTACACTTTCCCTCTGAACATCACACTGTCTGTGAGTGAACTTGGGTTGGTCCTGCAGCGTGCTTTTACCTGTAAGAAGAGCAGTGTGCTGCAGGGATCGTTTACTGACACTGGCGTCTCCGGTTTTAGAGATCAGAGGGTGGATCCCGAGGGGGTGTTGATGCAGACTACGTGCTTTGGTTTTGAGGATCTGTATTACGTTGCTCCGTCGAGCCCCTCTTCCATCAAGTTCAGAGAAACAGAGCTGGTTGTTACCCATAAGCCCATGTGTCATTGAATATTTATCATGTATCTGATTTGAGGGAGAGCGATTCCTGAGATGTGGCAGCCCCCCGTCCCCCCAACCCCCTCGAGGCTTGCAACTCAACACCCTGCAATAGAAGCCTAAAATGTGGCTGTCATTTTCTGCCTATGGGACATGGTTAATTAATTACACGTTGGCCTCTACACTTAACTCTGTGAGCAAACCTCTCGACATCATTCCAAAAGTTTTTCCAGACTTTTCCAGAGCGATACAGTAGAACTGTATGAGAGAATATAAGATAACACAGACAGTTTCCTGTGACTGTTAGCCAACTCACTGTCTCTCTTTATATTGTATTATTCATGTAAAGACATCAGTCAGACGATGTAGAATTAAATTAGGCTTTCAATCCAGCGCAAAACAAACAAACAAATTGATATTTTAGGTTTAGCAGCTCTGTGAGGGAACACTTAGGTCAGCAGTCCTCTGAGCTAATCTGCTAATGTTAGCCTGCTAGCATGCTCTAAGCAGCTGGTACAGTAGTGTTTTTTGGTCATTTTAGTGAAGGATATCACATATAAAAAATTAAGCTTTAACCTATCTTATTTCTGTTAATATGTTTTTCTTTTCGTCTTGATTTAAGGCCTCATTGTAATATATTTATTTTTATGTGGGTATTTTTTATGTACACTGTCCTAAATCAGTTGATAATAGCAATGCTTCTAGTTGTCGTTTATGTGTTTATAATCCACCTACATTTACAGTTAAGTGTCTACTATCTTAGCTTAGCCTGTTGAATGCTAACAGAGCCTTTTCAGATATGTATTGATAAATCAAAGAACTGGACCTGACCTAAAGTAAAAAAAAGTGAACCATATGGTGGCAGAATGGAAAAGGTTGTGAGACCATAAAGGTCACATTTGTTCATTATCTTAGAACCTTGAATGTACAAAATGAAGTAAATCCTAGCATCAATCCACTAGATGCTAAGAAGTTTCAATTAATAAGACATGAAAAAAAAAACAACTGAAAATAAGGCTAGCCAAGTGCTCGATTCAGGGGTCAACATGGTCATCATAAAATGACAATGTGACATTATTGTGTAATTTAATATGTATCAATGTGGTTGGACATTAGTAGTAAAAGGGCAAGCAAGCAGCTGAACCATTCAGTTCAGTTACCATTCAGTCCACTAACATAACAGACTACATACTAAGTATGTGTACGTACAAGGGAATGTATTCAAACTCATCAATGTTAACATCTCAGTTGTTCAAGTCAGTGATGTGTTTGATCCAAACCAACTGAAAATTTAGAACTTTATTTCAGATTTAAACTGCAAAGTGTGCATCTTTTCTGCATACTGGAGCATGCTTAATAAAATACAAGGACATAAGACAGGTAATAGAGCTTCAGTATAGTAATGTTCAGCAGACAGATGGTGACAGCACAAAAGAAAAAAACCTGTTCAGTTATTTATCATCAGGATCGAATCCTTCATCGTTTCATAATACCTGTTTGCATTTTTGTTTAGCACATTGTTCTCAGTTTTTACAGCATGTCTACAAGAGAGACCCTAACAATCAGTAGTATAAGTTAGCATGTATGTAAGCTACTGTTGTTGTGCCACATTGCACACTGCTAGCTATGTATGTGTTTGATTTACTTTCACTCTTGGACATTTTGTGCATTTTAGTTGGAGGCGCTCCGGTGTAGAGCAGATCGATTTTCTGCAACAGGAACATTAGTGATTCTCGAGCCAAGGGTATTAAACTCAAATCATTGTGTTCTATTGTTTGGCATGTCATATTGATTATCTCCTGGGTTTCACTGCACAGAGTGAAATATTGTCGCCTCAACAGTCTTGCACACAAAGATTCGGATCCATTGGAAAACAAATAACTTGTGCAAAGTGACACCAAATATGTGTTTGGATTATATCTTTTCATCTGTGCTTGTGAATGAAGGACAAAACAGTAGCAGCAGGAACTACCAGGAGTCTATGTAAGGAGTGTTTATGCTGGATCAAATAAAAACATAGTCTTGCCTCGGTTGCTGCCATGTGGTCAGACAAACTGACAGCAGCATCACTACAACATGTTAATATAGTCATCTTTTGCAGACAGATGGTGTTCAGGTATTGATCATCTGGATTGAATTCTTCAGTGTTTCATAATACCCGTTTGTATTTAGTCCTTGAGGACGTGACAGCAGAGTCTTCCCAGTGGAACGTTCTGCTGTTCACTGAAACGCACCGTGCATGATAACAATGACGAAACCCTGCTCAGCTAAAATCAATATTCTGATCCTGAGTCACTTCTTCTGTTCTTTCGCTTGAATTAGACACAGCAGTTACGGAGAAAATGTCCTTTTCTAAGGCACAATCAGTCGCACTTAGAACAAAGATTCTCCAAATATCCAGTTATTGCATCATCATTGTCACCCTGATGAAATTGACCTGTTGCCTTAAGACTTTTTTTTCTCAATTATAACTCACACTTTATGTCTCTTCTCTAAAAATACTTTTAATTATACTCACCTTGAGCCCTCTAATTATGCAGATTTTATTGAAGCAAACAGCAGTTCTGCCTTCATTGTTTTTCATGAATTTTAAATGTGGACCTGTCAATACTGTGGGAGTCTTCTGGGAGAAAAGATAAGCATTAATGCTCTCTCTATTGTGACACAAACAAAGGGAGAAACCCACTATTTAGCAGAAAAGTTAAACAATAAACTTTATAGACAATGTACACACAGATTAGCATTTTTTCCTGATCGCTATTCATCTAATGTGCTTTGTTTCTCTCTCAGTGAGACATTGACTGTAAAGTCCTCATTGAATATGTCACTCTGAGACATTGTTTGCAAGACTGATGACTTACAATACAAAATGAGGCATGCATAAACTCATTCATAAACTCTGTGTGCATACACTACAGCACATAGGTTTGACAGTCTACTGTTAGGTAGATTAGAGGGGGGGGGGCAGAAAATAAGGGTTATTTTCCTTCTATTCAAATGCATCACTAAGCCTTGCTTTGTTAAAGCCTGTTCAATTCTGCAATGAAGAATAAAATCTAGCATTATTCTGTGTTCCCTGGCTGAGTTATTCATCTGGGTCTCCTGTCATGTCTCCTAAATAAAGAGCCCAGCAGCAGCTAACCAAACCTCCTTCTCTTGGAGCTCGGCAGGGTCTCTCACAAAGCTAATGGTCACACCGGGGCCTGTCAGCCTTCTCCTTTGTACGCGCTCTGCTCCACTCTCACCCCTGCTGACCTGCACCTTACTGCAAATGTCAAAGAATATTGATTTGGCAGCGAATCACAAAGTCTTCACTGAGATATCTGCCTTTGTGCCACAACATTAAAGAATCAGACCTGACCTTCAGACAGTAGGACATTATCAATATTTCATCTCAAATTGTAAATTCCCTACTAAATTCTCGGTTTGCCGTTTCTAAATGACATCAGCAGCCGTATCACACTGCCAGCTGAGGCGCCTCAGTGGAGCGGTAATCTCCGAAACCCTGCCAGGTTGTGAGCAAGTCTCATAAATGCTGCTCCTTTGATAAACATGGCGTCGTTTGGAAAAACAAGCTTCTGAGGCAGCAAAAAGATATCCCTACGAGCTTCTTAGTGCGGCTGATTTAAAAAGCGAGGGAAGTGGCAGACAACATGGAAATTTCTGACTGATGTAGCTTCAAAAGGAGACGATGGGCAAACAAACAAGTGGAGGAACAAGTCAAAACAACATGCTAGTGTTGGTAATAGAAAATGAACACATGACTTGCACTTTGACCTTCACTTCCAGCATCACACTGAGTTCATAAGAGCTCTAATGTTTCCAGTGACAAAAAAAAATGTTACACCTCAACATGCTTTGTATCCCAGATACAAAAAATGCCACACAACATCAAATAAACTGCAGGATAATTTGCCAGGGTGAAACAAAAGAATGACACCTTTCAGAAATGTAATAAATACAAATCATCTCACTGTATGAGTATGGCATGATGCCCAGCTTTTTTTGTGTCCTGCTTGGCTGATATTTAATTGTTTCTGCAGAAAACTCATTAGGAGTCAGTTGACTGGAAATTCTCGCAGGAGAATCTCTGCAGTCATCTGATAACCTCAGCATTCCCTTTCAGACGAGTTTGCTCCAAATCCTCTTACAGAGACGGTGAGAACAAAAAGCCTCTAATTTCCCCGAGGTGTAATGATATTAGCACACCTGATAATATTGAAGAAAGTCACAAACTTAATTCACTCCATGAACAGTATGAGCTGCACAACGAAAGTGTTCTTCTGACATCTTTCCTCTAAACACAAAAGATGTGCATGGTAAAAACAATGACAGTTCCAGTATCAGTGAAGCCGATTAATGTTGTTAGTTTGAAGTTTAAATGTAAAATACAACAAAATCAAACAAATCTTTTTGACCATAAGTACCAGATGTTTTATTCTTTAACTGTAAGATTCGATATCTTTAGCACTCTTCACGGTGTTTTACCTGCAGTCACCAGTGTGAGTTCATGGCCACTTTGCCCTCTGCCTGTACTTGTACACGTCCTACTCCCTCGCCCTCCTTGCACAGGGGAGCACTTCTCTGTAACGCTAGCTGCATCCGCTGCATCTTCATCCCTCATTATTTCACCCCTCAAAGACCTTTGCTGGAAACTGGAGATGCTGCAATCTGGAAGAAAGGTTTAACTCTTTGTTGTGTCACACTGTGAGCTGGGTTGTCTCATTTTCTGTCAAGAAGTGCTCTGATAAACTGGCTGGATGCTCAGCAAGGGAAATACATGCTTTAAAGTAGGGAGATTATGTTTTGCATTAAAAAATATATTCTGTACATGAAATCAAAATCTAAGAGTTAAAGGTTTAAACAAGATACTAACTCAGATTTTTAAAGTGATCAGTAAAGCTGCTGCAGTCAATAAATACATCTACAAATAAAAGTTCACATCAGTGCTTGTATATAGAAGGTGTTGCTCTGATGGATCAGTAAACTGAAAACTATCAGCTGACTGCAGTTGATTTCATATAATGCCATTTTAGCATCTTTAACATCAATATTTTGCAGTTTCTAAATATTGGTTGAAATAAACTCACCTAGATTTAATCTATTACGAGCACTATTTACACTTGTTGCAGTAGCAGATGATTTTAGCAAAAAAATAGATAAACAAAAGGTTTGTAATCAGAGAAACTATATAATCTCAATGTGATTGTGTCATGCTTGATGATTGCTGTAAATAAGAAGCTGTTTGCTTATATGTTTACTTTTAAAAATAACACAGTATGTGATGTTAACCATGTATTACAGTTTCTTAGAGATAGGGTTTTTCCTAAACAAAATAAAAGCTGACTTTCACCAATCTGCAACCTCTGGTCTTGGAAGATTAAGCCAATGTAGAAGTGCCAAATCCTGAACTTTGTCGAGTACCTCCTCGAGACTGGCTCCAGGAACACTCACATACACAGGACTGGCAAAGCATGAATAAAGACGTTTACAGCCTGGTACACAAAAACAAAATAGGTCTGATAAGTTATTGTCCTCACTTGCACACACAATACTGGGGGTGAGGTTCTTTGAGATGGCTCTGTTTTGATTTTGAAAACATTTGGAGTTATCCATAGTTAGGCGCATAGCTGACATGATTGAAAGTGGGTATGATGTAACGGTTCATCAAGAGGCTTAAAACCCGCCTCAGCTCCACCTCTCAGCCTGTCGTTGACTGAAAGTTCGGCTGAGACAATATTTCCAGCATGGTGGCGGCTCCGAAGCCCTCTGTTGTAACAGATTTGCTGACGACACTAAGATATATTTACTGTCTATGGATTTCACCCAAAGATGCAGGCCTGCCTTATTTCACTTTTTAGTTTAGTCAGGTACCAAACATTGGTGGTTAGCTTGTGTTAGCATGCTAATTTAAAAATTGCTTTTCCATTAAAACAATGAGTGATAATAATAGCGTCGGCAAGCTTGAGTTTAAGTTTCCACATTAAAACATCTTCTGTACAATGAAAATAATTTGTTATACTCTTCTGAACTTCCTGAGATCTTTCTATTTACCCAGACGTCTACAAAAGTTGTTCCCTCTCAAGATTCATTTAAAGTCCCCTCTAGAGCTACAAAAAAAATCAATGGCGGGCTTGCTTAAATCTGATTAAATAAGTCTGTCTGATTGCACCATTAACAGCTAAAACTCAATATGCCCGGCTGATGGTTTCTCTCTGTACTTTACTGCTTGATCTGTTCCTCTCTTCAAACAGTCTACCCGTCTGTCCCCAGAGGCTCTCACTCTACTACGTTATGATTGATCGCCATTTCTATTTCATTTAGGAGTCAGGCTGCAGAACAGGTAAATGAATTGTGGGTGGGCTCATCTGTTCTATGAGAGGGCTGTTGAATACAATGTATACATTATCATAGTTTGACTGACATTTAATAGCCTGATGTTATTTTAACTGACAGACAACACTTAGTTATATGAGACAGTAAAATAGCTTAGCTCGCTTTCAATCTGTTATATTTGACATCTAATTTCAACCCATAAAGGAGAAATTGAAATAGATGTCAACATTCTTGTACGATTTAAATTATTATGTCATTTTTAATTTCCTATTTTCATGGGTTTTAATGTGTGGAGGCTCGCCATTGACGTTTTTAGTATTTAGTGTCACACAAGGAAAATGTCAAGTGACAAACTTCTGAACACACTAAATTGAAAAATATATTGTAAATAGTGTCTGTCATCACACTCAGAGTACAGTAAAGGACATGTTTCAGCACAGAAGCAGTTGAATTAAATTTTCTGGTTTCTTGTAAGTCTTTTTGCTGTCATTCACCTGAAGATTTGTGACTGTTTGAATGTGCTCCTTTTTCTGCTGTTTAATCTATGACAATCTGTGTGATACTTAACAGAGAACGTTTTTGTCTTAAGAAACTTTGACTTCCAGCAGTTTGTGGTTATTTCAGGTATTTCCAAGTGTCATCCTGAAGTATGATGTATCATGTATCAAGTGATTAAAATCCATGATGTGTTAAATCAATTACGTTTTTAAATCAAATGTGTATCTGATAAACAGTTTTACAAGTGACATGGGAGCACTAAGTGAGGTTGCCACCTTTCAGTTCTTGACTGATCGTCTAAATCTACGGCTAGTCGTAAATATCTGCCGTATGGGTTTCAGCCTTGAGTCACTTACTTGTGTTTAACAGAAACTTGCAGTCTGTGGGAGGAAGTCAGTGAGGAAATAAAGACTCATTATTAATTGTCAGAGCTAGTTGTGCAGAGTGATGAATCTGCTGTTGGAGTTGGATTGAAAAGGAGCCTTGGTAATGGAGTCAGCAGTCTGACTTTAAGACCAACTCTGCAGCCTGACTCACATATTGATGAGCGTCTGCTGCACAGACTTAAACTGACTCACCTCTCGACAACAGAAAGAGTAATTTCTCTTGATTGCAACATTCTGTAACAATTTAAATCAATAGCCTGAATGAGCTTAACAATTATCAACTTGCCTGCAAGTATACTTGCTGTCTTGCTGTTTGATACCTTTAGTTTATCTTCTTTGTATACTGAAAGTCAACCTATTGGTGTCAGAGTTCATAATTTTAATATGTAAATATAATTATGATGTTAATAATGAAACTATTGATGAAATATAGGATTATGTCCTGCTAGGTACAAATGATCTCATTTAAATTGAAAGTATAATTGTATGGGCCCATGGTGTTCTAACATCATAACTCTTTATCATCTCTCTGACAGTTTTTGGTCTTTCAACTGGGTCTAATGTAAACCCCATCTGCAGTATTCATTCAGAGCAATGACTGCACCAAACCAGCATGAGGATAGTCAGGGAATAAAGTGTGAAGACTTCACAAGATGATGGATTAATCAAACTGTGCAGGACTTTAGGTTTTAGTCCAGAGGTGAACAACTTCAATGTGGGAAATGTTAGCTCAAGGGAAAAGAAACCAAAATAGACCATTATGAGAGACTGGGCGAGTGTCAATAAATATCATTCAAATATCAAAACTGTGTCACACAGCTGCAGCTCACCGATGTGAATTTACTGGATTTTCCAACAAAGTTAGTTATGGCAGAAATGAAGAAGCATTGTTGGTCTTTGGCAAAACAGTACAGTTCGTATGACCTATTAATTGTTGGTTGTAGCGTGTGTTGTATGTACATAAATAGAGATTAGAGCCTCTACTAGAAAAGGTCTTTCATGCAGTTTATTGTCACTTCCTTCTCATCTCTTCTCCTCCGTGGAGCCAAACTACAGGTTGCAGCACAGCTGGTTTCATAAGTTTGAGGCTCTCTAATTTTCTGTTATTTCAAAGATCAGCGCTGTCAAGAGACTCTGCAAATATATAACAGCACAATACTTCCTCTTGAGGTTCACCATAGTGCAACTCTGTGATTTTTGCAACAGCTAATTAATGGCTGAATCGCATTAACATTAATTTGTTATGTTGAGAATTTTCTAGCTATCTTGTGGATGCTGCTGTTTTCTGGGTCTTACTGATGGACAAAAGAAGCAGGACAGGCACAATAAATAAAATGTCTTTGAAAGTTAAAATAAGGAACACAGACTTTCTATGTTTATACATAAAATGATTGCACCAGATTTTTCACTTGGAGGTCACAGGTCACAGAAATGTACACACGTTGTGCAAAGCTCTATTTAGCTTTAAGTGGCAGGGGGATAAAAAGGATGTGGCTGCAGCAAACAGGTGCTTCTCTCACTTTGGTCTTCTGCCTTGGACTGAGCTAAAGTTAGCCGTTTCAGACCGCCCTGGTTGGCTAGTGGGCTTAGTTCCGCTAGCCACAGGGTCAGTGTACCAGAGTGCTTTAATTACATTTGGCTCCCACTCCCACAACAGGATTAGGTGATTTGTGGTCATGAAGCCGGCATAATTGCCCCTGATTACGAGTCGCCAGTTCAATATAGAGAAAGGTCAGTTGGTCTGCCGTTCAAACACCTTTTGGGCACGTAATCCCTCAACACCCCTCTCTGTCTGTGTCCGCCCCCCTCCACACCTCTGAGCATGCACCATGATGATGTGGCTCATCACTTTAGTCTGTTATTGTTTGAATCCTCAATGTTACTCCTTTCCTTTTTGCTCTTCCGTGGATAGAAAACAGAAAAGAATAGTGCAGCTGAAGTTGAAGCTTTACCACTTCGTCTGTGGTCTGTGTCTCTTCATCTTTGGGTTTCTCATTATCTATGGCTGAAAATATGTGACCTTGTTTGGTACCAAAAGAAAATCGGCACTGAAAGAAATTGCCCTTTTCCACATTTTCGCCTCTCGTTAAGCTTCATAAGGGCTTTGAAAAAAAAATCTCTCAAGCCTCCACAGTGTTTTCCCCCCTAATAGAGGGACTGCACCTCTTTTTTAATTCCCGCCTTTGTTTGCTGCTGAAAAGGAGCCGCTTGTACAGAAATAATTAGCTGTATTATGTGTGGAGATTCATTCTCCCTCCTGAGTTGAAAATCCTTCTATTAGTCTAACTATGTGGAAGTCAATGTCTCTTCAGACTGAAGCTGCACAAGGGGTGAGTGTGACTAAAACTAGCTTATGGCTTTGACAATTTACCTATATGTGCACACGTTTTACTGATTTGGAAGTACTGTGTTGTTCGATGAAGTTTATTTTTGAGAACACTCTTTGTGAACTGGTTCCTTGTTCCATAAGTCTGTCTATTTTATCTTATCTTGAAGCTGTTTTTTATTTAAACCCCTTTAAAAGGCTGAATTATAGCAGGCTAATTACACTCTGGAGGACTGTTATAGTGATTAATCCATCTTAATTACAGCCAGTGGTACGTCTGCAGAGTTAACCAGAAAGATTGAGGGTGAGTTAAAAAGCTAATTGGGATTAAAGTACCAATCTCAAAGATTTCTACTTCATTGAATTTGTGTTAAGACAATCTACCTCTCTGAATATGATAACACAGTAGTGATTGAGCCTGTGGCCTGCTCAGCACAGCTATTGAAGTTTTATAACCTATACGTGCCAATCAAGACTTTTCCCCAAAAAATGACACATTGCACGTAGTAGCGTTTTCCATATCTTTACATTCTTCGTTAGCTTGAAGATTCAGAGCTAACATCACAACCCTTCTTTTCAACTAACTTGTGAATCATGCCTTAGGCTGTCCTTGTACTTCTGTTAGCAGCCTATAGTTTTTTGGTTTTTTTGTGACTCTCCTAGAATGGTGTATAAATAGTGCTGTAACCCTACCCCCCCTTGACATTATTGTTTATCCCTGAAGCTGCCAAAAGAACTGATATATAATCTTGTATTATTTTAGTCAACTGTAAGTTTTTAAAAATGCAAACAAATCACAAAGCTTAGCAGACATGCACCACTCATGTGATAATTTTGAAAACCTACAGACCATTATTATTTTTATTTTTTTTAATAATGGAAAACATTCTGTAAGATAATTTACAGCAGTTATTTTTCAGCACTATAAAGTGACATTTTACCAAACAAAAAAACAACCCAAAAAGCAAAACAAACCTTGGCAAAGACAGTAACATCCTTTAATTATGAAACCAAGTCAAGGCTTTCCCATGTATAAATGGCTGACAAAGTGGCATTATAGCCGAGGGCTATGGTGGACTTTGACAAAAAGGTTGAGAACCATTGGAGGGATCTTAACTCGACCATATTTTTCACTTAACACGTTTCTTGCAGTGCAGCCAAAGACATTTAGTGTCCTACACTTTCACTGAGGCAGGGCTAATATTTGCAGTCTCAACACAAAGCCTTGTGAATGGTCTTTGATGAATTCTTTGTCCCCTGTAAAACCATTTAGCTGCCCCCGGATGGAGGACTGTGAGCAGGGCTTATAAAAGATTTATGTGACAAACGGCATTTTAGAAAGTGTCAGCAGAGTATCACAACATGTGTGTTATTGTTCATCGTTGGGTGCAGCCCGCCCTCCTCCTGAGATCCTCGGCTTTATAGATAAAGGACGATGAGAATGACCCAGTGTGACTGTTTGCTCTGCAATTTGTTCTGCAGTTTTCTCTGGATCCTGAAAGGTGCCTTTGGCTTGAAGCAGTGCTCCATCTGAAGTGACTGAGTTGCTTAACTGGGTGAGAAATAAAGATTTATCTGCACATCTGTGCACTCGGTGTTCTCAATCACACTGTGTGTCTGCACTTCTCACTGCACACAGACAAAAAAAAGACAGACTTTAAGTTGTTGTTTTTTTTGCAAAGAAACAAAGGTGTACATGCCATTTTTCAATCCTTACACATTTTTTTTTCCATTTACAGCGCATGCAGCATAAAATAGTGAGACAACTCATTCTGTCATTATGTTGGTCTTTTTTTATTATTATTTATTCAGGCTTAAGCCTCACACTATCGCCATAACTGCCACTCCACCTTCATTTCCTGCCAGGCCCCAGTGCCGGCTCTCCCTCAGCTGACCTCTCACACAGTGAACCCCATGAATGGACAATAGTGCCCTTCAATGGGGCCCCATGACCACAGCAAAGCCTGCAGCTGGAGCACACAGCGAGGCTCCCCTGGCCCGAGGGTACGCTAACAGCTGAGAGAGATCACTGAGTAGCTGAGGGGATTTTTGGGAAAATGCTCGGGGAGTCACAGATGTGAGGGATGAAGAGCTGCCTCCATGCTATGCCAGAGGATCAAGAGTTGGAGCTGTTTATTAGATGCAGAGGAGAAGCGGCCTTTAACAGGTGCTCAGGGGCTGGATGGTGGATCTGGGGCTGGACAGCATAGGGATGTACTTCTAAAAAAGCCCCAGGCTATTTTTCATCAAACAAAGGAAGCAGAGATTTAGAGTACTTATGAGAAAATGTACTGAATTTCTTGCTGGATGTCAAAAATAATGAAGGATTATTCTGTTTTTGGGGTGACTGTATATGAAATCTGACATTTAATACTTTCTTTTCTGTACTATAAATAACTTTGTCTCAGAGGGCATATCCCAGACAGACACATGTAGCTTTTTACATTCAAAGCATTTTTTAAGCCATAACACACTTTATTGCCATCGTATGCAATTCAATGAAATTTTGTTGGCGACAAACATTACAGCAGCATGACAAGTAAAAATAAAAAATAACATGTGTATATACTGTATGTGTGTGTGTGTGTGTGTGTGTGTGTGTGTGTGTATGTATTTCAGTTGCATGAATCCAGTTGATATGTTCAGTTTAAAGTCACAATCCATGAAAAAATCAGTTTCAAGCAAGTGAATCTCCTAAATGACTTGGAGAGGGACTCATCTGTAAAGTCTGTGCAGACAGCTCTGTTTAAGCCTTTTGTCAAAACAACCAATATGGCCACTTCTGAAATGGAAGTCTAATCTACCAAGAAAGTGGTTTATGTGACGCAGCAATGCGGAGTGTTGGTGTCAAAATCATGTCCTGTTAAAAGTCTCTCTTAAATATGGAAGTAACTAGATACCTAGCTTAGCAGCGTTTTACTAAATCAGAGTTTATGTTGCTCTTGTTATTACCGAAAGCATATAAAATCACTGAGTTAAAATGACTCAAAATGAATAAGCAATTGCAAAAAAAGATAAGAATAAAGCTTTGTCTGTACTGACAGTCATCAGTTTGGTTCAAAGTTGCAACTTTCCCCTGATAACTTCAAACTAAATCCCCCCAAAAAACAGAAATCTTAAGCCCAAATACAAACTGTTGTTATTTTAGAAAAAGGTGGCGATGATGAAGACCCCTGTCACCCTGGCATGAAGCATGTGGAAGAGCTAACTCTTTGGATTCATTTGATACTCCATGTTGCTCTGTGGGAGCTGTTGCAGGTTTTAATGGTGTTATGGAGCTCACTGATGGAGTATTGACCTCTGCATTACCTGAGTAATGAATGATCAATGAGTCTTAGTGAACACGTTTTTCTAACATCGTCGTCAGAGGGCCTTTCTTTGACATCTTCGTAAACTCACGGCTATCAAAGCAATCACTATCTGGTGATTAAGAGCTTGTTTTGGTGTCGTATTATTCCCCCTGAAGGGTTTCTAATTAGATGGAAAAATCAATTATGACTAGAACACACCAGACATGTCTTATCTTCACTTGCCAGAGAGTTATTTGGTAGTTTGAGCCATGGGGCAAGTCCAGGCAAAAATGTCTAAATGTTAATGAGAAATAGGGTGGAAAGAAAGGCAGTGTGGGAATAAATACATCCGTCTGGTCTTTTGACATGAAAAACATGACGAAAATTCTGTCATCATCGTTCTCATCAGCATCATCCTCATCATCACCAACACAAGCCTTGACTTAATGTTTTGTCCAAGAAGCCTTGCACTCCAGCCAGCTCGGCTGCATGCTGAAGTCTTCCAAAGACTTGCTGGCATCTTCGCTCTGCCTCTCCAAATGAGTTTTCATTAGCATAATGGTGTGTGCTGCTGCCCGGTGATTTCTTTTAATCAACCCCGGAGTCACTGGGAATTAGTAACAGACGACTAATGGATTCAGACGGACACTTTTGGCATCCTCTGACTTATCTTCGGCTGATTTTATACCAAGAGGAATCTCAATGGCAGCTGCGACCAACAAATGTATTCATATCATGGGATTGGAGGAAAATTAAAATAGGTTGACATCGATTTTGAAACAGCTGTCTCCTTATGAATTCAGCACATTTTGATATTCAGTCCTAGATCAGCACTGGCTGTCTCCAGCACATTTTAGCTCATTGGATCTCAGATTTTGACATTAACCTAATCTGCCCCTGCAGGAAAGAAAAAAAAAAATCCTCTGTGCCGATTGGAGGAAATTGACATTCCTCTTTGCCGTTTCTATCTTGGACTGTGTCTGGCAGCTTTGTTTCTCCACAGGACATGTGATGATTGGAGTTCTGAAAGGTAATAGGAGGAATAATATCCTGCAGAGCTGAGACACAGAGAGAACGGGGAAAAAAGTTGTTAAAATTCATAGGACCAAAAAAAGGAATCAACTGCAGAATACATTACGCAGCATCAACTGTTCCAAGGACGGCAAGGGTCAGACTGCTCGTCTGGCACTCTGTCTCACACTCAGTGGGACTGCGGGACTATATTGTGCAAGAAAAATCAGGGATTATGGCTGGTGAAAGGCAATCTCCAAATCCATACACCCAATCTGCAATGGCTCCCCCACATCATTGTACACGTGTGTGTGTGTGTGTGTGTGTCACCTGGCACACAGGTTTATATGTGACAGCTTGTGTGGGCTTGTTTTTTTTGTTTTGGAACAGATGTATCCACTGACCCATTTTTCCTCTCAAATATAGCACCCACACACCGGCTCAACGCTCCTCTCCACTCGGCTGCTCTGACCTTTGATGGAGCAGGCTTAGAGATCATGTACCCTGCAGACACGGAGCTTGTCTCCAGCCTAATCTGTCCTCAGGCTGAGTCTGATGCCGTCCAGAGCTTAGACAAGTTCAATACAGACGTTTTTCTTTCAAGAATTTCATCAGGATGTGTTTCAGCAGGATGTCAAACTACCAAAGTTGTTTAATCATGGATTGATAAGAACAATAGTTTCTTCAGAGACTAGACTACCACGCATTTAGTTCCCAGACTTGGAAGCTCCCAAATGCCACTCTTTGTCATTCTGTTTGCTTATGTCCCTGCTGTTTCTGAAATATACACAGATTTGTCATGCCTACACATGTAGAAATACACTTAGACACAAAGAAGCCAAATGAAGCATTTTCAAAAAAGGTCCTTTCCCCTTTTTTTTCTCACGATTAAATCCCCCTCCATTGCCCTCGAACCTCTCTCCTTCTTCATCTTTCCTTCTTCAAAGTTATGACAGCACAAGATTAAATTCACCCAGAAGCCCCACCCAGCCCACCTCTCCCTCCTTCTGAGGGACTAAGTATTTCAACACAGGCCGGGAGGCTGGGTGTATGTATGAGTGTGAGCCCCACCCCGCAGCTGTGCACCTGGAACTGCTCCCATTCCAGCACACCAGTGAACCCACACACCTGTTCACACCTGAGGCCTGCGCCTCTGGATCGCCACCTCCTCGCCTGCCTTTGTTTCATCCATCAACTTGTGAGACTGGCACAAGCTAAGAGCAGAGCTGAGGGTTTTTTTTTTTGGTTTTTTTTAAAGTGTGAAGAATGATCTCAGGTATGTACAAACCTGAGCTCCGTGAGCCAAACATTGTATGAAACTGATGAGACATCTGTACTATTTTCCACATCTCTCTGTAATCCCACCCAGCCAGTTCAGCCAGCCAACTCCAGACAAACAGCTGACACATTTTTTTTTTTTTTTAACCAAGAGAGGAATTCTGGATTAAAAACCCTCACATTTTTGTCTATGGTGAAAGCAACAGGTGTCGTGTGATCTTTCGCAGCTGCGTGTCCTTTATCACATCACTGATCTGCATTTCCGCTTGTGTGCTGAGTTGATTTTTTTTTTTTAAGTCTTTGAACGGCAGATGTGAAAACAGGTTCTCTGAGGTAACTGGAGTTGAAGCCCTGGGTGACGTGTCAGCTTCAGGGGAGAAACGTCAATGTCAATTTTAGACATCGCCAGTTGCAGCATCACTTCCAGTAAGCACTCATCATCTCCCCGAGAATAAACAGTATCTCGCCCGCCACCCCTCCCCCCCCCCCCCCCCCACCCACCCCTTATTTTCAGAAATACATAAGAACCTTTAAGTCTGAGTAAGCAATTTCTCTTTATGTGCATGCAGAAAATCAATGTTGATTTTAGCAGCAGGGATTTCTGATTCGTCACATTACTCCAACATTTTGAGCAATTTTGATTTTTACAGAAACTTTAATTTCTTGATTTGATTTTCTACAGAAACTTGATAAAAATCCTTAAATGTTGAGCTTTCTTTTACTCACCTCATAGTAAAACACTCACTCATCTTTTTGACTTTCCCCTGAGCATCAATTAAATTTGAAGTCTTGCTGGATACTGGTACTTGACCAGTTTGATCACATTGTGAAAGGCTCTGTAAAAGTCAAAGGAACTAAACACAGACTGAGCATCTTACCACAAACTTCAAAGCAGTTTCACATTAGTTTTTTTTATGTACAAGATTTAACAGTTATAATGCCAAATTAGCAATAATCAATACCACACAATTTGAAAAGCAACCTTAACAGCCTTTGTCAAAAATTAAAGGAGGCTGTTGAGTTAATAATAGACTGTTTTAAGATTCAATAAATCTGATGACAGCTTCATGTAACAACATACCCAGACAACCCAGCAACTGTCAAATAGATTTAGGGCCTCTTAATGCTACATTGTGATTGTGTAATATTAAATCCAACGCAGACACACTAAAGTAACACCCAAGAAGATCACAAACACAGACACACCTGCTGTATGAAATAAGTTCAAACTTTCAAAACATCTTTGATTGCAGCCTTGAAATGACATTCATTATTTTCTTATTGACGTTTTTTCCACCTGTCAGAGTCCTGTCCAGCTGACTGTGTCACTTTACAGCCCAAACACTCCTTAATGACTTCACCACTCCAAACAAATGTGGGAGGTCTGAGTGTGCTCAGTTGCTCCACAGCAGGGCTCCTAGCCGTCCCTCATGCCTGCTGACAGGTATCACATCAGACCATCTGTTGAGCTCTGCTTCTTGTGTTTATACAAAAAAAAAAAAAAATTTAACAGATTTAACAGGATCTTTGTCTGCAGGGGGGGTCGACCACCAGCATGCACAAACACCTAAGGGAAAACAAGTGGATTCATGAAAAAACACAAAGTGTGACTTTCAACTAACTCAAAGAGAAGGAGCATGTATGACGTTGATCTGTGGACTATAGAGTTGAACCAGTGCTAGTTCCTTCTTTACCTGTTTATCATAAAAATCATCAGAAGTTCTAAAAATGTGATCTTTAAAAGTTCTTTAAAGCGGAAAATAAATCTCTTTCGCTTCAGTTTGCTCCAGCTTCTGTTTTTGTTTTGTCTTGAAACTTTGGCGTCTGCCTTCGACATAACTTCATCCATTCGTGCTACAATCTTATCTATATCGAATAACTCTATGAAAACATGGACACTGTAGGTAAAATGTCACAGCAATAATTATTAACATGATTACAGTTAATATATTCATATGCAGGTCTATGATATACTAAATGATGTAGCAGACACATCTGTTATGGAGAGAATCCTTTTTTATAACTAACAACATATGGTTTAGCTGTATGCAAATCAAGAGTTATTAGAGAAAGAGTTCAAGGTCTCTTTTGGCAAAAGTCCAGGTGATGTGCTGAACCTGACAGATGTTGATGCATGTTGCTTGACGTCATTTCTAATTAGCTCATTAGTGAGTTAGTCTAATTTTTGATTGGTTTAATTGGTAGAATGAATTTATTTAATGAGTCGACGACAGCTAACCTGTATTTTTTGTTATCTCAAATAATCCCAGTATAATGTTCCATTAAACCTTACTGTGAGGACATCTCAACATGACACCACATCAACCATGTCTATTCAATCTAACAAAACCACTGACAGTGGTGATCTTAGTCAGAACTGTCTGTACACATTATTATTTTTTATGACATTTTCCAAAAAAGACATGTTGGTTCAGTTATCCTCTTGATCAAAGATTACTAGAGGATAAATCATTGTGCCTGAGAAAACCGAGGCTAGACACTGCAGCTTCTCAACAATGAGAACTGTCAGTAAGCCGTGCCTCTCTGCTGGGAATGGATGTTACTCTGCACATATCCTGTCGAGGTACAACTAAGCTACATTTTATTGTCCTCAGTCTGGAAGAAAAATAAAAACTTTTTTTTCTCCTTTTACTTCTTCTCTCTCTATATGTGTGACCAGAGCTGGTGTATTAGTCAGGGCTGTCACTGCTTGGAGCCCAATTAGAGGTCTGAGGCTGCCCTGAGGGCTTACTTTCTGCTCTGTGTTTTAGGGACTCAGTTGCCAAGCGCTGCCATGTGCACTGTAATCATTAGCAACTCTCTGGCACGACACCCCGGGACTCTTAATACTTGAATTCTCTGTGGTTGTCTGTGAATTGATTAATTGGTCTTCCACTTTTCTATGTGAACAAACATCCTGTGTTGATATCAGGCTTCTTTTTCGAAACTGTCAATGTTTCTATCACGTGGAAACAGCTGCTCGAGTCAAATAGACCTTTGTTTTTTCTCATTGTCCCTTTCAGAGTTAGGTTGTTTTTAAATGGTCCCTGAACAACTCTGCCTTTTTCAACTCCTGCTGATTAAACTGAATTAAAAAAAACTGTATTCAGTTTGTAGATCTTAAATAGGTCCCTGCAAATCTCAGATACATCAGATTATTATTAATAAAAGAGGAGGGAGGAGACATTGCGTTTATTTATTTCATATTCTTCAAAAAGAATTAACATCTGGCACAAATAATTCGCCAAAGTCTTCTGACTCAAGTGATTATATAACACAAGTCATGTACAAAATAAAGAAACAACATGTTGTGTTAATGATGGGAGTCGACTGGAGATGGTTTCATCAGTGGCTAGCTGTGAGCAGAGGACAGCTGGAGGGTTTAAAATATTCTTTTTGTCTCCTGAAGCAAGTGTTTCTGGTGAAGGACCACCCAAATATCCAACCCATTGGCCCAATCTTCTGTTTTTATTTCTCTGTGTAAAATGTTGTAAAATGACATCTAAAGCCTGTCAGCAGCTAGCTCTATGGCCACATGTGAGATGCACTCACAATGCTAGAAAACACTGATTTTTAACTCTAATCTGTGATTTGAAATTTTTTTATGGATGCAGACAGCACAAGATAGTGATTTAATAAAACCTGAGTAACAATTTTCTAACACAAAGCTGGACTTGAAAATCTGATTTAAAAAAATGCAAACTATGAATAAAATGTTCGTCAATATGGAATAGGATTGAGTAAAGTTATGATGAAGCTCAGCGTAACTTCAAGAAAGAAGAATATTTGAAATGAATACATTCATTCAATATTCAACATTCCTTTACATCATTCTCCTTCTGTCTTTCTGCTCAGGTGATCAGCTGATTGGGGGAGTTTACTCTTTAAGTCTTTAACCAACCAGATTCTACCACGACCTCTATCAACCAATCATCCTGCTGCTGTCATATTTTAAAATTCTCCTCTCTTTCGCTGTCAGTTCGTCGTTTCGGTCGTGTCGGTTTGACACAGACACACTGGATTTTGCTCAAAGACCTCTGCATAAGGAAGCGAGAATTGCTAATGAAAGCTGCCATAATGTTGCTGTATGTGATACAAACGTCACGTTAATTGATACTTGGATAGGCTACATCGTATCCGAGTATAATTCAACTCTGTGATTTAAGTCAACTCAAGGAATGAATGTAGAACGACATAGACACATGTGTATGCATTAATAGCATTTACCATTTACAAGGTGCAGGTCTTCGAAGTGCAAAGTGCCATATGGCCTCAGCAACAAAAACCATAGAGTCTTAGAAAAGAGGGGCGGAGGAGGCCTGACCTTTGGCTCTCTACAAAGCATTCCCCAGACTGTGGACCCATTGAACTGGGCTCCTTCTGAGGTTTAATATAAAGAGCATCTCTAATGTGACCGCAATGCACAACTCACTGCAAACACTATCACCAAGGAAACTCATTCTCTGTCCAATGAGCCGTCATTACTCTCCCACTAGACTGCAGGATGAGCTTGCTGCATTCACTGCAGATGCTTTGTTCCAATGTAAAACATGGTAACACACTGTTTTCTCTGTCTTTGTCACACACACACACACACACACACACACACACACACACACACACACACACACACACACATGAAACCCAAGTGTCATGTGTCCATCAGTGCAATTTGTAAATCTCATTGGCTTCACGTATGCTGAGGATATCTTTCTCCAACTCAACATCTGTTTAACAGACTTGTCAGCTGGAACAGTGGATATTCTCCAATCTTCCAATTGTGGCGCAAGTGGTGCATAATGCTGGCTTCAACTTTGGGAATATAAGAAAATATATTCACACCATTGCAGCTCTGCCAGGGTACAGATTAACTGCAACTGGCTCCTTTTAATACCCTGGGTCCAATTTGAATTTAACAGTATCACTTAGCTGCCAGAAGTCCAAACTATAAATAGTGAGGCTCATATTTGGTTTATCAGATGAATTTTGTTTTTCGGTTGGACCATATTTATAAGTATATATTTTCTAAGAAACCAGGGTGTCAGTTACTTTACATGTTGTAGAAATGGCCATTAGAAACGCTCAACACTTTTTAAAACTCTTATCTGCTCCTTGTGTTTGCTCAGCCTGTATACTCCTTCTAACTTCTTGGATTTGTTCAGTGTTTTCATGATTCTTATCAGGTGTTACAGGTCTTTGTCACTGCAATCTTCATGCTTCATAATCTAATCTACCGCAGACACAAAAGGAGAAAGAGGATGAAAGGGAAAAATAAGAGGGAGTACAGAACGATATGTCATCCATTCCTCTCCCGAATGCCTCGATTAGGATCTCGCAACAGCGCATTTCCGCACTTTCAGCTTTCAGGCCTCGAGTTGTTTTTCCTTTGCTCCGTTGGGAAGGCAGTGGAGGGCTCAGTGTAAACAGCTAGAGAGGGGGTCTCTCGCTTTCTGTCTGTGCAGGTGAGAACTAGAGGCGGGACTCTCTCTGCAGTATTATGCCCCCACACTGCAGCTATCTTTTCACCGGGGGGTTCGAGGGGTCACTATTTTCCCACCAGGGAGACTCTTTTTCAGCTCATATACGCTGGATGCATTATGGCCTCTGAATGAGAATTGTAGCTTTCAATGTGCATTCCTCTGGGTTTGTGTTCTTACAGAGGGCCGGTGAATAAGAAAATCAGCATCTCTATAAAACGCTCTTTTTGGCACATAGCTTTCCCCCCGCCTTCCTCCATCTTCCCCTGACTACCCCTCCCCCCTATCCCTTTCTGTGAAGTTAGGAATCCATAGGAGGTTTATTTGAGATGCAAGCACAAGTGTGAGAACACTGGGGCTTGGGAAAAAAATCCTTTCCTCCGGCTTGAATGGGGGCATTTCAAAAACCGGACGTTTTTTCTTTTTTTTCTTTTTTCTCCAGGAACTCCTTGAGTGACTGGCCTCGTCTTCTGTCAGCCGAACAAAACACTGCTGCCATTTAGGACGCATAAAGCTTCCCTTCTGCCTGTTTTGTGATTGTGATAATAAAGTGCCTATTTTAAAGTTTTAAGCTTTTTTGTTTTTTATATCAGAAGAACTATTGTGACAGTCTTATCTAGTGAATACGTTTGGGGTCTGCTGATGGTTTGAGGGCACAGATCAGATGTTTTGTCCACAGCGGAGGCTCTGCTTAGCTACTGGTGTTCACAAATGAAAAGGAAAGTCACTCACACAGTGATACCCAACCGCTTCATTATACTCAGCTCCCATTTACCCATTTCTGAAAACATCAAAGTCGCTCACTGTCGGAGCTGAATCACAAAAAAAGGGGAGAGAAGAGAGAAAAAAATCAGAAGTTCTTTCAAAGTTGATGTCAAATTGTCTTTCATGAGGACCAGTTCAACTGTCACCCTCATGAATAATTCATTGCATTCAGGGGTTATTGGGTTAATTCGTAACTCTAATTTTAAACCACAATCAATCCTGTGGTGAAGAACAGACGGTATCATTTCAATCTCCTGCTTTCTGCTTCAGATAGGCACACATTGTCAAAGAGAGTCCACATTGTCAAAGAGAGTCCAGCAGCTCTTCTGGAGTCCATAGATCGTATGTTGTAATAGCAAAGACATTTTCTGCTGACACCCTGATTGTATTTTCCAGTAAGGAGTAATCACTAGGAGATGGATCAAAAGAGGATATTTGCAGCAGGATTGCAGATGCAGCAGAATGAGGTGATAACATTGTTGTAAAACCATCCATAATGTCGACTAATGCAGTGGGCTTTAAATACAAACTGTGTCTTGTCTCTGTTGAATACAGATTTTTTGGTGTTTTTCTTCCTACTGGCTGCTGATCAAGTTCGTGCTATACCAAATGTATAGAAATTCAAATGAAGCTGAAGTTGTATTCAACAATGGCATGTAGGTTCTCAGTCAACCTGCTGCAAAGTCACCCTGAGTCAACTTTTGTTGAAAATGAGCAAAGTAGCTTTTTTATTATTATTATTATTATTAGCTCATATTTGACCAATTACCCTGTTAAAGATTTCTTTCTGCCCTGACCTCTTTGGGGAGATTATGTAGTCAAGCGAATGAGTTCTTAAACAATCTACCAGAAAGAGTGCTATTGTTTACTTCCAAAAGAGCCTGCAGTGGGATGAATTGTATCAATGTGTTGTTACTGAGTTTGTCTCTTTGTGCTGAATATTACAGCTTTCCGGGAACAAACGTCCCTGGAGATGAAGTTGACACAGATCCAACTGCGCAAGGACGCTGCACATTTGTGTTTCATTCAGTCTGTTATGGCTGGTTTGTATCTGTATGACTGAAGCTCCAACGTGTTGGAGCAAGCTCATGGAGAAAAGTGTGTGAAAAGTCCTTTATTAATTCCAAGACCAAATGATTCTACAAGTGCCGTATTTATGTAAGGACTAGATTTTAGAGAAATAGAGAAATAATGACGATTACCATGACTGATTGAAACATGTTCAGACACTAATGAAAAACAACAATAGTCTCTTCTTTAAAACCACATATGAAAAGGAAAAACTGTTGTAATTTTGCTTTGCTTAGTCAGTGGACTAATTTATCTACCTCATAGTAATTTATCCACATTCTACCTCAAAGCGTAACACTCACAAGTGCCCTTGTCTGTCTATTGTCTGTTGTTCGTTATTTGTTGTCCAAATGTCTTTAGTTAAGTTATTTGTTGTCTGTTGTTCGTTATTGTTGTCCAAATGTCTTTAGTTAAGTTATTTGTTGTACAGTATTGCTAGTTTTTCTTTAGTGCTCTTTTATGCACTGCAGGTTTGCACTGGGGGGGGGGGAATGCAATTTCATCTGTGCTGTATGTTTAACATGTGGCATATTTGACAAATAAAGAACCTTGAACCTTGAACCTTGACAAACTGTTGGAGCAACTACATGACTCCGCTCTAAAATTACAATATCTAGCAATCTACCATTTAGGTTAACTATAAAATACTGCTGCCCACAGGCTACACTGCACCATGTTTTGCAAGCAGTAACTGCAGTCCCATAAACATCTCCAAAAATGTGCTTATCTGACACTTCTTACTAAACTTCATACTGTGAGAAGTTTGGCTAAAAAGAAGCATGCTGCTGGGATAAACAGCATTTTGGGACGTCTATCTCTTTAATGAATACTGAGTCTAAGTCTGACAGCTGTGATGGCAACAGGCGAGCCAATCACAGGTGCTGTGTGGGGCACTGGGAGGAATGTGAGGGAGTGTTTGACAGAGGAGGCCATGTGCAGAAATAAGATGACAGGTGGCTGGCCTGATCCAATGCCAGGCTGCCAAAATGAGTTTTGCCTTTGGGAGCTCTGCAGAAACACGTCAGAGTTAATGAAAAAGGCAGCGACTAAATGTGTTTCCCTCCACAACAGCACATCTCAGGGTTAGGATAGTGTTTAAATGAGTCTGACATCATCTGCAGTAAAGGTAAATGAAAGGTGTAAATGGAAGATATTTTCTACCAGTTGACCTGTGGACTGAATTCATCTTCACAGCAGTTTTTCTTCAAATTGTTTCTATATAAATGATAGAGCTTTCTGAATACATGTTTTATTTTAGAACTAAAACCACTTAACATTGAACAGTGTAAAGCAGCATGTGCTCAGATATCTTCCTGTAACCCTGATGTCTTTGTATCTTTTTATGTCTCTTTTTATGCTTTATTTTCCAGCGTCCAGGAAGTGGAAGCAGACACTCCTGAGCGGCGCACAAGTTAGACAGGTGCAAGCTGAAAAACATGCAAAGAACATATGAATACATCTTTGTGGGAGGTGTTTTTATCCAACCATTTGTCATCCATCATATGAGGACAACTCAATCCCTTCCACATTTTCCTTTTGTTATTCGGCAACCTGCATTTTCTGACAAATGACCCCTGACCTTCACTCATTGAAGAGGAACACAGATACTTTAACGTAAGAAACAGAAATCAAAACATGTATAGACTTATAACAAGGTAAAATCTTTCTTTGGTAGTACCAAAAGGTGAATGAATACATTACAAAATCAATCTGGGCAGTGATTTGATCATTGACAGGAAAATAAAATAGTTTGTCCAGAAGGGCTTTTTTCCCCACTCTCAGAAACCAAAGGGCGTTTGATGAGGAAGAATGGGTTTATGGGAGTTGTTGTCTTCATTGTCAAACATCCACATCCTTCAGAGAACATGCGTAAAGACGAGGTAGTGTAATTTGAATTGCACGACCAATCACTCGTTTGCTTCGAGGTACGATGACTGAATGGGAGGATGACCAATCAAATACAATCAGCAAAAACCTATAAGATAAAATCTGTATGCACAGGATCGTTTAAGTGTTATACATTTGATGTCTGGGTATAATTTTTTATGATTTACAAATGTGTTCATCCCAAGCATTATTCTACTGCATCACTATAGATGTTCTTAGTGTCTGCGAAGTTTCCACCATGTTGCTCCTTCACAAGGAGCCCTGCATGCCGGGGCCTGTTTCTTAAGCTTGCCATTTTGACACACACAAAGTGCTGCTCATCCAGGCTTTGTGTAGCGGATGAGGTGAGAAGATATGTCGCAGCAACAGAGAGACATATTCAGAATTGCGTCTTCCGTTTTTCCTCACATGTTGAACAATGAATACCTGAGAATGACATAGAACTGTGTCCAAGGTGGAGTAATGAAAGAGTCTGGAGCAGTCGATGGTGTCAGAATTTAAATAAAAAGAAGGGAAATTTAACAGGAAGTGAAATTAGCAAGTCGCCATGAGGTGAAGCAGTTAAAGCGATAATCCAGTGTTATTAGCAAACAAAGTAGACTGTCAGAAGATAATTTAACAAGCCTGACAAGTTAAGGGTTTTATCGCTGAGCCCACAGCACAACACAAAGCTCGCCCAGTTGTTTCTAACTGGTTTTCCACCAAAGAACAGCACGAGCCATCAAGTCCAATCAGCGCTGCCTTGTGTCACAACCCAACAAAGGTTCAGAGCACTGGACTAAGAGCAACAAGAAAGGATTACTGGCTCTTTGAAGCATGCTGCTCTAGTTAGAAATATACTGTAGAAATGTTCGGCTGTTTGAATAAACCTCCTTATCCAGAATTCAATCATCTTTTCAGAAGTGAATAGTGCTTTACTCTTAGTCTTTGCTTTCTCAAAGCTTTTATTTGTTCACTAAATAAACTGTTTGCAATTGTTCTCACAGTTTTATGGGAGATGTATTATTCTCTGCTCGGTCATATATCAACCTCTGAAGGGTGTTTGCTAGAGAAGGCTTGAGAAAAGGGACTTTTAAAAGAGTTAGAACATGGCATGAAAACACTGATTAATCCAGAGTAAAGACTGATGTTGTCACTTCATGCACGGCTGTCAATGTAATGAATGATTTTTAATATCTACACCAAATAAACCTTTCTCCCCGACGTATTTGTTCTGCTTTCAGCTGGCCGTTGATAAAAGCAAGAATCCAGCTGCATACATGAACACGGCTGTGAAGCTTCATCTCTAGGATTCCTTTTCATTCCCCTTCATGCTTTCTGTTTCCGTCCATGTCTTCTCTGTCTGGTTTTGCCTGCATGGTTCCAATTGGACGCCTCCGATGAGGTTTTCTTTCTCTCTCGCTTCCCTTCATTGTGTTAAAACTAAACTGGCTGACAGTCTCCTCTGTGAAACCAGGGTTTTACTTCTTTGTCAGTCGGCTGTATTGTTACAGAAATTCGCAGGTGCTAAAAGAAGGACTTGGTAAATGAATAGAAAAAAATGTGGAAAAGGTATGTGTCTAAATGCACAAATGCCAAAGAAAGGCTGAGAGAGAGAGAGAGAGAGAGAGAGAGAGAGAGAGAGAGAGAGAGAGAGAGAAAGAGAGAGAGAGAGAAAGAAGCATAGGGGAAGTAAAATACAGAGCTCCTGTTAAAATAATGTGAATGCCATGGGTGAGCACAACTTTTGTATCTGTGTTGGTCATGGGTTAAGGTTATAAATGCAAAAAGCTTTTTAAAAAAAAATACAGAATAAGGGACAAAACTGACAGAAAAACTGCCGTTTTGATTCTAAGGCAGCTTTTTTTTTTAACACAAATCTGCCCGGAGAAGCAATCGATCGACATTCACCGAAAGACAAGTATGGGCAGATTTTCTGTTTTTCGCACAGCCAAATTCTTGGCTCTGGGATCTGACGCAAATTCACTTTCTTATCTAAGATGGCAGAGCGAGTTCAGATTTCCTCAGCGTGGGCTGCACTGACCAACTGTGAGCTCTTTCCAGTTCTGCACACTGATGGAAATGCCAACGTGTTAAACACAAGCCTTAATGCAGAGGATCCTACTGCTTAAATCCCATGACATCGTTCAATGCTATTTGTCTCATCTTTGATTTATTCATTCTGTCCGCCCCACACTCTTCTTTTTCTCTGATGAGTGTGTGTGTGTGTGTGTGGGGAGGTGTGGCAGTGTTTTCCAAATGGGGTAAAGTCGGGTCTTAGAACAGAGGATCTCAGCGTTTGACTGCTGATACCCTGGAATTTGCTGCAAAGATACAGCTGGGATCAGGGGTGCATATCACCTTACTGTGAAAAAGAGACTGATAGCAGCTGGAAAGCAAATGAGCATGTGTCAGCCATCTGGAAAAGTCACCCAAAACACTATGCATCCTCTGTGCTGAGACAAAGGAGACATTTTACTTTAAGAGACTTGCTCCCCAATTGCACTGCACATCAGGAGGAAAACAACAGAACTGTTTTACTCACTTACAAAAAAACTGAAATCATTGCAACATATTTAGCGAAGAGGACTCCGTGAAATCACTGAAAAATAGCCTGAACATATGAAACAACTAGCACATCTCTGTTTCAAACTCTACCATGGATCAATAACAAAATAAGGAATAATAACAAATAATAAGGAGTTGCGCGGGCTGAAACAATGTGATTTTTTTTAATTTCACAGTTTTCAGGACGAGATTGAAACCAAAATTAGTTTTGAACGAGGGGTTACCGAATGCCTCAGCAAGTCTCACTTTAATATAACTCAGTGTGCGGCTATTGTATATGAAAAGAGACCTTGAAATTGTATGAAAAACATTTATTATTTTCTCCCTAGCACACATCTGGGGAATTGCGATGTAAAATGTGCACTGCATTATGGATGATCACTTTCACAAAGTTATAAAAAAAAAAAAAATCCCTTAAGTTTCTCAGAGGTGGATGGAGGAGTCCATAAACTCTTTAAACATAAAGCAAACACAAGAATATATGATGGTATACAGTGAATGGCTGTGAGAAACATCAACACTTGCTAGCTTATAAAAGCTGTAGTAGCAGGTGGAGCAGTACAGGCTGCTTGCTGCTTTAAGCGCTGCACTGGAACCAACTGCTTGGCAATGACCACAACCACATTTCTTCACAGAGTCCTGAACAGCACATTTCAAAGGGCTTATGCTGCATTTACATTATGTCAGAGTGGAATATCCCCTCATGCCATCCTCTAGTTGAAATCTCAAGTTAGGGATATCAAAAATGAGTGATACTAAAAATATCTCCCTATATAAGAATTATTTGTTTTAATCGTGTTTCCCCAACTGCTTAAAAACATAGCAAAAGACTCTAATGCTGCAAACAAGAATTGAATGCACCTTACAAATCATGATAATCTCACGGCTTCTCGATTGATAAACTCAACAGAAATCCTGTGAAAATCTGGAAAGGCATTGGCCCATATTTCAAGTCAAAACAACATATTTGATAACATATTAGCTATAGTAAAAAAGTCGGTGTCAGTCGGTAGCTGTAGGGTACGAGCGGAAATCTGAAGCCAGCTTCCAACATGAAAGGTTCATGGAAAGACACTTCTGATGGCACGATCACACTGGTAATCCGTTCTGTGCCTAAGCCCATTTCACATCCAAAGTCCAGTTCGTTTGACAAGTGTGATCTCTTCGAGCATGGTACTCTGCCTTTGCCCTGGTACGCATCAGAGAGGTGTGCTTCAGCACGGTACAGTTAATGCACGAGCACAACAGATCAGTACAGTACAGTCGGTACAGATTGCTTGTGCGATCGTGCCTTGAGTAGTTTACATCTTTTCGAGATCAAATTGTGCAAGGGTGCAGTGGGTTCAGTCTAAATACAACACCCCTTTTTGACTTCCACATATTTTGGATTGCTTATATTCGAGGGGTAAGTTTATTGTAAATGATGACACTGTATTCCTCTGCAAAATAACATTTCAACAACAAACATATAATGTCAGTGTCATTTTTCTTTTAACCATAGACCGCTTTAACAAGAATCCCTGTTGTGCAGCTCACTGTGGCTTCAATAAAACGAAAGACGCCCCATCTTTTACCACTGTGATGGAGTCAGAGAGTAAAGAAACATCTTCAGGCTTGAAACACGGTACACATGGACTGGTCCTTGGACTCATCCCAGTGTGGTTTTGATATTTCGAGGACACAGGAAGCCCATGTCTCCTTACCTCTCTGCTGCTCCTCCCGACCCTTCAAAGTCCCTAAATGATGTCTCCTGTTCAAAGTGAAAACCAAAATCCTTCCTTTCTTTGCTCCTGACCCACGGGGCTAAGATATTAAATCACATTCAGAAGTTAAAAGGAAGCTTGTTTCCATGTATTTCTCAAGCTAGGGCGTAGAAAACAAACCTGGCTGCCTACCTTCGAATTTGCACCTGAGAAGTACAAAGAGCCAATTTTCTGACTCTCTGTGGCTCCTCACACCTACAGTAGAGTTGAAGTGGCAGCTTCAGCTCCTATCAGGGTGCTGGACACAATAGTAATGTGTTCATTGTTCAGGCTGGGGCTTTCAGTCGTCTAATAAGAAACAGCAGCCGTGGGCTCTCCAGCAGTCAAAGACCTGTCGACTGTGGCTTCAAGGGACAATTTACTTCCCTGATCAGGATTCTGTAATCTGTGTACTTCATCTTTAAACAAACAAGTAATACAATGGAAATGCTTTTCCTGCTATTGATATAAACACAATTTAACGTGGTCATGCAGTTTTATTCAAGTTTAGCATTGTTTTCCAAAGGTACAAAGCCAGTGATATCACAGTTTCCTGTCATGGATATTGTCTGACTCTGCACCTACATGCCTTTTTGGACTCTTTTCTACATTGACACAAGTTTGGCAGCACATTGTTTCTTTGGTTGCACAGGTCATGAACAATGCACACCGTGTAGAGTGAGCAAAGTCGAAAGGCTTTCCATTGGTCCATTTCTGCTTTTCTGTTTCCTGTCGAGGATGTAGGTGATTCACATGTCCTGACAGTTACAGCGAGTGTCTGTCGGGACACGTGGAAGCTCTTCATAAAAGGTAACCTCCTTAACCTATAATGTGTCATTTGTCCTATCACTGAATTATCATCAGCCAAAGGTATGTTTGGTGCTGGGTTTTGCTTTGATTGGCACAAATGAGAGAAAATGTAGACAATACATGGGGCAAGTAGAGGCACACAGACTGAACGAGACTTTTCCACCATTCACTCTCCCTCTTTTCCCAAAGAAATGCATCTTATCTCCCCTTGACAAGAAGAGGCTGTAAATCACTTGTTATTATAGTTTCAGTTAAGCAATGGCAGCCTATTAATCGAGTGTAGTTTTCAACAGTTGCATAAATCAAAGTTTTGCCTTTTCACTCTTCATGAAATCCGGGAAACAGGTTAAAGAAGATGAAGACCACGCTCTATGAATGCATTAGTATGAGGTTAAATATGTGGTGACTCCTACTCTATAGTTTTAATTAAAGTTACTAGTGAGAGGACCAACCTGCATGTTGAGACAGAGGAGATAAAGTCAGCATAGCCTGAAGGCAGCTATGACTCACTGATGTTATTTTGGCTCTGTCTTTTGATTTTCTTTCTGAGGGGGGTTCTGGTCTCCTACTGTTTCACAAGTTTTCAGGAGAGCTCTGCTACGATGAGGCCGTTAGTAAAACATCAACAGCTTCCACCATCATTCTACTGACCAAACACCAGACACCATCACATCTCTATAGTGGGATTCCATTGGGGCCAGGCTTTGGTGCTAAAAACCCTCTTCAGCTTACTGTTAATTAACTTCATTGAGCACAATCCTCCAGCTAAGACGTCTACATTAAAAAAATCTAACTATTATAGCTTGTTCAGCATCAATGTGTTTTTTTTCTTTTCAGGGTCTGAGCCAATTAACCCACTCTTATTGCAATATCCGTGATGGAAAACTTTACAGTCTCATTTTACATACGATGATCGATAACAGCATCATTTAGCCCAGGGGTAAGGTCCGCTGTCTCAGGGCTGAGCGTATCTGCGAGTCTTTTTCCTGTAATTAGATGTCCGCACACTCTTCAATTAATCTCAACCCACAGCGCTGACATTTCCACAGCTTGGTAATGAACAGTGCTCGTGCACAAAGATGGAGAGGGCTACAAGGCCGCACAGAGATGTTAACATGAATGACATATTCAGTAATGTTGTGGCACTGTTGTCTTTGGAAACAATAAGAGAAGAATTTCTAAATTATGAGAGCATCTCATGGGACGTATAGTTCTTTTGCCTGATGAGGAGATAGCATACAACCCAATGAGTTTCAGATGACTCTGTTCGTACAGCCACCATGAGTTCCACTCTTCAACAGTTTTAAGGAGGCTATTAATATTTCAGCATGGAAATTACCTTTTTTATACCGCCCTAGAAATGCAAATTCATTTCTCTCCACTAAATGAGGATATATTTATCCAGCAGCTGACCCATGATAATGGTTTAAAACTTAAATAGAACAGTCTTATTTAAATTGCAAATGCTTCCCTTTTTTCATTTTTAGTGCACAGACATGAAAATGAATGACTTCAAACTATCTAATGATAATATAGTTCCTTGAAATAATGACAATTTGAGAGGATTTAAGAGGATTTCAATGTAAATGGAGTGGGCTGTAGGGTACGTATGAGCAGCTATCCTGTTTGAGAAGGCAATATGTGTGGTCACAGTAATAAAGAGGCAGAGCTTGATGGTTATCAATGACAAACTTGAGGGCCAACAGAGCTGAAATACTCAATTATTACTGTCTAGACTGGCAAGGAATTAACTTTAAACGTTGTGTCATTAGATAACAGCCTTCTTGATTCATGTAATAAATTCGCAAAAGCGACATGCATCAGAAAAAATAAGACTGATTTTTTTTTTTTTCCGGCAAAGCAGGAGAGTTGCAGCGTGATTTGGGTGCTGGGGAGATTTTGCTTGCACCTGCAAAAACTTGAGCTTTTCACTACAGCTATTGTGGCAAGATTGGACAAAGGGAAGGGCAGGATGAAGCCCCGGCAGCTGTGCACACAGGACGACACTGCACAACACTGGTAGAGTTCAACAACCAAGTAGAGGAAGCCAGGACTTGAAAGAGCAAAGAGGAATTCGGACTGAATTCATATTTTCCAACATGGCGGTTCGATAAAAAAGTCGACATTTTGTCTGCGCTCGTGTTTCTGGGTTTTATCCTCACCCTGCATTCACAAAGGTCAAGGACAGATAACCTGAGTTAAGACGGATGGAAAATATTGGTTCTGAGAGAAAGCTATTCAAAGACACAGAGAGTCTCCTTTTGTTGTGTTTCGGCTGCACCTAGTCATATTAGATGTGTGACATTGAATATTAAAAAAACCCCTCTTTTCAATATCTATATAAATTGCAATGTTTTCTGTCTTCAGCAGGGAAGACTAATAAAAGGCAAAATGCCAAATAGTTTATTATTTCACGACAGCAGTACGTTACTATGAAATGAAATTGCCAGAGAGACGTGCAGAAAAAAAAAGCTTATCTCGTCTGTATTGCTAAAGTGAATATTTAGATCAGTTTTTGCACAGAAATTCTGAAGCAGGAAATTAAGGCAGCTGTTTTATTGAGATAAGCCTCGGTCTTCTTGCATTCTAATGGAGTCATGGCGGCTAACCAACACGCTTGTACTTAAAACCCTGTCAGGTGCAAAATGGGGATGATCATTCATGGTCTAAAACAGTTATTCATTCACTAATGTTCCTCACCAAAATTTGTCTTGATGTGTCGCAATCAGTTGTGTTTAGCAGCGGAGCTAATTATTTGTCCTGCAGTCTGTACACGCTCTGTCTCCTTCTATCCACGTCTGGAATTAAACAGTGTGCATAATTCTCACTGGGATGCACTCTGGCTTTTAGAGAAACAGAATAATAAGAAAGGAGAAAAAGGAACTCACCTTCGTCTGGTTAAAATGAGAAAGGAGCTTCTGTAATGAGGGTTTGCGCATTCAAGCCCATTCCTCTGTGTGAGCGCCATCGGGCCAATTTGCAAGCTTCCTGCATTCATTTTGTTACAGACCGTGGCAGTAATTCCACACAGTGTCTGAACCTCATATATCACCTCTTAATAGAATTTTTTGAATTCGTGCTCACGCCTTATTACCGAAGACACTGCTCCTCAACGCAACACAATCCTCTTTTTAAATGTCAATCATGTTCATGAAGCACACGTCCTGAGGGACTCCTGTTTGTTAACTGTGTAACATTATTCAACCTGAATCACCTTTAGAAGAAGACACAGCTTGGACAGACGGGTAATTCTTTATCTCTAAGTGCCGCTCTTTAGTCCTACTTATTCATGTGACGCGGTATAAAACATGTGCTTCAGTTTGAAACATCATATGATAGTCCACTCAGAGCATATACTGTATGTGAATCGATATTATTTCACAATGAGGTCAAGTATTTCGATGTGTGAAATACACACATCAAAATACACACCTGTTTCCCATTAGGTAAACTTGCTTAAAAAAAAGCAAGACATTATAATCAGCTACAGTGGTTAGTGATCCTGTTTTAGGTTAGCATGGCCAGTTTCCATTATAAATCACACTCAATCCAGTACAGAAGCTAGCGTACGATACACCACAGTAATGTTAGCATTTATGCGATAAATATTGTGTATGCTACCATGTAGTGTTTTTCTTGTTTTATTCATTTTTTAAAAATATCAATCCAATCCAATCCACTTTATTTATATAGCACATTTAAACAACAAAGAAATGTCTCCAAAGTGCTGTACATATGATAATAAAAACAATTAAACAAAATATCATCTGACATCTTCTCAAGGGAAGGGAAGAAATACCTAAAATCTGATATGACAGCTTGTGGTTCCAACTCAACATGTTTCTTTCAAATCAGAGAAATCCCTTTAAAACAAAAATAAATACAAAAAAATTGTTCTTTTTTAAAATAATGTATCCTGTTTTGTTTTGTTTTTTTATGGCAGATTAAGACTAGTCAAATGTTTCAAATGTCCGAAGAGAATATGTTGAATCTAATCATTCTAGTGTTGTCACTAAAATGTGTTTGCCTGTAGCTTTTCATGTTATCATCACAGATGGAGAAACAAAATAAAAGTGTATCAAAATGAGGATATGGAATGAAATGTTTCATTTGTTTATTGTATTTTTTTTTTTTATTAAAATCCTCAAAGTACTTGCTGCTGCAGTATTCGATTAATGGACACATCTGTATGCCTCATCACAGGTTCAGAGTGTAAACATGTTGTCAAAATTGCACAAAAGTTGAGATTGTAATATTTTTAAAATGGTGTAAATAAATGCATCTACCTTTTACACTGTATCCATAATCATATGCCAACTACATATATACCAGCATAGGCTGATGTTTTTTAAATCACAGGGCGGTGTGACAGCCCAGAAAAAAAGGAGGCATAATACACTTTGACAAGCTTATTGCTATGCAGCAGGAGTTCAAACAGCAACTAGAAGGTCAGTAAGAGCACACCATGTTTACTAATGCATGTCTGACTCAGAAAATACTGCAACTGCTGACTAGTGTCCCACATCTCTTTCACCCCCCCCTCACCCCCCTCCCAGCATGTGGTCAGATGTTGAGGAACAATTCTGATGAACTTATGAAAGCTGCAAAAATTATTATGAAACTAACTGTATGATAAACTTGTGATTCTGAAATTATGTCATCTTTTTCACGAGAAAGCGACAGTGAACTTCGATCTGCAGGGAGGATGCGGACTGCACAGCTTGTGAGGATGTGAGGACACCAGCAGAAAGTGAAGCAACATTGGAATGACTCCTCTGCATTTACTGGACGCACAGGAGGTGTGTGTCTTTTCCCATAGATCTATGTCTATGTTTGAGCAGAAACACCCACAAGCTAGTCTTCTTTTGATGGCTATTCTTTTAATATCAAAGCCTTAAGAAGTTAATTAGGATCAAGATGCATGTAATCTTTTTATTACATTGGTTTTATAATGAAATCTGCTCTGGGGGAGGTTTTCCTCCTGCTTCCGTCTCTATTTAGTGTGTGTTTTATTTGCTGCAGCAGCCGCGTTTAACAGGTTTTTTATAACGGACTAAATCACAGGCTACTAAAGGAAATCACAGAGTGCCCCGAGGGTAGGCATAGCTGAATGCCTATAATAGTTACATGCCTGCCTGTCACTGATTTGTTCTGTAAAATGGAGCAGAATCTGACCTGTAACTGCACACACACACACACAAAATCAAAGGCTTTTATTAATCCAGTGATATGTAAAGCAGATCAGTTGTGTTAACTGGCCATAATACCTCAGCGAGAGGCGGCGTGTACACCAGCTGTGTTTGAGATGGGGCCGGCATCCGGCACCTCCGAAACTATTCTTTTCACACCGGGGTGTCGCTCTTTCATGTTCTTATATTACATCTATGTAAAATATGCTCCCTCTTAGTGGCCAGCTGGAGAGGCCAGGTCGGGGCTGTGATAGTAAACGAGAGGATTACAGGGGTCAGATTGTTGCTGGATGCACAAAGGGGTGATGTAATGTGACCAGTTAGGAGCTGTGTGCCAGTATAAGGTGACATCACATAGAGGTTTAGACTCTTAGTTCTGAATCTGCTGGATCGTGTATTTCAAATATCAACCCCGCAGACAGAAAAAAACACTGACCTGTTCATTTTGCTGCTCAGAGTCTCTGCTCTCCCTGGTGTGGTGGATTTTCCTGAAACTGGAGCAGAGAGAACCAGTTATATTCGAAGGAGGAGTACAGGCTTGGAAAGCTGAAGAGGAAAGGGGGGGAGGTTGTATTTTCCTGCTTCCACTGCATGCAGTCTGATCCTAAAACACAGGTGCAGCCTCCTCCATGCAGACCTCACTCTCCCCCTAAACCCCCACTGCCTTCAGTCTGCAAAGTGTTTGTCCATCTGATCCTCACTTAAATCCTGATTATCATGGATTTGTCTTTTCCAACCTGTTGTGTGTGTGTGGAATATGTGAAAGTGAGGAGTACAGAGATACATGTTGGAAATCAAAGAAATCGACTTACATCCAGAAAAAAAAAACTGGATGTAGGCCTTCTGTATGTTTGATGAACTAAAAAAAGCATTTATCCTCACTGTGACATCTGCATTTAATCCGGACAGTACATGGCTTTAATTTCACTTGTTTTATCAAGAAACCTTGCCATACTTTTTTTTTTTTTTTGGCTTGTTTTCAACGCGGTTGCAACCTAATACAAGGATCTCCCTTCTCCCAAAGCGTCTTGTATAGAAGTTTAGAGGAGGCAGAAAGACGAGGGGGTGGGGGTACTTCACAGCTAATATCTGGGGCTCCCATCGGCGTCATGCAGAGCCGATCATTGTCTCTCTCACACTTTCTAACTAGCATTTCACAACATGCAGACAGCGGATCGAGCCGTTCACAGGAGCAGCAGCAGAATTGCCCTCGAGGCTTTTTTCCTCCCCGACGTCGACCATAACTAACAATTTGGATTCAGCGCGCGGATGAGGGCAATTACTGGCAATAATCTATCATAATGTCTCCTTTTCGATCGGAGTGGCTGATAGTCAAATAAGTGAAGCAATGGCTGCACAGATCTGAGTTCAGCCCGTGTGAGAGAAGTGTTGGTTGTTTTTACATTCAAACGAGAAAAAGCAAAGAAAGAGGCACTTTGATTTTTTTTTTTTAACGAGGAGCGGATCGGTGGACACCATGCACAGATCAGCGGATTTTACACTCAGAAAGCCACTGAGTACGTTTGATTTGGGATTACTGTGACACACACAGGTTTCTTCTTTTAAGGAGGATTTTTTTGAAGTAGGAGTCTGCTTCCTTTCGCTCCTGTTCGCTGTCCTCCGGATCCTGCAGGACTCCTGAGTCGCGGAGAGCCCATGCAGTCGCCAAGGTTGGTTTAAATCTGATAACTTATTTTTACATTTTCACTTCTTCTTTTTTTTTGCAAAGGACTCTTGCCAGCTTTTGCTTTGTTTGTTGGCATCAACTAGCGTATATCGTAAAGTCTGTTTTTCAACGATCTGGAGACTCAGGGGAGACTTCTGCAAAATGTGTTCTGCTGCTTCGACTGCAAAGGAAAACACATGAAATAGTGAATAATATTATGCAACATTATTTTACTTATCACACACATCTGACATGCAATACAGCATGATCGCATGTCTTAAAGGAAGTGTATCATCAGGGCACACATGCGCCTATTCTGGCTGCACATTTTCACCTCTCGCATCCTAATTGCATGACAGCTGTAATTAGGCCAACAACAGAGCTGTCCATAAAGCTCACATTTAATGACAGGTTTGGTTATCCTCGTAATGCCATGTGCGTTTGTGTCATGATTTGATGTTTCATATCAGAGCTCATAAGAAGCGCCATCTGTTGGAAAAAGAGGCTCAGCCCTCAGAGAGACACAGAAAATTCAACACAACAATGTGGCTGATATCACGAACTATTACTGATACATGTCGGAGCTGTGTAGTAATCTCTTTAAGATCGGGTTTGACAGGTGATGCCTGCACACTATGATTGGATACCTGCTGGATTTATAGCAGCTTTTCTAACGCCACTTTTAGCTGTCAAAGCATGAAGCACATGATCTGTCTGGAGAGGTAACCTCATTTATACATTGTCTTTTTTCATACGATTTTCAATCCTGAAACACATTCAGTCTGGAAAATGTTGCACAATTTGATGATCAACTATCATTCCAAATATCTTATGCATTAAAAAAAAGGATGCTGAAACTTAGAGGTCCTATATGTTTTTGGTGCAGTCAAACTGATTATGTTGTTTTGAATAGATATAGGCTCTCCTGCTAACTCTTGCATTCATCACAATGGATTGTCTATAACCTGTCTTAAAATGCTGTAACAGTGTCAAAAATGCTTATCCCCTCCTTTTCTCTCTTAGACAAACAGTCCACTTCAGGGAAACAAGCAGTGAAATGTTGCTTTAGAAGCAGGAATCAGAGATAGTTGGTGCGGATTTCTTGTTGACTGATATCAAATAATGTTCTGTTGGGTGATAAATTTAACGCTATACATGTTTTTAGTTTTTTGATTAAGGAATACATAGGGATCTGCTAACTTAATGTGGTCACTGTATATACTATATTTATGGTTAAATATTGATGTATTAATTTAAAAATGTTATACGTATTGGCCCTTTACATTAATGCAGTCATGGGCTACTTGATTGAATGCCGAAAGAGCAAATTCCTTTCAGGAGGGAACAGCTTATTGTTTATAAAAATCATAAAGTAATTGGTTGAATATTTCTAACTACCAACACAAAAGTGTCAAATGTTATTGACCGCTAACTTCAAGGGCAGGCCGTGTTAGCGTGATGTTAACATTCTGACATTGAAAATGGTCAAAACACGCTGCCTTTGTCTGCAACAGGTGACATTTCAGATGTTCAATCTAAACCCCAGATGTGATAAAGACACCAGGATTCAGAGCTCTATCGCTGCAACAGTCAACCATCTTGTGACTCAAACTATAGACATATCCGCATCAAAGCCTTTACATACAGCACAGTTTTGCTTCCACATCTAGAAAAAAAAAACATTTCCACAATTCATCCAAATGAATCCCCGAGCAGCAGCTTTATACCTTTCATCTGCTGTCATTCATTTCAGATGTGGACGGTGTATTAGAGCTGGAGATGAGTGTGCACGGGGCCACCCTTGTTGAAAACATGTGTAGGCTCAGACCTCATTGTACACCCAACGTATCCATCATCCACAAGAGGGACAGCAATCACAAAAGACATTCAGTATAGCTATGGAAAAGTACTCTGCAGCCAGCCACGACCTGAGTGAACACCCCCATCCGTCTGAGAGTGTTCTGCTAAATGACAGCAAAAGACAGCAGTGATAAGGTGTCATTACAAGACAAAGACATCCAAGGATGGCATTAGAGACGTGGCTCACCTCCTATGCTTCTGAACTAAATCCTTAAAACTGGGATGCAACGAATAAACACACAACATGTTGGATAAATGTATGGTTTGTTACCTGCTGGACTTTCAAAACCATTAGTAAAATAATGAATAAAACCTTCAATTTAGGTTTAATATTCTCAACACATTTTGTCAGGCTGATATATTTTCATCAATTTTGACGCGCTGATCCAAATAATTATGTTGAATTGCGTCCACTCTTTCAGTTTGTTGTATTTTGGTTAAATTCTCTCATAATCCTTAAACATTTAGTTCCCATATTAATATTTTTCACCTCACCTAGCGGACAGTATCACGTATGACATCACACAGTTGAATTTCACCCATTTGTCAATCAACAGAAAATGCACTGCCAATCATTGGACGGTTGGTTAATCATGCATGTCCTTTGATGCATAAGTGCCAAATAAATTCATTATTGTTTAATGTGTTGACAATTTGCTCACTAGATCAATTAAGTGTTAAGTCAATAAACAAAATACAATTTGGCAGAGCCTGAAGTAAAGTCATCAAATTGCTTCCTTGCCTCTGTCCAACAGTCCAGAATCATCAATAACACAATTGGTGGAAAGACAAATGGCTAATTGATACGCCTGTGGTAGTCCAATCATAGTGTAGTTAGTAAGGGGTTGTAATATTGCTACAAGATGTTTACACTGAGTGAAACATTTCAATCTAAAAATAATCATGGCTGCCTTTTTACAGCTCTGGAGGCTATATTAATCAATATTCTGCAATGATTCCAACATTTAGCCAGACACATTTCCTTCATTTAGAAATGCTGTCACCCATAAGGAACATAACTAGTAGCCTATAGTTATTTTGAATTGTAAGCACAAAGTGTTGCTGATAACTGAGTTAATACGTGGCTTAGTGTGTCTGGATAGAAGAGCCATCTTTATGTAACATGCACTCAAATGTTGAACATCGTTGATATAAGGGGAAAAGGTCATTCATGTTTTGTATAGCTTGTTGTGTTTTCTCTCTGCACACATGTTGTGCAGTGGTGGAAGGAGGCCATTGCTTTGCTTTCCAGGGTTTCCCCTCCACAGTGAGGTTAGCGTTGCAAATGAAGCCTTTCTTACATGGCGTTGTGGACTACCACTTTGTGGGTCTTGAAAAATCTCTGGTCGTCGTCGAACAAGTCTGCACACTGAGATGTAATTTGAAACTGTTGTGAGGGGGGGTTTAAGGGTAGAACTGGCAGCAGGGATTGGTTCAGTGTGTCCGCTTCACTTTTTATCGACACTCCCTAAAAGGAAGAGTCACTGCCTGGCTGCTCCGAGCCGTTTGTCACGCATTGACTCGGGGCTGGTTTATTCTGCACTTCACACTCACACCAAAAGACCAAAAAAAAGCTTCTTCTAACCACATAGTGATGAGAAAACAGGGCCGACTTCAGACCTCTTTTGTGGACTTTGTTTTCTGTGTTCTGTCGACTCAACGAGGACTCGGCGGCTCTAACTTTTCTCCTTCCTTAATCCGGTTTGAGCAGGGAGAGGAGTGAAGCGCGACCCCGAGCTGGATGGATGGTTATGGGGGAAAGAGGAAGACCCTCGGCGCTTGACGTGTGCAGAGTCCTAGTCGTGTTTCTCTCACTCTTCCCATCTGGTAAGACACCATGTTTACTTTTATACCATTTATGTATGCGGCCAACTACCACTATTTACATAAACACGACGAAACTAACATTATTAACTAGTAAAATGGTGAACTTTTAAACCACGACGTAGCCGACTGCTCGTCTCCTCACTTATTGTCCTCCATAGAAAACTAAAGTTGAAAAGCCACACTGTATTTGCTAGACATTGTTTAAGTTTGGGGGGGTTTTTTTCGCTGAAGCGTTCGTAAAATTTTATTTGCCAAACGTGGGTAATTCGCTTTTGCAAAAAAAAAAAAAAAAAGTAGGAAATTATTCCAAACTGCATGAAAATGAAAAAAAAAAAGTCGATTTCAGAGAGTTGGGGCGAATGGCTTATAGACACGTTTTGATTGAATAATAATAATAAACAAAAAATTGTTGCAACAAGCTTGAAATATAACAACATTGTCATTACACCGCAAAAGTTAGCCAATAAGTTTTGAGATGATTTAATCGGTGTTACATTTTGATATCTTTTACCAGGAAAACAAATCAAAACAAAGCTGGAGGTCTCTCTTGGAGCTGCTGTCTTGTTAGGGGGATGGGGCATATCTTATTTTACCTTTTCCACATTACATTTAGTCCGACTAGTTTGTCATTGACTAAGCCAAAGGCCTCTCCTACTTTGAGAAGTTTAAGAAGTGTAGCCCTTGTACCCGACAAAACAAACTTTGGAAATATTATTATTGAGTTCTAAGCTTCAGTTTATTATTATGAAGTGTATCTCAGCAGCAACCGCAAGAGAGCAACAGACTTGGATTATATTGACTTTACACCTTTTGTTATTTGATGATATGACTGTTGCACTTGGGACACCTCTTTCAGCTCACCTTGCACGTTTGCCAAGCCCTTATCAGTTTCCCTCTTAAGTCACTTACCATGAAACAACAAAGTGATAATGCACTGATAGTGGAGATCAAGATTAGTTTATGGCCATCTATCAAATGGGTGGTAAACGGAGAGGCGATGTGGGGGTTGGTGAGAGGTGAAGCTTTCAGAGGGTTTTAAGTGAGACTTCAAAGTGTTGATATCACTTCCCCCCTCGAGACACTGGTTCAAACCTCTCACAGCCCATACAAATACATGCTTTATTAGTCCAAGGTAGCACTACACAAACATGGTGCCTGAAACAATGCATCCTGAGTAATGTCTGAAGAACATTTATGTTAGGAGCTGATTATATGTGGCAGAAAACTACCACAACAAGATTTTTTTTTAATCATCATTGGTGTAGATTGGGATTAAAAATCAACCAAAAGCCACCAGGCTGGTTGTGTAAAATGTATAAAACTTGATGTGTAGGGTCAAAGAAAGCAAAACAGCATGTGACAATGCAGCCTAACAACAATAACAGTGAGGGCCTTAAAGCCCTCGTTAGTAGGGTTATTATTCTGGTTTTCATTCTACCTTTTTTTTAAAAAGTATAACCAATAACATCCAGAGTGTACATCCAGATTATCATTGCCTGTGTGAAATGTTTGTTTGCTCATAGAGTGTCTTCTTCTTCACAGTGAGTCTGCAGTGCAAGATCCTCAAGTGTAACTCCGAGTTTTGGGCCTCCACGTCAAACTCTGGCCCGGAGGAGGAGTTTTGCACGGCTCTGCGAGCGTACACCAGCTGCGTACGTCGGACTGCTCGAACCTGCAGGGGCGACCTGGCTTACCACTCCGCCCAGCATGGCATAGAAGATCTAATGAGCCAACACAACTGCTCCAAGGAGGGGCCAACAACCCAACCTCGTGCCCGAACCCCAATTCCACCTCCTTCCCCACCACTCCTACCTGACAGCCAGGAGCGCTCTGATGGCCCGGAAGTATGCCACTACGAGCGCAGTCTGGCACGCAACACGGCTCAGCCCAACTATACCCACTGCGGTTTTTTCGGGGATCCCCACCTCCGAACCTTTGGAGATGATTTCCAGACGTGTAAGGTGTTAGGAGCTTGGCCGCTCATCCACAACAAATACCTATCTGTGCAGGTGACCAACACTCCTGTTGTGCCTGGTTCCATGGCGACTGCCACAAGCAAGGTGGGCATCCTATCTGTTCAGTTCTGTCCTTTATAGAAAATGAAGGATGAACGCATACAATAAGAAATGATCCCCTCAAAAATTAATAGCTTCAGGTAAATTATTGTTTGACTATAATAAGACAATAATAAATAATATTAAAAAACATCACAGTATTAATATAGAATGTCATATTAATCCAAGCAGGAACAATTGTAAGCTATCTGTGTTGTGTTACCAACTTGTTAGTATGGGCACGGAGCTTTTTAAAATGCCTTGTAGGAGAAGACAATATTTCCTAACATGATCTAATTTAAGACAATTCAAAGGAAAAAAGGAATAGATTTTATTTTGCTGCATTGCTGCGTTTGAATTTGGTCCATAAATGTCACTTCTGCAGCAGAACAGCCTGTTCTTCATATTTCTGTATTTGTGAGTCTTATTTCTCATGTGGTCGGCTGTGAAAGCTTCTCCTTGAAATGTGGACTCTGGTTAGTGTTTGGTTGAGGTCCATAAAAACGGATAATCGGAGCCAAACTCCAGCTCAGTTGCACAGATCTTGATAAGCTTTACAAATGATAGGTTAGTGTAATCACAGCAGCAGTGCTGCGTCAGACGTTAACCCCAGGCTCCATTTTCACTCTCCACGTCGGACTGACGTTTGGCCTTCTTGAGAGTTGGGTTCATCCCGAGCAAGATGGATTTCACTAGAACCTGAGGTCGAAAACAAGGAGTATTGGTTTTGCATGTAGAGTGGGTCCAGCCACTTTGTCTGGTTTCATAACTTGAGTGTTTAGACTGAGGTATAAAAGCACTTTGTCCTTAATCACATTTGTAGAAAGAATAATTTTCTGTAATCACGGCCTCGTAATGATACTCTATTAAGCCTTCGTGGCTTTTTTTTAAGGCTTTTTACAGTAAAGACATTTTTGTATTGCTTTTCTTGGAAGCGAATGAGACAAACTTTTTTTTTTTTTTTTTTTTTTTAAAGATCTTGATTCTGGACAAAGGGGGAAAACAAGGCAGCAGCCAATGCCACCTGTGCAAACAAAGCCTCTCTGGTTAAAGATCTGCATTAACAAACTCTGGGTTCGGTGCATTGCTCTCCCTTGAGCAAATAAAACTGTCCGGTTATTTCTGTCTTCGTTCTGATTAAGGGATAATGGAGCCATTTTTAGTTTGTTTATTTTGTTTTGGGCATGATGAATTAACCAGGAAAAACAAGTTCGTGTAGGTGGGCATAGGGCTGGGGGAATTAGGGCAGAACTGGTGCAGCAGACAAATTGACAAGCTAATAGAATATTCTGTAGACTCCTGCTTTCCTCTGTCCACTGTGTGCACACATCAGAGTCCCCAGGCTGTCCTGGTGCGGCTGCCCTCACAATGGCTCATTGGTGTCCTGATGAAACCAAGCTAGCAGAGTCCTGACCGGTCTCACTTAATTAGCTGCAGAGTATATCGCTCTGTCCTGGCCCGACGCCACTCCCTGGAGCATAGTTCTGGGGTTCACAGGCAGGTTTTTCAGCGCTATGAATGGATCGTCTTTGTGTCTGCAAACTGAGGCCTGATTTTACATGGCCCAGACTCATGTTTTTTGAGGGCGTTTACCTTGGCCTCCCCCGTGTTGAGCCAGTGCTGAAATGTGACACTAAAGAAAAGGCCTGTGGGGTGGATGGCTCTTAATGCAAAGGTACATGAACGTCCTTATTTAAGATTTGATGTATGTTCAGCACAGTTAGTAAGGAGTTCAATATTTGTCAAGAAGTGCACGTCCTCAGCTCACAACACAGATGCATACAATCCTTTAGCCTTAAACTAATGAGATTTCTCTTTTTTTTTTAATTTTGTCCTCCTGCAGCTGACAATCATCTTTAAGAACTTTCAAGAATGTGTGGACCAGAAGATGTACCACGCAGAGACGGATGAGTTACCTGCTGCCTTTGCAGACGGCTCGAAGAACGGAGGGGACCGACACGGAGCGAACACCCTGCGCGTGGTTGAGAAGGTTCCGGGGCAGCACGTGGAAATCCAGGCGAGGTACATCGGGACGACCATTGTCGTGAGGCAAGTCGGCCGCTACCTGACCTTTGCCGTGCGGATGCCCGAGGAAGTCGTGAACTCCGTGGAGGAAGATGACAACCAGGACTTGTACTTGTGTCTTCACGGCTGCCCCGCAAACCAACGCATCGACTTCAGGAGCATCAGGGCTCGAGGGGCGGAGTCTCACGCTGCGAGCAGGACAAGGAGCAGCTTCACCGACCAGTCTGCCAAAGCCAAGTGTAAAGAGCGACTCCCAGTGGAGGACCTGTACTTTCAGTCCTGTGTGTTTGACCTCCTGTCCTCTGGAGACATAAACTTCACTATGGCAGCCTACTACGCCTTTGAGGATGTAAAAATGCTCCACTCAAACAGCAAAAGATACCACCTCTATGAAAAGGATGCTTTCAGGAGCAGTGCAGCACAAAGGGGCAAAGACTCCCTCTCGCTCTTCTTCCTCAGTCTCCTTGCTGTGTTATCGTGGATTTTTTGCTGCTCAGTTCATCTATAGTCCTTTTTTTTTTTTTTTTTACAACAGTTCCCCCGTGACTTATTTTCAGTGGGTGTTTCAGTACCATCACTGTCATTCATTGGCTCCTTTCTGCTGCTCTGGTTCTAGGATGTGACCAGTGGCTTGTCTGCAGGCTCATCCCAGCTCTGAGTGTCATTGTTTAGTGTTATTGTCGTGTTTTGACTTCAGTCGAATGACGAGGCGAGTTCACCGTGGTTCTCGTCTTTCATCATGTGTATTTAGCAGGTCCATAGTGCTGGTCTTTGATGGGAGCAGCGATGAGAGAGCCCTGCGACTCGGGAGCTCAGGACATCCACCTGGGATTAAATCCACATTCTCACCACGGCTTGCATGCCTGTGGGAATCCAGACGAGATGATCTTTTGCAGAAAGAGGAGTTTGCTGATCCTGCCACCGGCTGATCCCCTCATTGGTGCTGAGCCAGTGAAGCTCTCTTTGGCTCATGTGGCGGAGCTAGGGGACCTGACAAGGCCTTTTGTCAACCTAAGGCCAGAAGCAGCTCCATGTTTGATTAGTTTCCAGCTTTGGAAAAGCCTGAGCCTTTTTTGGAGGAAGCACTCAGCCAAAAGGATGTCAGAGCAGCGTCTCCAGTCGTCTGCAGTTGAGATTAATGGGTCATATTGTTTGGTAATGTCTGTGTGTGTGTGCGTGCGTGTGTGTGTGTGTGTCTGTGTCTGTGTGTGTGTGCATTACTACAATATGTGTGCAGAATTCAGAGCCTGTTGTTAATTTTGTGTTCGTGCGGGTGTAGTGGTTCCCAGAAATGAGATAACCAACCTTCAGTTGGAAAAAAAATCTTTCCAGGTCTTTGTGTTGCACCCAAAATTTCAGAAATAGAGAGGAGGCACTCTGCAGTTTTGTGAAAAAAAAAAAAAAAAAAAAAACAGACTCTTTTTCAGTGACTCTTCTCATCTGTTAGTCATTTTCAGCGTTTCACAGCCTTTCACTCCATTGTTTGAGCTGAGATGTTGATCAGTGTTTTGTGTTCTCAGTCAGAAATGTGAATGTACAGTATACATGAAAGCAAAGGGCAAACTTAACAAAGGCACTCCAGAGTGTTTACAGATTTTATAGCAGACCAATCAAACTACGACACCTCCTCTGAAAGCATTTCGTGAATTTAACTTTCCACTTGTCAGTTGTTGCAAACAGTGGCGTTAGTAGTTCTAGCTGTAAAGAAGTCAGTTTAGCATTATAGAGACTTCCAGTGTGCTAACCTGACCGTGGCTTAGTGCGTAAATGATAAGCATATGTCTGTAGACGTGATTTCATGGCTTGAGTCATTGCCAAAGAACAAAGCCCTCGTGCCAACATTTCCACAACAACTGAATTCTCATCCTTCAGTCTTTAAGTGCTCACTTTAAGGGCGACTCTTAATTCTAATTAACTTCTTTTTTCCAGTAAAATGGCTAAAACGTTAAAAACAGCTACTTTTCTGATTTCTGCAGTTTCACCTTTGCTTTTTCTTGGGTGTCATGATAGCACTAGTCACAACATTTGCAATTTGGCTGTCAGCTGCAGTTTCTGGTATTGTGTTCGTCAGTCCTGGATATACTGTTAGCACTCGTGCACAGATTTACTTTCATTCATCCTTTACACTGAAGTATTTGGCAGGCCTTACTACTGCTATTAGGAATATGTGTGGGTGCAGTTTAATAACACAAAAAAAATGTCTAAACAGATGATTGTAATGTTGAAACTTGTGTTAATAGATGTGATTTGTATTGTGAGTTCTACAGTCAACAGTTCTACATTTGTAATGTGAGATTGTACATAATGTTTTGTGAGTTTAAATTTGAATACTACCAGTTGTGTTGAATTGAACGCTCCAGTTTTTGTACATCAGATGTTTTGGTGAATGTGAACCTTTTTTATTTTTTTTATTTTACAAAGCAATTGTTGCAAAAACATGAACACCACAGAACAAAATCTTCTGCACTAAACACACATTACTGATGTAGTTGTAGTGGGTAAAGTCATTTCTGTGTCCTCAGTGATTGGTCATATGAAAACACTTTGTGAATGCAATCAGCTTACATATAAAGGGAATGTAGGAATGTGTTACGTATTGTTCATGTTTTTGAGTTTAAAGCACTTTATGTTTACATTTTTATTCAGCTCTTATTTTTCAAATTGGTCAGACTGGTGAAAAAGATTTAAAAAAAGAAAATAAAAACTGAATGGGAAATGCCAGACTGATCAAAGTGTGTTGTTATGTAAAGAAAATGTTGTGCTACATGCCAGCTGTTTATAATGTAAATTATTTATTGAATAAAAGAAACTGTCTTAATAGAATGCCTCTTGTCTCGTTTGTGTTGCTGAATACTTCTTGTTTAGAAATCAACAGTGTTGTGTGTGACTGCCCCCTTCTGGAAAGATGCTGAAATATCTTTAAAGATTAGCAACATCCAGTTTTCTTGTAAAGAGGCTAATGGTTACTATCAACAACACTTAAGATTGACTCTTCTGTGCAGGCAAATATAAAATACAACAATACTATAGATATATATATATATAATAAAATACATATAACTACAATCATGGCTATCTACACTGTCCAACAAATATTGGCCAATAGCAGAGCTGATAAGCTATTGTGTCATAACAGCCTTCACGATTAAAACATTACATCCAATTTTCTAGTCCAAGTTGTAACATTTAAGCTAAAGCCACTGCACTTCTACTGACAGGATGAAGTTTTACTTTTGAGCTTCATAATATGGGAAATATGTGATAAGAAATGTAGTAACTACAAATGTAAGTCACATTTAATGTGTTTTTTTTTTTTAAATGTGCTTTGTTTGTTTAGGGGTCATCCTGAGGTGAAAACATTCCCACATTCAGCTAACAGGCCTATCTATGACACAACAAAAATACATCTCCAATCTGTTTAGTTATTTAATGTCCTAAGACTCAGCAGACTTGATGTTTGTCATAATTATAATTACAATTGTTTTTAGAAAACCAGTAGGGTTATGGCCATGGTCAAGTCAGTCATTGTAAAGAGCATGTTTAAAGCCAGAAACAAAATCCACACGCCATAATTATTTCACATATAACATAAAATGCAAACAAAATGTAAACATTTAATGCCTCTCTTTGCCGGAGCATTTTGAAGTGTTGTTGTCTCGTCCATCATTCGTTTATATTCATGCTCAATTCATCATATCTGCTTTTCCAGTTTAAGTATTTTATGTTTCATCAACAGCAGCATCACTTTTTCACCTCGACAACTTTTCTACAACTCATGGAATCGTCTACATAATGTTTATATATCTGTATATTGTTCTATGTGCTTCTTCTCCCTTATGAAACAATGCGTGTGTGTAGATGACTGGTAGATCTGTTTTTTTAATGTTGCTGCCCTGGGACAACAGATGGAAATGAGCTAGCTGATTCTGGTAAACAATCTCATCTCTTTTGAGGTTAAAGGTGCACGATAGAGTTTGGATAGACAAATGTGATAAGGTACCAATTTTTTCTCTTTGGATAAAATTTGCGTATTGAGTTCAGAAAATAGAGAATAGAATCGTTTCTCATCTCCAACTTTCAAATTTCCCCACTAAATCTACATAGTGCACCTTTAATGTTATTTTGGACATTATCCCTGATTCAAATTAACTAATAAATGTAATATTCATGTTCAAAATAAGTGATTGTGGCCAATGCACTTTTCAGTAATTATGGAACGGAGACCAAGTCTGAATACTTTGTGTCACTGACAAACTAGGATACAAGTTGTATTTACTGCAGGAACATGAACGTCATTAGAGACGAGAGTTGAATGCTAAGGCGAGTTACGACAAGACAATCTTTCATAGTGTAACAAAGTTTATTACATATATTCAAACATATGTACATCACATTTCTCATGAAGAGTGGTTCTGTCACAAATATAAATTATTTAGACTTTCTTAAAGAACATATAATACAGGAACTTTAGCTTGACGCGGAAGAAGAGATGTGCTGGCTGTTCACTATAACAAATGGGTTAAGTGCCCAGGACGAATACACACACACACGCGCACACACACATATACTTCTGTGTGTTAACCTTTTGTTTTCCCCCCTCAAATCATCAACCCCTTTTCAAAAATCACATAATGATCACCGCAATACATGGTCCGTTTGCCCGTCGTCAGTCATTCGGTGGAAAACGAATCTGACTGTAATACTACACATCCTGCCTGTGTCCTGCCCCGGTATGATCGATGAATCAACACACATGATGATAAACCCATAAATAAGGCACAAATAGAGAAGCTTTACAAAAAAAAAAAGAGAGAAAACAATAGAGGGCCAGAGCAGGGCTTGATTTGGCACAGGGAAAGAGAGAACAGAGCTAAGTGAAGTGTCGTCAGTAACGTCCTGATAATGCCGTCTGTGCATCCGAACCACAAGCATAAAGTTGAAGGGGACAGTGTTGTGTCAGAGAGTACTTCATACTCGTGTACAGTAGAGGCGAAGAGAGATGTGAATTATAGAATCTACACTGAAGTACCGTCGTTAACCGTAGTAATACTGGAAGGCAAATATAAAGGATTGCTAGAAGTCATAGTGTTAAGAATCTTTGCACAAGTTTGTTTGCAATAAATACTGCTTACAGAGCTTCATTTCATTGGGCCTACCGAGAGGAAAAGTGTTTAAAGTGAAAAGAGCGAGAGGATTGCAATGATTTATGTGACTACTCATTTACAGGACAAACGATTATTTGTACATATAAATATGAACTTGCTAAAAAGAAACCTCCACAAACTTGGTGTGGAGTGCATGGAGGACAGATACTTGCTTGATTGATCATTCAAACGTCAGCCAGCCCCAGCCCCCCCCCCCCCATCCCCCCCCGCATGGTGCAACTCCATGATTCAGTTCAGCTACATGTTCAGGATGAACACTTTGAAGGTGCAGATGATAACATAATACACATTCCTTTGCAATGACATCGTTTGCAAGACTTAAAGCTAAACACACACAAGGAAATGAATGTTCATGTCGTCCTTCGCTTGGGATGAATCCTGTACATTATTTCATTCACAAAGGCCAAAACAGTCAGGCACTTTTAGGATTGAGATCAGTCCTCAGTTCATATATCCTAAACCCTCTTTAGATAATAGTCCATGGGACTAAGCATCCTTCAGCAATCCATTCAGTCACTGTCAAGTGTGACCAACAGAGTCAGTGTATTTAAATAAAGATGCCGGTTTAGTTTTACATCATGAAGATGACGAGAGGAAACACACCTCTTCCTACAGGACACTCAGCATTCACAGCCAGTCACTGAAAGGAAAAGAGCAAACTAGTTTTGCTGGAAAAAAAAAAGAGGGTACACATTGATTCCCTGTCCACCTGCGAGCTTATGATTGGCGATTCCAAACGTGTCCTTCAGCAGCATGCTGCTCTGAAGCTGGATACAAATACCCAGGCTAGTTTCTAGACAGGTATGCACTGTCATACTTCTATGTTTTCTTATTATTCCAGTTGGGATCTGCAGCTGCGTTCGGCTCTGCGGGCCGCTCAGGTGGCGAGCGGGAGTCCTGGGGAGACTTCTGAGCCTGTGGGGAGCGAGGGTCGAGAGGAGGAGCAGGTTTGTCAGGGTGGAAGGGTCTGCTGTAGTTATCTGGAGCAGGGGGACCTGCTGGCCTGTGCTCTGGCATCCTCCTGAAGTCCTGCTGCGAACCCTCTCTGCCCTGGTGGTAGTTGGGGCGGAACTCGTCAGAACGTCTTCTCTTGGGGTCCTGGGGATGCCTGAAACCAACATTTGTAGCATTCTTAAGAACAGTTGTGTAAAGTACCGTAAATTCCGGACTATTGAGCGAACCTGGATATAAGCTGCACCGGCTAAAAATAAGTAAATAAATGTATTTGTACATATACAGACCGCAATTGATTGAATTGTCCACGTTGTAACAGAGCTATTTACACAGAAGACAAAAACATTGTTTTAACTTTTAATTAAATACGAAGCCTACTGGAAATCCTTTATCGAACAGTGTCTGTAACGGCTGATGAAAAAGATTACCGTAATACATTTCACAAGAAAAAGTCCATCCATTCACTGCCTCAGAATGACTTCATTACTCACTTCCTCAGTCTCTGTTGTCGCTGTCAGTGTCATCTTAACGTGCAGCAGCTCTGTTAGCTTCTTTGACAGCCAGGTCGATCACCTTTAACTTGAAAGCTGCATCATATGTATTTCTCTGTGTGTTTTCCATGATGATGGTGCGTGCATGAAGCGCAAAATGACTGATATTAAGATCCGACGTGACGAGGTCAAATGTTTTAGCGGCAGAAGCTCATTGTCCCCCAAGAAAAATCAAATAAATAAGCTGCATCCTTGTAAAAGCCGCAGTGTTCAAAACGTGACAAAAAAGTAGCGGCTTATAGTCCGGAATTTACGGCAGTTGGAATGCTGTAATGTTATTGTATTTGCAGGTTTCCTTCACATCTAATAAATCCATCAATTTTTAGAATATAAACACACTGACCTGTGACCCTAAACTTTTTTTCCTTTAACCAACACCATTTGGAACAAAACTTTTATACTATTCTTGTTTAAAAAAAAAAAGTGTGCAGGTATCTCTCACCTGTCGTAATAGGGTCGGTTGCCCCTGTGGTCCCGGTCGCCGCCGTACTGGTCGTATGGTCGTTTCCGAGGGGAGCTGTTGTTGCGGTAATTGCCTGAGCTGCGGTAGGAGTCTCCATGGGAACGTCTATCACCATAGTGATCCTTGTAGCGATGTTGATCGTAGGGATGATGTCGGTCTCCCTGCCATGACTGGTTACTGTTACCTGGGTAATTATATTTACGGTCCCTCTGCCAGTCTCCCCTGTCTGAAAAAGATAAGTGTAAAAGACCTTTAAAGACATGTTTTAATAGTGTGACGGAAGTTAAACTCAGCCGAGCAAGATACATTAATAAAAAATAAAAAAAATCAGCATTGTTAAAAACCCACCTCTTTGCTCTGGCCTTTAATACAAGCTGAACTTGACATCTAGACATTTTTTATAAATGCTTCTATTTATTGTATTTTTTATTGTTTTTTTAAAGAGTGCTTTTTTTTTGCCTGTACAGCACTTTGGTCAACCAAGGTTGATTTGATTGTGGGAAAGGCTGGTTCCTGTTAGGTTGGTACAAAAGCTGCAAATAGAGAGGAATCTACCTCCCATCTCCTTCAAAGCTCCCCTCCTGCCTACTTTAGAGAAGTCAAGGAATTATTTTCACATGTACCATCATTGGCAAAGTGCCGTTTGTTAGCTGAGTTGTACGCCTCTCGGTGGTGTCCGTGGGGGCCGGGCTGAGATGTATGAGATGCGGCTTTGGAGGTAGGCTGAGTGCCCGTGGAGTCTCGACTGGAACCAGACGGCTCCGGTCTGAAAGACTTTGTCCTTCCTGGGGGATCCTCCCTCTTCTTCTGTTAGTTGTGGAAACGTTAAAACACATTCCACTGTTACTCATGGTAATGTAGAAAAGATGATGTTCACTTCCAAACAAATGATAAACAACTCAAAGTAAAAATCGAAAAAATCAAAAACAACAAAAAAAACCCCAACTTGCCTCTTCCTCGTGTGAACGCTTCTTCTGTGCCATTTTGTAAAGTTTGTGAAGCTTCCTCGCACCAAACTCTGTAAACTTGGACACAAAAATCCACAGGTTTCTGCAGAAACAAAACCAGAAAGTATTGCTTAGGGGAGTTCAAACAGGTGAGCTTTGTGATCAGCTTGACATGTGATCGGCTTACCGTCGCCATATTTTCACATGTTCGGGGTCACTGTAGGCTTTAAGGCACTCTGTGATTCTGTCTCCAATCTTCAGTAAGCATGTGCGAGTGTGCTGGAGCTGCTCCTGGTCAGACAGACCCTCGTCTGGTTTATCCAGCTGCTTCAGGGCCTTCTTTACCGGCCTCATGCGCTCCTTGCACTACACACAGACACATTTTGATGACATCACTGTAAAGCACGTCTGGTTGATATTTTAGAGTGAACTATCACATGTACTCAGCCCTCGCACATTTCTTATCATACTCACAACACTGAAAGTCTCCTGGTCGAGTTCATCGTCCTCCTTTCCTTCGATGGGGACCGGATCAGAGCCGGCTGTGATGTGAACTGGACCTTGAGTCTTCTTCCCTTTGGTTCCTTTCGCCTAAGAGGAAAATCATTCCCATTATCATAATGAACCGACATCCACCAGTAACACCTGAGATAAATCATTCACAGGGCATGGACTGGTCATCACAATACCAAACATTGAACCAGCACCCTTTGCTGTCGTACCTTTTCTTTTCTTGGCTTGGCACCCTTTTTGTCCTTGTCTCCGTCCTTCTCCTTTTTAAGAGTTCCGTGTTTTTCTTTGTTCTCTTTGTTGTCCTTTTTCTTTTGTCTTTTCTTGGCGGGAGACTTCTCTGCTCCATCATCCTGCTCAAACACGAGAGACACACATCAAAAAAAAAAAAGTCTAAAAAAAAAAAAAAGAGAAAAGTGTGCATCACAACTATCTATTTAACTTTATTTTGAAGGTACTGCATTAGTTCCTCTTTCCTCTCTCGTGTCCCCAGGGCTCTGTTTATACCTGTATATTTGTCATTTATCTTCTGACTGATGTACTACCACGACAATCAAATATGGAAACATTACATATCCATGACACTCTTGAATTTAACACTGCAGAAGAAACTGCGACTGCATTCTTACTGTCATATTGTAAAACTGAGCAGCAAAGACATTTAGGACGGACATTTTAGTAATAGCAAATTTTATAATACAAAACACTTCCAAATAAAAAGAGCTCTAGATTCCCTATTGTTAATAATGAGCCATCAAACAGTGATACTCTGTGAATAAAAAAATGGATGTAAAAGTATTTGAAATAAAGTTATTTTGTTGTGTAAAAGCTTTATGAACTGAAAGGAAAAGAACGTTGTGTTCATTATTACATGAAACATCCTTATACTGTGTACAAGCACAGCGCGAGCTGGCTGAAGAGACCGTGCAAACAAAATCATCTGCAGACCTGCAGAGGGACACTGTACGGTGTCGTGGCTCACCTTGACCTCGCCCTCCTCTGACGGGTTGTCGGACAGACGAGGGGAGGAGATATCGTTGCCCTGCTCGTCCTTGAGGATCTTCTCCTTTTTCACTCGAGGCTTCCTCTTCCTCACTTTGACCTTCAGAGGCACATACTGGATGAGCGGCGTTCGTTGGTAGGAGGAGTGGTGCATATCACAGGCAAACATGGTGCGGCGCAAACATCAAGGAGGAGTCACTCTTGTGTTATTAAGTGTCTTACCTCCTCCCCGGTTTTCGAGCCGTCTGTGTTGTCTTGCTCTTTTTTCAGCAGCTTCAGGAGATACTCGGCTCTCGCTTGTAATTGCTTGCTTTGAGGCTTCTTGCTTGGATCATCTGGAAGAATCTGTGCCCAAAAGTAAAACGGATGTTTCAACATGATCTAATACTTGATTTAAACACATTTTTACAAAGAAAAATCTTAATTCCTAAAATGTTATTTCTTAAAGCTGCCCTAACCCTCCAAACAGAGAAGTTTTGCTCCAAATCAAAGCAGGTCATGATTTGATCGGAGCAGTTTTGACTCTAAACCACTTCTTCATTTTTCAAGAAACATTTCCAACTTGGTGCTTAAAACAGAATTTCCATATTTGCCTTATCAGCCAGTTTGAGGTCAGGGTCAGTCTTGATCAGATCCCAGTTGCCAAAGCCGTGTTCGTAGATACCGAGCAGGAGCTGTATGTCTTCCTGCAGATCCCAATCCACATCAAAGTGGGCTACCTTGACCCTGCACGTGAGCTTGAACCTGTGGTCAAACAACAGACTTGGAAGGTGATTTTCTCATTTCCACACTTCTCAAAGCACAAAAAAAAAAAAAAAGCCCATCCCACATTTGTAGCGTTATCTTACGTGTTTCTCTCATCAGGATTGGAGGGCACCGCTTTGTGCAGAGGCTCAAACTCCTCCTCGTGCTGGATGATGGTTTTGGCGTTAACTTGCACTCCTGAGATCTTGATGTTTATCCCTCGCCGCTTCCCAGGACCTTTGGCTGGAACAGAAAGGACGAGCTTTATTTCAGACCCGAGAAAACGATCTGATTTCAAAGCAAAAGGAAAAACTGCAGAGTCATCAAACCTTCGACTGGGTTCTCTTTCAGGTGTTCCTCGTGCTCCTGCACCGCAGTGACACAACTTGTGTGAATCAGTTCACCGAGTCTCTTCAGGTCGGCGATGGATTTATCAACCAGCTCCGAGTCTCGGGCGATAGCCTCCAACCTGACAGACAGGAATAATGAGAGGAGGACTTTACTGCTTGTTTTCCGGATGTTAATCGAATAAAATGAAACACTGTTCCATTTCTTTTTATTATCAGTTAACAGCATGTTTACCTTTCAAGAGGAGATCCAAACTTCTTGTAAGCCTTGATGAACCTGTCAGTGATATAAAAACAAACACACGTTATAAATAGAAAATACACACGTTACAAAATAAAAACAGTCAGTAAACCACTAACCTGCGAATCTCTGCATCAGTGAAACCCTCCACGTTGTTTTTGCGAGCTCTCGGTCTGCCCCTCTTCTTTGGCTTCTTGTCGTCATCGCTGTCATCAGTCTCGCTCTCGGAGCCCGAGGAGCGGTTCTTCAGCTTGGAGCCGACGTCGCTGTCGCTATCGTTAGCCTGAGCCTGAAAGACAGAGGAACGAGAACGATCTTAACCTGACACAAACGCTTCAAATCTTTAACAGCTGGAGATGGACAAACAACACGTCTCCGTCGTTGATCTTAAATTCCGCTCTCACCCTCTTGTTCGAGCTCCTGCTTCGGGGAAGCATAAAGATATCCTCCATCTCTCGCTGCTTCTCCTCCTCCTCGATTTTGCGCCGCTGCTCTTCGGGGATGATGTCGTCCCATTCCCTTATGGGCCGCCCCTCAAGGTCCGGAGTGCTTTCCTCCATGCTCGAGAAATTAGCTACCTGCAAGAAGTGTCGGAGAAGAAGAACGTTGAAAGACAGGGAGGCCTCACACGAGCATAAACCTATCACACCATGAATGACTGGCAGGTACCTTAAACTGAGATAGAAGCTCATCTGTCGCACTCGAGCCAACGTCACTTTCCCTCGTTTCAGCCAACCTGAGGATCTCGTCGATGTCCATCTCCTACAGAAGCAAAACCCAATCTGGATTAATTTTACCACACGTCACACCGACTGTAGATGCACTGAGAGGAAACGCTCAGATTGTAATCATTGTAAATACCTGAGGCTCTGACTCTTCTCCTTCTGCTTCTTTGAAAAGTTCCTCTGCACCAAACTTGAGGATGGCAGTCAGCTCCTCTTTATTAAAAGGGTTTGAACTACAAACAAATAAAAGGGAGTGTTTTACTTGCAGCATGTGTAACTCTATCAATATTCACAAACCTGTGTCTCTTTTTTTTTTTGACATCTTACTTTGTGTTTCCTTGAGTTGAGTTGCTGTCCAGTACAGTTCGACCCGTGGTGTCCATTCTCTGAATGACAAGGTGGTCTAGAACCATCTTCTTCTTCGCCCTCTCGATGATGTCCTCCTCCACCGTTCCTTTAGTGACCAGTCGATAGATATTCACCTAAGAGGGTGAAACAGCGTTAACCTTTGAGCTTCTGAACAAGACTCTGCGGTGGAAGACGTCGATTTGAAGCACAGGTTACCTGCTTCTTCTGACCAATCCTGTGAGCTCTGGCTTGTGCCTGCAGGTCGTTTTGAGGGTTCCAGTCAGAGTCGAAGATGACTACGGTGTCGGCTGAGGCCAAGTTAATCCCCAGACCTCCGGCTCTGGTGGACAACAGGAAGCAGAAGTCCTAGAAAACAGATGAAACTTTAAGTAAAGAGTCAAAGATCAACACAGGTCAGCACACAATAAAAGATTTGTAAATGTATCGCACATTTCCAAAGAGGAGAATCAAATCCAGAATTAGATTTAACTAATACAGACTTATTCTGTTTACAAGTTTATCCTGTAGTTTATCAAATACAGGTAGAAACAAGCGTTTTTTTAGAAAGTACAGAGAGGAAGAAGGAAGCTCACAATAACAGATAAAAAAGATGAACTGTAAAAAAAAGAAAAGAAAAAAATCTCGGAAACTGCCTACACTTTATTTAGCTATCAAATTGAAATGACAGCCATACTGTATGTGATTACATTGTGAATGGAGAAGGGGTAGTAATACATGTAAATAAGTTTATACTTCTTACTACTCCTTTTCGGACAGTTAGTTTATATATATATATAAATATATATATATATAATTATTATTTTGTTGTTTGTCTTCACATGTTCGAAATAAAACAATAAATAAATCCTTATGCTCTCATATAAAGGCAGCATAAGAAGTAGTGTTTTTAAATCAGTCATTTCAAAGAAAAGATTTAGCTGAGACTGTTTTTAATAATAAACTAACATTAGTGTTGAGACTGAGACTTTATCTTTAACAACACACACCCTCTGCTTTGACTACCATTGTACACATTCTACAGCAGCAGCTCTGTTTGGTTCAGGCCCTGTTTACACGGAGACGCTGTGACAGTAAGACGAAACAGTTGAGTAGCGGATTGGCCTTTCGTTCACACGGTGTCTGTGTTTCACGGGTGTGAAAACGCAAGCCTTTGAATTCGACCTCCAGGGTGGAGTGAAACTGATATGGGGGGCGTATCGCAGCCATGTGAACAAAACGGAGCGGACTCTCTGGCTGCGATGACCTCACCACACCTCCCCCATACATTTGGACATGCGCAGTAGTCGGCTGTGTGCTTCAGCAGCTATTCGCGTTGTATAGTCTCTTATAACAGAACCTTGATATGATACATTGTGTGTGTCGCCGCCGAAAAAGCATCGAATACTTGCGGCAAATAGTTCAACCTTTACCCAACTAGCCGCTAAAGAGGAGGTTGTGGAGGAAGTGGTTGTACTGGTGAGTGTCGCACGTGTCAAGCTGTAAAGTTCCACTGCCCACAACTGGCCGGGCGTGAGAACTACATCGTTTTCACTCAGGCAAAATCTGCCTGTACTTCCAATCCGCAGTGGGGTCGTTTCGATGCGTTTCTATCACAGCGTCTCCGTGTAAACGGGGCCTCAGACGGCCACGGTTTGAGGAGCACATGTCCTGTAAGAACGCAGATTCACCTCACTGTGTGTCTGTGTCTGCATTGGCTGGTGGTTACGGGTGACAACAATCACAAATGTCATGTCAGTAATGCAGCAGCCTGCTGTAGCCTGTAGCTGCAAAAAACTCTGTTACAGAGCGCTGTGTTCGATTACTGGATGTGACCCTGTAGCCTTCTCGTGGGCTTCACTGTTGCTTTAGTAAGAAATGATGTTATAATAATGCAGCTTTCTACATCAAAGTCAGGTGTACTCGGAGCTTTAAAAGTACTTTCTTCATCAACTCAGGTCGATGTACACACATATACTCACCTCGGAGCCTTCTGCATTGAAGTGGTCCAGTGCTTGCTTTCGGATTTCTCCCTTTATGGATCCGTCCAGCCGCTGGAGGAGAGAGAGAGGTGAACACGGACAGAGTTAGCCTTTCAAAATGTCCTCCTGCGAAGCCGCCAGTGATAACCTCGACATCCATTGCTTGTCATGCCAGTGTGCACAGTCCACACGCTCCGAGCGATCACAACAGTCTAGAACAGGGACCAAGTCAGAAATAATAAACCGAGCCGGAGTGACTTGAACCAGGTCAGCGGGCCTTCAGGAAAATAAAATATCTTGTTGATATAAATAACCACATGAACTCTCAGCCTGGCAGAGTGTGCCCACCACAACACTGACACTTAATCCTTGTTCCAGCACAACCCACCAAACACTCCCAGGGCCTTGACGACACACAGACACTGAAGGCTGTCAGCATGAACACTCACTATAGACTGTTTCAGGAGACACTGGCACTGCAGCTGGTTACAGCAGAGAAAAAGTACATTGAAATATAATTCAAACTGACGAGTAGACAGCACTGTTTGTAAGATTAAGAGTCACTCTATCGATCCTGCAAGGGGAAATTCAGTTTTTACACTCTGGTAATCATGCAACACACACACACAGGTTGAAAAATACATGGGAACAGGCAGGATCCTAAGGACATGCACTCAGGAGCTTGTTTGTTTGTTTGTGTTTGTGTGTGTGTGTGTGTGTGTGTGTGTGTGTGTGTGTGTGTGTGTGTGTGTGTGTGTGTGTGTGTGTGTGTGTGTGTGTGTGTGTGTGTGTGTGTGTGTGTGTGTGTGTGTGTGTGTGTGTGTGTGTGTGTGTGTGTGTGTGTGTGTGTGTGTGTGTGTGTGTGTGTGTGTGAGTGAGAGAGATCTGGCACCTCCAGCTACTAGACCAACTTCCATATTTTGACTTGAACCGGTCCCTACAGACTGAGCTACTGCTGCCCTGTATGTTGTATGAAGCATAAATGATGTCATGGTCAAAATAAAGACTTTTCCCTGTAAACAGGTCAGTATGGCTGAGCCTTAAGGCCAGCACAAACATGTTTCCTTGGTTGTTGAAAGTACACTCCTACTCAACAAAAGAGGCCCAAAACTCAGCTTCTTGGAGCTTTAACATGTATTTACGATGTCTTGAATGGTATGTATTTCGCCAAAATACTGTTCAGCACTTGGGTCCCCCTCAGCTGCTACTATATATAAATTAAGTTGACTTGACATTGCAAATCTAACCTGGAATTGGTAGCGCCTCTTGGCCAAGTACTCAGCCAGAATGTCCAACATCCTGACCATCTGGGAGAAAATCAGGACTCTGTTCCCTCTCTCTCGGAGCCTCGTCAGCAGCTTGTCCAGCAGCACAAGTTTCCCGCTGCCCCTCACAAGACTCTGAAAAATTAAACAAGGGGCGGAATTCAAGGGTGGAAAAAAATAAAAAGTTTGTGAAGTCACAGCTAGCTTCCCCTTCTCTGCAGGGCAAGAGATACCCTCAGGTGCCACAGCGAGCTGCAGAGGACTCATGAGGAGACTTACCTGCAGGTGTTCCTGTTGTGTTTCGCTTTCCCCGTCCTCGGGCTGCTTAATGAGGAAACTGTGGTTGCAGCACTTTTTAAGCTCCATAACGATGTTAAGGAAGCCTGAGGAGCTGCCCCGGGTGCCTTTGGAAAGAGCTCTGTAATTCCTCGTTAAAATCCACCTGGAAATATTGAGGGAAGAAAAGTCCGTTTATAAAGAGAAGAAATGCAGCTTCTGTATCTGAGGTTTATGTAAAAGCCTGACGTAATGAATAGGTTACAAAAGAAAGAGAAATCAAACCATACTTGTAAAATTGTTTTTGATGTGCAGTCATGTCTACACGGAGGATCTGCTCCACTTTGGCAGGGAGAGATTTTTCCACATCCTTTTTGACACGACGCAGGAGGAAGGGCTCAAGGACCTTGTGCAGACTCTGATAACCGTTATCTCGTCCTTTGCCGTGTTCGTCCTCAAAATCCTCCCAGGAATCAAACCTGCAGTGCACAACGCAGATAGCAAATGTCACTCATGTCTGGGCTAGAAGTCAAACGGATGACATTTTCCCAGCTTTTTGTTCGCCATGATAATGGAACAAGGGGCGTACTTGTCAGGCATGAGGAAGTGCAACAGGGACCAGAGCTCTTTGAGGGAGTTCTGCAGAGGAGTGCCAGTAATGAGGAGCCGGTGGTTGGACCTGAACTCCATGAGTGTTTTGTAGAGAAGCGAGTCGTCGTTCTTCAGCCTGTGAGCTTCATCCACACCCATGAATGCCCAGTTGATGTTCCCGAGAACCCCCTGCACGGAAATACCAAAAGCACAACTGAGTGATTGATTCTCACCAGGCAGCATTACTCTACATAAATCCTGATAATTCAGCATACCTTGTCTTTAAGAAGAATTTCATAAGTGGTCAATAATGCATTAAAACGGATTCTTTTGGTCTGATGGTTCACCCACTCGTAATCTCGAATCTATATAGGAAAAAAAAAAGAAGGAAGAAGAAGCAGGATAAGACGTTTTATAAGGACAGCTCTGATGATCCAACCAGATGATGAGTATCCAAACACTTCACCCACCGTTTTCCTGCTCATGACGTCGCCCAGGTAGACGACCACATTCATGTCCGGAGCCCAGGTGTCAAACTCCCTCTGCCAAGAGGTGAGCGTGGACAGAGGCACCACCAGCAGGAAGGGCCCGTACAGCTGATGCTGGTGAAAGAGGTATGACAGGAAGGAGATGGTCTGGATGGTCTTTCCAAGCCCCATCTCATCAGCCAGGATGACACTGTTACACCTGAAGAAGAAGGAGGAAGAGGAAAGCAGGGTGACACCCTTTAAGTCAAATCACACCCAATATTTCTCAAATGAGGTCATCCATAAAAAATGTGTTTATTGACACATTACCTGCACCAGGAGTGTGCCAACCAGTTCAAGCCATCCAGCTGATAATCTCGAAGCTGAAGGTTTTCATCTCCAATATATGACGGTTGTTTTTTCAGAGCAACAAACCTCGGCCTTTGCTTCAGCACCTGGAAATATGATGCAGAAAATGTTTGGGGTTTTTTTTCCCTTTCAAATGATGAGGGTAAAGTAGAATCATTTAAACTACTGTTCCTGGCTCGTCTGATTCTGCGGTTACCTTGCAGTCTTTGGAGGGGACAGTTTTACAGGAGCTCCGCCTCAGGAAGCCGTCGGTGCATTGCTGAAACTTCTTTTTTACCAAAGCTCCGTCTTCCCAGCTGCACTCTGAATAAGGTAAGCCCATCCACTTGCATAGGTATTCAGGCTCATTGGAGGGTGGTGTTTTGTGACTGTGCGCTGTTTAAAAGAAGAACAAAAATACATGAATGCACAAGATTTAAACGCTCCAATATCTGACAGAAAGAAGAGGAACAGAAAAACTACGGGCCATGACCATATTTTTTAAAAAAAAATGAAAAAAAGGGCAACTCACAGGGGAAGTCGGAGGATCCTGGAGTTTTTCCTGATTTTGTCGCTGTTGACAATAAAACTCAATTTAATGCAACAAGAATCGAGAATTATAAGAGATTATCTGCAGCTCGTCCAGACAAACAAACAAACACAAGCTGATGCTGCTTACCGATAACACGCTCAACAAACTGAAACTGCCTCTTCAAATCAGACGTGAGCTCCTGTTGGCAGTTGTGAAACTCAATATCCTCAGGGGACGCCCTCCTCAACCTACAGACAAATCAAACAGGACACTCCTTAAAGATGTACAACTAACATAAGAACGTTTATGTAAAGACCAAACTTTTCTTTCTTTTTTTTTTTACCATGAATTGAGCTCTTCGCTCTTCTTTTTGTAGTTGTCCAGTCTCTTGATTCCTTTGACTTTTTGCTGCGTCAGAGAGTCAATGCTCTCCCATGTGTTGTGGATGTAGGACCAGCCCTTCCACTTGATCAAATACTGAGTCTCCCCTTCTTCGTTCTCGGGGTCAAAGCCTTGGCTTGGGTCTCCATTTTCCTCCACAGCATACACAGTGGTGGAAGCCCCAGTGGCTACAAGACAGAGATAAAAACACTTCCTCAAAACTCTCAAACATTTATAACCAAAATGGTATTCATTTCACTAAAAATAAGAGACTCTTAGCAAACTCCATAGATTTAAAAAAATAAATAAATTAGTAGAAAAAGTCATCATAAAAAATAGTGTTGAGAAGCGACGGTCTTTCAAAGTACGACAGCTGTTAATGCCTCACCTCCTTTCTTGCCCGTCCTGGTGTCCATAACTCTTTCAATGGTCTCGCTGTCATCATCCTGTTGCTCCTCACAAGCGTCCCCCGTCATTTCAATCAAGTCGTCAGAGTCTGTCTCGAAGTCGTGTTGGTCCTCTTTGTAGCTGCAACACAAAAGGAAAACCCCTTTAATACCCACTTCACTAAACTCAAGTGTTTTTACTGAGCGTGTGGGTACAACAAACTCTTTGGGTTCAGTGACGCACCTTTTGACTTTAGTTGCACCCCTTCCCCGTGTCTGTCTCTTTGCAGTGCCGTCCTCGTCGTCGTCCTCGTCATCATCGTCGTCGTCGTCTTCATCGTCCTCAGCTGACGACTCCTGTTTCCTCGACTTCCTTCCTTTTTGAGAGAGTTGCTTTTTGGCTGTAGATTTGGCCTGAGGTCTGAAAAACACACGGTTAAAGCACAAAAACAGGACGGTGACCATTTTAGACTTTGTATGGAGTCATTCTCCAGGGTCAAAGGTCAGAGGGAGTTCAAGTTATATGTTCACGTTACGTCTTCACAGCTTCAAAATGACTTCTATGGAGTTTTAGGATTTTAAATTAGTAACTACATTATTTAGATTGCAGCGTTTCCCACACAAAGATGATACCTTATTTGTTTATTTTGAAATACTTGATCAATTCCTGAAGGAAATTGAGGTTTTTACATTCTGTTCTTTTAAAAAGGGACATGATTCTCACACACAGGCTTGAATGCCACACATGCACACTGTGAACATGCATTAGAGGAGAGTGTCTGAGTGGGGCTGCTACACATGGAGCACACCAGAGCCATTCCTGGGGTTCGGTGCCCTGGCACCTTACCAGCTACCAGAATTTAGTCGGCACAGGACTTGAACCGGCAACCTCTGGTTCCTGACCCAAGTCCCAACGGACTGAACTACTGCCGCCAGCCGCCCAGCTACTTTACAAGTAAAATACATAAAAATAGATGTATTTTTCTGACTGGTTCTTGGTGAATTGTTTATTTAGTCATAAAACTTCTGCATGTGCGAGAGAGCGTGTGCACCTCTCTCTCCCTCGCTCGCTCCCTCTATATTTCTCACACACACACACACACGTAGCTCGTCTTTCTGTAGGAAACACTGTACTTTCATGAAACATTAAGGTTTATACTTCACATCAAATTAAAGAACAAAAAAAAATAAAAAATGTAATTAAACGACTGCTCACACAATACAGTGATTAGAGACGAGTGCTGGGTAGCTGTCTGACGGCCAGGCTTCACTACACTCTTACCTTCTAGCAGGAAGTCGTCTGGATCTAACTTTTTTCTCTTCCTGTTCACTGTCTGTACTGTCGGATGCCTTCTCCTCCTCCTCCTCCTCCTCCTCTTCATCATCATTTGAGTCATCATCTTTCCAGATATTTCTTACAACAAAGAAATGCCACAAGTTCACCCTCAAGGCCCATCGTTGCTATAACCAATTCTAAATGTAATTGAGAAAACGCTATTGGCCATAGGGTGTTCATAACAAGAGAATTTGTTCAGGGATAAACCACTGAGCCGGCCGATCATATTCAGTGTAAATGTAGGACATCACCTGTCTGGCTAGAACTGAAGGAGCCCAAACAGATACCCATTACATAAATAAATTATAAGGACCACAATATGAACACACACTGGCAACACAATGATGGACAAACTCATGAACTAAACAAAAGTGTAGCTGACAAAATAAATCAGTTCAAGTGTCTCAATTGGACAAGAAGAAAAAAACAACAAAGTGATAATATTGTAAATGTTCACAGTCTGCTTACTTACTCCTTTTTTTTAGCTCGTGAGGATTTTCTCTTTGGACTTTCACTCTCAGAATCACTGCTGCCCTGTAAATACAGGCAGCACATCAGCGACGCACCACAGAGCAGAGTTAGCACTTCTGTGAAACTTCCACTAGGTGGCAGAATGGGTTTGTTTGCGAGAGCTGATGACAACATGGATAACTGTGCAGAGGGAGAGCCACGCTGAAGCTGTCTTTGTGTTTGTGGAGGCAGCTTACCCCAGCTCCAATGTTTAAACGAGCAGGCTCCTGTCTGCTGCGATTCGACCTCCTGACGCCGTACACATCTGGATGCTCATCCCACATCTGTGAACAGAGAGCACCTGCTATAACCGAGACAAAAATGGTGCTCCAACACAAACACAACCTTTTTGTATTCAGTTTCATCACAGGGCGGTTATTTTTTGGTTCTTAAATGTTTTATTAGCGCTCTTATTTGGGTAGATTTCACCTTCAACGCAGCTTGTACCTATTTTCCTTTGTTTCATCTTGGATGAAAGATGGTTGTATACAGCTTAGCAAAGTGTTCTCTAGTGTGCATAATTCTTTTTCTTTGTTTATATTTTGACCATTTATAATGTCAACCCCCCATATTCCTTCAGACATTAAGAACAGCACATGGGACAGGGACGTTGCTATGGTCCCAACGCAGAATAAAAAACAATGCCACTGTATAACTTTTTAAATTAGCCTGCAACTAAAACTGTCCAGCACGTCAAAGATCCAGAATCTGATTACCCAAACACGGTTAACTCAGTCACAATTATTGGAGGACAGGAAGACATTTAATCTTCTTTGGAAACAGCGAGTTTTCACAGAAGGCTTAGCGCCTCTCTGAAGTTCGTCGACCTTTACCTTTTTGACATCAGCCAGTCGTTCCTTCCTTCTGACTGGCTTGTCTTTGACTTCCTCTGTGGTTTGCTGGGTTTTGGATCCTGCAGACTCGCACTCTGACTCAGAGTGACTCTCCGACTCTGACGAGCTGTTTGACTCCGAGTGTTGGGATCTCCTCCTCTCACTGCCATGCTCGCTCTCTGACTGACTTCCCGACTCTGACGCAGAGCGGTTGGACTCCTCTGAGGCTGAGTTGCTACAGGAACAAGAACATGTTCAGACTTCGGATTTTGCAAAAGAAAGTATTGGGTTGTACTTGAGCCGATTTAAAGTTGCAGACAATAAAAAAAAAATTACTTGTGGCTTTTAACAGCACACACACACTAACAAAGAAATTGTGAAAGCATGAGAGAAAGTTCTGACTCACGGCCAACAGAAGCCTAAACTTCATTACATAATGGTGCAAGGGCCTTTTTCTGAGGCCAAAAGTCAGCATCCATGTTAATCTTCCTCCATAGTGACCTTCAATCACTGGTCAGATTTAAGACACACTGTGCAATATCAAAAACCCTCCAATGGCCATAGTATGTATATGGAATATCTTAAACCTCAGTTTCACTATACTCTTAGTAACTTTATCTATATTCCAAATGATTTGATTATTTCACTGTAAATAAGAATCTGATCTTTCATCTGATTTTTTATTTATCTCTCTACCAACACGATGTCAAAAATCACAAAACAACAATATACAAACATTGTAGTACAAACAACACAGCAAATTAACCACAACATCAAACACAAACAAGGCAGTGTCTGCTGTGACCCCCCCTTTGTGTTGGTATTAAATATATGTATATTTTTTTGGTCTGATTTTCCCCCCCCACATAAGGGATTACAGGCCTGAGTGCTGAAAGCACCGAGTATCTCTAAAGGAAAAGGAGGATACAAGTGAAATATGTTTGTTTTGGGGTTTTTTTCCTAAAAAAATAAAAAATGTTCTTGCATTACTGGTTAGTAAAAAAAAAAAAAGCACGACTTGTTCAACTTAAAAAAAAAACATTCAGTGTCAATGAACGAAAGAAGCTTTAAACGTTTTGGCCCACACAATATATTTAAATTGTTAAAGAAACGTTAACTTTTGTTGACATCAAACGTCTTGTAGCTTTGCTGATATTGTGGGATGACGTCAACATGTCTGTTCGTGGCTCATTGGTGGGAAAATTGTAGCGTGGCGAGATGAACGGTACAGTCTTGATTTCTCTGAATGCAGTACCTCATATGGACACATGGGGGCGCTTTGCCCTCCACAATTCACCTCTGAAACTCGCCCCGAGGATCACTGCCTTACATGGACCGCTGTGGAGAGACGCATTGCTCTTGCAAACACACAGACTTATGTATTTTACCTATTAGGGGTTTTGGTGATTTATATAATCTTTGCTGTGATTGATACTGATTAGGCCTACTAAAGTTATATGTATGGGCATTAAATTTAAGAGGAAATCCTTTTCATTGTCCGATCTAAATACGTATACTTTAAACTGCTGTTTACATAAGAATACTTCATTGGTTGCTAGATTTCATGGCCTGTACTTTCAGCAGCTTCAATGACCAAACTCGGAAGTGCAAGACTCCTTCCGCTTTAAGTGAGGTCAAAAGTGGGTGGGACGTGGAACTAATCCTTCAATTATTATTGGCTGGCTTGTTGCTAGGTGGAAATCTAGCCTATACAAGCGGCCATCATGTCTCTGAACTCTTCCTGTTCCTCCTCCGTGTAGTTCTCTGAGCAGAGTTTTAATACAGATAAGTGAGCAGGCTGGGCACACAAAGCAAGGGCCATTTTGTGACTCTGAAGAGTATACAGAGAACTTTCTGGTAAAATATTACACAACATTAAAGGCCCAGACTTTGAGTCAGTCATTCTGTTTCTCTGCTTGTCCCCTGTAGTTATCTACCATCATGAAAAGTTAAAACTGTCCCCAGGAGCAGAGGACATTTTCCCCACTCACAGCTGAAAAAGACTAAAATGGCTGCCACAAAATCTCAAACTACAAGTGTGATGTAAGCTGCTGCAGTGTACATTTAGTAAAAAGCAGTGAAATGCAATGCTTTCATCTCCCAAACTTCAATCTTCTACTAAAACACAGCTGTGATACGCCTGCATTCTTGACTACAAGTACACACATTTCTCTTTTTAACATTAACTTTGTGCTATAAATATTTTTTTTAATAAAAGGCAAGCCACTTTGGTCTTTTCTGTATTGTTGCTTTGTTTCAACAACATGCAAGTAACCTAGTGCTTGTTTTTAAAGCCACCTTTATTGATCGAGGTAGTGTGCTGTTTACATTTGTTTTTAGATGCTGTTTTCGAAGTTTCAGAAACCTTAGGATGACAGACACACATGAAGTTAAAGATATAAACAAAGAAAACAAACGAAAAAAGTGTCAAAACTATCACACTTGTGTCAAGACTACCGGCCACAGGCTGTCTTTACCTGATAAGGACAGATTAATCCAAATGTTTAAATGAAAAGGACTTTTTAAATCACACAAGTTTAAAGCAAATTATTTAATAAACATCAAAACGTACATAAAGCTTAAATACATTAACTCTATGATGTACCTCTTAAAGTTCACTGCTAAAAATAAAAGACAATGTATGTGAAATAAACCTGTAAAATGTCTTCTTTCAGTCACAAAGCATTGTTCAAAAATAATAACAGAAAAATCACCATATTCTACAAATGTTCAGATGGGATCTGAAAAGGTTGAGAATAAACTTCCCCTTTAAAGAAATAAGTTAAATGTGAAAAGGGTAAACGACTTCAGCATGTAGACACTGGCATAACATCAAAATAATTTCTAAGTGTTAAATAGTTTATCATTTACTGACACAAAATAATAGTATTTATAATGCAGATATTCTATGGAAATTAAATACAAAAGCAGAAATGCAATGCACACAGAAATTAGACTTCTGCAAATTCTATAGCTTTTAAACTATATGAATAAGTTTCGTACAAAAAGGCTGCATGTTAAAACAAATACATTTTTTGCCTCAAGCAAAGAGTAATGAAGTCAAGGAACTAAAGACAGAGTATAATACATACAATCCGACAGGCTGTACTGTCAGATGATCCAGAAATAACACATGCACATAACCTTCTTTTTAAAATAAATACAAGCTACCTTTGATCAAATGGTGCATTGCAGCACCAACTAGTAAGACAAGGTCATGTTACTTTATAGTGATGGGACATTACACATTTTAGACAAACCATTTTGCAACAAAACAAAGGACAAATGAGTCCAAAACATTCGTCTTGTGGGCTATGATGTCTTTCACATAGGCCTGAAACCTCTGAATTGAATGTAAGAAATGGTAGGGAAATCAGGGTGTGGCTATTAAACAATAGCAAGGTCATTCATGACAGTGGTGCACTTCAACAAATCCACGAAGTAAAAGTATACACAGGTGGTCAACCATGCTTGACAATGTAAACAATCAAATCACATAAAGAAAAGGTAAATGGGGAAAAAGTGAAAAGGATCATACCTTGATGCGTTGCTTTGAGTCGATCCTTCATCCTCTGGTTTTTTACTTTTATTCTTCATCATCGTAGTATCCAGACAGCTTTGAAGGATGATCTTATGCCCTGGTATTTACTGTCAAAAAGTTAGAGGCATGAACTATCATGCAAGTCCCATAAGATTCCCTTTGCTCAGATGGCTGTTAAAACCCAGGCAATGCGACACGAGAAAAGAAAAGGGCATTAAATCGAAAGATTCAAGTGTCATTATTGAGGTCGATAGTAAAAAAAAGGGTTTAGAGCAATGACAGGTGCTTCTACAATAAGGTAAATATCCGACACATGTACATTAATATAGTCCACGGATCAAGCCGCATGCCATTAATTCTAACTGCGTCATCACAAGTAGGATAAGAAAAATAAAGATTTGAAGATAAAAAAAACAGGAAATTATTCACTACACGATGTAAACAAAACAATTCATTGTGGAGAAAGGTGGGTAACCTATAAATGAACTATTAGATTCGCGTTCGCTTTGTCACAGCATTTCATCCGAATCGAATTTTTTTTTTGAAACAATCATATCTTAAAAATAAATCGTATTATTTAAAAAAAAGACTTTTTCAAAAAGCTTGTAGGCCTTCAAAGTCTTCATAGAGTGTCTGACTCTGAGCGACAGAGCCGAGCAGCACACTAAAAATGGAGGCGCGCCATGACTGCCAGAGCCCTGTATGGAAAACAACGACAAGTACTCCCACAGCTCAGACGGCTCCAGCAGCTTCGAAAAACAGCCCGAAAACGACCAAAAAACGCCCAATTTTTCGTCAAAACGGCAACCGTACAGTCTCAGGACATAATCTTGATAAAACTTATGCGGTTTAGGTCGAATAACAAGCACGCGAAACGGTCTGACGAAAGCCTATGGCACCCTTCCCAAGGCTCAGCCGCCATCTACAGCTCCTTCCCTAGCTCTGAAAGCTTTGCCTTTGATTGACGTTATTTCCATTTACTCAGCACTCAGGTGATGTTTAAGTCCCACCCCCTTTTATTTTGTTTAAATGTTGCTAATATCAAAACATTTTAATATATTATTAGCTCAAGGACGCAAGCTAGAAGTTAAAACATTTCTTCCAACTTCATAAAAAGGTATGAATATTTAGAAGCTGTGAAAGTGTATTATTTTTTTATGCACCAATTTCATCACTTCCTGCTCAGACAGGAAGAAGGACAACAAGGAGCCATTTTAGAAAGCCTTTAGAAACCATTTCTGATTAAGCCTAAAACTTTTTACCTACTAGCAATACCACAAATTAACTAAATTCATTGACGGTTATGGTAATTAAATTAAGAAGTGACTGGAGCCGACGATGCATTTTAATGAACAGCGTCCCCTTCATCAACCTAATATTTACTTCATGATGCAATACCCAAAAGATTGTTTTAGGAGATTCATTGACACAGTGAAAACTTTAGCAATAACGTTAACAAATTGATTAGTGACACTAAGTCAGTCTAAAGGAAACGATAAGTTGATGAATTAGCTGAAATAATATAAGTAACGGCCAAGATATATGAACAACAACGTGAACCGAAACGCTAAATGTCTTTTGATGGGTTTCTGGTTTAGCTAATAAAACAAAGTCAAGAAAATTTACGAGGACATATACTTTATTTTAAAAAACAACAACATCTGAATGTTAAATGTACAATGGCTGATTTTGTGATTCCCCAAAAACAAAAGTTATTTTGAAAAAAGTCCATTGAACAGTTAGCGACGGTCTTCCAGTCTGTGTTGTAAAAAATAAAAATCCAAACGTCAAAGTCCATTCAGATAACAGTTTCATCTCGCCAAAATTTGGCTAATAGCCAAATCCCTTGCCATCTTCACGTTAAACAACGCTGTCTCCACTTCAGCATTATCCAGTTGAATGGGGTCTTGATAGGATAAAAAAAGAAGGAAAAGTTGTAAGCCCACAGTGCAACTGAAAAAGTAATTAACTTTCCAGTAGTGAAAGCTGCTAAACTATGATGAAATTGTGACGGACAAATTCATGGCTAGCAATCAGTTGGGTTAGCTAGCGCTGCGCAAGCGTTTTTCTGCGCAGCGCGTTTTTTGGACATTTCGGTTGCTACTATTGTAAACCAAAGGAGGGCTTTACTGATTCATTACCAAGGCTGTTCTACATCAGAGTCATTTAGGGAGTATTGCAAAAAGCTATCCTTGAACAGGTAGTTCCTTCAGTTTACTGTTTGGGTCTGGACTGATATTGTTTGCCGAATTGAAAGTTACCAGCTTTTTGATTTGAGTTGACTAAGGGCTTCAACAATTTGCCAATAAGTTCATTAACTCACCACTAGGGGTATGATGAGTTAGCATTAAATTTAATCATACAAAAGCAGTAATGTAAAAATATTGATAATTAGGGTTGAACCGACAAAAACTGGCATGTTGGCTAAAAATCCGACAGCAGGATGGGATTCATTGCTTGAATTGGCAAAATAATGACCAGGTTCCCCAAAACAATCACAACACACCAGCAGATGGACAACACAATAGCATCCTATAACACACAACCCACCCACAACACAACCATATAAACAATAGTCCGTTATACACATACCATTCAAAATTTAAAAATATCTTACAGTTAAGTACATTTCATTGTCATATGGTTTTGGCTGGGTTTTTGTAAAATCCCCCTTCTATGCTCATTACGAGCTAGCATTTGGTAATTTACTAGCCTCAAGAGCTAAAAGAAAGTCCCAGCAGAACATGTTATGAGAAATATTGGCCAAAACCATCCCAAAATATGAGTGCTGTGTCCTCAATGTATTTAAAAAAACTAACAGAAAAAGTTACATTTCTAGCCATTAAATTAAAATCAATCAGCACACAAAACAACAAATTAAATGTAAATAACTTACAGAGAAGTCTTCTCCTCAAATTCGAAAACCATCCCACCAGGCTACATACCCTGTGAAAGAGACAAAGAACCATGAATAATGTGCAGATTAACAAACACGAGCCACACAGAAACGCGTTATAATGTCAACCAATCAAGCTTTATTTATAAATCCTTTCTCATGCAATTTGGGAAATTCATTCTTAGAAAATATACTGTTGTGCTGGTCGCAATTAGAGAGTGATTAATAATTTCTACTAATAATTGGTAATCTATTGGAGGATGAATACAGCAACTAACTTTTACCAAAAGGAATCTGAATCAAAATGCAGCTTTACGAATGTCTTATTATAAAAAAAAAAAACCTTCTGTTTTTGGTCAAGATGTGAAGTTTCTGGCAGATAAACTACTTTGTAAGAGCCTCTAGTGTTTTCTTGTAATGGCAGAAACAACAATGCCATTGGTACATGCTCAGTGTAGCACCCTGTTTTTTTGTAACGGGTATAGATACAAACCAAATATACATTACTCTGGAAAGAGTTAAACCTCAGGCCTCAGTTTTTCCCCAGCAACACATGCCTCTTCACTGTCAAAATCATAAATCTTATTTTAAATTACCATGTTGTAATAAACTATGGGTTTTCATTAAGCTATTTAAAGGATGCTTTTAGCATTGGAGTTTTGTTGGAAGGACTCCTACCAAGACAACTTTGAAGCTTATTGTACTGATTGCATCAATAAAGTACTTACTTAGTATTATGTTTAAATTTAAGTTAGTTTTTTGAAGTTGCAATTAATTGCTTAATTTGTTTAGTTATTCACGATCTGCGAATAAATTGCTGAAGGGAACAGTGAAATGTTGGACATCAAATTGTTTTTATTCCTTTGACCAGACAATTGAGTTTTGCCAGAGTATTGTAAAGTGAATTGCACCATTAAAAGTCACAGTGGTCTTGTTCTTTTACTCTATGCACTGGCTTAGCTGTGGTGCGCCTTAAAAGTACTGATTCATGCGATTAAAAAAAAAAAAAAAAAGTGGGCATTACCATTGATAGCCCTAATAAGTGGCTTTCATGACCTCTACAAACGATAATTAACATGAATTAAAAGAGTACAACTGAAAAGCCAAATTATTTGTGTACTATTATCCTTGCCAGATAAAGACAACTTGACAATTTATTTTGAACTTCTTACTTTACCTATTCCTTACTTAAAGGTTGTCACAGCAATAGAAGTAAAGAATGTGTTGAATGTAACTTAATGTTAGGAGAGTTGGCATCATTAGTCATCAGGTCAAATCAGAAAAAGTTACTAAGGTCGTCAATAGAAGTCATGATGAAAAGTTTACTAGTTGAAATCAACTAAGGCTAGGTCGAGTAGATTTCTCATCGGGGATAAATAAGACTAGAATAATAATTGTTTATTCTGTAACGGTGGGCTTTTTGAATTTGCCTCAACTGGCCATTTAAGGAACCTCAACCGATCTAGCTTACTTTGAGGCCTCCTTTCTCAGCTACTGAGGTTGTCACTCGTTTGTAGGTTTATGCTTTTCTATGGTTGCATGCGTCAGAACAAGCAGGTGGTTGGTGTTAAGCGTTGGACCGCGTTTCATTTTGGATTCTTTGTGCTTTTTAAGACTGGAAAATTGGTAAGGGGTTTGTCATTTAGAGTATTCAGGGTGCCTTATGAGGGCCTGTGTTTACAAACTGTTTTTGTCTGAAGTAGAAAACTGGTAAAAGTACTTTTTTTTGTTATATCAATCATTGTTTGAAAATCAAATTTTTCACAAGACAGAAGACCATTATTAAATCTTAAAACTCTATTTAGAATAACTGTCTCTTAAAATAAACAATAAGAAGCACTATCTTTAAAATTAGTATAAAAAAAAACAACCTTCGGACTTAAACTTAAATCAGTTATTCAAACATTTTGACGATACAATAACAGATTGCAAAGACTAGAGTTGTCTTCGAGAATAACTTCTAGGCATAATTTGTTTTCTAAAAGTGTCAGAACTGTAAAACTAATTTGCTATGTCTGAGCTAAGGACTCATTTTCCTGTCGATTAAACCCAAATTTAAATCCAGACTTGTCAACTGGTCAAATGTTAAAAAGCACTCAGAACAGACAAAGCCCATAATAGTATACATTAAACTTTTTCTACATTTTCTAGATTAATCTACTGCCAAACCACTCGACACCATAAGAGGTCATCCATCCGCTGTGCTGGTTTACATGATGGTAGTAGAGCATTATGGTACATTAACTCGAGCTACAGCCCCGGCTGAGGGCAGGTGGCGTTATTAAACACAACTTGTGTTTAGCATCATGGGCATGAATTCTTTGCACTGGCAGTGCCTGTTTTTAAGATAAAAGCAATGTAGTTTGGCGTTTTCTCGCTGTCCTGAGCGCTAATGCGCAAATCATTAGCCGTTTTTATTTTTGTTAATGCGCTCACATCGCCTGCAGCTAAGAAGTTTCACTTCAAGAACAGTATGATGCTCATCCATATCTCTTCTCACTCACCGTCCAATCAAAATCAAGACGGCGCAGGACTTCAAATATCCACCTCATCAATTACAATGGCGAAGTTGACGCTAGTCTGACTCGTCTTTTCAAGGATACAATGTCAAGATCTAGAGCTGCTGCTAATACCAGGGCATGACTACGTTACAATGTATTAATGTTTACTTAGTCATTTTTCTTTGAGTTGAGTTAAGACCGCTAACGGACATTACAGAGCGAAGCAGAAGTTTGCTTTCGTATCCTAGCAACAATAAGCGCGGGTGACAACCACTCTGAAACAAGGGTTGTGCATGCTGCCAGCGCAAAAAAATCGCCCTCTGTGGACACATGCACTTTTTCTAAATGAGTTGAAATAAATATTTCTATCACATTGAAAAGTAACAATGAAATGTCCTTTAGGTGTTAACTACTGTCCTTGCTTTGGTTAAAAATATATTAATATAATGCATACAAGCTATTTATTAAATTAGTATAAGAAGCACTTCTTGGTTAATAAATCAAACAATTTAAACTATACAACATTTTGTTCATGGACTTTTTACCTAGATGTAAGTGTGGTTTATTAAGACACTATTGCAGAGATTAAGGCACAGATAACATGCAAGTAAATGTATGTAGACATTTAAAGAAGCTTTGAATTAATACTTACATTCCCCACTGTAGCGCAAATGACCCGGATCTTTTTTTAATCTTGACGCCATGGTTGTGGCTAAATGTCAACCCTTTAAAATAGAAACAGGAAAAAATTGTAACAACAGCACACCCTACTGGCTACATGTAAGACGCAGTAAAGACAAAAATGCCGGTCGTACTGACAGACACATGAAGCATGAAATTATCGCAAAAACATACCATTAAGCTCGGGTCAGGTGGTCTCTTTTCTTCTTTAAAGTTATTCTGGAACGTCAGAAGAATCCCTGCAAAATACGAAAAAAGGAAAAGATTTGAATCATGTTATCAAAGCTAACAAAAATTCCACTTTGTCAGAAATATGGAACATAATAGAATGTATAATTTGGAACATTTGAAAGGTTATTCATGATTAAGTCTCCGCTCATTAACATTTAAAATGAATTAGTAATATGATGTGTATGTATTAAGCAAAAGGTTAGATCTTTTTTAATTATGGCGGCTAAAATGCAACTGGATTTGTCATCAACAGTAACATTCAATTGAGAAAACCTTTAACAGAGTATTCTGTTATGTGCATGGTTTTACTAATCCTTCTAATTCAACAATATAGTTTAACTTCTCCCATAAAACACTGTATGAAATCTGTTATATAATGTATAATGTTAGCACACTAATCTGGATAAATCAACATTGTCTGAGAGAATAAGATACTAACAGAAGTAAGTTTCTTAAATCTTGTTTTATACAATATGTTGAGTTATCATTAAAAACTCCACATACATAGAGAAGCCTTTTTTAAATGTGTTTTTCTTTACTGTCCATCAAATGTTATTTAACATGGAAAATTATTATTGTGCATATTTAAATTCACTCTCCACTCAGTACCTCAAAGGGTTAAAAGCCAACACCCTATTTTGTATTTCGATGTATATGTCAGCTTTTCATAACATATAGAATCTTTATTTGACCCACAAATCACTTATTGTTTATGTTCAGTGCCTACAATGAAGAAAATTCAAATTCATCATCATATCTAAAGCATTTTAACAACTCAACACAATTTATAGAAACTATTAATAAATTATAAGTATACAGCATCTACCACTTACTTAAATCATGGTTTTCCTACGTTTGTACACCCTCCCATAAGATTTAACTGAAAATCATGACTTTTCCAATTATTTATTTTATTTAGAAATCGTTGAAAGACACCAAAAAACAACTAAACTGAAAATAATCAAAATTTTGGACAAGATAGTTGTGTTGTCGTCCATCAAACTCAGTCCAACATTAAAACAAACAAAACATTTGATAATTATTTAGGTTTTCGTCGAGCAAATTCAGACAAGGGCATTTGCCCTTTCAAGGACAAAGCAAATTTAAAATGCGTAGGTTGAAATAACTCCTAACATGTCGAGACAAATCAGCTAGTCCAAATACTAACCCAGTACAGTCTAAACAGAGCTAGTAAAGATGCAAATTCCATCCCTTAAAACACATTTATTTGCCATTTGTACTCCATGGATTTCTGTATTCTTCGCAGACAACACACCATGGCCATTTTTACAACACTGCGTCTATCTGTCGTTCTTTCCACCATTTTGCCATACAGCCCTGAGTCTTCTTTAACGGCGTCTAACGTATGATTACTGCTCAGTTCTTACCCATTGTCCAGGCCGTGTCTATCCCCCGTCGTCTGCCCTGGCCAGTGTCGCCTTTTGGGGCGATTTTCGACGTTTTGGTGGCTCTTTCGGCTGCATCGTTCCGCCCTTCCTTTCTCACCGCTGTTGACGCCTCGCTCCTCTGCTGCTTGTGTCGTCCTCTCCGCCTCTGCCTGAGTTCATATCCTTCACGGCTCTGCCCACTTTCCTCTAACGTAAGCCAAACTCCACTTCCTCATCAGGCAAGCGCTAACAGCCCGCGTAGCCTGAAAACAGCCCGAGCAAACATACATTCAAAAAGTTAAAAAGTTCAACACAATGGGTACAATTAATGAAAACAACGTTTGGCTTGTTTTTTTGTTTTGGTTCGTTTTATTGCTGTTATCAAAAAGACACAATACTACAATTTAATCAAGGCAGATTTGAGTAATTGGGATTTAGGCAACTCAACAAATAACCATACAACACATATAATCCATGAATATGATAAAGCCTATTCTTATTGTTTTCTTCAGAAAATGAAAAAATAAAATGCCCCCAAAAAAGTTTAATTTGTTTTATCACAGTATGCTACATTATTTTGGGAGGTTCGTCTTGTGTGTTAAGGAAAATGGACACGTTTTATTTAACCACTTGCCAAATCTCCTTCCATACTTATAAAGGCCTACTTAGTCTACTTAAGAGCATAGACTGTAGTCAGTATTGTTTATAGTCTAGGCTATAGGCTTAAGCCATAGTAGGAAGAAAAAGAAATGCTCCAAAACAGAACTTTGTGCAGTGAAAAAGCTGTATTAACGTAGAAATATAAGTGCAACTGTGTTAATTAATTAAAAAAATACATTATAATCATCTGGCATTTAGGCTACAACATAGTTCAAACAATAGACATAATTCCTCACATTTATGAAGTCTATGAGGGGCTTGGAGGCATTGCATTTTTGTCGAGAATGTTATGTGTGACACATTACATGTTAATAATCGCCTAAATCTAAAAGTGAGAGCATCTTTATTGGGGTTCAACTGAATATTGAAACTCAACACTGTTGCTGTCTATGAGGCTTGACAGAAGGCATTTCCCCTGTTTGTGGCAGAATGACTAAAATGACATTGTTACAGATATTTGTTACATGTTTGATTAGTAAAATTAGTAGCCAAACAGGGAACACCAAACTTGGAAAACTTCATCTTGTCCAGCCTTTAGTACAAAGTCCATAGAGGCTGTGGTATGCACTCCACCCCCGTCATTAACCAATGACATGTTGAACACTACAGCGCATGCTCCTTGCAGTGGAAGATTTCTATAAAAAGATCCTCAGCCTAGCAACAGAAGCGCTCTATAAGTACACTACAGATAGCTCCTTCAAGGGAGGTGAACACATCCTTATATCGAATGACTAGTTTGATGGGTTTAAACAGGTTAGTGTTTATATTCATTTCAGTGCAGGCAGGTTTTTAAATGCGTTGAGCAAGTTAGTGCTGCTCAAAACATAAGAAAGGGGATATGCAAAAGATGTTCTACTGTACAACCATTAAAAGCAGACACATTTTTTATCTTTTTAATTGTTCATTCTGCACATGTCAAAACACAATGTTCAGAGAAAAAAACGTGACTACTACTTTTAACACTATTAAAAGTCTGTACAGCATACACACTTTAATGTTAGTCACAACAGGACACAAACATGCAGAATGTTTACTGTTAAGAAAGCTGCAAGTCAGGTACAAATAGTGTCTCCAGGTAAGTTCACATCCTGCATCTTAGTTCACATACAGTGCAGAGGAGGGACAGTGGTGATTGCAGACATTGTATCTGAGATGTGAGCAGTATGGTGTTGTGGATTTCTTCCAATACCAAAGAGTGAAAATAAAAAGTGAGAAGAACTATTAAAAAAAAAAACCCAAGATTGATCTGGTCTCAATGAAAACGTATTCGAAGGCAGAATCAGCGTTCGAAGGCCCCTTACTCACACGGAGAGGAGAGAAAGAGGCCCAGAGAAAAAGCAAACATGAACACATATACATTTCCATCACACTACACAGGGCACTCCCTATCACCACATAGAACCACTACCCACCTGGCAGGGCACGATCTATCTCCTTGTGTGAGAAAAAGACCCTATGTGACTATTTACCATCTCCCAAGCTGAGAAGGAGACGGACTCTAGTGAGAAAGAGCCTGGGTGACTCTTCCCACATGTACAAATGGTGAGAAATAGAATAAAGGGTGACAAATTATGGAAAACAAAACACTGGATAGGCTGTGCATGTAGTATTCTAAGACATTTCAGATACATTTTATATGACAGACTATATGAGACCTTTGTAAAATTTTCCATAACAATGGTCAGATAAAGAAAAGAGGTCTACAGAGGACTGATGGCAGCCTGTGCTTACTGCAGGTGGAACATCAACCAGACAAGTTGAGAACTCATCTATCTGTGGTGATTATATTTGTAGAAAGTCACTAGGGACCGTGGTGGGATGGCTGCTGTCATCTGATCTACCACCAAGTCAAGAGGGTCAGGATGTTGTCTAGCTTCAGGAGATGTTTACGCACTGTCCTGTTTAGAAACCGTTCACATGTTGTGATGATGGGTGTAATGCTGTTGTTATAGGCAAACAGTGAGTCAATCATGTCATGGTTAATCGTAGCACTTTTGTGCTCCATTAATGTTTGCTTTTTATTGTCCTGATGTATGCACTGAACACTGAGTGAACTTACTTGGACTTGATTTAACAAACTCCGCTGTTCTGAAACAGAAAACTTAGTTGTCCACCTTATTGAACCTTCTTTCGGCCCCTGGTCACCTAACAGCACAGACTACTTTATTCAAGTTTTTTAAATATTGTATTTGAATCGTTACTAATGTTACTAATGGTACTAATGGTATTAATGATGATGGTGGCACTAATGAGGATGATGATATTGTGGATAAGTATTAGTACCATTGCTATGACGAGTAAATATTTACTGTTTTTGTGTTTATTTCTTTTTCACTTCGTCTATATTACTTTTCCACTCTTTTTACCGTGCAATCACTCGTGAACCCGAATCCCTCATTACTCCCGGAGAGCATGGCGGGGAGCAATAGCTTGCGCAATCTCTTTCTTTTCCTCTTTCCGATTACTGGTGTTGTAAATTCCCTATACTGTGTTATATTATGAAAGGACTGTTCAATACTGAATTTAGTGTTTTAAATCAGACAACTCGTTGGGCAGCCTTGGGAACATAATATTGAGCTGTTCACAAACTTCTCGTTTATTTTTACATTGACGTTTGTCTGTGTTTGTGATGAAGGTAGACACTAATATAAGCTAACGTTACTTGTGTATTTGATGTTTGATGTGCTAACTGACCTGCGACTGTTGACCAAGTTGTAGCTAAGTTCAAGTTAACATGTGCTCATCAAGCTAGCACACCTTCTCATGTATATTGTGTTTGCTCATTGCAGATACCAGTACAGTATAGAAGTCAATCAGACCAATGTAAAGCCTAACAGTGCAATCAAACCGTAAGCAGTAAACACCGTGCCGAGTGTGGAGATTCACCGTTTAAGCCACGTAAATTGTTCCGCTATGTCTGGCCTCGCACTCTAATCTCATTGTCTGTGTGGATAATGTGTTCCAGCAAATCCATTTAAAACAATATACAGTCCTAGCTCTACGCAGTTACTGGTTTAAGTGAAAAAAAATATGACCTCATCATGACAGGGAGAAAAAAGAAATATTAAAATTAAAAAATCACTAAAACAAACAATTCACAATCACATAACCGTTTGGACATTCCTTGGCATTTTTACTACCTCCTTCAGATTCCAGATTTGAAGGACAAGATTTTCCCTGAATCCTGAAAACATCTTGACAGGAAGCATATTTTTTAATGTTGTAAGCAAAACCTCCAACTGTTGGTTAACTATAACAGTTATATAGCCAAGTTTTTCAGGTAAATGGGTTAAGTATGGTTTTAAGTTCACATAGATAACAAATTAGCTTTTTACTAGAGGCTTTTGTTGGCCTGCTATCTGACAGGACCTCCTACATGAGAACTGACATGCACTGGTTGCTGCCCCCTGTTGGCACTGTTGGGCTGGTTTGTGGCTGTCCTTTATGACCCTCCCTGCATTGTAGCCCTATGGTTGACTCTTTCTCCGTGCCATGACAAAGACATCGGCCAGCTTGGCAGCCTCCGTTGCTGAATCTTGGCCATGCTCTTTGAACCAGAGCATGACCCAGAGATGGAATATTGTAATTTCAAAAGAATAATGAATTGAATATCATATGCTTATACGCTATGATTGTTGTGCTGGTACAACAGATTTATTTATGAGCTAGATTACCTTTAAACTGCACCAAAACCTACTTAAAATAAATAAAAACAACTAAATTGTCCTAAAATGTATTTGCTAAATGTTGGCTAAAACATTAATAAAAGTCAGGTAAAACAAGTGATACAAAGGAGAGCTAAAAGTCCACCATTTAAAACATAAGAGGCTAAAAAGAGGCCCACCAGTATGGGCCCTTGCAGCTGTGTACACTCTTTGACAAATTGTTGAAACTCACCAGCATTGTGCCACTTCAATTCCAACCTCCTACTACCTAAGAGGCCCCCAAGCCCTCTCTTATATAGAAGTTTAAACCTGGGAGTTGAAACCTGAAACCAAACGGGGTCAGAAATCAATTTACTCTAAGGTGAGTATTATCTATACAAACAACACATACTATCCGCAATAGAGACAAAGCATGTCAAAATACATTTCGGTTAAGTTAATACTTATTAGTCCCTCCAGGAAGTCGCAATGTTGCGATCGCAACAATTCACGCAAATTCAACCAATCCCCGCAATTTCTGGGCGACCTTGCAATTTTATCCAATCACCGAAACTTTTCTGCTAATTTGAACAATCAAAATAGTTTTCCCCGCGACTCCCACCAATCTGATAGTGCTATACGCTATACGCTAACAAACTTTAGTTTGACCACGGACCAAACTCACTTCCCTGTTTATATGCAATTTGCAACTATTATATTATATATTGCAACTTTTTTTTGTAATATTTGTTTCCTGCCGCAATTTAATTGCAAAAAAACAGCTAAAAACATCGCAACATGCATTGCAATTTTTTGGAAAAGGTGCCACAAAATAAGGCATTATAGTCCGCAAGAATCACCTAAAAAGTCTGCAAACTCCTGGAGGAACTGACTTGTTTTATTTTTTTAACCTTTTGCTTATCCAGGAGAAGTCCCATTGAGGTTAAAACCTCTTTTTCAAGGGAGTCCTGCAGACGTTACACTCACAACATACAAACAGCAATTAAAATGAATTTAAAAAAACAGTTAAAAGCCATTAAAGTTAATCAGCCTTTTTAACATTTTTAATCTCAACAGTGACTCCTTCATTTCCACCAGTCATGGCACCTTCCACTTGAAACACCCCCATATAAACCCAAGGCTGGGTTCATCTGTTTAACACTTCCTGGTTGAGAGAGAGGAGTGCAGGCAAATATGTGGAGCAACAGGTGACTAACAAGATATATTTAATGTATAATGAATAAAAATGTTTTATTGTAAAAGTAGTCAATGTGTGGTTCCTTTTGGATGAAAATACAATGTTTGTAGTCATTTGTCAATGAGTTATTCTTAAGATTTATCAGAGGTTATTCACACAAAGTACTCGTTGCTAGTAATGCTAAGCTAACATTAACAAATGTCTCTCAAATGATAAAAAAAAAAAAAAACTCTTGGTCCGACTCATCAAAGTAGAAACTGAATCCCCAAAAGCTGAGTGTCTGAACTATTCTAATAGGCTTTACTTTTCCACTTAAGCACATCAGTTTTTATTCATTTATGATAATTCATTGCTCCAAGCTTTGGCTGTCTACTATTTGAGTCTTGATGTTTATACTTTACCTATTTAAGGATGTGATATTGTTAAATCCCACAAAACTATGACTATTATAATAGGATGTGCAAGCTTGTCATTTAGCTAATTTATTGGTTTGTATCACTGTTTGAAGGTCTCCTTATCTTTAAAGACTAGAGAAGCTGTTTACACAAATTGTAAAGATTTGTATACAGTAATAGAGCAGAAAATATGATTATATGTTATACATATTTGACGATGCACGTTGGAAAATTTTACTTTAAGGCATCCTGTCTTCCCACACTAAAAAGTAAACTCTCCTGTTAACAGTCAACACCTGAAGCCAGTCTAAAAAACTAGTACCGTAGACAACACACCTGAGACAGTACAGCAGAAGAGAGTCACATTTGTACTGACGTGACTTTAGATCACTCACAAACAAGTAGTATGGGCATGCCCTTTCCATTTTGTACATTTATTAATTTTAAAAACCTGTGGTCTTACATTGTTTGCTTGCCCAAGTTAGAACAGAATCAGACAAAAAAAGCTTTTCATAATTTTACCTGAAAAAGTCTGATTACTGGGGTTAGACTTAGACTTACTATGAGGGAGTTTAAGTTATAAAGTATTGAAGAATTATATGCTTTGTCAGTGTGATCAGTATTTAATTGTTTGCTTAATTGTTAAGGAAAAGTGTACCTGGTTATTCAAAATAAATGAATCTCTATTCCTGCATTATTGCATGGTGACCCCTAATTCTCATACTTCGCTTAGCTGTAAAAAAAAAAAAAACTTTCTTCAGAATAGAAGAGCGTAAAATTAGCAGCTGGCTCACTTAGTGGAAAAATAACCAATACTGTCAACAACCATCTGCATTCATTCATAGTAGTTTCACAGATTGAAGTAACAGGCCCTCACTAATTCTCATACTTTACAATTAAGCATTTGACTGTTTACGTGACAACTGGTAATGGATATTCTCATGTTTGCTTTTACACCTGCGACACACATGTCTCTGTTGACTGAGCCCTGTTGTTTAACAAACAGAATAGAGATTGTTAGTATAGCACGTCAGCAAATGTTGATTAAAGGGACCAGAGTGGCAGGGTTTAAACGCAGCAACATGAACAACCTGAACCTAAAAAATGTACAGCTATAGTGCCCTTTATCTGAAATTAAAACCAAAGTGTGTTGTAAGTCAGTTTGACACAATCGTAACCAGTACTTTTTCTCAAAAGTCTTTAAAGTTCAGCACTCCTCTCAAATGTGAATATCTAATAAAGACTCATTTAGCTTTATTTGTAGAAACCAAACCTGGAGAAGTCCTTTGGTAGTATAAAATGTCAATAGAAAATTAAGTTAAAGCAAATTGCAATCACACTTTACATTATGGCCTAATTGTGCATGTCAGTGTAAAGTTATTTCATTGAAAAGAACAATCCTGCAGAAAAAATCACAATATTTCGTTCCCGTTTAGTCTTTTCCAAGTGTTTTCCTTTTAATGTGAAAGTTTTATGTCCTATATGCACCTTCTTAATAAGAGCGTTACCTAGTGGGGGTAACATAATCTAAAATCTTACTATAAAGCTAACCTACATATTTACAAGGAGAAAGATACCATTAACTGCATGTTGTATCACCTAAATAAAGTCACAGATAATAAGGGCTTACTCAAGCTGAATTTGATCTCTTGACTTCAGGGAAGAAAAGCTGCAGGGTTCTGATTTTATTTCGTGCTGCCATCTGGTGGGCTTGAATTAAACCAGAAAACAAAATGATCCTCCCCAGTAGGGGGCCATCATTTCCAGTAGAGATTAACTGGAATAAGACCAGTCATCAATAAACATTGCTAAATAAGAGAGTCTCTTTTTTGAATTCAGATAACGGGAGCCCTTCTGCGTTAGTTTAAAGTAGTTCTCGCTGCAAGGTCCCCTTCATACTTGCAATTTCATCTGTGCTGTATGTTTAACATGGAGCATATTTGACAATAAAGAACCTTGATACCTAAAGCCGATATACAGTAGATTATTTTCAGTATAAGAACATCTAATGAGGTTTTTCAGTTTTTGACACAACTATGCAGATTGCAAACCTGAAGTTATGTTATAATATTTATATATAAATAAATAATACTGCTAATATAGGCCTAATGATAAGGGTTTTAAATTGTTTGTTGTTTTTTGGCTCATGGCCGAGAGAGAAGGAGATTTTTCTTACAACGAGACTATAGATCCGCTAAGTGATCAACACCATAACTTTAATCTTTTGAGAATTTCCTTGGAATCAGCAGTCGTGACCCTGGATTCTGCCGCCCTTGGAAAATTGTGTTTGTGCAGCTTGAGAGTTTTGCTGCCTTTGGATGCCCTCAGAAATATAACAGCCACTCAAATGCACTGTTTTACCAAAGTTTGTAAGATGTAATAATTGGGTATAGACCACTAAAGGGAAGAAGGATAGCATTGTTGCATTCTTTTGGAAAGAACGTCACATGACCCAGTAAAGCATTACTTTAGGCTCAAACTAGTTTAAGCTTCATTAATGTTTTAATTTGTATATCTGTAACACATTTTCTCCATTTATTAAGGTAAAACTTGTGGAAAGATTATAGACAATTTTAACTGAACACAATTAGTCTAGAGTAGAACAATTGACTATAAAAACACAAACAGAGTGTCATCCATGTCTTCAGTCAAACCATTTCCCAACTGGCCATGCCATTGTACTGATTATCAGCTCTGCTGCCCGGCATTTCCATTTTTTATGCAACCAGTGAAAAAAGAGTTCTGTCCAAAGCAAGTTGAAATTTACTCTGGTGCATGCGTGATTCACAGAAACCAGCTCAAGACAACCAAATGTCTGTATCCACCAAGATACAAAAACCATTAAAGACATAGACCTGTGAGTAGCCTTAATAAGATGTAGCATAGTCGGCCTAATTATGATGAGTTATATTTGATCCAATTTTTTTCCACGGAGTTGTTGAACATGAGCAACTAAACAAACTCTTTTGTAGGACTTTCTTTCTGTTAAAGCTGCTGCAAGCCTTTGCTTGTTTGTAGGAAGTACGAGGGGACCATGAATGCATCACGAGCCCACATAATGCTCCTCTTCAGCAGTTGGAGCAGCGGGCCAGTCTGCAGAGCTCTTCCGGAGGCGGATAATCCCCATCTCTGCACGGAGTCCTAATACAATCAGAGAGGAATTGCTATCACTCACCTCAAGGAAACAAACACGTTTTGGTAGAAAATTCAATCTACGACCCCGAAGATCACCGTTAGAGGATCGAGGCTCGGACCGAAACAGAGATGGATATTTTTTGCCTTTTTGCATTTTCTGTTTTGAGTTAAGAGCCACATCCGAGCCTGATAAACTGATCCTTAATAATGTGGCAGCTGCTGTCGCATTTTATTTAGTTTGAGGAAAAAGAGCATCCCATATCCTGTATTTTCTGATTCGATCACCATGTTGACATACCATCTGGCGTTAACTTTAATCATTGCGGCTCTCTCGCGGGTCAGCAGCGTACCACTAACTCTCTCATCACCCGCGACGCTGCTCAATTCAACATCATCATCATCATCGTCCATCATCAGCGAAGACGAGGATACGAATAATGTCACAGATGTTGCCGTGGGATCCAGGATTTCATCCATTATGACGCATCTACCAACTCTAAAAAACATAGTTATTGTCGTCTTCGTGCTAACAGCTGCTCTCATCACATGCCTGGTCATCAAAGTGATCAGGTAAGCAGGTTCACCTAGTATAATCCCTATTCGGCCTACAATAATAGCCAGCCTCGCAATATAGTCACAGTATGATGACGACTTCTCATTTACTGCTGGTAAATGAATCGATTAGGAGCATGTGGGTGTGAAGGTGGAAGCCAAGAGTTGAGTTCTTGGCCTATTTAATGATGATCCGATGGGAAGCAGCCTACGATCCTGTATGTTATATGGATATGTAGTGTGAAGTACCAGTCTTCTTTTTTGGCATTCATATTGTGATATTTTCCAATTTAATGGAAGGGATGAATTTGTTATAATTGATATTGATTACATATGTTATTGACATTGATTGATTGATTTTCACGAGCATGAATAAATATGGGGGGGGGGGGAAAGTCACATTTTGAACCCCTCTATGACATTTGACTGAATATTTTTGAGGAGTTGTTAAAGAAAACAAGACATTTGAGGTAGTTTTGAGATTTCTTTTTTTTTTTTTTTGGGGGGGGGGGGCACTGAAAATTAAAATTTAGGAAATGACTGTCAGATAATTAATGATATAAACAATGCAGCCCTCACACAGAAAACACCCTGAGACTATTTGGCATGTTCGATTATTATTTGTCAGGCACAACAGTTGGTTGCCTTGAAGGAGGGTGAATGCCAAAATCACCAGTTTCAATTTAAATTGAATGCAAACATCAGCCTGTTAGGACTGTGTTCAAGCTTTATTATGCTTGTAAGATCTCAGAAATCACCATCTGAATAGACTTAAATCGATTTACAGCTAAGGTTGTGAATATAGTGAATAGGTTTGATGTTGTCAGATTGTAAGCCTTGGTTTCAATGGTTGTTTAATTTCCACAGATCTGGCAGACGGATCAGAAAAACACGTAAATATGACATCATAACGACTCCTGCAGAGCGAGTGGAGATGGCCCCTCTGAATGAGGAGAATGATGATGATGATGACTCAACCCTGTTTGATGTCAAATACAGGTTAGTTTTTTTTTTTTTTACTACCCAGAGATAAGAATGCCCATGCACCAGATGTGCATTTTATTCTGAGATAAAATACAAATGTCCTCTTCTTCTGAACAAATGAAAATATAATCACTCCGAGAATTTCACACACTGACACGCATCAGTAAAGTCTTGCTGATGGTTCCCTGGTAAGAAATATTCGAGACCGTGTAAATGTACAACCACATTGTATTTGTATTGTTTATGTCCCTGTTCTAATGTTTAAACTTTAAACCACCTGGTTTTGCTTCACTCACTTTATTTGCCCTCAGTGCGTCTAGTTATCACGTTAGAAAATGTAGTTAGAAAATGTTTCACCTTGATTTGCCTCTGTAAAGTATGTGACTGTTTTGACTACATTAGTAAGTTAGCATGTGCTAATAGAATAGCTGTTGCTGGTCTGCTTTTACTGCGGTGAATACATAGTACAGAAAGTTGAAAGTCATTATGATGTCTTACAAACACCAATCATAACACACCGAGAATAAACACAAAAAAAGTATCAGAAATGTGGTTTGAACTACTCCAGTGCACTTTTTAAAGACTCACTGTTTTAGTTCGGGGGATGTTGACTTAGGTTTCACCCTTCCGTCATTCTATTGTTCTTTAACACACATCTACTTCCTCATAGAGAGAAATAATGTCCTGTTTGCCTGACATTCCTGACTTCCAAGTCAGACCAAACCCTGTTGGAGAACATATTTGTTGAGTAAAACATCAGATAAGATTCTGTTTAGTAACTGTGTGAATTCTGTTTTCTTTCTTTTTTGCAGGTGAACCCAAACACGGACATCCAGATTTCTTAACAGCTATAATTTTCCCGGGACCACTCGAGTGATTCCCTCTATTTTTGTATGTGTTGTTAAGTCTTACCAAATCAGTAACTTCTCCGCAGCAGCTTGTGCATGGCTTTTTAAATCTTTGTTTAAAGGAGTGGAGCCACTGAGATATCATTGTTGCTGCTATACTGACACTTTTGTTATGTGGCTCAGAAACTTGCCTACTTCTTTCTAAGATGAAACAACTGAAAGCCTCATGCTGTACTGCATATGACAGTATGCCGGTCATTGAGTTTATTGTAGCAATGCCTCGTTTGAATCTTTGATAAACTTATGAAAACATGAAGGATTAATTATCACACTTTAAGTTACGTACAAATGTGTCATCTTGTGGCCACAAAGATCGCCAGTTTGATTGTCAAATGATAACATGCAACAAATGTTGTGCAACAAACATACAAACATTTAGTATTTGCACACTATTAAAAAGTATACTGTACTTTGTATTTGACCTTAACTTTCATACTAAACAGGCTTCTGTCTATACTAACCACTATATTGTTCGTAAACACTGTATGATTGCTGTTCTTATCTTTGGAGTAAATGTCTATTTTTTTACACAGTGATGGAAGACATTCCTGTTTTGCTGTTAAATCAGCAGAAACGTTTTAAACCCAAAGGAAAATGATAAGATTATATTTTTAAGGTGTCTATAAAACTATTTACTCTGAATTTAAATGCTGTAAACGATTGTGATCAGGTCTGTTTTTTTTAATCATATAAAAATGTCATTTATTCAAGTAACCACTGAACTAAGTCAACAACAGACAGACGGCGGTGATGAAGTGACTTTATTTAAGTGTTTGACATGCACATTTCTTAAATTCAGCTGTTTAATCAATTTAAATCAAGTTGAAAAAAGCCCTTCTTGTTAGAGATAAAAGTCAAATGATATGTAAAGTCTCTTTCCACCTTTCACTGGAATACAACACACAGCAATCAACCAAAAGTCTGACTCAAAGCTTCTATAAAGATTTCAGGAAACAGTTTACGACCAACAAACACAATGCCAGGATGTTGTCTGCAGTTAATGAGTGTGGGTGTTGTAGATTACCTTTTATTTTAATCCAAACTGTTATTTTATAATGTACTGTGTCTACATGTGCAGCTGTTTCCAAATTACCTCCACCCCTATTTAACAGTTACAAGGAAAGAGACAACAGTTGGGAGTCCTACATAACTTTTTCAATGTATTCTTTTCAGGAGAAAGACTGTTGTGTATTTTTTCTTTTTTCGAAACTAAAGTTAGTGACATTCATGACAGACTGGATAGATTTGTCTTTGTAAGGTGTGACCAGTATGCATGGATGATGTGTGTGAATCTTATAATCAGATGTAAATCAAGTTTTGACATTTTTTGAAATAATGCATTCATGCAGAATCCTGGATATTTCACGTGTTTTCCATCAGACTTTGTGACTTCCGTTTCCTTGGAGGTTTTGTCAAAGAAATACGTGTTTGACTGTGTGCAGAACTATTCGGATCCATGCTTGTGACTGTGCTTTTTCCATCTCAGCCTTCTACAGTTGTCATCTTCCATTAAGTTTTTTTCTTTAATCATTGTAAACTGGTGAAAGAAAAGATGCTAATCCTGGACTTTTATTAGGACTGTATCATCTGCTGCAGAACATTCCTCTTGTAAAAAAAAAAGAATCAAAGTCTTTGTGGAAGCTGTTCAGACACTGTAGCAAATTTCCCTCAGCCCACATTTAAAGACAAGAAACGTTGAAACTGTTCTGGAAGTTTATTGAAAACAGGTCCCTTCTTGGTTTCTGAGATGTGTTGTGCACCCATAGTCGTTAAGACTAAGTTTCCATTTCTTTAAAAACACTACTGAAATAAAACATGATCCTTTGATGAGTTACATCCTTTAAAGAGAGAGCGGAGATTCTTGTTTCCCCCCTTTCTTGTCCATTTGTGTATTTTCTGCCACAGACTAAATACATTCAGTTTGTCATTACTACACAAGTGTCCTTAAGTCACATTGAATTTTTAAAATACAAAAAAGAAGAAATGAACATGAGTTGCATGTAGACCTACATGCAATACTTACATTGGTTTGCTTGAATATAACAAAAACGAACAGATATTTACATAGTATAAATGAGACAAAATGGTGACTTTTTTTTTTTTTGCTTTATCGTGGTGGTTTCTACAGAGCAGGACAGGAGTGGAAAGTTTTATAACTTGTAGCAAATCCCAGATTCTGGGCTAATTAACTTAATTGTGTTGGTCACAGAATGTTTCTATTTTTGCCTCAGTCAGACAAGCTCTCACAAATAAAACCTTTCATCGCTCCAGACTGCTGACGTCCCTTTCACCACTTTCATGTTTATTCTTAACTGGCAGAGTAGTAAGGCCGACATGCAAGTCAACAATCACATCCTGTCAAAACAAAACTTTTGTGAACAAATCACATGGCTGGATGTGCGTGAGGCATCTTGTTGAGCTGCAGAGATCTTTGAATATCTCAAATATTTGTGGCAATATAGCTAAAAGGAGATAGTTTGTTGTTGAATAGTAACTCGAGAATTTGCCAAGAGAAAGAGAAAAACCTGAAATTAAACTTCAAGACTTACTGGGTTACAAAATTGAAAGTAAAATCCAGAGCAGCATTGATTAGTTTCACCAGTCAGTCTGCTACTGGCCTGAAAATCCATATCAAATTGAGTTGCCTCCCTGTTTTCATTAAGATAGTCATGTAACTCTGTTTTCCCACCAACAGATGTTCCTTGAACATTTTTTATTTCTGGTCAAATGTAAACGATCCAATTTTAAAGTGGGGCAAATTCACTGAATGTAGGCACAAATATTGGCAGCTTCAATCTGTCTTCTCGAAGGATTTGAATACTGGCCAAAACACACAATATTTACAAATATTATTCATACATTGTTTTAAATGAATAAAAGGCTGTATACAATTCATCAGCATCAGTGTAAATGCTCTAAAACAGTTCCTAAGTGTGAATCACATTGAATTTAATGCACATTTTGGGGCTCATTTCTTACATAACATTAGCAAGAACATCACCAATACATTCATGAATTTAAAAAACGTCCTACTTAAATAACACAAGTACATTCTAACCTCTTCGACAACAACATTCAATGCAGTAACTGGGCTGGTGTTCTTTTAAGAAAACATAAAGTAAGCCGGCTTTCAGCTAAAAGTCTGCGTAAACACTCTTATGTGAACAGCTGGCTCTCTCTTTTCTCTCCTCACAGGCGCTGAACATGCTTTCCTTCTCTCGTTTATCACTCCGGGTCACCTGACTGTTTCACATGGCAGTCCCCCCCCCACGCAATGAATGACCTGTTTTACCATGAACTCCCATTAAGAAGGTACAAAACGTTCTCTTTCAGAGAAAAATCAGAAGTTGAACCCAACGGTTTTTAAATGTTAGAAATGTTTTGTCGTCTTTTATCCTCTTTCTCCCTGATTATTAAGTGCTTCCATCTTGTGGCCCGAACAGTGACTCGCAAGACTGATCAAGTCAGCAACCCCCTAATGCTGTGAACTTGTTAGGCAAATTACAAACTCGCCCTTTAATGAAGCCCTAGTGTGTATCAAAAACATGTGGAGATATCACCGTTTTGTCACAAAATTAAATCATAAAAATGTAGCCCCCCCCCCCCCTCCATGATCAATTACTGAAAACCACACAGGAAGTCTGTTCAGACTTAAACTGAAAGTGTTCTGTTTAAGAGAGGTAAGGGGCCGTCAGATGGATGTGACAGGATCTCCATGAACAGTGTGCACAAAAGAGTCTCATTATATTAAAAGCTTGCTGTAGAAATCTCATGAAAATCACCAGATTGACTATAAGAGCTGAAAATAGAAAAAAAAAAAGAAGTTCATTCCAAGTACTGAAAATAAGTTATTTCAAGTGTTATAAAAGTAAGCAAAGTAGGGTAGCAAGAAAACTGTTCAGTAGTTGATATGAAGTTTTTCCATTCAACTACTTCTGCGGACTCCTCTCTACATCACAGCTTCCTGTGTGGAGCCGCAGCGCCCCCTGCCTGTGCAAATTGCTTAGGGTCCTGAACTCCAGCGGCATTGTGTGAGGACTGGCGCTGGACGTGTACTCGTACTTAAGAGTATCGTAGTAGTGGTATTTGACCGGTCTGCCCTGTGGGTCGAGCGGGAAGGGCCAGAAGCCGTAAAGGTGGATTTCCTCACAGAAGCGAGTGGCCATGGTGTACATGAGGAGCCCCGTGGTAGGACGCTTGATGTGCACGTTGTTGGTTAGCCAGTACCTGAAAGACGTACAGTTTGTGGTTAGCTACTGACAGTGAATACATCCTCTTTATCTACATTAGAAATACAGCAAAGAGGAGCATTTTCAAGGTTTGTTTTTGTGTAAGTATTCAAGATGGGAGCATCACTCATCTCCTTCAGTCAGATCAGTCTTCCTTTGGGCTTTGAAATTTAGTGAGACACACACACACACACACACACACACACACACACACACACACACACACACACACACACACACACACACACACACACACACACACACACACACACACACACACACACACACACACACACACACACACACACACACACACACACACACACACACACACACACACACACACACACACACACACAGCTCTCAGATAAGTCAACAGTCAGTGACCTTTTCCTCATACTCGATCTACTCTCTGGATGATCTGTGAAAATTCTCCATCTTCATCATTAATTCTGTCTGGGAGTCTCAAAATGTTCTTTTTCCACGTGGACAGAAGCAGATAGTGAGATAACTGACAGACATGCTTGATCTTAATTCTTAAAATCATTCAGGCCAAATCAAACTTTCCATAATTTTAGCTTCTCACATGCAGAGACTTGCGTGTTCTCACATAACTGTAAAATAAACAATCTTTGGTATCTGAAATGTTGAATGGTATAATAAAAAGTCTAAGGGGGGAATTTTTAAGCAAGGAAATGGCAATGATTTTTTTTAAAAATACATATTTTCCAACTTTCCTTTTACTGGATAACATAAAATAAATTAAAAATGATAGCATATTGCTGCTCCATTTTTCTCAACTTTGAAACGTAAAACAAACCTCCATCCGAGGAAGTCATCTGCACAGGGAACATCGTTTCTGTTTGTTAATTTGAAGGGGAAACATTTAGCTGGAATAAAACAAACTACACCTGCATAAGTGGATTCATCTCACAACAATGGAAGACAATTTAGAGAATGTTTTCTCAGGACAAAAAAATAACAGTAGCTTGTTGGATAAGCACACAATGCAAAAACAAATCATTACAGTCGCAATCTTCTGCCTGAGGTGGCCTAAATGAGTTCTTTATTATTTAATCCCACACACTGGCCTCAAGGGTGGACGTTAACTTGCCTTGAGTTTTTTTTCGTCTTTTTTTTTCTCTTCAATCACCAGCTGGTTTCCCTGCCTCGAGGCTTGTGCTGTGCGCTCTCTGTGGTTAGTGCTCAAGGTCAAGTTGAGACGTAGAGGTCGTACTATTTAAAGCTGTTTATGCACCATGAAGGACAAACGACAGGACATGATTTCTAGTCCCACCCAGCACTACAGAAGGTGATAAGCATTTCAACATGTAGAAGAGGTGATAGTTTTGTTTTTAATCAGGGAAATAGTCTGATGTGGCATTAGTGTCACCGATTCTGTCCTTCACCAAACTAAAGGTCAGGGGGAGAATTTATAAAACACTAAATATTTAAGGGACAAAAGCTATTTCATCCCAAAGAACATTTGAGGATAGTATTTCTGATGTAAAACGCTGATTTTACAGACCGTTAACTACAACAATCATGGCTCAGTTCAAGCTCTTTGGAATACCGTGTGGTAGTTGGGGCATACTAGATTGCATAATTTGGTCAGTGACAGGCGATAGCTTTTAACAATGCAGGAAAGGTCCGGAAAAAAGCCCTATTGTGATGAAAGAGACGCAGACGGACTGTAGAAAAATTGCAGAGAGGGATTTTATAAAAGTCTCAAGGCACTGAAGGCCACATGGAAGACTTGCAAAATTCATTTCTTACAAAAAACCTCAACTAACTTTGAATAAGACAAAGGAAATAATAATGATCAAGAGAAATCCTGTCACCACTGGTGTGCATGTAAGAACACGCGTGTATTATGCCTCTTGCCTTGGAATGTTCAACAACCTTAAAGAGATGTTTATAAAAGGTAAAGATTCGGATGAAAACAATCCATATTCAGATTGATTTTAATTTTTGACTGTAATGTGATTTTGGGGAATAGCTCAAACGTGTGGTAAAGACTCTCTCTCTCTCTCTTTTTTTTTTTTTACTTTATTGAGCCTCCCTTAAAGGAGCAATACCTTGACTGAAGTTTATATCAATTGAGTACCTCCAATGTAGTGCCTCTGCTGGTTGCCCAGCAACGGCACATGACAACAAGACTCCGGAAATGTACTGCACCCGAGCAGTAGCCCAACGACAAGAAGTCAAAGCACGTAACAGCACAGGAAGAGTGTGCTTTTGTTATTCCTAGCCCCTCAAGAGGTAATAAAACAGTCAAATGTGTGGGTTGTTAAGTCCAGCTCGTTGGTTCAGACCGAAATATGTTCACTGAGATTTGACAGATTGTCATGACGGTAAGTAAACATTCATTCCTCCCTCAGAATGATTTTGTTTCGATATTCTGATCGTTGTGTTGACTGCTTTATCCAGATGTTAGAAAATGATGATTATTACCGGTATGCACTTAGCCTACGTGCATCAGGATGTTTGTTGTTGTTATGAGCATTGGCAGCTGATGCAAGCATAGACATCAGCATCAATAAAACAAGTAAATCTCATATTTGGTCGACTTCAGATGTGTTGTGCTAGACTCATTTTTAACATTGAACAGACAGTTACAGTCTGTTACAGATCGTTCCCTCCTGGCTGCTGTTTTCTTACATAAAACACAAACATTATATCAGTATTGATCTACTCATGCAACTCTCTGCAAGAAGAGGAAACCTCCATTACCCAAAATGTTCAGCTATTTGCTTAGGAGGGACGGAGACATTGATGCTTAATCCTGGCACCAAAATAGACCCTAGAAGTTTGTGATGTCCTTTGCACCTTGAGAAGAGACAGAGCACAATCCTCTCTGTAGCAGTGATCAGCTGTAGTGCTCGTTTTAAAAATAGACACCTGGGCAACAGATTATAAAATTTGCCAACCCCTTTGATGTGCTTTACACAGGTGTTCCTACCCTCTGACAGCGTGGAGAAGGCGCAGCGAGGGGAAGGCGGTGCGTACATCCACAGTATGCAGCAGGATGAGACGAAGAGCCCACTCCACGCGCTCCTCTCCCCCCTTAGCCATGAAGGCTGGGATCCACAGCACACTGCCGCTCAGGCTCTGGAGCCGCTGCAGGAAGCGATCCCGCCACTCGTCGCTAACCAGGTCCTGGAAGGCCCGCTGCACCACTGACGGGTTCATGGTCACCAGGTTGGTCCGCCAGCCCACGTCCTGATAGTAATCTGCCACTGGTGCCAGATTACACCTGAGGACAAACAGGCACAGGTCACTCTCTCTACCATTCACATCTGCAAACAAAAGGGTCTCTCATTAAAATGTAAAAGCATTTTGAAAAGCCAGCACAGATTCAATCGCGCTAAGTAAAGGTTTATATTCTTTCATTGTCACAGGCATGAGAAAGGAAGGACTTTTAGGGGAAAGGTCAGCTGAAGTTGTTACTTGTGAAACTTTGCCTTTGTTTTTTAAGATTTAGTGACTGATGAAGGCCTAACCTCGAATGTGAGGCAATGTTTCTTCGGACATTTCTCTTTTCTTTAGCGCACTGAGAAATGCAGAATCTAAAAAGCCTGCCGTCTATGATTTCGATTTTCATAATGAAAGAGGAAACTCACAAATCCTCAGAGGGAAAGCAGCGCTGCTACCGAGTACAGATGGGTGACTTATGAAGTAGAAAAGAAAGCCTGAATACAAATAAAATATGTAGTTACAACATGATAGCTCACACTTCCCTTCAATTGAACCTGACTTTTGATGTGAATGTGTCGTTAATTAAACACAGTGGTTATCAGTCTTACATATAAACTACAGACAAACCTTCATGTTTCTCATCTTGTAGCCTGAAAGGAATTTTTGGCTGCTATTATCTCGGCAGCATTGAAGCAGCGATGGTATGTCGAGGTGGCCTGACATCTCGCTAAACCAGCTTCATTGAGCTTTTTCCCCCTTCAATTCATCACCCATTTACCTACGTCTGCAAGCAAGTGAAACATTTTTTTGCTGCACACAATTTCCACCACGAGTGGAAGATCTGTAGCTTCATTCACCAGGGAAGCAGAGGAGGGGGGGGGGGGGGGGGGGGGCTTTCTGTTTCTTGACGTTAACGCTGGTCTTTAAAAGCCAGAAAACCTAAAGCAGGTCATTATCTTCTTTCCTCTGGAGGTGTGGCAGGTTAACACATCAGAAGTGTTTAGCACAACTCAGACTCTAATTTAAACGTCTGCTGGTGGAAGAGAACTGCTAGTGTAATACAATGACACTCAATTGAAATGCTTTTTGACGGGTGAATAAATCTAGTTATATCGGCGTATTTGTTATAAAAGTAGCCGATATCAAAAGTCACTGGGATATGCTAATATCGGACAACATTATTGGCTGGTCGATTAATGGGTCAGGCTCTATATAAAACCTGACAAATGTGCACAAACAGCTGATCCTACATTATTTCTGATCATTCAAATTTCTACTTTACATAATATTACTTGACATTATTTGAAAGCGGAGATTTAATCATGTCAGAGTAGTGCACACACATGCTGTGTGGAGTGTAGGGCACAACACTGTAGACAATATCTCTCAGTCTGATGAGCGAATGCAGAAGAAAATTCCTTAGCTTTTCAAAATGCCACATTCCCTGTTGTCCGCCATCAGCCCACAATTACCAGCCCTGCTCCAGCTCTATTATCATGCTGCTGGAGTCTGGAAATCATGACCTCTCCTCATCAGTGTAACATCACAGCAGCATGCAGGAAAGACACCCAGACAACAGAATCCATTTGTGAAATAGAAAGGAGACACACAAGGATTCAGAGGCCTTTTCAGCTATCGATCAATCGGCTCAATGAGGTGCACGCACAGGCGGCTAATCCGGCTCCATTTACTCAACAACATTCAAGTCATTGATTCATGAGAGGATATTTCTCACAGTTAATACCTCTGTATTTACTGCATGCTTTATAAGATAGTGCCAGACATCACACAGAAACCCAAACACATTACTTCTTATTGAATTTTCCATTATTATAATATAACCGAACACAGATTTATTTCCCTCCTTACCACAAGCATTGGGTTGTGATAAATTACCGAAACACAAAACAGAGTCGGCTGACGGCTCTACAAACCGAGTTTTCTGGTAAATGAGAGCAGGGATTCTGAGAGACACAATGCGTTTCTGCTAAAAGCAGGAGCTTTCCAAAATGTCAATTTTAATGTAAAATCCTGGATTTCATTGCTCTCTTTCGAGCCGTTCATTTCTGACTGTAAATTGCTGAAAAGCTTTCAGAGCTTTTAAAAAGTCCAATTATTGGTGGCGCCGATAGCGCAGCGGCAGCGCGCGCACCATGTTGCGAGGCTTTGCTCCTCGCGCGGGCGGCCTGGGTTCGCGTCCAGCCTGTGGCCACTTTCCCGCATGTCTCTCCCCACTCTCTCCCTGTTTCCGACTCTATCCACTGTCCTATCAATAAAGGCAAAAAGGCCAAAAATAAACCTTAAAAAAAAAAAAAAAGTCCAATTATTATATTTCCAGCTGTGTGAGCTCCAAACTTTAAACTAAAACCTACAAACAGCAATCATACCACAACACAACTTTCACTTTCAGCGATAAACCCAAACTTAAATGTGCTAACCCATTTTCAAAATACAGTACGATTTTATGTCCACTTCCGTGTTTTAGGTTCAAATGCCAGTGGAAGATTACTACAAGTGAAATCAATGAAACAAATACCTGATAACAAAGTCGTGAGAGTCAATCTCGGGTCCACAGCTGCTGTTCAGCAGGATCCCGGAGTTACCCACAATAGCACAGCGCCTGTGATGCTGGTTCTTCATAGGGGACGCAGTAGGCAGAAGACGGTAGAGATTTTCGGAGATGTTTGTGGTGCTGTGGCGATCAAACACATAGTGGATGATATCTCCTGGTTTCAGCGTGCCCTTCAAGATAGAGATGTCTCTCTCCGGATCGAGAAATCTCAGAATATTCTTCCTGTCAGAAGAGAAGGGAGCAAAGAGAGAGAGAGAGAGAGCTATGAAAGAGTCTGTGTTGCGGGGAGTAAACATACTCCGAGATAAATGTGCAGAGTGATGACAGTGCCTGATGAGTTTGGAGAGGGTCTTGTTGAAGGTCCAGTTGTTTGTCGAGAGTCTGGTAGTTTTATTGCAGCTTGGACGGTTCGAATCTTTGCTCGGGTTTGTCGATGCAGTTGGATCCACATGTGCTGTGGTCTTTCTAAAACGGAAAGGAAAAGTCATGTTGTTGGCAAACTTGAAAGATCTGATCAGTGAAAAACTAAAGATAAAAAGCGGATTTTATGTGTGTACATCTTTCCCTTTTTACTAGATTGTAGGTCTAAGAATACATTATGTCACATGTTGTTCAGGTTATAAAGCCCTCTGAGACTACACTTTGAGAAGCACTGGTACAATCAAACAGTTTATTTCCTCTTGTACAAACATGGAGTATTTAATAAATCAAGGTTTAGTATTTAATTGCCAATTTCACTTAAACTTGACTCAATTTCAACAACTCACAAATGCAACGGTTTGAAATGCCCTGCAGAAGCAAAACATCATTTAAGTTATGGAACTAGGCTCATGTCCACATCACTCCTCGCAGATTTATGATATATGCAGATATTTAAAGAGTCATGAGAGAATATGCCGAGCCCCCAGAATGACTCATGTCAAGTGTGAAATCAGCACAGCTCCAGCTGCCTTCTAGAACTGACTTGCAGTCGTTGCTCCTTTTTTTGGCTCGGTATTACTCTTTTGACTGTACTGCACTCACTTCATATGAGTGAAGTACAGGATAGTTTTCATTTTTAAAACACACAGAACAAGGCTTGAACAGTTTTTATATTTGCTTTTTAGTTATACAGTCTCTAAGTACTTAAAATTGTTTCCGATTCAATCACCTGAAGCCCCAAAATAAAACTGACAATGTATTAGATAAGTAAATGTTACTTAATTATTGGATAAACCCATTTTCTGCACGAGTACTTTTGATTCTCGTCATTCATTTAAGCGATATAAGTTGTGCGCTATGAAACATTTCTGCAGCACCTTGCGATGTAAAAGTACATTTTTACATAAAGATTGGATCCCCTGTTCGAAGCAGAATTCATTACCTGGCCTTGGCTTGGATGAGGTTTACAACATTTAAACACGTTTTATGATGCTATTTTTTTTTCTGACGGATGTGTTCAGTGTCACATGGATACCAATTTAATTGAGATATATTTATAGCAGGGGCCCACTTGCTGTAAAAAGTAATGAGACACTCAGTGTGAATGACTCATGCAAAGGAATCAAAGCACACCAACAATCATATAGAAACACCAGGAAGATCCCTACCGCTGGCTTCCAGCTGGATGTTTATCCATCTATATATGGAGAAAATTGGATTTCTAACCTGTACGGCTTAGGGATGAGCAGGTGAAAGTTGCTCTTCTTCGAGTGTCCAGTTTTTCTAGAGAGAAAAAAAACGATTTAGATTAAATTATAAATCAAACCAGCAGCCTGAATTCTTCTAATGGACTGATACTTTATATCTTTCCTGTTATCATATCATGTAACAATAAGGCACTTACACTGTTCGATACTGTACTTACATCTTTTAAGACAGAATGAAGGTGAAAAGCAAGCATTAAGTTATTTTTAGAGCAATCCACTGTGGGCCCATTTGCTGATGTAATGAGGAGAAATGTGGCCTTAATGGACTCCCATTATACTGAAAGGAGGATTTCTTCTCACAGGGGTGTTGAATATGCCAGCTAGTTTGTTTTTTTTAAAGCAGTTTTTTTTTTTTTTTTGCAATCATGACCTTGATCTCATCTGAAAAACTCTAAACAAGAATATCCGTGAATGAAGCAGCTAAGAACAGAATCAGAAGAGTTCAGCAGCGACAGAAAGGTGAGGTCAGGTGGGCTTTTCACTCTCATTTTACAACCCTGGTGCTCTCAAATGTAATGAAATCAATGTATCAGGCAGCGTTTATGCACAAGTGGAATTGGTTCTGGTTCTTCTCCCTCTGCGGCTCACAAAGCAATATGACCTCATTCGACATGATCCACAGCCGGGTAATTGCATTCAAAACAAACAGGTCTTTTTTTTGCCGAAGGGGAGTCCAAACATCTTTAGAGAAAGATAAGTCATTTTTCTCCTGCTTTTCAAGGTATCACAGGCTCTTTACTCAGTGATGAGAGCAGGAGGAGGATGCTGCACTGTTGAAGGCTGGTTGGTTTTCTTTGGAACACAAGTGTTTGATTCTAAATCAAGATTGTGTTTTCTTTTAGGTCAAAACCAAGTGGGGCGCGCGCGCGCGCACGCGTGTGTGTGTGTGTGTGTGTGTGAGATTGAGTGAGTGAGTGAGTGAGTGAGAGAGAGTGAGAGAGAGAGAGTGAGAGAGAGAGAGAGAGTGAGAGAGAGAGAGAGAGAGAGAGAGAGAGAGAGAGAGAGAGAAAGATAGAGTTAGAAGATTTCTGCTGCACTGCTCAACATTTCAAAGTCTGAGTCTGGGAAATAAAAATAGAGAGAGGAAGATCGCTTTTGTTTCCATCTGTTGCCCCTCCTCTCTCTCTGTCCATTATGTCTGTCTGACTCTCTCTCTCTCTGTCTCTCTCTCACACACACACTATCTATCTATCTATCTATCTATCTATCTATCTATCTCACACACACACCTCTCTCTCTATCTCTCTCTCACACACACCTCTCTCTCTCTCTATCTCTCTCTCTCACACACACACATCTCTCTCTCTCTCTCTTTCTCTCTCTCCCATAGTGTAAACGTATCCTATCCCGCATGCAGCCTGCTGCAAGACAAATAGCCTAAATCCTTGGAGACCCAGGCAGACTGCCTTCTTAACAGCTGCTGCTGCTGCACTCAAGTGTTACAAATGTTGAAATGAATCATGCTCCGTCCACATTTAACTCTAAACTTAGGCTACATTTAAATCCCACCAACTAATTCATTCAGTGGTTTATTCTAGTTCCTTACACTTACCGTATCCCGAGCTGAGATGAACCTGCCTAACAAAAAAAACAAAACAATGGAGCACACTCAAACACATGCGTGGAGAAATCACGGTGGGCTACTTACGCAGTTCCTTCCTCCACTTGTGTAATATCACCTATGATCAAAAGCACCACCAGGGATACAAAGGCGAACAGCAGCGTGCGGAACACAATCGGCATGGCTGAGGGGGAGTCTGCAACCGGGGGAGTCCCTCCTTCCAGCAAACACTGAGCTACAATAACCTGCTCTTGTTTTCCATTTAGAAACCGGCTATCAGCTCACTCATCTCTCCTCTTGTTCTTATCGCCGGGGCTTCGGTCTTTGAATCCCCCCTCGTCTCTGTGAACGATTGTGAATGGGCTCGCTTCCTAACGGGTCGATGCTGCTGCCGCCTGTCCCCACTGCTCCCTTCTATTCCCCAGTCAAACTTTGAAAGCGTGCACCTACACAGCCTGCCATGGGAGCAGCGAGATGTAGACCACATGCAGTCTTAAAGAAACAGGAGCCAAATGTCCATTTCCACCATCAGTCCGCTGGATCACACTCACCCAATGTTAGATCAGAAGATAGTATCCTAGCTGCTTCAGTGTTGCACACTATTAAGCAATTGTCCAAGAAAAGGAGCCCTACTTTTATTTTATGCTTCATGCGTGGTCTCTTTAGCCAACAGTTCAGAATGGTCATGGATCAGAGACCGCCTGAAGTTCTTGGGTATCTTTTTTTAATGGATATGTTTTAACATAGCTTACATGTAGGCTTCTTTATTTGAGTTCACGCATTCTGTCCAAGCAGCAATCTCAAACCTATCAGCTATTGTCCAATGTTATATCCTTCATAGGTGATGGTCAACTTTTTGGGGAAACAGGAATTTCAGCCAATAATTCTGTTTCATGTATTGCCTTCCAATAATTCTGTTTCATGTATTGCCGTCGGTGACTGTTCGTCTAGCAATTTAGAAGGAACATATAAAAAAAAATTTTTTTACAGTATTTTTGAATTTTTTTTTCAATCTATCGACCCACAAAATTTGGAATAATTCCATCCAGTCCTTTGTTTGTGGTCTGCTTAAGACTTACCACAGAGAAAAATACTCTTTCACTTTTTCACATTCGTTTGTGACATAAAAAGGTGGATTCTGTTCAGAAAATCCCCTCCCCTGGTATCTCCATCCATGGACTCCACCTCCAACCTTAAACTAAACTCTTGTGCAGTTCTGCCATTGTTATTCTCACGACAGAGAAGTGATGTCAACTGGGAAAACTCAGGGGGTCTCATTGAATTTAAAGAGACACGCACCAAAACGAAGCATTCCAAGAGAGCTGGTTTCTACAGGGTCACAAACCTCCTCTGGGGTTTGATTCATTTGGGCCAAAGCACAGAAGAGATGTTTTATTTAAACCACGGGACAGTTTGAACAGGTAAAAAAAGGGTATAATATGTCCCCTTTAAGAAGTGGGAATGGACAGACAACTGTTAGCTGCACTTCTATGAATAAATCTATTTAAATACATTTATTTTAGCTTGATCCTCATCATATGAGCTCCGATTGGTTGCAACAGAATAACACTACAACTGGTGCTCTTTACCCCTTTTTCTGTCCACATGGACTGTTTTCCTGCAGAGCCCAGGAGGTGACATGGATGTTTTTTTTATTATTATTATTTTTACATACACAAGCTCTCTATTGCATGCACCCATTTGTACTTACTTTTTATGCAAATATCACACTGTTCACTTTACTGTACTAACAAGATATCAGATAAATGTATGCTTCTGTTTTTTTAGGTGAGTAAAAAAATAATTATCTTTATGATGTTAACAGTGATGATTCTGTATCAGACTAATTACAACTGACTTATTGTTGTTCAGTGTTTGTATGTTATTGATGTAGTTATAATGGGGCACCCATGGGAGTCAGGATTGTTTGATTGTTTTAGCTTTTCCCTGCTCAGAAATAAGAAATAAAAAAATAATAATAAAGCTACGAAAAGACAGAATATATTGCTCTGAGAAATATGTAACAAGCACATCGACCAACAATTTAGCCTTGAGTACAGACTAGATTACTGGATATTGCAGCTGACATGGTTTACAGGTGGGTGCAATATTAAGGTTTATCAAAGTCCTAAAACCCACCTCAGCTCCAGCTCTTTTTCTGTCCATTTACTGTAAGAAATTGCTGTTATTTTACGCCCAATTTTCAACACTAAAATACTGTTTTGATTAGGAACTGTAGCTAGCAATGCATTGTGGGATACTCATCTTGAAGCAACAGGACAAAGGCCCTAAACAGTATAATGACGTTTTAAAGGACACAGTATTTTTTTGAAAAAGTGGTCTTTTGTTTCTGAAAATATGATACTGATTTTTTTTTTCCTCAGTTAGTTTTCTTTATTAAAATACCCATCATTTAAATAGCAGTTTTCGGGAGAACACAATATGGAGGGCATGTGCTACACACAAATATGTGGCCTATCGGATTTTGAAACTATAAATTAGATCTTGTTAAAATCTTTGTTTTTGAATATTGCAGTGGATGTTACAAACAGATCCTTAGAAGGCCTAGTACTAGCTTGTCTAGCTATTGATTTTAACATGTACGAGAGAGTGAGGCTTAGATTTAAATAGTGTAAAAATATTACTTCAGGGCAGTTTTAGTTGTATTTAGGTTAAAATTAATACAGTCTAACGGTCAGTGGACCGACACTTGTAATTTAGCACAAAAAGGTTGAGGCAGAGGGAGGAAAACATACAGGCCTAGCATCATATTACTTTTACATCTAGCCTGCTGATAATAGATTCATTTAAACCATACTAAAGTAAAGTAATGAGAATTATGTGGGAAGACAGGATGCCTTAAAGTACATTTTCTACCCTTTATATATAGGAAATTTATAATAATATTTGCTGCTCTATTACTGCACACAAACCTTAACACAGCTTCTCTAATATTTAAAGTTAAGAAGACCTTCAAACAGTGATACAAATCAGTCAATTAACTAGCTGACAAGCTTGAACACCTTATTATAATAATATAATTTCCCTCGGGATCAATAACGTATCTATCTATCTATCTATCTATCTATCTATCTATCTATCTATCTATCTATCTATCTATCTATCTATCTATCTATCTATCTATCTATCTATCTATCTATCTATCTATCTATCTAATGATCATATTGCTCTGGGCTTTAACAATATCACATCGTTAAATAGGTGCAATATAAACACTAAGACTCAAAGAGATAAAGACAGCCTAAGCTTGGATCGATGAACTATTATAAATTAATATACCTGATGTGCTAAAGTTGAGAAGTGAAGCCTGTTGTAACAGTCCTCCCTATGTGCTTAATGTATGCAGGTTGACAGTCAGCCAAACTCCATTCAATGGTGAGTGGGTCAGGGAGTTAGTTGCTCTTTGATTTATTCACCAGATTGACTAAGGAGTGAAAACTACATGACAAAAGAAAACGCACAGATTACTGTCATATCAAAGATGTATATAAAGAAATACAAATAATTAACTAAATGGTGAATTCTGATGTACTGCAAATATGTAAAAATACATGCTACATGTGATCAGAAGCATTACATAAAATATAACAACAAAGCTAATACTATGCAAGGTACTGTGCCGCTTCGAAAGCTCAGAAGAAATTCATGACACATAATACCAAGGCTAATGCTAATGCTAACACTACACGGAATACTTCCAATAAATACTGCAACTACATGCTAATAGAATGAAAAAAGGCTCACCGAAGCCCACCATATTACTATTGCACATGATAAATAAACTTACATCCGGACACTCAACTTTTGGGGACTCAGATTCTACTTTGATTTGAGTCGGACTTGAGACGTGAGTTTTTGACATTTTGAGAGGTATGTGTTAACATTAGCTTAGCATGACTAATAACGAGTTCTTGGGAATGTGTAAATAACTTCTGATCAATCTTAAGAATAACTCATTGACAAATGACTTAAAACATTGTATTTTAACCAAAAGAAAACACACATTAAATATTTTGACTAAATTAAAATTGATTAAAACGTTGTATTCATTGTTACATATGAAAGATAACTTGTTTGCCACCTTTTGCACCACAGACTTGCCTGCACTATTCTTTCTCAACTAGGAAATGTCAAACAGAGCTGAACCCAGCCTTAGGTTTATATGGGAATGTGTCAAGTGGAAGCTGCTGTTTAAGTATTTACTTAACTGAAATGTATTTTGACATGCTTATTGCAGATAGTTTGTGTTATTTGTAGAACAGGTAATACTTACCTTAGAGTAAATTGATTTCCGACCCCTTTTGGTAGGTTCCAACTTTAATATAAGAGGAGGCTTGGGAGCCTCTTGAGTAGTAGGAGGTTGGCGTTGGAGTGGCACAGTGCTGGTAAGTTTCAATAATTTATCAAAGAGTGTACAGAGCTGCAAGGACCCATACAGGTATTGTTTAGAGCTCAGTCTCTTCTTTTGTTTGGAATATTGAAGGAACAAAGGAGGGTCTACCGGCCCAGTGAATACCATACAGTCGATCTGATCTATTGCTACCATGAGTTGGATTTTTAACTGCTGCTCTGGTAAGGAGAAACTTTTAATGGCACTTGCTGACAAGATATTTTGGCATCAGTAATCTCCAGATTTTGTTGAATATGTACAGGATTAAATAATAGAAAATACATTTAAAATATTTTACTCATGGTGTAAGAGTACTAAAATATTATTCTCAAGTAAAAGTAGTGTTACTTTAATATATTTTACTGGTATATGAGTAAAAGTCCCAGTTAAGAGTAAAAGACGAAAAAGTAGCTAATTCAAAATTTTAATATAGACATTAAAAAAGATTTTCCTCCTTTTTAAAACCACCGTTTTATGATGGATAATTAAATGATAAAGGCTAATAATGTTAAAGTAATTTGCTGTTTTATGTCAGGAAAGGTTTAACTATTAAGAAAATACTGTTGGGGTATTTTTCTAACTCAAAAACAGTGTAAAGAGTACTGTAATATGTACAGAAAAATGTATCAGAAAAATTCTGGTCATTTTCATGTACAAAGTTGCAGGAGAGACAAAGAAAATCATTTGACCATGAATCTGTGTCAACAGTTTCTAGCAAAGGCTGTGCTGCTGTGTGTAGACATTTCTTTGATAACATATTTTTCAAAGTTTTGTTTATCCACAATAAGCGAAGTGGACATGATGCGTCCAGCAGTCCCATAAATAGATTGCTTCACCTCCAGCGCATGGAGCAAAGACCTCTTTCACTTAGAGAAACAATTTACATCATGAGTTCACAATCTGCTGCTTAATTAAGCCACAATAAAGTCCTGAGTAAACATGTTAACATTTTCATTATCTTTAGGTTACTAATGTTGGGTTATTTTAATTACAACAGGTTTATTAGCTTCACTAGAAGCTACAGTATCATTGTAATAAAAACAGTAAAACTGCTACAGTGGGAGAACTCTATACGTAACAAGGAAAGAAAAAATGCTTACAAAATGTTCCTTTGTTTCTTCACCCTTAACCAATCACATGCCACAAAGATGTGCAGTCTTATCAGTCAGAAGTAAGATTATGATTATTATTTTGCAGACCATCACTCTAACACACATGAGTGCTAGGCACATTGGTTAACACATGGTTGGTTGTTGTGTAATTGGAAACACGGCATTCATTTGTCAATGCAAATGAAAGGTATAAGGTCCACCTGTTTAAAAATTGCATGCATATATTATCTAAATGATTGTGTTTGGAAAAGAGCTAATTTACATGAAGTGAAAAGTGCAGCTGGAGCCTTGTGAGTGCACATAATAACAAGTCTCATAATCACGTTTATACTGATAGTATTATCTAATAAAGCCAAATACTGATTCATTATTAAAACTGCGTGTTGAGCATGTAAATACCAACATTGAAAAACACAGTGGTTGCATTCATCAAACATTATTGTTGAAAATCAGCATCCAAGCATTAAAGTAGAAATGTCAGCAGGCTGGACTCAGTCACTCTGAATTTATATCCACTTATTCACTTAGACATAAGTCAAAGCTCTCCACAGAGGATTTATTGCCTTATTTTTCCCTCTAGAGATGTTGTGTAACAGTTCATCTTCCTAAAGCACCCATTAGGCTAATTGACGCCTCCTGATTGAAAGAGAAAAACTCTCGCCAGCAGCAGCTTCTATTTTGAGCTCTGTGGCTTTTTTTTCTTTCTCTTTCAGCATTCAACGAGGAAGTTTTCTCCAAGCTGCATCCTGCTTGTCTTTGAAGTGACGTGCATCATGAAGTGTGTGTGTCAGAAGCTGTTGTTCTCTGAGGCAGATGCTGCTGACACTGCTGCTGTTGACACACTCGTACGCTGTTGTCTTGTTGAAGAGTGTCAATGTGTTTCCACCAGACTTTACAACAACTATCTGAGAATCATATGCACAGACAACACACTTAAAACTCTTATTTTTGTGTGTAATGTTTAAACTAACAGGTATCTGGAAAATACTATAAATATGGCATGCTGGCTCCATAAGAACAATGAAATGGGATCCAGCACTTACTGAGGTGTTTCCTCCTATCCAGATCCTTAGTTGTGTTACATACCAAGGATGTACGTCGCTATAGACAAAGGCGTTTGTTTAATGAATTGTAGATTAACATTTTAGATTAAGTTATAATTTATTCTTTATTCCTTGGATATGATCAATTATGTACTGAATTTCATCAGTGGTTCAGTGAGACTGATTTCATTCCAAAGCCTGAGTTTGTTCTGTTTAATAAAGTGTCAAAGGACTTTTGTGGTAGTTTTTCAACTAAAAAAAATAAAAGGAATTACTGAGGTTCAGTTGTTTACAACTGCAGAGCGATTTTTTTTTTTTTTTTTTTACTAAAGAAAATTCGAGCACAAGCTTCTCTAATCAGTCTTGTACGGTGCCAACCCTCACTACATGAAAATCCCAAAGCTGTGTCTGCACAGCTGTGACGGACTCAGGTCAGACTCTTAATTGGCTGATTTGGGGGAATCTGGTCACACTACAAAGAAAAGTCATCTCTGATTTATTTCAGTTCACTTGAAAATCTTTGGCAAAATGTTACAGTAAACATTTTTTTGGGTGTGGGTGTTTTATGCCTTAGTTTGGAGATAGGACAGTGGATAGAAGTAAACATTGGGGGAGAGAGAGAGTGAGAAATGACATGCAAGAAAGGGCAGATGAAAGCAGGCTGCAAGTACAATTACAACTTTGGACGTGATGAGTTCATCAGGAAGTGCAAAGGCTAAAATTAAAAGGGAATTTTCTTTTCAATCATAGGTTTTTTTTCTGTTTCATTAATGTGCAGTGGAAAAACACAAAACACTGCGAATCCAACATTAAACCAAATGTCTCATTCGTAAGAGAAATGACCCTTTCAAGGTGAAAATAAAAGCCACAGTGTCCTCATTGTTGAGCTGATGTTGCCTCAGAGTTGGTTTAATATAAAAGCTCCAAAAAATATTTAACGGTAAGTGAGCACAAGTACAAAAACAGCCAACTTTCACCAAAAGAATCATTCAACAGTAAAAGGACTTTTTTGAGGTGTATTTTTCTCATTGATTCAACTTGGCTGGACGTGATATAATTGCTGAAACGGGAGGGTGGATCTCTTCCGAACAATTCTCTTTACAGTGCCTCCCTATGTGTCCAACATTTCATTTTAAATTAGAATGGTTGGTTTATAAAGCCCTAAGCGGTTTTGAACAACTTAAGGAATTAAACATTTTTATCTCCAACAATTTAAAATTATTTCTCCAGTTAATCTTATTCTCAAACACCTCTGTATATATCTTTTTTTTTATCTTAACCAAAATTGCAGCTTCTTGATTGTCCCCTTGAGGCTGGCTGCAAAAAGGCTCAGGAAGTCCCATACACACCAGTTAAAAAACGTCCTACATTTACAGCAGAAATAAACATGTTTACTGCTTGTAAAAAAATAAAAATAAAATCCTGAATTCATGGCCTATCACAGATCCTACTACAACATTTCCAGTATGGCAACTGCTACTGGTGTGCTTTAAAAGTCTGCCTTGGAATGCAGTGGATAACGTCACAAAGACTTTTCCCACGTTTTTTTTTAACAGATTATATTAAATTATGCTTCTTATACAACTTTTCTTCATGTGTTCGTTTTTAATTAGCCTTATGAAAATTACATGTACCTTGGCCAGCCCTAAGTGCTTGTCATTCGTCATCAGCTGTGTTGGCTGTTAAGGGAATGTTCAGCATATTGATAAATACTATTAAAAAAAAAAAAGAATATATTCATATTCTTGGTGGATGCTGAACGTTCAGCAGTTTATAAAAGACCATAAACCATCTAAAAGCTGACAGGATTCTTTTTTTTTTCTCTTGTTGTGAATATGCTTGAATATCTAGCCACTTGATTTATGTATTTACTTAGTGTGGTAAATTATTCGACAGCTTCTGGAATTCTGAACGGCTCTATTATGAAAAATGACTGAAAGCAAAAAATCCTGCAGCTAAAGTTAAAGCTTTAAATCTGCTGTGCGAATCAAAAGATGAGAACTCAGTGTGTGACTATGTGGTCCATTAAATCTCAGCTCCATACTTCCCATCCTACTTAAGGATCACTTAATGTAATACAGAGAATATGTGCTGAACTGTAAAGACTGCATGCTGAAAACGACATGCTCTTCTCTCTGTGGACCCTCATTTAAAGGACAAGAGGGTATCAGATAGTGAATTGAGTTTTTATTAATAATAATATATCATAGTCAAATTTTCGCTCATAGTATGTATCGTAAACTATTATTTTATTTAGCTTCTTTTGGATTTTAATCTTTAATGGAATAAACAGGGGCCAACATTTTAAACAGACATCAAACCAATTAAAAACATACTTAATAAAAATAAACCCGTTTGAAAATTATATGTGAGCTTGATTTATATAAGATGTTATAAGAGTTATAAAAGAAATCTTCATGGTAATGATTTATGAATGTTTGTGTCTCGTGTTAAACCTAAGTGTGTACAACACATTTTTCACAATTCTTTTCTTGTGAGTGTAAGTTATCAGATTGATTTTTTTGTCTCTTCCTTTTTGGTTTTGTGAAAATGTAAGTTTTCTGTTGCTTGATTTGGTCATTAAAGTCAAATTGGACAAAGCAAAAACCAAAGCAGCTTATTAAAATGGTGCGGTTTACTAAAAGTAAGGGAAAAGCACTCAAAGTGAATTTGTTTTCTGAAAAATAATTTATTTCCAGAGTAAAATAAACCATATGTTGCCATACAAAAAGTGTAAGAAAAAGGGACAATGTCCAAACTGTAACTGCAGAGAGATCAGCAGAGTAACAGGTAGTGTGTGCTTTGCTGCTTGAGTGTTTCTTCATACATGTGTAGAAAGAAATCCAGTGTGTTGTTGATGGTGCTCACTTTGTTTGACTCTGCACACACAGCTTCCTGTAGCACTATCCCAAAAATAACCGGCCTAGTTTGAACACACCAAATCTGTTCCTTCTTATAAAACATACTACTTTCTTTTCTATGAATTATCCCAAATCTTATGTGACATCAAACACACACATCTCAATAATTAGATTATATGTCATTTATATTGTACTTTTAAATGCAATTTAACAAAACATCCTGGGCCTAATAACACAAATATATTACTCCTCTCTTCTTTTACTTGAATTCCAAACACATACACATATTATTGATTTGTTCTTTGTGCAAAAGCCAAATGAAAATACAATGAACATTCGTCTTTGAAAATAAAATCCCTTATTAAGACATATTAGGCTGAAAAAACTCTGCTAATGAAAAACAGAAAGTACAAATGAAAGAAACGATTAGAATGAGAAACAAACCTGCAGTCTGACACAAATTAGTCATAAACATGGACGTATCAGACACAAATTGCACATTTTCACCTATGAGACAAGACTTGACAGTCTGGTCTAAACCTGTTATCCAGCAAGAGACTGACAAACTGATCCATCCTGACATATAAAAACTATCTGCTTCAAAGTGATTTAATTTATGGACATTTTAACCATCTAATAGGCCACTATTACAACCCAGTTTGGAAAGAAACCTTACTGCATTGAAATGGAACTACAGAATTAGTTTGTAAACACTTGGCAACTTTTAAATATGAGTAAAAGAGGAACCGCCCGAACTTTATTTAATGGTACAAATCTCATTTCTGAATGAGTGACAGGCAGTATACACAGCACTCTGAAAGGAAACTCATTTTTTACACAATTCATTGGAATCATGGCAGACCTAAAACAATATGGCAGCTAGGATTGACGTAACATCACGTCCAATGGCTAATAATCAGCTAGGACTGAGTGAAGCAGTGCTGTAGATGTTGACTAAACTGCTGGAGTCAACAGCAAACACCGAGCAACACCTCACTGGTACGTAAACGACTTAATGGACCCTTTTGAAAAGTTAACACTTTAACTTCCCCTGTGACCTGAACAAAGTGTTAAATAGACAGATTGCCTTCATATATATCTATATGTATATATCTATATATATATATACTTTATATAGATAAATAACTCTTCCTTTCAATAGAAGAACAATGACATCATCAAATGTTCCTTGGAGAGAGAATAATGTCCACCGTGTCCATCTTCTGTATAATAAACTATAAAACTGACTCCATATTTTCACAAACCTCATGGTCCTCGAGGTTATATATAAACTTTGTCCTGTCCACTTGTTTGGGCCCGTCTGTGAGCGATGGGTAAAACTCAGTACGTGTCATGTGACCCTCGTGACTTTTGATGTACTTCTTGTAGTTCCTGTGTAAACAATACCACGTGGTGGTGTAGAGGATGAAAGCCACGCCCTTGAGGATGATGGCGAGGCTTACATACAGATACCTATAAGCCACATTGTCATACAGTAGACAAGCCCCCTTATCGCCACAGTCTGAGCTCCAGAAAAGACAGGTGGAGTCGATCCCAGCACCGAAGATCAGAGGAGGGGGGATGAAGCCTGTGAGACAGCGAAATGGAAACAGATTTAAAAACTTTATTTGCACAAAATAACTTCAAGGAGGAAACACTACTTGGTGTGAATTCAATGTAAAAACTGCATTAATGGAAAATTGTGACTTCTTTATTACATGATGTGATGTCGCCTTCTGTTTATTTTTTAACGTTTGCTTTGGTTAACAAAAGCACATGCTCCATGATGTGTATGTGCTTTTGTTATCTATGGTTTTGATACTGATGTAAAATAAATCTTTGTATCTTGGCTTCAGTCATGTCTCTGTGTGTGTGTGTGTGTGTGTGTGTGTGTGTGTGTATATATGTATATATATATATATATATATATATGTATGCTTTTGTGATGAGCTTTCTTTTCCTCTGTAACACTGTGTCTTTGAACTCGTATGTCATATCTAAGTGTAAGTGCATGTAATTGGCTAAGATTGGTGCTAATCTTCTCCTCTCGTGAAAAAAGTCAGTAGCTGTTGAGCTTAGCTAAAATTCAAAAAGACAGAAAACAAGAGGAAGCTGTGCCTGAGAGTTATTTTGAATGTAACTCTTTGCAAAGACATTTCGTCAACTTTTAAACTTTTCCTACAACAAACATGCATGCAGTATAAGATGTACATGTGTCTGTCTAACACCAAAACTAATAAAGTAAAATCAATACATAGCAGTCACTGCAGTCCAAATCTTACACAATAGCACAAAAGCATCTGCGATTGTTCTTATTTTTATCTTACATCTGACACTGTCAGAAAAAAAATACCCATTTCCTAACACACTTCCAAAAACACAAATGTTTCAAGCTTCGGTAAATTCTACATGTTTGAATATAAGGTTGACTAATTAAAGTTCTTACCCAGGAGTCGCAGCAACAGAAACAACACTCCAAGTGCGTAGGATTTAAGTTCAGGGCTCACGGTCCTGTAAGAGAAGCAGAAACACAATTTGACTTTTATTGTTCATCACCGCACAGCACTGCATCGCAAACACGCTAATATGTTTATATTCACAACATGCCTGATCAGAATGATAACGGAGGGAGTCTGGGCCATGGCTCCGACCAGGCTGCAGGCACAGATCACACACAGGAAGATGAGAAAAGACTCCTGGCAGCCCGGCGTCGGACATTTCCCTGGAACCGCTGTGGCAGATTCACTCTCAGAGGACACACAGGCACATCCTGTTAGATTCTGTGGAGAGAAAATACAAAAGGCCTCACTTAGCAGCTAAACAAACCATATAGCAAGTCCATTTAAAAACAGGGAACACATGTTGTAGTCGAGGGCCACACTCTAAACATCAGGGGGTGAAATCTCATATCATGTCAGAGAAATGATTGAACCGTGCTCTGTATCGGCAAACATTTCTGCCTAACCTGCTGCAGTGAGAGACCACAAATAGAGAGATATTCAGTGCTGCTGAGCGGAGAGAAATGGTCTCTGCATGTGATTTGAATATAGAAGACTCTAATCTGCAGATCAGTGCTTTTGATCCAGGAACAACTGCAGCAAAACTTAATTGGCTGATGTGCTGAAGCTGTTCTGCACGACTTTAAAAACCTTTAAATAGAGTAAAGTGTTTTTCTGCCGTCCAACCACACTGATAATTAACAACAACGGAGACTTGAATTGTCATTTTCTTGCGTGTAAGTGCAGTTAGTAAACAGTTTTAGGTTACAGACCCGAGACATTTTCGATGTGGACTGAAAGCTTCCTGTTCGGGAGCAGCCAGCGAAGCAGGCGGACAGGTACGTGACCCCGTTTGATCCGCACACTGGGCTGATGGAGGAGGTGAAGCAGTTGCAGGTATTGATGCACTGAGCTTCTGGTTTCTCGCCCACCTGCAGAGTCCTGAATGGGAACAGAGACAGAAACCTCAGTTTCCTTTGCTGCAGGAAGTAATAACTATCTATACAAACTAAATTGGAGAAGGACACTCTGCCCTTTTCTTAGTGATACTATGGTTCACTTTTAACATCCCCATGGCAACTGCACTGAGTTAAGTTCACCAAAACCAGAGTAGAGAAGTCCTGGTGTAAAGCCTGTGTTTCTATGGGACAACATTCAGACAAATACTAGACTTTAACATTTTTATGGTCTGTAGAAATAAGTACGGTGGCCCCTTTGGACCAAGTGGTACCTTTTTTCCCGTCTGGGAATAAGTACGGTACTTAAAAAATATTTAGCTGCTTCCTTCTAACAGTCAAACATGGCACACATCTTGAATCTTTGCCGTGAACACAGGCTGTTTTGTCCGTGTACTGTAACTCAACTTCATAAAACATCTGGTTTCTAACAATGGCGATTGCTTGTAGGTCATACATTAGAATTAATGTCAATCAATTTCATCACCAGCTAAAAACTCATCACAGGAGATTTTATAAACTTCATAAGTTACAAGTGGTGTGAGTTTTATCAGCTAACCGATATAAAAGTGAATACTCTTAAAAGGACAAGTGAATGATCCTTCGTTTTATTTGTATTCAGTGTGTTCAGCCCTGAGCACCACAAGGCCACTTTCTGAATTCTTTTTATAGACTCGATTAAAAGAGACAAAGCTGTTTGAATAAAAAGGGAGGTTTTTTTATGCCCTACTGACCGACGGGACTGATAAGAATTTTCATTTTCACATTTAGATCCTCAGCTGTTCACCTCTGATAAAGACCCGTCACCTTGGCAACAGAGTTACTGCTTATATTTATTTATTAGAATAACTGTGTCCTTAAGATTGGACTAAAAATCTACAATCTATGGTACAAAAGAAGTATTCTATGATCTAATAACGCGTAAGTTTAATGTTTAGGTTGAATGTCTGGATGACGCTTTCAGAAGATCAGTTCTATCATCTGGTCCTACATGATTTCATGGGATTGGTGAGCTGGTAAAAAAACAAGCTTGCATGGAAAGTACACTGAGCAAAGAAGAGGTCAAGGAAGTTACACTCTGTGCAACAAATAACTTTCAGACAAGAATCTATTTCCCTCACTTCATGGGAGTAGCCCAAGGTGTGGAAAAGGTTATTTTATCCATCATGATTACAGCATAATAATGACCAAAGTAGTTGTTTCTTCTTTTTGTTAATCTGTCTCTTAAAATGTCTTTTTTTGACTTACAGTATATTCAATTGATTCAGTGATTAAAGGTTGAATTATTCAGACATACAGTATATAAGAAACACGTAAAAAAGCAAAAAAAGAAAAGAAAGAAAAAGCCAAGTCCATCTTGTGGGCTGCTTAAAACTTGATCTGTACCTGAAATGAGAAACAAATGGCTGAAATGTATTACGATTCTTACCTGTTGGGGTATGTGACAGTCACCCCAGCAACAGGACCCGTGTCACAGCCCAGGAACAAGAAGGAGACATAGCACGCTGTGGATATGAGGTTGACCAGCATGGCCATGCGGATGGCTCCAAGTGCTGACAGGTTTAGTTTCTTCACCAGCAGACCGCCCATGAAAATCCCCAGACACGCACATGGAATAGCAGTCATACCTTTCAAAATAAAAGTTGTTTATAGAAACACCTGTTACATTTCCTGGTGTAACTTGCATGCGTATGAGCATGTGTGTGTTTGTGCATGTTTAAAAACAGACCTAGCAGCTGGTTTGCTGAGGTGGTGGTGAGGTTGAACTGCTGCTCGAGGTATTTCCCCAGAAAAGCTGCAAAACCAGCGACCACAGCGATCTCCATACAGGCGGCCAGGGTGATGCAGGTGAACACGGGGTTCGACAGGAGGTGCTTGGTCACCTTGGGGATCACTGGTCGAATAAGAACGAATCAACATAAATATCTCAGATGTAGATGACTTTTTAATACAAATGTTTACATGAATATTAAAGCAAATTATATCTATAATGGATTTTTTTTGCAACAATATAGCAACATGTCTGAAAACTAGAAGGCATATATAAACATAACAATATATGCTATGCACTAAAATGTTTTTGCATTTAACACGGTGCAGTTCCACAGTGGATCCTGTAAACTCACCCCTGAGTTGCTGACAGCAGGTGGGGCTGTTGGCAGGCTCGTGGTTGCTAACAAGCCCGTTGCTGGACTTTGGAGTCTCATACTCTGAATTCATAGATGGAGGGAGCATAACCTGCTCGCTCTCAGTCCCTTCCTCTCTCTCCTTGGTCGGCAGCGACTGAGGGAAGCCAAACATCAGGATGGAGGAGCAAAAGAGTAAGGCACCACACAGAAGGAAGCCCGCCCACCAGGCCCCAATCCAACGCGGGTCGTCTGGAGTGATGTTTAGCTTACCTGTGGAGAGACAAGAGCAAAGTGAGAACAGCACATCCTGTACAGACACTCATATTCAACTAAAACATATGAGAACACTCACTTGTGTCAATGAAGATTGCATCCACGTAGAACTTCGTGCAGACGGAACCTAGGATGAAGCCACATGCAGGCCCAAACACCAGAGTGGAAAAGAGGATACCTGCACGGGACACAAATGTTTAATGTTAATTTAGTCTAATTCTATTCACCGGACTCTTTTGGAAATACTGTACATGAATAAAGGGAAAAAAACAGCCATTAACCTGACACTGAAGGTTAGAGAAATCTTGAGATGATCTTCTAACTGACTAAAGCCATAAAACACCTCTGGTAAATAAATAAGATCATTTACACACAATGTGCACACACTTAAGGGATTTCAATAAACATGTATTAGATAAACCACCCAGCCCTAAAGTCAGTAGGTAAGTTTGACACTTGATCCATTTACAGTTTGTGTAGAGTTTAATCTGAGACAAAGATGTATGTTATGCTCTGTTGGTCAAAAAAAGCTTACATTCAAAAAAGCATCTTATTGGTAAGTTCAGTGTGGCATGGACTCTTTTTTTTTTCTTCTTCAAATGCAAGAAGATTTAAAAAGCCGTTTTTGTTCTTTTTAGCTCGGCTTTCCTCTTGCCCTGTCCTGATTGTACTCCTTGAATCAAGACAGCAAACAGGCAAAAAGTTTGGGCTGTCATGAAAGATCAAATCAGCCAGTTTGAACCACAAGGCAAGTGCAGCATCGGCGGCAACCCACACACCCACACAATGTGACTGCACTCACATGGCTCAGCCTCCTGGCAGGTTAACACAGTGAGCAAAATACCCAAACACACACTTTGAGGTAGACACAAGACAACAGAAACCAGTTGTTTTGTCCCAGTCTGCTGTAGCGTTCAGCTGGAGATATAAATGTGGTCTAAAATCCTCATTAGAGCACTGTCAACGGGGCAAGAGTCTGACACTGTGACTCAGACTACAGGCAGATAATGATGACTCAAAGCTCAATTTGGGGGACAAATTTCTCTCTGGCTTTATATCGTGTGATGTGAGGTGTTATCACACGGCAGCAGGGAGTGTTTTCACTGTATCTAGCACACAGACACAGGCCAGATCTTCTTCCAAGTTTGACGGATACAGGAAAAGTAGCTTAAAATTTGATGTTAAACCAAAATGAAATCATCTCTACTATTCTTCTCCCTTTTTTTTTTTCCTCCAGTCCTGCAGCATCTGAATAATCCCCTTTACTGGCAGCCTGAACATTGCTGATATCAGCACGGTGTCTGCAATAAGATGTTGTTTGGATGCCAGAAGCAGCCACTTAACAAACAAGCATGGAAACTGTGACTAAGCTTCATATGTCTCCACTAGTGCAGATACTAAATGCACGGTCTGTATCCTGCCTTGACCACCCACATAGGAAGGGAGTCAACGCGTTCACACGATTGTGGCCTCATTCACGTTGTAGTTTGTTTTTCACATAAAGGAAATGGCTCGTAAGACTAATCTTGCTGCCACAATGTGGACTCATTTAGGCAGGACAGGCAGAGAAGCATGTAATAGAAGTAAGGTTTCATGTGTGGACTGAAATTTTTTTTTCTCTTAACTGAAACATCTTTGCGGTTAAACAGACAGACCAGCACAGAAAAAAGCAATAAAAGGTGTGAATCTGTGAGGCGCCAAAAGGATGTGTGTGTTCCCCCCCCCCCCCCCCCCCCACTTTCTTCAGCTGGGTCTTTCGTTTTGTTTTGTTTTGTTTTGTTTTAGGAAGAAAACTGGCAAATATGCTCCTCTCCTTTGCTACTCTTAAATCTTAAATCAAAGTAAAAACCAAAACGGCAGTGACAGCTCCGACTTAAAAACACAGAGGGTCTCACAACCACCAACAAAACAGTAAAGACGCATAGGAAGAAGCTGTGGTGGCTATAGACCAAAGAAACTGTTCGGTTTAACAACACTTTTGTAAAGAAAGTCTGCAGTCGATATGTGAACATTTTTCCTGTGGTGTTGCAAACGAGGCCTGTGCACTCTCTGTTTTAAGTGTTTCCTTAGAAACTAAATGTGTTGTTTTGTCATAGCAACAACATCACAATTGCTTTCACCACAGGAAGCCCAAAAGAGGAAATTCAGTGAGTGAAATCACCTTCCAGGGGATGATAGCTGAGCAAGCCCACCACCACTGAGAAGATAAATGTTCTTCTCCCAGTCCATGGTGCTCCCGATGCTTTCAGAAACTCTGTCTCCTTGATGATAACATTGTACCACAGCACGAGGCTTGCATGTGGAAAAGATCACCAACATATGAGGGAGCATGCTTCCTTATCAATCTGCTGCTTCTGCACATGACACAGGATGTGATAATCTTCACATGAAAGAATTAAATAAATAAAATGTTTGTCTTAAGATTAAAGCTCAACTAGAAAAAGCACACAGCTGAGTCAAAATAGGATGACTGTAACATTATTACAAACTGGGGCTTCTGGAAACAAAGTTTTAAACCTACTTCAACACTTCTTCAGTGTCGTTTTTCCAGATTTTTTGTTCGAGCCTTTTGTTCTTAAAATCGATATTGCTGAAAAGAAGAAGAGCATTTGGTCTCTTTTTGGGCTGCTAACAGTTGATACATGAGGCCTTGTTAAATTGTCTCAGCACAAAAACTGGAAGCAGCGAGCAAGGCAACTAGCAAATGTTGCTACATTTGTTCTTTTGTTTTTGTTTATTTGTTCTTTCAACATTTGCCGTTTTCTAAAGTCAAGTCCTAAGCTTGAATGCTTGTTTTTTTTTGCTTTAAAATATGTATTTTAGCTGAAACCAGACCAATGGTCAACACCATTGTAATGAGTATACAGACTAGAGCCAGTTAACGTAGCTTGGCATGGGGACTAAAAGTGAGGGAGGAAACAGCTGACCTCTTTCAGTCCATAGTCAAATGTCTGCATAAAGGCTCTCTCAACTTGTATTTGCAATTTTCCATGCAAAGAGCATGATGTTAAAAATATCAATTCATGGTAATATATTTATGTGATGAGCTTTGAGACTTTACCCAAAGCTAAGCTACTTACCTTTTCAACACAGCTCTGAACTGAAGATGAAAATAGAGAATAAATAAGGATGTTTTTCAAAACTTCCAAACCCTTTCATAAGCTAAACACAATGCACAAACAGACCTCTATTCCCGTCCACTTTAGTGCTACTATGCTCTGTTTTTTATCTTTTATTTTAAACTGACCTAATTGCGTTCAGGTCAATAATAAAAACACAAATGCTTGTACAACAATTCAAAACAAATATTTTTTTTTCCCCCCCACAGGATTAAGAAGACAAAAAAAGAACAGAAAAACCTAAAGAAGCACATTAAATCTCCATGAAGGACAATTCACGACCACAGCTGTGGGTAATATTTGTAAAACTGTAATTCTCCAAACTCCCTTTAAATCCCTTTTCCCTTCCAGCGGTTTTGTGTGGAGATAAGTATAAAACAAACTAATTTGCTCAAGTTCTACTTCTGCCGAGCCTTTTAGTATCCTGTGAATTATTCTCTCAGGGGAGCATGTCAGATGTAATTCAGTTACAAAGCTAGACTCCAGTGTTTTTGTCTCCCTCTAATTTGTTTAGAGACTGATAGAAAAGGCAGGAAGAGCTGGCCATGAGGCTTGTACTTTTCCGGATATTAATTAACCAACAGATGTGTCCCATGTCCTACAGTCCATAAAGAAAGTTGGCTTGAAACAAGTATTACATTTAAAATGTTCACACAAGATCAAAGAGGCTTTTGCTTATCTTGTGTAGATCCGAGTTAGTTTTTGTAGTGCTTGTGGTTTTGAAAAAAAAAAAAAAAAGAAAGAAAGACGGAAGAACCTCGATGTCATGCTATCCATCTTCAAACTTTGACAGCATTATCATAGAACAGCACAACTTACTAAGCAACTTCATCATCAAGACTTTAAATGCTAAGCAAAGATTTAGCCATCATAGAAGTGATGATAACGACTTTGATTAAAGGCGCTCCTGATTATAAGTTGAACTACCGTAGTTGAAACCCAGAGAGAGGGACAGATTTGAAGCAGTTAAACACAGATAAGATAAGAATTTAAAAACTCCCAGTTGCAAAGTGCAGCTATTTTAGACTTTTTTAAACCAAAAGAATGAGATTATAAACCAGCACTGCTTGAGCATGAACAGCTCATGCTAATAGAAATGTCAGATATACTACGCCTGCAGCGTCCTCCATTTCCTTCCCACTCTAATTTCACAAAAGGAATTTCTTCTCCTTCGCTAGTAATCCTGCTCAAATTGGTTCAGTAATCCTCTGGGCTAAATAAGAGCAGAGTGGGATGTTTAAGGCCAAACAACGGCTTGTGCCACTTTCACAAGGGCCCAACTGAAACCGAGAGTGAGGGAAAAGATCATTGATAGATAATCCCAGAACCTGCCTTTCCACCTCGGGGGCCTAAACACAAGTACGTGTCCAAAGGTCGAAGGAAAAGGAAAACACTTGTCTTGCAGTAGAATAACTGCTTAATGCAAGTTCACTTTTATGGGGACTATAAGTTTGATATAAAGAGCGTTCAGACAAAAGCCTCTGTCTTAACATCCTCTGTGAAGAAGAGAAAAGACATTTTGAAGATTGAAGAGACTCTGGAGAGCCACTCTAACAGGCCACAGACGTCTCACTAAACACTGGCTGGTTTTTTTTTGTTTTTTTTAATGTCCACTGACGTAAAATGGCATTACTCAAGCTGACAGTTGCACAAAGGATCCAGGCAACACAAGAACACCTTAACACTCACTATACCTAACAACCGTCCGTCTGCTTCCTGGAAACTCACTTCCTCTTCTTTCTTCAACTGTACAGAAACAGCAGGCACAACTGTATAATAATTTCTAGTTTGAGATATAATGTGTACAATGCAGAGGTCAAAAGGTAAAATCATTTTTATGGAGATAACGCTTTATTTGTTTTTGTTTGTACCATAAGGTTATGGGTCAGTTTATTGTTGTAAATTTATACAAACTTTTATTTATTTATTTCTTTTTTAACTTTTAATTTTAAATAAATTGGCATTATACAAATAGATTGACTGATTAACTGATTGATTATGCTTGTATGCATCCATGGTTGTCAGTTGATTATAATAGGCCACTAGTCTCAGATATCAAGTACAGTTTGTAACTTGGTACCGCTCCTAAATTTCTAAGATATGTGGATTTGATAAGAAATGGGAATTTCGGCCTTTTCAGTTCCTTAAAGCAACATTAATCATAAAAGATGATTCTTGATGATTCAGTTAGTATTTAGCCAGCCATAGAAGTTGTACTGTCAGGACCTGCTATGCCAGTATATGAATCACATTTAAAATATTAAAATAATTATAATAAATAATTAAAATAAGTATTTTTTTCCTTAGATGAGCGTTTAGCACCCCTCCATCCCTGGTTGCCACAAAAAGACCCTGTAGAGCAGAAACGTACGTTAATAATGTAGGCCCATGAACAAGGAGAGATATCCCCATGCAGTGACAGCATTTCTGTTACAGAGGGAACACTAACTACTAAGTCAACAGCATTTAGGTATGCAAAATGCATGACTGATATCTGCTTATTTATTGTAATATCCATACATTTTAGCCTTGTTTGATCATTTCACCTCATCATGCTACCTTCAGAAACAGCTAATATCATAGATACATGAAGAAACCAAATTAGCTACTGTTTTTACTTATTAACAAGAAGTAAATGGGGACAGTTTTACTGCATGCTAACAGTAATGGCATTATGCTAGCTACCTTAACATAATAATAGATATTGATTTAAGAAGGGAATAACGTGCTCTGGAGGACTCCGTTTAGTAAAGGTAAGTTAAAAAAAGTGTATGATAGTGAAGTTAATTGAGCAAGTGTCAGATTGAAATGTCTGGTGGTCTCTGAAAATGCTAACTCCAGATTTGTGAGACTCTTGCAACATTTGCGTGCGTTGTTTACAGTCACATACAGAAGTAGAAGAACAAAGTCTTCACAGGGAAAAGCTTCTGGGTGGCTGACCAATTTAACCAAAGGGCATTTACGCAGGAGACACATCCCTGTATGGAACCAAACATCGGTGTTGACTCATTGTTTCAACCAGAATCTTCTAGCACCAACACCTAACCAATCTGCGTCATTTGGTTTAACCGGTGGTTTAACATGCAACAGGCAGAGGTGCTCTACTATTTCAGGTTTAGGAAAAGATTATGCTTTAAGGCCAAAATGTATTTCAATGTTTTTCTAATGGTTATATGTCGGACATAAACTATTAATTCTTGGGTGTAGAGAAAGAATAAACCTGATATTAGAACTACTATGCACATGACCCAAGCAAAAAAAATGGCGGTTTAAATGAACAAAACAGTAAAAAGCAATTTATTTTTATCATCCATGTGCTTTTGAAAGTGTAGGTAAATACCTTAGAAGTCCAGGATTTCACAGGATTCAACATCGACAAGGTGATCTATTTATCATTGAAGTGTTATTGATATGGAGGACACAGCTAAGTTATCAGTAAATGGAAAAGCTGCATTTAAGGTCACATATTATGCAAAACACACATTACTATGGTTTATCACATGGTAATACGTGTCCCAAGCCCGCCAGCAAGTCCTTCCTTTTGATTGCTCCACTTTTCAGAAACTGTGTGCTCAAACAGGTGTTTTCGTTATTTTTCCTTAATGACATCATAGAAGGTAAGTAACCCCTTCCCCAGGTTGGTGACACTCCCACAGGTGTTGCAGGTGTTTGTTCTGCCTTGAGGCTACCTTTCCATCGTTAACAATATTGCAAGAAAGCCAAAGCCACATACCCTTCCAGAGGGGTGTGGTAAAACCCTGGGGCCAAAATAGAGGCGTTTATAGGCCTGTTAAAATACAATCTTTTTGACATTTGAGAGCTATTTAAACTTTTGTGTTATTGAATAACAATTTTGTCAAAATTGTAAAAAAAAAAAAAAAAAAAAACACAATCCACATTGGGAATTCTTATCCTTCAAAAGATGTAAGGGTTGGTCCCCTGTGTTAGTGTAACTTGAACCTGTTTTTTTAATTAATAATCTTAAAACTCGGTGGTCTTTGATTTTGTTTTAACAGGTCTATCATTTCTGTTTAATAATAATCTATCTATCTATCTATTCAATAATAATACATTTCATTTAGACACCTTTCAAAACACTCAAGGTCACCTTACAAAGCAGTACATAATCTGTATGTACATGGCACATCACTTTGTGCCCAAATTACATATTTCACAACCTGCTGCAGTTTTTCCACAAACCTTCTTTAAGACGTTTCATTAAATATGAGGTCTCAAAACGTCACTCACAAGTGAGAGGCAAACCAAGCATGCTATTACATAATCTATGACTCTCAAATTACTAGTTGCAACATTTGCTAATAACACATTGACACTTTGCCGAACATTTACTGAACCTGCATGATGTTATCTGACATGGTTGGAGAGATCAGTTTTCACTCTCAGGTATGTAAATGTTCATCAAATGTGCTAAATATGTTTCAGAGGAAAACACTAATAAAAGAAGACTGAAAAATCAGGTCTTTGATTTCTGAAGTTTCATTTGATTGGTTGCTTTTTGTTGTTGCTGTCACAGTTTATCTCAATCTCAAAGTCGTTTGTCCTCAAGCGCTCTGAGGTAAACTGAAGAAATTCTTATCTAACATTTCTCACAGAAAAACTAGAAAATTCAACTGAAGCGCAACTTCCTCTCATACTTTTGGACGTGACTGGTGCTCTAACTCTCAAAAAACTCTTGCTAACTCACTGCCTGACATTTGGTTGACACCCAAGATGTGAACAACAATAAAAACAAACTCACTGCCAGGAAATAAGCCAATTTAAAGGATTAAATCCTCTTAAAGAGTGACTTAAAAGTGTGACCCAAAGTCCTATAGTCAGACGTGGACGTAGTAGTTGTTATGTAAACTCAGCCGTGCTCATGCAGACAGGATTAACACAAAAAAGTAAAAGTCTCCAAAAGTGGCCTATAAAGTAAAGTAAGTTTGAAGAAAGTACAGAGGATATTAAGAGCTGCCAAATCTTCAGTGATCCATAAGTAAGAATGAACCGCATTAGACAGCAGCTTTGAAGCCTCAGCCCCCCTGAGTGGCTTTCAGTATCAGCGTCAACATCACCTGTCAAGGAGCACATTATTCACTATGACAGCAGGAAGTCTTACTTAAGTTTTTATAAAATACCTTGAGAGTCCTGGGGAGCCATGTGTTTGGAAGTTTGCATTCAGTTCGATAAATGAATGTGTTGTGTGTCTCTTGAGACTTTCTAAAATGTCTGCTTTCATTTACAGTACAAGTTCAGTACATTGTGTTTCAGCGTTAACTTTTCTGACATAATCTGAAAGCTTTTAGAGCAGTTTAGATGGAGCGTTTTTACTTCATTTAAAACAATTCAAATACACTAACACTTTAGACACTTGGAGGGACACTGATTCTGGTCAGCTCTATTAAAGTCACATTTTGTAAATTACCCAAATCTATTCTTTTTTTTACAGCAAAGTTTGTTTATTCGACATGATCAAGTCATCAACCCAAAATATCAAATGGACTTTCACACGCTGTCTTTAAATCTAACCCTAAATAAGAAAAAAGCAAATATTGACATATTATCAATATTAATAACACAGTTGAAGACAACTTTCTAATGATCACTTTTCATTCAGTAAGAATGAATAAGGGAAATGGCTGGTTGGTCAGATACATCCTGTAGTAACCCTGTACGGTCTAAACAGCCCTGACCTAAATAACAAGCCAAAGCTTAAAGTCGGCTCTCGACTCAGATTCAAATGCCATTACATCAGGATCATCCTACTTTGACTACTGCTTACGTCAAAACATCTCAAATTTGAAACCAGACTTCCACACACGTCTGACACCGATCTGGAATAAAAAACAAACAAACAAACAAACAAAAAAAACCCCCAGCATCAAACCACCTCATTAACTTCAAACTTACACTCCAGCAGAGGAGTGTTGGAGCGCTTTCACTGTTGCCATATGGTTGCTTTAGGTGTGCTGAAGTGTGCAGCTTAAGGGCTTGTTTAAAACTATTAGCGTTCTGACCCTGAGGATGAGCAGTGGGGTTACAACTCAGCGTTGTGCCTGTGGTGCAGCCCTGCAGAGACGCTGGCCTCTCAGCAGCCCTCTCCCCTCTACAACATGTCACTTTGAGCCGAGCCTGGGCTCAATCTAAACCCCGGAGAGGTCAAGGCCTAAACACAGGCCTGTTATGAGTCTAGACTGCTGATAATAAGATTATTGTCATGAAGATGGATGACCAGGAACACAGTTTTTGTTTTATTACATCAGCTGTAACTGACAAAAAACAACATTGATTTTAGCAGACACCAGAAACTCTATTGGGTTGGATATAGAGTCAGGAAATGTACCATCTAATGCACTCAAAGCATAAATATTTAATTGTTCATTTTTTACTTTGAACAGTTAAACACACAAAAAGAAAACTGTTCAGTTCTTTCACAACCAAGGACAATGTTGATGAAAATGTATTTTGATTAACGTTATTACGTAATATGAAAAAAAAGGATCAATATTTACAAAACCCACATTGTTTAAACAAAATTAAATGTATAAACAATTTGATTTTTTAAAGTACTAGAAAAAAGGGCCCAATATGGGTGTTTCATTTATTAAGATTGTTTTCAATGTGCTTATTTCTTCAAACAATTTGCAAAATATCTGCCGGTTCCACTTAGTCAAGGGTGAGAATTTCGTGATTCTCTGTTCCTTTTTTTTTTTTTTGGTACAAATCTGAAGTTGTTGCTAATCGGGGTCCTATTTTTTATTCGATTATATTAATACATAAAGTGTAATAGCAGAGGATTAAATAGTCAATGCTGAATGAAGATCTTTTGTCCCCTACAGATGTCTGTACTTTTTCATAATTCAGGAGCTGAGAGAAGTGAGCTGCCACATGCCATGACTCTTTGGACGACAGAACAGGGGGGGGGAAATTACTTAAGTAAAAGCCACTGCAGCGAGATGGAAGGAGAAACATGGAAGTCCTGCCATTGAAATAAATGCTTCTTTAATCCCTTAAAAAAAAAAATGAAGAGCCAGTACTCTTTCATAAAATAAGATGAAGTGAGGCCATTATATTACGTACTTTCTTATTATTATTACGAGTTTGTAACCTGTTTCTCCTCATGAATAAATATTTAGAGGTAACATAAATATAGTTAATAGAAGTGAGGGAAGCAAACAAACAAACGTGAGGGAAATTAAAAATGGGGAGATTGTTTCAAAGTCATCCATCTAATGAGATGTAATTTAACAAGATGCAACTAATTAAACATCATTTCAAATGGATATGAAACAACTATAAAAGGTATATCTGACCAAACAAGCTTCTGCCAAAGTCCATTCAATCTTAAAAGTTTTTCATAACGTAAGAGAGAATATAATAGTCTTATATAAACTTCTTGCTGCTACAGTCTCTGTCACTAACCCTCTCTCTGATATTCTAGAGTCTTTTACTTCCACCTTTTCAGCAGACACCTCTTATTTGGGTGTCCCCACACCTGAGCCAATGTCTCATTAGTCCTTCACATCCTGACCTTGTCCACCCACCTGCTCACACGTCTCCACTTCATACGTCTCACTCCATATATACCTTACAGTTTCCGCTCCGTTTGCCAATCATCCTACCTTTGTTTTGTGATCGTCTTTTTTCCTTTGGAGTTTTTGTGGCTCAAACTTTAAACTGCAGACTGTTAGGAACCTGTTTGTGTTGGTGTTTGTGAGATCTCCTTTAAGAGTAAGTCATTGAGTTACACCTGGATGCCTCTTTATGAAGAGTCAGAGTTAAGAGGTGATGCGTTTAAAGGGGATATAGATCCATCTTAACTGAAGAAATTCTGACGTAACAAACTTTTAACTCATGAGTTATCAGCTAGCATGTAAAGTTTATTCTTTGTTTTTGGACAACATAAATCCTGGCTGGTGGGAGATTAAAAATTCATAATTAGTGTCACAAAAAAAGTCGACTGCTTTTCCCTTAGAATTACAACCATACGTGAATGTCTCCTTACCTGAAAGTAAACTTTGCAGTGAGCCCAGTTTCATCATTTTCAAAATCAAATTCACAGGATTTCTTTTTGCAGTATTAAAAAAAATAAAAAAAATCAGTTGAAACTTGTTTGACGTTCAAATAGAACACAATTATTCATCCTTAAATATCCAACAGTTACTAGGAATTTAAAAATCCAAAGATATTTATGCTCATGTTTGTATCAAATTAAATAATTGGCAAACACCATAGTATATTGAGCTATTTTTGATATACTGTTAGGTTGAAGAAGGGCACAGCTTTAATGGAGTTCTAAGATTTTTCAGGTCTCCAAGGACCAAGACTGAGAAGTGGTAGGTACGAAGTGTAGTTTGTTTCAATGAAAAGGGTGCATTTAAGGTGCTGACAGGAGAGTTATCGGCATGTCAGTCAGGCATTAGTATATTTTTCAGTTCAGAGGCATTTTAAATGTGTCAGTAGAATAATAACAGGTGTAAAAATAAAATGAGTGCTCCTGTTAACAGCGTCCTGGTTTCTACATGCTGCAACCACCAACTACAAATACATAAAAACCATTGCGAATGTTATCCTGAGTGTTGTTGGGTTTTTTTTTTTGCTGAACAAACGCTTTAAAATGTTGTGTTACCTGTTTTTTTGTGTGATAAAATAGACATGTATAGGAGGTTTATGTCTTCCTGCACCAGGCTCTTCTTCCTCCACCTTCTAGGTCAATGGCATTAGGCTACTTTAACCTGACACGCAGTCACTTAATCTTTGAGTCCAATTAACCCGTATGATCACACTCCAACCATTCCAGGAAGTAGTAAAAGCCCTCATTAACCTAAATGGCATCAGTATTAGTAAGCTCTAGCTGAGGTCCACTTGTTTTTCTGTCATGTCACACAAAGTGAAATCCATACTCCTAATTAATGAATTTTTTTTTTTTTTCGGTTAGTAACCAGACAGTCTGCTGTCTGGTTACATAAAAATGTAACCAGACACGCTGCCAAGTCTTTTCTGTGCAAGGCTAGCATTTTTTATTTCCATACAGTGTTAGAGTAATGCATGTTTTCACTGTATTTACAATTGTGATGATGGTCTTTCTGTGCCATAAGTAGGGATGGGGGATAAAAAAACAGCTTTTACTTTTTAGTGCTGATATGTGATTGCCCATTACTAAGAGTAGCATTCATGCCAAAACGGTGCTCTTATTGGTATTTGTCTCTCTGTAATTTAATGCAGGGCTTTCCATTTACTGTACATTTTAGCCTTCATTTCAAATCAATATCAACATGCGAGCGTCGAAAACTGTGTCGACTCCGCCCCTCTGTCTGTGTGCAGAGGCTCAGCTGAGAGGATATGATCAAAATAACTGATGGAAAGAAAAAGAAAAGGTCATTTACTGCACAGAGACACTAGTCGTTACTGCAGTCTGCTTCAAAAAACACCAGAAGCAGCTGCGGCATGATTTGACACGGGCACAGTACAAAGTTTTTCTCATCGGCTGCACAGGCATGAATGTGACAATGAATCAACAAATTCTGAATTGTCAATTATCCATATTCATAGCATCACATTTGTCTAGGTGAAATGACTTAAGAGTAGGGTAAACACAGGATGGGAGACGGGGAAAGAAGAAGCAACAGATAGACGGGGGGTGGGGGGGGGGGGGGGGGGTTACTGTAACAGAGCAAAGCCTTGTCTTTCCGCTCTACCACAGTGATCTGTTTGTAATGCTGCTTCAGATGTTTTCTTGGAGAAGAGACGGAGCTGCCCACGCTCTCCATTGTTGGCCAGTTGGGTGGTATGATGAAGGCATGGAGGAGAAAGGGCAAGAGACTAGAGCGATAAGTGTGTGTCTCTGCTTGAGAGTCACAGCTGCTCTATTGAGGACTAGAAGCACAGAGAGGTCCAGGACTCTCAGTCAGCAGCTGCTACCAGCTCCTTCAGCAGGTGGCTTGGCCTAATTATGAGGATGGAGATGCCAAAAGTCTGTCTGAACCACTCTTTCACGGAATTTGTGACAAATACATGGACAATTGGCCACCATGTCTTTCAACAATTATATGCAAAGTGTACCACATCCTGAGGAAGAGGGGGGTCTAAGGGGAAGGCCAGATGTGGAAAGTGGAAATGTATGTACCACAATATAAGATGGAAAGGCATTTTAACTTTGATATTAGGTAAAAAAAAAAAAATCACTACCCACAACCAAAGAGTATCATAGTGACATCTGTTATTGGTGGAGCTTGCCGTTACCATGGCAATGTTTCCTGCCCTTTGTCGTCAAATGCGAACAGATGTTTTCGCTAGCAGGTTAGTTATCATCCATGAAATGTTCTCGTAAAATTGTTAAGCAGCAGTGAATGTAATTTATCCTTATACAATGCTTTTTTAAACTATGTTTTGGCTGCTTGCTTTGCGTCTCATTAATGTTGCTCCACGGTTCCTTAGCAACAAGCTTTGTGTGTGTGTGCGTGCTGTCTCTGTACTGTAGGTACTTTTTTTGAGGTTGTGTTAGCAGTGGTGGAGAGAAGTTTCCAACACGGGTAAAGTGTGCACCTTACAGTCAAGTCACCTTGCACCCCCGACCCTTTGTGTGTGATGTGTGGGATTATGCTGTTAAAATTTACTAACCTAGCAATGTAGCGTGAGGAACAAACTTGGCCAACTGTAATGTGATTACTGTATTCAGAACAGTAATGCCTACACTACTCGTTACTGAAAAAAGTAATGTAGCGCATTACACCCAACACTGGTCTCAGGTAATACCAGTTTGTACCAAAGGGGGCGTCTGTCACCTTTACAACTCACAAAAGGACTTATTACTTCTAGGTGAAAATTAAACCATGAGAGTGTTTTCTGTATCGGATTTATTGTGAATAGTCTGTGCACACTCAGTTCTGATTACTTATAGGTGATCATCGGTCTAAAAAACAAACACTAAACACCAAACACGACACTATGGTTCTTCATGTTCTTCATGCGCTAACAACTCACTCCTGAACATGTCGATGAGCCTACAAAGCAGAAGCATTAAGTGTATTGTAAAGCAGCTAGAAATGGTTTAATTTTTTTCACTTTTACACCGAACCTTATGTTGATTTTTAAAAGGGGTTTCATTTGGTCAGCTTCAGTTGTAGCGTCCAATTGGTATAGTTTGGTTAGCAGCGCCGTTAAATAAGGTCTGACGTCCATCTGAAAGAGCAGTTTTCCAGCAGGAGCCTTCTTGTTTTATATTCAAACTGTTTGTATTTAATGAATTTATATTTCATGTAACTATTGTGCTGCTATAATGGTTTTAATAAAACAAACTGAGAAAACATTTTGGACCTCATTAATTATTAAAGATTAAGTGATAATCCCTAGTGCACAGTCTTGTACCTTTGCCTTTTTCTCAATATTTTCAATGCCGCTTTAGTGCCGAATCAAATGCACTGTAGACACGAGTATAGTGGTAGTTGGTTGTCTTGGTTCCCTTTGCCAATGTCTTGATATAAGGATTGTGTGATATACAAGGAAGGATTTCAGTGGAGATATCTACTTCAAGAACTCAAGCCATCTTAAAAGTAGGCTGTCACTGTTGAGCTCTATTGACGTAATTTACTGGATGTATCAGATATTGGACTGATGGTGCGAAGACATTTTGGAGAGAGAAAAAACTTTGGCCTCAAATTGCATCACAGTAATTACGAAAGTCGTGCAATGGAGTGAAGTCAGAGAAAAAAAAAACATCTACTTCTGCTTGTACGCCGAGGAAATAAAGGTTGACTGAATCAAATAGTTAATTACAATGACTGCCCACCTATTGATCAGAGTCCATTTAATTAGGCTCTTTTATCCCTCCCTCTCTGCCATCAGTGATATGAGGATTAAGTGCTGAACATGCTTCTGAGTAATCCTAGGAGCACAGAGAGCAACCACTTACACACCACTCAATCAATGAAGCTTGGGATTTGTGGTAAAGCCACAAGCACAGCGTGAATCTGTATTTCCTGAGCCAAGACCTTGTCCAAGGTTAGGACTCACCGTACACTTAACAGATAATATTGTTTAAAAGAGAAGTGCAAAAGAATCCCAGTATGGCACCTGACCAGCAGTCTGCATACCCTCCACTGCGATGTTCGGTGCAGTTTGAAAGTGAGGCGGAGAAGAGCAGCTGCATCTAAAGAACTGAGCATCGCAATCCAATAGTAAAAACTGCCTAACAAACCAGCCGTTTCTGTGGTAACGGCCTGCTGATGCTGCCATGTTTATGATCTGTCTCCACCCATCTCTTATCCACTTGCTCCTCCCCCAGCGGATGACACAAAAATCCCCTTTTTAATCAGCAGTGACAGAGCCTGACCCAGATTGCTGAAAGAGGGCTGCATGGTGGCGTTGGGAGGTTTACTGAGGCCACAGGGAGTCAGGATGGTGAAAATAAAGGTGCAACAGGCACTTTTTAGGCCAGAATAAAAGACACAGACACAGTACAGCAGGATGCCACACGGAGCACCGCTCAGGCTAGTGCAGATGGTGACTTGGCAGAAGAAAAAAAAAAGCTTGTGGCTAAAGGAAGAAGCTTCAACATACGTCTCTTCAGGCTCTGGTGAGACTGCCTGAGGGTCTCATGTCTGTTTCCCAACACTGATCCATGTCCTGCAGAGGTCTGACCCATTTCCTTGCATCCACTTTATCAGATCCTTTACAGTCCAGCAAAAGGATGAAGAGGCAACAGAGGCCTGTTAAACTATCTCTAAAAACTCGCCAGGTCAGCAGTACTGAGGCCAGTTAAACAACAACAGTTTTAACTGGTGCGTAATAGTCAGTCTTGATTTTACTCTGAAAAGCTTGCAGGCACACCTCCAAAGCGAACAGTAATTATAACAACACAAACAGCACTGATGAGTCAAAAACCCCTGTTTCCATCAAGTGGTTCAGTCTCGGTATGTCACGCATTTAGTGGCGTTTCCATAGACTAAAGCTGGGAAAGATCCCCAAATTACCAACCCGTACCGTCTTACTTTATATGGGTACCCTTCTGTTAGGGTGCTGAGAATATCGATCCGACCCTAAAAGGTGGAGCTAAAGTCCGCAGTCCGTTGATTGGTCCCAAACGACAGTGGCATTAAAAGACAAACAACTCCGCCGTGTTTAAATACACAGTCAGTTGTTTTTCTCAGCTGTATTTCTCCTCGCGGGGGAGATCTCGCAGGATTAGGCTTTACCAAACCGTACCAAACTGTACTGATCCATACTGGACCGCTTGGTGGAAACAGAGCGAGACTGTCCAGGTTTTATGAGAACTATGGGTCCTTAAAAGTCATTATACACTGGATGTGTTTTATGAGTTGTATAACACATACTGTATACTAGAAATGAGATATAAATGGACACACAAAATGTTCCCTAACTGCAGGCTGATATTGACTGTCTGTCATCAAACAATATGGATCACAATTGTGGTTGTTGTTATTGGTGTCATCGACATGAGTTAGAACAAATGTAAAAATGATATACATTTAGCTTCAATTACTGCTTCTGTGGGAAATCATAAACTCAGAACTAGGTTTTTCTGAGTTCTACAATGTAGTTATATTGGTTTTGTGATACAATAAAAAAAATGATTTGAATCACAATGAGCTGCTCCTCTCTGAGACCTTCGGATCTTCTTCACTTGCCAGACATCCAACATGCAGGACTGTCTAACATTTAGCAAAACATGCAGCGTCTTAACAAGTGCGCCACTGCAGCACTATTACACAAAAAGAGCAGATTGATGGGGGGAGGTGATTCATTACAGACGCGCAGCCAGATGATGCAGCTACTACACACTCTGACACTTAGTAGAAATGTGATAATGTAAATCTGAGGTTTATTTAACGCCATCAGAGAGCTCTGAAACACCCCCAATCTGATCCAAATCACAAGTAAAACAAAAACCACAGTCAGTTGGTGGCATCTACTAAAAGACTTGAAATTATTGACATGTATCAATCTCAATATCTTTTGCTCCATTATCAAACACATTTGAACATTTTTTCTTCCTCTGCTGGAGTTTTTTTAAACTTTAACTCATGCAGTCACTAATCAATCACATTGACTTTCCAGACCTGAGGCCTTGTGTGAAGTGTTCATTCTGCCTCTGCTCAGCATTGTGCCAGCTCAGTTCCTTTCTGACTGCTCTACATTAAACTCAGAGTATTGGGGATAATTAGTTATAAGCTTTGAGACAGCAGCTGCATGCTGTTGACCAGTTGGACACCAGATAATCTCATGTTTGCTGCCTTCTCTCCCCTCCAGGACCAGCCCAGTGTAATCGAGCGGGGTCCAGCCTGCAGCTTAAAGTACAGTGAACGTCTGTGGGTCATGCACACTGTTGAGCTTCCTGTCACACAGCTCATTACAGTGATGCAGAAGAGCAGCGGCTGGCTGATGAACATTAACCGCACTGGCCGTTTATCGTCTTGAGATAAAACAAACTGGTGTTGCTAGGCAAACCTAGCATGCAGCTTATGGCAGGGACAGAAAAACCCATTTAGAATCTAATCCTTCAAGATGACATTAACATGCGCCGAGTTTAAGTAGCTTATATAAACGCCCTACTGCAGCAAGTGTTTGGAGTCAGAGCATTTTAGCAGGAATGTTGACAAGTCTCTCGAGGATCCCTTAGAGACATCTTCACTGTGACTCACTTCAATTGGTTTTCCTAACAAACCTGAAACTTAATTATTCCTTGCAGAGCTGGAGTGAAAACAAGAAAAATGAAAATGGCTGGAAAATGTACGCTGTGAGAGACGAGGTTTAAAACCTGAATTACAAAAAACAAACCAGTGGTTAACATACAGATATATTCAAGTAATTTTTCTTGTATGGATTTGCTCTTCAGATGGAAGCAGTTATAATGTCTAAGGTCTAAACAGGGAAAGAGGCCTCTGTGTTTCCCCACAGCTAGTCTGTCATTCCTAGTTGGGAGTTTGGCTGCAAGAGATAGAGAGAGAGCAAGCGTCGAGTGAGCATGTCTTGTTCCTACTCTCACAGGCCTGTGTTTGCCATGAAACTCACAGGCACGTCACACTTTGCACTGCTGCATACTATCATTGCCGTCTGTTTTTGTTTCATAAGTTCATAAAAGCCAATTGAAAACACGAGGCAGCCATTTTTGAAGCCAAAAAGCATTACAAATATTTAATAATAATTGTGTAGTAAAATACAAAACGGCTCTTTTGGAATATCATGAATGATACAATTTAAATGCTCCCCAATAGTGGGTGGGTGGGGTGATTTTTACTTTGATTACAGCAAGGTCAGCAGGACCCTTAGACACAATGTCAACAAACTGTAGTTTACAAGCCAAAGACTTTTCAAAAGTAACAACACTGAAATGTAAGGACCTCACATCAAATGTCACATATTATGCAAATGTTTTTCAGACACAAATTTTCATCCCTAGCTTGTCAACAATCCCCCAATTATAACGAAAACGTGTGCTTAAACAGGCCATTTGGAGATGTTTCCTCTGTGATAACATAAAGAACAACCCTTCCTCAGGTGAGGGACACTCCCACAGCTAGGTGTCTGTTCAGCTTCTCTGAGTCTGAGTCTATTGTAAATCATAGCGCATGTTGCAAGAAAGCCCAAGCCTTTCTAGAGGGCCACCATTAGCATGTAGCCACTTGTTTTAAAACAATAACGTTTTAAAACAAGCACATTTTATCAGGTTCATGCAAATATTTTATGTAACTTTGTAGGAGAAAATAGAATTGCTTAAAACTGGGTTGAAAAACTGATGACATCCCCTTTATTATCAGCTTTATGTTTGTGTTTGGCGCTAATTAAAATTTGTTGTACCTTCATTACCCTCTGTAGGCATGCTGACTATGGCATTTAACTTAAAGTACCACAGTGCCTATGTTTAGTCACAGAACTACTAATATGGCTGTAGAGAGCACAGCACATGTAGCTTATCAAATACAGTGACTACTTTAGCAGTAAACAAACCTTTTAGATTTGGATTGAAGAAAATTGAACTTTAAGCATCTTCTCAATCAGTGCTTTAGAATCTTATAACATATTTCATCATGTATTACAACATGTTCAAACATAGAAGAGCATGAAATTGCTGAATTAATTAATTGCAATCTCTTCAGCTGCACCCATACATTGCAGTTCCATTCTTTAAAATTCCCGGCTGTTTAAAAGTGTTTGAAACCTGGAGAAGGAACTGGGTGGAGTTTGTGCAGTACAGCAGCTAGAAGAGCTCTAAAACATTGTGTGTGTGTGCTGTACAGTATATTTATGCAGGCGGGGGTCCTGTGGGAAGAGCCAGAATTAGCAGTGGATAGTGAAAGGTCATAGAGCAGTGGGAATAGAGATCCTGTTGACAATCTGTCCAATCATATTTATTTCCTTTGGCCAAAGCCGAGTGCCTACTTCTAGACTTAAAAAGCAAAATAACTAATAAGTTAGATGTGTTTATGTGTGACTCTGCATTTAAAGTTTGAGGGGTGATGACAGCTTTCAAGATCTTTCTTTAAAGAAGAGAATGTACCACAACGCAGTACGAGCTCCCCAACAAACTTGATATTGACAGTGAACATACCTTTTCCAGACAGCGACAAAGAGCACTTAAAAAGCGCCATAGCAGACTTCTTCCTGACGGTTTTACGGCTGTTTAAACAGCAGTAAGCGGTGTCTGCTGCAGTACACACAGTGAAAGCAGGCAGTCAAAGTCTCTGGAGGAGTTGTTTTTCACAGGCCTGTGTGGTATGCATGTGCGGCCCAGCCCACTCTGAACCACCTCATGGCTGGCTGGTTGGCATTCTTGCCTCACTCTGTAATTATGGCTCATCTCCAGGCCCTTCGACTCTGCTCTCCTGACATTGCAGTGCTCTTCAGGGCGGGACTTTCCTCCATCAAAGGCACATAGTTTTCACCTGGACACCTAGCTCAGGCTCTAATCTTAACAATGACACATCAACAGGTGAAAATGTGCACCGACAACAGCGGCTGGCAAAAAGCTTAAGCTTCAGTTATACTGGGTGTCATCTTTAATGATTCAGGGTTAATCATTTCTTTGTTTTAAACCATTTCGTACAATGAGTATTTAAGAAAGTTTCTGTAGTTACAGATGTGAAAGAGTCGACACGCAAAACAGCACTTCGACACACTTGTAATCTGGTGGTGTGAAAATGAGAGCACAAAATCAGCAGAGGCAGTATTAGTTTACTCATTCACACTGTAGCTGCGCATAGAAGAGGTTTAATGAAAGGTGGGGGTTTTTCGGTTTGCGTTTCTTGTCTCAGATTTAAAAAAGGTGTTTACCTCTCTAGTTTCTCTCTCAAAATACGAGCCTACTAAATTCTGCCTCGAGCGTTCTGCAAAACCCAACATCCACACACACAGTTAAGAGTGATAGATTGACTATCTCAAGTGTTTTGAACATCTTGCATGGTAGATGTGCATCTCACAACCTTGTGTTGTTGTGACTCCAGACGTTGTAAATTATTTTCTTGCTTTTTGTCATCTTGACATGACAGGTCATTAAAGAATGATTATAATGTGTAATTACCCATCATTTTTATTACATTTATTATGAGGCTATCACTGGATCAGCATTTTAAGAAATAATTAAATCACCTCTTGTGTTTAGTTGCATGTCCGTCATGTTAAAAATAAATTCAACACCTTTTGTGGAGGTTCAGTAATAGTTAAGTTTGGCTAACATTAGCATTTACTAGCTTATGCTAATCAAACTACTAAGTAATGGTTGCATGTATGCTAGCGTAAATGTGGTAGCTCAGCACCCCAAGAATTGTTGACTTATAATGGGTCTCTTTTATTCTCTGTGACTTACATACAGTAGTTTTATTACTCCTGTATGTAAGTCTATGTCCTGCTAATGATGAAATATATTTATTTATTTATATATTTTAGCGTAAACCTGTGTTTGGCAACAAGAGTCCAGAAGCAAAACTTTCTGTCCCAGCTGGAACAATGTTAACTTGTTGACGTAAACTGGTGAATAATCAAAATACATTATCAGTATGTGAAAGGAAATCTCACAGAGTTTCACACAATCTGCTCCATTCATGCAGCTGGGGGCACATGACAGGCCTGCAGCAGACGGATTAGAACGATCAGCTGAGTTCGACTCAATACCACATTGTTCCTCACTGCTCACTGCTTGTTTTTCCTCCATCTTTCCCTGCAGCTTATCAGAAGAGGACAGAACCAAATCTCCCTACCTACACCTGCCAAATTTCAATCACTTACAGTACACTAACCCCCTCAAACTGCTAACAAACAACTATGTCTGTGCCAAAATGTCAAAGTCTTCAGTGGCCCTTCATTGTTTCAAACAATACTATGGCTGTTTTTGAAAAAAAAAAAAAAAGGACTCATGTTCAGGAAAAATAAAAAAAACAAGGACCATTAAGGAAAATCAGCTTTTGGTCTGAGATTACAGAGCACACTGCTGCCTTTGTTGGCAGGTCACATCTGTATTTGAGTGACAATAGACAGCCACACAGCATGCTGTACAGAGAGAGAGGGGTGTGTGTCAGCCTGAACTTATCCTCTATTCACACCCCCATTGTCTCTGCTCCACACTGATAACAAACAGCATGCAACAAGCAGACTCATCTCATCCACTCCATCAAAGGCTGACATTGAAGCCTGCTGAGCAAACAGCCAGGTCCATGTCAAAACACGGAATCATACAAATACATTGATCTGTGGCTGTTATTAACAGATAACGTCTCTGCTGTTATAACCAATACAACTAATCTATAAAGTTTTGCTGTACACAGAGACAACATATTTGGCTTAAGAGGAAAACATAAACTCTTTAAGGGAAAACAACCAATCTCCAAATCAAGACTGCTACCCTTTTTTCTGGTGGTACATATGTCGCCAGTTAGCCTAGCTTATCAAAAGCCTTGCTCCCACCCAATTTGTACAGATTTAGCACACCAGAACAGAAAGTGTTAATTAACTAAGAGGTGCTTTTCATGCTAAGCTAACTCAATGAACCCTTAGCTACTGTTACATCATAGCATACCAACAGAACCATATTCATGATCCATTTCAATATCGACATGTGAGAGAATACATGATATTCACAAAATGTCAAACTATTTATGAAATATCTGTATGTGTATCAGAACATTAACACCACTGGTCGATTTTCAGGAAAAGCTCCACCTAAATGAAAATCCACCACAGCAGAAACAGCCTATTATTGAACTACCTCTTGTATACCAAAACAGCAAAATATACATATCGCAGCAAAAACATATCCCTAAACGGCCATTGTGAATTCAGAAGTTTGCACAGAAAGCACTTTGAATGTACCTTTAAACCTCAAAGAGCCACATCAGCAGCATCTCGCCTTTGAGAGGGGATTGAGCAGAGCAGAGACGTTTAACCCTTAGCTGGCCTGACAGCGTGGTAATGGAGATTAAAAAGCTGAAGATCTGCTCACCTGGCACTCTTGTGAACAGGCCTGTGCTTGGAACAAAGACAGACTGTGTGCAGCAGAAGAGCAAACAACAGCTCCTGTGTTGACCCAAGCTATCTAAACATCATACCTGATGCTGATGTACAAACATGGCTGACTTTCTGATGTACCAGCTTCAGCTGCCTTGGGAAATTCGTGTGCAGCAGGAAAGACGTTTTTAATTTTCCAGGCTGATAATCGTGTGTTTTTGTGAACACTGATTATCTTTAAGTCTTACTAAATCTACCTTAAGCCCCTCAAATCGTTACAAAGTGGTTGCCTTTAAAACAGAAACTGGATATATTTTCATATAGTTTGAAATGACTCACCTATATAAAGAGAGGAATCTTTCTTCTTCACATGATCATCGATGTAGGACACACCCAAGGGCTGCACCGGTGTGGCGCCGATGCCCAGCAAGACCTGTGCCCCGATGAGCAACAGGTACATCATGTTAGTGTTGGTCTTGTTGGCGCAAACGTCATCCTCAGCCAACTGAGCGTCATTGCTGCTGCTGTTAGAGCAAACATCCCGACCTACATCAGTCCTCCGCATGACGCCAATCTCATACGGCATAGTGAGAAACTCGGGCAGCGCTGAGAGAAGAGCCCCGAGCGCCATGACGATTCCACCGCAGCCGATCAGACGGGGACGGTGCGCTTTGGCCCCGAAGTAGCTGACAAATAGGATAAGGGCCAGATTGCCTATCTCAAAGCTGCTGGCTATCACTCCCACATCAGCACTCTGCAGGTTGAACCGCCTCTCCAGGGTGGTCAGCACGCTCACCTGAAAGAAGAAGTAAAAACAGAACTCAAACACAAAACAAGGATGTTGGAAGAGTGAAGAAAAAACAATTACATCAATGTTCGTCGCTATCTGCTATGAATCAGTTTTCAGCATCACTCATGCTTTGCCTTTTCATTTGAATATCCTGAATCACACGCTTTTCAGATGTCCCAACACTGAGGTACCTCCCTGGAAACAGGCCTCTGTTTCTGATTAGCCGGGCACGGCAACATTTGCGTCCATGGTTTGATGAAAAATGGTTCATCACATTCTTCTCTCCCTTTCACCAGCTGCGACAGATGGTCCAAAGCTACCAGTAAATTCCACACACACTAAAAGAGTTGTCAATGTGATTGTCTAACTGTCAGTGGTCAGAGATTAAACAATGCTCGAGCCCCAACTTCAACAAGTTCATTTAAGGAAAGGTTTTTAACTGAATCTGTTGTGTTTGCTTTTGCCATGTGGGAACAGTCTCTGCGCCGTGAGAACCGCACTGTCACATTTAAACTGTAATAGAAGCTATCTTAAGATGTATCCAAAACGGTTCTTGAAAGGGCATCACAATTTTCCATTCCCCGCTAGCTCTGTTTAAGAGTTGAAGGAGCTCTGAAAAAAAGAGATCCTGCCAACACAAACATCCCTTTATAAAGAGAGTGACTTCACTTCAACAAGAATGAGCTTGTGGAAAAAGTTCCCGTCCTATGTTTAATCATTCCCATTTAATGTACACAGTGGATTTGGATCAGGATGCGTTTTAACAGGGAAATAGTTATGCTTAGTGCTCTAGGGCCAAATGTGGAAGTGATCACAACGATTCTCTGTTTCTAAGTAACTGCACAGGAGTTTCACATTTAGTATGAATCCCCTCCATGTTGTTGTCAGTGCAATCCTAATGTAATAACTGCTTTTAATTAGAACTGTAAGGAAAAGGAAAGTGGAGTTTTGTAGATTTTAGTTTTTACTTATTGACATTATTCTGTGATACATTCTGACCTGACAAAGGGAGCGGCCATGTAGCCTTTTTAAAGTATTTTTTTTTCTTCACAGTTTTTGATTTTCTGGCCCCTTTTGAGAGGAGACTTTAAGCACATCAGGAAGATGCCATTGCCCACCAGAACAGACACTGAGCAAGTCTCTTTTCTCTGTCATTACCGTTGGACAAAGTCTGTCCTCTGTGACTTTTAGAAAGCAGATGTGACAGCAGGTTTTTCATGCTGCTGCTCTGAACACATCTGGAGTGACTCCTTCACTCCACATCAAAGCGTGGGGAGGATGATTGTTGGGAGCAGTTTGTGCTGAAGAGCTATGCAAAACTTGAGAGGATAGAAAACTCCAGAATGAGTCATGAAGTCTCTGCCCTTTGGCTGGCTCCTTCTCACAAACTAGAAGCCTGGCTGACTCCGCCCAGCTGGGATGTGATTGCAGTGTGGTCTCATCTAGTTATTAGAAACAACGGCAACCTAACGACACTGTAGTTTCAGCCCTAAACAGACAGCAACACCGTGAGAGGCAGCCAAGCCTTCATCCAACCACATCCTGTCATGTTCCAGAGGGCCTGAGCGACAGAGTGACTGACGGATCCTGCTCTCAGCTCAGCAGTGGAAACAAAAAGTCACTGCAGGAGTTAAACCCTTGTCTTAATGATCAATGTGTTGCCCAAGTCCACAAACAGGCCACCCTCAAAGAGGATTGCACCCAGAATAAATGATATAGGAAAAATTGAGTTGCTTGTCTCAACCATATTTCCTCAAACTGTGGAAATGTTTAATCTGTTGCAAGGCAACGAAACAAAACTCGTCATGTAGTGTGACATCCAATCAGCTCACAGAAGAAGCAGTGTTGTGTGAACACAAGGAATTCAAACGTTCACAGACTTTTTATCATGATGCGAAACAGTGTATGTATTATAGGATAGCAGAGAAAAGGAACTCAGTGCTGACACCTTAACACATTAATGTTCAGTCCCGGCGTGAAAGTGCTGAAACAGCACAGCAGCTGTTCATGCTTGAAACCTTGACGACTTAAAAACATTTAAAATCAGATTTCTGAAGTGTAACCATATGAAGGTGGGCTGAAGGTTAGCTAAGAGTTCCTCATCAGCTTTTTTAAATGGTGTTAGACGCTACAGTACATTAAGCTGTGTGCATTTGGTGTGCTGCCTTTAAATTTCTTTTTTTTAACTTTATTATTTTCAAGCAAATAGACAAACGATTGGTTATGTCCTTCTGTTTACTCCAAGCCAGTGTTTGCTTAAAAAAAAAATCTTTCCCAGATCTCAACACCAAGCTGAATGGATGTCAAAGAGCCCTTCAGATTACTGTTATAAGGATGAATGATGTTGAATACTCAGTTAAAGGCAACACCTGAATGACACTTCGTCAGGCCTGAGGTTGACACACAAAAGATAAACTCTCTTGCTGATGATGTTTATGAGTTACCCCGAAATAAAATAATAATAAAAAAAAAAAAGAAACTGACAAAAATCTAACTAATGACCTAAAGAATGTATCAATAAATTCATTCATTCATTCATTCTCAGTCAACATGATAACAGGTCTTTAAAGGTCTTCCTAAAACATCAGTCAGACAACTGCAGCTGATTCAGAACACTGCTGCACACTAAGACCAAGGTAGTGCGTCACATCGCTCCAGTTCTGAGGCCTTTACACTGGCGCCCAGACTGTCAAGAGAATACATTTTAAAATACCACTGTCAGTCATAAAGCACTTAATGGTTTATTGATAAAATACACAAGTAACCTTTTAATTAACCATCCAAGAACCATCCATACCACTCAGAATAGGTCTGCCCCCAAGAGTCAGAACCAAACATGCAAAAGCAGTGTTCAGTTTTCTGCTCCTGTTTACAGCTGCCTTTCATTAAGCTGCTTTAACATATGTATTTTTCAAATGTCCTCTTTAAAATGTGTTTTTCTACCCTTTGTTATGATACTTTTGATGTCTTGTGTTTTGCACTTTAAATTGCCTTGTCGCTGAAATGCGCTATAAAAAAAACCCCTGCCTCGTCTTGCCTTAATCTAACAGCGCTGAGACCCTCAGGTGCTACATTTAACACAGTCACAAAAAAGATGCTAGGAAAAAGTCTCCATGGGAGTGTTGCAGTGAAGTGGAACAGGGAGCACAAGTGTCAGGAAGCTCATAAGTTCATCCTTTGTGCACATTTAAGGTTACAAGATAATATATTAATGCGGGGAACATGTAGCTTTGTTATTGTTCAAACGATATCCTCTAAAGCTGTAGAAATCAATTTAACAAACATCGGATCTGGGATCAGCAAACATCCAACTCTGTCTGATAGACATTCACTTCAGGTTTGTTACGTCTCGTTTTGGGCTCAAAACAAGATATTTTTTTTAAAATATGCTTTCTTTTGTCAAGTTAAAATAATGAAAGAATGTGTTACCAAGAACCTGTGGTGGACACAGAGAACATCTGTGACTGATTAAAGTAGACAAAATGATCTTAGGTTACAGCTTCTTCGTATCATTTATTTTGGATTTCCGATATTTGACTGGTCTCAACGTAATATGTGACTAAGTAACTGGCTATTTTCTTTTTTGAATAGATAAATTATTTACCAGAAATAGGAACAATCATAACGTCATAAGAGTAATCAGTGGTGAAAGGAATCATTAGTTGGAGCTTTTATGTTCATAAGAGCAACTCACAGACTGCCAAAAGAGTCATTAGGGAATTCCTTTTTTTTTTTTTGAAGCATTTATTTCTACCTACAAATTCACAAGACTTTAACAGCTACTTTTAACTGTGCTAACAATGATATCAATCTTCTATCTGTGGTTTATGTGCGGGCCGACTGCCTGTCTGCTCGCCTGCAGTCCGCCTGCTAAATCAGGACAATGTAGCTAAGTGTCCTGTGCTGTAAGCAGCTCACCTAAAGTGCGGCGGCCATGATAGGTGAGTTTTGTCCCTTCACTGCCAGCAAACACTCTTAAGCCCCATCATCCAATCAGAGGTATCGCAGCGACTCATGTAGATGGAGGGGATTGTAGCTGAAGCAGGTACCTAATGAGCTGCCCATGGAAATTAGCTGTGCTGAGAAATGGGGGCAGCTCAGAAAGCCCTGTGTGTTTGTGAAAGTGAATGATTCCCAGCACCACCTATGGTTTATTGTTCAAACTGTTTAAACAGTTGTCCACAGCATGAAAAAAAGCAGAACCAATATTGCCTGTTGTAGGAGAAAAAAAAAAAAGGAAGAAAGCCCTCATCATCCTAACCGACTGTTAACCTGACCTGTTTGATGCTCAGCAGGTCCACTAACAGAGGAGATAAGATGTTCCACTCCTAATATGGCCAAAGCATTCAGGGGCTTTAGTCTCTTATTTGTGCTCGAGCTGTGTGATTCCTGGAGAATAAACATAGCTAATAGGGAAACTAAACTTACACAGGATGCCAGAGTCTGTGGAGCTCCTCTGGGACACTTGGAGGACTATTTCAAAAGACTTTGTCCCTAAAAGTCTTTATCAGATCAGCTGTAGGGGTTGACACGTCACTTTTTGTAACATTGTAAGTGCAAATACCTCATTAAAAGAAACGTTTTTGCTATCATAAGAAGAGACTCATTTGAAACTGTCTTTGTCTCATCTATCCGATTGGTTAGGACTGAGAGTAATAGTAAAAGTGAAAGGATGAGTAAAACTTCCACACAGGAAAGATTGAGTGGCTTGACCTTGAATGACATTTTGAGTAAAATCACTTTATTACTCCCCTCTTTGACATAAGACCACCTAAAGGTCCTACTTTGGGTCCATGCTGCATGGTTGATTAATAAAAGGATACGTCTATTAAATTGCTGATATTTTAGACATAATGGCACACACAATTACAGGTATATTGTCCCAACAGGGTAAAGAGACAGTTAAACAGCACGAAACATGTCCTGTAGCCTGAGCTTTACTGTGCAGAGATGTTTCTATGTCCTGTCATTTGTCTGTTGTGTATAACTTGTTCCAAAGCAGCACAAAACCCCGTGTACAAAACAAAGAACCGGAAAACACAACCCTAGTACCTGACCCACAGTCGCAGCAGGATCGGTTCAGGCTCGTATGTGAGTGTTGCATGAGTTCGGCGTGTGTTGCACTCACCAGGTATGCTCCGACGGTCCCCTGTGCCAACATGAGGGCGCATTCCGCTATCAAAAATATCTTGATATTCGAGAAGCACGAGGACTTTTTACGGAGGCCGTCTCCCTCCAGCATGTCCCCGCTGCTCCGGTCCGAATCCCGGTGCTTCTTCACCTGCATCCTCCCTTTACTTTACCTACACACACACACGGCGAGTAACAGAAACACACGCGCGCGCACACACACACACGAGGGTGGCCGCAGGAGGACACCGACTGGTTTCGCTTTCCGCTCAAGACTACATTCGCGGTGCTCCGTTTGTAGCTGGTTTCTCCCGCGTTCTAAACGATGTCTTCTTACATCGATCAAAGCTAGAAAACACACATCCAAACTCTGAGAGGCTCTGTCGCTCGTCGGCGTTTAAACATGACCTCCTCGTCGATGCGCGTCAACATGTGAACTCCCCGAAGGTGTTCGCAAAGGCACAAGTGAAGCTCGGGCGCGCAAATCTCTATCGCATCGCATGTTTCCGTGACGGGGGGTTTGTTGGTTTGAGCTGCAGGTAGAAGAGTCTGGTAACAGCCCCTCTTCCTCTTCTTCTTCCTCCTCCTCTAACTCCTGCAGCTCCGGACTGTCACGGTCCTTTACGCACAATGACTTGCTCACTGTCTCTGCTCCCACCTCTCTGTCCCTGCGACTCTCCTCCCCTGTGAGCACATGCACGGCTCTGGAGGCGCTGTGCAGCAGCTACGCAAGTCTGTACAACTCGCATCTGACTTGAGAAATCACTACTGTAGTCCTGGGGGGCCCCTCGTCCTATACGTGTGTGTGTGCGGTTTTAAGTGACTCACTGCCAATTTTTCAGAGGCGTAATTTCTCCACGATAAACCTACAGGGATAATCGAGCATGCACGTTTGTAATAGTTTGCTCTGGGTCTCAGAGCAGCGGGTAGCCTCGAGATAATGTTCGAGCTCAACTAGCTGGGGCTAGTCATTAATCCAGATGTCAATCAACTGCATGAAATCGTCGGCAACTGCTGTGATATTTGGAAAAGAAATGTCCACCCACTTTACGAATTTGATGCTTTACAACATTTAAAACATTGTACGCTGAATATGATAAAATAGTAAACACTAAATTCTTGGATTCAATCTTGGGATGTGTAAAGATTATCACAATAACTTGGAATGACAGTTTAGAAATGTATTTATCTTCGAGAGAGAGAAAATATCTAACTACTGTTTGGTTTTATTTCTTAACAAACTTTGAGTTTGACCCTTTGATAATATTCTCTAACAGGTCATGCATCCAACATGTTAAAACATTTTATGGGTGACATAAACAAAAAGGATGATGTGTAACTCCACATTGCCTGATGGTTAAAAGTAAGACTTTAACTTGATTTCCTGTGTGAGATATGTTTGGCTTTCTGGAGGATGAACAATATAATCAATGAGTAATTTATTTTCATGTTTGGTTAGCCTATAGGTGAAAGAATGTAAGAAAAGGAGAGAATCTCAAAGTAATCATATTGCCCAAGGGGACTTTTACAGGCCAGGTGGCTGAATTCAGCTTGATATATCACTTTGGATTTGGTTTGGATTTTTGTTCGATCAAGTCTCTATTTCAATGACTTATTGTCTTAGTTCTATTATTAACAATTTGACCTTTAAAACATGACATGGCTGTAAAAAAAAAAAAATCTTCATCACACCTCATACTTTATGCATACATACATTCCTTGTCAAGAGAAAACATGTGCAGCAGGTTAAGACAAGAATGAGGTGGAATAGGCTCCATCAGAACTATCAACCAAGCCAAAAAATGTTCCAAACAATAAATTTTACTGCTCCTCCTGTCAGCTCTAGGTCTTCAACGGTGCTTATGTAAAGTAATGGAAGGCTATTGGATGTTTGCACAATGTGTTTCCAACATTTACTGGATTTTCTTGCTGTCAGCATGTCTGGGATGAGGTATTGCAGTGGCTGTGATGTAATGTAACCACATAATTTGATAATGATGGTTTGGAAATAAACAGGATGACAAACAAATGTTGTGTAAAAGCTGCAAAGGTTTTCTGCACAGCAGCAGCAACAGCATGGAGACTTTTAAAGGTCAGCAAGATGAGCTGGTAATTCATGAACTGTGAAATGTGTTTTTGAACCAAACACAGCGTTTAGATGGAGGTGAACACACCACAGTGACATGCAAGATGGTTAAAAGATTTGTTTTTATTACATGTGCTCTTAAGTGCTGAGATTATTTTAGTGAGGGGCGTGAGTGCATGCTGTTTTTTTGGAAACCAACTGAAGCAGGGTTTTGGATGGATGAAAGAACACAAAGTGATATTGGAACTCATCATGAATATGAATTATGTCAAGTGTTATTTGACATACTTAAGATTCTTAAATGTAACAAACTTTTTTAAAGAAGAAAAGCCAATTGTTGAATTGTTAAAACACATGGTTTAGGTTCCTTTTAAATCCTTTTAAATCTGTTAAAATAAAAGTTACATTAAGCTCAGAACTACATAAAATTTTGGGAAGTTTTATCATTTTCCTCCACATTTTTCCTGCACAACACTTGAGTGAACAAACAGATGAATTGAAACGTCTGATTAAAGTACATGCAGACCCAAGGGACTGCAGATGAAAATGAGCTTTAAGCAAATGGTTCACGCCACCAAATGAAAACATTTATAACTGATATTGTGCATGATCCCTTTACAGATAAAGTAAAAAATAAATACAATATGTTATAGTTATAAAATGCCACATACAGTAAAGATGTTGCATTGATACCACACCACTAATTTTGTCCATTTGATCTTCAGTCTTTGCACCTGAAAGCTTCTGTCTTTCGCTTCCCTAAAGCCACAGATGATGTAAGCCACAGTGACAGGTATAAATGATCACTGCATGTTTTTGACAGAAGTCTGGGATTCAGGACAGCCCCCTCCTTCTCAGACCAGGTTTTGGCAGGTGTCCAGTGCAAAGTGATCGTCATTTGTAGACACTCCCTTATTCTGGACCTGCACATTCCAACTCAAAAACTTCTGCATGGAAAATGTAAAAAAAATCACCAAGCTGACAGTTTCAGAGTAGAGTGCTAAAATCCCTCAGTGCTGATGTGTTACATCTGAGAGAGGTATGTAAACACTGAAAACTGAAAGAACTGCACTATGAGAAATGTAAATGTAGTGCAGACACATTTGTTATAGCCGAGAATTGTACAAAGACCGCAAAGACTTACCAGCTGCATGCGTATACACCCATGTGTGAGTTCGTGCTCAGAGCATTTACTGAAGTAAATTATAAACTGAGAGATTATTCAGTTAGAATGACGTCATCACTTCACTCAATTCATTCCTAAATAATAAACCCACAACTCTACAACTCGTGTACTTTGTATCCCTTGTGGTGAGTTATGCTTTGACCAAAGTGCTTGTTAGAAGAAATGTATAGGTACAAAATAACTGTTACAGCAGAAGAAGACTCCACCTCTTTTTCTCTCCTTTGCCATCCTCTCCTAGTTGTTTAGCTTAGTGATGTCTGTCATGCTTGGTGCTTTAAAGAATAAAAGAAGAAGTTGTCATCTGTTGCTATTATGTTTAACTTGGTCTTGATGTAGGACAGATAGCTTGCTGTTACACATTTGTGACAATTTAATTATTTCTTTCAAATGATTTATTTTCTAATATGCGTGGTTGTTTCTGCCTATTAAGTCATGTCTTTGTTTCTTTGCCACTGTAAATGTTCCTAATGTTGCTCAGTGTTGTGTTCATGGTGGATTAATTTTGGGTCTTTGTAAATACTATAAATGGTAAGGTCTCAACCTATACAAATAAAGATTGACTGATTAATTGAAATATGTAACATGTGCAGTAGTGTTTTGTGTGACAAATAAATACCTGAGTAAAGTACAGATACCTGAAAACATCATGATACACTCACAAAGTATTTGGACTTTGTATGTCGTTAACAGCATCCCCCTATAATACCTGTGACTTTAAACTGACAATGTGACAATTTCACCCAACACGTTTGACCAACTTGGTCTCACGACATGTTTTAAGATTATCATCTACAGTTTTGTTAACAGGGAAGTCAGGCATTAATCTGTTAGACAAGAAGTCAGATGTCTTACTTCTTACTAAAGTGAAAGGAATTTATCAACACTGACCTGAAAATCCCCCAAATCTTATAAGGGACTTCATAGATCCAGTTTTCTTTTTTTTTTTGTATTCCTTTTTCACTACCACATCACAGGAGAGTCATTTAAACTCTTATCTTAATAGAAATGTTGTTTAATCATCTGCTAACCAAACACATTTATCCTTGCACACATTCAGGACTAGACAGACATATGTTCCCCTAACTGTTTTGTTTTAAAATCTGATCTCTTATGAGAACTGTTTCAAAGCAATATAAATATTATATTAAAAGACATGTAGGTATATTATGGCTTTCTTATAGTAATAAGTAGTAGTATTTATTTGCTCAGATAAGTTAATCAAACACAGAGCAGTTACTGTACATGAAAATTGTTTTTTATGCATGTGTTCGTGCCTGTGTGTGCGCATGTACACATCACTGTTTATATACAGTAGACATGCTGGGGCATGAGTCAGGTAGTAACAGGCAGTGGGCGGAGATGGCTGGACTGGAGCCAGGAATGTATGAATGGAAAAGGATGCAGACTATTGTTCTGCCCTCTGAAACAGCTGCTATTTATAGCTTTTAGAAATGGGTGGACTGTGGAAAAGAAAGCCCAGCCCGTCTGCTGGGACATACTGGGACATGGGAGAAGTATGAGGAATTACTGGCAGAACAAACAATGGCTACTGGGTAAAAAAGAAAACAAAATGTTTGCTGAAACCGAATTGCAGTTTTTCGTTTCAGTTTTAGCGTCATAGGTATAGTGTGTTAGTGACTGCGTACATTTTTCATCCACCTTGATCAGTCAGTGTGGGATTTTGGCACACAATTATGCCAGTATGCTTTAAAGCTTCTCATTGTTCCAGCAATGTACTTCCAAAAAAAAAATCTTATGTCAATATTGATTCCCTTTGGAAACATTTCTAAAGAATGACTTGGATATCATCAGGTATAGACTTCATGTATTGTGATATTAGCATTTCATTTCAGGTTTGCATCCCAAATAAATAAAGACATTAATAAGGTGTCTGCTATGTTAAATATCTGTAAAATGGCTTTTTTTAAGGGAACTTGTTTTTTTATGATGTGGATACATTAGAAACTTTTTGGTCAAAAAGAAATGGCAACATGCATGCACAAATTCAAGAATACTGATTGGTCCTTCTTTAAGAAAAAAAACAACAGCCTCTTGCAGACTGGAAAAATAGTTCACAACCAACCCCATATGCAGAAGACAGAATAAAATATCCCTGTTTGTGTTAGCCTCATCACCATCTTGATTTTTGGGTAGACCGGAGACATCAGGGAATTTTAACTCTTCCTTGTTTGGGATGGGAATAGGAGGTAGAGGGGTTGACCACCCAGAGACACACCCGATGGAAATCTGAACGCCGCTGAGTGCACTCTCTTGTTGATTACGTAATGTATGAGCCCTTTCAGAGAGGCACATGAAAAAGCCTTTATGTTGCAGCCCAGGTTTGAAACATGTACACGAGATACCTGTAATGGGGTTTAATCTTGTTTTGTGTCATAATTGTCTTTATGAACAGTGTTTTTCCTTTCACATATCCAGTGTGAAAAGAAAACCACCTCTTTCGCAGACTGCTTTCTCTCTGACAGTTCATGGTTCACTGCTCATTTGGTCCCAACAGTTTTCCCATCCAGTTAGAAGAGCTTGATACAGTCATTGGCTGTGTCTGTCCTTTACCTGCAGCTGTCCAGAGTAGTTTTTGTATCTGTGTGACTACTAAACCCCAAACACTGATTCAGTCACTGCCAAGACAAGAAAAAAAAAATCAGCAGCTGGTTCAGCGACTTTCTGGCGGTGTTTAAGCCAAATGATCATCCCACAGCTCATCTCATCTGATGTTAGATCTCAGCATACACCCGCATAGCTTAAGCCTATCTCTTACGCCACAGTGGTTGCCATGGAGATGGTTCAGAGAAAATTTTGGGCAGCAGGCTCTGTGGAGAAGAACTTTCTGCTGTTGTTGTAAACTTATCATTAGATTAATTTGGAAATGACACAGGCCATGCCACTGTCCACTGGAGTAGTTATATTAATTCTCTTCAGTTTTTAATCCATTTACAATTTTCAGCTTTATTGTAAATAACTTAATTGGATTTGTTAAATTAATGACACACACTATCTGTCTCTTGTCTTTCTCTGGGGCTGGATTGCAGAAGCAGCAAGCTCAGAAAGTTGGTTGCCCCTTGGTGCTGGCACTCATCCAAGCAGTTTCCCATTTGACTAAAAACTAGCCAGGTTCTTGACAGAGATGATTGTTTGTTGGAGCAGAAAACACATTATCTGCAAAAAAAGAAGAGATTTAATGGAGCTGTTCACAAAGCAATTATCCTTCCTCAATCCCCCCAATGACTAAAACGTTAAGAGGTTTGACTTTGAAGTCTAACAATTAAAAATCCTGTACTGGTGACTGCCATTTTCAAAGCTAACTTGTACAGTCAAAGATAGCCTTAACAGAGTCTGAAATATGGGCAAAGAAGAATAGAGTCTAAATTTGGAAGATCTTCATTCTGTTCTTATCAGGAATGCATGACACAGAAAAATCCATCTGCATTCACAATGATCTTCACTTTTTACTTTATTTTAAAATAATTGTCACATTGCTAAACCAATGCCAGCTCGATTTTTTTTTCATGATGCGTGTATATTGGTAGGCCTACCCAGAACTTTATAACTGTAAAAAAAAACTGCAATTCCCTCATTTTTAGCAGCGTCAGACTGAAACCAGTAACCATGAATTTCTGTGCATGTTCAGACAGTGACAGCTCCCTAGTTCATTCTGAGCCCAGAGCTGTCTCTTTCAGACCGATGATCAGCTGGTCTCGCCTCAGGCGCTGCATCACTCAGCTGTGCAGTACTGCTGAGCCTGAATTTCACCTGGAGGGAGCGGCCTCTGCAGAGGACAGTGCTTACTTAAAACTCATAGATACTGGCAGAATATTTTTAGTAGGGGGGAAAAAGTAAAAACATGTGCTATTCCTCCAGATCCCCATTTATAACCATGAGCACAAGAGCTTCAGCCACATTCACTTTCAAGCTATTCCAGACCAAAGAACAAAGAGGCAGTTTTAGATACTATTTCAGCTGCTGCAATGAATCCATGTAATTACAAGTCAACTGTGTTCAGTGTTTGATTTAATTGAAATCCATTCATGTTGTGGAACTTCACAGAATTTATAACCGAATGTGACTGTTAAGAGTTTTTAAATATAATTTCTTACAACACCGACAAGAGAAAATTTAATTTAGTGGTCTGACTCACGCTGTACATATTTGTATTATCCAACATTTACTGCCAAGTTCAATTTGCTCAAAAGTTTAAGCAATAACTTGAAGTAAGATTACACCTATACTTAACATTTCCTTCCGACATCAGTAACAATCTTCAGGACTCATAAATGCTGCAGGAATGTGAGGACATGGCATTTGCAGCTTCAATGGGGAGTTACTAAAATGTCACGAGGCACTTTTTGTGATTGTGTCCAGTCTAAATATAGTAAGCCGCTGTCTGTTCTACATTTAAACCATTTCATCGCTCTGCTGTCTATTTTTACTCTTGTATCAATAGAGAGGGCAGAGTTAGGTTTTAAAATAGAGTAATATCCATCTGTGCTGCTGCTGCTGCTGGTGAGAGGCTTTCAGACATAAGAGCCCCGTGGTCCCCAAGGTAAATCAAGCTAAGGGATACATGTGCTCATTCTCAGATGCAACCAATGCCTCAATGAAGCTGAAAACACTGCTCTTCTCTTAGTTTAAATCCAAGTGATCTTGCCCTGGAACAAGTGATGATAAACCATTACATTTAAAGGGAGAGTTCCTCCACCTAGCAGAGATTGTGTTGTCTTTGAAAGACAAGTGCAAATGTGTTTGCATGTGTGTGATGATATTTTAAACACCTGTCCAACCTGCTGGATGGGAATGACCCAGAAACACTAAAGAAAAAATGCAAATCTGCTGCAACCAGAAAGACAAGTTTGGTTGAATCAACACAAAGAGTAAGCAAAGAGGAAGATTCAGCTAAGCATGGGAACAAAACACACAAAAAAGTTTTGAGTTACAAGATGGGTGAGACAGAAACAATTGAAGGACAGACGAGACTGCCTCGGGGAGCCAACGAGAGGACGTTTCAGTACAGTGTCGACTGGCCTCACATTTGTCTGTCAAAACAATATTTGCAAATATGAACAACATGCTTCCAAACGGAGAAATCACAGTTGAAGCAACATGATGTCAAAGGGACAAAGAGGAGTCAATGCACTATTTTTTAATCCTTTTTATGACCTTTTCAGCCTTTAACCTTACAGCCTTATCATGATGTCAACAAGAAGCATACACTTGTTGACTTTACCTGGATAATCCCGTGTTTACTTTAAACTTCACACATTTAAATGAAGGCAAACTGTTCAAACACTCTTTTTTTCAGAAAAAGCTTCACTGAGAACTCCTGTACCTTGCGTTGGGAGAAAAAACCGAGTATAACCTCAGGCAACAGTCACATGCTTCTGTATCATTTTGTTTTCCCCTCGCTTTGCTACAGTTGAGCCCAAACGTAACTCTTGAGAGAGCCCCATACAGAGTTGGTATGTGTTAATGAGTTTTTTTTATTTTAAAACATTTCTATTTATAAAGCCAGACTTATATTTCCATAATAATAATAATAATAATAATAATAATAATAATAATAATAATAATAATAATAATAATAATAATAATAATAATAATAATAATAATGTTACTATTTGAGAGTTTAAAAATAGTAAAGCACATATTCTGCCACCAGAGATCCTTCATTTAAAACTAGAACAAGAAATAAAGAGATGCGGGGTGCAAGATGTTGTTCTCATTGACAATAAAAATATGTATCTGCTATGTTTTCTGCAGGAATCATGTAAACAGAAGAGGTTTTCATATACTAATATTGTATTCCTGGGGTCAGTGATTACCCCACATCATCTGAGTCAGTCTGCAGCTACTCTTGTCTAATGACGCTTTACAGCAAGTTTCACCTTATTGTTAAGCTGTTCGGCCTGACACTTTGGAGTTTTGTTCCCTCCCACTGACCTCCCAGAGTTTTGTTCAGATAAGGCAGGCAGCTTTTTAAGAGAGAGAGAGAGAGAGCTCTAAAACCTGTACACTATAAACCGAGCCATGTATTTCAATAGGAGCTGATAGACAGGAGAAAAGAGCCATAAAGGAGAATATCAGACAAGTAGGAAACAAACTTTCATTGGTGTTTCTCTATAATGTATGGGCGTCTAATAAACAACTCTTTAGTAGCATTGTGTTCATAACTTTTTCCAGCTGCAACCATAGTGTTAAGAAATACAGTATACTATTACAGCTTTAAAGCAACCTGACTGGAAAGGTATTAAACACCTGGAGCAAAATCACCATGTACTGAAAAGCAGAGAGCTAAGGGGGTAGAGAGCTTCGGCGAGAAGTATACCACCACAGGCCTATAATCCCTTTAATTAAAGCCTTCGTGCAATGGTTCAGCTACAAAAGGCAGCCAAAGAGGAAAAGGCTTGTAAATCAAATGTCGCCGCAGTTGGACTGAGAGGGGAAGTCACAGTAAAGCTTTGTTTAGGATGGGTGGGGTCATCCACATGGTGGGATCTGCCAGCCTTATGAGAAAACAACTACAGTGCTACCTCTGCAGTAACAGTCCGAAGGCATAGTGAAGCAGTTTTGTGGTCTTCATCCGTTCACTCAGCAGATTTCATCGCTCCTTTTGCTAGGGAGATATTTTAGTCGTTGACATTTTGATTGTCAGTGTTTGGCATGTGGTGGGCTGATAATTCACGTTGAAAAGCTGACTAATTGGACACCACATTCAAAGGGCTCTCTGTCACTGGAGGCTGTCCACAGTTAAGATGATTTCATGCAGCGAAGGAGATAATTCACTCAAATTCTGCTCAGCACAGCACAAGATATTCATGTGGCTCTTCTGGTCTCAGTTGTATTTTTATATCTAGTCTGAGTGAAGATCAGTTAGAACAACCTTACTTTATTTAATATTATTGACATTGAGCGAAGCTTTTATACGGTTTTTAAGATTTCAAGTATTTATAAGAGGACTTCCCATAAATGTATCAAACCTGGTTAAAATGATACAGAGAGTCGTTTATGATCTCTCTTTATCTCTCTCCTTTACAGTCAGGGAGTTTTGATTGAACTTGGGCAGTTTTATTGCACCAGAATATCTTTATTGGAAGCCTTCATTAACCACAAAATGCTTTAAGATACACTAAAATAAAGCCAGAGTGCATGGTGAGTAAGCCAAAACAAATAGATTGTTTGCTATAGCAAGACTGACCGGTTTAACAATGACCGGAATCTTTATTGAAAAAGCTTTGAGAAGCTTTGACAACCCCTTCAGTATTTTTAGTTGGCATATTCTTATCATGAACATATTGTAATCCAGGGTTCATATCATCCCATTGTAAAGTTGTTTTGGCAAACTCAAACTAAAAGCTTGTTTCTATTTACACATCTGGCAATATACACCCACAATAAGCATTATGTTTGTCATTTACAACATTCCCTCTCCTTTCAACTCTGTTTTAGCTTCCACCAACTCCAACAAACAAAAATGTGTCTCTTTGACGACCAAACATTTCACTATGCGCTCCAGCTTATTCTACGTGTGTCTTTTTGTTATGAAATATATTTGGAATAATGTACAACAGACTTTTGGTTCTTACTTCAAGATAAACTAAATCGAAAACTATTTTCCTAACTGAATCACTAATGCTAATCATTTAAGCTTTGTGGTACAGTTATGTAAAAAGTCAATGCTTTTAGCAAAACATTGTGCCCTTCAATCCATATTAATCCCTTAAAAAGTATCCAAGGTGTTAAAGTCATTCAGTGTCTCTCCTGCCCTGTGGCACAAAGTGAGAGGGAACTTGGGAGTGATGGAGAGGACATTATGTGAAATTCTGAGAAGCCCCTAGGGAACATTACATACCACTTACTATATTTATACCATGAAATATTCAGGCTGCACTTTTCACTGTAAGCACAGAATCTTTCTTGAAATGCTACCAAACGGAGAGCAACATGTGAACACATGGCCTTACAATCTCAACGGGCTGGTAGAGCAACCTGGAAAATATGTTTTTCATTGAAGACATTGGCAATATTATGAAATCAGTGCATGTGTAAAAGTGTAGAGAATAACTATCAACATACTATCAACAAGGAACACATACTTGTTTTTTTAAATCACAAGCCTGCTAAAAGCAGACTGATAAAGGTTTTAGATTGTTTAAAAAGCACTGTCCATATTTGCTAGATTTTGTTTGGAGAGGCCTCTTTACTTCTCTGATGCTGGCAGTGAAAGGGGCAATTATTTCAGTCTCTGAATAGTCTCACTGATATAAAAATGGTGTGCCCTGGTCTTTTTCTCTCATTCTATAATTCTTACACAGCAAGCCTGAAAGCTTCCTTCCTGTCTGGGAAATGACATGCTAATGGCCTGCTCTTCCCCCTTCTCCAGTCCTGTATCACAGCTGTCTAATGAGCGCATTAGAGGATAAGTGGTCGCTGATGATGGATGCCTTGAGTTTGATCAGCTGCAAGCAACTGATTGCTTCTGACACATGTTTTGTACCATCTGAGGACCAAATTGCAAATGTTGATTAAAAAATATATACGAAATTGGGATTCCTGTATCCTAGTGGTTCGTGCCACACACTCACTGAACAGATACCTGTGGAGGTGGCACGGGTCTGAATCCAAACTATGGCTACCCCCTACCTCTCTCACCATTTCTGACTCTTAGCTCTGTGCTGTCCCTTTAACAAAAAAAGGCATAAAAAAACCCCCTGAAATAAACAATTATTATTTTATTTTTTTTATAGAAATTTGGGTCACAATTTGGTGGAAGGGAAAAGTTGGTGGTAGGTCTTGCGGCTAAAAGAGTTGAAAACCACTGTTACTAATTGCTGTTGAATTTATGAGTATGATGATGAATAGAACTAACTAATGAAAATTCAGTTGTAGTCAGAAGTTGTTGTTTGTTTTTCGAGCTAATCAGATGCTAGCATGCTAATGGACAGTCACCCTGAGATAGTACAGTTTGTGGAGCAAATGCCGACTTAAAAGTTAATAAATGTAAAAACGTTAATAACACAATGCAGACACAAGAACAAGCAGAGCATACCACGTGATTACAAACTGAAATGATAATGTTATATATAAAACTTTGTTCGATTAATAGGTGTGTAATGTTCAGTTTCAGAGTTCATTTCTGTGGTTTGTCTTTAATTTGAAAAGACTGAAGCTTCTTTTTCGGGTGAAAACAGTGGAAAGGATCAGCACCATTAACACAAAATCAGCATTGCATATTCTTTCTGCACTGCATTGTTATAAATCCTGATAACCACTCTCCGTTCAGCTCTCCTCCTGTCATTCACAGCATGTGGACATTGAATTTGCATTATATCACGTGTGCATGAAAATACAGGACAAGTTGCACCTGTAATGTGACATAGAAAGAGCAGGACAGACAGACAGATTGGCTTCATATCTGTTAAACATAATACATCTTTATTCTCGCTGCTTTAATAAAAACTATTAAAGGAATACTTCACCCATTTACATGAAGCTGTGTATCATTAGAAACATGGTAGTAGTGTTGAATGGTCATGAATCCAGCCCTCATTTTGCTCTGAGACGAGAAAAATGTGTTTTTCTTTGCTTGAAAGTTTTCTTCATGTGATGCAAAAAACGTCATATTGCATCACATGAAGAAAACTTCCAGAAGGCCTGGACATTTATGCATTTAACTGAAATAAAAGATATTTTTATGCATAGATAACTCTTTCTATGAACATGACTATATATAAAACTGAAAATTATAACATACTTTCAAAATTGAATAACTTAAATCAGCCAATGTATCAAAATGCATTCACAAATACAGAAAATGTAGAAAAAATAAAATAAACTGTAGACAACAGCAATCAAAATTGCTCAGCTATCTGGTGGTGCAACTGCACAAATGTTTTTGGATCCATTCATTTCTGGTGGTATGCTACGAAGCATTGCTGGTTTGCATTCAAACACAGGAAAACCATGCATTTCTGGCACTTCCACCTGGACAGAGGTTGCACCGTCCCCACTTGTCACAGTGAAGTGGCAAATGCCCACAGTTGTCATACCGCACATCTGGTTGTGGTTGTGAGGGTCTTGGGCTGTAGCGTTTCTTCTGAGATGGCTCGCGTGGTGGGGAGGAGGTAGATGGTCGGCCAACTTTGGATGCAGGCTTGTTGACTTGCTTCAAACTGTGCACGACTGCCAGTCGAAACCTTTTGAGAGGGATCGGTTTCGCTTTCAGTGGGCCACAGGCCCTCTTGTAGACAAGCCAGGAATTTGAGATGCACAGGTCAAGGATGTAACCAAACAGAGGAATGTACCATCGCCTTGACTTGGCTGGAGTCTTGTACAAGTGCACCAGCATGTCAGAAAGATCAATGCCTCCCATATGCTCATTGTAGGCAAGAATGAATGATGGGCATGGGATGGAGATCTTTGCATGGGCCTCCTTGCTCCACCATTTGACAGTTGAAAGAGGCTTGATCCCACATGCATTGCTGAGAAGGTTGACACATTTGTTGTCAGACGATTTCACTTCGATCACCCCTTCAGCTGACCGGTAATCAAAAGCTCCACAACCTTTCTTCATCAGTTCTTTGTCTGTCATCAAGGGAGCAGTGCCAATGCACTTGACACCCAGACATCCAGAACTAGGGTTAGGGCTGTCCTCTATCTCTTCCAAGGAAATGGTTTTGAGGACATTTTTCCCTCTTCTCCACTTCTTGTTGGTTTGGTAGATGTGCTTGTTGAAGCAACTTCCTCCTCATCCATAGAGTCAAAAGAAGAATCCCCAGTCTCTTCTACTTGTGTGGGCTGATAATCAGGATCCTCTGTACAGTCGTCATCATCATCACTTAGATCAGCATCAGAGTCTTGAGGATTTTCTGGTATAAGGGCCAGAAAGGTGCGTGACCTAGCACCATAAAATGTTTTCACATCCATCTACTATTTGCAAAAAAGAAAGTGAAATACCATACTGATATAAATATTTCATGATGAAATCACATTAAATCAACAGTAATAGTGTTTTAATTTCACAGAAATTGTAATGTGTTTTTATTTTACAAAATATTTTAAATGTACCCAGTCTTACAACTAAAGGACAATTGAACCATTTGGTCAAGCATGTTTTTAGACAACTAAACTTTCTAAAGTCATTTCATCATATATAATGATATTATATCAAAATGTATCATATGAACATCAATTAATGATCAGAAGTTTTATTATTTTTAGCAAATAGTCCATTTTAATTACATTTGCTTAGCTTCACTACCTTTACCATAAAGCGCCAAATGAACCGTTTGGTTGAGCACTTTTTGCAAAAATTACTTGACCCTTTTTCGTCTTTCTTTTTATCATTCAATTTACACAGTTATGTTCAGTAACTCCTCAGGCATGATAATATGTCAGAAAACATGAGCTTACATTTGAAAATTATGGCAAACAGAGGCCTCATGTCAGGAGTGGTTTTGCTCTGGCTAACTTCCTGTGAGGAGGCTAACTTCCTCAGCATGCTATTTCAAAACGCAGTGACATCTAGTGGACCTTTTTAGTATAACGTACCTAAACAACTGGTAGAGATGGCTGAAACAGGTGGAATTAAGTAAAACATGCTTTTCAGTAAGATATAGTGATTCAAAATGTGCTCTACCATATGGTCGACCAGAACGTTAAAGGGTTAATGTTGCTGTACAAAAAACTATTCACATACCCCATCTTGCCTGTATTTACACCGATTGTTGTGATACAAAACAGAACTAATATATATATTATTAGTATATAAAAAAAAATTGGTGGTCTGTTTTAAAAAAAAAAAAAACAACTTGTTGTTATGGTGGTTGTTGAGATGACATACGTGCAGCAAAATGTGGTGGAAGCCAATGCGGGTTAGAGACTCTGAGCATTAATTCCTTTTTCATCTTCTCTGTAAAGTGAAAATATTTTCTAAGAACATTAACGATGCCAGAAACTTCAGCACAGATTGTATCTATCTCTTTCACTGCATCTCATTATATAATTTTACATTAGTTTCAAATGGAGTCTAAATGAACTAAATGGTAATGTGTGCACATCTCTGGCTGGATGAGTATCCATCGCTGCCTCACTGTAGTTCAGTGTTGTCTATTAACTGGCACATTTCAAATAGAATTGCAAATCGACAGTTAATTTGAATAAAACCTGCCATCAGACACTTTTTATCTCGAGGACAGTTGTTATTTCATTTCCTTATCCTAGACCTGGAACAGGGAGGAGTGGAATTATCTCACACAGAGCGAAAGCGAGTTAAGTATGTAAGAAGATTTATTTGCATAAGCACACACAGCCGGAGCAGTTTCCTGTGGACCTGCTTTTAAAGGCCTTGTTGAGAGACGAGGAAAGACTGTACCTCTGAATGGTGCAGAGGGTTGTTTGTCTTCTCCCTGAATTATTATGTAAATGTTCTAATAAATATATTTAGTATTAACCTAAATACCTTCAGTAATACCTGCTACTGTGTGCAGGATTAACCCCCCCCCCCCAAAAAAAGAATAAATAAATAAATAAAAATCAAAGTCCTGCTTGGCTTTTAAACTCTGCGGGATGCAAATAAATTAAGGAATATGACATAAATATATTTTGCTTCCAAAAACCCCCACAATCCTCTCATTTCAAAATGTCCTTGAGCCTGAAGTATATTTGCAAGCATATTTGCTTGAAATGGTCACAAGGGAACAACAGTCTGACAGTTTCGCTGGAGTTAAGGTTCAATTTGCTTTTTCATCAATTACACAGCACGAAACTGTGACAGAGGAGCCCAGCCTCATCGAAAACAACCTGCACTGAAGCGCATTTGCATGGGTTCTGTTACTTGTCACTAAATTAAATTGGCAGTGAAGTTTAACATAATTTTCTCCCGTCTGCATTTATTATCTTGACTGAGGTGCAGCGTTCAGCGCATCAATTAGAACAAACTAGGTCTTATTGGGACACAGGACATTCACAGGTTGTTATGAGGCACGATTGCTCTGAAGCGTAATGAAATACATCTCAAAATCTAAATTATTCTCCAAATATTGTTAAAGAGTCTCGATAGATGACATGAGGATGTGTTCTATGGTTTTGTTGCATATTTGTTTGTTTTGGGATTGTTTGCTTCTCAATTGTCTGCCTTAGGGACCAGAAACATTTCTCGCCACTGCAGTATCACTGCAGCTGCTGCCACAGTATGAATTTTCATGAATGTAGCACCTTCACTTGCCAGGAAACTTAATGTGCCTCGGATGTGTGTGATGAATTTCACACTGAAGTGAAGTGATGATAAAGGTCAGTGCTGCTGACAGCCTGGGAAATGTGACAACTGGTTAATTTATATCTTTTAAAAAGCACTGTGACTTGATGCTAAACATCCATACTCTTAATTGTTAACAGCTTTTCACAAATGAATTATTAGACGTTTCATTTTAAGGTTGAAGTATGAGGCATTTGTTTCAAGTATAAGCATGTTTTTTTATGAATGTAATTGTTTCTCTCTCTCTGTTGTACGAAGCCAGCACCTGTCCACACCCCTCATGATGATGACTATAATATCTTCATCTCCAGCTGTATAAAACATCCCTTCGTCAATTCTTAATCAAGGATCAGGGGGCGATCTTGCAGAATGAATATGTTCATTTAAATAGTCCTCCTATGTTGTTGATTGTGTACAAAAAACTTAGAAACTGATGACAAAAAACATCATTTGGATCCATAACTATCAGTCAATTATTTATTGTTTGTTAATGTTTTTGTGTTCTTCAATTTTGTTCTTCATGTTGTTAGTTGCTTGTTTATGCTAAATTCCTGCATTTTAAGATGACTGAAATCTAGTTAGTTTTGGCCATTTTTTTTTAATGACGTTTTGCAGTGTTTTTCTTCTGGTTGTGGATTTTGTACAAACCATCAGTAGGCTTCTATAGCACCCACACACATGTTTGATGTGCCTTGTATATGTGTTCCTGTGTGTAAAATAAATTAATACTTAAATATAGACATTAAAAAACCTTGTGACAGACTCAATTATATCGGGCTCCCTATCATTTCCTTTAATAAGTGCATTCACAGTCTTGGCACTAAGACACAAGGATAAATACTGCAGACATACAACAAATACAAGCTCAGACTTTTCTAACTTACATTTAAGCTAGTAAAACCAAAAAAATTTGTATCTTATGACACATCACAATAAATATGTATATTCTCCAACAAAGCATCTGAGGGCTGGGATTTTTCCTAAAATTCCAAATCCTACGTCCAAAATACTGTATATGCAAGAAAAATTCATCTATACCAAGTTTATACAACAGAAATGGCCAAATAATTGAAAACCCATCTCCTCTGCTTCCAGCCACAGAATAATCTTATTTACATGAGATAACAGAGGGGAAGTGATATCAGAGATGAAACAGACCGTCTCTATGATCTGGTTATACTGCTGCAGCCTAAATAAGCATGCAGCTTCTGTTTCTGCAGAGCTCCTCTCATTGAAAAATAAGGTACAGGGAGCACTCAGAAAATGGGGGGGGGGGGGGGGGGGGGTGAATGCTGTCGTAAAAATGGACTTGACTTTATTGTGTGTGACTTAGGCACAGAAACATTTGCATCAGTATGTTTACATGCAAACATAAAAACCAGGTTAGTGAGAGTAATTAGATTAAATACGGAAATTGTATCCCACAGAGGAGAAGCTAAAGCTTTGGAGGACAAAGTGTGATTGCACAGTCTAACACACACACACACACACACACACACACACACACACACACACACACACACAGGGAGGCGTGTGTTAGAGTCTTAATCTACAGAGAGCCAATTATCTGAGGGTCTGTTTCTGCTCAGCCAATCAGTGTCCAGCATGCGTCCTCTGCCTTATCTGGCTCCAGGAAGCAAAATAAAGTCATCTGTTTAGAACAAGGCTGTAGGTGTGAAGACATTTATTGAAATCTAGTCCCCCCTTGTGGTCATTCTTCATTTTGCAGCATTAAAGGGGAGAAGTTGTAATTATCTTGCTGACGAAAAAAGAAGAAAAGGTAAAGACATTTGTTCTCAAAAACTTCTTATTTATTTTTTACCTCTACAGCAACACTAAATGTTCTTCAGCAGTAAATGATTTATTTTGTTCATTGCTTAAACCGAGAATATACAACTTTATGTTACAGACAATGTTTTGTTTTTTTCTTGTCAGCTTATTAAAAGCAGTTTTACATTGCATTGCAAATTAAGGCACATTAAAAACAAGTCCATGAATTCATTACTTGTAGGCTGGATTTTTGTGCTTTCTTGTTTTGAATAATTTCTATAGACTCCACATCTGAATGACATAGAAGAGAAACCAAACTTCACTTGTGAGAGATGATCTGCACTGACTCCCTAAAGAACAGAATTTAACGTCCCTCTTCTTGCCTACAAAGCTCTTAATGAACAGGCACCATCATGTCCTATGGCCTCTGGTTATGTTGACTGCCAGAGCCTTTGGACCTACTACTTCACTCCCATAACTAACCAGTATTATCAGTTGTATATTGTTTTATAGCTGCCATAATACTTTTAATACTTCTGTATGATCATAGCTGTTGTTCATATCTGTAAGTGTCCCTGGGTGTGAATGTATACTTGATTCTGCTCCAGTGACTCTGTTCTGTTAAAGGGTTTAGCTTGTTCAAAGGAAGTGTTTCTTTGCCCAGTGTCCCCACATGCTCAATAAAAAAACTCATGTTAAAAAAAGGTAACAGGCTAGACGTGCTCTTTATGCAGAGTATACCTAATACAATACCCTTCGGTTGTGGCTCTACATTAGTAAAAGATTGATTGATATTAACATCAGGATTTGAAGGGAATACACAGCAAAATAACAGCCTATCCAATACCTTCAAGTAAAGGTTAAAAATACCAACATCGAGGATCTGTAACATTTAATAGTCCTGCACTTTTAAAGTGAAATTTTCAACAAATACAGAACATATTTTCAGTTTTCTTCATCGATTATTCAGTACATTCAAAAAGTGCATTGTGTAGGTTAAAGTGTATATTTAAACAGGTGTAGGCTACTGGTTTTGGCGTTTGATCTGAAAGCTAAATATGTTGTTGTCTGATCACTATTACACTTTAACATTTTAAGATAGCAGACTGTCTAAAAAAAAAACAAAAGGCAATCGGATATTCCTCTTTGTAGTGATGAACGATACAAACCTCAAATAGCCCATCAAAATGACATATTCACATAGCCTATAAATGTACAGTCCATGCAGCCTATGTCTGGTTTTTTTTATCAACATGGTGTTGGTCTTATGGTAACACTGACCGAAACATATGATTGTGTGCGTGTTGGTCCACGTTTTCTTATCAATCAGCTGATCGCAGGTTCCAGCCTCACAGGCGCGCGACTTCGTCCACGTGAGGGAGGAATAATGAAATGATTGCTGTTTCTGTTGTTGTTGTGAGTGATTTGTTTCCCCGCCCCACTGAGCTCCCTCTTATAACAAGCGCTTTGAGCCAGCTGCAAACACATCAGAGCCCGAGCGGCTTCACAAAGCTGCTCCACTTGAAGATGGATGCCAACATTGTTGTGATGGGAACAGAGAGCGTCGGGAAATCAGGTAAAAAAGGAAAAGTGAAATGTTGAAGAAAAACTGTCAAGATTGAAACGTTTCTTCTGCTCATTGTGGTTTACATGTCATTTTCAGCTCTTACTGTACGCCTCTTAACTCGGAGATTTATCGGAGAGTACGGACATATTGGTAATTCCTCTTTAGCCTCTGATTAAAGTCAATAAGATGCAGACTTTTCGTAGTTTCAACACTTCAAGTAACCTTCCTTTGTGTCTTGCAGAGTCCATCTATAGCCATAGTTTTGTGTTGGACGGGAGAGAAATCACTCTGAATGTTTGGGACTCTCCTTATTCCGAGGTAAGAATAACTTTTCAGTAGGGTTCATTCTGCTTACATGCTGATAGCACTAAAATAACTCTTAAATAGTTAAACTAAGAAAAAAAAAGGATTAATTTAATTAAATGTTTTCCAACGAGAACTAAACAACATGGTTTAATCATTTCCACATTCCTTAATCTGCAGTATTAAAATGTGGTTTTATCAGGGCAGTACCCTTTGAAGGACAAGTATATTTTATTTACACTGTACGAAAGCAACATGTTTATTAAAGATCACATAAATAACGGAACATTATGAAGAATTTCCAGAAATTAGATAGCATGTGGTTAATATGATTCCATCTCTCACACTGTCTTTGACTTCTGGATAGTTTGACCTAGTTTGTTTAAGAAGTAGCGATAGTGAACTGAAAAACAAAGCAGAACAACTTACACAGGAAGGCTGTATTTAAACTTGAGGAAATGTGTTTTACTACTTTTATTGTATTTGACTTAAAATTGTGGGATTTGACAGGACCTGTCCGTGCCGTCACTCCTTGAAAAGAAGGTCCAATGGGCAGACGGTTTTGTTATTGTGTACAGCATCTGTGACAGAGCCAGCTTCAACACTGTGAGTCGACTCATTCAGACCATCAAGTCGACTAGAGACTGCCTGAACACAGACAAAGTGCCCATAGTGATCGTGGGTAATAAAAGGGACCTCCACCACAGGCGGACAGTGCTGAGTGAGGAGGGCCGGCTGCTTGCTCTTAAAACTGACTGCCTCTTCTACGAGGTGTCTGCAGCTGAGAACTACCACAGTGTGCTCGTGGTGTTTCATGGGCTGGTGGACAGGATGAAGGATGCCAAACTGACCATGAAGAGGCCTTCAGGGTTCAAGGGAATAGTGAAAAGCATGTCTGCAGTGTTTGCCAGGAGACGGATTGACTCTGTTTAGTTACACAGACACTTAAGAGGCGGTTTTGTGAATTTGCATAAGAGAGGTGACACCTCATGTGCAGAAAGCCAGTCTGCCAGATGAGTCACATGCTGTTGAGCCACAGGAGAGTCATTGTAACACACTCCAGAAAAGCATGAAAGACTCCAGAGAAGAAAAAAGCCATGAAGCTTCAGAGATCATGAAGTCAAAGCGACGTCTCAGAGATCACAGAGGTTTTGGGTAACAGGTTTTTAAAGTTTGCTTCACTTCAAGAAAAAGGTGAATAAAAGAAACTGCACAGTGTCGTTATTTATAAAGATACTTGACTTGTTATTTACTAAAGTTTGCAACAAGGCTTGCAGTGTATTGTAGCTTTAGACACCAGCTGTGACCTCATATTGGAGGATAGTCTATGCACAAAGTAAATGCCTTTACTTACTATTATGACCAAAGAAAATGTTCATCATTAAAGCTCTTTGAACAAATGCACCTTTTTTTTATTGGTGGAATAAGTGAACCACTCTATCTTATATTCAAAGTGACTCTTGGATATTTGTATTTATTGAAGTCTAAACACTGAAAAGCAACACAACAAAAGGGTTTTCCATATATTTATGAGCTGTTTAATAAGTTATAATTGTTGTTTATGAACTGTTTGTTTGACTTAACCTTCTGTTGTGGCTTGTAATGGTTTAAATAAAGCATAAAATTTGCACACGTTTGATTTTTATTCATGTTGAAAAAGTTTATTACCATTACCATTTAGGTCACTGAAAAAGGATCCCATTTAGAACAATTTAATACTTGGTAAGAAACTATGATAAAGGCTCTGATCATTATGGAGGAAGTTGAAGGAACTCAGTGCCATGCCATTGCATACATTCATACTTCCATCCATAATCAATGATGGGATGAAGGGGGTTTGAGCCGATCTCAATTGTCATTGGGAGAGAACACAGGAGTGACATACATAGACAAACAATAGTCACACCCACATCCACACCTACTAATAATTTAGAGTCACCAATTAACGTAATGAGCATGTACTTTTAAGAGGAAGCTGAAGAACCTGAAGGAAACACATACATGCACAGCAAAAACATGCAAACTATTTCAAGAACTCAAGAACATACTCAAACCCTGACCACTGCACCACTGTACAGCCTCAATGCATACCTTGCAAGCTAATTTAGCTGACCCAGATCTAATGAAAGATGGTCGTTTTACTGATTATATCATCATACATGCCAGAAACTGTGTGCCATTACTCTCAACAGATTTTTCTCCAACACATCTGAAGATATTGTTGGATTTTTGTAACTGGCAAAAAAATGTTTTGATAACATTTTACATTTCGGCTATTATAGTATGATCAATTGATTTATGTCAGGAAAACAGATCACCCATTTTTCAATAGGCTGGCAGCCAAAAGAAAGGCAGTTATAGGTATATGATTTGATACAGTTAAGACATTTTTTGAAAATTAATTCTAAATCAGAGACATCATAGAAAATAATAAACTGCAAAATTATCTTCTCACACAAATGACCAATTCACCCTTCAGTCCTGTGTGTGCACTCTTTTCTCAGTAATATGCCATGTTAAACATGCTACGAAACATTTGTTTCACACAAGTTAGCAAAAAGTGACAATGCCGGTTTTAGAAGCTTAAAAATATCCACTAAAACATAAAGTCAAGTGATAAAATTATCCACATATTTGTTTTGAACATTCACATTCTTAAAACCCTTTCACATCTCTTCCACAGATTTGAAACTGTGCAAAGACCTCAGAGCCATCTTTCATTTCAGTGAGGGTCTTTGAATTCCTCTCTGACACTAGGAGTAAGGTCTAATTTGTGGCTGGCCTGCTGTTGTAAACTTGGTCTGACCTCCTGTGTTAGGCTACAGATATTTTCCTCTTGTTACTCCCTCAGCCTCCTGTCATTAGGTGTAAGAAAGAGAAAGTCTATATTGGTGGCTAATAGGGAAGCAGCATGGGAGGGAAAATGGTAAGTAAGCTGGTGCCAGTTCCCCCTTTATTCTTTTCTTTTGTATTAGGACTCAGACAGGAACAAGGCACAGGTTAACAAAACCAGACTGGTACAGTCTGGCCTTGCAGGCTCTTTTCACAGTCTCTGATCCATATGGGTCACTTCACAACAGGACCCAGAACAGACCTAACAAAGACATGTCACCTGCATGAGCTGCCTCCAGCTTGTGTCTTGTCTCTCCGTGTGCTGCGTCACTTTTGGAAAGTCAGCGACATATCTGCAGAAACATCTAAACTTGAACATACATAAGACACGTTCAAACCACATAGTTTAGATGAAATTTTACTACGTCAAAGCAGCTGATGGGACGAGGCCCCCCTTTTTCTCGTGGTTGAACGAGAAAAAGGCATTTGTGAACATGCTATTGTAAGTAAAACCAATTATTAGCATATGAATTAGCATCTAAATGAAATGAAACAGCTTTTCGAAACTTGAAAGCAACTACTTGTCATCCTGGGTAAGATGCTCTCTGATCCCACATTAAGAACATATTTAAGCACAATTAGAAAGCAGGCACTTTGACATTTTAGATTATCAAATGCACTTCTCAGTTACACTATAAAACGTAAAGCACATGCTGGGTGTGATGAAAATGTATATTGTAGACACAACACTTGACATGTGCTGCTCATCCCATGTGATGTTTATATTATCCACTTTTTTGTACAACACATAATGTGACCCTTAATGAAGGCTATCTGTCTTTTAAGATTAGTGGGCTATACTAAAGTCCCACTTATGATGTTTAAAAACTTAAAAATTACAATAATATTTACAATGCTACTGTATGACACAGGAGACGTTTAATGAGTTGTGTACTGGACAGACCAATCGCCTGGAGAAGCTGCATCAGTGCACCAGCTCGTTCTCTCCCTCTTACCAACACAAATACATTGGGAAAGTGTGAATAGCGGAAGCTTTCTGACAAGAAACACTGTATCCCAACTTTAGCATACACCACTTTTTATCCTCCCAAATAAAGTGTTTTCCATGAGTAATGTCCAGTGAAAACAATATCAATGCAACTTATCTAACAGTTGAAGTTTGTTTGTGCCCCTGACAGTTGTGTAGTCTTTTACCTGAGTTTGAGAGTATACAGATTTATTTTATGACGTGTTAAGTAAAAGAAACAGGTGCTTTTTAAACAACTACTACCTGTTTAAAACTTTGCTCAGTGACTGTATAGAGATAACACCTGCACAGGCTAAAGCTAGCATACCCACTGCTGTACAATCAAATCATGGTGTAAGCTAATGGTGGCATTTTTGTGCTAACAAGAACAGCAATAGTGTCATTTTTGTTGGTTAACATTAGCCAAACAAAACTACTGTTGTAGCCCCACAGCGACGAATGCTGTGGGGTTTTTGTCAGGCAGTTGAAAGGTGTCAGTTTCCTTCCAGCAATACAGGGGGCTGAACAAGAGATGTGTTTTCATTTTTGTTGAGAGACTGGTCTGGTAATAGCTATGGACTGTACCTCATTATTAAAGGAAATGAAACATTATGACACAATGTTATGACTCTGACAGCAAGAAAGTCAAATGTAATTAGGAATGAAGCCGTTAACAACTTCAACATACTGATTTAAACGTCACCACCATTAAAGGGATACTTCACCCATTTACATGAAGCTGTGTATCATTAGAAACAATGCAATATGACGCTTTTTGCATCACATGAAGAAAACTTTCAAGCAAAGAAAAACACATTTTTCTCGTCTCAGGGCAAAATGAGGGCTGGATTCATGACCATTCAACACTACTACCATGTTTCTAATGACACAAAGCTTCATGCAAATGGGTGAAGTATCCCTTTAAACTCCAATCTGTAGTCCTAAATTAGACACTTGCAACTGCCTTTTTCAGTTGTGAAAAAGCTTTCAAAAATCAAATTAAAGTGACACTTCCAGATGTGTTTTATGTCATTGAAAAAAATATATTAAACAGCGCTGGTTTGTGAAGACTACATTTGTAAACTCTCTGATTAACAAGCTATCACAATGTGCAACATAATCATACAAATGTGCAGTCAACCAAATTGTGAACTGTCACGAGCAGGCGGAGAAGATTTGACCAACCAAGCACTTTTGGTACCTAAACTGGTACTTCCTTTTTGGCGCAACCTACACAAAAGAAAAACAAAGCATATGTTCTTATTAAGAGACAGCCTAAGCTATTACGAAGTCGACAGTGTGGGGGGCATTTTGGAACACAAAGATTGAAAAAATAGCATATGACTCAGCGCATTAAGTTAAAGAGTAACTAAAGCACTGGACCCTTTCTGAGTGTTTTAAATCGAAGTCATTTATGGAAAAAGGTTGTATGAACAGGAAAGTGGTTCCTCAGAGAGTAAAAAGGAGCCTTCAGGTTTCTCAGAAAAGATTTTAATTCTAAGAAAATACTAAATACTCATTATAAATAGTTTTAAACATTTTTTGTCAAAAGTTGGTTTTGTATTTTGCACATTTTCTGAGTTTCCCATTCCATAATCTTGTTCCCTGTGTGTGGTAATGTTTCCTAGTTTGGTCTTTAGTGTTTCCTGTTTAATTTTGTAATTTGTTATCCTTGTTTTTCTTTGCTCCAGTGGTTGATACTGGTACATTATTCTATTTGTATTCAGTGTTTCTTGATTTACGTTGTAGTAGTCCACAGTGTTTCTTGTCTTTATTCCTGCCTCTGTGTTTCCCTCCATTGTTGATTGCCCTGACTGTCTTCAGCTGTGTCATTAGTCTCAACCGTGTCTGATTACCCCTGTCTAGTTAGTGTCTGTGTTTCTTCCCTTCTAATTCAGATAATTGTTTTTCGTATGTTGTATCAGTTTCCCAGTGTCAGTCTTTGTAATTCCTTGTGACTCCTTGTTTTTTTCTGTTTTATTTTTAAGAAAGTAAGATTTTCTTTAGAATAAATGTTTTGGTTCTGCAATTGGGTCCTCCTCTATGTTGTTTTTCCTTAGTCTATGGCATTTTTATTTCTAAATATTCTTTATACAGACAAAGTCTGTGATGACAATGGTTCTGAGCTGAGCAACAACAACAAAAGTTAAACGATGAACCAATTACTTATTTTGGGCTGGACATTCCCACCATTGCCCTCTTCGCTTGTCTCTTGTGTCACACAGCTATTTAATTTTCATGAATGTTTTTGGTATCTGCTGCACCTTTGCATTTATTGCAACTTACGAGAGGTCCACAGGTAATATTATTCCAATGCGAATAGAGCTAAAGACATCTAAAGGAGCAGTTGATCCCAGTGTCTGTAAAGCTGTCTGTAAATTGTCCAAAATAATGTAAACCTTCATATTTTTAATTTATTCAAGGGGAAACAAAGACAGATTCTGAATGTTGGAGCAAACTTGCAACTGAAATGAAATGGAAATATATCCTATCCTCACTCCTGAATTTGTTTGGGGATTTAGAAGAACTCCATTTGAAGCTGACACGTGCCTGAATAACCAACCAAGCCATTATGTACCTGCTCGGAGTGCTGTTTCCTGCTTGCCTGGTATCACATTAAGGAGACACAACTGATCAAGCTACCAAAATGTAATTTTCTTCACCTTATTAAATACACGTAGGCCTGATTTCATGATTGGGTTACAAGTGTAAAAGGATCAAAGGATAAGAGGGCTGCAAGGTTAGCAAGTGCAAGGAAAGTGCAAGTAAACAATCAGAGAAGGTGAGAGGAGCAGTATAGGTTGATCAAGAAACAAAATGTCCTCCACATGTTCACTTTAAATGAATGCAGTATGACACAGAAAAGATCAAATATTTAAAAAAATCTAAAAATGTTGGGTTTGTTTTTGTATAACTCTTTGTTTCTTATGTTGAAGAAAGTCGGACAGTATAAAACTCAATTTATAATTTGCTAAATAAATGCAGAGATTGATTCATCAGTGTTTGACTGTTCTGTTTTCCTGAAAGCAGAAACATTTAGGCTGGGTAACAATGTGGTCTTAGAGGTCCTTATTATTGGTAGGCTAATATTCATTTGGATAACATCCAGTTCACATGTTAAAATGATCACATTTTTTATCAGCGTTGCAGTTTTTCTTTTTCAAATACTAATGTTTATGTTCATATTGTGTTATTATTCAATTATTTGGAGGCAGTTTTACCGCACTAAGCTTTACTTACTGTAGGCTACCATCAGTCAGAAGAGAAAGAAGATAACGTGCTAGCATGTGATGCTTGTAAGCTAGGCTGGTTAGCATTTTTATGGAGTTTACGTTCATATTTTCACAATTTTGTCATTGGGTAAATAAAATGAACCCTACTTAATTTACCTGCTGTTTCATTCTAAGACCTACATACTGAAAGTTACTGCTTGCTTTAATAAAATTGATATTTTTCAAAAATTATGTCATTTAGCATTATCTGAAACCTAATGACCATTTATAATCTATTTGAAGTAGCTTTAACTCATAACTTAGCTTTCTGTCTCTTTTTGGGCTAAACAAATTGTTAATACGTGAAATTAAGTAAACTGAGAGGGTCTGATGTATGTATGCTAAACATACTGCTGGAGCAAACAGCTAGCTAAATAAGCAAAGCATGAAGGGCTGGAAACAAGGGGGTCAGTTGGCATAACTACAAACAAAACAAAAATCAGAGGGTTATGTCAGATTATTTCTTGATTATAGCTATATACAATTAAAAAGCTTTTTGAAAATTCCAAAACAAACGAGTATCCAGTAAAGTGTCTTGTACAGCTTTTTAGATCTTTCCTTTATTTCTCTTAGGAAGTTTCACCTTGTGACATCACAGCATCTATCAATGTACCAAAGACTTTCAGTTTGTTAATACATGATTTACATGGGGGGTCTGGAATGTGTGGACTGTTAAACAAACTAAGGTGCTCAGTGAGCCTTTTCGTTACACAGATTTAATAAACAATGTTTTAACTTTTCAGACATTCCAACTATTGCATTACCTATGCACTTTTGCCTTTGCTAAGCTCCCATGCAGACACATAAGGACCCCCTGCAGCTCGCTACAGATCAACAACTTTCCAAATAAGGTCCTGGTGTGTCCACACAGTAACCCACATCCAATCCCCAGCAGTGAAGGTACAAAGTCCACAAGCACTTGGTACTTTTTGTTTTCAGGCTTATATAACTTATTTTCAGGTGCTTTTCTGTGCTTCATCAACCCAGCAGCACATTTTCATTTACTTTTGAGTCTTTTGAACAAAATTAACTTTTGCATAATTTTGTCAGATGCTTTGTTTCAAACTGTCACCAAAGGCATTTCAATATGTCAAGTGCTCTATTATGTGTAAAACAGGTTTATCAAAACAATTAAGAGTCAGAGCTACAGGACCAAGCTGCTTTGTATGTCTCTGAGTTGACAGATGAGGCTTGTACCAGAGTATTTCTGAAATTTAACACCTGTCAAACTCAATGTATACTCTTCTCAAGTCATAAGCCCAACTCTCTCACACAAGGTTCCTCTTTGTATTGCATCCTCATAGTTACCTTCACTTCACTTCATATAGTAGTGAATTACTGTATTCCAGTAGTACTGTAAGTAAACAGCTTCAAAAAATGCTTTCAGCGTGCTTAATGAAAAGGATTAAAACATGCAACATTTCCACCGTCAATAATAATTAATGGGTTTAGTGGGCCATGTATAATTTCAGGGCTAAGTGTCTCAATGTGTCATAATTAACAAGATCCTGCCGATCAAGGGATAATTTTCTTGTCTGAGCCGTTAATAACCTGATTCTCCACTGACTGCAGAGGAGTCATGTCTGCTGAGCTCAAAATGCCTTGATCTAATATAAAAAAGGGGGATTGAGTTAGGAAAACGTTTCCTCTCACATGGGTTCACGAGGAGGGGAAGGGAGACAGATTTTAACACGTGAGGCTGTATATTAAATCAGCCACAGTGATGAGTGACTCATCACTCGGTAATGGGTGTTTGACTGGGTGCCCTCCTTGTAACAGACACCACCTTAAGTAACTAGCAATGTGGTAAACGAGACTTGAAACTACTAACAAGCTGTTTTTTGAACTCCACAGTCTAAATAATTATTGGAAAGTTACACAGTTGAGAAACATTTTCCTTTCAATTTGTAAACAACCTTTTTTCATTCAAAAAAAAAGGACCACATCCTTTTTACATGGGGCGTGCACACCAGGCCACCGGCGCCCCCTGCATTTCACAACTTTTGGGACCTCAAGTAATATTTTTAAAAGCGGATCTTCAAGTTTGTTTGTTTTTTTGTTTTTTTTGGGGGGGGGGGGGGGGGGGGGGGGGATGTACCAGTTGAATTGTAGACATCTCTTTTGTCAATGTAAGCTTATGGGGCAAAGTCTTTCTGTGTCTAATAGCTTTAACGGTCGGTGCACTCCCTGGGGGCTTGCGCTTTCTAAGTGGCATGCAAGAAGCAACTTTTTGATCTTGGCACTGCTGAGAAAAAACTGAAATGTTAAGACAAACTGCATATCTTAGGCACAGAGACACATAGATGCCCTTCTGTAAGAGAACAACCTGGACATGACTCCTCAGGGGTTAATGCATCCAATTGAACAACAACCTTGTTTTGTCTATAAAATGGAAAATGAAATGAGTAAAACACATAGATGGCAACTGAGTCAGGCAAGTTCCCAGGGGCTTGTAGCAGTAGAAAGCCTGTCTGACATCATTTGAAGAAAAATGAGTAAAGGGCATCCTCTGTAGGTAAAACAGTTTCCATTGGCATTACTTCACATAACCCGCTTTAAAAAAATCATACCATGCGTTTTACATTTTTTGTGTGCAAAAAGCAAAATCAGGATATAAAGACCATTTATATCTAAAAGGATTAAAAACATTTTGTTGTGGTTGAATTCAGAAGATGTGTAGATTAGCCATTAATAGTTAACAATTCATATATGTTTTATTATGAGATGTGACTGACATCTTAAATCAAACGTTGTTCTGACCTGTTGTAGAAACTGATGTAACTGCTGTGATTCTGTCACCATCAAGGGTAAGGGACTGAATGAGGCCAAGTCTTTATGGCTTTTAAAAAAATATATTTAAGTACAGGGAGACAAACTTCAAACAGTTTTTCCTGATGTCTCTCATGAGGACAGTTGCCTTTTTTTCTTTTTAATTTCACATTCTGTGAACTTCAAAATCATTTTTCTATGATCATTGGCAGTTCAATGATCAGAAAAAATCTTTGAAAGTGAAACCTCTTCATATCACCGTAAACGCTGATTATTTTCTTTAAAAAAGAAAAAAGATCAAGAGGAGCATTTAATGTAATTATTTAATTTAATCATTTAATTTAATAATTTAAGTAGGTACTTGCTGTATAAATTAGGAAATTGCGCTAATACAAACATCAGTAGTGAAAAGAAAACAAGTACAAAATAAAAACAGTAAGAATTCCTTTATCAAAAATTGCCAACATTTTTGCAACTCATTTCTAATGATGAGCCAAAATTAACATAGTCAAATAAAAATGATTATGATACTTAAATTGAATTTTACACTTGATCACCATAACTTAACTGATATTGTAAACGTTTGTAGTCCTTATGAAAGGTTGTCTTGGCCTGGAATTTTACACTTAACCATCAAGGTTACATGCAACATGCCTCACACAGCAGGTGCAGTAGGTGTTCTCTTGGTATGCATATACATCCTAATAGCATTGGCTGGTTGCCAGACTGACCCTCCTGTCAGGGTTCAATGTTGTGTAACAGCCTCTTTGTCTGAAATTATCCTCTGAATTATGCTGATAAAAGTGGAGTTGCAGGGAATGTGAAGTGAATGTGAAGAATGCTATTGATTGCTTTTCCTGAGAATTTCACTCGTCAAGACATCAAGTGTTGCATCAAATATTATGCACAACTAAGGCCAATAAGATTTATGATATGGTAATATACAGTTGTAATCATTAGTTTTCTGCTCTTAAGCCAAAAGAAGAAGAAAAAAAAGCTTCTCTTGATTACTGGTAGTTGCATTTCAATATACAGTATCATATACTGGAAAGAGACTTACTTGTACACCTGAGGTCAGTTAACAGTCTTCAGTCAAAATGCATCATGTCTTTGGACTGGATCAACTGGAGGAAGTCCAAAGAGAACAAACAAAACTACACAGATAATGAAAGAACAGAGACATGCCAAGTACCTTTACCTCATTGTAAAACATAACTGATCACTGATCACTGATCACTGGGGAACACCACATTGAGCTGATGCTGAGTGAAATAAAGTGCCCTCGTTCACCCTTGAATTAGCCACCTGCAAGAATTGATTAATTCAATTCAGTAATCTACCTGTGAGCCAAAACTAATTTTCCAAGCGAATGAGCAGAATGCAATCAACAATGTCAAAGCAGAAAAGATCTTAGAGATTTGTGGAAACAGCAGTAGAAAAATAGAGACTCATCAGTCATCATGCGCAGTATCCTACTGCAGTAAACTGTGAAACCTGCCAATAATGGTAGACTGAATTAAAAGAGAAAGTGTATGTCCTCAATGCACCTTTATTAAGATAAACACAAAAGAGCAGCTAACACATCTTACTCTTTGGTCTCTTAATAATAATAATAGATTTTATTTGTAAACACTCAAACAAACTCAAATACACTGTACATTAGATTAAAAGGACCTATAAGGACCCAACATTTATCTATCATAAGCACGAAGCAACATATAGAAAAGTAATAGGTGCAAGAAAAAAAGTCCTTTTTAGAAGCAGAAAACCAGATTGATGATGAACGGCCATCTGCTGAAAAATGGTACAGAGGACAATGCAGGAAGAAGTACCAATTCCAATGTGATCTTGTAATGGCAGACATGAAAGAAACTTTGCAGATGGAGTTTACTTCAACTAAAAGAATAGGGTGCTATTTTGGAAAGAGAGCAGGGGGGGTTTGTTTGTACAATTTCAGATCGAAGTAAAACAAAGAAATTGTATTTTATTCTCAATTAAATTATGGAAAGAAAGCTGATAAGAGTATTTCCCCAAAAAACATTATCCTCTCAATTCATCATCTGAAAAATATAAAGATATATCAATGCTTGACAGTGTGCTCTTACAAAGGCTTTTTGGTATCTGTGTTTACCTTGGTACATCACAGCTGCTAAATAACAACTCTTTTACATGATACACTGCAATTTAAATGCAAATCAAGACTTTCCTCCAGTGTTTTCAGCAGATGTGAAGCAGGCTGCTCTGCTACACCCGCTCTCATAATGACACACTGTTTGGGGTGAGAACAGGTCCCTTAATTCATGTTTGTGTTTTCGAGCAGGCTGATAGCAGTCTGAACGTGAGCTTTACAGCACAAAGTGCTGTCCAGGGTTGAGAGTCATTCCTAGCAGCAGGTCAGCTGTCCAGACTTCATTACAGACAACATCATCTATGAAGAGGTAGGAAAGCTCTCAGCTGCTGTACAAGAGAGTTAGAGGTGTGGCGAGACTGACGCTCTGCCTCTGATTATCACTGAGCCGCAATTTCTCAAACAGCTATAGATAAAGGTGACTTTAAAGATACACATGCAACAACTCTTTGGGTCATATGAATAATGCAAATTCAGATTTTAAAGATGACTTAATTATACTTACATGAGATGATCTTGTGCTATAATGTGCATTGTTCAAAAGGAGAAGCAGGAAAAAGTAAGAAGAAGACACAAATGAATTTCCAATGTAGTGACACCCTAAATATCTACTCTCCTAATGTCTACTTCTGTTTTTAACTTCAAATATATTATTATTAACTGTGCTTGTTACTGTATTTAGTTATTTTAAATGAAAAAAAAATCAGCTTCTAGTATCTTACACCTTTTTGGACAAAATAACACAATTAAAACAGCATTTTTTTCAAAAAAACAAACAAACGAGACAAAAACAAAACTCGTGTCAGAGACAAAAGAAAAATGAATTCCCTCTTTATTTTTCTTACCAGCTATCACACATCAAGTTACTTTTATGAATCCGCTAATGTGCTGCAATGTAATGGGTGTCATAAAAACTGTTCATGAAACAGGCTATATCGACGATGGACCTCACACATTGTGTTTCTTAAAATAACCACAAGAGGGCAGCTATGTCAAAAAAAAAAAAAAAAGGCAAGTGAGCTGAAGTGACTAAATGTGCGCACCTGTCTTTTTATCTATCCTTACCTCTCCCTCATTCATTCTCTATCTGCATATATTGTCAACGTGTTTCTCTTATTGGATTCAACTAACACATATGTATAAGAATTAAAATCACTGTTACTAAATAAACAAAGGACGCCAGCTGCTATTTGGACAATTTTAATCTCATCAAATGGTATTAGTTCATTTTGTTTTGATTATTGTACTGCATTAGATGACATGCTCTGCATGGAAAATTATTAGAGACAACAAAGCTTCTGTATTTGAATTGAACACATTTGATTTTTATGTTCATATTGCAGCACAGAAAATGAATCGGTTTGTGACTCACTTCCCAAGTGTCAGAGTATCGATTGAGAGGCAAGGTGCCACATATGGTGAATAATACTAGAATCCTGCACTCTGCTATGAGAAACCACAAACGACAGCCACACAGGTGACGTGATGGAGGGAGAGTAATTGCAGAGCAAAAAAAATCGGTTCTGCATTCAAACTTGGCTGCTGTGCGATTGCACTGTTTACACTTCTGTGCAGCTAGTCTGTTTCAACAACATATACAAACATTTTTTCCAATCGAACACCTTCAAATTCAAGTGATGGATTACAGGGTAAGAGGCTGGAGATGGAGGCTCTTTGGACCTTCATATCATTTGCCTTTAGTACTGTGGATCTGACAAGGTGTTTCATTGTTATTTAGAAATTCTATGGCTCCAGAGATGGTAGTGTTTGTTGGATGGATTGCAAGTTGATGCACTAATTTCGTCCAGATCAAAATATGTCTGTATCTACTGGTTAGTGTGTCTGACATTTATGTTTCAGAAAGAATGAAGCTTGGTGTTTCTGTTAATACTTTAATTTTAGCTCCCCCACAAGGTTAAAATGTGTCTCTACTATTCAATAGATTGCCATGAACTTAGTGGAAGCACATATTTTGTGAAACTTAAAGGCACATGATTTTTTCCCCATTTTCATCAAGTAGAACCACTGAATTAATTTGTCCAATAAATAAACATTATGACCCAGTACTTGCACAATCTCTGAAATTACTTTGTGATTTATTCTACTTAGCAAATGTTAGTATAAAGAGACACTGAGCTTAATTGTTAAAAATAATTGTTGTTGATCAAAATGAGGGAGCATATTATATAAAATCATTGGAAGTGAAGTTCATACAATTCAAATAATGAAAATGTTTATTCCAAAAGAAAAGTGCCCTCCATGAGTGATATTTCTCAAAAAAAGCAGATGACTAGTGTTACATACCAACAATGTAAACAACCCTGACCTTGAGCTGAAGGAGTAGAGAAAAACATTCTTGTTTGAAAATATTGCTACTTAAAATATTTGTAAGGACTATTGCCAAAGTAACGTTTATGAATTAATCACAAGACAATCATTTTCAGAATACATAGACAGTATGAAAATCCTGGATAAGAAGACTGTAAAAGTAGAGCTTGTGTAAGGCAGTGTAAAGCTTTTCAAATACAATCTTCGTGCTAAATGAGAATCCAAGCATAGATGATCTAGCACCTGTATTTGCAATATGTCGAAAAGTCGCCCAACATCATGATAATGTTGTAAGTGTTAGTATTAATTCAATCCATCCAGTAATTGAAACATGTAGATATGTACGGAATGGTACAAGAAAACAAAAGAAGCTATTAAGCTAAGCTTTGTTTGTTTACAGGTCTCTTTTAATCAGCACATGTTTTTCTCTCCTCCACAGGTTATGTACGTTATGCTATATAAGTTTAAGTCTAATTGCACAGGTTTAACCTGTAATTATGTTTACTCTTAGTCACATAGGGGCTCCTAAATCTTGTTTGGTGGATTATTGTATACAGAGGGGAGGGGGGACAGCGGGTGTGTATTGTAACTAATGTCTTGTGTCCTGTCTGTCTGTATACTGCTACTGGATGCCTTGAATTTCCCTCGTGATCAATAAAGTATCCTTAAACCTTAACAGCAACAGAACAAAGATGAAAAAGGGGAAGTGGATGGGGGTGTATTGTTTTGCTTTGATGATCTGATTGTAGTATACATACAGTATGCATCAGAAGTTGTATGTACTATGTGTGTGGGTGGACTTTCCATGGTAACACATGGGGGGAGGCGGTTACAAATGACAGACAAAAAAAGGAATCAAAGAAAAAAGGATAAATGAGCACAACTTTGTGATCTTTGTGTAGATCTGAATTAGGTTGAGTCAGGGTAGACATTTATTTATATGTTGTTCATGTATTTTGTTAGTGGTTGTTTTTTTTTGTTTAATTTCTTTAAGTTTTATTTTGTTTATTGTTTCCTTTTCTTTCCTTCATCATTATTTTGCCCTCTAGACCCAAAGGATGTGGTTGGCATGTGTCATAGCCTGTGTGATCCATTGTAAAACAGCCCCCGTTCTCTACAGGAGGGCTCAGTTCAACTGGATTTGAGCTAACACTTTTGTTTTTTTAGGGCGAATTTATCAGCGATCTGGTTGCTAGCTGTCAGAAATCAGAGCCAGGGCCTCTCGGCTACGTGAGTGTGCTTTCCACTGTTTACCTCCACTACCTCGTTATCTGCCTAATGTGATGACCCCTGTTTTGTAAGATTTAAACTTTGTTTGCTTGTGTATCTCGTGTATCTTCGTCTTGAAAAGATATTTCACACTTTCAGAGATGTCACTTATTGATCTTGCAAAGCCTAAAAATGCTGGTTTTAATCTCAGGCAATGTTCAACCTAATCCAGGCCCTGCAACCTTGGTGTTATTTATATTAATTTTCGGAGCCTTGTCCCAAAACTGGACCTAATTAAAATGTGAATCCAGTCAATGGAAGCAGATAGTCATATATAGTCTGAAACCTGTCTCAGTAAATCAGTTTCAGACAAGGATATTTTTTATTAAAGGTTGCAATGTCTTTGTTGATGGTCTAAATTCAAGTGAGCTTCTGTTGGTTGGAGATCTAAATTGTGATTGGTTGTCCTCAGCCTCGGACAGCCTTAAATCTATCTGTGATTCTCTTAACTTGATTCAACTTATTGAAAGTCCAACTCATCAGAATATTAAACAACCCTCAAGATCAAGTCTACTGGACATCATTTTAACAAATGTCCTAAGTATAAGTACACAGATATAGATGTTTTGGCTTAATGATATTTTGGTTAATGATCACTTTGTCATTGCAACAGTTAAAAACGCCCAACTGCCTAAAACCAAGCCTCGGCTTCTTGTAAAAAAAGGTTTTAAACACTTTCATGAACAAGCATTCATACGTCATTTGGCTTGTTTTGATTGGTTCAGAATTTTTCTCTTTGACGATGTAATGCTAGCCTGGAAATATTTTTATGATGGCCTTCTGTTTTTAATAGACAAACATGCCCCATTTTGTGAATTCAGGGCTTAACTGTGGGTGGCTGTGGCTCAATGGGTAGAGTCATCATCTCTCAACCGGAAGGTCAAGGGTTTGATCCCCAGCTTGACTGACTCTGGCTGAAATGTCTTAGAATACTACATGCACAGCCTATCAGGGGTTTTGTTTTCCATCATTTCTCACCCTTTATTCTATTTCTCACCATTTGTACATGTGGGAAGAGTCACCCAGGCTCTTTCTCACTAGAGTCCGTCTCCTTCTCAGCCTTGGGAGATGGTAGTCACATAGGGTCTTTTTCTCACACAAGGAGATAGATCGTGCCCTGCCAGGTGGGTAGTGGTTCTATGTGGTGATAGGGAGTGCCCTGTGTAGTGTGATGGAAATGTATAAGTATTCATGTTTGTCTTTTCTCTTGGCCTCTTTCTCTCCTCTCCGTGTGAGAGAGGGGTCTTTAACGCTGATTCTGCCTTCAAATAAATGTTCATTGAGACCAAATCAATCTTGGGTTCTTTTTTGAATAGATCTTCAAACTCTTTATTTTCACTCTTTGGTATTGGAAAAAATTCCACAACAGGACCCAAGACATTTTGGAAAGTCATAAAATCCTCTTCTGGGCTTGAATCAACTAGTGATAAGCCAGCACGCTCAGTCAAAGACGTCAGCATCCTGACTGACAAATCAGCGATGCTTAATGGTTTGAATGAACATTTTATTTCAGCTGGCTTGTTATGTGACTCTTTGCACCCTGAATTGAGAACATCTGATATAAATTATGAAAATGCTTCGCTGTCACCTCCAGTTAACAGTCAAACCAATTGTTTACAATTTATGCCAGTTGCCTGCCACTGAGGTGCAGAGAGCACTAAATAAATTGATTAATTTTTTTATTTAATGAAATCCTTATTTAAGGATTTCCATGCACTGTATATATATATGTATATGGCTGATTAAAAAATAACATCCCTCAGAAAATCCCATTTACAGTATATCCCAAATTAATTCATCTGAAATGAATGAATCCTTCCTTTATAGATGGTTTGGTTTTAGTTCACACATGTTAAAAAGGCATTGATTCAACTTTAGCTGTTAGATTTAACTACATGTTTCAACAAGTTATGTTTCTTAAATTTAGCACCCTAATTAACATGCAATTGGTAGATGAAATAATAGAAACAGTGATGGACCTTCAAAGAACTAAATATCAGCTCTCTCTATCTTCAAGTAGCTCTATAGGGCTACACGTGAAGTGTAAATAGGTTTTACACTGGTCCGCAAGAAACATCCTTCCAAAGGACTTATTGATTACAGGTATGAGATCTAGACGTCTTTAGTCATAAAGCCCTGATGTATACCAACCTATATGAAGGATTATACAGGCCCTTTATTGAGTTGCACATCAGGTACATTTGTCAATGGATGATACAGTCACCTGTCTCCCGCCTCGCAATGTCAGGCAGGGCTGTATGTTAATTTTTTTGCCTGCTGGTGCTACTGAGGTTGATAGTCGAGCACGTTCCTGTGGTTGATAGTCAAAAACTTGTAACATAATATATGAAATGTCTGTTACATCTTTAAAATCCTGTTGTGTCTTATGTTAAGCTGCTACTACTTAACGCACCCTATTTCCTGTTAAAGCTGTTTCAAAATAGAAGCATTTCAATAAGACAGCCATGCAAGACACCCGTGCCATTCAAAAGCTAATTAGAGCCATTCAAGGTGAACAGCTATCCCGAGCCCCCAGCGAGCCACCTTTGAGTTCCTTCCTGAGAATTATCGGCACAGGCAATCTTTGTGGTGAAGCACAATTAACTGCTTGGAATCAAAGAAATTCACAGTAACGATAAACGGTATTTCACGCAATGAATCGCTCTGTGAAGTTACTTTAATATACCCACCACTGGTTCAACAAATTCAGCCAACACTGCACCTGCCTTGTTGATGTCAAAAGAAAATGGCCAGACTGGTTCGAGCTGGTGATAGAAGGCAACAGTAACTGAGGTTAAAACCAAGGTCTCTGTGAACTAATTGATCATTTAAACACCACAGCCTACCTTAGCATTGTTGCTGATTGTGTCCGACCCTTTATGACCACAGTGTACCCACATCTGATGGCTACTTCCAGCAGGATGACACAACTGTCACAATCATCACATCATATCAAACTGGTTTCTTGAACATAACAATGAGCTAATTTTACTCAAATGGCCTCCAGAGTCACCAGCTCTCAATCCAATAGAGCAGCTTTGGGATGTGGTGGAAAGAGAGATTAATCTCTGAGAGATTTATCTCATGGATGGTCAGCTGACAAATCTGCAACAACTGTGTGATGCCATCATGTCAATATTGACCAAAATCTCAAAATAAATGTTTCCAGCACCTTGTTGAATCTAGCAGTTCTGAAGGCAAAAGGGGGTCTCACCCGGTAATCGTAAGGTGTACCTAATAAGGTGGCAATGAGTGTAGCCTATACGTCTGTACAGACAAAGTCCAGATGTTGTTGAGAATTGAAAGTACAGAAATGTCTGAAGTTCTTATGAGGAAACCACTTCAAATGTCTCAGTGTCCCTGTACCCCACCACATCAACAGCATGTCAGTGAATCAGAAACTTTAGACGAGAGGCAGCAGTTGAATGCTTGGGAGAATCACACAGTGCCCAGATCATCAACATTGACACTCTAAGTGGTGTATGCTTTCCCATTGCCCTCCCTTAAAACTTTCATCTGTTTTCAGATGATTGATTGTTTTCTGCTTAATTTGAAGGGGAACAAATCTGCATGCATCGCATTGATTGAACAGATACAGCTCAGATTTGCCATTAATTGATTGATATGAACTTTACGTCAGAACGTGTCTAAAATGTGTCTTTTAACAAAGCAGCTCCATTCACAACAAACGATTAAAGACAAGATGCAAAGATTCATATTTGACATTACATTTTAACATCAAACACAGGATTTCTAGGCTCTTCTTCCTTGTAAATTTGATTGGGTGTTAGGCTGCCAACTATTGTTTTTGGATTAACTGGTGAAGGAAAGAGTGCTTTAGTCAGACCTAATGAAAATGTGGAACCCTGTATCTCAGGTTTAATGTTAATAAAACACGATCACGATAGTTCATACAATTGTGGAGATTGCAGTGGACAAAAAATGAGTCCAGATGTCTCACATAGAATCCATCCTCAAAAAAGGCTCAGCAGAGTATACACTCCAACCTGTCTGAAGAACTGCTTATCCACTGCAATCATCCAGTCAGCTCTCTGAACATCCATCGCTGTCTAAATCACATCCACCACCAAACAAGAACAAAGACTAAAAAAAGTTAAAAATACCATAAAAGGCATCTAGGAGTGCAAAGGAAATCACTGTTGTCAGTCTTCCCTTCATACTGCATGCCCAAAGTCAGGAAACTCTCGTAAACATCAGTGTACTTCAACCCTAGCGTAGGTGCTTTAGAGCTTTATGCTAAAACAACCAGAGACATCAGCGTCATACACTAAATGAACATTTTGATCCGACAGGAAGTGTCAATAACCCTGCAAAACCAAAAAATAGTCTGGATTCCATTATTGTGTACTTCATAGAGAACTATTTTTACTTGTTTCAAATTTTCTACAGATTATCTATATTCCTCTGTCCAATTCACATTCAGAATTAGCAAAAGTTAAGAGGAACACTTAATTTTAGGAAGTTGCAATTTCCTTGCAGAAGAGTAAAATGTAATGCTACCAATGTTTTGCAACATACAGAGAAAATGTATTTCAACGAGCACACTGGTATCAAAATATCATTTCTGAATGATAAGTACTGCACGCCTTTCATTTATTTTTCAGCAATACCCACTCTTGGGTTAAGGATTTCCTTGTACTGTCTAGGCGAACTGATTCAAATGAGATGAGATTTAAATAGGTTTTCTCCTTGCTATCTTCCCTTATCCATGCTGTTGTGCATGATTGACACACTTGACTCCAATTTTGCTAAATAAACAACTGAGAACTTGATGCAAAAGTGCTGCATACTACAAATGAAACAATCTCAACTTAGTGATAGGTCTGTTGAGTCTGAGTGTTGTAGTCAATTCACCAAACTGCCAAACCTCAAGTCACGGTCAATTGAGTCAGGAATGACAAAAATAAGAAAATAGTTTTGATCAATAAATATGAACGCAATGGAGTAATCACTTGTACTGTAGTAAAGTCAAGTTGTAAGTACTAAAAATTATGAAATGAGTCAGAATCAAGTTGGACTCAAGTATTACATTGCTATTTGAGACGAAAGAAGAGCTTCATCGTTTTAGCTAGGTGGATTAAATAAAAAAGAAAACAAGCAAACACAACATTTATAAATGTACATCTTGATTTTAATTTTTTTCTTTTTCTTGGAAGTTTAAATTGTTGCATAAATTGTTGTTAATTTTATTAACATTTAACTTTATACTGCAAATAGTTTTGTTCTTGGGACACATATTGACATTTTTTATTGAATGATGCTAGCTGCTGCACCTGCTCACCTTTACTAGTTGACACAAAATCAGTCAACACGGATGCATCAGCACAGTTCCATTGCTACAAATAACTACACAGTTCACAAAGAGAAAAACGGCGAAATGCAGAGTGCTTTTTTTTTTTGGGCTGTGACAGGCATAATTTTGTTGAATCCAACAAATGCTCATATATATGCAATAGTCACACACTTCAGAATTCAGATTGTGACACAGACTCTCAGGAGATCGACAGCAAAAATCTCTGCCAGTCCAACATGCACTCTACTGTTTTGCATCTGCATTACATTGCAGATTCATAACCATTAGTCATGAGTTTTTTCATATGACACAAGTAATTACCAACCTTGATATCCCTTCTTCTCTTCCTGTCTTTTACATTTGGTAAAAGTAACAGCTTTAAAACTGTTCTTTGGAGGAAGCGCTATTAATTGATATGCTTTCAAGCAACAAGGAGATTGACAGAAAAAAATAAATAAACGTTTTTTCTTTATCCAATTGTTTGTCAGAATGAAAACACTGGAAGTATGTTTTTGGAGCCTAGCTGCTCTGAGTAAAATGCAACAACGGTGTCATTTAAATGGAGAACAGAACAGCATGCAGTTTCTTCTCTAAAAAAACCCTCCTCCTGCTTCTGGCTGTACAGTCAGTTTCTACTCTTTGATGTTCCACAGGCATACAAATGAACAAAAAGGAGCCTGAAGTGTTATACGTTTTCATATTACATGTGTGTTCCTTCAAATTGATGCTTAATACAAAAGCTTTAAGAGCTGTTCTTGATCTTAATACATTCAGTAATATCAGCTTTGTTCCAGGGAACAGTTTCAAAGCAACAATAACAACTGTTAATTAAGTAAAGATTGCCACTATTACTGGTTTGAAGATGAAAGCAGCTAAGTGATGAGGCTCTGAGATTAGCAAGTTAGGCTCTCAAGCGAGTGCTTTAAAGCTCTGTCTTATTGATACGGGTCTACCATCCCTCATTGTTGACTGTGCTGGTCAATAAGTGATGCAGCCAAGCAAGTGAGTCACACTTCATCTCACTCAAATCATACTTCTTAGCAACAATCCCCCAAAACATTTATTTGATTTTCTTATAAACAATCTGAAGGATCAGTCATATGAATGAATAATGCTTTAAATAAATCTTATAAGTATATAGGTCACACTTTTTTGAAATTCAATTTTCTTAGTTTTTGTGGCAACAAAAGTTTTCATACATAAAATAATGGCTTTACTCCATTGTGTTAAACTATAGATTGTAGGGTTACAAAGCAGTATACACGCTGCCACTATAGGCACTTATTTCTCAAACTCTTTTTTCCCTGAAGTTGAACATAATTAGTCATGAAACCTACAGCAGAACCACACGGTCCACTACTAAGGGGGAGTGTCATGTCCCCAAGAGAGGATCTGCTTTCGGTCAGTCCTCCTTCTCATACAAAGGACAATATACAAATGGAACAATATCCCCCTTGACCTTAAAGTACATATTGATTTCTATCTGTTCTCACAACACATCAAGAAATGGATTGTAAATAAACAGTCATTAGTTTTATTTTCCTGCAAGCGTTTTTTTATTAGTATTTACCATTTTAACTTTGACAATGCAAACATTATTTTAAATGTAATGTATGTGTGGAGTCTTAGGTCTTAGCTATGTGTAGTTATTGTGATATGACACTTTAAATATTCAGTTAAAGGGGTTGCCCCCTGTGGCACAAATTGTTCTTCATGATTGTCATTTCAGGCAACTATTGACTCCATACTAATTATCATATACTCAAAAGACCTTTGTAACCAACGTTTACTCTTTGAAAGGTTTAAGTGACCAATTTTGAAAACTACGTTGAATGAAATGGTCTGAAAGCTGGACAATATCGAGGTAAAAAAAATTGCCTTTTTAAGGGATGTTATCATAGTTTAAGCATGCGATTACCTGAATTTTACCACAAACTTATTTTTAATAAATACTTTTTTCAAAAAACAATGGATACAATTACAAAAAATAAACAAAGTGTTAGGATGCAAGTAAAAAACACTAAATTGCAGATGTTGATAACTTGCAGCAGACAAAAACAACTGCAAAGAATTAGGTATATTTTGCAGCGAGTCAGATGTTTCCTTAAGGATGGAGCACTTTCACAGAGAAAGGTATAAAGGATAACTGCATTTTGTGAACACCTGTGGAGGCTTAGATGTATGACCCACTTACTAAAAGTGGCAATGATAAGCACATTTTGATCTTAATTTGGAGGGACTTCATCTGTAAAAAAAATGTGAACCTTAAGACAGACATTTTTATCATTTATTACACAAGGACAACTTACTTTTGTCAATTGAATATCCAAAAATTTGGCTAGTCAACATTTTTTTCACCTAAAATAACAAAGTGAATATTAAAGCAGTGTAGCGGGCAACAATTCTCGGTGAAGACTTTTTTTTCCATGCACAGTTACTTGTTTACACATCCACCAACTTGAGTAATGAAATGAAGCTAAAGTTGGGAGATGTTGACTACCAGATTGTAAAATGCACTTAAATGCAGAAATCTGTAGATTGTGGAGATTAATTAAGAACCAAATCTTCAGCAGATGATATTTTTTGGGTTAGCATCAATGTCATTGTGTTCCACTTCTCTTGACATAACATATTGTTATGATAATAAAAAAAAGGGTTTGGTCTCATGTTAGACATCACTGTCAGTGAAACCTATATATTGACATGTTTTGCCATTTGAGGTAGAGGAACTGCAACCACAATATTGGCAATATAATCATCAAAGTGTTATGTAAAAGTCATTTAAAATATATAATTGTCAAAGTTGTTTAAAGTTTTTATATATCATCACAAATGACAAATTATACCATATTTCCCCCAGCAGATGGGGGGGGGGGGGGGTGGGGGGGGGGGGGGGGGGGGGGGCAATATTTATTTCAAATAACTGTATTAGTTGCCCTGGTAACCAGTGTCTTTTGCTGACACACATGGAGAGGACTGGTATACAGACAGTCCTGAGAGGGGTTACAGAGTTAGTTGTTTAAAGTGCCCACAGTTAACCTGGGAACTGTGTACACAGATTTCAATGTTCCGGTCTATATGTACAGTAAGGTTAATTAAAAACAATACATAAAATGACATGGATGTTATTCTACAGAAGTCTAATGCTTCAGTTTTAGACAGCAGGCAGACTCGAAACAGTAAAGGACAGACCTTCAGTAAAGATAAGAAGAAGATGAACACATACTTAATAATCCCTGACGGGAAATTCCATTTTCACACAGTCCTGTTCCTGTTTGACACTGCCTCCATCACTTAATGCCATATCCAAACTAATATATAGAGAAGTTTATTTGGGTGTGTTTTCGCAGTCTAAAGTCATAAAAATATATTGAAGCTTCAGATTCATTGCCATTAGTGTAATTAGTGTTAACCAGTGTTATTCCATTAGACTGGAATAGCACTGGATTAACACCGGATATCATAACAATCATTTTTTAAATTGGCTTAAAATAATTGAAGAATTAAAGTAAGACATCGGCATTTGTCATCATATAACCAGAAATGTTCAGCAGTAGCTCATCCAATTTCAATTACGTATCCTTTAATTTTTTTGTCATATATATATTTTTTTGTGTCTATAGCCACAGTTGAACGTAAACTTGAAAATGATCTTTGTCTGTGAGTACTAAAACAGGTAAATGATATTTCTATATAGGCGCCTTCACCCATCACCACAATAAAAAAGAGTAGCTCTACGGGTTCACAGAGGATTACAACCAGGCTGTCTCATGCTCTCGCTTGTCATTGTGCGCGTCAGAGCAAAGGGATGAAGCGGATTGAAGCAACAGCTGCAGACACTGCAGTGGAAACACGCTCGCTGAGATCCCATGCATGCGCTCGTTGTCAGCTCCACTTCCGAGTGCAGGTGAGAAGCATGCTTTTTTCCCCCCTCTGTCGCATAAATTGGACTAATTCTTATTTTATTTCTTCCCCCTATCTCAGTGTTTCAGGTCATAACTAGTTGGATAGATTTATTAATTAGAAGGAACAGTTACTGTGGAGTCGTGCGTAAATTTAAAAGAAGTTCAACAAATTGCTGCGCCTCATAATTAATAATTCTTTTTCTCTCTCTTCTGTACTGGTTCTTCCATCAAATGTTCTTTTTTTCTATTTTATCTTCATTTATTGTAAGCCAAGTGCCTCGACTGTCACTGTTTTTTTTAACGTGCACAAATTAAATCTTTGCGTGACAGGACCTACAGGACAGGAATATTGTGTAGATATATCTTTACAAGAGCCTTTATGGCACCATAACGCACTTGCATACAACAGAATGTAAGGATCACACATAGCTGGCAGCGCATTAAATAAGATGGTTTCTTTCTTTTCTCAGTTTTCACAGTTGAGGATCCAGCAGGAGATGCACATTAAAAATAAATTGAAAACTATAGTGTAGGATCAGACGGGATTAATTCCTCGCATTTGTTTGCAGATTGCGGGGTTAATTATGTTCCATCAGTTGACGGATCAAAACGTGAATGGCAGCTGCCAGGGAGAAATCTCAGTGTGCAACAAGAGCGCTGATGGAGACGCGCTCCAGCTGCCCACTTTCTCCACCGCTGCCAAAGTCAGAGTTATCATCACCTTCTCTCTGTGCGCGGTATCAGCTGTCTGTAATTTGGTTGTGCTGTGGGCTGCCGGCAACGGCGGCAAGCGCAAATCTCACGTTAGGATCCTCATCATGAACCTGACGGTAGCGGACCTGCTGGTGACTTTCATCGTCATGCCCGTGGACGCAGTGTGGAACATCACCGTGCAGTGGCAGGCGGGAGACGTGGCCTGCAGGCTGCTCATGTTCTTGAAGCTAGTGGCGATGTACTCGTGCGCCTTTGTGACTGTGGTCATTAGCTTGGACAGACAGTCAGCCATCCTCAATCCTCTGGGGATCAGCGAGGCAAAAAGGAAAAGCAAAATCATGTTGACTGTGGCATGGACGATGAGCGTCATCCTCTCGCTCCCTCAGGTAAGACGAAATACATTTTTTATGTTCTGGGGGTTCACATCAAATACGTCCATTTCTCCATACTGATTTGCAATCATATGGGGCTTCTTACACATGAAAGCTGCTGGCCTTAACATTTTCACATTACCTTTTAGGTGAGCTCAGGGAACAGCTACTGAAAGTATTTCCTCTGGTGAATCCGGCTGTTTTAGTTTTGTCAAAAACGGAGGAGGGAGTTAATAATCCATGTAAGTCTTTCTAGGGCAAAAAACATGAAATAGCAATGTAAGACAGAACAAGAAAGAGAAACGCAGCTGGGTCACTGACTCTCTGGGGTGACTTGCAGGCAATTTATCAACTTTGTACATTTCACACGTGTACTCTAAATGCCATCTGAAAACAGTTGACTTTAACAGAATAATTTAAGTCTGGCAGTGAATTTGTGGGAAGCAACACACCATAAGTTTATACAGGATGTGTTCCAGAAAATAAAAGGTCCTTGTTACTGGTTTTAAAAGATATGAAATGTGTTCTTGATTTGATATAAAAGGCTGAACATGAAATAAAATTGGATTTCTGATCAGGTACAACATATTGTCAAGACATCATTGACCGGAGAGGCTTTCAGGAGTTGTGCAAATGTCAGGATCGCTTAATAAGTACCTCATCAAGTGTAAGATCATATTTGTGTTTCCTTAGACCCCTCAGATGAAAGAAGTGTGCACTAAGGTAAAACAAGAAGCAGACATCCAAACTTCTCAGACTAAAAGGCTATGATTAATACCTTACGGCCCGGCCGGCCTTTCATTGAGGACACAATATTTCCTCTGGGAATTTGGGGATATTAACCACTGTGAGATGAATTCAGATTGTACAAGCGCAATCCATTTTTCAGGTTTTAAAAAGCTTTTATATTTAGGAGCGAAAAACCTCTAAAAACATGTAACTTGAAAAACAGAAAATCTTAATATTTTTTTTAGTTAGTCACCTCTCTGAGGCCACCTGCAGTTCATACACAGCCCGTCAGAGTCGACAGCCTGTACATTGGAAGTCACTAATAATAATCACAGCCATGAGTCATATTAACCGTTAATTGTATTATTTTAAACTGAAAACATTGTTTTGTGAACAAACAGACCAAACCTTAAAGCAGGGACTGCAGGATGAAAATAGTGCAGATCCAAGCTATCACATAAAGACAAACAACAACAAATGTGGTAAACAGGAGAAGGCACTTAAAAAAACATACTTGAGTAAAGGTAAAGAAATGTAATTTCAAAGTCACTTGGCTAAAACTACAACTTACTCAAAAGTAAATGTTATAAGTCAAAGGTCGAAAGTAGCCAATTATACATTTACTTAATGATACGATCAGTAGATTCCGCCGCCAGAGGGCTCTCAATCAATACTACAGTATCAACAGATGATGTCAAGGCTAACAAGGATTTATAAGAGTTCTCTCTTCTACTCCCCACCTGCGGTAAAAGCAAACTGTGTTGAGTAAAATATGTTTCCAGATGATCTATCCAAGTATCATTTACATTATGTTTTTTATTAAAGCAGCACATACTGTACAACAACAGTATGGCAGCTTTCAGTAGCAATTCCCGCTTTCTTATGTAGCGGTAACATCCTGTATTTCCACGCCAAAAATAAAAACTAGCTTCTTGACAAGAGTTAAGTATCAAAGGTATCTCACATTCAAAGTACTTATAGGCTATATACTAACGAAAAGTACAGGTAAAAGAACATCCAGTTACCTTGCACAAACGTTGACTATTAACAGTTATTGTGTAAAAACAACCATGCTTTCAGTTAAAGGAAATATTATATTAATGTGTTCACTTACTGTATTTTAAGCACTACACATGATAAATAACCCTTTTTACCAACAAAAAAAATCTTCTTCCCTGAAGGACAACTCTAAGAAAGGACAACTTGAAGAATAGGAAAATTCTCATCCACATATGGATGAGATATCAACAGCCCTGAAAGAATTTCAATCTTCTTACTTATTTGCACAGATTTAGAAGGCGCAAAAACCTCACATCCTCTCGTGAATCAGACCCTCAGCCTTTACAAAGCATCACACCAGCTTCAGCGAAGCCAGCAGAAACTCCATATGCAAACATTTAGGCTAAGAAATCGGCCTTTAATTGAGAAATTGGCAAAATATTTAAAGCCTGAGATCTTTACGAATGTCTCTACAGCAAAGTGTGACACATTTCTCATTGGTGTGCTGTTTAACTTGTGCAGGAAGAAGTTCTTCATTTTAGGAGAACTTTAAGCAAGAAGAGCATGTTCATGTTCTGTCTCATCCTTGATGTGCCACATATCTGTCTTTTGTACATCACAACTTTTTTCACAACTATGTTGGAAAAAAATGTACCGTAGTCTCCGTTCCTATGTCAGTTAATATTTCTATTATTTGAATTGCTGCTCCCAATGCAGCCTTCTAGTACACACGACTCTCATTTGATTCATCAAAAAAAGATGAGTAAGTGCTCATTTGTTGGTATGTACTCAATCACTGCACTGGTGGTACAAGCTGGGTATGTTTTTCTGTTTTACATTGGTTTAAATGTGACACGCCAGTATCACACCACGCATAACCATTGCTGTTCTCTAATCCATGAGGCTGAAAAGAGGACTTAACCTAGATGCTTTCAAAGAGCACTTCTATTTCTCAGAGGCTTTTTACATTTCAAATTCAATGCGGTCTCAATGTGTGAAACAAAACTGATACTTTCTTTGGACAACAGAGACAAAAGGATCACTCTGTCTTTTTAACTGAAAGTATAATTCTGTTGCAACAGTCCTAAATCCCTTAAATCTCAGAGATGACAAGATAGGGGACGCAGAAAACAAATTCCATGATTTTAATTCTGAATTGTTTTATTAAATTTCATGACATACCATAACTCACATGGTGTTTATTCATTCTAGTGTAATTCACCTTTGCAGGAGCAAAGTGCTGCACTGAAACATTCAAACATCACAGGTTCAAACATGATGAGAGGAATGCAAATGATTTCAATTAAAACATTTAATTGGCCTGCTCCCCTCCGATCCCTTATTTGGTTCTCTCTCTGATCTATACTAATCTTAAAGGACATCTGGAATTCCATTAAACTCAACTTGGTGGAAATACATAATAGAGATGGTAAACTTTAAACCCTACAAAGTACCAAAACTAATTTATTTAAGGCAATCAGCAGTCTATGGAGAAAAGGAAACACTGGCCAAAGTAAGGAGGATGACCTTGGGACATTCTTGCATTGTATTTATTTTTAACATTGTTTTTTTCTCTTTCTTATTCAACACATTGCTGTGGCTTTTTAGTGAAATGCAAATGATTGGCTATCCTGTTTTATGCTTTGTGTGAGAGACCCCTCAGTTTCTTTGCAATAATGATAATTAACATACTTAGAATCCCTGGATCCCTACTTAAAACACTCTCTTTAAATTGCCAAACAAGAATAATTGTTCACTGCACATATCCTTTTTTGATGAATAGCTACATTAAACTACTGTATGTGCTGAAAGTCTTTGAACAAAGGTTAGACGTGTGAAGTCTGGCACTATTTGGCTGGTTCACAGTAGACGCCAGTGTTATTTTTCAGCCACTGTATATATACAGTAACAAGAAACTGTGCAATGTCGTGAGACTCTAACTTCGCCACATGTGATGATGCCTGATTTAAATTTCCAAAACTTCACCTGCCACAGCTCAAGATTTAGCTTCTAAGTGTAGCTGAAAAAAAGCTGGGGGAGGTGATAGGAAAGACACTGGCATCAATATTTGAGGCTTTCATTTTTTCACATTTTTTATTTTTAGGCTTTTTATACATTTATTTTTTAGAAACAGGCAATGAATACATTTGGAAATCAGAGAGAGAGGGTAATGAGGAATGACATGCAGGAAAGGAACCACAGTCCAGATTCAAACAAAGTAATCACTCGGCCACCGGCACACCCCATCTATTCATTTGAATCCTTCTATGAATAGAAGACTGCTTTGAACAGGCTGAATTATAAGGATTAGGGTTAACCCTAACCAAGACATCAGCAAATATTTTTTAAAGGTCTTTCTTTAGCCTGTCAAGCAATTTATGGTTTGTTGGCAAGAGTGAATGGTCACACAACACCCCAAAGAGAGAGAGGGAGAGAGAGAGGGGGAAAAAGCATACAACTGAAGGACAAAGCTCAAGTGGAAGGTGATACAGCAAAGATCACAACACAAGTCAACACAATTCATTTTTCACAGTTGGAAAGAATCACAAAGGATTTCATTTCTACATCATTTCAAAGGATTCTAAACAAAACATGAATGCCCTGTTCCTCCTCCACAATTATGCAACATAGTCAGTTTCATTCATGAAATGTGTACAGTGGAGAGCGCGATAGACATTACAGTGTAAGACCAGTTTATGAGATTATAATGTAGCATTCATGTTGGTATTTACAGAAACGCTAAGTACGTAAGAGGACATAAATCCATATAGTCAAATATGGTCAAAATAAAATGTTGGTCTGCTGAGGGCTTCCCGTACTAATGAAAATGTTTTAATGTAAACTTATTATTCATCATCATGTCTTCTGCTTCTAGCGTCTCTTATAAGGAATTAACAAAATAATATACGTGTTTTGCCATAGTGTGCAAGCCTGTATGCACGTCCAGGGACAATGGGGGTCCCAAGATTTTATAAAAGGCTCCCTGGAAAAATCAAGACAATGTTATTCACAACAATGTTAATAACATTCTGTATTCACATGATCACAACATCTGCAGCAATAACTTCAATTCTATTCATTTTTTAATTTTTTAATGGTTCAAAACAAATTCCAAAAAAGGGTTAACAAGGTTCTTAGATCACACTGTGATTGATGGATTAGATGTTCTGATCATATTCTTTTATTTTTATAGCCATTGGCCAAAGTGTGAAAAATCAAGTTCCCTTCTCCTTTGGTGCCAATATCTCTCTGTCTCTCATGACAGGAGGCTATACCAAGAAGAACTGACTCTTCAAAACCCATTTCAGCATTTCCTCTCAAGATAGAGAGGCCTCTGTACGCCGCCTTGCATAGTTATGGTTTGCTCCAGCAGTTGTGTCCAAAATAATTAACTCATCTTAGGGTGTATTCACACCAGAAAAGTCCTTTAGTCCGCTTTCATTTGGTTCAGACCAAATACAATGTTTCTTTTTTGGTTTGGTGCAGTTTGTTTTCACATTGCACTTTTTGCAAGAGGCCCAGAATTCATAAACAAAACCACGTGTGCAAAGATCGTTCAATCATTGGATAAGAAGGTTTAGGGCGGGGTAAAGCGGTAATCGCAAGATGAAAGTAAACAATCACGGAGAACTTGCATGCTGCACTTACTGTCCTGGTATTCAGCATTTTAGCAACAATTTCATCCATTTTGTACAAGTACGAAAATATTTAATTGTGTAAAAAATTTTAGATTTATGTGTGGGCAATCAACGGGTGTTATGATATATGTGGCCGAGGTTATGAATAGAAATATGTAGAACAGGGGAAAGGAGGAGGATCAGACTGCCGCGGGGGAAAAGCACCAGGAAAACTGCTGCAGCTGCTGTTCTGTTCATAGTCGATGTGATTTAAAAGTATTGGATAAGAACAGAGCAATGAAACACCAGTGAAAGTGTCTGAAAAATAGAACACGTAGGCAATAGAAACAAACAAGAACACTGTGCTGCTAACAATTATTTCCCTTAATGCGTGAGGCAACGGGAGCCTGTTATGTCCAAAAAGCCGTACGATTTTTAGAGCTGGGTCGGACTGAGGTCTGGTTGCTTTCACACCTCAAACGAACCGTACCAGGGTTCGTTTGGAAGCGAACCGAAGCCACCTCTTTGGCTGGGTCTCGGTCCGGCTGTTTGGTGCGCACCTGAGTTCGATGGTTTGCATTCACACCTACTTAAAAGGTCCGCACCAGGGTTTTAGTTTGTTTCAAGCGAACCAAACAAGGTAGGTGTGAATACACCCTTTAAACAGCCATCTTAATATGCTTTTAAAACCCAAAACCTGCCAAACACTGAATGAAAAACTGCCACCTTTAGCAAAACAAATGGGGCGGCAGTAGCTCAGTCTGTAGGGACTTGGGTTGGGAACCGGAGGGTCGCCGGTTCAAGTCCCGGCACGGACCAAGTCCGGAACCTGGTCTGGTAGCTGGAGAGGTGCCAGTCCATTTCCTGAGCACTGCCGAGGTGCCCCTGAGCAAGGCACCGAACCCCAAAACTGCTCTGGAGCGCTCGCTGTGGGCAGCCCCCTCACTCTGAGACCTCTCCATTAATGCATGTCACTAGAACCCTGTTTGTGCATGAGTGTGTATCTCGGCCTATGTGTGTGTTAGACAGAGTGTAAAAACTGAATTTCCCCTCGTGGGATTAATAAAGTGTAAATTATTATTATTATAATAACAGCTAAACTCAGCGTAGCATTTAGCAGCTTGAGGGACAGACATTTTTAGGACTAGGTGAAAAAGACTAAAACATAGCTAGAAAAGAGTGACTATTCAAAGTGTTTCAATGAACAAGGACACTGTCAATGACTGCAAACAAACTGTCCACAGTGTTTAATGGATGACTTATTGAGACATGTTTTGCCAATGCAAAATAGATGTTCTCATTGCCTATCCACCCCCCAGATCTTCATAGTGGACACACACTGTCTTCAAGTTGCACTTAGCATTGGTAGCTGAAATACTGTAGATTGTGAGAAGTGAAATTGTTGAGCCGGCAGCAACTGCATAGAGAAAAAGCAGGATTTAGCTCAGCAAATAAAGTGGTTCAGTCTCAGATTTAGCTCCAAGGAAGTGCAACATCATTTGATAAAACAGCTGAACATTCTGCAAATGCATCACATTGCAAAAACAGCAGTGGTTAATGCAGACACTGCTTGCTCATCAAAGTTACCCCATGAAAATAGATGAAATTGTGCGATTTGCAATTGCAGTTCATAAAAATGTTGGAAGTTGTGTAAAATAATAATAATAACAATAATAATAATAATAATAATAATGATGATAATAATGATACTAATAATAATAAAACACAAATGATGACAAAAACTGATGATTTGTAAATCATTGAATCTAGCACAACGACAACATGCCAACTTGTTGAAAGTGAAAAATGTTCTTCTTTTTTGGGGGGTGTAATAGCCCATTTTGAATTTGATGCCTGCAACATATTAAACAACAGGACAGGGTTTTATGTTTACAGCTTTACCAAACAGTTTATAAATATATAAGACAATAATTTAGCATATGACAAGTAAGATGCAAACAATAAAAAAAGAAAATATTTGAATGAAATGAAAATTAAAAAAAAAATCTTAGGTGTTTTGAAGTGACATTAACAAAGCAAAACCCTTTTCACACATCTAATAAATCAGGAAATTATCCGTAGAAGCTGTATGTGTGAACATAACAACAGAACTTTTCACTGAGATTTTCACCTTCCGTTTTCTCCTGCCAGACCCCTATAGCAAATGTCTCAGTTTACGAGATGAATAAAGGGTTATTTTATCTATCTTTATCTTATTTCAGTAATCTTATTTCAGTAATTTTTTAGCCAAAAATCCAGAGGGGCTGATGTGAAAACGCGACAGCATATTCTTCAGAGAATTTCACTCAAGCCGATAGGAGGGGGAATGAAGTCTCTGCATATTAACTGCTGCACGTTGTTGCAACTTCTGGATGTTATGTTTGAAAGCAGCCCCGGTGTCAATAATTGGTCCATGTTTATGAACTTGAACTTGTATAGCATTTTTCTAGTTTTCTGACAACTCAAAGCGCTTTTACACCACAAAGCCAACCCTGCCCATTTGGTGGGCTGTGTGTAAGCTGGCTGTCGATAGCTGCGTCAGCTACATTATGGCATCACATGATAGCAGCTAATCGCTAATAGCTAACCCGCTAATGAATTCAACAAAGGAGAAAAACAAAAAAAAAACAATGCTGGAAGACATCCAGCAATTCATCTACTTTCTCATTGGCATGTGGCACCTTATTATAAACAGAACCGAGCTTTGTTTCAGTGAAGACTGTGTGCCACGATGAGAAATAGAGATGAATAAACAATCGGCTGGGTGTTTAACATGTTTTGTTTACCGCTGTTGCTAGGGAATTGACGATTCTTTCAACTTATCAACAAACTGCAGTATTTAGCTCCACCTTTTAGGTCAGATCAATATTCTTGGCACCCCAACAAAAGGGTATCAAAAAGTAAGACGGTATGGGTTGGTAATTTGGGAATCTTTGCCGGCTTTAGTCAATACAAGATGCGCTCTGTACCAAGACGAACCAAACTGAACTGCTTGGTGGAAACCAAGCAGTAAAATGTAAAGTGACAATCAGAAGTAACTATGTGTAGACATTCGTACACTGCAGAGGATGCAGTCGGAGCACCTTTGGGCCCAAGGACACCTAGGGCATAAACCTGCAGAAGGTGGAGAGCAAACCTCCAACAGACTCTACACAGCCGCCCCCTTATTTGGGACAATGACCAAACAACAATCCATTGCAGTGTGTGTAAAGTAAAAAAAAAAGAAAAAGAAAAACGATGTAATGTTTTTTCTTCTGTATCAGCAGACATTTAACAGGATGAATCATATTTCATTCACATCTACTCTACACTCCTGTATCAGGAGAGTTGTTGAGAACATTGATCATCCTTTTATAAAGAGCTTCTTCTGTGGCATGATGTACTGAGAGCTGAAATCTTTCAGGCATCAAACATTATGTCCTGCGGTCAGAGACCGGAAATCTTTCCAGATGAGTTGTAAACTGTAGCCTGAAGCTTTCAGGCAAAAAACGTGACCTGATCTGTCAAGCTCTGTGGCTCCTCACAGTTTTATGTTAAATGTAGTGGAAAAGCTTTTAATTAGAAAGATAAGTGCTTGTGAAGCTGCCTACACAGAAATGTGGTTGGTTAAGATGCAAATTTGTTTGAACATATTCAAGAGTTCATTACCTGTAAAGTCTAATGTAAAGCCTGATCTTCTCGAGTCAGAGTGTATTCCTATATGGTTTAAATGGCTGTTTGTTAACCACAAAGATATGGTCGTGACTCTGCTCAGCTTTCAATACTCACACTGTAGAAAGCAGGCTAAATATACCGTGATTTCGTGCCTTCACTCATCACGTGTCAAACTGTACAAATCATAGTGTGTCGTTAAGGATTTTTCTCTTTCGCATTTCAGAAAAGAAAAATATTGGATGGATATGTACCCTATGAATGAATTAAACGGATGTAATTCTTCTGTATATATCTGGAATTACAGATTTTCTGACCTGAAAGGTGAAAAAGAAGCAGCTTACTCATATTTATTTATGTCAACTCCTAATTGGCAGTGTTGATTCTTTTTCCCTCTCAATATTGAAAGTGGTTGGCCCAGTCTTAGTTTTCCGCTCTGCTGCTGTGGGTCAGACTGATTTGTGCAACATGTTGATATTAGCGTTATAAAGGGTTTGTTAACATTGTAATGCTGATGACGATTGTCAGAGGAGCACACGTAGCAGTCTGCAGTGCTTTGTAGTTAAGGCAGCTGCCTCAACTGCTCATGTCCTCCACCTTAACTTCTATTGTAGAGGAAAAAAGCAATGTTTAAATATCCTACTTCATCTCTATCTGAGATCCAACAGTGGCTTCCGGATGCTTGGATCCTTTGTTCAACTCACCCCCCATGATTTTGTCAGGCGTGATCTGTGGATCATTCGCTGTTTAAATAGAAAGTAAAATTCAGTGTTTTTAAAATATATTTTTATATAAGTGTTCACTGGCTTTTACACAGAAAAATGGCTGCTGTGGTTGTGACAAAAACTTACTTATATAGCCACTATATTGCTGTTGCTATATAGCCTCTTTTGCTGTCTGATTACACAGCATGTGCCCCCTGCTATAAATACAGGAATTAAGGTCCAACCATAGACACAAGGCTTGAGACGCCTTTGATGATGCTAGGCGGGCAGGAGGTAAGGAGCATGGAGGAGGCAGAACGGAGGGTCTGAGAAGGTATGTAGGTGTGAAGGAGATCAGAAAGGTACGGAGCTGTGAGGTTATAGAGAGCAATGAAAGTGCTCTGCATGTAAGAAAGGTGCCGCTGTGTTTGTGTGGGTGGGTAAGACAACAGAAGCGGAACAAAAGTAAAATGACCATTTTAGAGTTTTTGTTGTATTAACTAAAACAAGTTAGAAAAAAAGCACAGTAAGTAGATGTACAAACCTAATAAAAAAAAGCTCCAAGGCCCAAGCTCTAAAGTTTGGTCCACAGCTACTTGTCTTTTGAGTTCTAAAGAAGTGAAATAAAAGTGACGAAATCTCTGTGTAAATGTTCTATAAATCATCCATATTAAATGCACAGAGAAATGTGACATGCATATGAAGAAAATCATTGATATTCTCTGGCTGTAGGAACAAGACAGAGACTGGGAGCTGCAGATTAGCATACACTTGCTAGTATGATTCAAAATATCGTCCAATCTCAAGTGTATTACTGCAACTATGATTTAATACTGTCACACACTAACTGGTGTCGGGGAAATGTTATTTCAGGCTCTTTGAAAAGCTCTTTGTTAATTTAGGTTGTACATTTCTTTCAGTTTGATGTTGCTGTGTCTCCCCTACTGCTGCTGGAAAAGGGCAATAGGTCTCTAATTTGTCATTTGCCATTATTAAGAATCTGAAAATGAGAAACAAATTTACCACAAAAGAAATGTGTGTGCAGCACTGAGCTGAGACTGGTACAGACAAATATGAACTCTCCACTTAGATCTGTTTCTTAGCGTGCATGCTTCTCGTTGTTTAAGTTTGTGTTTTTTTTAATAAGCAGTAGCATTGAAGGTGACAAGTGGGTGTGGAAACATGTAGTTTAATCACACTGAAGGCACGTTGCAGCAGGTCAGACAGAATCAATCACAATCAGTCAGTCCTCCCTCTCAGGCTCACTTTACACTCATAGTAACAATGGGACCATTGTTGACCAGATGGACCACTCCACTTTGAGCTCCACCTTTCAGCTCCACTTTTCTCCCTCATTCTGTCAAATAAATACATTGGTATAACACAGTGATATATTGTTTAATAAGTCAACCTTTTGGAGAGGACTTTAGATTTAAAAGACTCTGTAATGACAAGTAACCAAATAAACTGAGCGGTGGGTTTTTCGCGGAAAAGTCTGTATGAGGTGCAACGCCTTCAGCATAGTGTGGCTGATCTCATAATAACAAGATCCTGATGTCATAATCACGAGATCCTGATCTTGTGATTAAGATATAATGTGTCTTTTATTTATTATATATATTTTTATTGTTACAAGACTCCTGTACCTTTCTGTCAAATGACAATGTGGTGGATTTTTTAAAATGATTGCTTTCTACAAATTCTCCAAGATTTAACATCAGCTGTTTGGATTTTTAGGACACTCTTTAAATTCTAATTGAATTAAAAAAAAATTAAAATAGAACTCTATCCAAACCCTGAACATACAAGGCTTGGTCATATGCTGGGATTTTGTAGTGATAAACAGTGATTCACAGTGACCAAACCAACACAGTAGGACATTCAAAACGGCTCCTGACAAAATTGCCAGGAGCAATGCTGCTGCTGCTGTTTCTTTTTCCTCAGATCATTGGCTGCTGGGTCCTATTAAAATTCTATTCATGTTTAAGCCTTTAGGTTTGATACATGTCTGTGATCTGCTCTCTGTTCAAATGATAACATGTCTCTTCATGAACATCCTAAAACCTATTCTACCTCTAGAAAATTGAATTACATCAATAAACAAGGCACATAGAGGTTGTAGGACATGAATCACTGGGGAAATGAGGTGGACTTAGTGGTTCTAAGGCTGCTTGTGGTACCAAAGGGTAGGCTACTTGCGATTCCTAAACATCAGATGCTAATTCTCTCTTCATGGTTCATCTAAGGTATATGAGTAGAGGGCGGTTTTCAGGCAGCAACTTGACCTGATGGAACATAGCCTTGATATTGTCCCTAACTGATACAGGGTATTGGCAAAAATGAAGGAGGGCCCCAAGGGAGGTTTTGAGGGTTGGCAGGTTTCAGTGGGGAGTGATAAAACTGGGTATTATGAACATTAGGATTGAGCAATGATTGACAACAGCTTGACTCTTGGTAGTAACAGTATGGCTGATCTGTTGCTTACAGAGTAGTTGCTCCAGTTGATATCGTTGAAAATGTTGGTTTGAAATCCTCTGCTGTTGAGGTTTGGATTATCACCAACCAGGGAAGTCTTTTGGATTACAGGAATTCAGTGTCAGTACCAAGAGTTTGCCTTAAAGGTGGCAGAACTCAATGAAAATCAATCTCTCCAATTTTCAAAAGCATCTCCAACATGCTTCCTATTTTCTCCAAGTTTCTGGTTGGGACCCGTGGAGCTTATAAAATAAATGCAGAGACAGGTAGAATCAGTAACATCATAATAGTTTGCCTGCCTGCCTCCATTGCTTCAACACCTGTTGGGTAGTCATTTGCCTGGTAAACCACAGGGTGTCCAAAACAGCCTTGTGGTTGCGCCTTAAATAAACAATGCTGATGTAGAAGTGCAAAGTCCTGCAGTTTTCCAAGTGTCTGATTGAAGCTGGCTGCAGAAGCACCAAAAGTCACATTCATTACATGTCCATTCAATAAAACTCTTTTTTAGCAGAAATCAATAATCTTCTGTTACACACAAATTGTTTACAGCCTTGTTTAAAACAAAATGAGTCTGATGAGTTCATGTCTGAATTTTTTTTGACAACATAGGTTTGTCAAGAAGCTAAAAACTTATCTTAGTTGCAGCTTTAATTAGTTAGGTTGATTGAAAGGGAGAGATCGTCAGAGATGAGTTGGGGGTTTTAATAGTGGCACCTGTGATTGCAGACACACCTGTCTGCAATGATGAATCCAGCAGGGGCCGCCATCTAGGAAGCATGGAAAGAATTTATGTTATGTAATCCACTGGCCTATCAAATTAATAAATAAATAGTTACGAGTAATTAATAGAATTAATAAAATATTTTTTTGGAATAATGCCCCCAAAAATTCTTAAAAATACACACAAATTGATTGTGTTATGTTTTGATGATATTTGTTTCCCCATGTTTTTCATGAGCAAATCTAAATAAGACATTGTCATTGTAGAGCGGCACGTCTGTAGACAAAACACTGACTTGTGTTTTTTGACTTTTTTTCTTTTCTTTTTTAAGTAATTGAAATGAAAACCAAGGCTGTTGTCTGTCCCATGAGGCTAGCTACATGTGTCCACTAGACTTACAAATAGAAACTATCCTTCCCTTCAAAGAGGATGAGGATTTTACATAAACCCCAAAAAGTGAGTGTTAGGAGCCCAGATGTCTCATGGGATTGTTTTGACAACAAGATTAATGTTTTCGGAGACACAGACAGCCAAAGGCTTTTTATGTTCAATACAAAATATTGCCTGTCAATCTCTTTTATTAACACAGGCCCCAAAGTCAGTCTATAAAAAATAAAAGTTTAGCTTTTAAAATGACAGGGATACATTCAGTTCTTACTGACAAAGCCAATTACTTCCATCTTATTTATTATGTGTGTCTAACAGCCCTTCACATTTCAGTCAAAAAACGTTGAATATCTCCTTGAATCTCTAAATACACTGTGTCAAAAGGAAGTATATAGGAATAGAAATACTGTGTCACTGCATATAAACAGCAATTTACAATTGTTATTGAACAACACAAACATGGACTAAAATCAATGGATGATGAGCAGCCATGTAAGGCCAGTTAATGATAGAGATTTGATTCAAGTGGATTGCTTATGTATAGAAGGGGGGACTGTACTGAGCCACCAACCCTGTACATATTTATTTACAACCTGCTTTTTCTCATGATTTTGCCTGCATGACACAAATGTTTGTATTATAGATGTATTATGGGTTCTCTCACTTCAGCAAATGCACTCAAAGCTCCCCCCCCCCCCAATTTCAGTTGCATATTACTACTATGAGGTATGATTAAGTTACTGTTTCTGACATTTTCCACATGATTTCAGAATTGGGTGACGTTCATCCGCACAAGTGACAAAATGTATTGTAAACCCTGTTAACAGCCTTTCTCTCATCTTAATGAGTCCCAATGGAGGTGCAAGCAAGAGACACAATTTATATTTACCAAACAGGAAGTCCAATTTTACTCCAGCATCAATCTGAGCAGCAATTACAGATGCACGTGTCTCCATTGAACTTTAATGTGGCTAGATAATTTAAATAGCAGTTTTAACAAGTAGGACATGATGCCTTATGACTCCTGTGCCAATTATACTGATTACTGAGTGTGACTGAAACAATTACATTTGTTTTTTATGCAAAGAAAGCTATGCTACAGTGAGTGTCTCCTCCAGGCCGGATCAAATGGGTCTATTGTTTGCCATGACTTTGCGATGTAAAATGCAATAATTGCAATGCAATGTATAAAATTGATGCAGAGAGGGTGTTACTATTCTTTTTCAAGTTTAATAATATAAAACTCATATTAAATACTGCTGTTTAACAGGATCTGGAAGCAAACTTTTGCTGTTTTTTAAATCAATAATTTGATTGGGATAGACATGATAACAGAGAATTCCACTAGTGACTTAGAATTATTAGTGTGCAGTTTCTCCGCCTTTGATGATGATGGGTAGATGATGAAGAAATATCCACTGACACTGACTTGCTTGTATAATAAGAAAATGATTTACAAAGACAAGAACAGCATATATCAGGCTTTCCGGTCAGCACATTTATGTCCTACTTTGGACTTAGTTCAACAGTTAGCATTCAGGTCCACGTCATCCTCCACATCCTGCCCTCTTTTACCTTCTCTGGGCAGCACAGAGACATGGGGGTAACTTCTATTATTTCATCTCTTCCTACACCCGATGAGTCAATCATCTATGTTACATCCAAACAATACCTAGCTGTTATCATACACATTCCTAAGGAAGGAGTACCTCAAAGAATCTACTTCAGACTCTTTGGTGTTAAACCAAACTCTTCCTTAAGAACACTAATTGCTTTATTAAAGTTCACATTTTAGCAGAACATCTATAGTTCCCATCATTGTTTATATCACACTGTATAGCAACTATAATTCACCTCAAGCATAAACTACATTGTACTCCTTTTGTTTTACTGCTAACTAATGGTCTTTAGGTTCACTTTTTCATCATTTTCATTGCTGTCCTTTTATAACCTTAGCCTTTTTTGTATATTTTCTTCCAACATATTTGAAGTAGAGATATCAACCAATCAACCTCTAATGTTACTCTCCCTGTCTTTCCATGCAGATAATTATATTTCACAATGTAACCATCACAGTCCCAGAAAACTTCACCCAGTGCACCACCCATGGCAGTTTTGTTCAGCACTGGCAGGAGACTCTCTACAACATGTTTACCTTTGTGTGCCTCTTCCTCCTACCTTTGGTCATCATGATCTTCTGTTACACAAGGATTCTCATTGAGATTTCAAGCCGCATGGCAAGGAACAATCGTAAGTGTGGTGTTTCTGAAAGATTCTGGGATGGAAATACGTGTTCTGAGACCCAAGGGGTGGTCAATGAAAGAATATTTTTTTCTCTCTCTTTCAGTGGTGTCAAGAGATGTTCACCTACGTCGCTCGCACAACAACATCCCTAAAGCTCGAATGAGGACTCTTAAGATGAGCATTGTCATTGTGACATCATTCATCATCTGCTGGACCCCTTACTATCTACTGGGCCTGTGGTATTGGTTGTTTCCAGAAAAAATGGAGGAGACAGTCTCACATTCACTGACTCACATGCTGTTTATCTTTGGCCTCTTCAATGCCTGTCTAGACCCCATCACTTATGGTCTGTTCACGATTCATCTCCACCACGGTCTGAAGAGATGCTGTCGGAACTCAAACACAAGGACCGAATTAGACAACAACACCTGCCTTGTGCACATGACCCGTCTGTCGTCTCACCGGCAGACTGCCTCAGGTGGCAACAATTTAGACAGAGAGGAGGGAAATAACGGCAACAGCACGAAAAGTTGTTCAAGACCAATCATCCCAATAAGCAAGATGTAATGGCTTCAAGCATTGTAATAATAGGAATATCTGCTCCTGCCAGTGAGTGTTAAGTTCAGCCTCTTTCTCTAGATAAACAGATGAATGATTTTGCTTTGAAATTCTAAAGCTGAACAAAAAGTAAATGTTCTTTTGACTGGCGAGTCTCTTTCGTCTTGTTTCACTGATGTAAACGACACTGTATTATTGGTCAGACATGGTTTGTTCATCCATCCATCTGTCACATATCATCTCTTGGATACTACTGTTCAGACGTTTCATGTCCCCTGCCATCATAATGGGTTTAAAAAACCCTTTGAATGACAGATTGAGAGGCAACAGCACCCTGTACTGTACCCAAAATAAACACAGACAAACACTCAACACATAAACAACTGTTGATTTTTATGTCCTTTGTTATTTTATGTGCAAAAAACCCCACAGAAATAAAATTGTGAACAAGTGATCAAGGATAACTAAAAAGAAAAACAGGATTTTACTGAACTGTCTGTACTAAAGGCATTGAAGGCTTGAGAGAGATTTGTCACTTGAGTAATTACCTTGTTACCTTTTGTTTATTTTATTGTGTTTTGCATGCTGGAGTGTTGTTGGGACAAAACCCTCTTAATTTAACTGCTAACTGTCTGGAAACTGCTTTTGTTATTTGTAGTGCTCTATGTGCAATGTTAAAGACTGTGATTTGCTTCATGACACAAATGAATGTTACCATTTCTCATTATTGACCATTATGGCCTTTAAAACAAATCAATCAGTTCAATGTATTGAGTGTACCTGTGTAGCATGAAGTTGATGTGTTATTGATTGTGTCATTTGTCCAGGACTGATTCTGTAATTACTGTTTTGCCCAAACTTCACACTGGAGAAAAAGCTAAAATATTCTTGATTTTCATGCTTTGGTATATTTTCTTAACATAGCTGGAAGTGTTACAGTATCATTTTGTGTATTGTATGGGTTTTATTGTAGAAAACAGTGTAATTTAGCTTTTAAACTTGTAATTCTGTGATCTTGGTATCTGGTTATTTAATTTTGTGATGTTGTTCTAACAGCATAAAAGAAATTATGAATAATGTTGTAATGTTGACTTACAATGTGTTTATTCTAAGAATAAAACAATCACCCCTTTCCTCTGCACTTGGTGTCAGAATGACCAGCTTCAGTAAACTTTGTAATAGTTTTTCTTATCTGTTCCTAATGGCTCAGTAAAATAAAAATAAATGGAATGATGATGCCTTAAGTTTAGGCTGCGGACTAAACTTAGTCCGAATTTCAATAACACTGCATAGGTGCATGCTTGCTATTGGATGCTATGAATACTGGCACTGGCATTATGTTCTAAAGAGTAATGAATGTCGCCAAACTTTCATCACCAGTTTAAATACATGTTTGGTTGTAGTGCACTAAAGACAACACAGATTGCCTACCAGCCAGTGTCGTCAGCATCCAAAATGAACAATCTATCTAATGTAATAAAACAAATGTGTTAGCTTTGCTTTTAGAAATATGCTTGTATAGTATTTTTTTTTTTTTACCAAAAAGTTAATTTTAGACACTGGTGGGAGGAAATTAAAAGTAACATTAAACAGTGATTTGTGACAGACAACAGCTGGATCCCCCAGTCTTTAACATTGTTCGCTCTGATGCTCAAGAGCAGAGTTAGCACCTCATATAGCAATCAAGTTACCTTGTATTCTTCCATCTCCAAGTTTCAGCAAATAACAGGAACAATAAGCATGTTTTTCTTTCAGGCTGTCTGGGTCTTTGACACAGGCGATATGCTAGAATGGTTTGACTGCATGTCCATTATTACAGGTCTTGCTGCTAAACGCATATTACCTGACTCACTTGTATAAAGACCTAGATGATAAAATGAAGCAGGCTGTGGATTGTGCTTAAAGAAGTGGCTGTTAACACTTGATCAGTTAAAGCTAAGTTCATTCATTGGCAACATTTCATTTCCTACAAATCCTTCATAACATAAGTCCCTTGTTATAATTATAATGTTGAAATTCTTTTAGTGTGAAAGAGCAATATCCCGAAATGTTGTGTTTTCAGCAGGGGAAAAAAGTACTTAGAACCACACGTTAAAATAGAAGCTATAATGCACTACTAAACACACTGATTTATGAACGTATTTTTCTGGGCATTCTGAGCATCCTCTCAGAGAGCTCCTATGGCTTAAACAATCCTAGCAAGGATTTTTAGCCTTGGTGTGATATAGAAACTGTGACCAAGGAAGAGACAGAAACAACAGTTGACAGTGAGGAATGTGTGGTTGACCCCATTGCTAGGTATGACGAATTTCAGAAGCTGTGATTGAATAATCCCCCAAACAATGGAGGAAAGACAATCATATAATCTAGACATTTATCGTGTAGTTATGAACACTATGAAATTAGCATTTGTGTGATAATATTTTTGACTTACTTGAAAAGTATAAAGCCTACAAGATGTTTAAAATAACATACTTGTGCACAGCTTCTTCACCTGCTCATCGTTACATCAGCAGATGAAGCGCCTTAATTAGAAATTGGATGCACCTGTGGAGGAAACATGTAGATAAACTCAACATGCACGATCACTTTGTACTAAAAAAAAGTCCGAGAAGGAGTGAAATGTCTGCAATAATCATTTTAGTCGGTTTAACCCAAATATAATAATAATATTATTTAGTCTAGTGTTTGGAGAAAATGCACAAAAATGAGTTAAATACAGGCCTTTTTGAAGTGGAGGGAAAAAAATCTTACCGTTTCCTGGAGTGTGAAAAAATGTAAAAAAAACATGTGGATGCTGTTTGCAAAGTGGTCTTAGACCTGTAACTTTCAACCTCTAAGAATCACTAAAAAGGTTTCCCATCTATTTCGCTCGAAGGCAGAGGTGAAGAGTTCATTCTTGATTTAGGAATCAGCAATTCTCGAAGCATTAGGAAAGGAACTTGTGGTTTCAACATGTATTTCTTAAAGGCACTTCCATCCTTAGCCCCCACAAAGAGTTTTCAAGCCTTTAAACATTTGTCCTTTGACTGAATCACTGGTTTACATCAAAACTTCTAACCTGCAACACCAGCAACCTCAGCTGTTATGAGTCCATCTGCACATCTTATGAGGATTAACACTGTGATGATAAGCCGATTTAGTTCTGTGACTATCAAAGCGTTTTTGAAAAGATGTTACGCAGAAGTGATATGGAATAAAGTGACAGGGTACAATACTGAATCACTGTCTTTTGGGTTTAATGAGGGATTTAATCGGAGTTAACATTCTTTGATACTAGCTTATCTCGTCCACTGTTCACTTTCATATAGGTGATGTTAAGTCATTTTTTGCTATTTGTAAGATGAAGGTGTAGTGAGGACTGTATCAACCAGGGGTCAATTTTTAATAATGTGTAATCAAATCAAAAGACAATCAAATTACCATGTTATAGATGTTTTAAATTGCAGTCAGTTCATCTCAAATGCAGCTCTATTGGTACTCATAATTATGCAAAGCAGCTTAACTGAGACGAGTTGATTCACTGCAGATGGAAAGCTATTATTGAGATAATTCAATATTATGTAGTATGAAAATTAGCATTCTGATACATCAGATCAGTCTACAGTCCTTACACTTGTTGCTTGTTTAGCATGCTGCCTTTCATACAGAGCAAAGAGGATCTGCATGAACCCTTCTTAATATAATGGTTGTTTAGAAATAGGATACTTTAATTTCGCTAAGCACTTTTGGAAACATGGAGGAGTAGTTCTTGCATATGGAGTGCAAGTAATGCGACTTGTCATAAATAAAGGAGACAATGATTCATCTTGTCTCCTGTTATTAAGACAAATTAAAAGTCTCAATCTCCTACACCTTGTTTTTCCCAGCAGGGAGTGGGGCCTGCCTGCTGAACCTCATAAAACAAAAACAGACAGGATGGAGATGACAGAGGATGACAGGTACATCTTTAGGTATGCGCAGTGAAATACTTGTTGGGCACCCAGAGCACATACATCATGTTTCAGCAAATGATGAGGTTATTAACCTTGACACATCCCCCTCAACAGAATCGAAATGCTGAGACACCATCACCCCCATCACAACCAAAAACCTGGCAGGAGGTGTCCTCGCCTGTCACAGGGACAGGGTTAAAAAAAAAAATCTCTCATGCTCGGTAGGTCTGGCATTAGGAGCTAATGTTTACCCAGGAAATGGAATCACAGAACTAATGGCTAGTTATCTGGGTGGACCCCATACTAGGCAAAATCTTTCAGGTCAGCAAAAAGGCCGTTGGAGGAGACTTGACAGTAAAATGTGACTTTTTTTTGGCAATTATATCAATGTGTAGGGCACAAAAAACAAACAGGAGAAAAATGTAAAATTGGGAAGAGCAGAAATAAAATACACTGGAGGCAAAGACACAAGTATTTTCTGCTACACACGCAGCAATCCAAGATATTTAAATAGTGTGATCTCCGAGCAAGAGGTATAAATAAACTTCCTGTATCAAACCTCAAAAAGGTACTGTTGCGCTTCAGTGAATTGGTTTCAACAGCATTGAATAACAAAATAATAATTTTGTTTTTCTGAAAGTTAGAAACAGCTCACTAAACAAGAGTCAGAAGACATTTATTCAGCCCAAAAATGGGAGCTAGAACAGCATCTAAATTTCAAAGCAAATACAAGATATTAATTATATTATCGATAAGGATATTTTCATCTTTTTCACTTTTACTCTGGTAATCTTCTTGAATATTCAGTTGGCATCATATTTCAAGAACAGCCTAGGTTTAAGACTCTTTGGCCCATATTAGCATAAGGTTAAAAGGCAAGTCTGCACACCAGCTGTTTCCCACACAGTCAGGTTTAGCTTCACCGCTGAGTCTATTTCATAAACAGCTAAAGTGACTATTTGTGACACATGCACCCACCTTCTTTACCTCATACCTCAGTGCAAAAACAGTAGACCTACTTATCATTTTAATTAGGAAAATGTTTAGGGAACTTCAAAGATAGCAGCAACTCATAACCATTTTCAATTTCACACTCCTCTTCCTCTCAGTGGCTCCGGTGAGTAAAGTCAACAGTCTCCGGTGGGTACAAGTGCTCTACAACTGATTCTCTCTATGTTACTGCACCCTCATCAGGCTGAAACAAAACTTTTAAAGGTAGGCTTGTTAATTTTCTCCAGATACACTTTTTAAGATTTTGGTTGAAATTGTCTTTAGGTCCTGACAGAAATGTGCTCTGAGAAAGAAACAAAGAAAATGTGTCATCTGTAGCAGAAGAAAACTTTCGACCAATGTCTGTAGTCGGTGCAAGTTTCATGAACTAATTATGCCACCCTGTCTCCCTCCTCGTTCTCTACCCCCTGCATTCACGAGCCCACACTCAAAGCATAGCTGAAATCCACTTCTGGATCGATGGCACAAGTACATTTAAGAGAGGAGTGTGGTTTTTCAGTCAGCACAGAGGGGAGGTTGTGGTTGAAGACAGAGCATGGGAATGCTACTTTCAAAATCACCTGTATAATGCACATTTTATTCAATTACTTTTCCCTCATAACAAAGTCTTCTGATGGGAATATTAAATAGATAATTTAATTAGGCATGGCACCTGGTCTGATGTAACAGGTTAATTTTGTGTTTTAATAAAACCACTCATATTGAACACAATTTGATCAGGTAAGATTTCTGAAAGTTTACTTTGCACTGCATTGATGAAGCCTCAAAGCTGACTACTTCTTGTCAGCTTTGAGATTGGCAGTTGACTGAGGCTCTTTTAACAAAACATTGAAGATTTTAATATTTTGCTTCCTCCCCGATTTGCATTATTGCTTTTGAAAGAGTTCTTGACATATAGCCGATTGTTCTCATGCCATTATAAATGCTACCTGATTGGCTGTACCAAGGAAATTGTGTGCCAAGAGCAGGTTGTTGAGTAAAGCTTTTATGCCTCCAAACTAAACTCTTATTGTCAATATAAACTGAAGCATTTGGCCATCTGATATTTGGCTTTACCTGATCTGGGAAGTTCAATCCATTTCTGGGGAAAATATATTTAAATGGTACATTTAAAATGGTAAATGGACTTCATTTGTAAAGTGCTTTTCTAGTCTTCAGACTACGGTACTCAAAGTGCTTTAACACCTCATGTCACCCAATCACTTCCATTCACACCCTGATGGCAGAGGTTGCTATGTAAAGTGACCATCCTAAAGTAGCTATCCATTCATACACATTCCTATGGCACCGAAGAAGCAACAAGAGAAACTGGGGTCTTACCCAACGAAACATTGGATATGTGGCTGGAGGAGCTGGAGATTAAACGGAAACTAGACTTTCCGGTTGAGAGATGACAGACTCTACCCACTGATCCACAGCTACTACATTTTCACAAATGCAGATGTCTTTATTTTTATGAATATTCACAGAATAATTTTGAACTTTATATAAGAGTTGACACTCAGATTAACTAGATTCATAATCAATGTTCAATTTAAAGGTTGATTAAAAAGCAGCGTGATAAATGAACCAACCGAGCTATTCAAAATCTAGGCTGACATTTTCTACTCACTCACTGAAGACGTTGTTTTCCTCCTTCATGTTCATTATTGTTGTTTACTGAGATCTTTTGTTGTGGCTTTTGTGTTTGTGACACAGTAAGAGATGCACTCAATAATTCAATATCAACTATTAACCTACTGTGTGCCAATTCCTGTAGAGTGAAGAGCTTTAGAGGTTTTGAATATATGCTCAAGGGGAAGTTTGAGCCAAACGCAAGGCTGACTGCTATTTTTCATTTGTTTTCAATTGGTATGAGCATTTTTTTTTTTTACTATTGTCTACGAATGACTTTTTTTTAAAAGCAGAGACATTGTAAAGGTATCTTTTGACAAGCACAGCTGTGCGAATGCTTCTATTCATTGAAATGATTTAAAGGCATTATTCCTGAAGGAATTCCCAGCTTGGTACTGAAGAAGAGTAACCATATTATGACCACAAATGTACAGCAGGAAACCCATGTAAGTATGGGTTCTGAGAAATACAAATATTTAAGGGCAAAAAGGTGGTAAGTAGTCCTGCTTTCATATACCAACCTGAACCATTGTGTAGCTGGCATTGGTATAGTGAGGCGGCATGAGAGCTGAACGGTACATCTCCTTTCTACAAAGACGCTCTATGAAACTCTTCTCTAAGCTCTGCATATTTAAAGCTAGTTTAGCTGATAAATATTATATCTCGCTGTTGATGAGGTATTGTTCATAACCATTTTTCAAAAACAAATGTCAGAGAGGACAAGGCTCCTTAATGACTGATAAGACTCTGTGCTTGTTTGTGGATCCAGTAAGCCACAACTTTTCATCAATGCATTGAGTCCTTGAAAACCTCTTTTCCTCTTGAGCTTACTCTTTGCGGTATAAGGCGCTCCTTCTCGCCCTTCTTGTCATCCCTTCCAGGCTTGGCAGGCCTAGAAAAAAAGTGATTAAAGCTTCTAACGCTGGGATGAGAGGATGGTTGGATTACTGACTTCCATCTCTTTTCAAAACATGTAAAAAAAAATGGATCGTAAACAACCAATAATGCTCTCATTAATTTTATTTTTCCTGCATGTATTTCCTGTTATTATTCAGTATTTTAACCTTAACGATGCAAACATCATTTTAAAATGTAGCCTTTGTGTGGAGTCTATTATGTGTATTGTGATATGATGTGAATTTATATGTTTTATTGTATTGTGTATGTATCCTGTGTTGACCTGCCCAGAGACTGCAGATGGAAATTAGCAAACTGCTATAATAATATATAATATAATATCGAAGTTTACCTCTGTGAGATTATAGTTATTGTTTGTACATGGTCCCTGTCAACTAAACAACTACACTAAACTAAACTAAACTACTTCATATGTATAAACACATTATTCTCCAGTTTTTTTGGTATTTGGACATCATTTCTCTTTGCCTTGGCATTAGAACCATGGCATCAAGATTAATGAATACAAAGCCTCCATCTGTGTTGGGATATGTTCACATGCTGATAAGAGCAGGCCTTATTCTGACAATAACCCTGTCTCTTGCTTAGTAGTCAGCAGCTCATACAATTTTCATCAGAAATCACATGCACACGAGCAGCCTATATAGAAATGATGCAGTAAAAGGCTTATGTATTGCTTCTGTATTTGTTGCCACAATGGCCCAGATGATACTTATAGTACATGTACTGAGATAGAGATTTCTTCATTCTACTGAAGGAGAGGCACCAGAAATATTAGAGCTTTGCAATGCATTAAATGCAAGGGTTATGTATTGTGTCCCATTTGGTGATTTAAACTGCTCCTCTCCAGCACAAGGCAAAATAATACTTTCTTATGATTAAAACGGCGTAAAACCCAACATTTATCATCCACAAAAGCATGTATGACCCATGAAATGTGGGAGACTCGTTAGAGCTGTTCATTTCATGGTCCAGAAACCCATAGCCAGAAAATGCTAATTTATGGTTTCGCCCTGTCTGATTGCTGCAACATCAGCCATAGCTCACAATATCTTCCTTCCTTATAACTGTAAGGGAACAAATTAAATTGGCACAAAGGAGAACAACTGATGTTGTCCCCCACTAATTTATCATCAAAAATAGCAACACAAAAAGCACCAAACCTTCAGTTTTATCTTCATACTATTTAACATATTAGTATTACACTGTTAGGTCCAAGCCAAGTGGTACATTGTTAACTATAATTTGTCGATGTAATACCTCAGACACCAGTTGTGTGTGAAGAATGTTTTCAACTGTTGCATTATTTTGAAACCTAGAGAAGCAGACCACTGAGCCCTGAGGAAATCTGTTTTATATATCATAACATTAAGCTTCACAAACATCACTCACTTGATTTTGATCAAGTGATTTTTTTTTACCGAAACTAACCAAACTAATTGAATAAGCAAAAAATCAAAGAAGAAAAGACAAAAGCAACATATAAGCATAGCCCCTTTGGGCTGTAACAGATTACTTCAATGAATCAATGACACTGATGACGTGGTGGAGGAGGTGAGTTTTTCAGGGACAATCAAGCCTTCTTTCTTTTCTGTTCTTCACTCACTGTCTTTAATAATTTATGCTATTGACCAACTGAATGCTTCAAAGTATTAAGAGGTAATCAAGACTGATAGAATTTGGTTTGCAATAGATTTAAAAAACAACATTCATGAACAGCAACATGTCTCAAACAGAAACAGATATTTTTCCATTCTACAAATGTAAATAGGCCATGTATTAGTTCATTATTCAGAGAGGCATTATCAAGCAGTAAAAAAGGTTGAAAGTGAAATTCAACTGAGTATAGGTTAGTGTGTATTTAGGCAGCTGTGTGAGCAGGATGAAAAAAGGCACCTCTTGTGCAACATTACCACACTGTCTGGAGGCCATTCTTAACTATTTAGTAACTTAACTAATTAGGAGCTTTATGAGCACAGCTAAAGCCAACCAAAAAAGCCTCAGGAAACAAACACTCTCAAATACAGGGGAATAAAGCCTCAGAGGGAGAGGGTTACTCAAAGATGAAATGTCAGCCACCTACTTGTTTTCCACAAATTAGAATTTAAAGACTTATAAAGGTAAGTCTTTCTCTGTCAATAAGCACAGTGTTTGTGATGTTATTTTAACCACTGTATCTAAGTATAGAACCTAATGCTTGTCTGGACCCAATGTACAAAAAGATACTTAAATACTGTTATCATGTCATGTAGTTAGCAACTACTACTTTATTGGAAAAATCTGTCATTCCCAGGACACCGTAATCAGGGAACAGAAGGTAGCGTGCTCATTGTGTCTGGTAATGCCTGGTTATACAAGGTGCTCTGTAGTAGGAGCAAATTGGAAGAAAAAAAGCTAAAAGCAGACGAGATTAGCTCTAGGTAGTAGTGGCGTGGATTCTGAAGCAGTTACAGGAGAGGCTGAAATGAAAAGGAAAAACACGTCTTTCGTCAGAGATTTCTGAGAAAAATGTATAAAAAATTGGCTTTACATTATATATAAGCAACACAAACTGACTATACCACAACTTAAATTGCCTAACATAAAATCATCCATATAACTATCCTTTTGATGTTTTTATAAAAAACTGTCACTCAACATTGTGTCCCAAAGAAAATGGGAAATAGCAATTTATGCTGCCATAGTGTGAAGGAAATTTTCAAAAGTGATTTTTTAAACCCTTGCTTTAGTTTGTCACTTTCCATGCAACTACTACAGAGTCAACATTGCTGAATATTTTCACTGACCATCTTATTGGTTTTGACCAAGGATTTTTTCTTACTTAATCTTAGTGGCATACATATCCTATCTCAAAGACTAAAACATTATAAATAGATAAAGAATATATCCCATATCTGGCAAACTTGAACAAGCTGTGTAGGGGTGCTCTGAAACCACCTATCTTCTCTGGTCAAAACAAACTGCAATCAAAAGTTGGAAGGAGGACAACTTTTCTTGTCCTCCTTCCAACATACTGGCTGCTGCATTGTAATCAGAGAAGATGGCACTTTAATAGAGCATGTCTGATGATATAGTATGGTCATGTTATGATTTAATTACTTATCTTAAATATTGGTCCTTTAATGCGCCAATTGTCCCCCCCAAAAAAATACTACCAGTCGTCTGAACAGCACTTGAGCATTACAAATATCAATAAACTATCTTACTACTGGCAAAGCATGGGTAGTGAAAACCTGTGTTTTTTAATACCAGTATGTGATTGGTCAGCTTCACGGGTGCTGTTAAGCTCATGGACGAATGCTGCTCCAATATTGACGTTATACTTCCCTCATATGTATGCTGTGCTTTCCAAAAGAAAAGGGCTGTTAACCAGACAGCAGGCTACTCATGGTATTACAGGTAGCTTCAGTTGTTGATTCTGATATGGTAGTTTTGATTCACAGAATGTCTGTCTGTGTGTCTGTGTGCAGAGGCTCAACTGAGAGCAGACTTCAAAATTTGATGAACATCAGCAGTTCTAATAATTACTGAAGAAGAGTAACCATATGTGTTTAACTGCACAGAGAGGGCTCATCTGCATTACAGGCTGCTTCAAAAAAACACCAGCCAATGGAGGACTGTACATACAATTAAAGCACTGAAACACTCGCTAAATCATTATGCAGTGATAGGCCTATAGGAGCTTTACTATTGTTACACACATGTTAAAATGTCTGAGAGATTTTCAACATAATCAAAGAAATTGAAAACATTTGATAGCTAGATATTCAAGTCAGACAGAGCAGCATAACTCCATGTTATCCGAGAGTTTGGAGTTTTAATTGATTATAATTTTAATTACAACCTCTGAAAGAAAGAGAGGGAGTTCATACAGATGAGGAAGTATTTGTCTTTACGCACAGAGGTGAAGAGATATGAAACAGAAACTTAAATCAAGCATCTAATATTAATTCTGTTTACCAGAGAAGAGTGTAATATACATTGCAGACTGCACTGTGCATTTCATGGCCAGCCTCGCATCACATATTGTCGACACATTCTGTTTCATTTTGGCTACCATGATTCTCTTTTACTATTTTTAAAATTTCAAGTTTGTGGTCCCTTATAGAATACTTGGTTAGTATCATTTCTTTTAAATTATACTAACTTTTATCTCTGACAGCAGGGACAGTGACTACAAAAAAATTATTTGTAGTTTGATTTACTCTAATTAGTGTTATGAGGACAATGTTGTTGTGAGAAGTGCCTGATAAGAGTATATATGGCATAGCTCTTGCATTTGGATAGCTCTGGAATGGAGAGTGCCTATGAGCATATAAGATAGATAGATAGATAGATAGATACTTTATTGATCCCGAGGGAAATTCAAGTAACATAACATCCAGAATGCAGTTATTAAAGAAATATTTTTCTTCTCACTGCTTGTAGTGCTTCTTTATTGTGGAATTATCAACTATCTGTAAAACATATGACCAAAGGCAAAGTTTGGAACTGCATTTTATGAAAAGACAACTTCAGCTGAATTGAGTGAACATTTCATAAGAAGTTTATCTTGGTTTCATCATGTGGGTTGTGTTATTTGACATAAAAAAAATAAAATAAATGTATGAATTATTTGACGGTTTATTAAGATGTTTGTGTTGTTGTTGTTTTTTACGTGTTAATTAGCAGAAGCAGAGTAGTGTTTTGTGGCACACCTTCACCAACTCCTAATGTGCATGGAGAATGAAAGATGAAGATGAAGAGGTCAAAAAGTTCCAGCAACAATTATAGTTTAAAAATCAGGCCTATTAAATTACAAGTGCTACTGGAGCCTTTTGACCTCTTCCAGCCTTATTTAGCACAAGTCAAATTTCTTTCAATTGATTAAATCAACAGGGGATACTTGACATTTTGAAACAAAACTATAATTACAATAATTAAACAAAATGCCACTCTTCAGCTTTCAGACTACCTCCTTTTGTCTGGAAGTGAACCGCAGCAGGACAGAGCACAAAGTAGTAATAATACTAAATAAATAAAAACACTCTCACCTCTCTGATGCAGATGTATCTAGTTGGGCAACTGGGGGTGGCTCAATGGGGGCCGTTGGCTTATCTGAGGGCATGGTTTGGCCAAGGCCGTCATTGCTATAACCCTGTTGTAGTTATCGTCACATTGCCTCATATTTTATTGTAAACAATCACATTTACTTCTCTTCATATAATCACTGTACGTCTTATTGCTTTCATAGTGCTTTTTCTTTTATGTTGTATATTGTGCAACTCGTGTCACTCTGATGTCTGCATGAGGTGTTGCTGTCAGTGTAGGACTAATAATAATGATATATTATTATTATATTATTATATATTAATAACATGATTACGTACACGTAATGGATAAACATGAACTATATTTATAGAAATATAGTTTCATGAAGTATACAACATCAAAAAGTGAGAAAATGTGTTTGGTAGATCATGTCTTTGTTGTAACAATGCTTCTTGGCAATAACTCGTATACCATTGGAAATCCTGGTTATTTCCCTTTTAAATTATGCCACATTTGTAAATAACATGCATTTGTGGGAAGAGTTTGTAGGTTGTGGCCATGAAAAACTGACAAATCTTCTCTGCATATTCCAAATTTCTCATCTAAAAGCACTGTCACATAAGAAATAATCTATCAAACACAAATGTCCTTACTATTTGTGCAATGTTTATATCGGTTTGCCCGTTTGTGCGTGTGTGTGTTCCTCTGTCTTTAGTGTCTGTTGTGTTCTTTTTTGTTCCCTTCTTATTGTTTTCTTCTTAGTGTCACTACTATCTTAATTCAATTTCATCAATACAAAAAAATAAAGAGGGGTGACTGAAATGGTCACGGTTCATTGTGCACTGACATGTATTCAGAGGTCTTTCTTTGTGGCATGCACTCATGATCTGAATAAAATATGCTTTCTGAAAAGTCTGAAGAATCTTTTAGTACTTCTTGTGCCCTTTCTACAAATATCTTGTATCCTTTACCATTCCTGCTCGATTTTAAAGTTTGGAACGATGGCAGGTTTTGTGCCATCTCCTCTGTGTCCACTGTCGGGACTGCTTTGCAGGCATTTTCTTCTTTAGTGCATAATTTCAGGGCAGACCGACCGACCTACTTTTAAAAAGATCCACAAATGCTCACACAGATCCACAAACGGATGTACGGATCTGCACTTATCTTGTTTTTTTACAGGACGTCTTACCTCAGGAGACCACCCCCATATGCATATGTGACAACAGCTTTTGTGTGATCACTTCTCAGAACATAAAAACACAAGACATTTTATGCTGTACACACAGCCACAGAAACACTAACAGAGAGCCATACATACAACAAGCTAATCAGCAGAGAAGAATAAGGTTTGACGTGGAGGATGAACAGACATTTCTCAGCAATTGCTACTTTTGCCTTAAAGTACCTCTACCCATGGCAGAACTACGTCTGAGCTCCCTCCCTCGGAAAAGTCTTTGCTGTTCCTTTTAAAAAAAAGATAATAGGTGTTATAAAGTTTTGTTTAGGGGGGCTGTTTTGCCTTCATTGGATAGGACAGCTAAATTGTGAAACAGGAAATCCTGGGAGTAGAAAACAAGGCGATGACGTGCAGCAGAGAGCTGAGGTCGGATGATTCGAACCCACAGCTGCTCAAAGAGGGCTATATTTACTGTACATGGTAAGTGCAACATAACTGCCAGCTGTAGACTATCTGGTGCTCCAGAATGTGAAATATTGCAAATAATAATAATGCAGAGAATCCACTTCATGCAACATTTTAAGATATAATGTAATACATTTTTACTTAACATAGAAATACTCTTCCACCATGATTTATGGCATAAAAAAAGAAGAAGATTAATAATAATACAGGGTTAGATACTTAAGAACTGATATTAAACTGATACAGAAAATGTATTAAGAAAAAGACATTTTAAAACCTTTTAAAATAAGAAGTTCAGTAGCAGTCAGTGTTTTTTTATGAACATAAAATTAACCCAAAAATAATTGGTCTATGATGTCAATTATAGTGCTTAACAAAAATAAAATTGCATCTGCAAAAAAACCCAGTATCAACAGGTCAGACCCGGAATAAGCAAATATCTGTGAATCTCAGACGAATGCAGAAGTATAATGCATTTCTTGAAAATGTGTGTTGATATTGTGTCATTATGATAATAGCATGAAACCTCAGAGACTTATAACAGACTCCCACAAGACTATAAAGACGTTGCATTATGTACCATATGTGCTGACATTTATTAACATTTGGAAATAATGCTGGATTGACAGCTTTCTGGGATCTGTGCTGTTATGTCTGTAAAAATACAGTCAAAGAATCCTGAGTCTGTCAGTAAAGATGATGAAGATGCTAATGTTGATGATGAATCAACCTGCATACTAATCTCATCAAGCAACATAAACGGTGGTATTATCTATTTCAATATGATAAATAAATGCTGAGCATGGTGAAACGAGTTTCTTTTGTCGCATCTATCAGTGTTAAGGGTCGTGTAATATTCTGAATATCTTCAGTTGTAAGGAGAGTGAAATAAGTGAAGAATCGACCACAACTCATAATGGCCCTGAGCCTCTACTCTGAATGGAAATGTCTGTGTGTGGCTTCTCCGAACCCTGCCATTTTAAAGAAGTCAGAAAAGGACAGGAGCTGATCCATTTGCATCCAGAATTCAGTCATGACAGTGTGTAATCATGAAAAAGTGAAAGATGGGATTTTAAATGTCTCTGTTAAATGTGTTTGTTCTAAACTTATAGCATTTAAGACTTTTAACAAGTACTGTTAAATACTTAAGTAATATATATACTGGGAGACAAGATGTTGAGAAACAAATGCAGTACTCCATTCATCAAATAAAAAAAGAGAAAAATAAGGGCAATCAATATAGTAAACAGAGAGGGAAAGGAATCACTTTCAGACTTGTTTCCAGGGAAGGTGCATTTAAAACCTCAGACTTTGTTGGTCTTCGTTTCATACCACTCTATGTTTTAATCATTTTGAAAATTAACTCAAAAAATGCGCTTTTATATTTACTTTCAAAGTACTTAAAATGACAATTTGACAACAATTAAGCTCAATATGTCAATATTAATTGCAAAAATAATCTACCATCAGTGATAGATGTACAAAAATATTTGGAGAAAATCAAGAGAAGGTTGAAATGTTTCAAAGAAACTTCAGACTTGGTTGTTGGCAGTTTATTGGAAGTAGAAGCTTGTGAATGAACCTACGGTACAATTATAATGGTGCTATTTTCAGCCTGGCAATTCTTTGCTGGACAGTCCCGTTTTAACATGCTCATCTCTGAGTGTGCTAATTGGCTTGCTAATTGTGAATGCCATAACAACAGCATGAAAATAGCATCTCATCATTTCTTCTTCGAACACTTCACTAACTGTCAAATTCCTGCCCATTCAGGCAACTATTCTGAGAGATTCACAAGATGAAATGTCTTTATCAGAGTGATTACCACCATCTACAGAAAAAATAGCAGTGAAAACTGTTTGATTTATTGTTATTTACAAAAGAAAGTGCCCAATATACCCTCATACAGTTGGAAAGGTTTACATGTGTCGAACACGTCTCCATTTTTCTCTCCAAGAAAGATATTTTTCTTGATCTATACCTTTTATTTTTATGACAACATACGAGTAATGCTCCTGACAACTTCATCTCTTAAATGCATCATTAATGAACATGTAGCATGTTGGGCTTTATTGGTTTCCTTATCTGTAATCACTGCAAGCGTATAATTAACAACAAACGTGACTTCTCAAAAGAGTTACTTCTCAGAAAAAACCGAGTGGCTCCTATCAAAATAAATCAAAGTCATCGTCTCATTAATTCAACCATTGTATTTTCTTACACGTTTCACTCAGAAGCTGATGATTGCAACCACATAAAGACTTATGTATGCTGCAACCGCAGAATGAAAAAGAGAATTGTGTCTTAAGGAAACAGAGCAGTCTGGAGATTAAGATTAAGAGAGGACTCAAAAGCCACTAGTCAGTCATGCCCAAGGCAGCCACTTATTTTTCCCTGTGATTTATTTCAAAATGTCACTGTTTTTTTGGAGGTTTCAATGTTTTAGGCAATGATGCGTCACAAATAATCCATGGCATAAAGATTATGGTAAACAAAATTAAATGACAGTATTTTAACAGTATATTAATATTCAAGTGTTTCCTCTCTGGCTCAGGGTTTTTGTCTTGCTCTTAAAAAAGAGATTTCCCAACAAAATGACTATATCCCATAAAAGAGTTTGCAAAAACAGTTACACCTGCAGAGGCTTCTGAGTGCTACAGTAACAAGTGTGGTGGTGGCATGTTAAAAAATACTTTTGTACATTTTGTTATACACTTTAGCGTCTCTACATTTGGCATGACCGAGTCAGCAGCTTCCACGAGATGAGTTATGATGACCCTTTAAGTCACCTTTTGTTTGCATCTGTGGCTTCATTTTATTTCAAAGGATGCCTTTGAGATGAGATAAGAAAAATCATTTGTCAGTTCAGCATGAATTAACACTAAAACTCTCAATATACTGCATATATATAGATAAAAGTAATATTTTCAGCAAGATCTGCTCATACAGTAGAGATTATTTAAGTATACAGTGTAGAACACAGGATTGTGTTTTTCAGCTTTGAAGGACATCCAGATAGTAATGATTAATGGCTGCATACTCATAAGTAGAAAGAGTCCTTACTGTTGCTGTGCAGTGGTGCAGCCAATAAAATCAGTAATAAAAGTTGGTCTAAAAAGAATTATAAAAGGGAAAAAAAACAGACAAAAAACTACAGTGAACATAATCAAGAACATGCTCGTCTTCACTGAAGTATCTGTCCTATATCAACTTGAAGTGTCTCTTGCCTGAAAATGCTTTGAGTGGTGTGGCTCCTAGTTACAATTCTAAACTCTAGACCCCCATGCCCCTCAGGTGCTTAAAATAGACCACTTTTCTGAGCTAGAATTGTGGCTGAAGCTTGAGGGAGATTGTATGTTTGAGGTTGTGACAACTGCACTGAACAGCAGCCCACAATGTATCAATTCAGCTCACATGATTGACACTTTAAAATATGGTCTCACATCTCTCTTTCCCCTTTGGCCTGGATGTGCACCTGACATGCCTATAAATACAGTGTTGTGTGTTTTTGTGTGTTCATATTTTGCTGTTGGTCTGGCATGGTCTTATCGATTTGTTTGATATCTCTCTAGTATTGATTCTGGTCTTATAAACTATGGTTCTTCAATATGTATCTCAGATACAGTCTCAGACTGGCTCATAGACATATGTTAATATGAGCAAGCACAAGCTGCTCTGCTGTATTATAAATGCTTGAGAATTCAAAAAAAAGCCTGAAAAGTGTGAAAATAAACATATGGCTACATGTCATGATTAATAAAGAACATATGGTTCGCTATATAATGTCACAAAAAAACCCTCATGAGTCAGTTGACTTTCACTGTTTGCATAATTAGAAAGTTAAGACTCAGACTCAAACATTTCTTGCATTTGGACAAAGAAGAAGAAGAGAAGGACTCTTACTTTTACGATAAATACTGCATGTTTTTTTAGAAAAATGGCTGAAATGATTTCTTTAGCTTTAAGAAAAAGTTGGCACATTTATGTGCCTTCAAGTGCTGTCTCATTCAGGCACAGTTCATTTTACTGAGGTTCAATTGATTTATAGAACTTAATTGTCAGACAAAGTCTGAAATGTGTCTCTTACATCACAGTTGCTCCATTTGCAACATTGTTAGGGGAAATACAGTTCATAAAACAGTTTTCAGGTATTCTGCAGTTTATTAGATACCTTCAGTGATCCCACTGCAGCAGAATCGATCAGCGCAGTGCACATTTATGCACAACGCATTCGTTAAATTTACAAATAAAATGCATTTTCTATATACCCAATTGTATCAACACGGCCAGTGGAGTGAAACAATGATCCTCCTCATAATCCTAAACTCCATCAGAGATGTCTTCAACATGTTATTTTAGATTGCTACAGTGACATCGCTGCATACTAACACAAATAAATACAATGCATTTTCTTGATCTAGTAACACCAACAAAAGATTAATCACTCAGTATTTGTCACAGTGTACAATACAAATGAACACGGTGTCAGCCAAAAGGCACATTACAATGTAATATGACAGACAAGTCAACACAATTACAAACACTCTTGGACTTTATGGGGTGGTTGATGTGTTTGGAGAATGACAATTCTGAGCGGTACGGTGTTTACATGCATGCACACAGACACCTAGCTCTTTATATCCCTGTATGCCTGACACATGCTACAATTTAGTATCCTAGTTTGCTGGGAGTGAGAAAAATAAATCTGATTCTGAATCTATTCATCATGCCCCAAAATCCCAAAATCTATTTTTGCAAGTCTTTCTCCGAATAAATGTTCACCAGCAGCCAGTTTGAGCACAGCAAACCCACTGCTGCCATGTTTTTCTTTGCACAAACTGGACAACTAAACAACTGGAGTTTAAATCATTTTAACCACTTTTTTCAAAGTTGAGCCTTATGCCTTTTTCAAAAGCTGTCTGTATGTATTTTGTTTATAATACAACCCTTTTACTTGAAGCAAGAAAACATTTATTTTATCAGGCACATATAAAGAGCATAATAAAAACATGAAGGAAAGCACAGCCTCAGTAACTGAATTCAGCAGGGAGGGGGAAGATGATTGGAGTGGCATTTCCTAATTCATATTTAGATTCAGGCTTTTCCCTAGCAGAAACGTACATTCTCTGTACCAGACAATATTTTGATCGAGGACGACCAACTGGTGGGCCCTTCTTGTTGCAGGCCAAGGTTTCCACATCGGTGGAAGAACTTTGTTGAACCTCTTGATTTCTTGTGCATCAGTAAAGTAAAGAAGTACACTCTTCAGACTGGTCAAAGCATTTCATGGAACTGCATGGCGATAACAGTGTCACATCCTCTTAAAAAATAAATTGTCAGCAGCCCTTTTCACTGCCTCTCAAATTCAATCCAGAGTGCTATTCCATGCGGAGTTGGAAATCAGTTCCATGTTGCCCATTTAAACACTAATTTCAGTGGAATGTCAAAAAGAAGGGAACTATATGTACGGACATTTTTCTTAACATTGTATTGCTTGCTTGGACCATCTGACCAGATAATTATAAATGCACTGTATGAAATGATTGTGACTCTCAGTACACAATCTACTCAGGCCCAAACAGATGCACCATCTTGGCGTTGAGACTCAGAGATTGGGCAGAACCCTTATGTAGCTTCCTATGTGTAATACATATCAGTATGTAAATTTAACAGAGTAAATTCTTTCCATACAACATACTTGGATTTCAGAATGGTACTTGCATTTTAATGCCTCTGAAATTTCTATATTACAGATCCACTAAGAATTGATTGCACCCACAAAGAATTGCGCAGCACCTGCAATATGCCCGATTTTTGGCACCTGATCCACAAAAGAATTTGCAATAATTATATGCTGGTGCTAACATGCCCATAGTTGACCTACTCCATGCAGTTTCCTTTTGTTTTGCATCCAAATGTGGAGCAAAGCCATCTGCACCTCTACATGAGGCCCCAACAGCATGAAAGATGAGCTTTCATGCTGCTGGGGCCATTTTGTCCACATAAAGATGATGAGCTACAGTATACAGGGTTTATTTTAAAGCTAGAAAAATGTAACACCGGTTGCTGTTAAGAAAAATGCTTCCCATCTGAAGGAAGCAAGCAGGTCTCAACAATTTTTTTTTAGAATAAAATCACTGAAATCATTATGAGCAAACATTAAGCCTACAATGTCTTATGTTCACAAATGAGAATTCTAAATTCAAATGAAGCTCTTGCGTAAGTTCAGTCAAGAAGACTATATCATTTCCTTCACAACTAGGTCTTTCTTATTCACCCCTTTTACAGGTTATGTTTCCACAGTCATTCTCGAGCTGTCATTTTCTGGGGCTGTCTTTTGATAAGTATCTGTTGTGACAGCTGTACTTATTCTTTTGTCTTTTTGAATAAAGCACCACTGATCAATGCAACCTAAGTGATCCATAAAAGATTAAAATGCTTTTGACGTGGCAGAGCGTGCAAGTGTTTTTGGACTCGAGTCGTGGAGCAAAGGGTCATTTACTAAATTTGGGCCCCCCTAAAATTAGACTGTTCAGATTTTAATTTACTGGCAATAAAGTGAGGTGATAAAATGAGGATTTTACCAATTTGGGGCATAGACACTAACCAATACAACTGAGGTCTGAATTACGACAATGACACACCACGCTCCAGAGTCAGAAATAACCTCTGCAGAAGAAAATTGGAGGCATGTATTAATCAGAATGGCGGTACCTCAGAATTGGTTTATGTAATCTGTTCAGTTAATTTATGCACCGGTGAGTCTCTTGAATAAAGGTATTGTCAATATTAGGACCTTTAAGATGTGAAAGGATCGCTTTATAGGACAACCCAAGCCATGGGCATTCCAACTAACTAGCCTCACACAGGACCCAACAGTGGGATATAATTGTATTAACCACTATCATAACAAAGATAAAGATATTCATGCAAAATGTAGACGATTATTTTACATTACTATGATGTTTTAATTGTGACCGAGGGACTGCAGATGTAAATTAGCTCTGAGCTAACTTCTTGTTTAATTTCCTTACTAAGGTAAACAATCTCTCTCTTTAATTTCAGCAGAATACTTTTTTAAAATACTGGATTTCTCTTGAGTCCCTTTTTTTTGCCTTGCCTGACCCCATCACCTGTAAGGGACTGACACCTTGCTCAAAGCTCTCATGGAATGGACGACATGGCATTGCTTTTCCAAGCTGCAGAGTGATAATGTTCTTTCTGCTCTCTTGACCTCCTCTGCGATGTTCTCCATGTCCTCCTCTTACATCTCATTTCTTTCTCTGTCATCTCTTCTACTTGTGTTTTTTCCCCAACCAAAACCATTTATCTTCATCTTTCTCTCTTCCTCTTTTGTTCTTCTGCCTTTCTTTGGGGATGATTATTTATCGTCTTTTTTTTCTGAAATGTATCATTTCTGGCCCTCTTTACCTCTAATGACAAGCTCTGTTTAGCCATTTCTCCTTGACAATTTTTATTGTAAAAAGCCTTCCTCGTCCTTGATACACATTCATTAAAACACTTTATTTCAGTAGTAATGGTGTTTAAGTAGCTGTATTGAAAATAGAGAACCAATTTCAAACACATTATTCACTTATCAAAGGGAATGAGTTTGAGTTATGTTACCTCTTACAGCATGAATGTCAATCGCGTTAGATGGAATATTTGATGAGGTATGAGATGCCTGCCAAAAACATGAATGAAAACCTTAAAAGCACTGAAAATTGTAAAGTGAAAACTGAAAAGGTTCGGAATACCCTAATGGGTATAGGGCAGCAGGTAGGGTATATTTAACCCTTTTTAAGCCTGATTCAAACGTGTTTAAAAGTGTCAATTATTGTCTGAGATAATGGTGTTATCTGGCAGTGAAGCTGGTCTGGCAGTTGCAGCTACAAGACCAATTTCCATATCCGCATTGGGACTTTAACCGGCAACCCTATTTTAAAAGTATCTCAAATATGTTGTCATTCTAGCTTAATAAAATGACATCAGAAGGGCAAAATGAAAATCATCTCAGCTTATTTTTTTTAAGGACCCAAAAAGAAGATACATCACTATATCATGATTTATAAATACAAACAGAAATAAACTGGCCAACCTCAACGTCGTGAAGCAAGTGTTATGGAAACCAAGTAAAATAGATTTATTGATTAACAACATAGAGACTTACTCATAAATTTCCTTTGGTTCAGTTATAAATATTTTCTGTCAACACTGTGGATAGAAAGTAATACTGTATATGATGTTTTTTTGTTTTTTTTTCTTAAATGCGCCATGCAGGCACTGAATGCCCACAAGGTCATTGTTTCACCTAGACCAGCCATTCAATAGCTTTAATTTTATGGAAATGTCTGCCGCTGGTATTATAATAAAGACTGACCTTTTCCACAAAGAGCCCACGGGATTTGGAAACACAACCTTTGAGCCCAACTTTCAAATAAATTCATTATACCGAAATTTACATGTGGGATTGTGGACAGATTTTAAAGTCTTTAACAAAGTGACAGGACATATCATATATGCAGACATTTTATTAGCAACCAATAACCTTAGACCCCCTATTAGAAAATGTGGATTTACTGAGATAAGATACAGCTGTAAAAGACTACAGTTTCCCTGGAATCATTGCCAAAACATCATCAAAAACTACTTGAACTATAAACAAACTTAACTGGTCGAATTCAGTTACACTCATTTGTATCTGGACATTTTCTCCACAGACATAGTCTACTTTGAATCTACTTCTTACACTTTTGCCACTTTTCCTAATAAGTCACTCACTGCTTTTCTACCCATTTTAATTTAATTTATTTCTCCCTCTGTACCTGCTTTAATAAGTTATCACATCTCTTTTCTTTGCCCTCCAGTTTCCTTTGCCCATTTTCTCCTTACATGTGTCTGTCCACTCTCCCACTGTGGCTGCCCACTCTCCTCCTTTCTCTCTTCACTATGTTCTTACTCCCCTCATTATCAATTTCCCCCTTTTCTGACGACCTTTCAGGAGCTTCACAGGTTTTCTGGATGCTGTCATTTCCTTTTAACTCTCAATCCGTCCTCCTTGACTTATTTTCAGTTTTCTCATTAACATGTCTCTGGAAAGATCTCGCACATAGGCCTAATCAATCCTGACTTCAATAATAGGAGGCTAGTTAATGCAATCTAAGAATATTTAACATTACTCTGTTGTGAGCATTGATTTATGAGACTGTTTTTTGACTAATGGATGACTAATGAATGGGACTAATGGGCCTAAAGTACAACTTAGATGTTAAGATGTTAACAGTAGTCTACTGTAGGTATGAATGAACCAGGGGGACACCTTTGTTCGTTTTAAAATGAGGCATTAGTAGGCTCTGTTGCTTTCCTTATTGGTCCAGCTGTCTAGCTACACTGCCCCCTAGCTGTCGTTTAAACATGTAGCTAAAAGGTCGGCTTTGTGTTAGTTAAAAAACACAAAAAAACATTAGGACCTAATGTCATAAACGACTCCTAAATGTTGTAGGGTTTATAAAGTGAGTTTAAAGTAACACTTGTTTGTCATTGAGTAAACTCTGTCGTCTTTTTCATTATTCCTTTCCTCTCTTGTTTGGGGTACAGTCATGGATACATCTATGGGTACAGTCGGTTGCCACTGTAACCAATGGTAACGCGGTGGTCCGTCATTTAAACCCGGTCGGCTTGTTGTCCGTTTGATATGATGTCCGTAGTGAAACAAGAGTAGTTTTGTTAGCTGCCATGCAAGATGTAATCCGACTTGAAAAATTAGCTTGGTCCGAGGACTGAAGAAGTTAAACAATTCCGATTATCTGCTTGACTGTGAATTAGGAAATCAAGGTGGAAGATGAGGACAAGAAACGGGCATTTTGCTTAAATGATAACCATGTTTTTCTTTATGGGTCGGTCTTAAACACGGGTGAACTCTGCCTGAGTCAACTAGAACAACCTGTTCTTCTTGGATCCAACCATGGAAGCTGTTGTAAAATTCACAAGCCAAAGCCAGGGACGAGACCGTATATTCAGGTAAGCTTAAAAAAAGTAAGTTTTATGTTAGTTTTTTAAGAAATGGACGCTAACTGTAAAGTGCTTTTGAAAAGCGTGTAGCTAAAAGAGGAATCTGGAGTTGTTAACTTTCTCCCCTATCGTCTTTATTCTAGAGCAGCCCAGTATGCTTGTGCATTGTCGATATATCTACTTCGAAACAAACTCGAAAGAGAGGAGCTTTTGGCAAAACTGAAAAGTTTGGAAGCTGCAATGAGCGCCGGACGAAAATGTGAGTATAACATTAAGCCTCAACACTTTCAGGAGGACTCTCCAACAAACTACTTATCGTCCAAAGAGACTTATTTTTATTAATGGTTGCTGTGGAGACTGAGCACATGTCTACATATGCACGATGTGTTTAGTTTTATCTTTTTTTTTTCGCCTTTGTACCTGATGGTGTTATCGCAGCACTCCTGTGTCTGTCAAACATTAGCCTGTCTTCTCACTGCAAGTTCAGGTTTTTGTTTATTGCTCTCAAAAGAACCTTTGACATTCTGCCAACAATGGATTTGTTTGAACAGATATTCCACTTTTCAATAGATGCACTCTTTGATTGTTATTTCAAAGAAATGAAATTCTGGAGACGAATTAAATTATATTACATTATTATATTATATTACTGTACAATCACTGCAGCGCCAATCATCATCTGTGTTTACAGCTTTCAATCATAGCTCGCTTTTATAACTTTGCTGGTTAATTGTCCTTCAAGGCCACATTACTGCAATGCACTGAAGTCCATTTAGTTATCCTCCCACAGTTTTTTAAGACACGCATGCACTAATGGATTGAACTGAAGCCCACCCCTCTGTTCTTTACTTTTCAATGTAATAGCTCTCCTTCTGCTGCATAACAATCAGAAATCAACTGAAGTTACTTACAAAAAGTTAATCCTGTTCTGTTGCCTTAAAGCACCCTGGTCACTTTTTTTCTATAAAACATGATGCCCCGTCGACAATGTCAGAATGAGCTTTCGAAGGCGAACTCTTTGAGGCCGAGAAGACGAGAGCTGAGTCAACCGCAAAGAACGCCTTTGCTTGTTTTCCCGTCTTTTAGCAAAACTCAAATAAATGATCAATCATTTTCTTTCTTAGATGAAAACCCTGTGCTTGAAACTACAGTTGACTGATTTAGAACTGAGAAGAATAGATTAAAATGGAGCTTGTTTGGGTTCATTTCTGCCATGTGTCATTGATTATTTTGGGTGCCTATAAAACTTTATTGTATGTATAGTAGTGTAGTGTATTTTTACATTTCTGGCGCTTCATTCATTGTCCTCCTGACACTTCAAATCAAATGGATTTCAGCTCTAATGCAATTTCTTTTCGTGTCCCCTTTTGTCAGTGTTCAGGCTGGGAAACACAATAAATTCCATTGAGGCTGCTAAGCGAACCATGCAACTCTCTGATCGAGTGCTGTGCCTGTGCCTTACTGCGTCCAACATGACCCGCGCCCTCTACTTTGTCTGTGACAACGCACTTTGGGCCAGAAATGTCGGCCTGATCCGCCATATCAACAAGGAACGCTGGAGCCTCAACGCCTCTCGCTGCTACTTCGCCTCACTCGTAATGAATCTGAGCCGAGATCTTTATGTAATCCTCCAGTTAATGTCTCAGAGAGCAAGAGATAAGCACTTTAGACAAAAAATGGATGAGCATCTCAATGAGAATCCTGAAGTAGCTGGTGTGGTGATCCCTCAGCTGGATGCCTTTCTTTTCCTGCTGCTGGAGATCTTAAAATCACACCCGGCGGTTGCCTTGGACACACTGAAGAATGTATGTGATCTCTTCATTCCCTTAGACAAGCTGGGTATATACCAGTCCAATGCAGGAGTGGTTGGGTTCTGTGGACTGATATCCTCCCTGATTGGCATTGTAACGCTTGCACAGCCCAAGTTCAAAATCAAACCATGACAACTTGCAGATCAAAAAAGGGTTTATAACTACAGATTTTTTTTTAAAGGATTTGTAGCTGGACCTGTGAAATTGAACCCGGGTCAACATGGTTCACAGAGATTAGTTAACATATGACCAACATGTATGATCGCAGAAAATCATGCTTTTCTACTGATTGTAGGAGGCCAAACAGAAGGGGTTTAGATTGTCTGGATTTAATCTTTTTGGTACAGATTTTTGATACACTAATTATACACTTAAAATGAAAAAATAGTGATAATAATAATCGTGAAAAAAAAATGGACCAGTTAAAGTCTAAAGCACTGGTTTTAAAGGAATCAGATCGTTCTTTATATAATAGTTTTTTATTGGAAGAGCCTAGACTTCACCTTTCTGCATTCCAGTCTTCTCCAACCCATCCTACACTACGGCAGGCCCTTTACTGACTTTCTAAACCATTAGATTCCACTCTCAGTACTGTCTTTCTCTGTTCTGTCTTATCGTACAAAGCTGCTAAAAGATGTACCTCCTAAGACATAGTGATAAATAACATAGTGATGCCTCCAAGCCTCAAAGGTGCTTCCAGAGTGAAAATGAGATGTGAGATTTCAGGAGTTTACTGTCTCATGTGATTCAGTTTTTTATTCTGCCTTGTGTAGCATGAGCTCACTCTTTATGGTCAGCAGATCATATTTAAAAGTTAACTTAAATAAAATCATAAAAGATAAATATTAAGCCTGAATAAACAAATCAATCAAAACATTTTTACTTGAAAATACACAAGAGAATTTTAATTATGGATACACTTAATATATTGTTTGGGATTTATATTTTGTTTTTTTTGTTGCATTTCCCTTTAAATCTTTGGGACACAGTCATTAAAAATCTATAAGGATAAACCAGAGACATTGGACTCCCTGTAGTCCTAAAATAAATAGTCCTGAAAGGACTCGTTTAGTTACAGTGAGCAATAAAAATCAGTAACATGTTTGCAGTTCTTGAAATATAATAAAACACTGTATAAAAACATGTGATTTACTACTGTTTTAAAGGTCAACCACAAGTTCTTAAAAACTGCTTCTTGTCATTGACTGACTCTGAGGTGTAATAAAAAAATGTAACACAGTCGTGGTTCAGCCATAAACACTAACACTGTCCTCCCAGGGAAACATCATGATGCGTTTATGAATTGAAAAGAGCTTTATTTGACCAATTATACTGAGACGACAATACACTTTGATTTTGTGAAAGCTTTTCTCAATGGGATGTTGTTGTGATAAACATCCGTTTCCCTTTCACCAAACAAGTTTTGCTGTGAAAAAAATTCTCTTAACTGTCAGGATGAATTAAAAAAAAAAAAAAAGGACAAAGACATACAAAGCAATAAATAAAGAAATACGTTCTCTTAATACATAAACTGCAGTGATTTATAATGGGTCAAATGTTAGATTTCACATTTCTATTTAGGCATTGGGTTCCCAGTACCAACTGACCAATAAAACACATGTTTTGCTGTAAAGTTTCCTAAACTGGAAACTGAAACTTCAAGCAAAATTCCAGGTCATTTTTTCATATAAAGTTGAATGCAAATAGCCAACAATTGGTGTAGTTTCATAACAGTCCATTACAAATGTCACATTTCTAAAATGCTGAAGTATTTCTGGGAAAAAGTATTCAAATATGTCATAGCCAAAGCATTAGATTACGTTTTCCAGACATCCAATATCAACTCTGAGAAAAAAATCCAATCAAAGCACTTTAAAAAGTGGCAACAGTGTGAAACTACAGATTTACATCTGCTGGCCCAAGTTTTTCTCTCTTTCCTGTTCTCAATGTTGATCACATGCAGAGTGGGCTCTGCTCTTGGAATGAAAAAAGGCACCTTCAGTGGTTAGCTCCTTAAAAACATCACAGTTAGCACTTGGGAACACTCGTTTTCCAATGAACATGAACAGGTACACTTCTCTTCATTTAGAGTATTTGAGAAGTCTCATGCTTTGTCCAGGGAATGGCTCCTATGAGTCTATAACATCTTTGATTTATTTTGTACAATTTAACAACTCATGTCATCCCACTCCTATTCATAAATGTTTTAGTACCTTTTTATTTTCTTTCTGTGAAACAAAAATAAATTATTTTTAATGTTGAACAGGCCCTGTGTTATTGTCTTTCCATAAAGTTGAACCCCTGCCTCATTCAATTCCAGATCGAGTACCAAAACAGGAAACACTGTTTTCATTGGTTTTGACTAAGATTTCAGGTCCTGGTCCTGAGAACAGATGAAAACAGAGAGAATAATGAAAACATTTGTTTAAGTGGACCAGAAAATTAAGAGTCTATGGTTTTAACCTCTGAGATGAAATCCTCAAAATCATAGATCACAATCAAACTGAATTTGAAAGTGTTCCTAAATTTAGTGCTAATGAATACAACTTTGTTGAAGACATGCATATGTGCCAAGACAGATGACTATTCTTTGTCTTTGTCCTACAATACAAAATGAACATGACTTTGTTGCATATGAACAGAGGTATATTTGACAATATGTTCACCTTGTGTTCATACATAGAAATAAGAAAAGCAGATTCCTGTAATTATTATTTGATGGGTCAGGACATTGGAGGAAACATTTTTAGAGTTTATATTAAATCTGACAGATTAAGAAACAACAATAAAGAAGCTAACAGAAAAAAAAATGTACTAAGATGTTCAGGAGAAAAACAACAACACAAAAACACAAATTACACAACTTTCCAGTAACTAAGATTTCCTTTAAACTAAAAGTCTTTACCAGAAGAAGAAAAAAAAATGTCTGATTTGAATTGTGCAGTTTAAACCAAAAACATCATGTTGGAAATGTCTGATACACTGTCTGTTAAGGCAACTCTCTTCATTCTCCCAGTTAAGGCCATCATTAAGACAACAGTTGTGAGCTCAGCTACATGGATGAAACCTTCTAGAGAACACTGAAGTCTGAACACTATAATGACTGAAGGCCACCGCTGTTTAATGTGAAATCAAATTACAGTTTGAGGTTATTGAGAGGAGTCTGTCTTTTCCGAAGATGAGTCAAAAAGAGCTTCTAGCACACTCTAGATGTCAGCCTGCGAGTTACACACGACTGAACCATTCTGAAGGAGGGGATTGACCCACAATGCAACTCTCTCTCTCTCTCTGAGCCCCTTCTTTTTAAAGGCATCTCTCTCTCGTCCAGCAGAATGATAACCCAATGTTAAGGAATTGATTCAGTTAATTATTGTTACTGAAGTCAATCCAGAATTAAACACGATCAAGTCTTCAAGCAGAATACAAGTCAATCAAATCAAAGATAATGAGTGAAAAGTCTGAACTTGTGGTCATTCATTTAAAACATGAGTGGAGCAGGATAAAGCACGATAAAGCTGTTCCAGTAAACAAACATGTAACCACAAGGCTGGAGAGGGGTGTTAGTTATGATGAAAGGCAGTTCACGGCAGGCTACATGTGGGTGACACTGACACTAAATGTGCAAAAGCACTGTCTTGAAAACAGCATTTTGGTACTGGGAGGAGTGGTAATGTGGCATTCAGACATTTCTTAGAATTGACACAGGACATTGGCAGAAAGCTACAGGGTAAAATATTTAATGATCAGGACCTGAAAAAAAGATCCCAATCACAAATGATGTGTAAAAATAGTTGCAGACTTTGCAACGACTCATGTTCAATTTAAAAATCACACATTGAGGTAATACTTTGAGGGGTCTTAATCCTGCAATACATTAAATGTTTGACTGGATGATAAGATACGTTTTGATTTTATTTGGTCTGAAGAGAGCTCATGGCACATTCATCTTATTGTACTAATGTCATCTTCTGCTTGGAACAATTAAATCAATGATGTGATTGAATGTGGCATGTCAACATTTGACTCATCAGCCAGACGTGATATACAAACTCCTCTGTATGTTTGATATAAAGACTGAAGAAGCATTTTCTGTCCCCTAAGACTGATTGTACCATCAATTTAATACTTGAAATAAATCTGTTATAGATCAGACAACATAATGGTAGATAAAAAAAAACACAATTAGGCAGGAAAGATCACATCTGTTTTGCATTTCAGAAGAAATGATTTGGCTTTCAATGTGACCATTTTACAGCAGAACAAAATCCAGCCATTTCAGCGATAATCATCGCCCAAAACCAAAGTATTTAAGGGCAACATTTGATCACGAGTCGGTGGTCTCAGCCCAAACCTCGCTCCATGATTCCACACACTCGGAGGAGTAAAGTGATTAGTGTCTCACGAAACCCCAGGACCCAGCTGAGCAGTCTTTGGGTCCATAAGGAGTCTTTTGGTCCAGTCATATCACACCCTGCTGAGGGATTAGGCCAGGTATTAGGAGAGCTCCTGTGCTCGGTCGTAGTCTGTGATCAGGCCTTTGATATGTGACAGTTTCTGATGGAGGTACTGACATCTCTTCTTCTCTTCCCGATACCCTGGGAACTTCTGAAAAAGAAAATAACGAGCACACGTCAGTTTTAAGTTACAAACGTCAACATTTTTTAAGATGGGCCCGATGAAATGACTTGCTTTGTACTTTCGTAAATAACAAATGCACTTGAGCTTGTATTGGTCTTTTCTAGTGTACCAACTACACAAAGTGCTTTTACACCGCAGGTCACACCTACCCATTCACACATTGATGTCAATGTGAGGCTACAACCAAATTAAAGAGCGCTAATGTTAGCCTGCTAGCACAACAATGCAGTTGTTTTGGTTTCATGCTGGTGCTTAAGGGCGACATCTACTGGATCAAAAAAGTTGCATATTCTTCCTTTACTAAAGTACTTAAAATTAGAGTCAACAAACAAATATATTTTAATTTGGCTGATTCACATCAGGGCCTTGATCACACATCAAACTATATGATTTTCATATAGTTTCATCCTGTCTTTTGCTGTTTTTAACTGTATATTTTATGATTTTCATAAGTAAAGTGCCTTTGAGCATTTGTAAAAGCGCTTACAACTAAAATGTATTATTATTATTATGATTAAAGGGAATCAGTATGTCTTACTCTTAAATTACACTACTTGTAATTATTATATTGATTGTAAGAGTTGAAATGTTTATGCAAACAGCTCATGTTATGGTGCTATGAGTCTTACATAACATACAATAACAATTTAAACAAATCTTACTTTCTTATACTTCCGGTACTTCTGTAGTATTTGGTCCTCCATAAGCTGAAGAAAATAGGACAAAAATAATTAGTGAGACATTTATGCATGTGCTGTTTAGAGTATTATTATAAGTAGAGCTCCTCGTCCTCACAGTACCTTGTACTCTTGTGTCCCCGGGGAGAGAGTGTTGATCTTTGAGCCCAACTGAACAAACATCTCTGTGATAGCCCCAATCCGGTCATGAAGAGCTCTGTATTCGTCGTACTCGGCACAGAAGTCGTCCTTATACTGCTGACGCTGCTCCAGTGCTGTAATGTTGCTGTATTTTCTGAATGAAAAGAAGACAAATAAAAACATTTGAATGACACAAAGCTGTGATTTAGAAATCAAGAAGTCATCCACTTTGAGCAAAGTTGTTCTTCTATAATTCCAGTAGGTGGCACTGGAGAGTGGTGGAGAAAAATGGCCTGACACGTCACTGACTGAACAACATGATGTGTTGACCAGATGTACGAATGAGAGCCACAAGAACATTTGTTTGTGAAGACAATGTCAGGGACAGCTGATTTAGACATTTCTTTTAATCCCCTTTATTCATGTGACTGTTAGGAAGCTCAATGCAACCGTTTCTTCTTTAAATAACAATGTGTCACACTCTGAACCTCAAGTCCTTAGTGACATATGACATGAACAGAATCTATTGTGGACCCACTCCCTTTTGATCTGGAAATGTAACATTTGTGTTTCTCTTACATTAAATAGTCAGGCAGGTCTTCTGTTGAGGTTCCATTGATGGTTGACTTCTTTCCCTTGTGTTCTGTAATAAGGAAAGATACACAAACAATAAAAAAAAATGTTAATGTGATCATTATATCAAGGCTAATGGACACATTTATCATCATCTCAGATAAGAGATCTGATCCGAGGCAAGCAGTGACGTCAGCAGTGTGGAGCAGGAGGCGATGCTGCCTGCTGATTCGTTCGACCATAGGTCAGCCAGCTGTTTCTCAGTCAATCATCAACAGACCGGAGCGAGTGGTGAGGACAGGAGGGCGAAGAAAGTGTAACAAGCCTCACAACACTCGGTACTGAAAATATATGACTTCTTTTTGTGGACTTCCAGCAGCAGCAGCAGCAGCTGTGAATTCTTTTCTCTTTCAGCAAAATGAAAACTGATCATGTCATGGTCAGGTGGAATTATATAACATAGATTACAAAAGCACAATAGGATAATCAAACATTTACCTTTAAAATCTTCATGGTTCTGCTTCAGGTCTGGACTGGTCTCAATCCAGACTGGTTTTAAGCGCTCTCGTTCCTTGTCTTTGTGCTTTTTGGATCTCTTCTTTTTATGCAGTCCATTGTTGATCTGTTGGTCGGTGCAGATGGTGTTGTTTGTGTGTGGGTGCCTGGGACTGGGTGCAGCAGGATCTGGCTCTGGCCTCTCCAGTTTAGGAGTAGTAAGAGATGTACCGAGTTTATGTGGTGAGTAAAGACGATTTGGGCTCCCCTGTAGATGATTGTGGGTTTTGTCAAAATCCAGTTTGATGTGTACACTAGACTGTCCATGACCGGAAGAGCTACAAACCCCATTGGTGCTGTAGTCTCCATGAGAGGGCGACTGCAGAGGCAGACTCTGCTCTAGTAGTCTTTGTTTTTTGGGGGTCTGACAGTTGAATGGGTCTGAGAGCAACGGCCGTTTCTAGAGGGAATGAAAAAAAGAATAAAGTCATTGTGGTTTAAGTCAGGGATTTTAGAGAGAAAATGTATTTCTTCCTCTTTGGTTTGCAGTTGATCTTTGAAGTTTCATCATAAAGTCATAAATCTTTTCTGCTTAACTACACAAACTGACAACAGCAAGCAGCTCCCACCTACTATCTCTGGTGGACCAATCACCAGCAGCATCTGATATTCCTTGGAATACTGGCTCGACACCCAGTTCATGTCATTTAAGAACAATAAAAGGCTGGGGCTAAGGTTTAAGGGCGACGACTCATTAGGAGATAGTAGCTAAACAGAAATGAATGTATATGACAATTCTGACATGAATCCTGAATTTCCCTCGGGATCAATAAAGTATCTATCTATCTATCTATCTATCTATCTATCTATCTATCTATCTATCTATCTATCTATCTATCTATCTGACATAAAGAAACATATCTATTGCAAGTGTGTCTGCATTTGTTTTTACACAGGGCTCAAAATGATAGCTGGCCGCTGACCCAGATGCACAATTGAAGAGCTTAGCTAATTGGACGTTCCATCGGACAGTTTTGGCCAGTTAAAATATTGCCTTAAAAATTATTCACACAGAATTCGTACATTCACATTGTTTCCGTGTGATACTGTTTTTTTGGTTTGTGGTTATTTTGAGATAATCCTGTTAATTTCTGCTAAAAGCATCAACGTTTCACAAGTGCCCACATGTTTGTATGTCATAGTTGAAAGGCAGTTGCACTTGCCAGCTTCAGTGCTGCCACTCCCATGACGCCTGAGCAATAACTAAATGTACACTCAGACAGATTGTTGTGCAGCAATTTTCATATAAACGACGAGTGGTTTTTAAAACAACTGGTAACATTTGAAAGATCAGAGCTTATGAAAAGAGAAGACAGAGAAAGTTCAAACCACATTGGGAGACCTCTGGAGGTAGCTGGAATGCTTTGCAGCTAGTAATTTAGTCTTTTGCCAAATCTTTTGATTAATGCAGACATATGTTGACAACAAGGTTGATGATGACGTTACTGGGTCAGTGGTTACAAAGGTGGGCTAGCCTCTGGGCCAATGACAGGTTTAGCTTAATGTCAACCCCTGCTACAGGAAACAACAATTCTTGATGATTTTCTAGCTTGGTTTTCTAAGTCTTATAGGGATATACGTATTCATTTGTTTTTTATAAAATGAGAAACTCCTCACATGAGCTCAAAGTACAAAAAGATTTAGCAGAAAATATATTATTAGTACTGAAGTATTTTGTATCTGCAAAAGACAACATTCCCTATCTATTTTAGTCCAGAAAGAAGAAGGTAAAACTTGATTCATTGGAGTTTAATATTTACCACAGAAAGATTCTTGGCAGGGCTGAGTTGTGAAGGAGAGTCCCCGGGAGTTTTGTGTAAGGAATGGTTGGACTGGGGGCTCCTTAACTGGCCACTGTGAAGTGGCTGAAGTTTCCTAAAGAAGAAAAAACACAGCACCTACAGTTGGACAGTAACACTGATGTATATGGCCTGTAAAGCTAAACAGGAGGAGGCAGTATGTAGGTCATAAAGCTCGCCTTGGCAGATCTGTGAGCAATTATTTATTATTATGGCAGAGAATAGACAGCAGTGGCAGCTTTTCCATGGAAGGCATAATCATTGACATTATAAAGCTGTCAGTCTTTTTCAACCCCATCGAAGCTTCTTTTGGGAAATTGTATGCTGTGTGTATGGTTTTGTGTCTCTGATGATACAATCAACCGGAGGCAACCACAAAGACCAAACACAGTCCAGTGAGTGAAACAATAGCAGCAGATTGAACCTCTGTTGGACCAAACCCTCTTCTCTGTTAATCTGCTTCCTACAGCTCCTTCCTCAAACAGACATTACCAGAAGTCACACCCCCAAGTTTACTCGTGCAGCCCTTTTAATAATATGGTCTGTGTGCTTGAAGTCAAGAGAATACAAAAGTAAGAAAGCCTAAAGAAGCACCCAATCCAACAAATGAATGAGTAGAAGAGGAAAATCTTGAGTTTAAAGAACTTTTAAAGAACAGGCTATCACAGTGTTGTATGATTTGGCTAGGACTACAATTGTGAGCTTCTTACACTTAGCAGGGGCAGCGCAATCAGCCAACAGGACTTGCATTTTTTCCAAAATGCTAGTGGAGCACAGGGCCTGCATGTTTACTGGCAGGCAGAGGACACGTATGAGGGGAGGAAACTTACCCTGAAAAGCTCAGCCTTGCTCCTCTGAACTTTCAAAGCTAATGCCATTTGGCAACGCAGTGCAGGGGAATATTTTCCAGTGCTTTGATGTGTCCATTTAGAGATTCATCAGAGCACAGGGTAAGTCATTTAGAAGCTCCCCTTTTCAACTTAATCACAGCAGACTTTTATGATAACGCCAAGGTTCTTCTGTATTAACAACAGCGCTGTCAAAACACTTCCATTCCTGGGTCTTTTCTGTGTTATCTGCCCAAACTGGCCACTTAGGGTCTAAAAGAACTGTGAAGCACACTTGTTTTTTTCTCATGGTCTCCTTTTCTTTTGTTCTCGTCCTTATGCCACAATTAGTTCACTTGCTGCTGGCGATAGCTCTGGCATCTTTAAATGGCTTCTTCTTTAATTGGTTATCCACAATATTGTGTATTATGTATAAATCAATCCGCTAATTGATTAACCTCCAGATCTGTTCAGCTGAATTCAAAACCTACCTGATTAGGAGCCTGTGGATGAGTTGCTTCTCCTCCTCCAGATATCCAGGCCAGTCTTTCTGGACGTGTCTGTAGAGCTCATCCTTCAGAGTATAGCTGTGATCTTTTGGGTTCAGTTTAGCAACCTGCCAAAAAACAGCAGTTCAAAAACAAGCAAAAAAAAAAATACATGCGTATATCAGTAAGAGGACAGAAAGCGACAGGAAAAGAGAGCAGTTGAGGTCATCAAGTCCCTAAGCCTGTACTGTGTTACTCCACCTTATGTTTAAATAAAACACGACCTTTCTTTGGTGCATTGGATTTTATTTATTTTATTTTTTTTGGAAATCCTTTAAATCATGACCTTTCACAGTTTAAGCGGTGTAAGCCAAATCTAGCCAAACCAACAACCTTTCAGCTCCGAAAGTATTCAGATCCTAGCTGCAGAAAAAAACCCCACCCCTCTCTTGTCAAAACACAATCTTCTCCTCCAAAGACAGTTTAAGCACAGCTCTAATTACAGCTAACAGAAGCGGCATATTCACCACTTGACGAGTGCCTCAGGACACTCAAAAATATGCCTGAAATAAACGTACTGACATCACCTTTAGGAGTCAGATGGTGGCAGTCTTTTCATAAGTATCATACAGTAAGAAAAAAACACATTATTTATAATTATTATAAACTTTCAGTCCTTGAGACTAACTAATGATAAAAGCAGATTTTTACTTTTTTTTTACCTTTCTGTATCAATGTATTTTTAAGAATTAGCAACAATGTGTCTACACAGTACTGTGCTAGATGTCTCACCTCATCCAGAACTGAGGTCAAGTCAGACTTGTCCTTTTGACTCGCCCGCTCCCTCTCCAACCACAGTAGCAGCTCAGGTTTCTTGTAGGGCTTTAAGGCCAGGAGATGAATGACGCGATCCCTCAGGGGCCGGTGTGCCACAGGGCTGCTAACCAGGCTCCTCTTGTTGCTGGGGGAGTGCTTGTTGTTGCTATCTGAGCCTGATACCAGACCCTGCTTCCTCTGGACCTTCACATACTTGCCTAAGATCAAAACAAAAAGGGACACACAGCAGCATTTTAAGAAAACATTTGCATTAGATAAGGCAAAGTCTCAGAGAAGTAAAAGGGAATCGACAGGTAAAATGGTAATAATCTAAAGCTGTGTCTGAAAGGCCATGTGGTGACTTTCTTAAGCATATCAGACAGGTGAAGGGAGGTTATAACTGATCTGATAACAGGATTCGCATGGCTTCAGAGTATCCTGTAATAGCACAGCCAACACATCATTCCTGATCCAGCTTTCAAGCCAGTGTTCCAATCATACCCTCATTTTAAACAGAGACGATCTAAAACACTCTATTTGATCCCTGCAGTCTGCTGTATGCACACACAACACATACTATACAGTGCATGTCCTGCACTTTTAGCCGAGTCAAAAAAAAGGCAATATATAAAACGCATAGATAATCTGAGCACATTATTATTGTTTCTGTGTTCATGTGCAGAGTCAGTTTTGCTGTAAGTGGAGAAGAGTGAAAGTGGCTGACAGAAGAGTTAGCTGACTGCTAAGTAAACAGAGGAACATGGAAACTACACCACCTAACAGAGGCCCTTTCTTCCTGCTGCAGTACTAAATCTGTTGGGCCAGGCAGGCAGCGCTTATAGATATCTACCGTAATCTCATTACAACTTTAAGCCAGACTTTGGAGGGTTCTATAGGTCGAGGGCTAATGACACTTTTACAGGGACCTTGCTGTAAAGGTGTCATACTGTACTACTACAGGACATTTTGCAATATACAGCTTAATGGTTCATGTTGTAAATATCTTGACTTTTAAATCCCTTTCAAGGGTTTCCAATGGTATACAGTATTCCTCGGAAAATATAAATAGTTGTTTTGTATCTTCTGTGCAAAAATCATGCAAGTCTTGCTGGAGCTTGTTTCAACATCACAAATGTGTTGCAGGCAAATATCCCACCTGCACTGAAACAACCTGTACAGCAACATTTCAAACAAGCAGCAACTAGAACCATTGTTCGACGGTGAAATAAACTGCTTGCGGGAAGTTGTAAGACTCTCTTTGCAGTCTTTGTTGAAGATATTGCTCTAAGTGACAGTGATGACTAACTGAAGAGAGCTGTCATACTTTGAAGTTTTTCAGACATAAACAGTATTAGCTGATATGTGCAAAAAACAAACAAAACATAAACAGTTGTTTAGCAGTATTTTATAAAGGAGGGTCATTTGATATTCATGAAAATTGAAATGTAAATATTTTTAAAACATAAGGAAAGTATGTGGAAGACCTTTCTCTAACTCGCTCAAAAACCTGGTTTAGATATGATTTAGTTGCTCATCTGTTGCCTCGTTTCCGCTGAACACAGCTTAACTCTAAATCATACATCATTATCTCAATTGTGAAAATGTTTCTACTCTGCAACCTTGGTCTATGGACTTGTTTTTTTTCTGATGAGCATAGCATTACTGTACCATAAAAAGACAGTCAGTCACCACAAAACAACTGTGTGGCACACACTATGATCCCTAACTTTTTTATTTCTCTTTCTAGCGTACTTATATACAAAAGGACACTTGAACAGACATGTTTAAGCATACCCGTTCTCCTCTAACAACATATTTTTGATGAATAACGTGCCAGGTGTGTTAAATTTATTTTGACTGTCTATTTCTGCAGAAAAGCACGCCATGTAATGTGTAGGAAGAAGTTCCAACAGCTGATTTCTACAGCAATTGCCCAAACTATCATGTGTGTATTCATAAAGTATCATCTGCACTAGCATTTAAATTCAAAAAAGGAACAGGATTTATCATAAAGTGGCAACAATGGCCACAACAGTGGTAATTTTAAGCATGCTTTAAGCTTCAATTACTCTAAAATTAAAGACGATTCATTCCATAGATTGCATGTTTATTCACATCACTGCATGTTAATGTAGCCATCTTCGATATGATACACTTTGTCAAATAAGAACTCAATTAAACGCCAGTCAGTGTAATTACATTTTACACAAAACTTCACCTGCATGAAACCTGTTAGCACATACTTCTGGCAAACTCAATCTTATAATTGCTGCTGGCAGGCAAGCTGGCCCTGTGCCTGGGGAATCTTTCAGAATAAAAGAAGTTACAAGAAAGAGCGGCATCTCTCTTGCACGAATTACTGCAACGCAGCACTTTGATCAATTATGTGATAACTTCCACACCATATGGCAATTACCAGCAGGATGAAATGGTGAGAAGCAATGGTTCAGAAGCTTTCTGGGAACATGAAAAACACTCTTGTTATCTGTCCTTGATCCCTATGTGCTTCAAGGCTAAAACTACTTTAGTGCATATTCAGTTATAAGTAAAAGCTTACTCGGCCCCGGTTTGATTTCAATCGCTGAGCGGCTCCAGATGTCCTTCTCCACCTGAGACATGCGCTCCCGGGTTGTTTGGTAGGAGTCATCTGTAGCACAGACTGTGATCTTGTCCTGAATGCTGCCCTGGCCCTCCAGGTGGTCCTTGCCCTCCCTGAAAGAATAAAAAGTGCAGAAGGAGGAGGTCAGGTTTGCAAATTCTCTGTATGACAGCCAAAAATAGAAACAACAGCAATTTAATATAGCAAACCCAGTCATTATTCGAGGCTGTGTCATGAGGCTAAAAGACAACACTACAAATATAAAGGCTCCAATTCAACCATTTAACTAACACTTTACCGCTGCAATGCCTAAGACACTATCTCTCTGTTCTCAATCATTACTGGTCACACCTTTGAGGTCAGTTGTGGCATGTCAGCTCTGTGTGTGTTATTGTAGTGTTGTTTGAAAGTATCCTATAGCGGTCCTTTCTGATGTAGTCTTGAAGAGACACGCCACTGTTCAGTAAAGTCCCGCGGTCGCAGGCTGACACTAAATTTGCTACAAATTCCATTTGTGGTCGACTGTCAAAAGAGTTATTTGTGCTACTTACCCGGAGACATACTGGTGAATGCAGTCGAAGCTGGACTGAGGCTTGTCTTTGCTGTCACTGGACAGGTAGAACGAGAAGACTCTGAAACCATCGGGAGATTCTGGGGTTGGTGCTGGGATCTTTATGTACTATAAAGAGAAACAACAGAAATGCATTAGTAGGTGTAATATCAGGAAGAGAAAAATACATTTAAAATATGTATTTAAGCCCAAGTAAGTAGCCTACTTTATTTTTGCAAAAGCCATGATGTGGTATTGTTTTAACCTTGAATAGTTTTACACTGTCCAGTAGCACAGAGTTATGTAATAAGCATGTTCTTATCTTAATCAGCAAAACGTCAAAGTACAAAACATTGAAAAAAGTAAATCATCAAGGCAGCTCCCCTTGTTTAAACTCATTTCAACCGTCTTTATTTTCTGACACAATTTAAATGTGACCTAAATAATCGTCCACTTGAGCCAATCACAGAGGCTATGTGAGACGAGCCAGGTCAGTGAGGATGACCTGTAGCCCGTCATGGGAGGAGTCTGTCTGAAAGGCAAAACACAACAATAGTATAGCGGATAACCTCTCTGACAAACAAACCAGCAGGTTGAAGTCTATCTCAGCCAGAGACGTAATATGTTACATAAAAAGACCCAAAAACCTACTTCCACTAAACAGGACAGGTAACGCGTCCCTTTTCACAGCAGCTACAACCTGCAGCTAAAAATAAACAGCTTCGTACTTTTGTTGATAGTGTAACCTTTATTCAGCAGATGCCAAACCTTATAACTCCTCCTTCATCAACATATACGCACTATGCAGACGTTTTGGCAACACATGGGCATTTTTCTCTTTTATTTGAAGGAATCAAATTAAAAACAGATCCGTCAATCAGACCTGAAGCCGACTCTTTAGTTATCATTTGTGAGTGATTGATTATAAGCTGACTTGCTGAGAGCACAGTGTCCCTGGCAGATGTGGCAGGCAGGACTATAGCTGTCACAAATGCCCAGTCATGCAGCAAAGCCATAAGCAGTTTTTTTTTTTTTTTTTTTAACACAGCCAATGAACAGCTCCTCTTCTCTGCTCGACACCCCTCCTCCGCCTCTTTTAAACCCAACGAATGCCATTCACCCAGCCCCCATCAGCCTCCAGCTTTCCTTCATGTGCACAGGCCCAACCATGTCAACACAAAAACTCAAAGCAGCCTACAAGGCCATGGACACTTGAGCCACACAGCTGACCATTAATTCTGACCTATTTATGCCTGAGTGTTCACATGAGACTGGGAGTCCTGCATATGCCTGTTCTGGGTTTTATGCTAATTAAGGACCATCAACCAAAAACGCATCAAAGTGAGCTGGGACAAGATGGAAGCCGTGTCCTCAGGACCTATTAATTTAAAAGAGGGAAGCAGTGGCCGGACGCCTTGACCAAAATTAGAAGCAACAAGTCCTTAAACTGAGGTTACAAAGCACTGCAGAAGGACTTCATATGGGTCTATTTTTGTCAAATGCAAGTGTTGCCAAACAAAAGCATCAACATGTTGTGAGATGAGAGAACATGTTTACACATTTAGCATCGCAATAGTACCACTAGTCCCCTCTTTTCAGTCGATGGCAGCAGTATGAACCCCCTCCAGCCATGCATTAGATTTGCCTGTCAGCCCCGTCCATGCCACCGTGCACACTTCACATTCTAATTCTAATCAATGTCACTCAGGTCAGACTGTTCAGAGGTCGCCCCCGTTTTATTCACAGCTTCCTTCTCAAGCTTCATAACCATATGTCATTTAACCCGTTAGATTCCAGTTCGCGACTACTGAAGGAGGCCTATCTCTCTAACATTAGAATATAAGCCTGAACATGCACTGCACAGTTAAAGACTAAAGCTATAGTTTGACACTCTTTAAAAATCATGTGTTTGTCTTCTTACAGAGAGGCAGTTAAGGCCACATGTTACCAAAAGAGCTAGTTCGTTATATCATTAGCTTAGCATAGAAAAAAGCCTGGAAACAAGAACACAGCTGCCTTGACACTTGAAAATGTAAAAAATCTGCTGACCAGGTCCTCTAAAGCTTACTGATAACATTGTAATATGTCATTTTTAATTAATACAAAAACTAGAATACAAGTTCTAAACACTGCAGTAGTGGATGCCAGTTTCTGTTGATCATCAGCAACTTCAACATGTTGTAACATGCAGCAAAAGGGGAATCATATTAACTAAGTCACCAGTGTCAGTTACACAGTAACATCTAGCTAATAGTAGCCAAAGAAGCTAGACCAACATGTCAGCTAGGCCCAGAGAGGGGCTTAAAGGAATTTTCTCCAGATACTTTTCAAAATACAAACTGACTAACTACAAAACGTCTCTATCGGTTATTACTCTACTGATAATGCTTTAAGTTACTGATGAAGAAAGTGTTTTTTGGACAAAAACAAATATTTCAAGCGTTAAATGTTAATTCTGAAATTTGCAAAAGGAGACTCTCTCTGCCAACGAACAAAATGTGGTCTGAACAGCCAGATGTTTACATCTTCAATTTAAACTACAGAATATACACTTGTGGCGACAGCCATTTAAAGAAAAAATCCATATTTGATGATTATCAAACCCGCTCAGATGTCATCTTATGTCATGTTCAGCTTCATGTACTGACAGGCTTGTAATCCTGTAGCTGCTGTCAGTCACGAAAAAGGTGTGGATAAAATCATGAGTCATAGACAGCTCCATAGGGAGGTGTGCGTGTGTGTGTGTGTGTGTGTGTGTGTGTGTGTGTGTGTATGTGTGTGTGGGGTGTCATTTTTTTTTTTCTTAGTAGAAGCCCCTAACTCCCACAGGGGACTTACAGGGAAGTGGGGTCAAATCTCTAGCTGATGGTTTAAGCTCAACAGAGACAGTTTTCTGGTGACACCAATTGCAGACATCAGTGAACGGACAAAAACAAACTCATCTTTCCATCCTCAATTTGAATAGGAGAAAATAGTTAGTGAGTGACACACAGCACACACGAGAAGGATTTATAAAAGGGCCAGCGGAGCTCAGACAAAGATATTAATAGCTCATTGACATACAGGTCAAAGACTTGGTAATCATGTACACACATTTTAAAGTTGACAGGAAGTCAGATACACAACTTCACCAAATGTTGTTTAACAATTTTAGATGGAAGTGCATTTTTAAACTGTTAAATGTAAGAATGAACAGATATCAAAAGTTGCATTATTTGACTTACATATAGATGTTAATTACGTTCTGATGATAAGGGCGATAAATGAACAAGGACATGAAATGAGCTAAATAATGCTAATGGATCTGCCCCATTATCAAAGAGTTTTTGACGTTCTTTCAATAGTCAAGTATGCCAATGGAGTTTCTTCAAAAATGCACTTAAGATATATGTTTCCAGCATTTGTGATGCATCTGTGGATTTCTGTACTCCTAGTGTACTTAACTATGAAATCACCATCATTTATCTGGTTTGGAATTAGTGAAAACAGTTATTAAATTGTGCATGCATTATAGTGCTCAAATTATAATCATTTGCATCCTTTAATCTGATGATTAATGGGGTTTTAACATCATCGGACTGAGTATTGACATTACAGAGGCAGTATTGAGAGCTCTGTGCCTTAATGCCGTCCATTGTAGTGACTCAGATAAACTTTAGCCGTTGGAAAGTTACAGTCAGAGCCACCAAATGGCATCTGCGGGGCAATCCTCAGCACCTTGTCAGAGCAGCCCCCCTGTGGAGATCAGGACTGCTGCAATAACTGCCTCTGTGGCCACATCTGCTACTCCAAGGCTTGTGTGTGTTAGGAGATGTCAAATACTTTCAAGCTGTTGTAAGGTGTGAACTGGACTGGAACAGAAAATCTTGGCAGGGGGCTCAGCAGATGAACAAGGACAAAGGACACAGTGGGTGATGTCCTTGTAAAACGTCAACTTTAACTCCGAGAGCATGTTTGAACTGCTCATCTTTTGATGGAGTTAAAACGAGTTCTTAACCCTGCTATTTGGTGAAGGAAGGGGGGAAATAGCTTCACTAAAGAGATCTACTTTCTTTTCCAAGCCAAACATCTGCAGGCAGAGATGAGAGGATAGTTTCTCTCCCCGTCTTCTTTGCTCAAAAAGGCAGGATTCCCAGCTCTGGTATTTGGCGTGGCAACTCTGAGATGGGAGCAGGGAGCAGGGAGCATGGATATGTGATTTACTCTGAAGTCTTTGCCTCTTGCCCGTCTGTACTGACACTAGTTACCATTGTCTTCTCATCTGAGCCAGCTCAGCCATAGCTGCTCTGTGAGCTGCCTGTCTTTTGTTCTAGCGTCTTCCCCCCACGAAGCTGAGTGCAATGGGCTGTCGGCCCGCGTGGATTATTCATGAACAGCGGGGACGTGTGGCTGTGTGTTGTCGGAGGGCAAAGAGAGGGGGTTTGGGTGTGTGCATGGAGGGGAGGGGAGTGTTGGTGGCTCCCAGTAGAGCCAGTGCATTAGGGATGGCCCTAAATAGTCTTTCTTTAGGAATGTGTCGAGCAACTCAGCAGAGAAATGGGGGATGGATCCAGGGATGACACAATTGTGTTTGTTGCTGATTTCATCTTTGTGTTGCTAAAGTTTAGATTATGTCTTTCAATCAACAAGTTTGCAGAATAAAAAAATGAGATGTAAGCCATTTTTTTTTCTGTGTCACATGTAGTATATGAGCAAGTGCAGTAATGTTGACAATTAGTGTCTCAGTAAAACACAGGGGTTATATTAATTACTCCTCTTCACTGTTCAAAAGCTTTAAACACGATGACTCATTTGTACCAAACCTAACGCGTGACATCCCTTCTTACTGTCTAAATCATGCTTTCAGTCATCGGGATGGATGTGATGGTTCCTGTGCTTGAGGATCTATTCATTGAAGGGGGTTGGTAGGGACAGGAAAGCAAAAGAAAGGGGGGGGGGGGACTGACGGGAGTTGGTGCGGGGATATGGGGATGGGCAACTGTCGAGCATCCCCCAAGGTACTGGCTGTTATGCCAAGCAGAATCAGTATTTTTCCAAGAGGCTGGGGCTAATCTGTCAACCTCAACAAACACTCTCTGTCTCCCCACGCCTGACAACCCCCACCCCTTCTCACTGTAGGTACCCTCCTCTTCATGCACAAGAGGGATGGAGATTTTTAAAAGCCTATTTTAAATGATAGGACACCGTTTCTTGCCTTGTATGCTTAAATGTTTTGGTACTATTCTTTCTTTCCGAATACTGATTTCAATAGTCATAGTTTTGATTCAGCTATCGTAAAAATTGCCTGCACCAAGTTTTCCTCAGATAACTGGCAATAAAAAAACAATACATTATTATTGTTTAACAGGTTCAGGAAATCTCTAAACATAACATAACCTAAACTAACGCTTGTGTCAGCTTTCTAAAAAATGGTTTTAACCAGTGTTAATCATTTCAACTTCAATAACAACAAAAACCACATCCTTCAGAGATGGTTTTGAAACACACTGATGACTGCCTTTGTGCTGGCGTTGCTAATGTAACATGCAAGCAGTGCACTGATCTTCTTAGGCACTCGAAACAGTAGTTGTGTACATGTGCAGGCCCCTCTTTTGGGGTGCTAATAAATGTTGGTTTCAGACAAGAAGCAACAACTGCGCTGAGGAATGAAGCCAGTGCATAGGTGCGCAACCTGTAGTTCCTTGCGTGTCCACTTGAGGTTGGCTGCAGAAGCCCCAGAAGTCACATGCGCACCCATTCGAAAATCACTGTTCTTACAGCAAATTTAAACATGTTTACAACCTGGATCAAAAAACGTCAAAAGGTCCTTGTCAGTCTGTAATTGTGTCCACAGCGATAACAAGACGATACCTGGTAAGGGGAATTCTCTAACGTTAAATCCACCTTTTGTAAATGAGCATCAGCCTCAAGTGCCATGCCGGGGATGATGGAAGCGTCTCCTTGTAAGAGGCAGGGACACATGGACTCTGCATGCACAATGGTCAGTTCTGTGACCACTGAAGGTGATACCACAAATGAAATGCAAGAAAACAGGCTGTATTTGTTTGCATCAAACAACAAAAAAAAGAGTTCAAACAATATATTGTTCTGCCCTGATTTCCAATATGGCGACCACCATCGATGGGCTATGAAAGTTAGCATCAGAAACCATCTGTTGATGTCATTGAGATTACATCCAGGATTTATGAGGTCTATGATTTTAAATTGGTGCATTGACTTAAACACTTGCTGATAAGCAATATCATACATCAGGTTGTATTAGGAACAATTCAGATACTTTCTGGTGTAAGTAGCATCACAACCATAAACCTAATTCATTTAAATCATCTAAAAAATGTAAGACAGTTTTTTTTCTTCTGTAAACAGATCTACTCTTTTAAATCCTTGCCTAATTGACATTTAATGATGGTGAAGTTAGGAAATTCCTTTTACACGCTGGTTTTTATACCTCAGATGCACTAACTGTTTCACTGGGGCAATCCAACAAACGTGCCTGAGGAGTTGTTGCAGTACACTTCCATTACTGGTCTTTTCTCTCCACACAAGGAGGCAATCTGTAATCCTGTAACAATTCACAGATTGTGCATTGGAAAGTATGTCCAAACCTGATTCATTAGCAGGAAAACTTGAGGACTGACGAGGAAATCCAAAACATGCACTGAGATATGCAACACAGGGCTGCAAGAATTGCAGGAGTAAGCCAAATAACACACTGAATTAGCTTAAGCTGTTCAATCAAGACAGGGAGTTTGCTTTGTGAGTTAAGTATCAGGATCTCTTGTGTACACATTATAGCTGAATATGTTTGAAAGCAACTGTTTAATTTTTGTGGGACTACATTATATAGTTTACAGTAAGAAGTGAACATAAATAGCTCTTTAGAGAGGTGTGTTTCTTTCCAATACAAACCTCTGAGTATTATATAAGACTGGTAAAGCTCTCTGTCTTAAGTTAAACAATAACTTCTTGGTGTTCATTTCAAACCCTGAGGGTTGAGCCACAGCTGAGACTAAACTCTGTACACAATAACAATGGCCATGCTTACTTGCAGTGTCACTATCCCTCATATCCTGTTGTTCTGCATTTTTATATCCAAGAAAAAAATGTTGTGATAAGTAATCTAAGAGGCCTGAACAGAATGTGTTCTACTTTGAAACTTTGCTCTCTTTTTACAACAACTTATAACTTAATGGATGATTAATAATCAACAGCTGAGCTCAGTAAGACTGTAACATTGATTTCCATTTTTAAAAATAGCTTCCACTTCAGTCAGCTCAGTATTTGACGATAGCATGTTTGAGCACATTCTGATAGCACGATGGTGAGCGACAAGATGTATACAGCTGAAAAAAATGTCATAAATCTTTCTGAGAACAGAATAAACTGCGCAATAGATTTTAAACGGGAAGGAAACTGTCAACATCTGAATTTTAATACCAATCTGCATGGGACAAACATAAACTAAACAATACTAAAATATTAAATTACCAGTTATGCTTAATTTCAGGTTCATTATTTTTCATTTCATCACCACACTTATTTATTGTGGTTTGCTGATAATCAGGATGTCAAGTCTACTAAAAAAAAAACAGCATATTCTTTCTCTTATTCAAATCAGCCTGTGTTGTTGTTGAGAGTTTTTGTTACTGTTATTTCCTGTTAGCCTTGGTGATTGTTACATCTTTAGTCGGCATGGTTCTGGATTAGCATGGAATGTAAATGAAAAACGAAACAAAGTAGAAACAAGAACACCCAGCTCTCTGTGAGTTTTATTGTACCCTTATATACAGCTACCTTTGATCACACTGCCTGCCCAGCTATAGCGCCATGGATTTCTGATCTTTCACAGCACTCTTGTAACTATAAAATCCTCTTAAAACACTACAACAGCCACCATGGGATCACTCAAAATTTGTTTGAAGCTTGTCCGAAGCTTAAGACGACAATAATGACAGAGAAGCTAACTCAGGAAAAGTCATTTTTAGCATCTCATGAGGCTCGTTCCTAAAATATACTGTGTGATCTACAGATCCTAAGGGCCAACTGCCTGTGCATAAACAGTGGGCCTTAGACGAGCTGAGAACACGGAGACTTTTGCCTCGCTTAACACATCTGGATGAATAGAGCGGCGTGTGCCCTTTCAGAAACACGTGGGACAGCGCTCCCTCTCACTGCTGTGCCACTGGGAAAGGACGGCTCTCAGACCACATTCCTGTTATTGTTATTCTAATTAGCTTCCAGGGGAAAAAAAGGAGAGAAAAAATGCACACATACACACACTCGCACACTGCAAAAAGCTTATTTGCAGTGAAGGCAGGAGGGGAAGCAAAGCTGCGTGATGGTGGGGGGTCGAGTCAGAGCAGCCGTGTGTGAGATAGAGGCCCTGATGTCTCCTAAGGATTCAGCCGAGGCACGGGGCGAAATGGCAAAATAATCAAGAGAGCAGGCGGGAGGGAGTTCAGGGGGAGCTACCTCTACCACACACTGTCGTCATAAAGAATATCTCTAAAAGCGCCTCTGCATTCCCCTCGTCCCAAAGCTGCTGCCTTTATGTGGCAGCTGTGCACATAAATACAGACAGGGCCATAAACAAAAACAATTACTCTCGCATCTGAAGTTCAACATTTACGAAGTGAGGAGAAAATTAAACTGACGTCACACCTGATACAGCATTAACATACCGTATTCCAACGTCATGTCTATGTTTACTGCAACAACATTACACTCGTAAACCTTTTCCCAGCGGTACAACACAGTGCTTCTCTATGACTTGGAGGTTCACAAACGTCAACAAAATACATTTCCCTTCTCAGCAAACGTGCACTACTTCCTAATCATCGCGCAGCCTGCAGGGTGAATCTCATCAATAAGAAAGAACACAAGCTTCATTTCTCACAAAATCGATATGGATCATGCAAACACACACACAGGCGCCGTTGTCAGCCCTAAAGGAAAATGAGCACTAGGATGTGAAATTCCAGACCATGGGAAGGAAGACAGGCTCCGACTATATTCTTTAATCCCTTGTGATTATTTCTACGAAATCAACAATCTGATTTCTTTTTAACTTCGAGCTTCAATAAAATGTGGGGGGAAAAAATACTTACTTAGCCACCTACTTCTCTTATTTCTTACTAGTTGCATCACAATCTCCATTTTTTTTTTCACTGCTCCAGACGAGGAATATTGATCGAGCACATACAGTTCACTTGCCTCCAATATTATCCAGGAGGAACCTTTTCCCCATAACCTTATCCAAAAAAAAATAGGGAATCTTAGCTAGATTTATTTTTTATTTCTACATTTTACAGTTGCACTGTGACGAATAAGAGCTTGTGTCTTTTAACGCATGATTACAAAGCTTGGCAAACAGTTTACAACAGCAGGGCTAAATGCCACGGGGTAAGACAGAAAGGCAGCTGAAAACCTCAGCGTGCTATTTCTTGATAGAAGCCTTAGCCTCTGATACCGCTGATCCCTGAGTTGACGCCAGGACAGTGATTTGAAGAATTCCTCTGGTTTCTGTGGCCCCAGCAGTGCCCTTTACAGGAAATGTGACATGAGTCAGTGTAGGAAGAGATCAGAGGGGAGCAGTCGTGGCTCCTGCGATCCAGCCGTACAGCTGGTAACTGTCAGTGCACAACACGACCTCTTGAACCCAGTGCTGCTTTTGGGAAAGGGATGAGCTCCAGCAAACTTAACCAGGAAATAAAAAGAAATGGAGGAAACCTACACCTGTGATGCTATAAACCTCCAACCTGCAGACATAGATACTTGTGATCCTCTCTGTCTGTAATATGTTAGACTGCCATGTTCACCAACATCCTCCCCCCTCTAACGGCTTAATCTGGCCTCCCCCCACCACAGCCGATGTTTGCAGCTACCTCATTAATGCCCAGTCGTCCAGCTCAGGGGACTATTGTCGGAGGGGGAGGGAGCCCGTGCTCAAATTCCGCAAAGCAATTTGAATATGTAATGTGCCAACCGTGATATAATCACCAAATCCCATTCAGTGATTAAAGAACACTTAAATTGCTCTCACTTAACATTTCTTCACAGACAGACTCTTATAGGCCTGTTAATCTGCTGCCCGTTTTACAGATGTTCCAGCACATGTTTACAGAGATTATTTGTTCTGGACACGTTTGTCATGTGCCGTATGAGAGAAAAAAAAAAAAAAAAGTGTTCTGTGTTCACGTATCATTCCTGTATTTCAAATCTTTCATGTCCACACAGAGACAACAGGCGTGGAGACACAGGGGCTCCCTGGGGTGCGCACTCTCCCCTACCTCCTCCCCCTCTCTGAACAAAGACTCCCCAGTTGCGAGCCTGACCCAGTAACCTGGCTAGCAGCCTGGGGGTACAGCACGACCTGTCTCAGGGCTGCCAGGGGCACATGCGAGCACACAGGCCGGCATTTGTGTACGAAGCAAAGTCACTTTCGTCGATGCAATCGGCTCTTGCAGGGATTAGAACAGCTCCTTTTAGACATGGCTGATTGTGTGGTAAATGTGTAGTAGCCTATAGCAGGCAGAGGCAGGGACGCCGCTAATCTAGTCGGACACAGGCATCTTTATTTACAGGAATGTCTGGGAAGTGGGATTCATCCACTTGAGAGAGAAAAACAGTTTGTGTTTGTCATGTTTTGGGTACACATGTTTTTGTTGATTAAACATGATTACCATCTCAAAATTCTGAAAAACTGATTCTATTGTTGTTGTTTTGTTTTTTTAAACCAGTCACTCTGGAAGAGGAATTTTGTGAATGTTAGAGAAGCACTGAACTTCTGCAAGAAGCACTCACCGATATGAGGAATATGTGGAACTGCCCAAAAACATTTAACTGACGACTCAGATATACATTACACGCAAATAATTAAAAATAAAAAGAAAGATGTTTATATGGCTCTGATGTTGAGTTGAGAGGAGATAAAACTGAGCAAAGGACCGTGGTTCAAATAAAATCCAAACGTTTCGTTGCCTTACATTTACTTATCACTGCCCCTTTGCTTCCCCAGGTAAACAGTTTTAGATGACGTTGCTCTTCTCAAAATGAAAACATGCAGGCATACATGACACAACACAGTATGAATGAATATATTATTGGCAACTGTCACTTACGCTTTGGTGCATTCAAAGCAGTCAAGCTTTAAGTTTCACTGTTTTAATAATTAAAAATTTAAAAAAAGTCCAACAAGGCAACAAATCTACCGGCTGCACGAAACCAAAAGTCCCAAAGCCGTCATCTTTGTACAAACATCCCTGTGCTTATTGAATGCTTAAGACCAAAAAAAAAAAAAAAAGATTTACAGAGTAACTGTCACAAGTGTGCAAGTCAGAAGTAATTAGAGAATTCAATTAGGGAGGCATTTGGGAGAGTATGCAAAACGTCTTACCCCCTGGCTCCCTTTGAAGCAAATGGCTGGCTGGTTCGATAGGGAAGCCTGAGGAGAGAAAAAGAGAGAGAGAGAAATGTGAAACTGGTCACTGATTGATTCAGAAGTCACGTTCAGGTTTAATCTCATCAATCGCTCATATAAACAGACACTGTTTCAGCACTGCAAAGAGAGGTTCTCTGCATGACATGAGGAACGCTTGACTTAACTTTCCTTAATCAAGTCATCGAGTTTCCGATTTACAAACTAGTTATGCTGTTAACAATGGCTAAGACTTTTCTATAGATCCAGCATGTTCTGTTTGTTGTTGTTGTTTTTTTTGCCTTAAGTTGCAGAGGAGTGCGTGTAATTAATTGATAGAAGCCTACAGAAAACATTGCTTGTACCATTCAGCATGTTTACGTGTGTGTTTCAGCTGATCTATCCTTATAATGATTAAAGGCAACAGCAAATCCCAGAGAAGGTACATACAGCTGCTTCTTAAAAACTTTTCTTTCAAGAAGTATTTTTCTTAAGCCCTCCCGTGCCTCAGTTTGAGACTGTGCTCCTGTCCCAAACCACGCTGTACCTGGTATAACATGTTATTGTTTCTCTCCCTCCTACTGATAAAGGAATATTAAAACCCTGGAATATGTCTGCCTTTGAGGCAACAGGATACATTGTTAATAGATGGAGACTATTATCTGCGAGGTACAGCTGTGCCTGTGATTGACAGCGCTCGTAATTTATTATTAATGGTTTGGGGGTACGTCTTCTCGATTGAGGAGTACTGTTATGATATTCTTCATCATCCGCCAGCTTTTAATATTGAATAATAAATATTCAAGCCCAATCATGTTTGTTACATATTACAAACACACAGCTGTGGGGCGTTTTAGGATGTTTACAAAAAAAAAACGGAATTGTTTACAGATAATATACTAGATATCTCTTAATAATACTAGTTTTGTTAATAATCATCATCTGGAACAATAACATAACTAATCACAAGTACTTCCTTCTGGTTATTCAGATTTGGGATTGCCAGGTTGTGAAAAACATTTTTCATGTTTATACCCTCCTCTTTTTTTTCTTCTTTATATTGCAATATATAAAATCTGTTGCCGAAGTAGAATGAATAATAACATAAACTAAACAAACAATAAAATAAACAATAATAAATCATAAATCATGTCCACTGACATAACTCGGTCAGAGTCGGAAGAGTAAATCTTTCACGCCACATCGAGGGTGTTGTTGTGTAAATCATTATTTTCTGGAGGTGGTTTTGGACTCTGAAAGCTGTAGTAGTAACAGCATAGAGTCTGGAGGAAGCTGTCAGGCTGAGAGAGCTCTGGAGTTCACTCTGCTTCACAGACCAATGAGCTACGGAGCTGGACATGTTTTCCAGTCATGAAAAAAAGGGCATTAAAAACAATAACACACCAGAGCTCAATTTAATTTGCCGAGCCTTGGGAAGCTGAATATCCAAGAAGGAAACACTCCTCTAAATGATCCTGTCCTAACTGTGGGACAGACAGTCTTATCAAGAACTGATCTGGGAAACACCATTTGCATAGACTAAATTATATCCGACTAATCTAATGGACCATAAAAGCCATAATATAGACTCCTGATTCAGAGGAGCAGCATTCTACCTTGTTTCATAACTTGTTCATTAATATATATCGAAAGAACGAAACAGGCACACAAAAAAAAACTTTAAAAATACATTTAACGACTGGCAGTCATAAGTGTTGGCTGCTAATCTCTAAAATGAATTCGAAATGTTCTTGTCGTATAAAGGCAGAGAAGCCAGCTCAGAGTAGCCTACAACCAATAACCTCTGTCATATGGGAACTTTAAAACCTTCTGGTATTCGAGAGATTTGGTAAACAAGTTGACAAACAAAACAAATTGTAGCCCGAGCCTCCCTCTCCCTCTCAGCTCCAAACTATTTATTGTTTTTACTCACAGTTTTTAACTAATTCAATGAGATTCTCACAATCATCAAAATCGGTTGCATTACATTTTAAAATCACAATAAATCAATCTTTGCCTGTCTTCTGCTGTAGCCTATCACAGTCACCTAAACCAACATTTATCACACAGCAAAGCTTGTGTCGACGAGATTTTGGCCACTCGGATCCTTTTAAACTTTTCTTCTTTTTAACTCGCAAGGGGAAGACGGAAAAAAACAACTGCCTTTCCAGTAAGGATTCAACATTTCCCGGAGTTCAGAGGCGATGAAGAAAATGACAATATAGCTGGAAAAACACAAAAGCTCCAAAGTTCAGGAGTATTATTTTCTTACCTTCAGGTTCTGGAAGGCTTCGAGGGTCCGGATGGCAGTGTCAGTAAGTTTGACGTGATACAGGGTTTGGTTCTGGGTGTTTTTGTTGATTTTGCCACAGGAGAGCCCATACCGATGCTCCTGTCTCAGCGCTGCCATTTCTACAACTGAGGGCTGCTGGCGACATTCAGACTGAAACGTCACGAGCCTGTGGGAGTGGCTAACACACACAGAGATACATACACACAAACACACACACACACACACACTCGTATATACATGCACACTCACACGTAGGTAGTAGGAAGACATGCCAACTATGTTACTTTCGCTTTCCAGGTCAATGTACACCTATAGGCCATTAGTACACCTATAGTTTAAGCCTCTATTTATTTGTCTTTAAACTATTTCTTTACAAGGTAGGGTAATGGTGGAAACCACATTTTTATTGATTCATGCATTGTGAATTGTTTTATTCTTGATTAAAAATTACAAATGCAATTCCAGCCTCTTTCAGTGTCAATCAGGCTGTAAGTAGTAAACTTTGCAAAAAAAAAAAAAACCCTGGTCCTGCAACCTGGACACATGTAGTGACGTACCTCGAGGTCATTTGTTGTTTCGGGTCTAAACATCAGACAACCTCACCCAGGCAGCCAAGATGGTCACAGGCCCTGTGTCCAGGTATGATATACTGACACATGTCACCCCTCATGCTTTCATCATTTATCAATCCGTGTATATTTCTTTATTGATTATTGTATTTTGAACATAAAATTGTGCATTCATTTGTGCGAGGTAAAAGTTACATATGTTGATTGCCTTTTCCTCCAACCTAAAGTCCAAAACATGATGTATTAAACAGTACTTCTGTAAGAACCATTTTTAAACTAATTTTAAAAGGGAATACACCTCAACTGCCTATGTGTCTGTCAGAGAATGAACACAAATATGGATGTGGATTAAATTAATCCCTGATGGACAACAATTTTTTGCTGTGGATTAGAGAGCAGCATCACAGTCGGCAGAGTGTTTTTCCTGTCTAACTCCTTTACAATATAACAAAGAGCCTGTGATGTCATCCTTTGGTGTGGCAACTGTCTATTAAAAGCCTAAAGTCTTTTATTCTTACCCTGTCTATGGTTTTGGGAGCCACAAGTGACCATATTTTGATGACGAGGGTGGCGGTGGAGAGAAGCGTGGGGTTGGCAAACATTTATCAAAGCTAAATTCCAAGTCCATGTCTATTACTCAAACTTAGCATAAGCTTCCCATCACTTTTCCCACAGAAATAGAGATTTGATTTTTTGGTATAGATGCTGAGTAAAGCAGTTTCTGAGACTAGTGAAGAACTTGAGAAAAATAGCTGACTTGTTGTTTGCGGCGATCTGATGGAAAAGTAAGTGATGTCTGAACGGCACTTACGTGGTCTTCTTATTACAGCAGCCTGTCGTCTTCTCTGCGAAAAGCAACAACAATCGTGGCTTCGATGCACACACCGTGTTGCATGAATTAATGTTTGAAAAGCACTGAACAAGCTTGCAAGCCAGGTATGGGCAACTCAGACATCGAGACCTGCTCTTGCTTATTAGGGCTGGGGTGATATAATTTTGTACTAATTTATTTCTATGATGAGTCTAGGCGCCCTTTTGATATGCATTGCAATTATAAAGTAGGTTATGAGATATCCATGAGTAATGTTCACGGCAACATTGCAAAGGGAAAGATTTTACAGATTTTTTTGGATTGATAAAAACAAGTTTGAGCAACTCTCTTTATCTGATTGTCAAAGCAGAGTTCAGAATAAAAAAGAACATAATGTCAGTATTTAGTTTTAAAAAGTTCTGATATGTCCAGCAATATACATCAGAAAGGCAAGAGGTAAATTGATCTTTTGTTACGATTTGCAGAAAGGATTGTGGGACATGTGTAATAAGCATATTGTACATCATGTTTACTGACGATTTGACCCAGGGGAAGCATGTAAATGGAGAACAATAACGGGCCTATAACTGACCCTTGAGGAACACCATGTCTAAAACAAGAAATAGATGATGTTCCTTTTTCCAATTCCAAATAAGAAAGGTGGAAATAGAATTTTCTATTTATCAGCTGCGAGAAGTGAAGTCATTTGTTACTTCGACTAAAGCAGTTTCTTTACATAGTCCTAAAACCAGAGAAATATGTAATATCTTGTAAGTATGTGTGATCAAACAATTTAAAGGCAGTCATTAACTCCAAGACTTTTCATATCTGTATCTGCTTATTTTGGTTGCATTAAATATAATCTTTATGTTTATGTAATTGTAAATGTAGAGAATTTTTAATGAATCGAACTCAATAGAATTAGCCAGTTTTTAGTTGACGAGAACCTCCTTTTTTCTGCTTTTGAATTAAGCAGAAAGTGCGAATAATTTAACTCAACAATTTGATTTGGTTGACAAAGGTAAGGAGAGTTATTTTATACTGTAATGTTAATGACAACATGTGGGTATATGCTGTGTGTAATATGTACAGGTCTATGATGCTACATTACAAAACGAAATAAGCAAGCACTACTACTACTATGTTAACCTGTTAATATAGTGTTTACTTTCCCTGTGTTAACATTATTTTCACATTTTTTTATTGAAGGTTTTTACAACAAAAATGTAAACAAATTTCAACATATAAAATTCTTTAAAATCGATGTGCAATCGTCTTTCTACAATGTATAACACACTGATTTATAAGAAAGATACAGTTCACAAATAGAAACACAACATGAAACAGTTGCACAAAGTAAAAAATCCTGTTGGAAAAGATTGTGTCACAATTGTTGAATATTTTCTGTTTGCTTTAAAGGAGTGAGGAAGATAATGCTGGAGGAAAAGCTCCAGTATGTTCCTGACAGTGAGGTGAGTTCTGTGCTTTCGCTTGAAGCTGTGATACATATCTGGACAAGTAAATAAGCCTTTTTTTTCTTTTCTTCTACTTAAAGACCAAAAGAATGAGATCCCAGATACTGAAATGGGCTTCCTCTGTAGGGTGGCTGGGCGCACCCTTAGAGACAGGGAGGTTGACAATTGAATCTGTGATAATTGATAGTTTGCAAGGCTATTATACTGTACATGTCTCACAATAAACAAAATGCTTCTCTGGAATATTAATTGTTTCATTAAACATTTCGATCCCACTAACATTAAAGAGGTACTATAGGACTGTACAAAGTTCTTGTTAACAAGCCATGAACTTCACTATGTTTCGCCGCAACCTCTTGCATCATCCCTGTCTGCATCCTGACGATTGGAGTGGGAGGCAGATGGGAAAAATGTATTCATATAAATATTTGCTTTCTTTTTCTTTTAAACCAAACACAAAACCTTGACGCTTCTTTTTTAATAACTGTGTCACAATAGTGGCATAGCAGAATGTATACATATATGCTTTGTTTACCATGATATCTACTTAATTAATTTTTTTATTTTTGTTTAAATTTGGTGAATTTGTTTGTGTGCTTTATTTGAATCTACTCAGTTTAAACAGGCTATTCCTTAGCAACTGATTTGTGTTATTTTAACTTAACTGTTAACAAAGTTAGATTTAATTAATAAACGTGTGCAATCTGTTGCCTCAGTTTTATTGAGTAGTTAATGTGTATCTCTTTTTACAGCCGGGGAACAAAACGGTTCTCAAGCCTGAGCACGATTGTGTATGCCACTGAACACACTCCTGGTGAATGTGCTTTCCAGAGTCCTTCTCTCTGCCACTGTCACCAGAGAGTCCAGCTCTGTGTCCACCACAGAGCCAGCCTTTTATCACCAGCCTGTCCAGCCCAGTTTCATCCCTCTTCTTACTGCTTCCTCCCCAACACATCAAGATGACACTGGTCTCCAAATCACTGTTACAAAACACTGATGTATGTATTTAAGGCATAGAGGAAACAAAATTATACAAGTGGTTTACATGAAGATTATAAAAGAGTCAATTAAAGTTTGGCTCATGGTTTAAAAATACATACATTCTTTAAGTATTTAAGAATATTAATAGAATACACTGGACTGAATGACACACAAGCCATGATACATTTATTTTTAAGCAGTTTACACCATCAGTAAAATAATCAGTTGTCTCACATCTTGCAAATTGTAACTGTTACAATAAAGTAAACCGAAAACAAATCAGCAAATCTAATCAAGCAAATAAAGTTCGAAGTGGTTTCTTCTGAGATCTTATTGGTCGATTGCATTCATGGAAACAGCAATATGGGGCACAACGGTGAAGTCATTAAGAAGCTTACAGACGTTCTGGCAGATTAGGTTTTTCTCTTCTAATCCAGCAGATTACCACTGCACAGCCCTGTTGGCTGGGAGTGCTTCGATGTGCCGCACAGTTTCTTTAAATTGATCATTTTTTTGTCGCTGCGACATTGCTTGCTCACAGAAACTGAGACAGAAGAGGAACAAGCAGGAGTAAGCAGAGGTCAAAGTGTGTCGATGCACAGCTGTAGGCGGATGGAACCTTTTAAAATATTGTGGATAAAGCCGGGATTTCGGGGATGAAGTCCAATTTGAAGCGTAGCGTGGACTTTTGCAAATTTTAAGTATAAAGAGGTTCTTTTATTTTGAGAGCGCTTTAATAGCAGGAATAGATTCACAACAGAAATAATAGTCTACACGTTTGTAGAAGCTGGCTGGAAGAGGAGGATCATCTCCTTTGAAGAGCAGTGCATGTGGTATCCATCGCTCTCTGAGGGGAAATGGAAACAGATCAGTGTCGTCAAGAGCATGAAAACCCTGCAGGAAAGCCAACAGAGCTTGAGGTAAGAGATGCCATTTCTGAATCTGCTGACAAGGACAGCCACACGAAGCTTCTCTGTCGGCCTGCAGAGGAAAGTGAGGGGTTGTGTGTGAAAGATCCAGCTGAGACCAAATGCCCTTCTCATCCTGAGAGAGTAAGTGGAGTTGCAGAATACAAGAAACACAATCTGAAAAAAACAAATAGCTGGAAGATGGTTCGATTCCAGGACCCGTCAATGGATGATCAAGTGTTGGAGAGGGACAGCTCAGGGGAGAGTCTCTTTCCAGAATACGTGATTGAGGAGTGGACCTCCTCCACTTTTGAGAACCTGTTCATGGCAGAAGACTGGCAGGATATCACAGGTGAGCGTAAATTCTTATAGCTTCTCTTATCCGTCATTAAACACAATATCTGTTTCTACATCGAGCCGCAAAAAGAGAAAAGGATCAGAATGTGATTTAGATCAGGTCTTGGTGTTTGTGGGTGTTTGTCTAAATGTGTTTAGCAACAACTAGCAGATAATCCTTGCTCCCCACTGTTGACTTACTCTTCTTTCCTTATACAGAGGATCGTCTCTTAAGAAAGAAGGTGCTGGAGTCCAGGGGCCTTCATGCACTACAGCCTACCTGGGGTCAGGAGGTCACTGTGAAGATGCAATGTGTCCTGGAGGACCGTACTGTGGTGGAGAAAGACTGCAAGCTTGTCTTTGTTATCGGAGAGGGAGATGTAAACCAGGTAAATGCCTTTAGGTGCTTGTATTTCATCACAGCTTGTCAGTGACCAATAGAGACTGTGAAAACAGTTTGACAAGTTACAAAAGTTACAAACTAATGACACTGCTCTCCATTATGGAGGCCTGATATATATATTTTGTGTTGCTTTGAAAGTTGCAAAAGAAACAGGACTAGTTTGCAACAATGCTAACAATTAACTCTTACCAAGGATCGTTCGGTTAAAAATGCTAATATCACAGAATATAGCATATAGAATTACTATATATTACATATATTACTGTATGACGGTCTTGAGGTTGCAATGTAAATTGAACATAATAGGATGCTAATATGTTCTAACTGGCAATAGCAATATGTCTGAAGCTAAACATGCCAACATTATACTTATAATACTTCCATGTTGATGATCAGCAAGTATACTCTCTATTTACTTAATTTGGGAGGTTTTCAATCTTACTGTTGCCTGATAGAATGCTAATGTGTGCTTATTTGCACTAGCAATGAAGTCAATGTAGCGATGCAGGACTAATGGAAACATTGGGTGATAAACCGAAGCATTTATCCCAAGTCAGGATAAATCCACTAAATACTTCAAGGTGTTCTGTGTGATTATGTAAACAATAGATTTCGATATTAAGTGAGTTGGTCTTTGACACCTGTAGGCCCTGGAGGAGTGTGTGATGTCCATGCAGAAGGACGAGATCACATTATTGTTGGCAGATTCTCAGTATGCCTATGGACTTTTGGGAAGGTAAGAACATCCATACAGTATATTGTCATGTAATTGCACACTGTTGAATTGAGTAGCCTATTGAAGCAGAACCAACTCTTGTCCATCTAGATTTTTTAAAAGTATAATCTCAACAAGAAGCCACGAGTTCTTGTACCTGTTGCTGTGGGGGGTTAGCCTGGTTATCCAGAGGTAGCAGGGTTAATGAGCCATAAACAGGAACAGATGGCCTCCTCCTGACACCATTCTGAGGCCGCCTAACCAGGGTGTGTTTGTAACCTCCAGACCTATGGGAGGACACCACTCATATTACCACCAATGGCTTTGGTTTCTAACCTTTACACCATTTAAGAGCCTGAATAAACACAGAGGAAATTGGTGTTACATTGGAAAAAAAGGCCTTTATTTGAATGTTACTTTTGCTTTAAATAACGTTAAATAACTTGAGGCACATGAGAACTGGATGTTGATATCACTGTGATTTGACAAGACTTTGTCTTGTATAAGCTTTTATATTAATTATAGGCGGTATTTTTTGTGCTAGAGCAACAGTTAAAAAGTAATGGGACATGTTTTTAATGTGATTTAATTTTTTGTGACCGAGCTTTTTGATCAATTATACAGTATTGTCTTAAACATACAAAATATGACAATACATTTAATTCTGAAAGCAACCATTTCAAATATGCCAATGTTTACGTAAGCCTTCTCTCTTTATAAAAACTTCAAAATTATAAGCCATGTTCAAGGATTTCACCAGTCAGCTCCGTCATCTTAAACAAAGATGTGTTTTAATGTGAAGCTTGATTATAGCCTAAGGCCCTGTTTACACGACACAACGATTTTGGCCAAGAAAAGCAGCAACCTTTTTTACTGTTCATTTACAAGGCAACAGCTTTTTGGGTGCCTGTAAACTAAAACTTTGGAAAATGGTCCCACAGTACAACCTTTTGGAAACCACACCATCTCTGTCACTGTCTGAAATGGTAAAATGCCTCCAAAAACTGAAGTTACACATATGTTCATTTCTGTTACAGACAATAGCTGTGCACGACTCTTTGCTCATGCACAATAAGGTTCCAGTCAGCAGCCATGCACGAGTCAGTAGACTACAACAACATCAACAGAGGACTCCCAAGTTCTGTTTGTGCTGTGTGTAATATGCAGCCAAGGTTGGATTCAAACCAATGGCTACTGCAAAGAGGACTACAACCTACGTACAAAACCACTCGGCTATCCAGAGCCCAGCATTAGCCATTTCTGTATCTACCTTATCGCTTAGTGACAGAAAGTTTTTCCATTTCAATGTCACACTGCCAACTACGTCTTCAGTTGTTTTTGCAGAGCCAATTGCATGATGGTTGTTATCATAATGTTGTTTTCTGAATAATTAACTTTTTTGAAAAAGAAAAAAAGACTTGATGTTCAGGGTCTCTTACAAATGTGACCATTCACTGGCAGGATGAAACTGAACAGCATTGCTGAACAGAGGACTATTCCAAAACAACAAACTTGTTTGTTCAACCAAAATTATCATGCAGGGATAAAAGCCCATAAAAGGTACAGGATTTAGATGTGTCAAATCCATTATTACAGGCAGAGAGATTGAAGCAGAACATTGTTTACGACATAATGTTCAAATGTTCTGAACACTGCAGCGAAAGCATTATTTTTTTGTGGCTGCGTGTCTGCATGAGGTCCTGTTTTTAAAATTCCGATCTGTGTGAAGGGGATGATGGGACCTGAAGGGGGTGTGTGGGTCTCTGAGGTGTTATCTAGGATTTCACTGTCTGGCTGTGTGAGTAAAAAAAATAGCAGGCACAGAGAGGTTAGCTAATGATTGTTTTGATTCAGCTGATTAGGACTGTGTGCTGTGGAGTCTAATTTATCCCTGAAAGACAGGAGAGAATCAGCATTTCATGCCAGTCCTTTCAACACAAAGTAAACAATGAGGTTGCTCGTTGCTCACATTGGGATTTTTTTTGCTCGTTGAGTGGATGCAGTTCTTTATTATTTGGAATGACAAGGAGAGTCAGAAACAGTACAAAAAAACAATGAAAAATGCCACCAGCTTATTGACATATATATCTTGTTTTGCTGTTTTACCAAGATTTGAATGAAAAGATTGACACAACAGTCATGTCTCTGTCCTTAGTTTGATTCTACAGATCGCTTCACTGACCAGGCATACACGTGGTGAAGCATGGGGAAAGAACTACAAGCAAATGATGTCTATAGCTTGTTTTATCCAGACAATAACTGAAGCGTATGAATTAGAATTTCCCACTCATCTATCCATTGTGTGCCAGATATGTATTGGTTAAGAGCACAACATACAGGGACTATAGAAAGAAGATTACTCAGTGACACGTATGTACGGTATTGTAAAACAGCCAACGGATTTAAAAACTTTGTTTTACTAGAGAAAGAATAACTTTATTGGAGGAAATTTAGTTCTGAGGCAGGTAAGCGTTTAATCCATGTGCTAAACTTCAGTGTCATATAAACCTTATAGACACAAGAGTGCACATTATTTATTTTTAGATCTAACACAAAATGTCTATTTCGTTCGAGCAAATAAGCTGACAAAACAAAGAATCTCAGGCAGTGATGTTGCCGAGTTTGACAGGCTCAGCGTGTCTGTGCTGTAAATGACTGATGCAGTCTGGAAAATATCATTAGCCTCTCTGTTGTCTGCCAGATGCATTGATTGAACTCTGTCAGTCGCCTGTTGCAAACAGTGCTGCTAAGGGCACTTCACAGTTATCAGACAATGTACAAAGCTGGGTAGTGAGACACCATGATTCAACAGAGCACAGTCGAGAGGTCTGTGGCTCAGTGTGTGGGTGATGGGCATGCAGCAGAGTCTGATGTGATCAGGGCTGAAAATTGGAGAGAGCAAGGGTAAATGAAACCCCTGGAAAAAGTCTGGCGCATTTACCTAACTGTTTACAACAGATGGGACTAAATCACTAAAATATATATTTTTTCCTGTCATTCAAGCCCTGAGCCTTTGAAAGTGGAGCTCAATCATAGTTGCCTTTTCAAAGAACAGACTGCATCCTCTCAGTTAGTAGACCATTAACAGAAAGATGCTAACATCTGTTGGTCTGCGGACAGGAGCAACTCTAACACTCATTTAACCTCCTGGGGCCAAAGAGCCTCTTCCTTATCAGCCCTTTATGGACATACAGTCAAGAACATTTATTGGCACTGGCAGCTGCTTTATTTTTTTGTTCTGATAAAACAATATCTGCCAAACAAGACAGCAGAGTAAAATAAGCCAGTGCTACTTTCATTTCACAGTATCCAGTACATGGATATGTGAGCTGTGTATTGAAGGTAATACAAGCCTGGATGCCCTTAGTGTACAACTGCTGATTCACAAATCAGATTCACAAATGTGAAGTTGTGAAGTGATGTTGGCTGACTTTTAACAAAAGGAGGCTTTAAATCCATTCTTGGCAGTAGCGATGTCGCTGTACTGTTACTCTTGGCACAATTCTTAATTCAAAGCTCAGGTGGACAGAGTCAGCGTAAAGCATTTTACAGTTCCTTTTATGTGTCTTATGTTGCCTGTGAAGCCTGGAAAGTGATTTCCATTGTCTTCTTTTTTTTTTTTTTTTACATTAGATGCGGTCACAAAAAGAACTATGAGGGTTCTAGAATTGAAGCCTGGCGTATTCCACTAAAATACATGAAGTTAATAACCTATAAATAATCACATGCAGAAACTGTCAACCAAAACATACAGTGTATTATACAGTCAAATACTACAAAAGTATCTCATAATGCAACAAAAGAGACACTGTGCAGACAGCAGATGGCTAGCATTGTCAGTTTCTAGAAAACAAACAAGTTGTACTGGTGAAGGGGTGGGGGTGGGGGATCTCTCTCTCTCTCTCTCTCTCTCTCTCTCTCTCTCTCTCTATCTCTCTCTCTCGCTCTGAGCCTGGGGGAGGCCGTTGGCCTGATGGCTGTTTGAGTCTTATAAACACTAGATTTACTGATCTGTCAGTGCAGTGGCAGGGTGGAGTTAAGATGAGTGAGGCTTTGGTTCATGGGAAAGTACTTCAACACCTACAATGATGATGAGTAGTTATTGAGCAATATTCATCATCAGTTAGCAAGTAATCAGACTTTGAGTTTGTCACAGTATATAAATTGTGTACGGTGTCTGATAAATAATCCTTCAAATGACCTTATAGATAAAAATAGCTAATAAAGTCTTAGTTTTTTGTTTTTCATCTGTCCACATCACTTTATCATGACGACAATAGCATCACAAATATAAATATAGTTATTATGAACTCATTAACAAGATTCAAGAGTGTTGTTTTAACAGTCCATTCCAGTTTGTCTAATGTGCATGGTAACAATGTACTAAGGGCGAGTCCAACCCCACATTTACTACTGTAATGTCACAAAATCATGTATTCTATTTAATGATCATACATAGGTTTTAGGCGTAACATGGCCTGAGCAGAGGGTCTGCAGGAGAAGCAATAATCCACAAGAGCTAGAAGTAAAGCAGTAGGCAGGTTTGAACTTGTCTTCTTCTAGATCGTGGAGACATTATAATGTAAGAAGATGTCTCTGTGTTTGAAAACAAAGTAGGTTCATGAGTGTTGTATAACGATCTATGTAGGCACAATCTACAATCTTCAATCTACATTTACACCACATGTCACACCCATTCACACACTGAGGGCAGAGGTTGCTGTGTATGAAGACCAAGTAACTAATTGCATTCATACGCCGATGAAGCAGTGGTTTCAATTCGGGGTTAAATGTCTTCAGATATGTTGCTGCATCAGCTGGGGATCGAACCCTCATCCTTCCAGTTGAGAGATGATAACTCTATCACTGAGCCACAGCTTAAACTATCTGATGACAAGGAAAACGAAAAATAAATGTGACAGCATTTCACTGCAATGTGATTTTTCATTCCCTCTTCTGTATTTCCTTTGAAAATCCATGGAACTTTTGAAGTACTCCGATTTAGTTCTGGATCAAGGAGGTTGACAACCCAGCCACAATATAGCTTGGTTAAAAAAAGTGAAACCATTTAGTCATACAGTAAGTAATGTTGATGCAGGAAGATGATAAGGTAGAATGCTACACTAAAATTAACATTGAAAAAATGAACATTACAGTTCCCTTACTTGGCTTTGGCACACTTCAGAGAGATGTGCTTCAGCACGGTACTCTCTGTGTTGTCCTCTGATATGCAGACGCTGACTCAACTTAGTATCCCTTTTTTCTTTTTTTTCAAGTCCACCTGTTAATAAACTGAGCAAGCACCAGTGGGGGTGCAATCGCGTCATCATATTGGATATCCCAAAGGTCAAAACTGTGAGCTGGTTCATATTAGTGTGGCGCAACAACATGGTCTGATGCTACAGTAAGTTAAAGAAAGGAAGTGTACCGTGCCTGAGCAAGGTACGGAGTGGTCAACTGGACTTCAGGGTTGAAGCGTGCCTGGGCACAGTACGGATTGCCAGTGTGACTGCACCCTGAGACACACCCAAAGGCAGCAGGGATTGCAGATATAGAGAGGTAACAGTGGCATTACTCACAAAAAGGCATGACTGACTAGGCAATATGAGACATTCACAAAGCAAAGTGGAAATGTGACAAAGAGGTCAGACGTATGATGGTTCAAGGTGGACGATGACTGATACTTGTAGGTATAGCTGCAGTTTGATAGAAGTATGAAGTGCTTAGCGTGTGCTTGCTAGCACAAATGTAAATGCTATATTTGGTCCATTATGTCTCTTTTGTTAATCTTCTACTCTGAATGTGCATTTTCTGCTTTCCCTTGCTATTACCAGCAGGCAGACACAGTGACTCACCCACAGCAGAGCTGCTCTGGTGTCAGTCACTTATAGGCGTCACAAGCCTTCCTCCCCTTTGGCTTCAGATACATAAGCATGTTGTCCACTCAGAAAATCGGTGAGGTGGAGTTCCTCTCTGTGGTGAAGGTGGTGTGACTCATTCTGCAGAACCACCTGTGTGAAATGAATTATGTGACCTTTTAGTGGCTCCTCTGTAGGAAAACTGTGATGAAACTAAACTGTTTTGATTTACTTTGGACAAAATATCAGTTTTTTTGGGGAGAAACTGACACTAGTTCAAGAACACGTTTCTTTGTTTTACTGCTTGCTATTGACTGAGTATTCCAGCTCGAACCAAACTCATAGCAATGTCACGTGACTTGAACACTTTTACAGCAGCTTTTGTGCTCTGTGTGTGTGTGTGTGTTTCCCAGCACAGACCCAGCAGGCCACACCCAGACCTCACGTTCCAGGAGGAGGCCAGCAAACTCTGACAGCAGTAGCACGCTCTAAGATAACATCAAGCTTGGCTCTCAATCAGCAGGCTGTACTCTATTTGCAACTACCATTGCTACATCAGTCTGAAGCGTCAGTGTAGATCTAAAGCTGAATAGAAACGTGAGTGATTTAAATCTAAACAGATAGCAATTTTTTAAACAAATGGAGTAGTTTTGTTGCTGCAGCAGCAGCACATTAATGCCACTTAGACCAGTGTTTGAAATGTGCACGTACCTCGTCTAATCTCTCTGGATGTTTACTTTTCCCCTGACTGCTAGCAGGCTTATCGCTCTCATCGACACAGCTGTGGTTGTAATATTGTTCTGCCGTCAGTTTTATCTGCTTCTACTTTTCTTTGTCAGGGGGTAGTTAGTGGGATAGTAAATCTCCTAAACCAAAAAAAATGACAATTATTGTCTTGAGATAGATTAAAAAAGGATAGCGAACAAGAATGTACAGTAGTCAACAAAATCTAAACCGCTTGTCATTTGGATGGATTGACCAAACAAAAACAAAGAATTGAGCTGAACCACCAAAAGCAAAACTTGACTGTGTACATCCATTTGCCAAAGGGTTAGGGGTGTTCATGTGTTTTTCTCAGAAACCTAATGGGCCTATTTTGGGTCTGAGATTTTTTTGATGAAAGGGCAAACCTATTGAGTTTTGGAGGACTGGCCCTTGTTAGCTTGATCCTGATCCCAGTCGTTCTAGATAGATGTCAGAGAAATGTTTCAGGACTGTATCTTCTATGCTAGAAGGGTCACAGAAATCTTAAAATGCAATGTTCGAGGTAATTGGAGCCTAAACTTTTATTTTTAACAAACAATATTACCCACATAAACTCACTATGTATCATTTTTCCTTCTCTTTTCGGAGGATATTTTTGAAATAATTTTACATTTCATATTGACTACTAACATTCTTCTTCGTTTGAAGGTGCATCGTTTTTCTATGGTACTACTGCCAACAATGCCATAGCTGGGGACTGAACCCCAGAACTTTACTTGAAAGGCTACCCACTGTAATACTTAGCCACAGCAGCACTTGGTAAAGGTCTAGATGTTACCATCAAAATATACTAAAACAACTTAAATTACACATTGTGATTACATTAATATAATACTGGTATATGTCTGATTCCACCACTAAATGATCTTGAGTCTCAGCTTTGGTTGAAAAGGAACCTCATATGCACTTGTGTGTCATGGCTGACATATCCTTTTAGCTCAGTTTCTATTGTTTAGGCCTTATTAGTTCTCATCCTCTTGGCTGATGTTGAAATATTCAACTGTTCCAAAATATATATATATAACATGATTCCTCTCAAAAGTGTTCACATTGCTCAAAGGATTTAGGTGTTCACAAATACATCCATTATTATCTTCCTTGGTGCTATAATAGAAACTCATCTGTAGCTGCTTTCCTGCCCTTAACTCAGATCTGTTACTCTCATGTGTTGATGTCCCACATGCTGCATGTGCTGGAACACAGACAGCACTGTCATGCTTCACTGACATCACCTCCAGTTCACTAGCTGTGCTATGTTGTATAACCACGATGTTGCGACAGGATTGTTTTCCAGAGCGTGGCATGCAAGAGGGATACAAGACAAGCACACGTGAGACAGCACTTCCCTACCACCAGCACCTTCAGACCAGGCACTCATTTGAAATCCTCCTGCTGTGTACAATACACAAAATGAGAGGGGGATTAGTGGAGTATGACAAAAATAGATGGCTGCACAGCACTGCTTTTAAAAGTCGCCGATAATGTGTTCTTGATAACAGGGGGCAGTGCTGTCCTGTCTTGAGTAAATAAAATAAAATAAAACACCTTATGATAAAAAAAATAAAAATAAAATAAAGATAAAGGGAGTTTATTGTGGAAAGAGCAGGAAAAAGGTTCTGTGTCACTATTGCTCCCTCTATATTACCTTTGGAAGTAAAGTAATTAGTAACTTTGGAACCAATCTGCCAGCCGCATTGAGTTGACCAATCTTTTGGCAACTTGAAAAAGGAATATCTGCGGATGAAGACCAACAGGGGGATGTTCAACAAATCAGCACAAATGTTGGGACACACTCCATTGTCAACTTTATGTCCAGTGTTGCTGAGTTGTGTGCTGGAACTGAGAATTAGCTATTATGCCATTATCGTCCTTGATCAGTGTTGACTTAAAATGACGTCAGGTTCAGGGAGATACATTAGTCTCGAGTGATTGATTAGCGATTGATTCCATACTGAGGCCGTTTCAGGTGGAGATAACATTTTTCTCTGATACAGTGTATGGCTTTAACTTGGCAGAATGTTAAATGTGTATCCCTATAATCATTATGGTCACCAACAGCATGTTAGTAATCAATAGAGATTGCGTCACATTAGAAAACGTACACCTTCAAGTTTCACCATTTAAACCAGCTTGTACAAACTGTTGTCTAATTCAAACATGGCTTTTTATTCATGGCTGCTTTCAGTCGGTTTTTTCGTGCACAAACTCAGACGCTGTTTCTGGAATTCTTTGACTTCTAGGACCACGTAGTCCCACTCCTCATTTTTCGTTAATTCTAATGACGATTTAGCAAATCCAGAAACATGATTACAGTTATAAAACAGTGCAACCTTTCTTGTTTAGACTGACCGTGTTGTAACTGACACAGAGTTGACAAGTAATTCATGAGGCCTCTTTAAGCATTCACTGATGTGTAACGCCAGTAGAATTCATGCAGATGGCAAAGTGAAAGAGCAAGCTGTTATTTATAGTTGCACACTGGGCAGTCCCAAAAAGTCTACCAGGTCTAAATCAAATGGTTAACATGCTTTTCTTCTTATGCACTATGGCAGAGGCAGACAACGGTGCATTAGAGCAAAAAAAAAAAAAAACTCCTGTGTTTGTAGATCAATGTGGTGCCACTCTAGAGGGATATGAGGTGTCGTATATTGTTTGCAAGCCTGGAGAAAAGAGTGTGTGTGTGTGTGTGCGTGCGTGTGTGTGTGTGTGTGTGTGTGTGTGTGTGTGTGTGTGTGTTTGTGGATGAAAAGTCTCGTCAGTGGGGACGTGGAGTGTGACTCATCTCGTGGAGACGTCATTGCTCCGTCATCAGTCGTCAATAGCAGTCTTTTACACACACTCTCTCAAACACACACACAAACACACACACCCGACAAAATATTCATCTCAAAGTTAATCATTGGCAGACTCCCGCCGACAACCTCCTGAGCAATCACAATCAGATGTGCTGTGATTAAGCTTCAGGGATTAACAAAGTAGATCTCATTATAACTGAAACAATGAGATGATTTATAGCACTGATGGGATTAGCTGCACTACAGTGATGTTTTATATTGTCACTCCAGATGGTGAAGGACAACGCAAGTAAGCTCATGTGTCGCAAAACACTGCATTATCTGCACATGAAAACAAACATGCTGGAATTCCTCGTAAATAGGTCTGCAGGATGAGTTTGACCTCTGCCATAGCCACCAGCTCCGGTCAAGTAAATTCAAGCCCTCCCTCTTTAGAAATGTGGCTCTCTGACTCATGATTGATGGCTCAGGTCTTATAGCAAAGCCATCGGAGAGAGACTGAAGGATTGTGCTAATGGCCTTGCAACATTTTCTTTACAGAGGCTGCTCCACCTCTACAACATGACTAATAAATCAGGAGTGCAGTTTGCTGCCATTGATTCACATGCTGCACATGGAGGCAGGGAGGTTGCTGCTTGAAGACACGCTGGGTCTTTATTGGTTAGATGACAGACGCACACTCATCATATGAGACGTATTTCTCATGGACAGCGGTATGACAGAAGGTAAATGCTAATAGTGCGTTTTTTGTTTGATTAACCTACCCTATAGAACTTCAAATAAATAGTAAGTATGTAAAACATAATGTATTTCTACTCTTCGGACATATAACCAAAAAGCAAAGACGTAGAGGCCCAGTGCAGCTTCACAGGTGAACATAAGCAACAACTGGTTTAAAGTCTTGTCTCATTTAATATCCACTCTGGGAGTGTGATAACTTCTGTTCGTTTGTTGTTTGTTTAATTTGCAAAATGATATTCAAGAAAAGGTTACATTTTCTTATCAGGAGTTATCTGGTTTTGGCACATGCATGTGTGACAGCTCGGACCCCGAAGAGAAATTAATTTCCGATGAATATCTCTTTATGACATTTATTCCTCTAACCTAAATGTCACACATGAAGCAATGAGCTGCTTGTAGTCACACATGGTAATGTTCATGGTTTTATAACACACACAGAAACAAACAAATGAATTTCGCCACTATAGATAAAGCCAAATTCCACAGTCTGAAAATCAAACTTTGATCTTTGATCTAAAAGTGACTTGCACATCTTAACAGAAAGCATAAAACAATCTCCAAACATTTGTGGATTCGTAGGAGAGGCAGACTTTAGTGTGAAGCGCAGCAGTAATAGAAGCAAGGACTTTCATCTTTAAAAGGGAAGGATTTTTGGGCTCGTTGTTTTGGAATTTGTCGTAACTAAGAAAGCTTTGAAATTCAGAAATGAAATCCAAAACTGTCAGAGATTTGTTTTTTCATAATCGACAAAGGATCCACTTTTTTTTTTTTTTTTAAATTTAACCTCAGAACCACAGATAGTCAGAATTAACTGAAGGTTAACCTCACACCAAGTGGCTGAACAAGAAAGTTCCACTTGACCTCACTGAGCACACCTAAGAGACGTCTACTTGTTTGTATCGATTGATAATGGTGAGTCAATATACCAGGATGCAGTAAGATTTTTCCAACAGATGAAACGCAGCCTAATATCCAAGATAATGACCTCTGTTGTTATATTTCTGTGTCAGGTCGATCGATCTGTCATCCCTCTAAACGCAGACCCAAAGCCTTGAAGTTCTTTTGAGGAATTATTCATCTTGATGCTGCCACCTATTCCAGACCAAACCTGTGAGGGATTTCACATCATTGCATTAGGTGAAATCTGAAACCTGTTCTGCTGTGAGTCACAATGCAGCTGCTTGTTTTAAGAAACGTTCAACTTCCCTTATTCAATTACTCATGTAGAAAAAGGGGTGGAGTGCTCGTCTGACACCACCCAATTTAGTCGATGAATAATTTGACGGGAAATTTAAAAAAGCCTCTCATAAAACGAGGCTGATGTGAAGGATATTGAACTTACTTTTCCTCACACTTTGTGTTTCTTTAAATATGAGCTGCTAGCAGCAGTGAGAGGCTTTGTCAGCCATTGTACATTGAGCCTTGCAGCTCTCATTAGACCAAGGCTGCCAAGTTCTATCAAAAGTTTAAAGTAAGACTTCGGGGGAAGGGACCGTCAGTCGCTGGAAAAATAAATAGGGCAGTGTGAAGCCAGATATATACTAATATGTCATTTTAAATTAACATTAAGAACATCAGCATTCAGTTAACAAGAGGTTGGTGAAGAATTTCAACCGTGAAACTGAAAGCTATAGGAGGCAGATTTTGAATAACGGGTGTATTGTGGGCATCAAGCTAACTACTTCCTGCATTAAATGGAGGCATAAAGCATAAAATAAAGTACACCCAAAATTTGAGCTGCTTTTGTGCTAAGTATCTGTACTTCCATCATGTGTAGGAAAATATTAAGGCCATATTTAGACTTATTTAGCAACAAAACAGCAAGTATGGTCCTGTACACACTGTCAATGCAGAAAGATCTTCATGGTAATTTCTGTAATATCAACTGTATTTCTAATTATTACAGGCTTTTTTGCAAGACACACTCATTGCAGAGAAAACAAAGGTTGGTATAAATATCCTCAGATCATGACATCTGTAAACATTGAACTTAAAGGTACCATGTCAAGTTCTTTTCCCACTATTTATCTTCGTAACTATTATTTTGAGAAAGAAATGCCAGTGTTGTTTGTGTGTTGTACAGCTTAGGGGTCATTCAGTTCACATCAAAGCTACTCTCGATCAGTAAGAGACAGCTTTAAAACGTTGATCAGCTTTTGTAACCAAAGACTTTCTTTCAGTTGGTCTGGACTCCATACCTCAATGCCATTAAAAAAATCCACTCTATACCCTGCAGGTAGTCCGGGACTAAGATTGGATTCATTTTAACAGGCTAAAGAAATTTGCCTGATTATACAGAGACTTGTGATCAACAGCCAAGATGTATGGAGCAGCTTCTCTTGATCCCTCAAAGCACAAGCTCATTGCCGTAAGGGGAAATTAAGAACAAAAAGGAGAGGGAAGCACATGCCACGGCAGCAGCTGATGAAAGGTGTCATGTGAGTCAGTGATTAGAACCACACTAGCGCCGCTACGAGCTCAGTCAATGAGTTTGTTTTCTAGACCTCTGACTCGTAATAGGAGGATGTTATGCGTCAAACAAACTGGTGCGGCAACAGGCGAGGAAAAAAACAGCTGTGACGTCTCACCAATGCCAGGATTAAAGCTAAGCTTCTTTGCACGACTGTATCTCTGTGCTGTGTCCATCAAAGAGTCAAAACAGACACAGCGATGAACGACAGCAGCAGCAAACCTATTTTCACCGCTGTAAGAAAATAAACAACCTCATAAATCCTCTGGATTTTGTATTATCACAGAAGCTGCTCACAAGATTTATTACTGCTATATAATAGTTCACTATCTGAGGTTGTAACCATAGAAACCAGCTTGAGATACAGGGCTGGCCTTTACATCTTTTGAAACAGAGAGCATGACGTCAAAGTGACCACTGTTTTCCCTCTGAGGGAGATTTTCCTTTCATTCAGAGCAGTGAGGGGCCTGCTGGACAGATAACAGGGTGAGTCAGTGGCTCTATTATGCACCTTAATGAGGAAGTTTGGGAAGCCAAAACACGTATCAAATTCAGCCTTTGACGTGTGCATAACTGCCCCTGACACACACAGGGAAAACCTGTGGTTATCACATCACTGAAATGAACACATGGAGAGTGGAAGCAATCCTCTTTTAATCTAATCTGTTTACAGTCACAATATGACAATTACAACCATGTCACATAAACATCAGGCTATATAAAAACACTGCTGCATGACTGAAGTGTCTACATACACATGGGAAATTATTTCTGCTCAAAGGTCAGAGTGATTTTTTTTCGGAATATGTTTGATGATACCATTTTTGAAATGTTCCCTCTTACTAAGAGGGACAGTAAAAAATAACCTAATTGTTTATTTCCCATGGTTTCTCATCCCTCACAGGTTTTTTTTAGGGAATCCAAAAATAAAAGCCACAAAACGTAGCCCAACTTAGTCAGGCACCGAGCATCACATAAAACCTTAAGCTGCTGTTTAAACAATTTCTTTAATGACCTTAATCAGCAGACAGCTATAAAGTTTTATTATGTGATCTATTAAGGGAAGGGAAAGACATATTTGTTTTTCCTTTGGGCCAGCTCAGGTTAGATCGTTTTCCGTTTTCCAGTTTTTATGCTAGGTTAAGCTATCCATCTACAAGCTGAAGTGTTCCATCCATCAGAAATATTAAATATATATGTCAATATACAATACAGAATAAAACATAAATAAAATAATCTGTAAGTAACAAAGCTCAGAGTAAATAAAATAATAAGCTATACAAGCACAGGGCTGACTGTCTGAATAATGTTTGCACATGTTCAGTGTTGAACATGTAGATGTTGCACACAGGACTCAATGACGACAGGGATCTCGAACTCTCAAAGACGTGACTTATAGAGTGTGATGGCCACTGGCAGGCAAGACCTCCTGTGGTGCATCGTGGGGGAGATGAGTCAAGCACTCAATGTGCTCCTGTGTTTTGCCAGCACATCAGGCAGTGGGTGGGAGACATTGTCCAGAACTTTGACAGGATCCTTCTGTCTGACACTGCTGTCAGAGAGTCCAGCTCCACCCCACAATGTATGGCCCTTCAAATCAGTTTGTTAAGTCTACTAGCTTCAGCCTGCTGCCCCAAACGTCTGACAGCAAAAGGACCTCCAAAGGACCTCAGCCTCCTCAGGTTGTAGAGGCAGCTCAGCTCCTTCTAGTAGACGGCATCAGTGTTCTTTGACACGAACTGACAGTTATGAGAGTTATCAGTTCCCTCATCCAACTTATTACTAAAAGACAAAATATTATCTGAAAGGGTTAAAGCCAACTATAGCCACTCAGTCCCTGTATAGTCTCAATGTAACTTTAGCAACGTTATGTTATATTAGTAACGTTATCCTGCAGTAGTCTGTAACTGTAAACTATGCCACACAAACTGCGTTATATAACTCTGTTTGGTCTTAAAAAACTGAAGAGACAATCCCTGAACTTACTTTTTGTTTGGTCTGACTCATAAAACATTGTGAAAGCTCAGTATGGCTGGCCACCTGAATTCGCTTCTGTCTTTGTGTTAAAGTGCTGTCTTAGCTGCTGACTCAGCGAATGTGTCGTATCTTAGGCTCAGCTCAGCCCTGATCTCTTCTGTCCTCGGGCTCTGTCCTGCTGTTTATTCTTTCCTGCTGACATTTTTTTCTCGTTTGGGTCAGTTGAAAACTTGCTGGGTCAATTCTCTGCAAGACGTTTTTAACCTGAGAGAAAGAAAAAAAAAATCTCTTGTTTGTTCATTCAACTACATGGAGACCTGCATCATTAAATCAACAAAACAATGTGACAAAGGAAACATTTGATATCTTAAATGGCATCATTATTGCAAGGCTGTTTAGAGTTTTTACTTAAGCAAGTATTTTTTTTTCCCTTTGGCGATAGAGTGCCACTGTTTAGCACTAACGTGTTTAGCCATGCTGCATGCATTATAATTGTGGCGTCACTCAGCATCATGCATTTTGCTGTGATGTTTTAACGACAAGGTGGGTCCTGCTATGCTGGGTTTTTTATGCTCACCATATAAAGTGTTTTAAATTAGAAATGTACCAGCCTCAGTTACAACTCTGGGACACTTCCTAATATAGACCCAAACATGCATTAAATATGGAAACTCCATGATAATTTTAACTCCTGTTACATGACAATACTCTCAGAAGACTTCCTTTAAATTACAATAATAGCACTAATGTCAATACAAAAGATCATGTTTGTTTGATTTTTCTTTTCATGGCAGGGTCTGGTCCCACAGTGGCAGGTTTATGTTTCACCGGGATCTAACTGGGATCACCCCATTTACCATGCTTGCTTCCTGTTTGCACTAATAAGACCCTGGGGGCTCATTGGCTGAAGTCAGAGTGATGCTAATCACCATGACCCACATGACACAGTAAACCGTATAGATCTGTCAACGCACTGGGATTACACTCAACAAATTGCCAGTCATGATGTCTTTGTTTCAGTCTCATGACGGCAACAAAGAAGGCTTACCGCAAATGTATATCCCTGTTTACTTTTACAACACCATAACTACCTCTCCACTTTTTCTGCTTCTCACTCGTTCACATTAGCTGCTCAGCCTAATGACATGTGTGTGTGTTTTGTGTGTGTGTGTGTGTGTGTGTGTGATTTCGGTTTAGGACAACACCTGAGTTAAGATTCATTTACTTTGACGTTTCACATTAGTTTAAGCACAAAGCAACTGTGCCTGCATCGATAAATAAGAAATGACACATCTCTTTTCATCTTTGTCTGTGTTTATCTGTCTTTATCTGTGTGAGTGATGAGCAATGAAGTGTGTGTGTGTGTGTGTGTGTGTGTGTGTGTGTGTGTGTGTGTGTGTGTGTGTGTGTGTGTGTGTGTGTCTGTGCGTGTGTGCGTGCGTGCGTGCGTCCGTCTGTCCTCAGGATAAAACAAAATTAGATCAATGTTTAATGACACCGTGAGTAAAAGGATTTTTTATGTAGAGTTATTCAAAAAGTGTAAACAAAATGCCTCTGTGATGTTTAAGGCCAGGGGGAAATTATGGTATAATGTGAACATAGTTTCCTTTCTGTCTTTAAACAACACAATGGTTATTTAACCTGTTCCTCATTGAGAGTCAACATCGTCGGCTTATACACAGGCTGCTCTGCTCCTGTAGATTTACGACTCATAACTCTCATGTCTCACAAATATTGATAATGATAATGAGATTATGACGATAATGAGTTGTGTGTGAAACAATTATTTGCTTTATATTTCTTCATGTTTACCTTATTCTATTTCATAGAGAATGCAGGATGTATAATTGATGAACTCCACAGTGTCGTAAAACAGTTGCAACTGCGGTATGTACACCATTTTAGGTAGTGGTCATCTACCCTAACCCTAACCTTCTATCTATCCTAACAGAAATGACCCAAGTCTGATCATAGAACTCTTCAACATTTCCCCACCTAATATTTCATTACATCCTATTTTCTGTGTAAGAGAATATTACAGTTTTAACTCCACTATATTTACTTGAAATTGTATTATATACAGTATTAGAGAGGACATGTACACCTTTTTTACCTGTTCAAACAGTCCCTGTGGGCTGAATGAAACATCTGTTCTGTGCTTTGGTCAAAATATAACATGAATCAAGCAGCATACCCTGCATAAACCAGCTCTGTCAGAACGCTCCGTTTTGGTGCGTGTGTCTCTTTAAATGCAATGCGCCCCCCCCCTGAGTTACCCAGTAGACATCACTTCTTCAGTAGTGAGTATAAAAAATTACAGACCTCCACAAATGTTTTGTGGGGTGAAGTCCATCGGTGGAGAAAACAGTGGAGGGGAGCGAGGATTTTTTTTTTGTTTTTATTTTTTTACAACATTCCCACTTATGATGTCACAAGTTGAGAACATTGGAAGCAGAGCATTTTTCACTGGGTTGTAAGAACTACGCAGAGCACAAACAAAGGACTGGATGGATTTCTTTCAAATTTTGTGGGTCGATAGACGCTCAGGTTACCCAAATATATGTTCAAAAACACTGTAAAAGTAGATTTTGCATAATATGTACCCTCTAATAGAGGGTAAATGAGAAAACAAACATTGTAATCTCAGGATAAGGAGACAAATTGATCAGTTATCATGGGATAACCAGCTTTGTTATACAGAGATAATGTGAAAAAAGTTCCAGGTGTCGAGAAAACAACCAAAAATGAGTCATGATCACAGAAAAACAGAGTGAATGCAATGTATCAAACTAATCCTCCTCCCTGAAAGAGCAACTGTCAACAAGTAAACCACCGAGATATTTCAGATGCACCTTCAGTATTTTGGATATTATCTATGAACATATAATTCAGAAAGCCTGAGACAGCCACTTCCTTGTGTATCACTTCACTGATCTGCTCAGACTAACAAACAGTGTGCACCTAAATAGCATCGCTAAGCCTTCAAAGAGTAAGTGTATAATTTATTAATTGACTTAAAAACATCCAGCTTCGCTGAGAGTTCAGAGGTGAATTCACAGAAGTCCAATAATCTGGAGCTGGGCACAGTAGGCAGGACACGATGTGAATTATTGTTACACTGAGCGTACTCTTACATAATACACAGCCTGCAGAATATTGTGTAATCCTTTTAGAAAATGGTAAACAAGAGTATATGAGGACACAGCTACAGAATTCATCTGCTATGCAAACAATAATCTCTAAGGACGCCACTTTGCAGTGTTGAGTGATCACAGGGATCTGGATCAGGTTTTGGAGTGCCGAGTCTCAGCTGCAGGTTTCACACTTCGGTGTTCTCTCCTGTGAAAGCTGACAAGGTCCGGGTGAAAGGTTAATCTAACGCTACCTGCTGCCATGACCTGGCAGTAACGAAGGACTACACCTAATTCTGTTTGACAGACATGTGTTATTGATACAACAGGTTTGAATTATTCAGGACGTGACACAACTCCTATACTACTGTATATCTCTGCAGCAAACAGTGGGTGGGTGGAGCCTTCACATTGCTGTACATCCTTCTGTCTGACTTTATCTTTGTTTGGGACATTCACACTGACATGATCTTCTTTTAAGGCGATGGACTTTAATGTTAAAAAGATTGTTTTATTTTGGGAGCAAAAAAAACCAAAAACAAATTGTGTTTGGATTTTGAACATGAATCACTCACAATTTCTGTTTTTGTCTTGTCACAATAAATGATGCAGACAACTTTCAAATCCGCTCCTCAATATGTACTTTGTCATTTCTTCACTTTCTTGACCTCTCTCTCTCTCTCTCTCTCTCTCTCTCTCTCTCTCTCTACACACTGTGAGCCTCTGCAGAGTAACTGATAATGGTTCATTGTGTGCCATGTGGTCTCAGGAGTCAGATGATTGGAAACCAAATTAACGTTCCCTCTGAGTGACTCTTGAGTATGATGAAGCAGTCAATTGCTCATGGGTTCATACCAGTCTCATATGTATTACTGAGCCAGTCATTCACTCATCTTTAATGAGAGTGCGAGTTGTTGAAGCCAGTGGAGATCTTATTCGTATTTTAACTATGAGAAGAGCAGCCATCAAAGATTGTACAAAAAAGAACTGGTACACAGCTTTATGTTTAACAACATTTATTTGAAGCGCTCAAGAGGACGCCGTTTCACAAACCTCATTCAGCACAGATGTGGGATAAAACATGTTTGTTTTAGTCTTTGAAGATGGAGGACATCATGATTTCTGATTAAACTGGAAAATGTCTGGCTCAATTGAGTCATTGCTTTGAGGAATGTTTCTCCTGAAGGCAGATAAAAACCACAGCAGATTCATCTAAATGTCCACAATTCACATCTGAGCGTGAGAAAAATGCTGTTGTTGTTTTACATTACATCCCCAAATGTAAACATTTCAAATCAAACCCCCAGCTCAGAAAAAAACAAGCTGTCTTTTGGACAAACTGGAATGCTGAAAAACTTGGATCATAATCGCTTGGAGAGCATTACTCTATTTTTAAAATGGAGATTTAAAACGTTCTCCACCATTTTTGTTAAGTGTTAAAATAGTTTTAAAAGCACACCTATATGAGATGAACCACAGTTATGTACATTTTTTTTCTTTATAGAGGTACATAAAACACTGTTCTGTGATTGAGTGTTGTTTCTAAAACTTTTCAGAAGAATGCACCTACTGTGAGATCTAACTCGACTAGATGTTGCACTGCGTGTTTTTGGTATAAGATAGTCCCTATTCTACACACGCCTTAAACATATACATACAAATTTATTAAGACAAGGCCACATTACTACAAAAACATTACATGTGCACGTATAAGCAAAAGGCTGTTATGATTAAAGTAGAGTTGGTTTGAAATGAGGGCAAGGCCGATTTTTAAACACGTATACCAACATCTGAGTCTGGATGAAGCTGTGGATGTTAAGTAGTATCAGTGATGTCATGTTAACATTCACGATGCATTGTTTTAATAGGAGATAGACAAGATTTGAAAGCAAAAAAGGGGAGCAGATGTAATGTAATTCAGGTTTGTAGAGCATCAGAAATGTGGGTTTGTGGCTGATGGAGAGTTTACAGGAAGTCAAAACAGCTGTGTGTTAACTAAAGCAGTTTGCTTTCTATAATGTACCTGCATGCACCCATGATGCAACAAAATTGCAACGACATTTGATTTATGTTATTGAATTAGCATTGCTTAGTCACCAGCTATTTGACATCTGCTTTTATTTTTAAATTAACTTTCTTGTAAGTCTGCTTTTGCTAAATCACTTCATATAAACTCTGTGTACATTTAGATTTTGGACCAGCAAAAAGATGTTGTCCTCCAACCACGGGTGGTTGTGGAAAAGAAGATTATTATATATATATTTTTTAGAAACAAAACAAATAGAATGGTTTTAAACCTTTTACACACACATTTTTTTATTTCAGTATAAAGGGATTTAACACTTCTGCATTTCACATTTTTCACATTTCATCCCATTTCATGTGTGAAGCTATAATAGCATGTTTCTCTCGCACTTCAAAACAAATTGATTTCTTGGTCAAATTGATGATGACCCTTTCAAAGATTAGCACATTTTCATTTTTTTTTCAAGGACATATGACCCCAAGTTAACTCCTTCCTCTGTGATCAAATAGGTCATGCACCTGTTTTGTTTTTTTTGGTCTTTGTTTCCATGCAGGGAGCCTGATATTCCAGCTTGGGCTCCTTTACTCTACCAGCTGCAGCTGCTGGACATCAGAGAGAAACCAGACCCCTTCACTCTGCCTGTCGCAGATCGCATTCGCATCGGCAACCAGAAACGAGAGCGAGGGAACTTTCATTTCCAGAGGGAGGAATACAGCATGGCTGCCAGAGCCTATTGCATGGCTTTAGATGTGCTAACCACACAGAGCAAAGGTATCCCAGCATCTCAACCTGAATGTATTCATAGGAAATATTCAACCTGGCTGCATTTACCATAAACCTGTTGTAAGAGTTGTTGTGTTCTTTATTTTCTCGAGAAAATGGAAACAGTGTATAAACATTTACACGCACATGCATCTTAGGTTTAAAAGACATCATTTTACTGAGTCAAAAACACATTTCAACACCAATCTGAGCCCATAATGACATAAGAGATCAGTGCTCCCTTCAGTCTGTCACCACACTAATCACACTGTCACCATGCAGAGACGCATCTCTCTGAGCAGAGTGCCTCCAGTAATGTGTGTGCTTAATTCTTTTGCATAATCAGAGCTTATCAACTTTTATATGATTTCCACGTCCTTAATCACTCCAATCATCGACAAGGCAGGGTGGGCCTGTGAGAGAAATGTGCCTGAACAAGTGTGTGAGGAGAGAAACATGAACTGCTTCATAATGTGTCAATGCCGGAGGACCAGTGAGTGAACTGTTGGTGGATCTGAGAGGAGGAGTTCATCAGGGCATCAAGATGGTGCAATTAGAGTTTATGAAGACAACAAATAAATAGTAACGCCGAGGCACTAACATCTTCGTCTTTGTGGCAACAATAAACTTGTTTTAGAAATATGATTCATGAAATTAAGAGGTTAATACACTATTCAAGTTCATTTCTCATTTATAATGTGTAACTTAAAATCTTATGTAAAAAAAAAAAACCTGAATATTATCAGCTCAGTACCAACAGGCAGAGTAAACTATCAGCTGACAGTAAAGTCTTTCATTCAGAAAGGAGGCTCGAGATTGGACTTGTATTTGCTATGAGACAAAAACACTGAACCTGATGTACTTTAATCTTGCCCTGTATCTGCTGGAATGGTGAAGAGGCTTCTGAGTTTAAACACATCAAAGTGCACCCACACAGATGTAGTCCTTGGTTGCTAATATAGGTCACCTATCATGCTCTGGGCCTGGTTTAAAAAACCCTTTTCACTAACGTGTGCTCATTACCTGGGTCACTGCTGTATTCAGCTGGACATATTTGTGTCTAATGATGAAACCATACAGTTGTTAGAGCAGGGACTGACACACAATATCCAACTGAACAGAAAAACAGAACATGAACTGTCATTATAATGAAATCCAATGAGAGTTAGCCTGAAAAAAGGTTTAATATTTTTGATGTTCTTCAAGTCCTTTCCCAGATTTGATCTCTCTGCATGGTCAGTCTCTTTAACTTGTCTTTTTTTTGTTTTCACTACTTTTGCAGTATTATTAAAGAAGTTCAGTAAACATAAGAGGTTGTGTCGTGTTTGTGTCTGGCCACAGATGGCAGTGATGTTGGTGCAAAGGCAGAAGAGCAGGAGGTGAAAGACTACAGAGTAAAGTGTTTAAACAATCTGGCCGCTGCTCAACTCAAACTGGAGCAGTACGACGACGCTCTGCACACAAGCAGAGATGTTCTGACCCTCGAGCCCAACAACGTCAAGGCCCTTTTCAGGGCTGGGAAGGTAAGGGCCCATCCTGTCCCAAATGAATACACCATGATTTGACATTATAGTAATACTTAACATGGATCATTTTTTTTTGTTGAAAACACATTTTGCTGCACTTTTCTGATCTATCTGCCTGTTTTAATAGAAGCTCCTGCTGCACTGCTCACACTTTTGTTTTCCTCCTTCAGCTCCTGTCAGACAAAGGTGAATACAAAGAGGCCATGGAGGTGCTAAAAAGGGCCTTGAAACTGGAGCCCACCACCAAGGTGAGATGGGTGAGCTGGTCCATGCTCTCTCCCGTGTCTCACCAAAAACACACATAGGCCCATATGCATGTTATTTGCTAAACAAAAACAAAAAAAAAGTTTTAAAGGTTAAGAGATAAGTGTACTGACTAACTTGGCCAAGTTCATAGCTTTACCCATGCACTTTTACCTTTCTATATTTAAAGGTAGGGTTGGTAATGTTTAAACCATATTTACATCTGGACATTAATCATTAAATTCAGTTCTCCAAAACCCAAATGAAAAAGAGCAGTCATCCCTAGCTGAAACAACTCTAATCTAACACTGTTGTGAGGTCCAGATGGAAAGAACCAATCAAATACACTGGTTTCCAATCTTCTACGATCCAGCATGATTCTGTAATCAACACAGAAAATCATGGCAGACCGTCCTAAAGATTCAAATTTAGTTTGGACCAAAGTCAAGAGCAGTTGAGATATTGAATCCATAAGTCACAAATTTCAGTTGATAGTTTAAGTTCATGTAGATATATTGTGAGAGTAATACCTGTTGAAAACAATATTATGTTAAATCTCCAACCTGTCAAATCTGAATTTTGAAGTCTAATGTTAGTTTCAAATACAATCAAATTCAATTTACGGCCTCATTTGGAACATGTTATTCCCAGTTTCCTCTCGTCTTACTCCACTCCTTTAAATTTGACAACAGCTTGTCATGTGCAAATATGAAAGTGTCCAGAATTCAAAACCCTCGTTTGTTTTAAGAAAGTACAGAGATGCCTGGCTTGTTTCCCACCGAGCTGCTTCTGTTCGGGCCTGTTCTGCCTTGTTTGTGTGGTTCTTCTAATCTGCCAAATACTCTAGCTAACTGCACATCTGGCAGTCTGCAGATGTGACCACACAGCTCTGAGATGTCCGGCAAAGACGGTAAAAATAACATGTGCATGAGCTGAGTATTGTTACGCCAAAGCTCGGCGCACCAAAAGTAGTAAAGTGAAGGGAAGTGAGAGCCAGAGCCAACCTGGAGCAACAATTTAAAGTCCACTCTCGGTAAAGTTTTCTGCTCAGTGCTTCAGAAATGAAGAGCTATCACATGTTTTGAATCATTATTTAGGCTCTTTGGGTTCACTCACTGAGTGAGTTTGAGGAGAGCATTTCCCTCAGCTGTTTACGACAAACTGTTCCCAGTGCTCCAGTAGCCTCTGACCTATAGGGCACACTGCCACCCACATAAATATGTCTGCTCTTGTCTAGACAAAATGACAAAAATATCTTCTTCTATGGTAATTACACCCTTGTCTCAAGGCTGATTAAATAGGTTGGAGAAAACTGATTTAGCTTGTATGGGGAAAGTTTTTTGTACTGCAACCATAGACAGTCAAAAAAACAAAGACCTAATGAAGTGAGTTGAAAAGAACAACTTGCAAGAACAAACATGTTTTTATTTTACACATTTACTGAGAATTTACACCAGCTAATGACACTTTATTCATAAATATAATATGCTTTTTGTATTGACAACATAAAAAAAGTTGATTAAAATGACTCTGCTGCGTTCTTATTTTAGGCCACAAGTCATCAATGCTTTTTGTTTCAGACCTCTGCTCTCCCCTGCTGGACATTTTTAGAACTGCAACAAAACATTTGTCAATCAAAGGTTTCAGATGAAGCAAGCAGCTTTTTAACAGGAGATATAATCGCTTTCCCCCTGCTCTTCTTCAGGCAATCCATGCAGAATTGTCTAAACTGGTCAAAAGGCAGTCAGGAGGAAAAGACGTTCAGGGGTGGAAACCGAAACCAGCTGAGATGCTCGGAGACAACATTGCACCTTTTCTGATTCCTTCAAAGAGAAGAGAATCATCTGTAAGCCCCAAACGATAAGTCTTAAAAAAATTTTATTCTGATAATGTACTGGAGTTTCACTTTTCTTTGTCTTGTTGTTTTAGGGACTCTCCTGGAAGTTTATACTGGGAGCTCTGGTTGTGGCCTTGGGCAGCTTAGTGACGTCAATGGTTCTGACTGCAAAAAACTAAAATCCACAGCAGGAAACGCTCAATCCTCAACGTCAGCCTCCTCCTTTTCATTGTGTGCAGATGCAGGGTTAGGTCACCTGTCCTCTTAGGTCAGTTCATCTCATAAGAGTTTTTGATTAAAGGAGTCTCACACTGTAGAAAAACGGATCTCTGAAAGGGGTTCAGTATTTAGTATACTTAACTGTGAATGTCCAACATACACTGTTCCAAAAGAGGAGAGATTTCAAAGTTTTTATAATTTATATAACCAGCTATGTGTCTGTATTTAAAGGAAAAAATATCACAGGAAAAAAGTCATTCTGTTAATAAATTACTAATTGACATTGTTGAGACTGCAAAGTGATATTTCTCACAATGATGCTTAATAAAAAAATGTGAAAAAACATCTTCTGTTGTTTTTGTCACAACAGAAAACAATTAAAAATGTAATAATAGTAAAAATACATTTTATTTAAAGATGCCTTTCAGAAAACTCATCTTACAGAGCAGAAATAAAAACAAATGATTACATCGATAAAATTAACATCCTGTAAATGTAAAGACATTTACAGGATGTTGTGGATTTATATCACGACTTCCTTTATTTATTTAAATTTATTTAACTTGCAAATAACTTAAAAACCTAAGAAAAATATGAGTATGATCTCATTACAAGTATTTATATCTGTGCGTCTTCATTTTGAACATAGAAATAACATTTATGAAATATGTTGAATGCTTGAGTTAAAAAAAAAATCAAAATTCAAAAAGTTAAAAAAAAAAAAAAGATAAAGAAAAAAAGTCTTCATCTCAGAATACAAAAAACACTTGGTCCTTCATTGCTTCTTAGTTTTCAATGTGGTCTGTCCTGTACTGTCAACAGCAGCCGTTCAGACTCTTCTTCTGGTTGACTGGACTCAGTCTGAGCTGGGAATGGGACTGCCGCCTCTTGAAACTTTTCTTTACCTCCCTGTGAACAGATAAAACACGTCAAAGAAAAGGAAAACACTTCATACTGAAGCTGCTTCTCTTTGGCCTCCTACCTGGCCAGATGAAGCACGGCCTCCACGACGTTAGTTCCCTCTTTGGCACTTGTTTCGCAGAACAAGGCGCCGTACGTCTGCAAGCAAAGCATTGACACAGCTGAGTTCGCTTAGTTTATTTACACACCTGGGAGGCTTTGCGTCAGTATATACACATTTTCATCAGGGGGAATGAAAAGTTGCACACCTTCGCCAACTTCTCTCCGTGCATGCTGCTCACACACTTTTTCTCTGGGAGCTGCTCCCGGAGGTCCACCTTGTTTCCAATAACACACATGGGGATTTTTTCGTCTGTTGAATCCTGAATAAAAACAAAAGGTAACTATGAAATACACTCCTGCTGTTTGGGCTGGGTCATTCTATGTCACTAATTCAACATTCAACACTGACTTGGATCTGATCCACCCAAGCTCTGACATTAAGAAAGCTGCTCTCTGAAGTCACATCGTAGAGGAGCAGGACTCCATGAGCTTTACGGAAATAGGATCTGGCGATGCTACGAAACCTACAGTAACAGTAAAAAAAACGCTGCGTTTAGTTCAGTGTTGTATCATTATTTCTTCCAAAAAGAAAGAAGACGTAGTAATAGCTGAGGCCGTACCTTTCCTGCCCAGCTGTGTCCCATATCTGCAGATTCGTCGTCTCTCCATCCACCAGCAACTTCTTCATCTGGAAATCAACTCCTGAGAAACAAGAAGCAGATTTAGATCTCTGAATTCTCAAAATTGGTATTGAGTTTGATTCAATGTGACGTGTCTTCACTCACCCAGAGTCGTCTGAATGTCTCCTTTGAACTCGTTGAGCGTCAGTCTCAGCAGGAAACTGGACTTCCCTGATCCTGCGTCTCCAGCTAAAACCAGGCGGTACATTGGAGCAGGTTCCCCGGTTACTTCTATGTCTTCTTCTAAAGGCTTAGGAACAGAAGATGACAAGGTTAACCCAATTATGTGGAAATAGTTGTGTATTGTACTATTTACTATAAAGACAAGATAACAGTAAGCCATGATTATGCTTGGAAGGAACTTTTGCTTTTGACTTTTGTTAAAAAACTCGCCAGTAAACTAAAACCTCACTAGCGGACTTTCTTTCTTTCTTTTTTTTTTCCAAACATAAAATGTAATCTAACAGAACTCTTACACATTGAAAATTACACATTGTCTTGGTTGAAATTTCACATAAGTCTTGTTTTTGACAGCATTTCATCATGTACACATTATAATTAAGGCACCTTAAAGCTGCTCTATCTAAAGAAAAGCAGCTTTGTAAAACACATGGATTTATACTGCTGTCATCCCTGATAAATATATTTACCAAGTAAAAGGTCTCATATTCTGCTTTTTCTGTTTTATATGCTCTTTAGTGTGTTTTCCAGGTCTCTTGAGGCACAAAATCAAAGTCTGTGAAAACGCAGCTTCTCCTACGTCCTACTGTAAGCAGGAGCTGCATGTAATGCTCGGTCCCCAGCCCCTCCCTGAATGAAATTTGTGACGTCTTGTCAGTGTGATGTCACTGATCCAAGCCCATTGGCTCGTTTTCGCTACACCAAGCTGATGTGACATCCGTGCTGAGGGAATAACCAATTACAACAGAGCGGAACGGCCGACCAATCATATCAGACTAGGCCCACGTGGGGACGCTGATCATGGGGGATTCAGAGTGTTGCAAACACAAGCAGATGAGAGACGCTTTTTTTTCGAACATTCGCGATTGTGAACATACTTGGAAAAATGCATATTAAATTAGATATATAAACCCTAAAAAAAAGCATAATATGGGACCTTTAAATGTCAAACATGTTGTACTTGGTAGCTAAGCTTGTTTATAATGTCTCCATGGAAATCTAATCGCGTCATTAGACAGTAAATATTAGATGAATTACAGTTCGGACCTGATGCTTACATTATTGCCTCCTAAGCACAGGTTTGGGATCTCCATAAAGAGTTTCTGTGTCAGTGTGAAAAATATTTGTGTGACTTTCTTGATCTTCTATCATGACTAAAGAGATTAAAAGTTTTATTCACAGTGTCACAAAATAAAAAAAAAAGGGTTTAGAGCCTCTGATTTACACAGTCGTCAGAAGAACAAAAAATGATCGATCTATTTTTAACTGAGACTTGATAGGTTCTCATAAAATTCCTGCTTACTGCAGACACTGTGTTACCTTTGACGAAAAAGCAGACAAACGTCTTCGTAGTGATGACGCAATGGAGCTCGCCTGACTGGGCGCCACAGAGACAGCAGCTTCAGATTTCACTTCTGATATCTGTGGAAAAAAATGAAAAGCACTCATTTAAAGTTACAACTCAACAGCAAGTTGAAATTGTTTGGCAGAATTTTGAATCTGATGTGCGTTCTGACCTCTACATCCGAAGGGGCGCACGAGTAACTGTGGTGAACGGTTTCTGCCAAGCTCCTGTTGTCTTCGCTGTCGTAATCGCTGCCTGCGCTGTCAGCCGTTTCCATGGGCATGGACACTCCACTGTCCAGGTACTTATCAGCCCAGGAGGCCACGTGAGAGTATGTCGTTTTGCTTGAATCCAGCTCCGAGCTGCACAAAGATCAGACGCACACTGGCTCTAGTAGTGACAATTTAATTCACTGAGATCAATCTGCAGATTCAGAGGTGTGTACAAACTTTCTGTACCTGCCGTGGTTGAATGTGCTCTGTCGGAGCGGTTTCATCCTCCGGGCTGGGATCTCGTTTCGGGGAGACAGCTGTTGAGCAGATTAGAAATGTCAGGTAGGAAACTTTACACCTCAACCCGTGAAAACAATTTACTGTCAGCTTTTATCTGATGTAAAACCACGAGGGATGAGGAAATATGTTGTCAGCAAAGAGTGACTTACCCTCCTTTTGGCTGCAACCGTTTCACTGGCTAAAGCTGAGCGCAGCCCGTCGTTACTGTCATAAAGGTTTTTGTTCATTTCCCTAATTATGGGTTGAAGGGAGTACAAGACAGGGTCAGATAGGTGCAGCAAGATTTACTTTAAATACAGCTGGATAACCTGAATGGATTTCAGACTGCAGCATACATTCACAACCAGAGAGACAACTAAGTATTCAAGAGCCATTTAAATCATGCATCGTCCACTACGTAATAAAAACGCTGTGAACTAAAGGAGTCGTTTACAAAAATAGGATAAAAACATGGCAAAAGTGTGTAAAACTTCCTACTATTTTACTTTAATAAGTTAATACAAGCACTTATACATGTTTTTAAATCACAAGATAATTAAAATATCTAGATACGTAAAATACAACTGTTCATTATTTTCATTGGAAAGCCTCCAGGTAGAGTTCGGTCCTGTGTCCATCCAGCGTCTTTTCCGGGCAGAAAAGCGCTGGCTGTGCACTTGGGAGTGTTTGCATGAAGCGTTTGTTAGCTGAGAAGAAAAGCGCTGAGCGTCCATGCTGTCTCTATGACAACAGTGTGTTGACAACGGCCGCTGTACGACAACTCCTGCATGTTTTATATTTGAGATTTTTTTCTTTTTTTTTTCATCCCAGCAGACACGAAGCAAAGAGGTACAGCTACAAGATACGATCCGTAGGTGGCTGAATTACAGGGAATATCATACTTTTTGAAAATGTGGACGTCTTCAAAAAGAGGCATTGACTTCTACAGTGCCTTTTCTGAGAAGTTGAAAGATTTTCAACTTGAGTGCTAGGAGCGTGTGCACAAAAACGACAGAGCGCTGCTTAAAAATGGACGCCGGGGCTTTTTCTCCAGACAGCAGCTTTCTGTTGAAAACGCTGTCTACCCATTGTAAACAACTGAAAAAAGACGCTGGCACTGAGAAGAAAACTCGATGTGGACACGGGGCTTTTTCCCCCCATGAAATCCCTCCCTAAACGTCCACAGCAGATAATATGTTGTGAAAAACTTTACTGAAGAATCTGGATCTGGCTGGAGTAGGACTGGTATTCCTCAATCATCCTCGTCAGTTCTTCTTTTTCTCTGTCCAGAAATAAAAGTGACATGTCATTCTGGTGTTGTGATCTTATCTCTGGATTATATTAGGTGTTATATGTGACCGGAGCTTTGAGACGCTGCCTCACCTTTCATGCTGGGCTTTGTGGTCTGCATACATGTTCTTCAACTTGTCCAGGTCAGAGTGCAGGACGGCAATGCTTGTCTGGGCCTGCAGCAGAGACCCTCGCAGCTGCTCATTCTCCTTTGAGGAGAAATAGTGATTTACCGAAACAATTCTATACAACTTAACATATTGTATACACATGTTTGAATCAAACCAGAACTCCTTACCTGAGAGAGGTCGCTGATTTGTCTGTTCAGTCGGCTCATCTCCTCCTTAGATTCGTTAAAATTTGAATCCTCTTGGCTCTGGAGGACAGAGACAAATAGTATCTCAAACAGATCAGGAATGATCTATACTGTACAAAGGAAGATCAAGTGTAGGCCAACAAGAACAGAAAGACATTACTTAAACAGACAATTAATAAAGATTTTCCTTTTTCTTACTTTTTTGAATGTTTAAACAAGAAATGTAAAATGTGACCTATATTATGTCTTGACTATCAAATATTTTATTAACTTACAAATGACAGTTTGTGCCCTCTTACAGATGAAGACGCCCCATATCAGCCATAACCTACAATCTTAAAAGGGACACATCATCCATTTGTATTTTTTTTTTTTTTTAATGGTCTTGCATCCCACCCTCATTTTCCCCTAAGATGGCAAAGCTCCTTATTTCTTGCCTGAAAAGGAGCCGGTGGTCTGTCAGAGCGGCATGCTGCATAGTGTTTCAGTAAAAGTAGTTTGAAGGCTCTGTCTTCATTAAAACTGTTCAACATGGAAGCAATAAGTGACGCATGGTGTGTGAGGAAACCGACCTTCAACAGTCTTTCCACCGCTGCATGCAAGTCTGTGACCTGGTTCTGGTGCTTCCTCTGCATGGTGGCCAAAATCCCCTCCATTTTCTTGCGCTCCTGCACACATGAAACCAAAGCAGTGAGGAAGGTGCAGACTGGCTCGAGCCTGAAGAGAGGCTTTCATCTGACTCTACAGAGGCTCTTTGTGCAGAGATGTGTGATCTGCTGCTGTGTGCTGCCCAGCAAAGACACAGGTAGCCCACAGGAACCAACTTAGAATGTGTAGAGAGTTGAACTTTAAATATGCAGTCTTTCACTCCATCGCCTCTTCTGAAACTTGGCTTCATCCACTTGACTTACCTCGCCTCTCACCCTCTCCTCTGTCTTGGTCAGCTGTTGCTGTATATCCTCCTCCAGCTCTGTCAGCTGACTGTTGTTCATCTCCTCGGCTCTGTTTAAACCAAAAAAAAAAAGGGGGGGGGGACGTTTAAGTGTGTGGAAAGCAAAGAAGGACTCCTGTTCATATGCCAGTTCTACCAGACTGAGTTCGCTACAGTTGTGGCTGTCCTGCTCTCATCAACAAACATGTGACCCAACCAGAGTAGAGGGAGGGGAAAGTAACAGCATTAGAAAAGCAGACTCTGCATGTGGAATCACTGAGTAAGTTGTTCTCTAAAGTGCTGCACATTATATTTTAAGTTTTATGTCAAGATGACAAATTCATTCACCAGGAGGTAAAAGTACCATAGACCAATAGAGAGAGATGGACAGTTTGTTAAAGGGTTTGAAAAAAAAAAAAAAAAAAAAGACAGGGCAGCTTTTTAAGTTTTCCTGCTTCCTCATGCAAGGAATGTCACCTTTCTCATACTTAACCGTAAATGAACCAGAGAAGGAAGCAAAGAAAGAAAAAAACCGCTGACGTACATTGTTCTCTCCTAAGTGAAATGCCGACATTCAACAGTTAAATAAAAGGTTCTATGTGACGGATAACAATATAGATTTTAAGACTGAAATCCCATGTTCCTTAAGTGTGCATAACAGTGTTACCACTCGGATCAAGCTTTAATTCATTTTTCAGTCAGGCATCTTTTCTGTGAGCAATCTGGCAACAGTGAGGACCTCAAGACATGTCCTGAGTCAAATCATTGTTCTTCTGTTACTGTATCTTGTCAATACTTAGCCGTCTGTCTATGTCACAAGTTATGATTCTTTTTAAAAAGCATTAACTTGTCTCATGACTTTTTTCAGGAACTGGCCAAAGGGTCGTTTGCTATACAAACAGGACGGTGTTTTTAGAGCGTCTCCTTCACTGACCGTCCTTCAATTTAAATGGAATCATGCCTCTAACAACTCTTTAAGTTTCCGTCCTCACGTAGGACATGAAATGTAGACTTTCGGCTTAGAAGTTTCTCAAAATGTAAACAATTCTTGTGAAACTGGAGTACTCTCTTTTCTTCACAGATGAAGTATAACTAACTAAGTGCACATGCTGTTATGATGATCACCTGAAGAACAATCTTTATCAGAACCAATGAGCGTGTGATGGAGAGGAGCAGCAGTCTCCGCTGCTCTGGTTTTCATCCAGGAAATGAAATTGGTGGATTCATACATGACTTTAAGGTTCAAATCAATAAACAACAGGATCAGACTCAAAACACTGACGACTCATCAGAAAGGTAAAGTGCACACGGACCTTCCTGAGGATATTCAGAGCACCATCATTTGAATTTGTCAATCTTTGCTGTTCTTGTTCTGCAGTACGAGTGTGTGACTTTTATAGGAGAAATAGAAAAAGAGTCACACTTCAGTCACTAAAATGTTCTTAAAAGTCAGGAGATAAAGTTGTTCCGCCGTGAGCTTTACAAACATCTTCACCCTACGAAAGTGAAAAAATCTGTACAATAACCACAGACTCAAGGTCTGCACTCGTTAGTGTCATGGTCACCCATAAAGGATTTGACCAGCTGTGGAATATGGTGAAGATTTCCTTTTATGTTCCTGAGTTATAAAGTAGAATATGTGCTGGAAAAGTGTTTGAGGACATTGTGATGTCGGCTCATCCTCAAGTCAAAGTGGATAATTATTCAAAATGTTCTTCTGATTCCACAGCAACAAGTCCTACACTCAACATATAATATCTTTCTAAATAGCACAAACAAAGATGTGTTAAACGTTGAGAGAGTGTTCTGTCTCTTTCGCACACAGCAGCCTTCGGTTAAAACTTCCCTGAATATTTTCTAGTCTCAGTACATTTCCAAAACATCAATCATTTAAATAACAGTGTATTATTTCAATACAAAGCATTGAACAGTTTGACAACCTTCGTACGGATGAACAGAAAACTGAATGCCACTGGCTACGGTTAAGGCTTATCGATCCCCAGATACAGTTCCATTTCTTTCCACATTTATCTCAGTTCAGTTGCTACTTACCAATTTACAGCAACATCTAAAGGGGCAAAACAGATTATACATTCAATATGTCAAATATTAAAACTACATTAAAAACTAAAAGGATTGTTGATTCCACAAAACCACAAACAAAGGTCAAGCAGTTTGCCAATGCTCTGGAGTCCATATGATTTACAACCACAAGAGGGCAGCAGTCGATCGCTGAAGTGTAGTCAAAACACAACTTCAGAACTTCTGGATTTAGTAAGGTCTACTCTGACAATTGAATTACCTCAACAACTGATGGTCTTACAACTTGCATGTTTAATATTTGATTAGCATTTTCTTATACAGAGGTTTGCATTTACCGCTTCAAGCTCGTCTCCAGCTGTTCACACTCCAGCTTGCTGTCCAGACTTTGACTGAGCAGAGAGTGGATGATGTCCTCATACTGCTGCAGCACAGTCATGTCTGCAGAGGTGTAAATGGACTGGTAAAGCTCGGCCAGCTGCTCTCTGAGACTGAAGGAGGAGAAAAAATATACAGTAGTTAGTATACCAGCAATAAGAGGGTCAGCGGACATACGCCACCCAAAGTCCACTTTCTTTTTTGAAGGCCACTGTAATAGGAAGTAGTTTAATAGCAGGTCACAACTAAATTTAACCTCTCTAAACAGTCATTCAACATGATCCACATTTTTCTCTAAACTCAACATGTTTGAATACATATTTTCAGTCCTTCTACTTTTGTAACATAAGCTACTGCTACACCACTCAGACTGCAATGGCACTTATGGCAATAGAAAACATTCACTTTATTACTCCACAGGCAAGGACAGCAAAACATAGAAGCTGTCGGTACATCAGCACCATGTGCACACTTTAGTGGTCATGCCAGAATGCACACTCAGACTATCTTTTTCAGACACTTGCTTTAAGTCACATTATGTAATTAATATGTTGAATTCAAGTGACTGGACATTATTTACAAAAATAAGTTCTTTTACAGGTGCTACATTACCAATGTCAAACATGAACAGTTTTTATTCAGATGAAGTACTAAGCTATGTAGTTAGCTATGGTCTACTTTGTCTTAACCTGTTATGAAATAGTGTGACAGTGACAACCTTTTATTAAACAAATAATATGATGTGTGTCTAAGGCTCTATTTGATGATCACGAATTAGGCTCAGCCGCAGGCAGCGAGCAAACTGATACTAGGAAGGATATGACCTGAAGATATATTAATTAGACTCTCTCCTGTCCATGTTTTAAGGCCTGCAAACACACCTGGACAAAACAAAGTGATTAACCTATTGGAAATGTTTTTTAGATCAATCTTTAAATGTAATCTTTCAACTTGATCACTATTTGGTTTACTTGTAAATGATTAACCCTCGAATCTGTTAACTTAGGCTACACAGAAATATAAAAATCTCATTAATGATTATGGGCTCTCTCTCCTCATGTTTTTTTTTGTGTGTGTGTGTGTGTGTGTGTGTGTGTGCGTGTGTGTCCATATGGTTTCAATAGTTGCTTTCTCTGTTCATATACCTTTCCACCATTGGAATTCATCAAGTGAATTTAATCGATAAAGCACTTAGTTTTCAGTCTCCTTTCATTAAGTTAATAAAAACAAAACATAATTCAACTATTTACAAAGATGACATATTACATTACATACTAATTCTAAAGGCCTTTATCTAGGCCATGGCTACATGAGGTGTTTTGACTTTTGAATAAATGACAACCTCATTAAGTTAAAGTAGCATAGGCCTTTAGCACAGACTACTGAAAGGAATTTTCTTATTGTTCATGACAACCTGCAGCATACTTATTGTAATGTCAGGCTACTATCTCCATGACAACAGCGCCAACAGGCCTACCAATCAAAAAGTGAACCTTGAAAATGTTTTTTTTTTTTTAAAGTGTGATTTGAGCTTGCCTGGAATTTGTGGTAAACTGTCAATAATAAGGGGACTCTAAGTTGAATTTATTAAGTCAACGTTAAAGTACTGCTTAACTAGCCTTAAACATCACTTTCTGTCATGTGTGACCTATTAGGTCACGTCATTTTCATGATAGCCTACAATGTGTAACTTTTCTGTAGGCCTACGGCGTATCAAACACGCTCACAAATAATGTTAAAATGTTTACAATCAGACTGGAGCGCACCTGTTGAAGTAAGGTGACAGTTATCGACGTAAACAACGGCCCCAGGAGCAGCAGGAGCCGCGGGCCGGCTGAATAATGCTCAACATGGAGTGAGCGGAGCCGAATCATGTTACTCTACCTTTCAGAGACGGCGCACTCCGCATCTATCCTGCCCAAAAACTCTCCCCACGGACTGTTAGGATAATTGATCGAGCCGGCGGTGTCTAAAGACGCCAAGTTGAGAGTCTCTGAAACCTCCTGAAACCTGGACGAAAACTTGCTGTAAGTGATGGATCCGTCTCGGTCCTCGTCGAATTTGTTGAACAGAGTTTGTATTTCAGTTTTGGGGACGTTCAGCTCCTGGCAGACGACGGTGAAGTCCTCGTACTCTATCTTACCGGACTTGTTCACATCACAAGCAGAAAACAATCTGCGCAGGCTTGGTCTGTTCATGGTTCAATGTTTAAAAGAAAAAAAAAACATGCAGAGGGAATAAAAATGTGACGCTAAAATGCCAAAACATCGGCTGCGTGACGACCCCAATAAAATCCTGTGTTCAACTTTCAATGAAGGTTTTAGACAGGTAGTAAAGAGGCGCTCATTGGTCCGTGTCTCCACGTAGGCGGGTTTCGTCCCAACAAGTTGACCCAATGTCCTAATTCCTACTTGCTGCCATAGCAACCGTCGTTTATTTGATTGAATCCAGAAAAGATGTCACCAATATGTGCACTGGAACATGGATACAATACAAGTACAACAGATACGTAAGTGGCTCTATTTGTCTTTAAGGTGTGTGCATGTGACAGTTTTATCAGACACTCCTCTTAGTTCCCCTTTTGCAGAAGTTGTCTGACTCCACCCTCAAAGATTAAAGAGTGACACAGGTGGCCTACTAATAAAACCTGAAACACTGTAGGCTATGTAGAAATGTTTCACTTCATAAAATTATGAGCCATTCAAATAGAAAATTATCCATTTGATCTTTATTTGAAAAATTAAAATAAAGTGCTTTTTATATACAATACAAAAAAAAAGAAGAAAACAGTAGTGATGTATGATACAAAAAAATACAATTCACAATATTTTGGCAGCTGAATTTACAAATTTTTCTTTTTTACATAAAAACTCTTTTACTTACAACACATGTTGAGAAGAGTCTGAGCAACTTGTACTGTCACAAATAGAAGGCCAGACTACAGTGGTTTTATTTAGAGAGAGCAGACGACATACTACGATACTGGTGGCGTTATTATTTTTTAGGCTTGTATTCAGATAAAAGCATGTTCAATACCTGCACATATTTCACTCAAAATCAATGCCACTAAATATTTGTTCTGCATGTCGATTGAGGAGTGTTCGGATGAGAGCCACTTCACAAAAGCTGCCATTTGTTTTGTTTTTAAATAACAGTCAGAGCATGAGTGTTTCTTGACCTGGCATTGATTATAGGTGACCAGTCCTCGAAATTCACACCGAGTCATTTTTGCAGTGCCATTAAGAGAAATGTAATGTAATACTTAAGCTTATCTTTAATCCAATATTAAAACAAAACGTCCACCAGTGGTTATTTATGTGCTACAGTTTTAGAATAAAATCTCATCCCTGACAGATGTTGAAGCCACCGTAACAAATGATCAAATAAAACTCCTCATGAAGCCACACAGTACAATCTTGACAGTATCCAATCACACGTGTTTCCATGTTTTCACTCTTGTGTCTGAGCGTGAGCAGTCTCGTCACACCTGAAGCATAGTGTTCGACTCAACAGCACTACAACCTGGTGGGTTCAATAAGCCCAAGAGGCACATCTCTTGATTATTATTTCTGAAGGCATTATTCATTTACCTCAAGGCAGATTTGTTATCAAATCCAGAACCTGCATTATACTAAGGCTTTTCAGCATCATGTGCAAATCTAATGCATTCTGAGTCGAGCAAGTACTCCTTCCTGCATTTTTTGTGAGATTTGAATTTTGAAGGCTGCACAGCCAAAAACGAAAATAAGACTCCCATGGTAATGACAAATGCTTTAAAGTTACTCTAACAACTTTTATGGTTTATTATTCATTATGTCTGGAACATGTGATGGTTAATCAAGATGATGTTTAATAATGGGATGACAATGATTATTATTGCCTTTTTACAGTGGCCTTAAAGAAGTAAGCAGAGGGCATGTCTGCCATACTTCAGCTCTCACCAGTTCATGTGTTTATCAAAGATGATGCTGTAGAGATGTTTGTTATGGTTATTTACGTCAAATAACCAGCAGGTGCATTATTCAAATGTTGATTATACTTTCTTGAGAGAGTATTGAAGAATGACACGTTGAAGAATGGCGACGAAAAATGTCTTTGCATCCTTCTCCCTTAGACACCAGCAAAATGGCGAGAACCTCTTGCATACGTAGAGTTAGTGTGATGAAAGCAAAGAGTGTGTGTCTCTGTGTGTGTGTGTGTGTGTGTGTGTGTGTGTGTGTGCGTGTGTGTGTGTAAGCTAACTCTGTCCCGAGGAGAGGCCGTCTTGGTGTTTACCTCCACTTCACATTGTTTGCTTTGCATAGACTGCCTATCTCAAGATAATACCTGGAATGAGAGTTTTCCTTGATAACATTTAGAACAGAAAACACTGGAGAAAGTCGAGTCTCTCTACCAGCTAACAATACCAATAATAATAATAAAAAATATATATCTAACTACATAGGTTTTTTTGGTGTGTGTAGTGATTAAAGTGGTAAGAGTTTCTACAACATGTTCACTGAGGTGATTGCTTATACTGTATGTGTCTTCTTTATCTATGCTCTGTATCATTTATCTGTTGAAGTGTTATATTTAACAATAAGTATATCTGTGAATGCACACAGCCTCTCTAAAAATCTCTGTCATGACTTTTTTTTTTCTCTCCTTCCTGCCACTGGATTGTTTTGTATATTTTGGTGTGTGTGTTTACTTTGCTACAGAACAGTACATCGTGCATAGCCTCAGCAAAGGGTACGCTCTTACCATACAAGAGAAGAGGAAATAACACAGCACACACTGCGTCAGCTGTCAGCGGAAACCAGCTTGAATCTCACTCTGGCTTTCAAAGCACTGCCAGTGGATTTTATGGACGGACCTGGTTGGCAATGCTGTGAGAATCAGAATCATGAATCACTGAATCATGGTCAGGCCACCTACAACCTACGCTTGATACATTCCCCGTGAGCTGTGCGTGCAAAAACAAGTCTGAAGGCAAACTGGAACTTCTTCAGTGTGCTTTGAATGCACTGAGTACGAGGGAGTGAGAGGACAGTAATAAGAAATGCACATGGACCACAGGGATAGAACAAAAAAACAAAAAAAAAAAAAGTGCAAAATCTGTGTAATGAAATATCTCTCCACCAAGGGCCTGGTGCTCCTCAGTGTCCCCTCGTTTTTTTTGTTTTTTTTTTGTTGTGTCTTTCTCAACAAGTGCACCAGTTGAAAATGAGTCACTCCACTTTTGCATGAAGCACGTCTCAAACTATTGAGTCTTTTATCTCAGAGCCTAGTCTGACTCGTGGCCGTGGGCATGTGGGAGAGATCTCTACGTGGCTTTCCCTCAAGTTCAGAGGCCTCTTCTCCGATTCGGAGAAGCTCTTGCTGTTTTCAGGCGACGAGCACTCGTGCGGTGGAGTGCTACAGATGTAGTTGTCGTTAAGGGTCTGGTACCCTTTGTGGTCGGAAACCGACGCTGTGACTGCGCTGCCGTTCAGTGGCAAGTTCTCAGTGGGTTTCCCGACCACTATTCTCGGCTTTTTCTGCTGCATGTTCGGGCACTCTCCCTCCTTGAGTATGGACTTCATGTGGTCGCGGTGCCTGTAGATCACAAACAGAGAGAAGACGAGCAGAGAAAACGCCAAGAGGGCACACACCACTATCAGCTCGTTCCAGTAGGTCTTCGTGTTGATCTGCGGCGAGCGTGCCTTTCCTGGCAGGATGATAAACTCCTCCTGGGAGATCTGCGGCGTACGCGAGTGGCCTGTCAGGGTGGTGCTCTCCTGCTTGGCCTCGCCCCTCACGCAGTAGTTTGCCAGCAGCTGTTTGAAGCCTTCCTCCACTGACCAGCACTCGTAGGTCTCTTGCCTGTCAGCCTGAGCTACGACGACGAGCCCCCCCTCTGGGCTGGGGTAATGGAAGTGACCCGCGCTCTCACTGAACTCCCACCTCCTTTCAGCCAAATTAGAGCGCAGCTTGCAAGGCAGCACTTTGAACGTGTTGGCTGGGATGATAATCACCTGGCAAGACAACGTTCCTGTGGGAAAGCAGAGCAGAGACATACGTGGATGCAGTCAGGTTTTGCATTTAATAATCTCAAGATCGGTATTCAGAAAAATAATACTTTGATGCCAAAGTATATTTCTGATCAGGACTTAAACTGGGAGGTAAAGCGTGCTTAAAGCCAGCACAGAGCTGCTCTGGGCGTCTACGACAGTCAACAGAAGAGGAGGTCACTTACGTGTAGGTGGAGGTTTAGCAAACCGTGGGCTTGGCACCGTCTTGTTGCAGATAGCTGACGTGTCAGCCTCGTCAACATCCTGCTGCCACGCACTGAAACACACATTTTGAAATGCTCTTACCATCTGTGTTTTACATCGTTTGAGAAATGTTTCACTTAAAGCTGACACAGAACTGCGTGTGCGTGAGTTGACAAGAGGGATGCGTACTCGCTAAGAGCAGCCTGTCGGACATCCACACACTGCCTCCCGTTCCAGCCACAGTAAGGATCCCTGGAGAGGATGCACTCGCCGCAGCTCTGATAGTTTGTGCAGTTAGCGACTGGGACCTCCACCACTTCAGAGAAAGAGGAGACATAAAGCCGGCCCTGTGGAGGAGAGATGGCAGAGCAGGGGACAGGAAGACAATTCCCCACAGTTAGACAATGTTCCTGATGAAATATATAACTCTGTCTGATCCTGATCTAAAGAACAGCAAACGTTGCCTTCCTTAATAACCATTATTAGTATTAATTCTGGCCCAAAAGTATAATAGAAAAGCTGCAACTTAAGGAGATTGTTACAGTCCCAGCTGTTTGCAGATCCCCTGAGGGACGGTTGCATGTAATTATCTCATCGAACATGAGCTCTGCTTTAGGCTCTGACTCGTCACGGCTCATGGAATCTCTAAACTGCCAGTGAGTGTGTTTAGTCAGCTGGTCATGAGAGAACTCTGTGAAACGAGTTGGGCATGTTTCTCTCGCTGTGTGCACTCTGCCGTACCTTTTCAGTGTCCAGCTCAATGTGCTGCACCGGTTGGGAGGAGCTGAAGAGGACCATCTCCTCGATGATGTGCATCTTATTCCCCACGTTAATCGCTTTATGAAGCCTGCCATCATCTACAACACACAAAGGAAACCCGAATGAGATGAAACTAGCGACACAGGATGATTGAAAGGGCCGTTGATCCATTGTAAGAGTAGAGTACCTGTTCCAATGAAGAGCACATGATATGCCTTATTTGCCGGCTTGACTCGATGGACGGCAATCTGCGTGTATCGAACATTACGTTTCAGCAGGAGAGGCTGGCTGCGGATGACGCTGTCCATCAGGAAGTGATCTTTGACAAAATTCAGCACCTTGTCGGGCATGTGCAGCGAGGAGGAGATGCCCTGTTCCCTCAGAGCATTTGTGATGCACTGCGGAGGATATGTCACGTCAGATGATGACACCAACTGTCGCCGCAAAGCACTTTGATATTTCTCATCTTTGACTTTTTTTTTTTTTTTGGTTCAGAATATGATGGAATATCTCAATCTCCTGCACGCTTGATATGACATGACAGGCTGCACTGTACTGACACCTCCAGCAGAGGGCAGCAGGGGGTTACTCACCACTCCAGGTCGAGGCTCTGGCACCGGGTGGTTGTAGGTATACCACTGTTGAGTCTCTCTGTTGACCTCACGGTATCGCCCACTGAATGCTTTTTCCACCTGGTCCATAGTAAAAGAGCAAACTGCAGAGCTTCCTGAGGCACCTTTATACCTGAGGAGACAAAATCAAGCTTCGTCTCAATACCAATGAATCATCTATTTCAACCTGATCTTATAACCTTCAAGAGAGGACAACGTTATCTACTCAGAGTCTCAAAAACACTCTATTGGGTATGTAACTGCACATGCAACCATCATTCATTAACCAAAAAGAACACAATACTTGAGGACCTTAGTGTCCTTGAAGGCAGCTTCTGTAGAGCCTCACATGCATTTTTTTTTTTTCTTTTTTTCATATACTTTATTAATCCCGCGAGGGGAAATTTGGTTTTCACTCTGCATTTAATGGAGAGGTCTCAGAGTGAGGGGGCTGCCCACAGAGAGCGCCCCAGAGCAGTTGTTGGGGTTCGGTGCCTTGCTCAAGGGCACCTCGGCAGTGCTCAGGAAGTGGACTGGCACCTCTCCAGCTACCAGACCAATTTCCGGACTTGGTCCGTGCCGGGACTCGAACCGGCGACCCTCCGGTTCCCAACCCAAGTCCCTACAGACTGAGCTACTGCCGCCCCTAGTTCCCTAATTTTGATTTCAATCAAATATTCGCGTTAAATAACATGAACTAAGAGACATTTGTTCATACTTGTGTTCTCATAATGTGAAGGTCTCACTACACTAGATTTGTTGATGTGTAAATCAAAGCCGAGGAAGTCCGTCCTCACCACTGAGACGTGAAGACTCCGTAAAACACGGTGTGTTCCCACCCCTCTGGGCTGGGCGTCAGCACGAACATGTCTTGGATTATGTTGAAAGGGAAGCCATCATCAGGCAGAGAGCACAAGAGCTGAGCCTTGAGAAAGGTCGTAAATTTCTTCTGCAGGACCCTCTCGCCTCCTGTGTCCCCCTGCAACACAAGACGTTGAGAGGTTTCAGAGCGCTCTCATGCACGGCCAGTAGAGGGTGCCAGAATGTCAGTCTGACAGCTGTGTGAAGGGATGACGTTAAAAATGTAGCTGGGGAAAAAAGAAAGAAGAAGCTTGATTTGACGGGATCTGACAGGCTTGTAAAAGGCATGAAATAATGATGTACATCATACAGTGTGTTGCCATGGCGTGGATGCATAGCATAAAATACAATAACATATTATATGATCAAGAGTATTGGCAACATGACGCAGAGGAGGCATTTATCAATACTTAGATAAAAAAACACATATCAAGAGTTTATCCTGAGGCAGCAGATTTGATGTCAAAGCTTTGTGAAGTGAAGTGTATTGAATAAAATAGAAAAAGAGTTTAACAGTGACTTTTGGTGTGAACAAGCCTTAAAAAATAATAACTGACACCGGGCCTCCTTGACATGGAGAGACTAATTTGACTTTGTACTTCAGGATGTCTTTGCTAAATGGAGAGCAGCTACCTCTTTGACACAGTCACAATTTGAGGTGAATGCAAAACAGTCCAAAGGGAGTTCAGAAAGTTTGACTGCAGATGAGATCCTGACACAAACGAAGGCGCTCGAGATTCAAAGGGAGGGGGGGGATGTTGTCGTGAACCACCTACACTGTCTCACACCCTCAGGTCATGGTAACATTTTCTACAATTACCCCCACTGGTATAGATCTACCAAGATGAAAGTTGCTTCTTTAGACGAGTAGGTATTTTTAAAACGTGAAACGCAGAAGAGGAAGGAGAAACCCTAACTGATCTGAACTACCCTTAAAAACCCTTCATCATCAAGCTGCACTTGAGTCCACTCTACTGTTACATTAATCAAAGGAAATGGCAGCACTTGATGGAGAAGGAAATGACACATGACCATCATGAGCTTCTGAAGCAATTACTTATTGAACTAACCCAGGCAGATAATGAGCAACATGCAGTGTACTCTCCAGTCCTCCCAGCTAAACCTAGTTTTATAATTTAATGCCGCTCTGTGCTTAAACTGCCTGCTGAATAATTGAAGCAAATGCACCCTGTTCATTAATCTTTTGTAAAAGCCTCTCTTGTTCAAAAAAAAAAAAAAAAACATGGCAGGAAGAGAATGGTGGCTTCTTTCTGAGAAACAGAGATGAAAACATGTGTTTGTTTCGCTCTACTTGTTTCCTGCTAAAACGCTGTTTATCATTCCGTAGTTAGCCTTGTGTACTAAACACCTGAATAAACAAACAACAGCGGGACTGAAGCTAACATTACAAGTCAAACGAGGGATAAGAGAGGGAGGGAGGATTTAAACTAAAGAACGTATTTGAACAGGGATCACTGTGTTGTGTTATCTAAACAGACTGACACCATATATCCGCTGAGCATTTACATAACATGTTAAAGCTTTATCGTGCTCGACGTGTGTGGGAGGCACACTCCCATAAAGTGACGCATTATTACTCATTTCCTTATGGGTCATCTGTCTGAGGATATTTCGAACTCGGCGCATATCTCAACCCTACGTGTGAAAACCTCTGAGTCAGGTCTTTCATATCTCTGTTCACTGGACTGCTTTTCCTCAGCTGGATCTGTGGAGAAAAAAACTGAGTGGATCATTTCGTGACACTGCAGCAGCCTCAACCTTGTGGGCAGTCTCTGACTTCGACGTGCCTGTGAGTCACAGCCGTACTTTTAAAAGGTACCACTCTGAGCGGTTGATATTTGAGGAACGCTGTGGGAGGAGTCCACGTTTTCACATCGCGCTGATTTTGGAACATCTCGACGTGTGCGTGAAACACAGCGGACTCAACATTTTAGTGCGCACCGGTTATACATAACACGCCTGGAGATAAAAAGGAAAAAAAAGAACATAAAGGCTCTCCATGTATACCTGTGAGGTTGTGATCAAAATACTAAATACAAAAAATCCTAAATTCACCAGTTTTGAAACACAAACAAAGTCTAAGCAGTCATCAAAAGACAGCAATAACGTGAGTATTTAGTTATGAACACAACTGTTTTCACTCAGACAGGCAGCTGTTTGATCAGGAGAACAGGATTGTGACATTTAAGAAACTAATCACACATTAATATACATTATGTACACATAATGGGTAAGGACTGAATTTCGGTGTGAAGCTCTTAGTTTAAGAACGTCAGCTGGTTGACAGATACAACGTTTCTCTGCATGGATCTTTTGCCAAAGTCCTACAGGCTACCGAGTTCTGTCTGAACACAAATATTTAGTGAAACATGATAAGAATTGAGGGAGGAGAGGATCGGGAGAAAAAGAATCAAACAGAGGGAAACATGCGAGAGGAATGTTTTTCTGTAACAAGAGAACCTGCGTCACTGCATGGAAAGACTGAGCTCGGCTTGTCTTATTAGAGCTGTAAGAAGACTGCACACATACTGAATGCTCGTGTAGGAGAATATATTGAACTGAAGCACAAAAACAGAGTGTTCCATTTGATTTCTATGTCAAATAAGATGGTGTCAGGGATGGTTGCTGAAGTAGAAAAAAAAAGGCCCCATCATATCTGCCTTCAAGGATCACTCACCTTACACACGCGAGCAATGCGTGACACAATGGTGTTGTCAAAGAAATCAAACTCCTTTCCTGCTTCACTGAAGAAGAAGTAAATCTTATCGTCATCACCCACCACGTTGCCCTTGGGCAGACTCTCCTGTATGTAGGCAGAGCCAACAAAGGCCGGGTCTGAGAGGAAAAGAACGAGAACAAAAACGGTCAACCTGCAGGTTATAAAACTCAAACATCCAGGAAAAAGTTGCTCCCTTTTTTACCGACTTATCTACACACTAACTCTGACGGTAGGTGAACACTTTTAATGTCTGGAATCTCTGATCATTTCATATGATGGACCTTTCATGCATCATATCAAACATTTAAAGACAATGATTCGTGGTCATGCTTTCTGTACCTTGGAGCCAGTTGAGTGAGTTTTCCGTTTTAAGAGCAGTCCCTTGGCTGAGACTCTTGTAAATGATTGGTTCATTTCCTTGGAAATTACTGACTGTACCAGCATACAGCTCTCCATCTGCGATGCAATGAAGAAGACCAGTTTAATCACAGTCAAGCAAGAGGGAAAAGGCAACTTCAGTGTCCTCCACTCTAATGAAGTCCAGATGATACGTCTTTACTTTGTCACCATATTCACCGCCTTTACCTTTACTGAAATCATCAGTCAAAACGCTTAATTTAATGGGCAGCTATCGGCCTTTCTGCGACCTACCAGCCATGATTGCGGTTGACTTATACTCCGGGTTGAACGGACAGCGGCTTCGTCCGTCCTCTGTTACAATCTCACCGGTCTCACTCTGGACCAGGGAGAAGTCGGCAGTGTTCTGGAGAGGGACACAAACACACATCACATGTCACAGTTGAGATATAGAGCTGTAACCTGCTCTGACAGAGGCTGCTGTCTGTTTGTCCCACAGCGAGAAGGTGGTCAGTGAGTCTCTGGGTAAAGTTGAAGCGCAGGTCATCCCTATGTGTTTGTAATGGATTCTTCTAAAAGGCTGTAAAAAGATTTGTAGGAAACAACTGAAAAGTGGGTCGATTCTTATATAATCTTATAACATACATTAAATATTTGGATCCATTTCCCTGAGGTACAAGAGGTAATAAAATAATGCACATTCAGTATATTGTATCTCACTTGGATCGGGCCTCAGCCAGCCTTCTATGTGAGCTGAGAGGCAGGAAGCAGCAGCAGATTTGAGATGCTCTTCATTTACATCAATGCAACAAATGAAAACTGCTGAAACTACAAGACAAGAACAAGTGTCTTGCCAGATGTGACTGCTTTATATAAACACTTACTATGTAAGCACAGGTGGGGCTGAAGGCGTACGTTCCACAAACATACAGATGAGTGCTGTTCAGCGGCAGTAAAATCTTGATGTAATTGAAGCAATCCGTCTGTCAGAGAAACAAAAGAATTTGGGAGTCAAATCAGTAGGTCGACAAACAAACATTTAAAGAAAGTTTAATGACGTTATATTCTTTTTGTCTGGATCTTTCCATTTGTACTAAACAATTCTCCACATTTTTTTGCAGGAGGGCAAGATAACTGCAGATCCTTGAGTGTCCACTAGAGGCTGGCTCCAAAAGCCCCATATAAACACCAGATTAAAATGTCTGTTTTGACAGTAGAAATATGTTTACGGTTGGGAACAAAAAAGATTTAAGTCTAATTCGTTAATGTTTTTATCAGCACAAACTGTACAGGGGATTCATTACTTTGATTTTATGAAGGATATGAATTATTCATTGTTAAGGATGTGACTGATCTGTCAAGAAGCGGCGAACTGTACGTTTTTCAGAAGGCTGACTGAAAGTTTGATAGAGCGAGCGTTTCCAATGTGGCGACCACCAAGGATTGGATTCCAAACAGCCCATCAGAAACCAATGGGTGACATCACTCAGGATTTGTCCATCTTTATAAAAAGTGAAAGGTCAGGATATAGTACTTTCTCTAAGTGAAACTAAAAATGTGGTTTTGTTTTTCTCAGCATTTCTGGAATGTGTTTTTTTTTAACATTTTAAACAAAAAGATCCTCATGGTCAGGTGTTCCTCTTGACCATAATCATAACTTTACTTTGTTCTTGGCCTAAGTTAACCTTTAAAAGTTGAGATGACAAAAGAGTCTCATTGATCAAGTTTGTTTGAAAGGAATGGAAAAAAACCCAGTGTTAGAATGGAAAGTAACAACTGATGGTCTGTGTTGTGCAACGGTGTGACGAAAGAAGCAAACTTGCAGTAATGTAAATACAAGTATTAAGCTATCTGAGCTTTTACACCAGCGGTTCACTCGCCTGCAGGTCTTTGCCTTTGAAACTGCACTCGGCTCTCTTGTTCTCTGGAGTTTTCCACGTGAGCTGGAGGAGAGAAACATTTTCAGATGAATGCTAGAGGAAAATCACAGTGACGTATGAGACTGTATCAAATGTATAGCCATATTCTTATTGCACCACTGGAGTGCAGTTTGAACTACATTAATACTGATACAGTATACTGTTAATGAAGCTGCAGTTTACAGTCACTTGGCTCTTACATTTCTTTGTAGCTTGACTGCACTGATATCACTGAGGTTGAGAGCAAAGAGAATCTCCCGAGCGCCGATGTAAAGCATGTTGTCTTCTTTACTGAGGAGGAGGGACGTGTAGTTCGAGACCCCGCTGACTGAGAAACCTCTGGTGGTCCTCTCCCTCGCATCTAGACAAAAAAAAGAGGAGAAACGTCGTTGTTGAATCTGAGCATGCTAAACATTAAGAGGTTATCATGCAGTACATTATGATGGCTAAAAGCTCAGGCACTTCAATGTGCAAATGGAGGCATTTTGAAGAGGCTTCGGCTCAGGTAATCAAACTTGATGCATACCACACAAGTTCTGTACATTTTCTGTCTTAATTAAAGACATTAGCATAATGTGTCACTCCAGGAGAGGCTCGCAGAGTCAGCTTGTTTTTTCGCGACAACTGCTCAGCCCAGAAACCTTTACTGTTTTTTAACGTTGATGGAAATGAGGTTTCATCAAAAGAAATACAGAGAAAAACAACTTTGCATAGTGTTTGACTTAAAGTGGGGATGTTAAAACCACATCTTGAGGATTTCAGGGCATTTTCAAGTCTAAAGATTGTTTGCTCTGGTTTCGAATCATAGCCCAGTTTACTTACATTGTTGCATAATTACCTCAATTATTGCCTATGTTCACACCTTACAAGCAGACCAAAACATGTGATATGCAAGGAAATGCTCTCTAATTGGTTAGAGCTTCCTTGACGTTAAAAATCCAGGAAGTAAACAAAGCCGCAGCATGCACTATCCAGAGTTAGAATTTCCTTAGCTACAAGCTATGTCAGTCATTGGAACAGTCACATGGAATTGGCCAGGTATACATACATCAGAATAGCAGCAGGCAGTTTTTATCAACTTGTGTTCTCATTGGCTATTATAGGCTGGAAGGTTGTAATTGGCCAAACAATGTGTCACCCAAAGGTCAGATTAGGGCTTCCAGCATCGCAATTGAATGATTTGTATTCACAAACATAACATATTACAGAAAATAAAGCGGGATATTGGGAAATCAATGGATATATATGGATTTAATGTGTTTGGTTTATGTCTTTAATTAGGGACCTTTGCCAAAGCAGCTGGTGTGTAGTTTAGTGGATAGATGAGTAGATTTTTGCTACTGCATTGATTGGATCTTGAAATGCTTCACGTGGTTGGAATGGCAGGAATCATATCCTTTTTAGGGATGTAAGGCATAAGCAATATTTACGGTTACAGGTACAGTTGTTTGGTCTGCACCAAGGTTCGATTGGCAGCTTTCATGCTTTAAACTTGAAAAAAGTGGACACAAGTTTTTAATCAAACAGGTTTGGTGTAAAAGCGCCCTTAGTATTCCAAGTATCTTTAGTTGAATTTATCCGACTATCAATGTGGAAATTGGACATCAGCTTTGAATGAGAACATACAGCAGCTAGGGGAGAATTAAAGATCTTCAGGATATATCCAAAATTAAAAACCTAAGGAAAAGAAATATACATGTCTGTGCGTTTGAGAGTACAACTGCACCTTTATAATTCTGCAAGTTCCTCATATACTGTAAGTGACAGGAAGAGAGGAAACACAGGGAAAAGAAAAAACTCCTATTCCCACAGAGTACATTAATGGTTTTCTCCCGTTATATCAACACCTCCTGACTGTAGACAAGAGTTAGGTCATCAGCTTTCTCTAATCACTTTTTTAAAGTTCCTGATGTGTACCACAGATCTGCAGCATGCTGAAGTCTTTTACCGCTCTCTCTGGTTTAAAAAAAAAAAGTTTCTAAATTGCATGCCAACATAAACAGAAGCAGAGAGCTGATGGAAACCTGATGTGACTAAACAGGACCTTTGCCCCCGTGATGTGACGAAGGAGGAAACAATAACAGACCAAGGAACTACAGTCATTTTATTGAGGGAGGTACTCAATTAGGAATGAGAATTAGAGAAATGCTGTCTTATGTAAATGTTTCGACTGTATGAAGATGAGTGCAGATTGAACAGAGTGTTTCACTTTTGAAAAACATCAAGGCCCTGCCTAGAGTTAATATTTTCCTCAGACTCTCCTCTTGAATCAACATCCTCCCTCTGAAGAAATGTGAAATAACATAACATGCTGGACTTGTTCCACTGTACTCATGATCTTTTAATTAAAGAATACATTTCAGATAACCGCTAATAAAACAAATTCAATCAGGGCTTGGTCTGTATCTATATTAAGTAATTGACATAGTGTGACTTGTGTGTATAATATTAAGCATTCTTTTTCTTTTCTTTCCTTTAATATAAATATGTGTTAAACCCACTGATATATGTGATCTAGTTCAGCTGGAAGGGGTGGAGTGGCTGTTGGTAGAAAATACATTCATTCAATTAAATCAGTGAAGAAATACATTCAAAATCTAGGGTGGGAAACCTGGGGCGTATACATCAAGCTTTCTAGTACCATGAGTTACTCCTACAAAGCTCTCAAAGAATCAGATTCTTAGAATCATGACAAGAGAAAAATAACTCTCAACCCTCCTCCCTCCCCTGCTACCAATACAAAGTTCTTCTAACCCTAAGTGACTTTCCCTTTTGAAAGAGAGGCATTTGTTTCATACTGGATGAAAACCACAGTTGCTGGTGGTAATAATTAAACTTGTGGCACATCCTGGTATAAAACAAACCCAGTCCAGAAAGAGTGAGGTGTCATTAAGTTGTGCTGAAAATTGGCACACTGTGTGGTTCATACCCTGTGGAACATGTAACCTGGTATAACCTCACCTCAGTGGGAAGGGACAGAAGGGTGAATGACTTCCTCTCCCTCAGGAAAACAACAGCCCGTCACCATGGCAACACAGGCCCATATTGTAGTTAAATCTGTCTCTAAAACCACAAGAGGCTCTGCTCGACGTACTGTACATGGACTCATGGGGATGCTCTCTTTCCTTGTCACTGTGATTTCAGCATAAATAGAGTGCTGGTACAGTTAGCCCCCTCAATTTTCTCCCCACAGAGCCTTAGGCAAGTTTAACAGCGATTTACAGAGCACGAAAGACAAAGGCCAAACGCTGGAATCAAAACAAAAGTTTTGACGGATTTTCACAGAGAAGTATATCTATTCAGTTATTGTCTGGAGTCAGATCACCACTATCATTGTCGGCAACCACAGCTGACAAAGAAAAACAAAACGGCCTCTGTAATTGAGTATCATTAAAGAGATCCAGGAGGGTTTGTGCCCGCACAAAGAATTCCATTCACAATGTTAGGAGCACAGTGATCAACTTTTAGGATAATCCCTTTGGTTAACATGCCGGGGCGCCGTTAGCTTAGCAGTTATGACGCCAACCCCGTGTAAAAGGGCAACAGTCCTAAGCACAGCAGTCATGGGTTTCGAATTCGACCTTAGCTGCAAGTCTTGCTCTACTCCCAGCATATATTGTCTCTCTTCAGCTGTCCTATCTAATAATAAGAAAAATAGATTAAAACATGCCATATTCCTCTGAGGTCATTATTAGACAATTCTTTCCCATTCTCTAATAAAAGCTTTAAGGAATAAATACAGGAGTCTTAAAATGACATGCTCAAATTTTCTTTGCACTGATTATTTGTATGTATATTTTTTCTGGCATCTTTTTTTACTTCATTTTTCTTTAAAGCCTGACATTTCACTTATAAAAATTAGGGAAATATATTTCTCTTGGTGGAGACCAAAGCAGAATATATTTCATTCTCATTTTTGAAAGAAGGTATTTGTCGAAACACTCCCTAATGCTTTCACACAAGAACAGGACGAGATATGTCCAGAAAACACAATGATGAATTGAAAAGGTGTCAGAATTAAGGGCAGAACTTGTTGTGATGTTAAATTGAACCAATCAACAAATTCTTAACAGTTTACCTAAGACAGATAAGCAGCAAAACAGTCCTGACACCACAAAACCCAGATAGAAAAAACTGATGGAGGTCAAACATCGTGCAGCCGTTCTCAAATGCCATCACAAGCTATTGGGTGTACCTTACTTGAACTTGTCTGACACCACAGTCTCTTAAAAATCCCCTCAATTGTTGTCTGTCTGTTTGAGGTTGTATCCTGAGGGGCTGCTTTATGACAATGTAGCCCCAGAAATGTTGTGGTGGACATCAGGAGGGGAACAGTCAGGGGGGCAGCAAAGAGGCAGGGCAAGAGTGAAAGAACTCGGACCTGCTCCAGATACTGACACAAACTACCAGCAGAATTTACATGAGAGCAACACTATGGAAATTAAACTTCTTAAAATAGATGTTTCAAAGGTCAAGTTAATAGCACAATAACTTTGAACAGGGAGAATGGCATCTCTACCATGTCCACACTGCGGACTGATTGCCTGTTTACTGCAATGTTAGTTGGCAGCAAGCTGAGGTCATCTTGCGAGAATTCCCTATGCTTTATGGAACCGGTTTATACACTACCTGCAGTTTTAAAAATGATCCACTTACTGTTTTACTGAGACAATGACTAAGGCTAAGAGCAGGAAGATGGTGACGGCTGAAGTTGAGAAGAGTAATAGAGAGAGTGACCGAGCAAGAATCAGAGTACTGCAGATATTATTCAGACTTTGATGTAACGTTAGGCTGTACTCTTACTGGTGTCATCGTTGTCTTATGTTTAGCAGCTTTACCTGAAGTAATCTCTTTCCTTATCTATCTTTAAGTTAGCTTTCTACTATTGGAACATTTAAAGCCTATATAGCGTTACCCTGTCCAATGTAGCCAAATTAAGCCACAGCACATGGTTATCATGGCAACAGTTAAATACACAAACACATACTCCACATGCACAACAGTTTGCAAATAATGGCCTCAAGACGCTTGCAGAGTCACATTTGCGCAAAATCCAGTAATAGTCCTGGACCTGTCAGTCAGTCAACATAGTTGTTTGGCTACTCGCAATGTCATCGCACAATCTGCTTGTAAACAAATGCATGTTGTCTAAGTGGGACAGCGCAGTTGCACTCAGACCCCTTAGGTGGGCGCCAAAGCCCACCAAACCAAATTCCTACATATTGTTGTTTTAAGTAAAAAAAAACAACAACAAAAAACAGCTTGCCTTTCATGTGAGCTGAACCATCAATAAGCTTTGTATCCAAGAACAGATGGTCACGTCTTTTAAGGTTATGATTAGGGCATGAACATGAGCCTTGTGACTTCTGTTCCTTTTTTTTGTTGTCATAAGATTTCTACTTATGAACTTAAAATCATTTTCCGAACAAGTAGCCCTTTTGAGTCAAATTTTAAAGGACATCAGGATAGAAGGACACTGAAGGTAACAAGAGATTAGACATACAACTCATCTTATAATAATTATCCATGTGTCCAAATGTTTTGTCCTTGTGTACAAATGAGGTTAAATCCAAGAGTAGATCATAAAGAATAAGGAGCGAACAAACAGGACTTAAGTGGACATCAAAAGGCGATTTGTGATTGGCAGCAGCAATGCTTCAAGTTGCAGTTACCTAAAGTTTGTGTTTTGCGACTCTTCTCAATAGCTGGGTGGTCATTTTGTTGTTTCAATAGTTTTTCAGTATTGTATTCCTATTACTAATCAAAAGGTTTTGTTGTGAACACAAAAGCCACGCTTTACACTAAAACTCAGGCACAGCAGACCTTTCTCATTCTTATCGGTTAAGGATCAGTATTTGACCTTACCTAAATGGACCTGTGCGCTTGGGGACTGAGGCACGAATCTTTGCCAGATGCTGATGGCAGCACTCAGAAACAGAGGACCACCTCATACAAGTTCAATGTTTCAAGTGAAAAGACGAAACAATGTTTTACGGTGCTAATTTCTCAACCCCGAGATGTTGTCTCAAGATATCCAACATACATTTAAGATCAAAAATGACCAGCTAAAGGCTAAATCGCACCCAAAAACTAAGAGCAGGTTTAACACCCTAAAGGCACATAGCAGATCATAGCAATCCTCTCCTCTCCACTTTTCTGTCTCTGTTTGACTTGCAATTAAATCAGGTCAGAGGTCAAGCAGGCAGCATGACCCTTCAAAACACTACACAAAGAGGGTACCAGCAGGCAGTAGGGGATGACTTTACATCTCCCTGTGTCACCACAGCCAGACTTCTGATCCAGACAGAGCAGGTCTTCTGCTTCACAGCACTTCCATGACCCTTTCTTGGAGTCTACGAACAGCACACACAAACGTTCAAACTCTGGCAGCTGTAAGCAATACAAGATCATTGCCATTATTATGTAATTAAAAGTAATTTCTGCAAATGACACTGCTAAATGGATTGAAACACCCGCCTAGACTGCCATGCTAATCTATTTAGAAATTAATTATATTGGGCTTAAAGGAATCCTACATTTTTACAGCTGATTTCCTGATGGTTTAAAAAGTAGGGGGATAATTAAAAGCTGAGAACTCTCCCTCTAGAGAGGAACTGCAGAGTAATTTGTCCTTTGGTGACAGAGATCTAAGAACTTTCTTTTGTAGGGCAGCTGTAACAGGCTGATTCAATCAGTGCCCTCCTCTATCAGGGGGCTTCCTTTATCTGCTCTTACAGCTGTTCTTTCAGGAGATCACAGAGTTGCATACCTCAGTGAACGCACACGTTCTTGTTAAATCTCTGAAGAATTGCATGGCAATGTTGATGCAAACAAATACATTGTAAATCAATGGCTAACTACTTTACACCAAATTTCTCATTCAACTTGATCAGAGCCTGTTTAGAAGTGGTCTGTCAATGCAAATATGGAACATAAAGACATGTCAGCATAAGAAATTCCAACTTAAATGTCAAGGTGACAGGTCTTAAAGTTTTACGAGTGTCAGTGGATTTAAAGTTCAGCAGTACATGACCAGGAACGCTTACTATATCACTGTTTTAAGATCAGGAGAAAATCTCAGACTCTTAATGGGTCGATTTAAAGGGCCGTCAGATGCCCCTTTTTCAGTCAAGTGACCAAAAACAATACAACAGGGATGATGTGCTTTTATCCTGATTCAATTTTATCTCGATTCCTCGGTTATTTTTCCGACTGTCTATTTTTACAGCAACACTTTCCTTGATAGGTTGTGTTGTACGGCTGTCAAGCTAGAGAGAGGTTGTCCCAGGGTTGTGTATGCCTCTATCAAGCACTCAGCTGCAAAAATCCAGGTGATGTGTTCCCCTCAAATGTACCTTTACTGTGACAAGCATCTGTTTTCTTTGTTACGTACTGTAGGCGACGAGTCACACCCCCAATCAATGACTCCACATAAACCTACACGTGTGCATTCTTGTTTCTTTTCATTTTTGGCAGCATTTTTGTTCCCAGCACATTAAAGTTGACAGTTTTCGAAATAAACCGTGCTAGGAGGACACTAGCTTGGAATTTATTTAGGAATAGTACCTATGAGTCAATGTCATACATTATAAGTGGGATTTCAATCATCTGAATTAAAGGAGAGGCCTAAGTCCAGTGTTTTGCACAATCACAGATAGATGTAATTTTTACCCTGCATCCAGACAGAATGTGTCAAAAAGAAAACAGAGAGCGAAATGTAACATTAATCCTTGATGTCAGGGGGGGGGAACTGTGATTTAATTGTTGTTTAAAGTAAAGGCCAGAGATAGAAATGACACTTAAGAGAAATATTGAAGAACTTCTTCATGCAGACAGCAGAGACAAGTCTCAGAACAGATGAAAGTTTGTTCATCCAATTGCTTAAAGAATTGATTAGGAAGGACCCACTGCTTATATCGAGGCCCTGGCCACTGCGACAGGAGGCTGGATGGCCAGCATGAATCCCACTGGGTCAGTGCCAGAGCAGTACCCACTGTTGTCACATTGTGCGGTGACAGAAAACAGACCACACTGGTGAGCTGACTAAATTATCCCCAAGTCATTTTGAACCACCTATCAAGAGCTGCTGCTGAATGGGTAATTGTTTGTGAGAGCAGACCTGGAAAGCTGAAGGACAGAGACTGAAGCATCTGGACTGCATTAAAACAACAGGGGAACAGGGTCAATTCACCGGGACATTCATTAGGCAAGCTGTGAACCTGCTGTTTGCATTGCTAACGTGTGGGGCTGCATCTTGTTAGCAGGATATTGTCCCCGCAGCACCACACTGATGCTGAGATTAGTGGCAATTTTGAGCACAGTTTCAGGAAGCAGAGGCTGGAAAGTCTTATTGTTAATGCTTCAAATGCTCTTAATGCCGGAATGGAAGTACCTTACGTATTTCACACAGCAGGGACGAGCAATAAAAGGCTTTGGTGGTGCAATTCATTTGGAGACAGGAGCTAATGCATCTGTTAACATTTAAATAAAACACCCTATTTGAAATCTATTAAAACTGCAGTTTGCAAATGAGCCTGCGCCAGAGCTCTGAGGAATTCTTTTCCCATGGAAAAAAAAGTTGACAGGGCGATCTGTTGGGCAGAGAGCAACAAAAGCTGACCCCAGATTAACCAGCATAATGTAAAGCAGCTGCTGCTGCTTTATCAGGAACCCACCATGACCTCTTCCTCTGAGCAGTGCTGGAGCATCAAGAACAAAGAGTGTATATGGGGTCGTGACATGTTCCTGACTGTACAGCGGCACTCTGACCTGAGCAGCCTGACTGCATGCTGTGTATTTACTCTACAGAGACACTGAGCCGGGTTGAAGGGGGGGGGATTTACAAACTGCTCTGTGATTGATTCGACAAAGTAGGCGTCGTAAATATCAGGATAAATCATGATCGACGGTCTGTCCTGTGACGGCTTGAAAACTGTCAGAATGATGGACACTGGTCAGTCAAACGCATGATGCCAAACAGAGTACAATCGAAACATAATAACCTGTTTTATTAGCTGACGGATTAATCACATGTTGGTGAAGTGCAAATTACTGGAGATGCCAACAGGCGAACACAGCTTTGTAGATCATGTCAATGAATTCTACAGAACAATCTAGAACTAAAATGGTTAATGATGTAAAAAAAAAAAAGTGTGTTGTGAAAACTGAAATGTGCAAAAACTGTGTTTGCTGACGCATTTATCAAATTCAAAACATCTCTTCAGGAATATATTGACTATTTACTTAGGCAGCTAAAAAAGGGTTAGGGTTAAGGATGTTAAAAAAGAATGTAAACTATTCATCAAGATTCATGATTGTTATTTTAATACATAAGGCTTCTATTATGCTTTATTCAGTCTGAGGCACTGATATTTATTATCGTTTATAATAAATCGAATAACCAAAACAAAATAATATCATCATAAATAGAATTCATGTCACTGTAATGTTCCACATGTTTGAAACAGGTGATGTGTATTTAGGCATCCATGCTGCTATGATATGCTCTTGAGCAATGTGGCACTAACACTATTGCAAAGCTGTTATCTCACTTGACAATGCTGTCATTTTGAATAACTTCAAAGAGGTTGATTGGACCTCCAGACATGACAGCTCATAAATAATTAAACATGGTTTGCTCTGAGTGTTGCTTGGCCCCTTAGCAAAAAATTACATGACGACTTTATCCCATGTGATTTCTAACCGGGCTGAGCCGGCAAAGCCAGTCAACATAAACAGCTTATAGACTAGGTGTGCCATTAAATAGTGTTCCAGCACACAAAACCGTCCAGTATGGTTTGTGTTAAAGCCGGGGGAACAAAAGCAGAAAGAAAAGCAGATGCAAGCTCGACTCTTTGAACCCATGATCCGCCTTGATAGGCGCATAATGAGAACCAGAAGAGTGTTCACACTATAACACATACAAATCCCCATTCATTATTCATGGTAGATAAGCCTCTTCATGAAGTCATAGGCGAGGACCAAAGGGACAGAGAGGACATGAAAAGGAGGGAAAGTTTGTCAAGTTATATGTAGCTCTTGACTGCCTACACAACTGAAGTTCAGACATGCAAACTGTCAAGCTAGTCGACATCCAGTTAAGACAGAGCGGACCAGAAACCATGACCAGACCAGGCAGTGTCTGCTGTATAAAGTTCAGATCCCTGACGCCTGCAGCTCTGCCTTCTGCTTTGATACTGTAAACACAATGTGACAAAGCCCTTCTGCGGAAGGCTGGAATATGTCAGGGTAGCAGAACCAGCAAGAACACAGCAAGACAAACTCTATTAGCAGGCCCTGCAAACACTCATCCGGTATAAGAAGTTTGTTTTTTGGCCTATATTCAAAACTAAACACACACACTTTTACAGACTAATGTCTTGCAAAGTGTGTCAAGGAGAACAGTCTAACCTTCTGCCATGTAAATTATGAAGTCAAGATGATCCCTTGACTTTAACAAGATCCGTCTAATGACTCCTTGTTGAGTTTTATACCTGTGTTGTAAAAGTTGTGCAACATCCTGCATGACTCAGCACAAAGGTCAGAGACAGAAAAAACAACCTTCTTTGTTTTGGCTTTGGGATACTAAATCCATATCACATACACTCTGCCCAGTAGGTTTGCATCATGTCTTCTGACCGCATGCCCTGGAAGCAAACCTTACCGTCCAACTGGGAGAAACGAGAAGGTGAGACGTCTTTTCAGTGAGTGACTGATGAGGTGTGTTGTTGTGAAACACTGCGTCGGGGTCGAGCTGTGTGAGCTTTGTTGATGCTGACAGGTGAGAGCGATTACCTGTTGGTAGAGGTCCGACATCGGGGAAAGGTACATGCTCAGACAGAAAAGACCTGCTTGAAAGCTCGCCCGGTTTAAAGTAAGTTAGAACTGGAAGTTGTCTCCATATCTATTAAAGATTACACAGCCAGAGATTTGTCAACAAAATCTTCTCTGTTGTTAATGATGCCTGAATGTGAGTCACTAACTGCAGTTTAATCATTAAACGCCCGCATTGATCTTCGCAATTAATCATTTTGTTAAATTTACCATGGAGAAACGCACTAAACAGATCTTAATCTATTGTGTCATCCTAAATGCACTGGTGCATTCTCTAAAAAAAAACGACATACTGTAAATCCTGATGCACAGATACCGTGTGAATAGGCAAGTACAATGTCAATATGGTGCAAAACGTATTAGAAGAGTGAAATATGGCGAGTGCAAGCTCACTGAAAAACACATTATATAACAGTAATAACTGTCAGTGCAGTGAGACTGTGTAAGTCGCAGCACAATAGGCTTGTTCATTTTGTAATTACGTCTGACCTGTAGGTACTCGACAGGGCCGCGCTGATGGAGCTGCCATTCACCGTGTGGATTTACATGGATTTGAAAACATTATGCTGTAGACAAACACCATTTCACCCGTCCAAATTCTTTGAGCTCTTACAAAGGACACACATGAGGTGCATTGATATTCACTTAACATGCAGAAGTTGATCAACAAGGAGACAACTGGAAATTGCTCAACCGGTCAGGCAGGACAGAGGGAGAGTTTGACAAATCGCAGTTCTTCCTGTTTATGTTTACCGTCTGTAATAAATGAGTTCTCAGATTAGACAGTTGTACTCTGAACAGCTTTTCACTTGCAACAGAGATAAAACACATCAGGAGGAATTCGAAGTCCAGCTTACCCCCCCTCCAACCTCCAACCTATACAGTACATATATGGGCTTATTGTAAATTAGCACATCGACTAAGCAAGTCCCCATACTGAGTACAAAGATGTATTTATGTGCTTCAAGTTGTGAAAAAGTCAGAGTTTGCTTCGGCTAAGGCATTTAAACACTATGATTATCAAGGGTTAAAGACAGTCATTTGGATAATATTAAGTCTGCAACTACATTTTGTAGTTGAAATTATTCTCTGTATTTTAATACAAATACATTTATTGTACGACCACTGCTTAGCAACCGTCACCTGGGGGATTATCTCTTTATAACAAACTTTATAAACAGTTGCTTGTGACCTGGTGCACAATATACATACAGTATAAGGTTGTGTTGCGTGTATTGTAGGGACAATATTGAGTATTGATCGTTCACAAAGAACAGCTGTGCATATATAATACATCCATCAAAGCCCAAAAGGGAAGCAGCAAAGTTGACACCATCCTTTCTTTTCAAACCAAGACCAGCCCAGTCTACGACACTAGCTTGCACTTATTTGGGTGATGTAATCATGTGATCAAGCGATGACCTCCATGTGACATCATTTAGGAGAAAAATCCAAAACATACTTGGCGTGTTGCTTGTAATTAAAAAAAAGTTGGTCAGACTTACTGTAGGGGAATGAGAGGCGTGGAGTGACATCGTTTTCCGTGAAGGCTGTGTGAAGGCAACAGACAAGCAGGACAACATAGGCTGGGAGATGGAGCCAAGCCATACTCATTGTCCACATGCCTCCCCTCAGGACCGCCAGCCAACTCGCAGTGTTTGCCTTTCAGGATTTAAGGGAATTCATGTAGCTCGCCTTTTTTTTTTTAAGCCTTGTTTGTTTTCCTTCTGTCCATGCAGTTCCAGGCTCCTCGGATGGCAGGCCTTTGCACTCCTTCAGGCCTGTAGACGACGATGCTGGTTTGAAGTGACGGCCAGTGACCTCAGCACAGGACAGAAAGCCTCCACCAGTCAGCCTCCATGCATACGCGACAGCACAGGGCTTTAACTGTGATCTGCAAAGATGACAGATTAACATTTAGTTTGCTTTTATAAGAAAATGTATACTGTATGCTAAAAATACTTGTTCAGCATTAACACTGCTCAATGGTTGTAAATTGTCACGGTGACTTCCTAAAAAATGGGTACACTATATTAGCAGCATCTTTTACAGCTGCAAGGCTTCCACAAAAGTGTCTGTAAAATGTTTTTTCTTGTCATTGACGGTCTGAAGAGAGATTCATTCCTTCTGACAAAATGAGATATATACAAGACCCACATGATGAAATCACAGTCTGCAACCTCTGTTTGCAAAGCTTAAGTTGACCTTAGCACTCAACACGAGAACTGAGGTTGCATGGTGCTGTTCATTGCTGTTTGTTTTTCTTCAGAGGGGTTAGGAGTCAGTGAGTATTAGCAGAATACTACACGAATGAGCTTTCCACGACGCTCAGGTCAGCTGAATCTGATACTATCAAATACTGACGAACAACCTTGTGCTTCAAAAGCCTTTATCTCCACATCTGAACAGCTCGTACCTGCTCTATTGTGCTCTGCACAGGGAAGAAAAGAAGGGAGAGACTTATTGGAAAGCTTTCTTAAAGCTTTAAGACAATGAAATGGGGTGACACCCAGTTAACTGCTCATATTACAGGAATTACAGGACTTTCTGCCCCACTGTTTCCTCAGTTGAACCCTGGTGTTGAGAAATGGTGTTTATACATTTTAACCACTGATAGTTTAAAATGTTTGGATTCCCACAGGTTGTACAAGGATTTTTGGTTTTGCCAAGGATTATTTTTTTTTTTTAGATAAAAGTCTGTGAAGCTAAAGGAGATTGGTTAGATTTGTTTTAATACAGTAGTCCTGCTGTTTCCTCCTCTCATCAAAACTGATCCCTGCAGTGCAAGGAGTTGACACCAACTCTTTATCCATCTTTAACCCCATAAAAAGGACGGGTACAAATACAGATTTTCAAAATTAATACAGAAAGTTAATTCAACAGGAGAGCTTACAGATCAAAAATTTTTTTAGTTTGTTCGTCTCTTGCGTTCTGTCCAGAATTGTAAAAGTTGAAAATGATAATCAATGATATCTGAAGAATATATAATTGTAACATACAGGCAGCATACGGTGACTCTTAATGATCATGATGACAAGAGCAGATGAGGTTTTACTAAGCCTTTCCTTTCAAAAGCTGCAGTCTGGGTCACTGTCTGACTTTGTGTGTGTGTGTGTGTGTGTGTGTGTGGTGATGCCCCCTGCCAGCAGCTTCCCCGATGTCAGTGGACTGTAATATGTAATAGACATCATTAGTGTGCTTTGTGTGGAACGGTTCAAAGTGAGACACCACTTGACCGAGAACCAGTGAAGCTAACATTAATTCTGGGTTCGTGTGGCAGTCAGAAAAAAAAAGAGGCCCCACATGCATCGAGATGAATCTGACTGAGGTACGTGGAGGGAGCTCGACTCGGCGTGAGCGAGAGAACAAGGACTCCTCTGACAGCGCAGAAATCTATATGCAGCGCCGCACTCCACTGCTCTTCTCTGCGTGATGCATAAACTGAATCATCCCTTTCACTCCCTACACAGACGTGACAGTGTGCTCTGGCTGTGGATGATACTCTCCCATCTCGCTGTCTATGATCTCCTCTTAAATCTTCCTGGAGTTTCCCCATACACTCCCTCCAGCCACACATCAAGTCTGACACAATCATCGCACATGTCAAACTCTTAGCACAAAATACGACACACTGAGGGTCAGAAGCATACGTCTGGTTTTATTGTCTTCCACAAGACTAAGTCACTACCTTCAAGGGATTATCGATGCGTTTGTTTCTCTGTTGAATAGTTCACAACTTTACATTAACAACGGACAGGATATTTACCACTGCTCTTCATGTCTGTGTATGAAACAGTTGCCTCCAACCTGAGAGCCTGATTGGACGAGAGGCATCAAACAAGCAGCGATATATAGAGTGTAATAAAGGTGGGGCAACAGGTGTATGAAAGAAACACTCCAGAACTTGAATTGGTTTTTTTTGGTTTGTTTTCCACCCAGAAATCTTTTAGCATACGCCGAGTAGTTTTTAGAGTCCTGATGAATGTCCATAAGCTTCCTGACGATCTGTGTCAAACAGCATGACCCCCTCCATCAATCAGAGGATTAGGTGATCCGTCATGTGTTAGAACAACAGGCATGTAACTGAGGGCAACTCAGAAGAATGAATCAACAATATCAATCTGAGCATCTCCTACCTGGATTATACGGGACAGTAAGTGAGGATGACAAATGAAGATTTCCAAGAGGGGCTGATTTGACACTTAAAAATCACCTAGGTAAATAATCAGGTGAAACACAGAGTTGTCAGTATTTGACTGACAGTACAGAGGCAATTAGCCACTCATTTATATAAGTAATCATTAGCAATACAATTGACTGCCATTCAAGGGCATATAATTACTTTAGGTGGGAGAGCAAATTGAATAAAGCTTTCCTGGGAGAAGGGAGGAGCTTCTATGTGCAAGAGATCTAATTCATTCACACACGCATTATGGTGAAGAGATTAAAGTGATTAGTCCAAGTTATTATAACTTATACTATAATACTATAACTATATTAAGCGTCCTTGTAAAGTGTAAAGAGCATTCTTCTGGGCGTTTTTTTTTTTTTACCCAGTAAAATCTTTCAGAGCAAAATCATTGTCAACAAGAGAGAAAAAGTTGTATATTTAACCCAACAGGAAATTCCCAGCCCTCCACACCAGTCATTTCCAGTAGTATAACTCATGGTGAACACTAAAACGATCACTATATATCACTGAACAGCAAAGACCATCCAATGACAGCACTGCTTCTACGACTGTGTGTGTTATAAATAGCAGCAGTGCGTACTGCTGAAACAGGTGGCACCAACATTAGCATTGACATCTGAGAAGAATGGGAGGAGTCAAGGCTTGCTGGATTTCAAACACAGCCTGTTGACTGGAAAAGTGTTGATGGATAAGTACGACCTCTTGGCATGCCTGTCACCTTATGTGGCCACCTTGTACACACACACACACACACACACACACACACACGTACACCTACGTACACAGGCCAACTACATCACAACAGTCAGACAAACCATGTCACATGTTCCCAGATGTGGCCTTCAACCTGTTACCAGCACCACTCCCCCCCCCCCCCCCTCCTCCACACACACACACGCACACCTCCACATCTCTAAAAGACTCTCAGATGTGTGAAGGAGCAGATGTGAGAAGTGGAGGGCATTGTATGTCAGAAGAGGCTTTAATGGACACAAGGACACAATGTTAAGAGTGGCTGTTCATCAGCAGAGTGGTGGTGTGGGAGTGCAGCGTAGAAACAGCTCGACACGCACCTTTCTGCCTCCTCTTCTTATCTCTCGACCACTCATCACATTTTTCAGATGTCTATCTCCTGTGTAAGACAGCGCAGGAACCGTAGCAGAGGTCAGGTATAAGTTCCAAAGAACTCTGTGACAAATCCAAATGACAGGAAACTTTATTCAGGCATAAAATTACAAAATACTGAGATCAAGGTTGAACGTCATTAAAAATAGAGGAAATCTAAAAAATAATCACTATCCTGTATAACTTCCAAAAAAACCCACAAAAGACTCCTCCCATCACTCACCACCTTCACAAAATCCCTAAAAAACTCACCTCTTTCACCTCGCCTACAAGCACTATCAAACTCAATTCTCACCCTTCTTCTTTTATTTCTTCCTTGTATTGTTATAAAGCATTATTATTATTATTATTATTATTATTATTATTATTATTATTATTATTATTATCATTATCATTAAGTAATAAAGCACACAGTTTTGTGAATAGATGAAAACACTAATTGAGTAGCTCGTAGCTCCTAACAACTTACGAGGGACTTTAGAAAGATACAAATTGATTCACAAATAGCTTAGGCACCCCGTAGTGCTCCCCATTCAATAGTTATTCAGAAGTCTGTATTTCTAATGAGGTGACTCAAGTCGGAGGAGAAATTCCCTCTCTTTCCTGCCCGATCCATTTAAAGCCCAATCCTTAGACCCAGCAAAGAATAATTAATGGCTCATTTTTCCCTGAGTGAACCATACAGCAGTAATTATGACCATATGCTGTTCCAAAGACTTTTAATTGCCTAATTAAAATGGTATTTAACTATTGAACAGAGATAGGGGAAAATTTGAACTTCAGGTTCAAGGGAGTTGGATTCATCAAGCCCACTTCTCCTCTGGAGAATGTGACACATGGTCAGAGGTTGAGAATTTTATCACAAGCGTTGACTTCTTCGAACATCCCCAATTTAAAGTTAAGAATGTATTGATAGATAACAGAAACACACACAGTACTGCTGTGAAAGTGGATGAGCACATTTCATCATCCCAGTCTTTGAAACCCATACAAGGGTCTAAATCAAGCCCGTTTCAGGAGTGAAACTATTTGAAATGATATTCCATTTCATTCCATTTCCCCTCTGTGCAAATTTCCATAGCAGATGTGGAGGCAGCAGAAGCAGCTTGCTGATGAAATGTTAAGTAGCAGAGCAGGCTCTGAGGCTGGGGCTGCTTTAACTATCAGGACCTAAGTGTGTAAAAAAAAAAAAGAGCAGAAAGGTCTCCGTGGCATGAACACAAAAGGACATTGAAGCGCAAAAAGGACAGAGTACTTGAGGTATAGGAGCTAATACGCTTATTCACATTTCTCACTTTGTATTTCTAACCACTTCATCATATTCTCAAATGAAGCTAGAAGTCACCTTAAACATGTTTTGTATTTAAGGATAAGGAGATTTGTGTCTTCTCCCTCTGTATTTATTTCACTTTTCAACAATCTAGTGTTTTCTGAACAAAGTGGAATTTTCTATTCCCCACATTCAATTTGGGCAGATGTCACATTTCTGGCTTAGGATAGGATCACTTATGTATTTGACAGTATTTAAAGTTCAGTCGTTTTTATTCACCTTGTAGGCCTCAGGGCTATGATGGAAACATATTTAACAACAAATAGGTGGAATTCGTCATAAAAACTTTAATACAATCTCTGATAAATGTAACCTTACTTCAGTCTAACCTCACAAATACTTATGAGCAGAGTATATTCATTCTTTTAGAGTCTGGCTCTCCTTCTATTTTAAGCATTATTAATACAAAGCAGTGGCTTGCAGAGTCATGTACAGTTTAGTCAGGATCACTTTGTCAAAATGGAGATTTTGATGCAATTATTTAAATTTAGCCGTATGGCTCTGAGGGATCTTCCTGCCCTTCCACATGCTTACGTGGAAAGCATTAGGCAGGAACAGCACACATTCCTGTCCTTCCCGTGCATACAAGGAAAGCTATAAGGCAGAAAGATAAGCAGCACCCCCCCATGAGCAAGCATCAATGACAAGCATGACATTGATTAAGTCAGAATAGCATAAAAGGAGGAGCAGGGGAGGTGGAGGGATGCAAATGCGACATGGAGGGAGAAAAGAAGCATGTTGGAGCAGTTTAAATATGGCTGCATAAAAACTGTTTGGCCAATAGGATGCTTTCATCAGACCATCTGGCCATCAGCTGATGAGGGCTTGCGTGAGATCAGCTGAACCAGAACTCTGACACGATAATAGTGCATGACTCTGTGGCCTGCCTGAACTAACACAAGCCTCCATCAGAAACTTAATAGTAAATTGTGTAACAGTGTTCAGTTTGGGACCAGCCAAAAAGAAATGTGACCATTTGCAGTCCAGTCTACTAACAGAAGTTCATTCATCACAGACTTTTGTTATGAGAGATATAAAAACACAGTATTAGATAGTTCACTTCAGTGTTTTGAATATATGGAGGCCTGTTTTTTTTACGAGTTGTCCTGGCAGCTAAGAGACACAGGTGAGAAGCTGTTTGAGCCTTGGCTGCTGTAAGTAGGTCAGGCCTGCTGAAGCACTCACTTCTATACTCAATATCTTTTCTTGTTTGCCATATAATCACAACAGATTTTAGTGAGTTAAATAGGCCCCTATAGAGCGGGCGCTTGTACAGCATCCACATGAGACCTTTTCTTTAAAGTGTCACATTAGATGCTCTTAAGGACATGTGATTTATATGTTGCTTTTTCTTTATAAACTCAAATGCAAAGAGAGTTGTTGAGAATGTGCTTTAATGGATCTCGCCTCTCATTTAGGTATAAAATGATCTGAGCACAGAAATCAGCATAAGAGCAGACACTGTAACTGTCCAGATTTTTGTCAAGGATGATTAATCTACAAGGTAAAGAACTGCATCAACATTTGCTGAGCATGTAAATTCATGGACTACTTAAACATCAACAAAAATTTGAAATTGATTCGGCCGGTGTGGAATCCATGAAAGGCTGTAAACAAAGCAGCGTGGCTCTTCTCCCTTGATGTGCGCAACAAGAAGCTGCACGCATTCCAGTAGCTTAGAAGCTTAGACAGAAGCTCAGGCTACAGGCCACTGGGCAAGTGCTGCACACATCCATCACTGTGTGAGACCGATAAAAGGCTCAGAACGTCCGATGGTCCACATGTCCATCAACATCACAGCCCGCTGACCTGCCTTAAACACAACTCAAAGGGCTTTATCGGCCTACGAAGCGCTCTCACTACAACACACACGGTCAAACTTTTAGGTTCAAGTGGGGGGTTTTTTGTAAGTAATGCAAGAGAACATGAGCGCCTTAAAAATATATGGAGGAATCATTGATATCAATATGTCGAGCTCCTGAATGGTTCCAAAGTGCACCAACTTACATCCAAATTAATTAGCAAGTAGTTAACTTCTTTACTGCTCTTACTGACTCATTGCTCCACCGTTGGACATCCCCTTCACCTGTAGTTCAGTGGAAAAGCACCATTGGAGAGATTTTATATTTTTATTACTCATCTCCTACCAACAAAGGACCGACAAAACCAGGACATGTCATATGACAATATGTCAGAGACTCAGCCTCTGACATCAACTAAATAACCTCTTTAGCCCAGTTAGCTGGGCAGCTAAGAACTCTGGAAAGCGGTTTGTTGCTTATTTTGCTCTTTTGAGCAGCTTGTGACCAAATGAGTGTTTTAGTATTTGGCAGATAGTTGAGAAAAAAACATGTGTTTTTTTACACTTAAACATAAGTAAGTACAGAGACTAACGTATGCATGCAAGTGTTAAAAGCTTGATTTTCAATGTTCAGTCATCTATTGGATCTCTCTTTTGAATATGAAACTATTGACAAATGTTTAAAGGCAGTTGTCAATTTGACCGATGATGCCTCGAGCTCAGGTAACATATCTGACATCCAGCTTGCAGGAAGCAGAGAGAGGTTTAACATTCATAAACATGTTGTGATATAGCTTGAGGGGAAAAAAAACTATTATTAACTACTATGAAGGAATTTGAATGAAGCATTAGTAAGTCTTGCCATTTAACATACCCTTGTTTCCTTTTATGAGATATAACAGTATGTTAAAAGACATCAAAGAGGGATTCAGAGTATGCTCTTTGAACACAAAGAAAAAAAGAATGTGACAGTGCAGACAAGGCTGACTGATACTCTCACATCGCAGTTTATAAGATTAGAAACAAATTATTAACCACTAATACGGGAGTGACATGTACTCTGCTCTACTTTGACCCAGGTAAAAGTCAGACAACTTATCAACGATTGCAATCTTTCCATCATCGATCTCATCAACAGGGACTAATGCTGCTTCTGCTCAGAGAGTTATACATATTTGATTTCCCAACACAGAAAAAATCTGATCACCCATACTATATTGAAAGCCCAAACAGACAGAAAACATACCTTGAGTTCTGTAAGAAGTATACACTACCCGCTCAAAAGTTTTGACCAACCTGATTGAAATGCATGTTTTTTTTACTTAAAGAGGTCAGAAGAGCTCACAGGGCATCTCTGTTTCTTTCTCTCTCTTTCCCTCTCTCCCATTGGCGATCTATCTAACTCCCTCTGTTATCTAATAATAATATATACAAATAACTAAAAAGACAGGACGTTCGTAAACAGAATAATAGAATGTGCGTTGCATCGGTCAACACCATCCATATTTCTGAAGTGTATCAGTTAAGATATTAAAACTCAGCGGGGGGAATAAAAGCTGTGTCAGCGTAAAAGTTTAAGTATTTGGTGCCTTTCAACAGGGCTGTGAAGTAGCGTGATTTTAAATGAAGCTTCATTTCAGAAATCGGGCCACTGGATAGATTCGAGGATTCATTGTTTCAGCCTGAAGCACAAGTCAAACTTCGATATGACCTTTTTATCCCACAAACAGACCACATTAGAATATGTTTGTAGGGGGGAGGCTTCCCCCTTTTATGTGGGTTCTCAGAGTGGGGCAGCTGCCCCCCACATGCAGTGACCTCACTTAGCAAAGATCAATAGAGAGCTGCACATTCCTCTCTCCAAGTCTGCATGAGTTACTCGGGCCTTGGTATCTCAGTCATCCAAGCCATCTCATGAGTCCTTTAGCGTGCTGATATTTGGAGTAAATTCCAATCATTGACATTCGACATCCAAGACGACTAGGTTTGACCTTCAAGGTCAACACATGTGGTAAACAATACATGGGAGATGAACTGTTGTCAATCATGAGTATCACGCTTTATGCTATGCTAATTCAGGCAGTCAAGGGCAAATCTGTCGAGTCAGCATTGTTTATTCTTTTAGGTCTTATTCGAGAAAATATTTAAACCTTACATGTTTTCCCCTTGCCCTTTTTCCACTTTCTCTAACAACAGCACTGTACAACAGCCGAGCATGCAGCAAAAATGATGGGGCCCACATTGAACTCCAGGCTAGATGATTAAATGGCTGACTGACTCTTCAATTTAAGCAGACAAGCATAATAAGGGGATTAGCAACCTATCAGATGACAGAGTTCAGTGTGCTTGGCTGCAGGTATACAGGCAGATATCCTATTTCACATGATTTGCTAATGACTGCAGCTAGAGTAAATGAGTTCCTTTCTGTTTAAGTTATAAGTCAATAAATAAAATAAAAAGACTTGAGATGTAGAAAATGAACCAAAGTTCAGGACATTCTTTCGCTCTTAAACGTTTGTTTAAATGATCAAGGCTTCCGAAGAAGACTTGAACTCCACGCTCTTTTGTTTGCAGTGAACAAACGCAAACCGGGTCGATTGCGCGTGAGATGCAATCAGAGCCTCGACACGTCCGCACAGCACCCAGACCCCTATAGCTGGATGTGTGGAGGTGGAAGCTGATGTCATGGAGAGATGGAGGTGAAACGATCTCTCACTAGAAAGCCGAGCCTCTTCGCGGCGGTATCAAAGCACATAGCATAGCCCTCAGAAAACTTCACCCACTTTCTCACACGCGAGAGGAAAGACTGATCAACGATGTTGCAACCACACCGAGGAGAGCTGATTTTCGTCAGAACAGTTTACTGAGAAAAGGGAACAAGTGGTTCGGGCGAAGCAACTGAGTCATGTTAACAAACATCTATGTTCTCACAGTGAGGGGGCGGAGGATGTCATTTATCATATTATTTAGATGTGAGGTCAGTGACTTGACACTTAAGCTGGGACCGAATCGATGGACTTGTTTTGCTTTTATGACAAACAAATGTGGAAAAACTACGAGTCTGTAAACACTGTTTTTCTCAAAACAGGAGATCTCAATACATCTGTGATTTACAAGGGATTCTTATGATAGTGTCATGAAGTGTCATGCAAAAAAACATGACAGAGCGTGAGCGTTATGTCTCAATAAGGACTCTTTCGCAGTGACTTCTGGGTATTTCTCAAAGGATCAGTAAAACGATTCTTCGACTGTTCAGTCGCGTGTGTCAAAAAGACAGATTCTCTTTGCTATTGAATTGCGTGTATGCCTCCCTCTGCTACCTAAAGCAGCACCGTTCACTGACCAGAGCAGGAGTCATTGGGGGAGAACAAAAAAAAAAAGCAGGGAAAAGTCACAGTTATGTGCGCTTAAACTGCACCTGCATTCTGAACAATTTTCATCCTCTCCAGATGTCTAGAGGCCTCGCTCGACCAAGCGCCAGCACATCTATTACTGTCTCCTCGGCTGGCCCGACTCTAGTGGATAACTGCCAGTAAAGAAAGAAGAGATGCAGAGGGGATCTGAGCCCTGCAGCCACTCCGCGCTGTGCAAAAAAAAAAAAAAAAAAGTGCTGAAGGAGGCCAGAAGACGGTTTGTGTGCTGTGTCTTAATATATCACATCTTCACTCCGTTCTGATGAATTATTCACACGGCGCTTTCTACAGTGCCTCTCACCTAAAACATCTGCCCCTGCCAACCCGTCTGCCAGCTCTGGCTTATACTCTCCATCTCTTCCACAGGAAGCTTTTAGTCTGCTGCCGTCCTGTGGTCTCTGTTACGTCGAACCCCCTTCCTCTATCTCTGTTTCCATCTCTTGGACTGGAGGAATAAAGATGAAGCTACCATGTCACAGATCTGTCCGTAGATGATGATGAAAAAGGAAAACAGGATCTTTTTTTTTGCTTCTGTGCAAGGATCTGTGTTATCATAGCTGGTCTGATCTCGAGGAGTGTTGCGTTGAACTTCCCGTCTCATGAAGACCGCGAGAAAAGCCATCAATCTGAATGTAATCAAGGGGCTTTTTCTTTCTGCATTCACACCACCAATAGGAGCTCTGATGAGGCATTAAACTTGCTGGCGGTTGGTATAGCAACGCAAACATACAACCCCATGATAGAGGTTGCCTTTGTGACCAAGCCAGCGCTATTTGCATCAAAGTTTACATAGGAATAGCTGTCCGACAGATGTGCTGAAACGCTTATTTTCAACAAGAGGCATCTTTTTTTTTTTTTGGAGTAAACTGCTTTTTTTCTTGAGGTTGTAGCGTACAGTAACACATATTACAACAGCTTGTTTACAGTGGGGCAATTAGACGCCTGTGATCAGAGTAACGGCAGGAATGTCTGAGGGGTCAGTGGCACCATTAGCCGAGTGAAGGGCACAACCTGGAATGCTCAAAGATATCAAATCACAGCGGTGGGGGAGGGACAGGCTGCTTAACAGGGCTCAGTTAGAGGCGGATTCCATTAATCAGGACTCCTCTCCGACTCATGTCAGGAAACACACGGACGTGTACGACCGCTAACAACAACCTGATGCGTGTTTGCTGTACGCAACACCTTATGGTCGTCCTTCAGGTCCCAGGTCAAACGTACACATAGCCGAGAGGATTCAAATAGAACTTTATTATTAAACGGAACAGGTGTTTGTTGGAGGCTGATGGGAACACACCCCTGAAAAGACAAGTTTGCGATTCTGACACCAGCACATGAGAAGCTGACACACACACACGTAAACCTAATCCACACGTTTTCCTGAGAACTTTTACATAACTTGAGTTAATATAAGATGCTAATGCTCCACGAGAGGCCTTCATGTTTGTGATTTGTTTTTGTGCGTATTCGTCAAGGGTTAAAAGTCAGAGCTTGGTTCCTCCGACAGACATGGGCCAAACACAGCGTCCTGGCCATGTTCCATGTCTTCAGTCATTTCCCACATCGTGGCACAGTGCTGGACTGGGAATAAACAGAGGAGCCCGCTGTGCTCCCAGAATGCATGTTTGCAGAGTTCCCATCAGTGAGTAGACAGTAATAGGACTCCCTGAAGGCCTGTATTTAACCTTTAGGTTACAAGTAGATGGCCACTCCACAGGCCGACCCTCCCCAACTCAGCGATTAACCCTTACTTACTCATTTAAGTCAGCACAAACAGAGATAAAGTCACTTTTTTGAGATCATATGATGCAAATGAAAGACTGAGGAAATACTGTCATTTGCTCTTTCCAAAGTTTAAAAATTGACTTTGAATTCTCGCCATTTTAGACCATGAAAAAAAGAAAAAGAAAAAAACATTGACAAAAAAATATTCAAGAAAACTGTCCAAACTGCTGATGAAGACCATGTGACAGGAAGACAAGACCTCATGTCAGATACGTTTAACTGACATGACTCAGTCCAACAACCAAACAAGATAAATAAAGCAGAGGACGACTGTCCTTCTTCATCTGCAGTCAACAAATTAACTTGATGGCAACAAAATAAGATTTCCTAAAAATAAAAAAAAATAAAAAAGAGAAATGGATACTTTCAATGCAAACCCTCTGAGTCTGTATCATTTTGCTGTCCTGCGGAGTAATCAGAAGAGACACTGCTGAAAGCATGGCTCTCGTCTTGAAAGGAAACACACGATTGTTGGCTCAAATTTAAAAACATACCTCGAGTTCTGCGAGAAATATTAGTCGGGGCTAAAAAGTTTGATCCAAATCAGAGCTTGTAACATCAAACACACTTTGCTTTAAGAATATTGTATTTGTTTCATTGGAAACAAAACCATATAGAGAGAAAAAGAAAAAAACAAGAGACCCAATGACAGGGAGAGAGTCAACCTGTCTAGATGAAGGAGAAGGATCAGAGTGGCCTAATGCTGGGAAAATGCCCTTGGGATATGCTGACAGAACGGAAACATGTGCATTGGGGCCGGCATGGGGGAATAAGCTGTGAAAAAAAAGAGTAGGATTTATTGTGTCATTGTCATTTCTCCTGTAAACACATTGAGTAAATTGCAACAAGTTGTTCGACAGACAGAAGCATCATTTTATCCTTCTGCTTAGTTTCCTTTTTTCGTAGACGTTAGACACAGCTGACTGCTCCAGCGACACTGTGCAGGCCTGATGTTCTGGCTGTCTCTGCGTACAACTACCGCCACATAAACTAGATTTGAGTCTAAAAGTCTGGATTGATAGTACAGGCACCGTGCTTTTACCAACACGCCGAAGCTTTTCTGACAGAGTCATACAGACGCTTCATTGTGAAGGCCGCCGGCGTCCAGAATGCGAACTGCCAGCTGTTTTCTTTGTGGATCAACCCGAAAGAAAACAGCAGGCCAAGGTCAGCACAGACTGGCTTTTCCCCTGCATCAGACGGATGAACATCCAACTACGAGGCCGAGAAAACAAAAAGTCTCTCCGTCACAGCTGAGACAGATAATATTCAGCCTAGAGTTGGTCTTTTTATTCAGGTCCCGTTGGCTTATTGTTCAAGAGAATCTGTGTCTGGAGGCGGGTTTCCATCCACTGATTGTTATGCACATTTTCATTATAAGTCGCTCAAGTTCGTTTTAGCCTTGAAGAAGTAAATCAATGAAAGCTAAATACAAAAAAAAAAGAGCAATAGCGATGAAATCACGAATTATGTAACCTAAAAAAATAGCATCATAAAAAAAGCCTCAGATGAATGCAGCACAATAAGAAGACTTTAACATTCCTGAATTCAGAACATGTATGAAAGCACGACTTTTACTCTTTGAGGTTCTAATGACACTTATTTAATGACACTACGATGTTGTTCCCCTGAAGCAGCTTTTCATGGAACCTGACTGTAGAAATGTAGCACCAGGGTCTGTGAACTTCGGCACATTCACTCCTAAAAGGTTTCAGCAGATGGAAACCTGCTTTTCTGACATTCTGGTCTGGTAGACTTTCTTCAGACCGAGCTGTTCTGAACCGCTGGAATGAAAACCTTAAGGGACAGCTTGGTTGGCTTGTGCAGCTGTACTGTTTGATGGACTGGCTTCTACGAGGCATGCAAGGCTCTCTTGATGACACGCTGCAAAGATGACAATGATTCTGATTTTCCACTTAGGAAACTAAAGAGGAACAACTTCCTATTCCAAAAAGGGAGTGCATTCAAGCAGGGTTTCATGATATCACACGCCAAATGCTGGTAAAGTTCTGAAAGTGGCTGGTTGGCTTCAGCCACAACAAATGACTTCATATTGGTCATATGTGATTTGGGAGTCCAAACACTTTTGTGTCAGTGGCTGACAGATGTTGACATTTGAAGAAGTTTGTGTCCTGTCCAATGGTAGGGCTGTGTGTCGAACCAAAACCTACAATTATACGGTGGTTATGATATAATATAAAACAATACCGGCTTGAGTTTTTTTTTTTTTTTCATATTAAATGTGAAGAAATGGCCACCATGTGCATGTTCATTTTTTCTTATCCCACTACACACTGATTGTCATGTAGAAAAATAAACGCTCTACATCCACTGCTTGTATCAGTAATCGGATTAAAATCATGCTTGTAAACAGATCAAAAAATAGAGAGAGGGTATCGATGTATTGAAAGATATTATGTCACCCTGCAAAGAACTGTCCTTCCTCTGATGGACGTGTCTGACAGGGACTTTATGGGGATATTAAACACCAAAGTCTACCTTCCACTGTTATATAAAATAATGTGAATTGTTTCGGTTTCAGTCTGTTTCATAAGCAGTTCAAAAGTCCTCACAGGAGCTTAACACTCGATCGACACAGGAGACGCAGCACGAGGGCTTTAAGAGTCAGAGATACTTGACTGTGCACCTTCAAACATAAGCAAAAATCTTACAATGACCCTCAATTCACTTTTGACAGACTTTTAAATTTCACTACATTGTCTATTACCTATGCTGCTAACAGTCTGCTATTAGTCTCCATTGTGCTGCCAGCAGTGTGTGGGAGAGAGATTTAACTTTCACACAGTCACACCTGATGCTTCTGTGTTGACGCCCCATCTCATCATGAACCCAAAAGTAGAGTCAAAACAAAAAATAGCCTCTCACATCCACATGCAGCGGAATCAGTGTTTATATTGACGTCATCGCTCTCACTAATAAACTTCCAGACGATGTGCGCCTGTGCACGGGCTGCCACAATTCACTCACTCCTATATCTGAGGAGAGAGGCCCCACTCCCAGCCACGGGATCACCCCTGATGAGCCTTTAAGCTGAAAAGAGTCAGAGCTGTCCTTCTTCTTTTTCTTCTGCATGCAGACACACAAACCAGCAAGTCCACACATATAACTCAGACAGCTCAAACATGGCCACACAGCCAGGTAAATAAGCTGTGTCTTCAAAGGAAATAAGTCCAAGACCAGCATCTCTTAATTGAAGGGTTCTTACACAAACACCCACAAATAAATGCACACACACACACACACACACACAGAGAAGTTCAGACTGGGTTTTAAATGACCCCCTTGCCCTGCTATCACCTTGCGATAAAGACCTACTGGAGAGGGAGGACCAACTGTTGCGTCTCAGCTCACACCCACTTATCCTTTAAAAGACAGAAACTAACAAGAAACCCCCACGCAGACGAAGTCATAAAAAGTTTATAGCCCTCTAACAGGGGGAATGACAGGTTATACTGGCATCATTTCAATAGGTAACCAGACCTGCAAGCGTACTCACATCAATGATTCATGAAGCCACGGCGCCACACAGTTAATGAACAGGAGGATGGTCTCTAATAACAGCACTACTTACACTCTGTCCCAGGAAATGAGAAGCTTCTGTGAAATGAAAGGGAAAAGTTTCCCCCCCCCCCCCAGGTGACAAAGATCAGAGCGATTCCTCGTCCAGGAAGTGCCAAAAGAAAATCCAAGAGAAAGGACAGTTTGAAAAGTTTTAGTACAGGCGACAGGTTTGAGCCAGCAGGTCCACACTCTCGCTCTCCCTGACACAGTGTTGTACTACAGCCTGCCTACAACCACTCAGCAACTGGAGCTCCTCCCATCACACGCTGTCAGAGGGAGAGAGGGAGGGAGGGAGTTAAGAGAGGCACGATCTTCACTCTTTTTTTTTTTTTTTTTTTTACTTTTACCAATGCTTTTTTTTTTTTTAGCAGCATGATAAACAGTTGAATAAGATCACAATATGATCCCATGCTTTTGAGGCTCTGTTTCAGTATGTTTTTATTCGTAGTATTTAGGCTGTTCTACTCAATAAGGAATTTATTTTGTCCTCCCCTCACACTTCAATGGGATTTGGCTTTATTTAAATTTCTGAAAAGGAATTTAAAAAAAAAAAAAAGCTCCCATCCTGAAACTTTCCAAGGCTGTCTAACTTTCTACATTGGAATAAATCACAGCAAACGAAGAGGCAAAAACTCATTCCAAAGTGACAAAAGTTAAAATATTCAATCAATAAGAGATCCCATGACTGAAGATTTGCTTACGTTTCTTATCAGACAGCCTCTGAGCTCCCCTGGGAGTACGTTTCCTTGTTCTGCAGATGTTTGACTCCCTGCCAGCTGCTTACTACCATATAAAGACTGCCTTTCATGATCGTAATTACCAGTAACTGCTGTACTTCAGGGTACAGCAAGTCGACCACATCTCTGTGCCCTACATCATGTTGACTTAACAAAATGTGTGTGTTCTGCTCAGGGAAGAAATGAACAAGTCGTTCATTTGTGTCACTTTAAACTCCACATTTCTTTGTAAACAGCTTCAAAATTTCAATTCTGGTATAAAAGATTGAAAATGTCACAATTTGTATTTTGTGTCTCCTGCTGATTGTGCCTTGTAAACTACAATCATGCACAGTACAGAGCTTTTTTTATTTGCAGACTTCAGCTGTACTCCAACAATGTTTCTTAAAAAAATATATTTTTTATTTGAAATGTTCTTCTAAATATTTTTTTCTTAATTTCAGCTGAATCCTTATAATAATAATAGACTAAATAACCTGATTGTTAAAGCGGCATTTTCAACACAGTTTCTTTACAGGCTCCACAAAAGCCACATAAACTCCAGTCAAGATGTGAAGACAAAGCCACAAAGCAGATCTAATTCTAAAAAAAAAAAAAAAAAGAATAATCACAACCCCGACAAGGACACAGTTTTTAGGCCAGGACACTGAAAATACAACAGGAGTGATGCAGCTTCTCAAAGGAGCCGTTTCATGGTATGTAAAGAGGACAGCTTGAATGAACCTCTTGCTCCTCCTTATTTTTTGTATGAGCAGAGCTTTGATTTCCTTTTTTGAACTCTGTGTTTGACCGCATTTCATTCAAGAGGGGGAAGTACACGCGCATGTAGATTTTTAAGTGAAATCATTTTATTTGCGGAAACAGATTTGTTACCAAATAACTTCACAAGACTTTTCCAAAAATATTTCCAGTGTAAATAGAGAGAGGTGTAAGACAGCGGGGTGCGAAGACAGGGACGCCGGTATCCAAAATAGCAGATGCTAATTATACACTATAGGCAACTGCTAAGGAGGGAGACGGGTTGCCAAGTTTGAGGTGTTGGGATTCTGAATGCCGGCTCAGTGTGTGCTGTGCAGAGTCAAGAGTCCAGGCGGTCACCTGAGACGCATTTAGGCCACAGCACGGACACACTGGATGTCTCATTTACAGCTTGTGTCAGTTTAAAATGCTGCAGGAACACACCTCTTGTTGAGTGGGACCACCTGTCACTGCCATGCAGACAACCTTCTGTAAACAACCACAGAACATAAAGAACCCTTGAGCCGACACCCATACACGTGGCTCAGATCAGTCAAACACATCGCGGCTGGCCATTCTCAAAGATTGGGTCCATTTTGAGTCCTTTTATTAATGATTGATTTTTGTTGCCTTTTTTGAGCTGTCATGACATTGGACTGAGTAAGAACTTAAGTTAGCATCTGAGGAACATCCGCTTCAATACCACAGCCTGTTTGTGTGGCTGTGTCTTTTGCCTCCATTAATCTGTTACTCTAAAAAGTCATGCCGCACCAAAAAAAAAAAAGTAAAATATAAATATGATAAATATTTTGTTTCATTTGCTTTTTGGTTGAGGCGTTGTTTGGACAGTGAGAGCTATTTCAAAAAGAGGATCTTGAATCATTAAATAAAAAACAGACTCTTCAAAAATTAACTTGGTCGGGTCCTAAATTAGTACTAGTATCTAAATTAGTTAGCCTACTGCTTGCGTCAAATTTAAAACCCTGCTGCTGGCTTACAACAGCAGCACAAACGGTTCGTCCATACCTCAAGTCTCCAGGTCTGTTCCAAACCCCAGTCAATCTGCAGTCCCTTTGCTCCTTTAAGAAAAAGCTAAAGACCCATCACTCTCATGAATTTCTATGACCTGAATGATGAGGACGATGGTTTGGATATTACTGATGATGATGATGGTTTCTTTGCTGATTAAAACTCTCAAGAACTGCTGCCTCTTGTTACCGCCTGTCAGCACCTTTGTCTGATCAAACTTGCAGCTGTTTGTTTGCACTCACTGACATCTTTTCCTACTTTCCAGATCCGTGCTTGTGTTGTGCTTGCTCTCTGTTGTACACGCTTTGGCTAAAAGCGTCAGCTGCACGAATAAATATTAGGTTAGAGTTCTGCTTCGAAGATTTAAAGTTTGGTTTTACTGGTTAATAGGTAGAAGTGTTGCTTTGTCAGGAAAATCTAATCAAGCGTTTCAACGATTAAAGGCTTAAATTGAAAGGTTGTATGCGCTGGCAAAGATTTGGAATACAAACAAGTGTGGAAGTAAATGTTTTTTTAAAGCTATATAACAGTATTTTGTCGAAATGATAATGCAAAGTTTTGTTTGATAACTAGATGACTGCAAGTCACAAATATTTTTTAAATATTTATAAGAAAAGATTACAAATAAATACCATGCTGTGGAAGAGTGTCCTACATTTTATAATAATTACATTTAAACAATATCACACGATAGAAATGTTCTCTGCGTTCTTCACACACAGCCAGTAAAAGTGCTGACAGGTCATTCTATATAAACGAGCTACGGACGAGGAATTAGAGTGCAGAGATAAGCCCTCATGTTTCACATATTAGCTTAATGGAAATACACAAGATAGCAGCTTTAGGGCTCCTTAAAGAGTCGCAGAGGCGGACAGAAGCACTACAGACAACCAGCAGCTTTGGCACTCGACTCTCAGCTGTGTTTCTGCACTTCACAGCCCGGCTCAAAGTGTTCAATCACAGTCATTTTGTGCTTCATGCACTGGATACAACTTTGATCAGGTCCTCTTTTGTTTGCATTTATCCTCACTGTATACTGTATGTATTTATCTCAGAAGCTATATATCACAAAAGTAATGTAAAAGAGCTGTACATATGGAGGATGGAGTGCCAACCGTTTTTGTTTTTTTTAAGTCAGAGAAAAGGCACAACAACATAAGGACTGCAGCATGTTTTCAGCTCTTGAACATTTAAGTGAAAAAAACAAACATTCAAACTAAGGGCAAAAACAACCTTTAATGTTTCTTATGTTGTCAGTAGTTGCATGGTAACAGCAGGTCAACACTTCACTTCAAGCATCTGTTTAGTGCGAGAAGCTGAGATGAAAATCCCAGTGAATAAAGTAAGCTAAACATTCTTCCAGAGTTTCTCCGTCAAAGCGTCACCTTGTTTTCACACCTCTTACGTTTGTCCCTGGCCTGATTTTTCGGTGCCTCAGAGTCTTTATGAAAATCCAGGTCACTGCAAAACACTGATGATGATGAGTCATTATTTTTTGCAAAGTTTGGTTTGTTTAACGCAAAATTGACAATTTTCCTCTTCGGGAGCATAAAGGTTAACAACATCTAAGTCTGCACTGTTCAAACTATTTCAAACCATTCCTTAAATCTATACAGTATGTTGTTTCAGAGTGAAATACATGAACTCATACTTTACACTATGCCATGTGCTATGCTTATCCTTCTTTGAACAGTGATTTATATTTTGCACTTCAGCACCCACTTTCTCCATCTGACACAAACACAGTTTTATATATTTATTTTTTCAAGCCCAAGCCTCCAAGTGTTTTCAAAAATAAGAGTGCAGTCTAAGTGGAGTCTACCTTTCATAATTAACAATACCATACACTTTCCCAAAATTTAGCCTGAATAAATTTGCATTTGCAAGGTTTGGAATCTAAACTACATTTAAAAAAAAAAAAAAAAAAACTATTGGAGAAAAATGATAACCTGCACAGCATTTATCAGTAAAGACGAATACACAAGCCTATTACTGCATGTTACGAAGGGCTTTAAAATACATTATATTAAAGATTTCCCTTACTTAAATAGAAGTTTTTGCTGATTTCTGTCTTTTTTTTTCTTTTACACGTGAATGAGCTGTTGGGGAAAAGTACCAGCTGAGGTGAGGCGAGTGACTCATTTTGGCATTGAGTGTGACTGGTTCAGCATGCTGGCTGAATAATATAAAAATATACAGAGTGTATGATATGATTAATCATACTCAGATCGTGTGCTCTAGGTAGCATGTTGAAGTGTTTCGTTCTGTGCTTTTTCTGTGCTGGCGAAAAATAAGGCTTTGATTTCTCTGCGTGACACAAGGTAAGGCATTACCGTCCACACCTGACTCTGAACATATCCATCAGAGAGGGTTTGTGGGATAGGTGCCCTCTGGCAGGACGGTTGTGCCAATAAACAGTCCCGGAAGTGTGAGTGAGTGTTAGTGCTTTCACACAGAGCTGAATTTTCAGAGCTTTGTGACTAACCCCTCGTCCTTTCATTACACTGTTGCATACGCTCATTTTGTCTCAGTCGCCAGCCTATCTATTACTCAGTAGTCTGAAACCGGTACTGGAGTTCCCAGCATTACAAGTCACATGGCCACTACATCATCATATTGTATGTGTGACTAATCACACCATGCTCACTTTCAGGTGCTTGTTTTGCAAGCAGCTTTTCCGCCCCCCCGTCCTTTATCAAATGTGTCTTTGTCTTTTCAAACAGAAATATGATTGAAGTCGCTCTGACGGCCAAACTGTTTATTGGATTATCACTTTGTGAAAGCAGAGCCAATGGCACAGCTCCAAAGCGAGCAGGTCTGCTTGAAATTCAACAGACAGAGCAAGTGGAACAGCTCGGATGCTCGTCAGGTGGCCCTTCATGTCCGTGTGGCAGCAGCTCAACTTTCCTGTGTTTTCTACAATCTGAGGTCCCCCCCTCCCCCACACATGCACAACGCTTACCATCACAGACTGTAACAACTATGTCCACCTCTTTCCCTGAACAGAGGAGGGATTTAATCAAGAGTTGTGTCCTCTCTTATTGTGATCAATACATCCAAGAATGTCTGTATGGTTTCTCAGATCTAATGCCATAGAATAAAAGGGAAGGATACACATGCAGGGAATGGACATCACCGACAATTTGCAAAGGTGCCTTTGTTGATATCCTATAGAGCGCCACAGGAATGAGTCCTAAAACCTGGACGTGAGTTAGCATTTAAGTGCCATCCTCTCAAAGCCAAGGAAGATTTTAACAGGGTTTCAGACGCCTGATGTTGGCATTTTGTCAGATGAGATAAACTACGTTAGCTTAAGAGCTCCACTTGTGAATTTTTAAGTTTTTACGCATCCTTAAACGGCGGTTGCTAACAAGTGGCTAATTGAGACGACAGTCATTGTCAGGGACATTAAACATCTTGACGCCAGGACCTCTCTCAGTAGTCCTACTTAGAGCCTGTAGTTGTGTTTTTCAGTGCTCTTGTAAATATTTGGTTCATAATCAACTTATCAAGCTACGGTTTTGCTAGCTTATCAAAGCCACTGATTGTGTCGATGAAGCATAATGGCCGTGACTTCAAAATCTTCCAACCGGGGTGTAGTTCGTTTGTAGAGCTACGTTAGCTTTTTTAGTTCTGTCAGCTGCAGTAATGCTTCATGTGGTGTTAATTTGTAAAGATTGACCTGCTGAACAAAACAGCTACGCATCAGGAACATGTGTTTGCCACAGAGCTTATTTTCTGCAATGACCCAAAATCCAATGCAAAAATCACATTCTCAATTAGAGCTCATAGCGCTCCTTGTTCCAAGTTGGCCAACAAAAATATGTCATTCTGTTTGTTCCCTATGGTGAAGTAGTTTTGGGAAATAAAGAAAAAGGGAAAAAAAATGCAACATAGATTTTTTTAAAGAAAAAAATATTTAATCGCAGATTTTGAAGCAAAAAGAATCCATCAATAAATTGCTAAATTAGACAAGGTCACAAAGACACCATCTACTCAGATATCTAGAGAATAATCCTGAAATATTTTGATGCTTTGTAATTTCAGTAATTAAATAAAAGAAAAATACGACAAGTATTTCACCAAATCCAATAATTGTATTCATATTCATGTAAACAATCCTAGAGAACAAAAAGTGTATCTCTCAGTCCCACTTTATGGATCATTTTGTTACAAGGTGGAAAGACCTTCATGCCATAGCTAATGGGCTTTTTTTTGTGCATTGTTAAATTCTACTTGCTAAATGAAGTCACCTTGTATGTCCGGTGCTGAACTGAAAACCGTGTAATATTGTATGGGCTCTATCAGATTCAGCTGTCCTTTAATGCTGTCTTCGGATGGATTCCTCATTAAATGCTGAAGAAAAATGGCCTGAGGGACAATATGCAGTGACTCCATTGTGTCCCAAAGATCCATTACATTGCCTGTAAACATGACCCATTCCCCTATGGGACATCATAAAATGACCCCCTGAAGTACCACATGCTTTCTCTCAACTGGGACCCTGGCCCAGAATGTACGCTGATACCATAGGTCTAAATGAGGTGTGTGTTAGAGATGTGTGACTTCATAAAGCTGACAAAGACATTGTATAGAGACAGAATAGTGATGACTCAAATGCAGGAAAAATCCTGAGGATAAATTAGTTATAAGGCTATCTACATGTGGGGCAGACGAGACATGAAATATTAAGTTAGCATCTGAGGAAGTGCAAGAGTTAAGGTTAAACAACTCCTTAAAAAAAATCTCCCTCTGTACATCTAGAACTAATGCACTCATGGTCCTGTGCTATAACATCACATCCTGTTAAAGGCAACAGTTCAGATAAAGAATTTGGTAAAGCATCTATACGTAAAGTACCGTAAATCACTGATAAATGCATAGGCGGTCAACAATCAGATCACTCCCAGCTTATCATTCATCTTAGCTTTATGACTGTCATTGTACACGCCCAGTTTTAGTAGAGCAGGCAACTCAAAGTGATGCATTTGTTCCAAAGAAGTCGGACAAATAATAATCTGATGACACTTCATCTTTTCTTATCAAAAAGTAAAATATTTTTTTTTTTTTTTAAATCCAATAGAAGTGAACAATGTCACTGTAATCTCCCTCATTAATAATGCAGAAGAGATGTGAAATCACTTTACACCAAAGACAATTTTAGCTTTCCATGACACATGCTGAATTAGCCCTGAGCCAGCACGGAGATCCGTCTCATCTTTACCATGGAAACCAACACCATACTACAGCACATCCACACGCACCGTCAGGGGGAAATTGCCATGGTATCCAGCATTGTGGCGACAAGAAGCTCTCAGCGTCCAGACCGGTTTACTCAGCAGCTAAGTGGACACTCAGTCAACCGTCTATCACTCTTCTATTTAACTCTTTCTCTTCCGCTCTGCACCCCCCCCCCCCCCCGCCCCCCCCTCCCTCGTCACTCTCTTTTTACAATGAAATTTCTTTTGCAACAAGCCTCAAGAATTACCTTTTATCAGCAGTGGACGAGGTCTTGCAGTGCTCAGTAGGAGCGGCTCTCAGTTGAGTGGTGACAGAGGGGGGGGGGAAAAAAAGAAGCTCTGCAGGGATCCCGAGAGATGCTTAGAGATGCAGCTGAACCGGCGCCGCACGCACGCACGCATCCACCACCACCACTATCACCAGTGAGAGCAGCCGCGGCAGTAGCAAATCGGAAGGGGAGGGGAATAATTGTGAAAAAAAAAAAAGCAGGAGAGGGGGTTGCTCTATCAGCAGCAGAAACATTACATCATTGACTAGGAGAGGAGTGGACGGAGAAAGGGAGGTGCGCCTTGTAGCAGCACTCTCTCTGTCACTGCTGGGCTCTTTTCAGAGCATGCACAAGCCCACATTTAATATTAATGATCTGGCAACTGTAAAATACCCTCAGAGGTTTGAGTCAGACCAGGAAATAATGAAATCAAGTGCTTTTAATTGTGTACATTCAGTGGGGCTTGTTGTCAAGGTGAATATAATAGCATGTACAATATAATGTGGCTTATCCCTTTGGGGCAAAGGCTGTGTGTGTGTGTGTGTGTGTGTGTGTGTGTGTGTGTGTGTGGGTGGGTGTGTGCCTAAGGCAATGCTAGCTGGACACAAAGTCTTTTCTGTGTGGTGATTCGATTGCGTGACCAGGGCTTTCTCAAAAAGCTTGGCAATATTCAACCTCTGAGGAAGGTCGCCTGAGATTCCTCACAGCAGCTTTAAGAAGGATATATACCGTAAATTCCGTACTATTGAGCGCACCTGGATATAAGCCGCACCGGCTAAAAATAAGTAAATAAATGTATTTGTACATATATAAGCCGCACTTGATTATAAGCCGCAGGTGTCCACGCTATAACAAGAGCTATTTACACAGACGTAGGCTACCGGTAACATCCGCAAATACTGTAGCGTCCGTACGGACGTTAAAGGACGACGAGAGCGTTCAAAAAATAACTTTTAATAACCCGATCACTGTCGGCCGTGACCACGCCGTTTACAGCAGAGAACAACACATAACTTGCCGTAACAATCCAACTCTCTCCCCCAGCGTTCTCTCATACAGCCACTCAACACGTTCTCGCTGGTGCATTCACTGACTCTCCACATAATCGGAATTATGAACACATTATCAACTACTGACTTTACAACATGAACCGTTACAATACGAAGCCTAGCCGACGGTGTCTGTAACACGGCTGATGAAAAAGATGACCGTAATATATTTCACAAGAAAAAGTCCATCCATTCACTGCCTCAGAATGACTTCATTACTCACTTCCTCAGTCTCTGTTGTCGCTGTCAGTGTCATCTTAACGTGCAGCAGCTCTGTTAGCTTCTTTGACAGCCAGGTCGATCGCCTTTAACTTGAAAACTGCATCATATGTATTTCTCCGTGTGTTTTCCATGATGAGGGTGCGTGCATGAAGCGCAAAATGACTGATATTAAGATCCGACGTGACGAAGTCAAATGTTTTTGCGGCAGAAGCTCATTGTCCCCCAAGAAAAATCCATGCATTAGCCGCACCGGAGTAGAAGCCGCAGTGCTCGAAGTGTGAGAAAAAAGTAGCGGCTTATAGTCCGGAATTTACGGTAGGTCAAATAATTGGACCCAACATCTGCTCACAATGAGTTTTATTTCTACTGCGCTGTCACAACAAATTTGTCAAAAAGTTGTGTGTGTGTGTGTGTGTGTGTGTGTGCCGATTGGAGCACAACTGGCAGGCATGAGTCTGCCTCCCTAATGGGGGGGGGGGAATGTAACGGTCCCCTAATCCTTGTGGTCATCATTTAACCTTTAACCACCTGGTGCACCGCAGACCACGGCCACCACCGTCACATGACAACAACACTCCAAACAGTGCTTAGTATCAACCACGTGATCTCGATGCTTCCCAACAAATACAAACACACGCCCACGTGTGTGTTCGTGCTCGTCAAATAGACAAACACTGCACTCGGTTGAACATAATATTGCCAAACAGAAGAAAATGACAGGCTTTCTCTGCCAGCGATGACTGGTTGTTGGGAGCACATTGGAAAGATCCCACTGCACCACTGTTATTTTGTGTAAGTACTGACAAAACTGACAATTCAATTGACAATTCAATTTCTTACTGGAGCTTGCAGGTCACATGGTTTGTATCGCTCCGTCTCAGCCGTATGTTTGTAAGTTAACATTACAGCAGAGAACTGTTGTCTTCATTCAACGAGCTGGAACCTCTGAGTCACAAAATAGACTCCTACGTAACTCGCTGCATGATAAACATTTATCCCTACCCCAAGTGCAACATCATTCCCTCGCGTGAAATTGATTAAATGAAGTACTCTATGAATAAGATGAACACATGCAAGCGATGGCATGAGGTTGAAGGACTGCTGTGTATCAGAGCCGAGCTCAAATAAAGGGTCGAAGTTTTCACTGCAGCACAGATGACACAGCTCGCCCTGAAACCCGGCAAGGACAGACCACAGAGACCTTAAATGAAAGGCCGCATGGTCTGATAAAGACTGCGTGGCATTTGTGATATCCAAAGAGCAACGGTATACTTACGTTCACTCCGACATATAAACTATATAAAGGGCAAGTGAGTGATAAGTTATGAGATAAATAAGGCCCAAAGTGTCGTTTCTCTCTATCACACACAGGATAACTCAGAGTACAAATCAACAATTACAACTTGCAGATTTGACCTTCAGAAAGAAACAGTAACAATATCATTACAGTCACAACACATCCAAAATAAGGGGAGGGCGGCGGGACAAAGGAGCATTGAGCATTGCGCCAGTACAAAGTGTGACAGTGGAAGCACTGTGACAGTTTTTACAACGGAGCGTACGAAATTCCTCACATGCCGAATAGTGTAGGTTAGCTGGAATGCACACTGTACTCAGATAAGGCTGTGGGATTTCCAGTGTGTGTGAGTGTGACACTATTCAGCGAATGACGCCTCAGGAATAAGGGTACCTCAGAATGTAAACAGCACTCCACATGGACCTGACCTTTGCTAACATAAATTGGTTGAACCCCTAATGACCGCAGGGGGACAACAGCCAGGAAATATTATTGCTGAAGCACACAGACGGTCATTCTGCACACTCAATGAAAAGCCTCTTCCCCCCCGACGAGCTGATCCCTCTCACTGGTGCAAATGGATTCAAGCATTTCTTTCAAAAGACAAAAAAAAATAATACAATGGCGGTATTGAGATACTGAGTGAGTGACCTTGACATGAGACCATCATGCTCTCAAGGAACACAGAAAGCTTTTTTTTTTCCCTGTGGTTTTAAATAAAGCCATGTAAGATTTGTCAAGTGTAAGCGTTACAACACCGGCGGATATGAAACTTTGACAAGCAAATCATTCACATTAGATAAATGAGCTAAGACTTGGAAACACTTTGAGGGAGGTTTCCTCGGCAGCTTTTTGAGTGAGGTCACTTTAGAGTTAAATAATGTTACACATCTCTACAACTCAAACTCTACAGGCTAAAGAAGTGCTAAAGTGAAAATGTAATTTACAGCACAATTCCCAAATGTGCCTAAACAATTTTGTTTTCCCAAACTTGATGAATGATAAAAAAAATAAAAAAAGCCAAACATTTGTTGCTTACAGCTTCCTGATGGAGATTGATTTTGTGAATTTTGAGTGTAAATAAACAGCAAGGAGTTTTTTGTTTTGTTTTGTTTTGTTTTCATATCTTTGGACATTTTTTTATAATAACAATTAAAGGAAAATAATTCAAAAGTGAAGACCCTTTTTAATAGCCCAACTTCTATCATTGCTTGAAATAATCATTAGAGGAGGGGGAAAAAAATTGAGATTCATTTTTTCCAACATTTATGATTCATGGCGTCTTATCAATAATAGCAACTAACATTCACCATCAACAACAAAAATGGCAAATAATAGATTGCCACATTGCCACATAATTAACCACTTATATTTCCCCACACTTAAAAACAATTGAATTAATATAATCAGGCATTTACTTGTCAACATATTGTACAGAGTGATTTATTTTACTCATCAAATCAAGTAACCCATCCCCTGAAGGGTGAGGTTACAATGAATTAGTCAAAAAAAAAAAAAAAGTCCCAGATGCAAATTGGATTGGTAAACTGGGAAAGTTGACATGGTGTTGACTGATCACAGCAGCGTCCTCAGTCCACCCCCCCCCCCCCCCCCCCCCCCACCCCCCCCCCAAGCCCTGGGAGACTTCTTCAAAAGGTCAAAGGCGATTGCCGTCCCCTTCAGTAACCACTGAACTGAACGGCCGCAGGAGTCATTAACCATCATGAATTACACCCTCATTGAACCATTGTGTCAGATGGAGGGTGGAATGTTCCGGTAACATTAGCATAGTCAAGTCAAGCCGCACACAGCTATTGCTACGTGCAGGAGAATTCAAACAGACCAATACTATTCTGTTTCTAATATTCATTTTATTTTTCTATACTTGATGAGAGTACATCATAACTCTCAAAGTGTTAAATGGGTATCCATCTGCAGCATGTTTTTTGGTAGTTAGGCAAAAAAATAAAAACTATTCTCCAACAAAGTGTCACATTACGAGCTTGTTGTGACTGTATGTTGTTCCCTGTGAGGTTTGTCCCCCCCCCACCCTTATGTTGTGCTGTAACAAGCTGGGATAATTATTTTAAGTAGTCCATAGTAGCTGCGAGAGAAAACACTCAATCTAATCAGGCAACAACGTTTCATGAGATCGCTTCAGACCTCATAGTGGGCTTGTTCTACTAACCAGTGGTCACAAATGTTAGCTGTCTAAACACTTGATTTCAGTCCCAATGGAACCCTGGCTTTTGTCTGCTCAAAGCATAATCACATGTCCAACATGTCTGTTAAACTACATAAACACAGCAGACTATGAGCAGATGGGTTCAACATTTGTTTTACGAAGGGGCTACTGAGTTGCCTCTGTGTGAATATATACACAGATTCACACACACACACATTCACACAGAGGCCACTCTAATGTGTATGTATCTATATATATATATACACACACATACAAACACAACCTTTTCTGTAAACCATGACTTCTTCCCGATGCATCCTCACCCACATCCGAGCTAAAGACTGCAAATAAAACGAAGGCAAAGTCCCTGCCTTGTAGGAACCAATCAGTTTGTGTCGTTCGACGGCTCTTTTATTTATTTTTTTTAGTACTTCTTCCACTGCCCTGTAGGTTCTGTGGGGTTTTTTTTTAGTCATAAGTGCAGTTGCATCTTAATTCTGTGTCTTGGAATAGTGATCTTAATCCCCAGCCTACAGCACTTTCATCTGAAAGATAAAAAAGTCCCGCTGTTGGTACCCTTCTTCGGGGGTCTTACAAGCTTGAGTCCAGCTGCTTTGATGAAGCTCTCGCTATGTCAGACATTTATAAAACCCTTTCATACCACTATCTGTTATTTGAGTAAGGCTAACTGCCTTAAATAACCAACAGGAGGGCTGGCGATATTAATGATGAATGTCATTGGTAGACAGGTTTCCTGATAAGGTTTGCTTTGGTGGAACCATCTGAACACTGAAATAAACGTCAAAATGTAGGGGAAAAAATGACTTTCTGCCTCCATAAATGTATGAAACTTAACAAGGCACTGACACTGTTTTGGAAATCCCTGCTTGTCATGAAATGCTACATGATCATAGGTGACTGTTGCTGATCTAAGACACTACAGGTAACCACGTCAGGCTCTCGTGTTACAGCACCACCTAACCACCTTGTTTTCTGACTCTCACTGCAGTATCATGTTCCAGGTTACCACGGCAACGCAGGGTTTATATTCACCTCTCCATTCACGTCCCACTCTCGTCCCCCCAAGAAACACTCTTCTTGTCACCACACTGAGTTGACAAAGGAGCCATGTTACAATAAGCATTGTTAGGGGGATCTAAAGAAAGCTCGGAGGCCCTTTGGCGAGGTGAAACATCAAACACATCAGGGCATCACAGCGTCATGAGTTTAGATAGACGATAGGGAAACATGTTCTTTTTCACCATGCGCTTTGACGTGCAACTGCAACTATCTGTCGCAAGACAGTGTCGAGGCAGAGAGGATTTGACAAAGTTAAAAAGCAAGTTTATCTCCGGCCTATGGAGGAGGAGCGTTGCTTCCCATCCTTGTTCCCATCCTGCTTAGAGTGGAGGTGTGAACTTTCTTATGTAGGCACAACTTTCTATCTTAATCATACACCCTTAAAATAGAAAATAATCCATTCTATTAGCAGCAGAAACCTGTAGGATTGTGCACAGAGTTTTTCTAAGTCTTGAGGCTCCTTCATTGTAAGTCTTACTCTACATGAGATATTAAGGGTATGATGCATGCTGGCAGTGGTGCAGGCCCTAGTACATGCTTCAGTCACATTAGGCAGCTTTGGTGGGAGTTTTTTTGCACAGAAGTGAGTTGTATTTTTGCTCACATTATTGAATATCATTGAATCCTGTTTAACCTTCAAGGTGATTTTTTTTGTATAAAGTGATCAAAATTGATATGGTTTAAAAAGAAATACTCACACTATGCCGTTAAGGTAACTTTTTAAGTATTTTGTTGTCAATTAATTCAAAACAATAGGCAAAAACATCATGTTTTGGTTAGGTGTTATATTGATCCAAATGTACACTGTAAGTCATGTTGTCTGTCTACTACAACATATGGGACTGTTAATATTAGTTTTCTGTCCACAATGGAGCGAGCTCAGAGGAAGGAAGATGGGACGGAAAAAAAACATGTTGAGGTTCTAAATAAGATCTCTATTTCAAACACAATGTTCTCACCTCTAGATAAAAGAGGAACGCTGAGAATAACACAATGTGAGATTTTCCTCAGCCTTAGTACTGACCATAATAATGACTTGTGGCATTCATGTGTTTTTTTTTATGATGGGATACCAACAATCCAGTTATTTCTGCATATGTTTGTTTGTTTTTAAAAAGATAAGTGATTTAACCCTTTCAGAAAAAACTATAACAGTCACATTTTTTAACTTTTAAAAGGCCTGTAAATATGTTAGTCCAAACACATTCAGGTAATGTTGATATAGCCATATGCTGGATCGACATAAATGACATTTGACAGTTAAGCTTGGAGCATTACAAATCTAGAGCTGTAAAACAGCATGTGTAAGAAGTGATAAATCAGTCTATGGAATAATGTAATACCAAAATGCAAAAACCTATCTCATCTTATATTATGAGTTTCTCAATTTTATTATGGGGCCAGCTCCTGCAACAGAGATGTTCTATTAGTTTATATTGACATTTTGTGAATGCTGGTTCTGTTCTGTTTATTATTTGTGTCAGCAAAAGTACGCACAATGTTCCATTTGTGGCTATTTATGGATCAACAAGGCATGTCTGTTCAGCTTGGAGCAACATGGAGCATTACAAATCTACAGAGCTGTAAATGTATCTACACGCTAATTTTTATTTTGGTTTTCACTCTTTGACTTCAAACCACCCCTTTGCCATATGATAACCTGCTAACTTGTAAGCTGAAGTGGAAGATGGTCCAACTGTAACTCGCTGAAAGGGGAATATCGCCACCTACAATAACAGTGCGACATTTTACTGTCAATGAAAGGATTGTTCCTTGAGTGCATATGTTCTGGATAAGGGCAGTGTTTCAATCAAATAGGCTTCACTGTGCATGTCAACATAAAGCTGTAGAGGTATTATCTAACCATTGTCTGTGACTCTTAAAACCATCAAACCACATGACAAGAACAGAAGCGCAGGAGTAAAAAATAGCTTCATGTCGTACATGACTGTCATTCTTCAGGGTAACACATTTAGAAACCATTGTCCTGTTACGACTACTGCCCTAACATTACAGTATCTCATTCATGTGTTTGCTCAAGGCCTGAAAAAAGGAAGCTTGGATACTAAATAACCATAAAATATCTACTATAAAGGAATGGTTAAAAAAGAAAATCAACTTCCTAAGACACTGAAAGTTGTCAAATAATGTCACAGATTCCTTATGTGATTTCACAAACTACTATGTTTGAAACTATTTTTCTTTTTTTAGTCGCAGTTAAGCCAGCACAGAATTCTGCAGGTTATCCTAACTTCAAGAGCTGACCAGGGCACGCAGGTCACGGTCGATAAAGCCGGCCTCCGTTTTTGTGCCTCGCCCAAAAATCCTTTCAGGTCACACTCCTCTCTGTAGGCCTCTAAAGTTAGCTCAACCCAGAAACAGACCAGATCAGAGGATATCTGCTGGGTCGCAGTGGCAATCCCTCAAAGGGTGCGTTGATATGCGACAACTGCTGGGTAACCCCACGGACAGCATGGAAGCACAACTATGTAAAAAAACCGCCAAGTACTGCAGACAACAGAAAGGCAAGGAGATATCACTTGGCTGTAACATTGAGTGGTTTCCAAATGATATCTTAATCAACATTTTAACTCTAACAACATTGCTAAGGCAGACAAGTCTTTAAAATCTAAATTCTAATCAGTCAAATTATCTTTTGGGCCTTAAAACAGTGGTAGTATGGTGGGGGTTTTTTCCAACATCATTTAAATGGATTCTTTGTCATAGTTGTGGATTCTTGCCCTGGACTAATTGGGCTCTCTTGGTCAAAATAAAAATTTTTGTCCAATTATTTCTTGTCAACTTCAAATAATTCCACACAGTCATTTCCACAGGTCCATTCTTGGCTGCCAAGTCACCATACTACAATCTGTTCAGCCGAACTACAACCTCATGTCCTCCAGGCCAGCCTGCCTACGTGGTCAATAAGCATGTACTGATAACAAATGATGAACAGACCTCTGCATGCTCATTGACTGGTGCGTGACATTGATCGTGCCATTCCAATCATGCTCCCAGCTACAGGGATTTCTATTGGTTGAATAGGATTGATGACCCCGTTGAAAAGCAGACAGGTTTTTGGCACATGGTAGCAGATTTGCTGACATGGGCACTGCAGACAAAATGTGCTGGAATATCAGTGTTGTTAACCCAGCCATTAACATCTGGTTGTGCCCAGAATCAATTAGTATGCTGCTACAAATGGGACTGACGAGGACAATAATAACGATGTGAAGACTAGCTATCAGTTGATGCATTTATTTTCATCACCGGGAGAGAGAAGTATCAGGGATTTGTAATTTTTCTTTTAAGTATAAACTGCCAGTGGCAAAAAAAAAATAAAAAATCTGAACTTGAGATTGGTAACGTTTTCTCACAGCATGCTGCATTCTGTATCTGTAGCCAAACAAAGTGTTATAGAGAGCAGCGTTTAGTCCAAAAAGATAAAGAAGTCCCTCAACATGAGCCCCCTCCGTCTGTTGTCTTGTCTTACTCAGATAACACACACTGCATGACCAGCCTGTGCAATAAAAACACACACAGACACTTAATGACAGGTGTGTGTTCAATGTTGTTAAAGCTCATATGAGGAAAAAAAGATGTATTAAAAAAAAATTAGGTAACCCTTCCTTTAACAGTCCCCTAATTACCATGTATTTACCAGGTAAAGATATGGTAATTCATAGCATCTTATTGTGTATAAGAAGGTAAATACATGGAAACTACAGCTGAAATACAAAGTATTTATCCAGTAAAATATTTTACAGTGCACCAATTACCAGGTATTAACCAGGTAAAACATAGAATGTTCTTGTGAAAAGTAGGTAAATAATTATTTACCTGGTAAAATACATTTCAGTGTGTTATTGGGTGATTACTTCTGGTAACAATAAAGTAAATACTAAAAAAACTACAACTGAAACAGAAATAAATAAATCCCCACTGCTGCCCATCTTTTGAACTGAATCACGTAGTAGACATGGTTTAGGTTCCTTTGCCATCAGGCTAAGATGGAACAGTAAGAACACTGCGTGGCCTGAGTCTGACCTCTTGATGGGTTTTAAAATAGTCGCACACACTCACAGAGAACTTGGGTGTTTTTTTATCCTGAAACAGGGTTGAGAGGTTACAGAGAGGAGAAGCAACCATTTCTGAACCGTGTACAAGCAACCACACAGAGCTACAGAATCCTTCACAACATTTACACGAAGAAAAACACCTGACTCAGTTAGCTTTTGATCTTAGGTCTGGAGTGAATGTTCACATAATAAAGGAGCAAATACACAAATAGTACATAAAAAAGAAATCACAGACAGAAACACAATGCAGGATGCTGAAGCCTGTACGTTGTTATTTTGAACAAAAAATTCAGACTGTTGGAGCATGATACTTTCTCTGATTTATCACAGTAAAAGGAACTGCGGTCCCTTCAAACCCTCACCAAGCTCTACCTCTCGCAGCATTGTCTTCACTCATTGTGCACCACCAACACGCTTCTTGCATCCGGATACTGACACTTTCTGTCTCACGTAGTTTCTATTATCAACGTCACCTCTCCTTATATTTCAGTGTTATATGTGTTACATCTCAATGTGCTTGCTGGAAATGTTTGGTGAAATCGTGTTCCAATAAACGGTGACATACAGGCTAGAAATAGCCCGTGCTTTAGGTTGGAAAACGCCACATCAGATCAATTCTACAGTATTAGACACAGGGACAGTGGAGGCCTCTAGCTGCTGCATGCTGTGATGAAGCCTGCTCAGTCCACTTTCTGCCCATCTGTCATTTAAGGCCCATGTTGACAACTGGAGTGCTTGTTAAATCCCTTCTTTTGAAAAAAAAAAAACCTGTAACAGAGGCTTAACCTGAACGGATTCCTGAGGATGACTCTCAGGAGGAGATGATGTCAGCGGTAAAACCATGCGCACTCACCTCTTCAGGTCCATTGACGCCTCTGTGAATTCATTAAAATACAAATCCATACGCTACTATCTATCCGTCCATCCATATTCCAGCTCTCCTTCCCTAAGTCCAAATATGTATAACACCTTAAAATAGAATGCAATCTCGCACAGCACACAACAGAGCTGACCCTAATTTCTTTAGATCAACGCTTTGTCTAGCCTGAGATCTTTCAGATATACACACCAAATACTTCAACTTGGGTACAGTAAGAGGTGCGACAACAGTGTATAGAATAATGTATTTCCAAAGTGCAAAAACCTATCTTATCTTATATTATGAGTTTCTCTATTTTATTATGGGGCCAGCTCCTGCAACAGAGATGTTCTATTAGGTTATATTGACAGTTTGTGCCTGCTGGTTCTGTTCTGTTTATTATTTGTGTCAGCAAAAGTACGCACAATGTTCCATTTGTGGCTATTTATGGATCAACAAGGCATGTCTGTTCAGCTTTCTTCCTTGAGATTCTCAGTGGGGTTTTTTTACCAAACCTTTAAAAAAGCTTTAAATGCAGATTTGTTTGAAACATGTCAGTATTTCATTTCAATACTAAAAGATCCTTAATATCACTGACATGGTATCTCCTCACAAACACGTATTGGTAAGGCTTTCAGCAGTCTTTAAGATTCGGTGTAGAGTGGTTGTAAAGAGCTGAACACTAAGGCAAACTTAACTCTGTGTTTGTAGAATCAGATAATTGAGTTCCCCAAAGTCCCCGCCGAGCGAACGGTTGTAACTTTGTCCAAACAATTCTGTGAAGAGTTTAAGTCCTGTACATTAACAGTACAGCAAAGGCCTTACACATATGCAGCTGTTTTCCAATGGAGGTCAAAATGTCAACTGTTGCCTTTCCAAGAAAGTCTGAGACAAAAACACTCGTCACATTGGTACAGGCTCTTCTCTTTCAGTCCACAAAGAAATAAAAGGTGATCCAAATCAAAGTAGCTGCTTAAGTAAAACCGTGAACCTTTTTTCATACCTAGATTTTGTCCGACTGTGTGGATGTAAAAATACAACATTTACTTGGAGTTTATTGGGACAAGGTCACCGTCCGATTTTGCACCTTGGTTAAAAGGCCACGGTTCGCTACAACAAAGAGAGAAAAACAAGAAAATGATGAAAAAAAAATAAAGAGCAACACTGACTTAAACTGTCAAATAAATTAAATTGAAATTAAACTTAACATTTAAAATTAAACTTTCAACTTGAGTCAACAATGAAAGTCATCAGAGAGGGACAAGAAAGAGAGAGCTGCTCAGCTCGGCAGAGTCATGAGGATAGGTCAAAGCGTACATGCTCAGTTGACTCTCGTATCAAACTAGTGAATGTTTCTGTGCCATGAAATTCATCTAATGCTCTTTTATTCTTGTCTCGTGGCATAAAACAAAAACGGATATTCCACGCACAGGTATAGCTAACAGCTCAGAGAAAAAAACATCCTTAACCTTCGTTTTATGAACATTTCACTCGTAATAAATGACAACAGTTGCCTTTGCAAAGACTATAAAGACAAGAGGAAAGTAACTGTGGATCTGAACGTGACGAAAACTGAAAGAGATATAGTGAGTAGTAACAGAATTCCTTATCAAAGCCCAGAATTAGGCCTCCAGCACAACATCCCACTTAGCACAGAGACCTATTGACTATCAGTAGCCTGAAGGGGCCTTGTGCTGGAGTTTCAGTCAGAATCACAGTACAAAGTAGCACCAAAGAACACTGGGAGATATTTGCCTTCATCTCTGGCTGGGGATTTTGGATACAGCACATATCCACTTACAGCGCTGCAGTGAGTTCAAAGTTAACGCTATCTGTTCTAACCTGACTGCTGTTCGACCCGACCCAGTCAAACTGCTCAAGGTAAAGGGAGTGGAAAAAGATACATCCTCACGCAGGTTGCACATACTGTGGCATGCTAAAGATGGTTAAAATGTAAATGCTGAAAGTCAGTATATGATCACATTTGACCACAAAGTTATCGTGACGGGCAGGTTCATAAAACATTTCAATCCAAGTTTGCAACAAAATCTTCTTTTTAGTGTTCATGTTTCTATAATAATTAGATCTATGGCTATCAATGGATCAGTTTCCAAGCTAGAAAAAAAAATTAAATCACATTTCCTGTTCAGCAATGTCTGTCTGAGTTAGAATTTTACTGACCACCTTTTAAACCTACTGAACCAATTTCTACATCCATTTAATCTTTTTCTTCATTAAAAAATCAGTTAATTGGGCACTGCCCCTTGTGTGGAGGCTATAGTCCTCAAAGCCATCGGCCCGGGCTCAACTCCAGCCTGTGGCCTCCCTCCCGCATGTCACCCCCCCCCCCCCCCCCCCCCCCCCCCCCCCCCCTCTCCCTGATCCCTGATTCTGTCCCCTATCTCTCTCGGAATAAAGGCATAAAAGGCCAAAAAAAAAAATTTCAAAAAAATGTATTTCATTTATGAAGCATTTTGGTGATCTAACACCCAATTAAACTTTGTTTTAACAGTGTCGTTTATTTCACATGTTAACCATACCATAAACGGTGCATTGTATGGAAGATTAGTAACAAACGTCTCGACTTAAAGCATAGCTCTTTGATTTATTATGCATTCCTTTCAGGTCACAGTCTGCCTAACAAACAGCTGGAAGAGACTCCTGTTATCCAGTTTAGAATTACCTGTTCACCTTCGAGCCTCAGAAAATCCACAAATGAAGTCACTAGTAGCCTCACTAGGAGCACACACGTTTGAGGGAACATAAAACGGAGTCAAGGGAGAGCATCAGATTTTGCACCAGGGTGTTGGACCGACACACACACACACACACACACACACACACACACACACACACACACATCTATATCAAAGAGCCCTTCTTGAGGCTTTGCATAGCAAACAGGTGCTAGATTAAATCAAAATGGGGAGACAAAAGCTCTGTGTCTGTTACTTGGCTTGTCACCACAGAAGGCAAGTCAAAGCTTGAAACATTTAAACCCAGTCTGGGGTTTAAAGTGAAAGGAGTTAAAAGACAAGCGTAAATGTCAATAAACACAAATAAATCAGATCAATCGTCGATTTCCCCAAAGATACTGTAACAAAGGGAATCATCATTTCGCTTCACCAACTTCAGCTCAGGCAAACACCATAAACTCACAAAGTAATGAGGGTCTGAACTGCCTCAGCAGAGCTGTGAGATAACAGCTGATAGAAGCAATCCCAGATCCACATTTATTTCAACTGATAAGCCTTGTGTCATTTTGTATCTCTGAATATTGTAGAAACATTTCATTGAAAGCAACAACAACATGTGTGCACTCTAGCCTATGTCTATTTATGCCCACTGAAGACGTTAATGTGTTGGCAGCAGTAGTGTATGTGGGATTGTCTCAAAATAAAACTGTACTCCCCATTCAGCAACATTAATGTAGGAGGTCACAAGTAGGAAAACGTCCTTATAGTGAGAGTGAATCACTTTTGATTTGATGATATTTATCGGGCCTCCCCCTAAATGACAGCAGATCCAAATATGACACTGTTTACGTTTTGTCCCTGATCTATGCGCACACTTTCCATTTTAGAAAGGTTTGACTGTTTTGTATTTTAACTGTCATCTATCACGCACGGTTTCACTTCCATTTACTTTGCTCATATAGAATATTCCTGCATTTCTAACTATTGGTAAGAATCTCATTCAGTAGAGCTCTTTCATTCTCCTTGTTGGGGGTTGGTTTTCGTGGTGCATGGAGCCTTCTCAGTAACATTTAAATCAGGCACTACCATTAGCTGAAACCCATTTTTTTGCATTTGTAGCAAACACTAAAAAACAGCCTCAGAATTTTCTCAATTTATTGTGTAATAATTGACCAGGTCCCTAGAGCACGTCTTCTATCTTTGATTTATCTTGTCAGAATTACACAAACAAACAGCTTAGTGTTTGATTTGATAAAGAAACATGAACTCACATCTTTGCTTTGTAACACTCTCCAGTTTAAGTGGTTAGAGTGGATATGGCCGGACTCCTTTTTTTTTTTTTTTTTGCAGGCAGGTTCACGAGTCTTAATACCCCCATGTGTGCAGTTAGAACAAAGTTCCTGGCACAGCGATCATAAATAATGCATTAAGCTTTAAGGCACTGGCTGTTCTAAGAACAAAAGAAGTAAATCAACAACAAAGTCATGGGCAGGACAGGTCTGCACCTGTACAGCTTGCTGCTGAAGGCCATGACATCATGCACAGAAACATTATCCCCAGACAGCTCTGTTGCTCTGACTTGTGAGCAAGACTGAGAAGGGCTTGTTCTAAACCAGCAAAACAGTGAATAAGGTTCACCATTTTAATACAACACAGCTTTTCAGCATACTACATTTATTTAAATGTATCTTTTCCATAAAAACAAATTTAATCTGTAGAAAATGTCTCCAGATTCCCGACGTCCAGAGCTTTTTTTTTGTTTATCAAGATCAAGTCCCACTTCCATGCAGGCAGCATCTTAAGAGCTGGGCCAAAACTTCCTCTGTTCCTCATCTGTTCACTGTCAGTCTCAGCAGCATCTCAAAGCCTTCTTAAACACATCAATCATGAAAAGCACACAGATGTTATCTATGGCCGTCTGAGTTTGTAGATGCAGCTTGAGATTTTCTGGTTTCTGGAAAGAGATATTAAAAAGTTTTTCAAGATAAATACAAGCCATGACTTTGACGTGGTGCCGTGAATCTAATTGCAGCAGTGGTTGATCAAATATAATGGCTGCAACGATCAAACTCACAAGGAAAATAATAATGACTTTATTTCAATTCAGACAATTTGGTTAAAAAAAATTAAGGACTTGTTGGATTACCCTTAACTGTGTCAGAGGCAGGAAGCTGATCTTCTGAGAGCTAAGATAATACATCAGAATCGTTTATTTATTGTCATTGTTAAAGGCACAAGTGCAACGAAATTACGTTGGCCGAGGACCGATCTGCTGCGATTGTTCGCGCAGACACTACATGCTAATAAACATGTAATTTATTCAAGCAACAAGCCTATTCAGAAGTGAAGTTGTCCATGTTTACAGTCTATGAATGTAATGTAAAGTGCTCTTTTGCGAACCCAACACTGGGTTTAAAAGTGAGGCCATACTTTGTGTAAGACTCCAGAAAATCTGAAGTAAGAGGGTCCTAATATTTTTAACCAAGGGGAGTTCGACCCGGGGTAAAATTATACTACAGTTGAATTAATCTGAACACAATTGTTATGATAAGCTTTCACAAAAGTAATCTTTGAGTTTGATTATTTATTTTACATCATACAGTTGCTTTTAGTGTGTGAACCCCAGCAAAATACACTCTCAGCATTATTAACTAAGGCCACATGTTCATGGACACTGCAGTGAATTATGAAAATGGATAAGGTTCCCCCTAGTGGACTAATAAGAAATTACCTCAGTCAGCATTCTTGATTTTGGTTTTATTAATTTAGGTTTGGCCATTGTATTCCGCTTTGATTTACACCTCAGCACGATAATGAAGGAAAAAGTCAGAGTAGGCTAAACAGCTATTTTGGAAACATATCAAAAATGTATTCATAACCTCCGTGAAGTTGTTCATTGCAAAAGAGAAAAATGAAAACGCAGAACAGAAAAGATTGTTAGTGAGCAGGGGAAGAGTTTTAGCTGATTTGTATCTCTGTATTCTAGAATTACACGGTGATGACGTAAAGCAGATCCAATTCTACATTGAATCTCTCATTACACAAATAATTGTCGATTGTAGAGCTATTACAAGCGATGATTGATCGACTATTCCAAACTTTTGACAATGGAATATTTCCATCCCTACATCAAGAACTAAACACATACAAAATTATGATTCAGAAGATTTATGATTACGATGATTATGATTTTAAGACGCAGAATCTGGAAAATTGTAATGGGCTTTTTTCACTATTTTCTTAGTTATTTGTGAACAAATTGATCTGCAGCACTGTTTATAATGGCAGAAGTAAATATTTGGTTTTAAATACATCGACTACTTAAGACTTGTATTTGTATTATTTCACAAGCAAAATTGTACTTGTACGAGTAGCCTATGCGAGACAAAGAAGGCGATAGCGAGCAAGGAACTCGTGAGCAGGCCCCGTGGGAAGCCCCGTGGGAAGCATAGGAACCCTTCTCTCCCAGTCAGGGTTCCAGGTCGTGATTATTTTATCCCAGTTTAGTTCTATTGCAACTGCATTTAGCATCATAGCTAGCATACAGGTGCGCTAACTCGCGTTGGAATGCATTTGTAGTGGGTTCTTGTTGAGATGTTATTTATTGTGTTGCAGGCAGCACTGGTGTTAAACAGACCATGAAGGTAACACTCACCTTGGTTTTAAAGACATTTCAACAGTCCTCATTGACTTGTCTACTTTGATGCAGCAGGGGAAATCCTGAGATGTAACAGCAGGGAAAAAGTTACAGTAGTTGTTTGTTGAGTTTCTCCAGCTAAACAAAGATGGACGTCAGAAGTACAAAACTATAACCTAATGTAATTTCAGATCCGCTTTTCTACAAATTACAAGATCAGGATCTCGTAATTGCATGATAATGTGCTTTTTTTCCCCTTTGATCTATCTCTCTCTCTCTCTCTCTCTCTCTCTCTCTCTCTCTCTCTCTATGTGCTTGCCAATATATATTATTATTGAATAGTTATTAATTCAATAATATGGTGTAGCCTAAATATGAGATGGTATTGAAAACACACCTAACCAGTCCATTTTTTTATAAGCACTAGTGCCATCTACTGGAATATTTCTGAAAACACATGTTCCCAAAGACCCCAAAAATAGCAATAATCCACCTGCATTAACTCCAGTGGGGGAAAAAACAATCTTTTTCCATTTCATTAATTTTCTGCATGATACTTTTAACTGTATCACTAACTCAAAGATGTGAAAGCAATTGTTTATACTATAGGGGCTTTATAGGAATGAAACTAACGCATTTCTCCTACAGCCAAAGACAAATATCCACTCAATCATACTTAGGAACATGTACATAGACAGGTTTAGAATAAAATGTATTAATTACATAATATAAACTATAATTTGTGTGTTCAGATAGTCCAAAACTTTGTAAAAAATAAATGTGTTGTTGCTTGATATGGGTATTGTTGCACTCACAAATTTAGAGTCCATAAATACCAGGCCTGATCATACGTTTAGGGACAGTTGAGATACTAATTTAAATGAAAGCCAGATCTGTGTTGAATTCAAACAAGCAAATCTACTTAATACATGCAAGATGGCATGCTCAAGATTTGAGATAAATCGGGATAACAATTACCCCTTTAACATTGAAAAATAGAATCCCACTTTCTAAAGGCATTTTACCACTCCAAATATCTCTATCAGACCAAATATAACCATAGTCCCAAACAACAAACATCATTTTAGACCCAGTACGTTTTATCTTGAGGGAGAAGCATGTATCTAGCCCTTCAAAGAAATAAATCCCCCTCCTCCTTTCATCATTACTTTACAGGGAAAGACAGCACCCTGTAAGAAAATGGCTAAAGATGCACATGACCCTCTTGGAAACAGTAATAATGCATACTCTGCCTTGCTTTGAAGAAGTGTGTGTGTCGAATCGTATTTCCTCGTTTTCAAAACACTATCATGTATATATATTGCTGTTTCACTGTGCATTGCCTTTTATTTCCAAAAAACACCTTAGTGTCAGAGATAAATATTGTTATACAGAAATAGGGGCAAAAATTACCAAAGCCAGCATTCAGTTTAAAGCGTAATCAAATGGAGAACAAAAGCAATACATTGTTATAAAAATGACTAAATTAAATGTTCTTTTTTTTATTTATGGAGAACGTTCTTATATTTAAGTTTCAAATAAACTACTGCAGCCCCCTACATTTTGTAATTCTCTGCATGTACAAGAGGCAAAGAGCAAGAGTGGGGGATCTAAGCCATTTTGGTGTATCTCACACTCGGTGGGTGAGAGCTGGCAGCCCTGTCATGTTCAACCAGCAGAAAACTTTTTACTTTCTTCCTTTCTTTTTCTTTGTGTGAATCCGAGGGGAACAGCACCTCTCAGAGGAAGCACTGGCAAAGCAGAGTTACACCTGAGGGCATCCTCGGCATAGGGATGCGCAGCCAGCGCTAAATGACCAAATGACCAACGTGAATTTCCTGTTGTTTGTTACTCACTAAATGACATAAATGTCATGTATGAGAAACAAGTGACAGTAGTGTCAAGGTAGTAGTGGTCTGTAGCATACCATGTCATTTACTGCTATTAATGTGTACATTCTATGTCTTTATTGACAGCACGAGTGGAACATTCTTGAATATAAATTTATATACTTGTATTTTCTCATGTACAATGTTTATATATTGTGATGACAGATGATGAAGTAGATTCATCCATCAATGCCGATGGTACCAGTAACATCCTAGCCAAGATAATCTCAGCTAACAGGAATAGTCTAGACACCAGGGCCAGTCAAAATAAACAATTGCAGAATGAGTGTGATCCCAATTGTACTCATCATAAAAACACTGGGCACTTATGTCACTTTAACATTTATACCAACCACTGACTTTGACTCAGAAAACTCCTCCTTGGGGAAATAATTTTAATGGCCACAGCATTAACTGTTTATAGAGCAAGACCAATGTAATACCTTTACGTACGCATCATGGTGGTGGAAGATGGGCAATACTGATGTGAGAGATGAGTGGTACATGGCACTCAGCCCCCTGGTGGAAAGCCATCAGCTACAGCTGATGCAGCAGAACTTGAAGTGCACATGACGCTGGAAAACTTGAGGTCAATTTTGTGTGACCAAGGCACTGCAGAGCCATGTAAAGATTGCTCTCCTGGCCATGGGAGAGTGGACCAACTCTTCTGCCTTACAGGGCTTCTGCCGTGCACATGGGAGTTTGTTCATCCAGACTGTGTGTTTTGTAGACGTGGAGAAAGTGTATTACAGTGTCTCTCCTGTTAAAACTGTCTTGAGATGTGTACCCTGTGCAGGAGTACTGCAGGAAAAATGGTTCCTGGGGATGTTGCTACCAGTCATGTGGCCCCTGTATGACCAAGTTAGAGCTGTGTCCGCATCCTTGGCACAAAGTCCGACCCGTTCCCATTGGCCTCCTCCAGTTTCCTACTGTGGTCGATTCCGTTTGTGAATTTCATGGACAGGAGCTTAATGCGAAACCATGGGCAAAGAGAGTTTCCAGTATAGGGACCTACAAATCTTGCATTGTTTGTAGGCTTCCTCAGGCTGGGACCTCAAGCAGGCATTGGTGTGATGGATGCCGCACCTTCAAGTTTGAAGACAAGGTTTTCTGGATTGCACTGTCCAGGTGGGGAGTGACTCTATGCCAAAGGTGAAGGAGTTTAAGTATCTCAAAGGTCTTGTTCACCAGGTAGAATAAGATGGATGGTGCAGCCATTATTGTGAAGACTGCGCTGAGCCTGAAGGCAAAGCTTTTGATTTACTGGTTAATCTTTGTTCTAACCCTCACCGATGGTCATGAGCTGTTAGTGACCAAAAGAACAAGATCATGGCTACCAGCAGCCAACATTATTTTCCACCAGAGAGTGGCTAGGCTCAGCTCTATAAAATAGGTGAGAAGCTTGGAGTGGAGCTGCTACTCCTTCGCAACAAAAGGAGCTAGTTGACGTAGTTTGGGCATCTGACTAGAATGTCTCCTGGATGCCTACATTTGGAGGTTTAGAGATCCTCAACTCAACTTCATTTCAAATATGACAGTTCTTAAAATGGGAATATATTCAAGATTGACAACTTGTGATATCTTGGTCTATTTCAGTTGGATAGAGTTTATAAAACAAAATCACAAATGCAATCAGGGCATGATTTCAAAACTGTTTTATTAATTGCTGGATAGAACACTGTATAGCAGCCAGAGATTAAGATTTCACTGACAAGATATTGAGTAGTCTCGTAAAATGTAATTTAGTGTCGGAATAGAATGCTCAATATTTGTTGGGATGTTAAGCTTAAAAAGTAAATAGGAGTGGGTGGCACAAGTAGCATCCCATAGTAGTTTTTATATTCAGAATTGGTGAAAGCTGCAGTGTTTCCAGTTTTCAAAGGTCACCGTATGCTTAGAATAAAAAATGTCAACATCAACACAAATCTGTTATGAAATTGAGAAATTACACAACTGTAATCCCAACATTAACCCAACATTAATATGATGAACCGAGGATGCATATAATGTATTTCACTTAGCCCTTAGACTCAGCACCAGTCCCTTTTCAATTTCCTTAGTTGAAGATAGTACGAGTTTTTATTATCATTTTATTTTTACTGCAGGGGATGATCAGTATTTTAATTGATTTCGACAGTTCATCTTGCAGAATTCAGGGAAAAGGAGCAGAGGATACACATCACAGGACAGTTTTAACAGGACTCAATCCTCTTTCAGCAAGGGGCTATAATACCAACAGCTGACAATCATATTACAAGGTTTTACAATCAGATGTAGCTCAACTTCATTCTGGTTCCTCTCCCCAGCAGCCTCATATGGTTGACTTGACAGCAGGAAGGTCTTACACTTGTTGTCTTAAAAGTAGGTAGCTGGTTTTCATGGAGCGGTGCCCAATATTATTCCAAACAATGTGTTGTGGATTATTTGGAGATTTTTTTCCAATCAAGCTCGAGTCATATCTTTGCTTCTTTTTCCACAAGTGATCACCTTGATCACCTTTCCTTATTAGCCTACTTTTTACAAACAGATCATCCTGGCTAGTACTTGTGAAGAACATAAAAGCAAAATCAATCAGCACCAATACAATAAGCATTTTTGTAACAGAAATAATAACTGAGTTCAGTGAGGAGTACTGAGCAACTCCCCAGCCTCCTTGCTGCAGAGATTCCTCACTAAAGTAACATATGGCAACAGCTTCTAAAATAATTAATTTGTGGATTTAAAGAAAGCATTACTTAATTTAGGTGTTCTGTCTTGAGTCACATGAATAAATGGTGACTAATTGAAATCTGATGGATTCTCACTAAACAGTTGCTGTGCGATGAGATACAGTATATTACTCCCAAGAAGAAATGTCCTTATTCCCAAAATGAAACTAAACTCTTACTTCAGCTCTCCTACATGTGCACTGTGACTGCACATATGTAATGTATATTACTTCATTTAAATCATCAATCTATGCACGCCTTTAATGTAAATACAGATAAAGTCATGTAAATTAACCCATCAGTCACATAATTACTAATTAATTAATTATTAATTATCAAGTTTACAACTCACCACTTCAATACTTACTTATTATTATTCTTTGCTTATTTTGTGTTTATTGTCATATTTCATGTTATACCTCTGTACAAGGAGAGCACAGTTGATCAGAGTTAAATTCTTTGGGTGTGTAAGCATACATTACCAATAGAACTGATTGTGATTCTGATATAGGATGTTTGCTTGGCTTAAACGAAGATTATACCTTCATTGTGTGGAAGGTGCACAAAGCTTTAGCAACTCATTGCATGATATTTCATATAAGCCAACACAATTATTATTGTTTTTTGTTTTTAAGTGCATCTTTCCGAGAGCAGAGCTAGAAGGTCAACGATTTCAATTACAGATTGTATTTCTGATACCTAGTATCAGATTCTTGATCATGACATCACTGATGCCAGTGGACAAAGTTAACCTCCAGCAAGCCAAAATGAACAGAGAGCCAAGAACAGTTCCTCTATTGAATCAGTGTGTCTACAGACTCATACATGAAGTAGAACAGGAAATACACACATCTTTCGATCTATATCCACTGATCTACCTATTAACTAATTTCTATCAATACAAACAAACATGCATACTGAATATATTTATATTCAAACTGGTAAGAGAAAAGGAAAAACGTACATTAAGATTAATATTGAAATATCAATAAGGGGATAACTTAGAAAAGTGGAATTACATGAATGGTTTGATTTTTTTTTACTTATACTGTATAAACTTTTTGCTAGATTTGAAACAATTAACACAATTGAGCTAGACAATAAAAGTGGAGCACCACAGCTTGGAAAGCTACAAAAGCTCTCTAATCAGCAATTTGTTTGTAAGATTATGAACTAGATTTTTTTTTTTCAGCGACCATTTTCTCAAATCTTGAAGTCATTGTGAGGTTTTAGGGCTACCACTAGGCAAGACAGGTTTTTTTTTTTTTTTTTTTTCATATAGCCCATTTTAGCAACACACCAATTGAAAGCGCTTCAAACAAGTTATCAAAAGCATCTTTTCTTTTTCAAACCAGTAAAGAGATAAAACCCCTATAACACTGTTAAATCCCATGTACTTCCGTGTTTGTACAGATTAAACATTCAATAGGTTAAAAAAAGAAAAACAGCTTCAAAGGTGCTTTTGGGCTGTTTCAGTTACCATGGCTTGCTGTCTTCCCTGTTCTCAGTTTTGGTGTTCAGCTAAACTAACCAGCTGCTGGCTGAGGCTTCATATTTACTGGAGTTATATTTACACCTAAGCAAAGTGAGTAAATAACAGATTTTCCAAAATGTTGCTTTTTCTTTAAAATTCTTGCCAGTCGTGCAAAATTTCAGTGTGTATTTCTTTAATAAATCAATCTAATCAAATAATAATACTGTTTAATTCCATTCATTGTATGATAAGCTCAAAACACATGTACCTCTTTCAAATACGAACACACCCACATGATGTAAGACACTCATAACAACAAAAGTGTTCTGACAGACACAATGATGATGGTGATGGTTATGATGTGATGTAAAATGCCTGGAGGTTATATTACATCCAGATCTAATCTGTTTGGTATGCTGTGTGACATTAGTTTTTAAAGTGAAGACCCATGATTTGAATGTCTTTTAAATACGAGTCATTTAACAACCTTTTTCAGTGCGTTTTTTTTTTTTTCCCATTGTTTTTACATTTCTCTGGTTTTAATTTAGTCTTGGTCAACTCGTTACCATGTGTCATTAATTACTGAGGATTTTGTCTATTGTACTGCTTTTATTGATTTAATACTTTTATTTTATTTTTATCTTATTAAATACATTTGATCCTTTTTAAATTGTTTTTTTAACCTTCTTCTTTTAATCTCGTTCTCCAATTTCTGTTCTTTTCTGTCTGTTCTTTTGTGAAGCACTTTGTGTTGCATGTTTTTATGTATTAAAAGGTGCTTTATAAATTAAGCTCAGAGAGTGCTTATAATGTGTACACTTTCAAATATTCAAAGCATTTCTCTTGATGGTTTATCTGCTCTATGTCTTTTCTTGGTATGATTGAGAACAAGCCATTCACTCAGCCTTAATAGCTGTGACTGTTTACTAAATGCAAATAAAAGTAGCATAGCCTTTAGGATTTGCACAAGCTCTACTGTGATTAACAATTTTCTAGCCCATTTTGGCCCTTTCCAAAAAAAATAACCCCTTTCCTTTCCAATATGCTGCTTCCCTCATTTTCTTCTTAGCATTTATTTCCACTGAAATGTTCCTGTCTTTCAGAGCTTTCAGTGTTTTTTTCTTTTTTCCTGTTTTTCTTTTTTTTTTTTTCACTGCTATGCTTTTCTCTGCCTGCTTTATGCTCCTTACGCTCTGTATCTTTTTCTGTCTCCGCTCCCTCCCTGTCCTTCTTTCTCTCCTTTTTTTTTTTCCTTTGGCTGCTTTTCATTCTGTTTTCTTTCATTGTTTTTCTTTTCTTTCTCGCCTAGGGACCCCATTTTTTTTCCCTCTTCTTCTATTCAGGTTTTCTTTATTCTCTTTTCTGAATAGTTGTGGTACTTTAAGGGGAAGGGGAAGGCGAGGGAGAGGGGAGGGAGGTTAGTTTCAGTCAAAGCTGCAGAACAAAACTTCCTCCCACACCACATGCAGTGTCTCTTGGAATGAGTTTGTCACTGACTTGAAGACACACACTCCCCCTCCTGTGTATACCACCACGGATGACAACGTAACAGTGAATTGGTGTTAGGCCAACACACGTACACACACATTTTAGGGGCGTAGATTGTCCTCTTAATGGGGCATGTTGTGAAATTCTTCTGTGTCCCATCTCTGTTTGTGGTTAGGCAGTCCGGTAGTTGTATGTTCAGTATCATGGTGACACATGATGTGGTGGTTTGTTCAACCGAGCACAGCTGTGTGTGAATACGATTATCTCCCAACTGAGGTGCATAGAGGGAAGCATTTGCGCTTCACAAGAACATCTTCATCACTGCAGAGAAATGACAGGCTACCTTACAGGAGGCAGCCCCACATCCAGGAGCTCTGCCTCCTTGTTGCCTTCGGTCTCAGTGGGGCTCCACTTAGATAAGCACAAGTCGGTCCACTGGTGAATCAAAAATAATACAATCACAAGTGCTGGTTTCTAAATTTGTTGATGTAAACTGGCTGTGGATAGGAAATGGGAAAGTAACATGTGGGGAGGAAAAAAATCCATTACTGCACTCCTGAAAGACAAAACCTCAGCAGCCAGTTAATCTCAGGATATCATGACAGACATCATTTCTTCTTCTTTATGATGGCAAGAGACTACATCCTCCTGCACCTATGCTTTCCACCTCGCACATACTCGCACGCACACACTCAGCTCAAGACAATTTAATGCATGACTCAATGGCATTGAAAGTGGGTTGGATAAATTGGAAATGATTAAAAATGCAGAATTGACAGAGAAAACGATAAAACTTTCTCTCTATAAGTAAGAACCAAAAAAAGCAGCATGATGGAATGGCAGGCTTGAAGGGGAGAGAAAGGTGAAAGACAGATGAAAGTGAAGAGAGATAAAAGCCGGAGTGAGGAGGGTGTGGGATAAAGCAGGAGGAAGGGAGGCAGAGATGAAAGCAAAATGAGAAAGATAAGAACAGAGTGAGAGAGACAGAGAGGGAAACGGAGGAAGAGATAGATAGTGTACAGAGCAGAGAGAGAGGTAACCATGGAAACAGGAGGAAGGTACAAAAGAAGAGATAGACAAAGGGGGTTTGATTTAAAAGAATGAAACTTGGACGAAAGAAAAGTAATTCCGACTGAAATTTGTTACCGGGAGCTGGAGGAATAATACAAAGGGGTGACGGCCATAGAGGGACAGTCGCTGCGTCCTCACTGTCTGTTAGGGCCAGTTTGAATGCGGTCGCCTCCAACCAGCATATAAGGCACTCCAGAGACCTCTAGTGTTAATAGGCTTCTGTGGTTCATTGTGGGCCTCACCTTGAGTAAATCTAGGGCCATTTCACTATGTAGGACAGTTGCACGTTTGTGAGAATTGTTCAGTGTTCTTTATGTCTGTCTGTCTTTTCGCACTGACAAAGAGAAAGAATATGCAGAGTTTAGAGCATATATTTTATAAGCATACTTTTCCATGAATCACATAGAAGGAAGAGACTTCAGAGCGACTAAAATAGGATGAAGCACCTTGGTAAAATTCCTCTCCCACCTTACTGCAATAAAAAAAAAAAAAAAAAAACTGCTTTCCTGATAAGAAGATATGAGTTCTCCTATAGTCCGACATTGTGTTTGCCGACTTATTGAATGAACTTGAAATCTGTGCTGTCGACTATCCTTTCCCCGTTAAAGGAAATGCAATGTGCCCATATATTAGGATTCATATTTGTATATCTATATAGAGTTACAGAGAGACAGAGGGTTTTTTTATTCTGTGGTTTTTAAGTCTCTTGTGGCTATCCCTCTTTCTCCCTTCCCCCTCTCTGTTTTTCTCTCCTCTCTGTCTTTCTCTTTCGTCCTCTGTCTCTGTTTCTCTCACTCACTACCCCTCCCTCTTTCTCTTGATCTCTCTCTCCTCCTCTCTCTCTTGCTCTCCCATGCCCCCCCTCTTTTTCTTGTTTCTCTTATGCTCTCTCTCTCTCTCTTCTCTCTTTCCTTCCATAGCTCTCTCTCTCTCTCTCTCTCTCTCTCTCTCTGTCTCACTCCCTCGCCCCCCTCTCTGTTCCTTTTATATCCTCCTTGCTGAATGCTCTTCTCCTCTCCTCCCTCAACTCTGTCTTTTCTCCTTTATATTCAGTCTTATTTTTTTTTTCAAGCTCTCCCCACACTCCTTTCTCCAGTGTTGTCTCCAAGCAGAGCTATTTCATTGCTAATATTCTGTCTTTCCATTTAGTAGCCCCACTACAAAAACGGGGAGAGTAATCTTTTATTTAGGGTTTTTTGTTGTTGTTGTTGTTGCTGTGGCCATCTCTGCATCCTGTGCGTTTGTGTTTGTAAAAAATGGGATAAAAAGGCAAGAGCATGTATAGATTTCTGTTTGTTTGATTTGCTTAAAGTTGTAAGCGATCCACCTATAGTTTGTTAAATTGAATCACATGAGCATCAAATCAAAGTATTAAAGTTGCTCCCTTCCCAGCAGTGTGTGAAGCAATACTGACAAAAGACTGCTGCTTTTTTTTTTTTATTATTATTAGTTTCAGTTCTCTTGTCTGTGTCCACTCTGTTCCTATTGACCTTAATGGAAGGAGCTGGAGGCGTGCAACACGGGTGTGGCTGCTTCTTTTATACACTTTCAGAATATTCCATCTGCATTGATTCAATTCAAGCCCTTTGATTATCGCTCATGAAAAAAAAAGCCTGCTGAGTTTTCGCCTTTTTTTCGGGAGGGGGGGGCTGAAAGCTTAATTACAGCAGCTAATCATGCTTTAGACTTATCATTTTATCTGCATGCCGTTTAAAGGTGAGACTGGTATGGCACTGGAAATAAGAGAAGATGTGTGGGCTAGATGCCTTAGTCTGAGAGGACTCAACACCAGTCCAATACCTCAAAGTTCAAAACACGGAGCAAACCGATTCCTCTCTTCTCTTTCTGATCATAAGAATAAAATCTCACCTGAACACTGTCGCTATAACGACCCTATACACAAACCTACACAGCTCCCAGTTTGCCTGACAGTGAAAAGGGTGTTGAATTTTATCCATCACCTAGCACAGTGTCTCACACACAGTCAGTATGCAGCCTGTCACTGGGGCTGGATGAAGAAATAACATGGACGGTGTCGGCTCATTAACGTGCAGCAAGAGGAGTGGACTGTGTAGAAACACAGACACTAACCTGTGGCTGATGAAGTTTCTCCCCTCAATTGTCTTTTGCGGAATGTATGCTCACTTTTGCTAACACCCCCCCCCCCCCCCCCCCCCCCCAAAAAAAAAAAAAAAGTAAGTAAGTAAGAAAGACAAAAAGGGAGTTGTCATCAATGAGTCCTCTGCAGTTTTATGATTCATTGAGCTTTTCTCAGGGGTAAAACAGACAGCTGATATCTGAATCTGCCCCCCCTCCCCCCTCCCCTCTCTCTATCTCTCTGGCATGTTCTCTTCCTCTTGTTTGAAACAAACAAAAAAAAAAAGTTATAACTTTGACCTATATCACAGAGAGGATGTGACACTGCGCTGCATAGTTTGTCCTCTTATAGTTTTTACGGAGAGGCAAAAAAAACAAAGCCGTTTAGGAAATGGACAAGAAGAAGAAGTCACTGCTAGAGACACAGTTTGTAAGTAATATGGACACCCGTATCAGAAGTGTGTTGTTTCAGTGCTGAGGGGAACTGAAAGTGTGCTGATGTCAAACGTGTGTGTGTGCGTGTGTGTGTGTCCCTGATCTCAAACATCAGACAAATGCACGCACGCAAAAAAAAAAAAAAAGAAATCCCAGATGAGGGTTAGTACTCTTGAGAGCAGGGCAACAGCTTACTTCTCTCTCTCTCTCTCCTTTGCCTCATATGCAAATAGAAACCTGTATAATCTAAGGAATGAATGAAATTTTACGCTTATTATCCGCTGTAGCTTTCTCCACTATTAGTTTTCCATTGCCCTATGTGCAAATGTACCCAAAGTAACTGGACAGGCGAGCAGGTTTTACTGTTAGGAAGACTCAGGCCCTGGAAAGGAGCCAGTGCATTTCTTCCCCAAACTTTTGTTGTCTGTGTCTTTTTCATTTTCCCCATAGGCTAGTTCTGTGTTGTTTTATGTACGTGTCCCTTGTTGTTTCTTCCATGTGGTTTCTTTGTCTTTCAGCCTCTTATCTCTTTGTTTCTTCCCTTGCTCTCCTTCTATTTTCTCTCCCATTCTCTCCCTCGACTTCCTGCTATCTCTCCCCCTCACTCACACCCTCACTCAATCTCTTTCTCTACCCCCCCTCCCTCCCCTCCCCTCCCTCCCTCCCTCACGCTCACTCTCATTCCCTATCTTTCCCTCCTCCTCCACACCCCCCCCACCCAGCCTCCGCTCCCCTTTCTCTGTATCTTTCTCATTCTCGCAGCACTCCCAGCCGCTGATGATTGATCAAGGTTTTCAAGGTTTGCCCTTTCCTGTTATTTAGTAGGAAATGTTTATGCACAGTCCTCAGCCCTACAGTCACAATTGGCATGTGTCCACTGAGTGTTTGTCGCTCTTGCCTGTATCTTCACACACAAGTCTCAAATGGACTTTTAGATATGCATGTAAAAAAAAAATAGTTGAAAGGTAAGGTTGTCTCTGATATATTAGATTACCTGTCTAATCATCAGGATCATCTTCAGTGCGGACTATAAGCACACAACCTGTACTTAGCCCGCAGGTACTCTGCCGCACTGTTTCTCAACACAGCCTGAAAGAAATCTGGAAGTTCAATAGTTAATGTCTTCCCTTGCTGTTTTTCCTTTTCTTCACTCTCTCCGTCTCTCTATCTCCTTTCCTCTCTTCATTCCCTTTGCTCTCACCCCCCCCCCCCCACCCCCAGCACCACCACAAATCTCCCTCCACCTCCTCTCCTTCATTCTACGCCCCCCCCTTTCCTTTTCTCTTGCTGATGGACTCTTCTTTTTTTATTTTCACACTCCACCATCCCCCTTTTTTTTCTTCTCTCTTTTTCTCTCTCCTTCTTTCCTTTAGCACCCCCCTCCTCCTTCCTCCCCCCACGCTCTTCTCTTTCACTGCGTTTTCTTTCAAACCTCCTTCTATCTCTCTTCCCATCCCCGTCCCCCCCCACTCTTTCTTTTCTCTCTTTCATTCTTTCTCTTTCTTTTGCCACATCCTTTCTTATGCCTGCTTCCCCCTCCTCCCTCCCTCCCCACCCGTCTCTCCTTTCCCTTCTTCCTCCTTTTTTTTTTTTGCTGCATTCTCTTCTTCCCTCCCCCCACCCCCGCTCTCTTTCCTCTTTCCCTTTTTCTTTCTGTCTCTCTCACCCCCCCCCGTCCCTGCCCCCCCATCCTCCTCCTCCTCTTCCTCCACTCAGCTTCACTCCCCCTCCCTATACTTCTTTCTTCCTTATTCTTTCTCCCCCACGTCTGTCTCCCTCCCTCTCTCTCTCTCTCTCTCCCTCTCTCTCCCTCCCTCCCTCTCCCTCTCTCTCCTAACTGCTTTTCTCTCTTTTCTTTTGTCACTCTTTTTTTCTTGTGAATTTCTCAGACAGTATACTTCAGGCTGTCTCAATAGTTAATTAGTTTGAATCAGGAAATAATAGCAGCAAACTACACAGTCTCTGGAAAGTTACAATTTTTACCTTTTGACAGACGTTATCTTTCTGATGTTTTGCAAGTGACAGACGCACCTCCACCCAGAGTGTGTGAGCATGTTGTGAAAGTATACATGTGCGTGCAGTGAGTGCATGCATTCATACACATACACACATCTGTATACATACATATACACAGTATGCATACATATATATTCATACAAGTGCGTATATACAGTATGTGTATGCACATATATAGATACGTCATATCTGTAAACATGTTTGTGTGTATGTGAAAAATTTCCATTACATTTACACATCTACCACACAGAAAAACTACAGATGAGATTTTTAGAATTGTTTGTCCATCTGAGCACAGGCTCATAAAGAAGGAAATGCAAAGTATAAAGTGTGATCAAGAAAAGATAGAGCTTGTTTCTCTGTGTGCCTTAAAGAGAAATGTGTGTTGAAGGGTCATGCTGAATTGTATGTAGTGAGAAAGGGAGATAAGATGTGTGTGTGTGCGTGTGTGTGTGTGTGTTTGTAAGAGAAAAGGAGAGAAAGAGAAGTGAGATGGGAAGGAGGAGAGGGTGGGAGGAAGAGAAAGAAATGGGGTGATGCTGTGTGTGTGTGTGTGTGTGTGTGTGTGTATGGGGGGGGGGAGCTGGTGGAGAGGGAGGGGGGCAGGCACAGTCAGTTCTGATAACAGCAACAGTAGGAGGAGGATGAGCCGTGGGACCGCCCCACTCTCCCACAGATATAAATAGGAGGTGGATTTTTTTACTCCACTCATTTCTCCTGAAGGATGAGATCCCTGAAACACCTCAAACATCACTCCAGGAACAATGTGGTGAGTTTGTAACCTAAAGATGGAGAAAGATTATTTGCTGCTAACAACCATGGAAGTGATTGTGGTTACTTGTTTGCAGTTTGTTAGTGAGCTGTTTACACTCTTGTTTGTCTGGGAGTATGAGGGAAAGCATGATTACTTTTCACATTCATGTGAATACTGCAGTGGGAACGTCTTTTCAAAAAGATAAGTTGAGTTGTTTTGCAGCACTTTTTTTATGCTTGTGCTCTAATTGATTGTCCTTAGGTGTCTTTCAAATGCAACTTTATGTTTGAAAGTACAGACTCTTACAATTACTACCCTACCTTCTCTGTCTCCTTGTCATTTGTCTTTTTTTCTTTCATTTTGTCAGCCTTTCATTTTGCTGTGCTTTTTCTTCTCTCTCCAGCTCCCCCTCCCTCCTTCCCCTCTTTCACTCACTCACTCTGTCTTTCTGTCTCTCTTCAACCACCCCCCCCCTCACACACCCCCTCCCTCTCCTTTTCCTTTCTCTCTTCCCTCCTCTCACATGCTCACTCAATCTCTCCTTCCCCTTTCCTCCCCTCCCTCCCCTCCCCTCTTTCTTTATCTTTCAGCCCCTCCATCTCATTTCTGTCTCCGTCTCCCTCCCTCCACTCCTCCCCCGCCCACAGCTCTTTCTCCTTCTCTCCATACCTCCCTCCTTCTCTTTTCTCTCACTTGCACACACACACACACACACACACACTTTCAAATACACACCCAGTCTCTTTCCTTTTCTTTCTCACAAACACACAGTCTGTCTCTGTCTGACTACTTTAAAAGCAGTAATTATAAATGACGTGGTTATCAGGGCATCCAGGTCTACTCCCCTCTCCCTACACACTCACAAACACACACCTTTATTCTTGCTCTATCTCTTCTTCCTTCTTCCCTTTTCTCCATCCATTCTTTTCTTTTCTTTCAGTGTTGTGCCAGGAAAGGAAGCAGCCCTTGCTCTTATGTGTGGCACAAAGTGAAGACTTGTGTAAAGTGTGACAGGAAAGTAGGGGTCAGAGCTTTTCTCTATACATTTTCCTTCCAGTCAGAGGCTTGCTGAGAAATAACCTGAAACCAGCAGCCAGCAATTTAGGATGTCCCTTTACCAGACAGGCAGTTTTGTTGAGCCATAGTTGATTTCTCATAGGGGTTTTTTTTGTACCACTTTTACAGGTGGGGAAGTAAATATGTGCAAGTGGGTCTGTATCACTTCTGTGAGTCTTATGCGCATCAGGCTGGAATACAGAATGAACTCAAAGCTCAATCGAATATCTGTTATGGATATGAGTCTGCCTGGCGGCATATATCATCTTGTTAGGAAGTCGGAGAGGCAAGCATCACGAAGTCGGTTAAGAGGAGTTAAGAACTGAGACACTCTGCTCCTCATGAATGGGACAGATAGAACCAGGGATGAGCTGACTTTGGTCAGCAAGGCTGCCCCGGGACCCCAAAGGAAGTGCTGAGGACAGTCCACGGAAGTCAACATCCTGGCTGGACCTGCATCCCTTGTTGTGTTCTTTATTATTCTAAAGCCTGTGAAGGAAGGAAGCCGGTTGCTAACACAGATCTGCCTTATCTTCTCTATCGACTGTTCTTTGGATTCAGAGCAAAAAAGAACGTGTCCTTTGTCCGAATGTGGCTTTTAGAGTAAACCTAAAAAATATTATCCTAATTTTTTCCTGGAGTCTTGGGTAACTTTAATTTTGCTGCTTTTTAAATCTATCTATAGCAGGGCAATGCAAAGTCTTCTGTTTTTATTTAATAGGAAGGTCCCCAGTATCAGGAGGCTACATGGTTCTATGAAGAAATATTTGTAAGAAATATTGTACAAACACAGGTCTACGTTGTTAAAACGGGTGTCGTTTTTGTGTTTTCTTCAAGGAGGAGGAGAGTAGTCGCTTGGTGCGGACGTACCCAAAGATGACTGAGGGCCAAATGGATGTGGGTACACAGACGGAGCCTGTGGTGGTGCTATCTTTGGCTCAGGCTGCAGTTCTTGGACTCATCTCCCAGAATGAAATCTTTGGGGCCACCATAGCTCCTAATGGCTTTTATACAGGGGAGCCCAGAGAGTGCCCCCCTCCTCCAACAGAAGCAATGGAGTATGAGTATGCTGACCAGCTAATAGGTGCAAATGGAGACTACCTGGCTGAGCCTGCCGGGGAGCAAGAGCCGCAACCCCACTGCAGCGAGAGAAGGCGGCCAGGGCCCCGTGGAAGGACCAAGAGGCCCAGGAGTGAAGGAGAATTGGAGGGTCACACACACAAAGAGCCAAATCCACAGGCTCAGGTTAAAGGTGAACGGCTCGAGACTGATATCCCTCCTTCGTGCATTCACATGAACAGCAGGCAAACTCCTGGCAAGTCGGAGGGTCCAGTCACCCAACAATCTTGTCTGAAAGAGGAGCAGGCCTGTGGAAACTGTGCCTCGTGCGAGCGAGATACGTCCAGGCCACAAACAGATGGACAGCAGAAACAGGAACGAGAAGTAAACACTGGCAAAGAAAAAGAGAGGAAGGAAGAAGAGGTGGTAGTGGAGGAAGAGGAGGAGGAGGAGGCACTAAACCTCAAGACAAGTAACGGGACTGGCAGTCCTCTGGGGACCCGTTTTTATGAGTCCAATGAGGTGGCCTACGAATCCTCTGACATGGCCCTGCCAGGAGAGTATGAGGACAACAACCAGGCCATGCTGTGGTCGGATCCAGAGGGCCTTGCCAGAAGAATGCAGATAGACCGACTGGACATCAATGTACAGATTGATGAATCTTATTGCGTAGATGTAGGAGAGGGTCTGAAGCGCTGGAAGTGCCGCATGTGTGAAAAGTCATATACATCCAAGTATAACCTTGTCACTCATATTCTGGGCCATAATGGAATTAAGCCTCATGAATGTCTACACTGTGGAAAGCTCTTCAAGCAGCCAAGTCATCTCCAGACTCACCTGCTCACCCACCAGGGAACCAGACCTCACAAGTGCACTGTTTGTGAGAAGGCATTCACACAGACCAGCCACCTGAAGAGACACATGCTGCAGCATTCGGACGTCAAGCCCTACAGCTGTCGTTTCTGTGGTAGAGGATTCGCCTATCCCAGCGAGCTTAGGACCCATGAGAACAAACACGAAAATGGTCAGTGCCATGTCTGTACCCAATGTGGCCTTGAGTTTCCAACCTATGCGCACCTGAAGCGCCACTTGACAAGCCATCAGGGCCCTACCACCTACCAGTGTACACAGTGCCACAAGTCTTTTGCGTACCGCAGCCAACTACAGAACCACCTGATGAAGCACCAGAATGTGCGGCCCTATGTTTGCCCCGAGTGTGGCATGGAGTTTGTTCAGATCCACCACCTTCGACAACACGCTCTAACTCACAAGGTACTGGCAGCGCACACCCTCCCACTTAAGGTATTGCACATCAAAGATGTCCCTTTGTCTAGCAGTTTTATACGTTCAAAAAAACTTGCCTTATGTAACCACACATTTCTAAACCTTGATTCAAAATAGAAAAATGTCATTATCCAGATATAAAAATAAGGGATTTAGGGATTTACCAGAAGACATTTTAGCTTCACTCACTCAGAGTCCACTGTATGATTCCTCATATAAAATGGGGATATATTGCACACTTACATCACAGCCTTTCTACAAAACCAGTTGCTTTGTAAACATAGCCTTCAAAGGCCTTGAATTTTTGTGTGCGGCTCAACCCCCCTCTTGCATGCGCTTTGTGTTGTGTGTCGTTTGCAGAGCTACTTCCCTTTGTGTCTGATGAATCACTCTGTCTCTCCACTTCTGTTTGTAGTCCGTTTAATACTATAGGAAAAACATCTTAGTCATTGGGCATGCCTTTGCTAATTAATAAAATAAAAGTTAAGTAAATCTTTAAGTTATTTTCACAAGACTTTTTCCACTCTTCTTTTAAAACTATGGGAGGTGAATGTGGTGGGGGGCGATGGTGGGGGGGTGGCTAGTGTAATCTACATGAGCTAAAACCAAAACCAGGGTGCAAATGCTCACATGCAAGCTCCTTGTTCATTTTCTTCCTGACTCATTGAGTTCTGTAAACCGCATACTTAGCCAAATGAATTAAAAGGCCCAAATACTTTCTTGTTCCTTCAGGGTATGAAAGAATTCAAGTGTGATGTCTGTGCCAGAGAGTTCACCCTGTCTGCCAACCTGAAGAGACACATGTTGATCCATGCCAGCGTGAGGCCCTTCCAGTGTCACGTCTGCTTCAAGACCTTTGTCCAGAAGCAGACCCTTAAAACGCACATGATTGTCCATCTGCCCGTCAAGCCTTTCAAATGCAAGGTGAGTGAGGCATGTGGAGTCTCTGTTCAGGACAAACTCAGCGCAGGGAGTGGGGTACTGACTTATGGACTTGTGTTTCTCAGGTGTGCGGAAAGTCGTTCAACAGAATGTACAACCTCCTTGGTCACATGCATCTCCATGCCGGTAGCAAGCCCTTTAAGTGCCCTTACTGCACCAGCAAGTTCAACTTGAAGGGCAACCTCAGCCGACACATGAAGGTCAAACATGGCATCATGGACACATCTATAGAAGGACAAGGTAAAGAGCTCTATCACCTATCTCAAATTGCCCTTCTCTGCTTGTAAATAGATAATATTCCTTTAAGAAATTTGAAGACACATGATTTATGTGTGGCTAATTTCCCATTTGGACTGATTGGTTGGCTTCATGTTGCATTACTGTCATGCAGGCTGTTTCTAATGCACTTTGACTCAGCATGTACTGTAATACAGTGGCCAAGTGTTTTGGTGTTTCTCTGTCATCCCCTCTGTGAGTTAGTAAATATAGCGGTGCCTGGATTAGATATGCCTGTCTCTATCAGTAAAGTCTGATACTGAGGCGGTGGAGGAAGGGCAATCTATTGGTTGTCCTCAACAAGGCCATGTGTCTTAAGGAAATGTGTTGTTTGTTTTACTGAGGGCAGATTGGATCAAGCTCGTTTCTTTGATTTCTTTTTCAGAAACACCACAAGACCCGGAAAGCCAAGAGGACTTCGAAGAGGAGAGCTTTGAATTCAGTGAACGAGAAAACCGGGCTAACAACAACAACACTCCAGACATTGCTAAACTCTCACAAATAGAGTACTACAGCACCTATGGAAAGGGCTCAGGGCGCTTCAACACAGCATGATTCATTAAAATTGACCCCAAACTGAATAGAACGGGGGATTGTTTGGGTTTTGGTTTTTTTTATCATTGAGATGGGGCTTGGGTTTTTCTTGAAGGTTGTGAAAGAACCCAGCAAACTGCACATTCATATGCACTGGAATCACTCATATTGCTACAAATTTTGAAAATTTGACTATTTTACATCATGTTCTTTTCATCTCTAAAAACAGCAAATCTACTTATGAAACATATATTAAAAAAGTGGACTGTCTTAAACAAGCATTAAGGTAAAAAAAATTATATATATATATGTGTGTGAATGTGTTTATGTTGTCATTTGTTTGACTACAGAAACATCTGAGCCTAATTTTAAAGCGCATATTTTGCTTCCATCTTCAAAGCATATGATGGTGGTTTACTGCACTTATTTATCAGACAATCCCACTCTCTCTCGGCCGTTTGGGTTAATGTGAAGGTTAAAGAAGGGAAGTGTTACTGTCCATCTCACTTGCCAAAGCTTTGATTTATACTGTGATAAATCAAATTTGATGTCTGTAAAATGAGTTCCGTTCCAATGGATTTACAATCTGTTTTTATTGTATATTATTGTACAGAATGCATCAGTATGTCGGCTGGTATTCTAATCAGTGCATTGCACTGAGGGCCACAGTGTCTACATTTTAGGTTTCTGCATTAACAAGCAGCATCCCATATTGATCTCTTATCCATGAATGTAATTGTTTCAGGGGAATGTTTTAAAATGCTAATGAAAAGTAAATCAAAATAACCATTTCAGTAGTAGGACCCCTTCACCAAAGAATCAGATCAAACCTTGCAGAGTAAAGTCGGGACATTGGATTTCTTGGGGTCTATTCGCAGACCTCATGAAATTACATTTAGGTTTCCCTCCCACCCATATATAGATCACTTCAAAAGATTACCACAGAGAATAGACTCTAGTACAGCACCTCTTACAGAAAATATCACTATTTTCATCCTATCCAGGCCTTGAGACTCAAGGCAAGACTGCAGCATTTCTCAAAAGCATTGCAAACCCTGTTTCCATATTGCAGTTGTTTTTGTATGGATAAATCTAAACAAGAAATGTCCCAAAAATCTTGGACAGAAATATTAAGTGCCCCAGTGTGTCTGCAAGAGCATGCCATCCATCATGCTGTACACTGCTCTGAAGTGATGAACGACAACCTCCCAACATGTGACAGGGCCGTGGACCTTGTGGAAAATGATTTGGGAAATGCTCAATATATTCAGTTTCCCAGTGCTTAGCTTTTCAAACGTGTAACCTGCAAACAAGATGCCCATTTGCAATGTTTAAATAGTGCATTGAAAATAATGAATGCTCAATTTTGTGAGTTTTTTTTAAGCCTCTCCGTTTCATCACTTGCATTACATCACTCTTTTTAGTGATGATACAAAGTGGGAGGCGTTCAGTTTAAATGGCTTTCTGTAATAGACATTAGTGTGGAGATCATGTGGATAGAAATGTACGTACAATGTTGTGTTCCAGACAAAACTGTAAAATAATACATTTATTTACCTTTAAAATGCAGTTTTGTCTTTCTTTAAAATCAACAAAGACGAATATTAAAGGTGAGTCAAACAAAGGATTTATTGGCAAACATGTTTGACAAAGACTTCAGTCCTGCCTGAGGCATTACACAGTAATTGAATACAGTACTTCACGTTACAAAAATAAAACCTTGCAATAATAGGACAGATAGTTAGGGAGGCATCAGGTGGAAGTACAGCTGTCGACCATTTAATAACCTATTAGAATACTACATATTCTACACACAGTACTTTTCTTTACTTCAGTAATACGTGGGTTTATTGACCTTTTAAGTTAAAAATGAGGTACAAAAACAGATGAGTGGAATTGCAATCTCCAGGCTAACTAAATGTTTTCAAGTTCTTTAATTGCCGAGGGCTTTGTCCAGATTTGTCTTGATGGCGTCAAGGAAGTCTGTGGTATTGACGTAGTGCTCGTTCAACTTGACACTGAGAAGGCAAGACAAGAGCAGAAAATTCAATACGATGCTTGAGCTAACTATAGAGAATATCACTGGTTCAAAATCAAAAGCTTTCTCATTACCTGTATATTATTTAGTAAAAAATTCTGAGCGAGATCCAAGCTAATGTGACATTGGTACTATTTTTTGATAAAATCTGTCCCTCTAGACATCTCCCTCAATGATTGCAGATAAAAATCCTGATCATAACCGAAAAAAGTTTCAAGCAATAACCTACAGATGTATACTTTGCCATATGTCATGGATGAACAATGCTTTAAATGTGTTGATAAGCAGGTGTGCTTGTACATTTACCAGTGATGTGCAGAAACATGTTAGTGAACAAGTAAGCACATACCTCTGCTGGAGTAAGCCAACCCTTGAATTAGGGTTACATCAAATGTTTGAGGGGGGAAAAAAAACCCTCTTTCACCTGTACTTTGATCTAGATATGAAGGAAATCATGCAGTTCCTTTGTTTATTCATGTGCATTTGTGAGAAATGAGCACAATAAAACCTTGATTTATTTTTCAAAATACAGTATATGGAAACCTTTTTAGTCACGTAGATCTACATTTCAACCTGGACTATGACCGCTAAACCACTGAAACCAGTTTTGCAGATACACTGCCAACAAACAAGACATCCAAACGCTATCTTAGGAAACATAACAAACTGACTGCAGAAGTTCCTCCCCACTGACACTATCAGCTATGGACAGGAACTAAGCTTGTTTGGGTCAGACTTTTAAGTTGTCATCTTGCATGCTGGAAGGTCAGAATAAAACACTGTGTATTGTGGTGTTTCAGACTGATAGTGATGCTCTTTTATTAGGAAACCATTCTTAAAGAGTTTGAGGAAATCTGACAGCTAAAGCACCAAGTAAGTCTTGTGTTATTGAGTGATTGACTAATCTTCAGATCGTTTCCTTCAAATGTTTTTTTTTTTTTTTTATAAATATAGTCAACACTGATCATAGCTATAGACCAGCAGGAGGGACAGGCCAGCTTACATTTGATGCTGGAACTGGGGTTCGTTAACTGACTTCAATGTTTTGATGATTATTAAAAGGTCGGCAGACACATTGACCGATCTGTCTACTCTATTGCCTTCTCTATAACTTAGGTGAAAAACAATAGTCCCTTCTTTGTAGATTAAATGAAGCAGCACTGGACATAAACACCCTAAATACAAAATGTATTACACAGCTGCACTCGTGCCTTTTAGTCTAAGGATTCACAGTGCGACGTCTCGTGGACAGAAAAAGCTTTCTGTTCCGTATTTAACCGTCAGAGATGCCATCATGTTAACTTGCAGTACCTCGAAGATATTTAACCAGTTCAGGCACGGTATATCGCATTCACCAATGTACAGTATATGCCGAATAACCGAGAGAGGATCTCTGTCGCACATCGTCCATATGGTATTTTGTAACAGAGTGGTCAAATCTGCATCAACAACTACTGCGCTAAATGAAGGAAGTAACGCAGATAAGAGCTTACTTGGACAGGCCGTGGATGCAGCCTGCAAGGTCCTTGGTCATCGTCCCGCTCTCGACAGTCTCGACACACACCCTTTCCAGAGTCTGAGAGAACCTGCAGGTGATGAAATAGATTTAGGGAAGACGTCTTTGTGTTTCAGACACATTGCATTTTCTTCAAATTGACAACTCTTACTTAATAAGGTCAGGGTTGCCATCAAGTTTGCCACGGTGCTCCAGGCCTCTGGTCCAGGCAAAAATGCTTGCAATGGGGTTGGTGCTAGTCGGCCTTCCCTGAAAAGTAAGTTGAGGATCCTTTGAATGCCTTTAAAATATTCTGCAGAGCTTCAACATTTTCTAGCATAATCATATTTGTCATTCTCAGTGATCTCCACATGGTGGCAGTATAACTCAACAGACTACAATTCGTTTGCAAGACCAAAATGTGGGACACTCTCGTTTCATTTGCTCACTTGAAATGTTTTCCAACACGGAGCCCTGAGATTTACGAGGATGGTAACTGACCTTTTGGTGCTCGCGATAGTGCCTGGTCACAGTGCCATGGGCAGCCTCAGCCTCAATTGTCTTCCCATCAGGGCACACCAGAACTGAAGTCATAAGTCCCAGAGAGCCATAACCTAACAAAGGAAAGACAAAATGAAAATTTCACCAACCCACACCAAAAAATGAAATATGCTTACAGGTAGCAGTATTTCAGAACTAAAATCATTTCCAGAGGAGCTGTACTCGTGTTGCTTTTCAAATATCCCACCCTGTGCAATGATGTCAGACTGGACATCTCCGTCGTAGTTCTTGCAAGCCCACACAAAGGCTCCAGAAGACTTCAGCACTTGGGCAACCATATCATCAATAAGCCTGTGCTCGTACCAGATCTTCAGTTTGTCAAACTCGGGCTTGTAGTGCCTGTAAGAGGAACGAAAAACATAAACTACAGTGACTTTGGAGAGTGTTCATTCTATATTTAAGGATTAATAAAATCCGATCATTTAGTGAAAGATTTTGGATGAAAACAAGAAACACAAATGGTTTTGTGTAATAAGTGAAACACTTCATTCAAAGACAGAGGACACTCACTTCTGGAAGATGTCCTCGAAGATGTCTTTGAATCGGCCATCGTAGGCTTTAAGAATGGTGTTCTTTGTGCTCATGTACAGGGGCCATTTTTTGCCAATAGCGTACTGGAAGCAGCTGTGTGCAAAGCCTGCGATCGACTGTGGAGGGAGAAAAAAGAGGGAAAAAACAGTCGGCAACTGTAGTAGCACAGAGGTTAACAACCTTCAACTTCACAAGTTGAAAGTCATCTACCATGACCTCTGATGTTGTTAAACCAAACAGACCCTTGTTGATGAAAGCAAACAAAACAGTAGATTAGCAGGGTTGAAAAGAGGTTAGTCTGCTCTTAAAAAAAAAAAAGAAAAAAAGACTTCATTGTTAATTCTGCAGATTTTTTACTGCATTATCTGGTTTTTCAGCAAGCATGAAAAAAAGTTATAAAAGTTGTAGGTTTAGAAGTACTTTAATTCTGCAGTAATTTGAGCAATAACTGCAAGAAATGACAAATAATCAGAGTCTGAAAGGGAGCTAACTGGTGCAGAAACTGGAAACTACTAGAAAGAAAAAGCCTTTATAAATTTCATCGAAGTGATCATGAAGTATTTTTTCAAAGCTATTAAAACTATGAACAAAAAAAGGCCCCAACTCACCTTTCAGTACAATGTGCAGTATATTAATCTGAGTAAAGTTGTATTCCTTCCACAAACAAGAACACTTTGAAATACTTGAAAAGACCTGAATCTAACCCCCCCCCCAAACATCTAAAAACATCTAAAAAACAAGGACTCCTCTGGGGTCACTGTTTAAAAGACAGCAGCAAGGTTCCTGTTTCGATTCATTGTCTTTTGTCATGTGCCTGCTGGTGATTTACAAGAAATACCACTATAACACTGACACATTCATCCATCAACTCTTTTCTTAATTACAGACTGAGCTCTATGCATATTTACTTTGTCATGCATACATGTTGGAAAGAAATCAATTTATGGTGTTCAACCAACCATACGTTGACCCTATTGAGATGACGTGTCCGTTGGGGTTGGGAATCGTTGAGATTCAAAGTCTATTTTTGACTTAGTACATACTTCAGGATCTACTCCAGTCATCTGCAAGACTGGTTGAATTTCTTGCAGCGGCTCCATTTGGCATTCGACTGAGTTAAAGAGCTAGCCTTAGCACTGAGCAGGGAGTGATTGATCAGCCAAAACACACACACACACACACATATATATATATATATATATATATATATATATATATCTTTGATTTAGTTAGTATTGAGAGAGAGAGGGAGAGAGAGAGAGAGAGAGAGAGAGAGAGAGAGAGAGAGAGAGAGAGAGAGAGAGAGAGAGAGAGAGAGAGACATGTTGTTTTCTTTGTTTTTAGAGGGGGTCAGATTTCTTGAGAAGGCAGCTTTTTTAAAATCACAGTTAACACTCACCTCGTCTGTGTTGTACATGCCCATTCCACAGCCACCAGCAGGGAAGTCATAGACCTCCCACTCCTTCCCTGCACTCCCGTCAGCAGGAGAGAAGATCATTTTGAATTTGCCAGGCTGATCGACAACAAAGTCTGTTGCTCTGTACTGTAAAGACAAACACATCAAGAGCTCAGATCAGATGAGCCCTTCAACTGCCCCCCCCCACATTGTTACATAGGTAGGAGAATTACCTGATCACCAAACGCGTGTCTGCCGATGGTGATTGGCTGCGTCCAGCCTGGCACAAGCCTGGGAATGTTCTTGCAGATGATTGGCTCACGGAAGACGGTGCCACCGAGGATGTTCCTGATGGTACCGTTGGGGCTCTTCCACATCTTTTTCAGGCTGAACTCTAAAAATAAAAACAAACAGTAAACTATATAAAGACGGGAAAAAAAATACCAATGACCTACAAAAAGCACAATCAAAAGAAAGACAGCATGCTTGTTTTAGGTATTGCTGCTGCAAGGAATTTGCCTGGAAGAGATTTGCACACCTTCCACTCTGGCTTCGTCGGGTGTGATCGTGGCACACTTAACCGCCACGTGGTATTTCTTAGTTGCCAGCGCGGAGTCGATGGTGACCTGGTCATCAGTCTGGTCACGGTATGGCAGACCCAGGTCATAGTACTTGAGCTCAACATCAACATTGTTCAAGATGAGCTAAACAGTGACAAAGAAAACAAGCTGATAATCAACATCCTGTCAATCTATTCGTGTCCCCCCCCCCCCCCCCAAAGTCATCTATAAACTCATCAATCTTTCTTTCAACGACAGACGTGTAAACAAGGGACCTCCTCTCAGTAGTAGAAGCCCAAGAACTGGAAAAATTATATACTATAATCAGCTTCTGCAGCCTAATTACTTACATGCATTTCACTTAGCCAGTGTTTTTATTTACATGTCTTAGCAGGTTTTCTTTTGAAGCACCAGTTGTAAGAAAAACATTAAGGTGCTCATGCGTCGCCACGTTTTCATCCTGAGTCAACACTCCATCTGTTCTCTCGGCATGAAATCAGCCAATGGCTGAATGAAACATCACACAGCCCCCCCCCCCCCCCCCCCCCCCCCCCCCACCACCACCACACACACACACACACATCATACACACATAATCTCCCTGTAACCCGTCCCCTCACATCCACGTGTCAGTCTGTGATGTAAAAATAGAAGCGAGAGTCAGACAGCATGCGTACCCTATTCCTGTGAGACTCACAGCGGTGCGTTTACTTTGTCTAACCCTTCACCCCCTCGACCTGCACTTTGTCACCTTCTCTTTGATGAACTCCCAGATGATCCTGGTCATCTCGTCTCCGTCCATCTCCACCACTGGCTGGGCCACCTTAATGCGTTTGTCGGCATCTGTCAGTAACACACATGGAAGGGTTTATGTTAGCTAGCAGCATTTTCCCGTTCCCTCCGTTCTCCTGCACATACGACAGATAAGACCTGTGTCACAGGCTGCAATTTTAAGAAGATTATTGATTGCTGCGTCAGTCTTTTGTTTGTTTGTTTTACTCAATTGAGCCTGAAGAGGAAAATTCTCAACAGAATCCTTTTTTCCAACCAAGTCCAGCACAGGATGATGTTACATTTACTGTCGAATATGATAAAGACAAAATCAAATCACAAACTGGGAACAAAAAATGATTTTATAGTTTTGTACGAAAAGTGAATAAACGCATAAATGCAACAAAAAAAAGGCTCAATATTTAGTCAATTCACTTTGTGTTTAAATGCCAGTCAAAGCTTTAAATGATCAAGTCAATTTCCCTGCAAAGATGATCTTTAAAAAGGAAAACTTTGAATTATGACAAGTGTTAAAATGAACTCATCCTTCTAGTTAAACTCCAAATACGTGCTTGTGTCACACAGGACATGCTGTCTTTGCACCTTGTGTTCTTTCAGTTCTTGATGTTTTTTCTAATCCAACAAAAAACAAGAGCAATATATAAAGCAGGGTAGAGTTACTTTTAAGAATATTTGACTTGTTTGCCTTTAAAGGTTTAATGTGTGATTTTTTTTTTACACAAAACAATATCAATTTGAAATTGACTAAACAACGGTTATATTTTGTTGAGTTCTTACATTCCCTCAAACACTTTTAACAGTTATCAAAGCCACAGAGAATCACTCCCATGATTCCACCCTCGCTGTCTGTTATTTTTTTCAAGTCCCCTGGTGGCGGAAATCGCATACTGCACGTTTAAGAGACTAAAATTGTTCATGCACGAGAGAGACTTCCTCACTTCTTTGTGTTAACACGTGATGCATCTCATCACTGCCCTGGACACTTGATCAGTGGATGTTCTGACAGCGGCTTCATCAAAAGCAGTTTTTGCCCTGCGTGTATGGTAAACAAATCAAGGCCAACGTACAATAACACTGCCCTTTAAGCCCACAGGTTAACAAAACCTCACAGAGTACTTTTAAGCTGTAGTTGTGATCATACTTCAACGTGACATTTGGCCAATCAAAGAAGAGAACAAAAAAGACATCACTGTTAAAAGTGTTTTTTTCTGGATTGTTCAAACATTCAGGAGTTATCAGTTGCGAGGTCTGAAATCTCTTTGAATGTTGACAAATTTGACAAGTTTGATCTGTATTGTTTATTTTAGTTCCATAATAAACTTTTAAGAACTTGGTCTCTTGACTTCTTTGCTTCCCCCGGTGGATCAGCACAGCTAAGAACCTTTAATCATATCTCCTCTCGTTCTGCACCGTGTGTGAGAGCTCTGCCAGCAGGACTGTTCAGTGAATAGAAAGTACAGGGGGAGGTGCAGCAAAGGATCGAGTGACCCTCTGCTTTCCCAGCCAAATTAATGTCCCCTCAATGCTATTAAAGCCTTTCCCAGAATAATGCAAGTGAACAGAACGTGTCTGCTTAAACCGTCACACAACAAGCTGTGCTTCAACACACTAGATGCATTTTTATAAAAACATACATTTAAAACCCACATCATGGGTTCGTGAAGACGTTTCCCCGGGCTGCGGTTACGAAGCCGTGGTAACACCTGTCAAAACAGCCTGCTCTCTGCCGATTACAGATACATGGTGAACACGAGGCTCTGAAAATAACCTCACAGAGACAGTCGTGACCTTCAATCTAAAACTACTCACTCCCATATAGAAGACAGTGAGAGTTTAGAAAGGCAGATGTTCGGATGACTTTGTTGACCCCTATTAAACAATAAACTGAACACTTGTTGGGCTCTCAACTAAACAGCCATGTTCAATCTGTAGACTCATCAAGTAGTGAATTTATCACTGTTAGTAGCAGTCCTTCTACATTTTATGCTAGAAGTATATGGTGATAGAATGTCAGTATAAAGAGTTTTAATAGCGTTTGAAACTTTCACTTTGTAATCGCTTGATAAAATAGTCATTCTACCAAAAAGGATTCTTCCCACACAGTATCTGTCATGCTGTAAACGCTGTTCAGGACATACAGTACGTGTGCAGGACAATCTTGAATCCTAATGTGACATAACTGGGCACCCGTCGAGCAGGAAAAGTTGACCTGATTTTCATTCTTTTAATATACGAGTCGGTTCTTCTCTATCTGCTACAGGAAAGGGGCACACTCTGCAGCAGTGCATCATGGGTAAGTCGTTAACATCTACTGTTTGGCATCATTTCTGACTCGTCTAACCTAAATCTGCTCAAATAGGGCTCTACTTTCGCAGCGGCGGGGGAGGGGCGTGCGGGGGGGGGGGGGGGGGGGGGGGGGGGGAGTACGTTACGTAACATCTGAATGTATCAACAAAAGCTGGACGCTGAAGGGCGAGCTGAAACAAAGTCATGTGGGCCGGCCCGCCCACCTACATCTTCCACACATGCTCGGTATAGTGTTCTGCAGAAAGAAGAACACCGGTGGAAGAGATAAGTTTACTACCACGAATGAAACCAAAGGCACCAGGCTGTAACTTCTCTGATCTGTGCACGTTGAATGAAATTAAAAAAAACTAACATTGAAACAAAACAACCATTACTTCCTGTCTAATACGCTTTGACAGAGCAGCTACCGTTCACAATGGTTTTATAACTGCTACCAATGCAACACCAAGGTTTTAGCACCTTGGTTAAATCCACACCGAACAAGACTTTGAATTGAGCACGACTGTGACTCAAATGCCTCAGTTGAGCGTTGACTAAACCTAACGCTTTAAGAATGGTTAAATGGAATATTTTAAAAAAACACAAAACTGGGATTTAATAACAGCTTACATTTTGGACGTCTTTTAACCCTGTCTGGAAAAAATGACACACCAAATATGAGAACTGAAGTGTTTTTATGTAAACTGAGACTGTTGCTCAACACTGCTCAACTGGTTGTGTATGCATTAATGGCAAGCAGCCAAAGAAGTGTCTTACAGACGACCGCTATAACCTCTGTCAATATGACTCCTCCATGGCTAACTTTCAACATATAGAGTCTCAACCCCGGGCGAAAAAAAAGAAAAGGCACCAGATCGTTGTCGACAAATTGACTACAACCAAACTTCAGGCAAGACTGCAGACGGAGGTGAGAAGGTCCCTTTGACAAACTGTCCAACGGTTCTTGAAATACTGACACAACAAGGAAGCTGCGGCAAATGCATGACGTTTAAATTTACAGCTTGGAGTTTGCACTCGAGGCAGCTGTACACCACCTCTTTATAAAATCCACTGCAAGGATGTAATGGCCGACAAAAGCCAGTGAGACTTGTGACAGCAGCATAAAACTATTGAAGTGAGACAAAGATCACAAGCCGTCAATGCTTTATCTTTGCAACTATTGTCACATTGCTTTCAAAAAAAAAAAAACAGTGACAATGTGTCTGTACTTTCGCCAAGTCGTCTGAAACTATTGAATTTTTGTGTCGCAGGTTTTCCTCCAACAGCGTTGAGATGTTTTGTGTGCCTAAGACATTCTTCGAGGCGCACAGGGCGACTATCATTCAGCCTGTTACAGCAACTGACTTTAAACAACACGTTGATTCAATCACACTGAACAGCCAAAGTGCCCTTCAACTGACCCCACTGCTTTCTAAACACTAACTAGTGTGGGTTGCATAAAAGGGACAGGCATATCTATAACACAGCAGAGCAGAGATCCTGCTGTGGGAAATTTAGGGATGACTGCAGAGAAACCACGTGATGCATCTTGATCCCTGCTCCAAATAACACACAATATTCAGATTTTGGATGCTACTCTAGCACTACAAAAATAAAATGAATGTCTGATTGAGATACATGAGACTGACTAACCCGTTATGCGGAGTTCAGAAGTGGTAGACTGTGAAAGTATTTGAAGGGGACTGAATATAAACCAGATGGGAATCGTGATTTAGGAATAACAGAGCTCTCGCAGTGGCAGCCATTGCTCTTTATAGCGGGTACTCGTATGACGGCGGACCTGAGGAAAACTTTCCCAAGTCAGTTTCGCATTATTAACACAACTGCAGTGGGTATTTTTAGACATTTGGCTTTGCAAGGGGGTAAAAACAATGACTGTGCTCTTTAGCGTTCAGCACAGACGTGCGGCGGCTAAAACCATATCTGAGGCCAAGGAAATGTCCTTTTGGAAACTTCGACGTTTTTTATTAAACTCGCCACGTCTCGTTTGAATTTGTAGTGAAGGATTTCAATCAACGTGTAGCATTTAGGTGACCTCAAATCTTGTACAATGTCATCAAGTCTTCTTTAAACTTTGAATGGGGAAGACAAAGACAGTTCTCCCACCCCGGCTTTGCTTCTTTTCTTTCTTTCTTTCTTTTTTGGCTCGTTTCGCGTTCTCCGCCATCATCCCTCTTTTGAGACGTAGGGCTAAATATCTGCATATTAAAACAGTCCGCTTTTTGTATACATACCGGAGCCGATAACATTAGAGCATCGTTGTTGCTAAGCGGCAAAACAACCGGTTAAACCAGCAGTTTAAACTAACAGTGAACAAGCAACACACGCAGCTCGGTTAGCATGGCAGCGCAGCTCGGCGCAACCGGCTCCTCGCAGATGTCTGATTTTGTGGCTCACTTTCCTCGGCCAGCATCAGAGCGACATTAAAATAAGATATCCTAACACAGAAGCTAGCACAGTGCTGCAGCCAAGCGTCAACATTAATGATGCTGAGGATGAGTACCCTGGTTATCTCTCAACACTCACAGTTTCTTTGTGGCAAAGTCTGGCAACTGGCGGCCGGAGCGAGCACCGCGGGGTTTCTGGAAAAAGCGGCGGCAGACCTCGAAAGAGAGCTGAGGACTTTCAAATATCCAGCCATGTCTCCCAATTTGAGGTTGACACTCGACGAAACTCAAAACGAAAGAGGGGGAAAGGCGCTCCGAGGCTCTGTGCAATATAGAGAGTAGCAGCAGAGGCAGCACCGCCCTTGTTCCCTCCCCGGCGGGACACGCTGACACCTACGTCAGTCAGTCACTCAGACACGAGCGCAGCTGCAACCTCCACTCAACCCTCGGTTCAGTCTATGGTTCAGATAGGTTCATATCAGGGTGAACTGTCCCTCCTCTTTAAGGTTGGCCCACCAGGATACAGGGCCCACCGCTGCGATTCAAACGCTGTATATAAATATAATATACAATACCAGTAGGCAAAATACCCCCATTGACTAAGAAGTACAGTGTTAAAAAAAAAGTTATTGACTTTTGAGAGATTGGTATTTTGTTATAGGTTTAGGTTTGTTTAGGTTGTATTTTGTTTTAGGTTTGAATAATTCACAAGTTTAGAAAATAATTATAAAAAGTATTTGTAAATCCGTTCCCACAGTTGACAAATTAGCAGGTAGACGGATAGTTTATGTAAAAAGGGATTTTTAAACAGATTTAGTTGAACTGAACCTTAAGGGCGCCATAGTTTGTGACAAAGTTAAAGGGTTGTGCACTTTATTTTAGTTAGTTAGCTTTAAAGGGCCACCCCGTTTTTAATTAGGGCTTTGATTTCCTTTTATTTCACTTAAATAGAGTTGGGTCTTACACAGAACACATTTTTTATAAGAAAGGTCAAAAGGTCAAAACAATCAACAAATCAAAAAGACTGATTTGCTCATGCAGATGCTTGAGAAACCCTCATGTTCAGATAGATTTGTATCTGACCTTGTTCTGGTCAAGCCTGTAGCAAACATTTATCTTGTATGGTGCATTTTTGTAAACAACCAAGTTCACACTGCTGATGTGGAATGTTAAGAATAAGTCATCAGGTTTACAACCTTGATTACAGACAGCTGTGAAGTCTTGAGAACAAAATATTGTAGTATGAGATATTTGTGTAATATGGTGACCTCCTGGCCTGGTGAATTGGACGTTGCATGACAAGCAGTCCACCCCTACATAAAGTAGCCTATGTTGTGAACAATTACAGTATGTAAGTCTGCTATCTGGTGAGGGGGCATTAATAACACCACACAGAAACCACAATGCATGGAGATAGACTAATTGCTAATCGTTCAGGTTAGCAATATGTATGGATCAATCAACTGGAACGGTGAATCATACATTTCCAAACAGGGCTCAGAGTAATTATCATGTTGACTTTCACTGCCTCTTCAACAAAGGCTGTCATTTTTGTAGGCTGAGTTGTATAGGCTGCTTCCGTAACTTTAACGTAAAGAAGGATAACCAAAAAATCTGTGAACATGTTGGCAACACATTTCCATGGGACATTTTCTGAAGGCATTCCTGCTTAACTGTGTAAGCCATTATTGATGTTTGGACACAGTATATAGTCGAAAGGGTGTGTCTTATGTAAATGTGTAGAAGTATTGATTTAAACCTGTTTGACTATTTACATTAAAGAGGACATATTATCCCCCTATTCCAAATTTTCAAACAGTCCCATGTGCTCTAAATTAAACCTCTGTGCTTTGCTTTTGTCAAAATACAACATGAATCAAGCAACAGTGGAGAATTTGAAACCCTGTATAAACCAACTCTGTCAGAAAGCTCCATTTTGGTGCATCTCTCTCTTTAAATGCAATGAAATGAATTTCCCTCGGGATCAATAAAGTATCTATCTATCTATCTATCTATCTATCTAAATGAACAGAAAGAAGACTATGCGGTACAACAACCCTGGTGATGTCTTGGCGAGTGGCTGGTTGAAAAGCACCCACATGAGGGTTGCTATAGCCTGTAGACTGAAAGTAAAAGTGCAGCAGTTAGAGTTGTAAGAAGTAGCTGCTGGTTTTCTCTGCCCAACTTGTGATATGCCAAGTTGGATTGTGGTGAGTAAATGTGAAACAGAGCAATTTTCTCTGTGTTGTTAGACTTATGCAGACCAAAAACAAAGGATTGGAGGAATTCTTTGAGTTGATAGACACTCAGGTTACCCAAATACATTTTGAAAAACACTGTAAAATGTTGGGTTAATGTCTATACAAGATGAAGATTTTAGGCTAGTTATCATAATGATACACTTTGAAATGGTGAGTCAATAGATGCACACGTTTGTTGTGACACAAAATAATAAAAAAAAACATGTATGACACATTTACAGAACTTTTTTTTACATTTCCATTCTATTTATATTTCATATTACATATATTACATCCCAATGTCATTTGCAGCACAGAGTGTACAGGATAGTCACATTCCAAAATGTCTCAACAGAGGGCCCTCTAATTTTAGCAGGGGGAAGGAAAACCATACTGGGAGAAAGCATGGGAAGTGAGCAGAGCAATCACATGACAAGTTTGGTGGTAAGCCAGCAAAAGAGACACTCAGGTCACCTCTAAGTACTCTTTCATTTTAGAATGGGGGGCCTGCATACACAAGTTAGTAAAATACAGTAATTTATAAGCACATTTCACAATTTGAATGAAAACTCCTTGATTTGTTTGTAAACTTTGTAGAGAAGGTCAGTGAAGGTCAGCTGTGTTTGTCCCTGAATGCAGTTTGTAATTTATATAATTAGAGACTGTCCTGCATAATGTGGTTATTGTAGTATTACAGTGGACAGAGGAAATTACATAATTCTTTAACCTTCTGCAGCAACCTTTGAACCTCTGGTGTAGAATTTCGACATGTTGCCAACCTCCACAGACACAAGCCTTGTTAACAGACACTTTCACATGACACCTTGTAAACCCCAAGGTCAAAGCTTTAAATTTAGTTATTGTCCAGACTCATTATGTTTGGCTACTCCATTATATTTTAACCTGTTGATAAAGTGGATGACCTAATGATCTCACATGATGTTACTCTCCACAGTAATCAAGAGGTTTAATGTTTTTTATGCTGCTCTGATGAGGCTTTGATTCACATTTCAGTGTAATGCTGAATACTGGTGCATATGGTGTACTGGTGTATATCTTGGTGCTGCTTGTTTTTTATCTTTTATCTCAAAAACAGGTCATAAATGGCTCGTAGGAGTTTAGGATATAATTTGCACCATAAAAAGTAATTTCCCAGTGTTATTGAACTTGACTGGCATCAGGGATGACACATGAAATCTCCAACTTCATTTGAAGCACTTGCACCATCTGCTGGACTCCTTTAGAAGGCAGCCGGCATGTGTTGGTGAACCGACAGGGACCTCTGCTGAGGAGTTTGTGAGAATCAATAGCCTTCTATGGATTTGTTCATTTCAAAGAACAGTGTATAAAGAATGATGAATCTAATCTGGAATTTAATGAAGAAGTTGATTGAATCAAGCTTCTCTTGGAACAAGTAGACTGCTGAATGAAGCTAAACTGGTTGAATATCTTTTTATGGAAATAATTAATTTAAAAGATCACTGAGAAGAAAAACCAATAGGATTCCTTTAGACTGGTGAAAATACTGAATCTCTTATTCTAAAGAGAGGGAAGTTGAAACTTTGTGTTACTGATCCCAGAACAGCATACCTCTGAGTTATTGATTACAGAACAGCCTACCTATACGTTACTGATCCCAAAACAATGAATCTTTGTGTTACTGATCCCAGAGCATCCTGCCTATATGTTCCTGATCCCAGAACAGTTTGCCTATATTACTGATCCCAGATCAGCCTACCCCATGTTACTGATCTCAGAACAGTGAATCTTTGTGTTACTGATCCCAGAACAGCCTGCCTATATTATAATCCCAGATCAGTCTGCCTACATGTTACTGATCCTAGAACAGTCTATATTTGTGTTACTTTAGACCAGGGGTGCTCAATACGTCGATCGCGATCTACCAGTCGATCGCGAAGGCAGTGTGGGTAGATTGCAAAGCATTATAAAGTAAACGTCAGCCTATCGTCCGTCCTCACTATGAAAAAAAAACGGCTCAGTGCTCCGCGCCTCCGTATTTTCCTCTTAAGTTTCGTTTCATTAAAACCGAAAGTAAAGACGGTCGCGATGTGACTGTATTTGCTGAATGAATATTAAAATATGTAACGTAGTGTTAAAAGGCTGCATCAATCAAGTTATCATTTGTTGCAGCAAGAAAGGCAGAGGATCATCAGGTAAAGAGGAGGAAAGGTGAGAACTGTAATAAACTAAGAGAATGAGAAACATAGTGAAGGAGCCTACAGATGAAACAGATACAAAAATAGATGTAAATGTAGCTTAGGCTGGAAAACGGAAGGATATGCAATGAATCGGAATATTTCAAGGCCATGTTCAGTCACAGTATGAATTATCCATCAATAATATTATTTGGGTGGATTAAGTAATAATGTAACTAAACATGGCATTACAGTTAAAGTAATCATTAATCATGACTCAGTGGTATACTTGGACTTTTAATTTAAAAAAATTCAACAGAGGATGAGACAGACCAGGACCCAGTTACATACAAAGGCCAGAGTCACTCTCTCTCTCTCTCTCTCTCTCTCTCTCTCTCTCTCTCTCTCTCTCTCTCTCTCTCCACAACCTATACCAAACACTTAATATACAGGTATAGAGCTAAATTCTAAATATATGTTTTGCACGTTTATATTAGGTAGATCATTTTGACTTGGTCATTTTATAAGTAGCTCCCATGCCGAAAAAGTGTGAGCACCCCTGCTTTAGACTTTTTAGACTTTTTATTTTATTGTCCCCGAGGGGAAATTCTTTTTCCCCAACATGGTACTGATCCCAGAAAAGTCTAGCTACATGTTACTGATCCCAGAGCAGCCTGCCTATATGTTACTGATCCCAGAACAGCCTGCCTATATTACTGATCCCAGATCAGCCTGCCTACATGTTACTGATCTCAGAACAGTCAATCTTTGTGTTACTGATCCCAGAACAGCCTTCCTATGTGTTAATGATCCCAGGACATCCTACATATGTGTTACTCAGCCCATTTATTTGTGTAACCCAAATATAGACTGTTCTGGGATCAGTAACACAAAGAGTCACTGTTCTGGGATCAGTAACACAAAGAGTCACTGTTCTGGGGTGAGTAACACTTAGGCAGGATGTCCTGGGATCATTAACACATAGAATTCATAAAATGTCAGGGAAAATAGTTAGGACATCAATGTCAGTACTTAATGATGGAGAGTTTGAGGCTGCTAACAATAAGGACAAAGCTGATTTCAAGATGTTCACAATCATTTGGAAAAGAGGGTGTTTGGAGAAGAGAGGAGTCCTTGAAAACAGAAAATTGGAAATTAAGTCATGAATGTGGGGAAAACAGGTCATGTAATGTGTTTTTTACTCTGAAGGAGCTAAATGATGCAGTGCAGGCCGGAGCGAACACCAATCCAGGTCAAGATGGAATAAGCTAGGAAATGCTTAAACATTTAGAAGATATAGTGTATGATGAAATTCTTGTTCTTTGTAATTATATCTGGGAGGCTGGTGAGCTACCAACAAAGTGAAAGCATGCAGTAGTGGTTCCAATATTAAAACCAGGTAAAGATTCATCATCTCCTGATTCATCATCTCCTGGAATGGCGGCAGTAGCCCAGTCTGCAGGGACTTGGGTTGGGAACCGGAGGGTCGCCGGTTCAAGTCCTGGCACGGACCAAGTCCGGAAACTGGTCTGGTAGCTGGAGAGGTGCCAGTCCACTTCCTGAGCACTGCTGAGGTGCCCCTGAGCAAGGCACTGAACCCCAAAAACTGCTCTGGGGCGCTCTCTGTGGGCAGCCCCCTCACTCTGAGACCTCTCCATTAATGCAGAGTGAAAACCGAATTTCCCCTCGCGGGATTAATAAAGTATATAAAAAAAAAATAAAAAATCATATTGGCCAATAGCTTTATCGTCTGTGTTGTGTAACGTGATGGAAAAGATGGTGACAAATAGGTGTATTTTCTTGAAAGAGAAGGGTTTTTGTAAACTATCAGAATGGTTTCCAGATAGGAAGAAGTACTTTGGACTCTATGGGAGAGCTTGTTCAGAATCAGTTGACATTGAAAATGGAACTCCTCAGGGCTCAGTAATTAGTCCAGTCCTTTTCAATGTTATGATAAATGATAATTTTCTCAAAAATCATCATGACTTTGGTACATCCCTGTTTGCAGATGATGGTGCCACCTGGAGGCGAGGGAAAAATATTCAGCATTTTTTTCTTGCAAACTCAGAAGGCTTTGGATCAGGTAGTTCAGTGGACGGATAAGTGGGGCTTCAAGATCTCTGCAGCCAAAACTAAGTTCATGATTTTTGGCCTTAAAAGTAAAATTCCCGATTTAAATCTTCTGATGTATGATTGCTGATTAGAGAGAGTAAATGTGTTTCCATTTCTTGGCGTATGGATGTGTCGTGGACCAAGCAGTCAAGGTAAGCGAACGCGGGTTAAAAGTTCAAAAAACAAGTGTCTTTATTCAAAAATGTTAGTTAACAAAGGCAACAATAAACACAGTCAGGGTGTATAAGTAAATGACTTGTTAAAAGAGGTCAAAAAAACATAACACTACTGAAAGCTTGTGCTAATGAAACAGTATGTGAACTAAACTAACAGACCTGACAAAATGAGAACTGAGGGGGATATTTAAAGCTGCTGACCAAAACTAAAACTAACACACAGGGGAGGACGACAAACAAAATAACTTAAAGTTAACCCCAAGGGACCCTGATCCCCCCTCCTGATATTTCAGCACTTGGTATGGTCCTCCTCCATAAAATCAAGCTCCACCCTCAGCTTCATCCTTTGCTCAACCAGGAAGGAGAGCACACCAGCCAGGTAACTCAAAAGGAAAAGAGAAATGAATTACAACCACTTTACTTTATAAACAATTACTAAATAAGTTGAATGTGTGTACTTAAATCAAAGGCTTTAATAAACATATGCTCAGCTAAAAGAAATAACCCGTGTCATTTCTTCGAAATGTTTGCAACTAACATGTGAGTGCAATGTTGTGGCCTACAACCTTTTAATGTGTGGCTGTGTCCATCAAAGGATGGATAAAAGACTAACTTGGAAAACTCGTGTCGAAAAAAACGTAAATAAATTTGATAAAGTAATTAATATCCTCAGAAGCTTAGCAGGGAGTGAGTGGGGGCTGAGAGGGGGACCTTGTATATGATCTATCAAGCAATTATAAGGTCTACTTTGGATTGTGGGTGTGTTGTGTATGGATCCGCTGCTAAATCTATTCTTAGCAAGTTGGATAAGGTCCAGACAAGGGCCCTAAGAATTTGTAGTGGAGCTTTTAAAACAACAGCTATTCTGGCCCTGCTGGTGGAAATGGGCGAATCTCCCCTGCGAATTAGAAGAGATAAACTGGGAGCCATTATTGGAGTAAATTAAGTGGGCATAAATACAGTTTAGCTGCCAAGTTTCTTTTGGGAGATTATTGGGAGTTTGTAGGGCAGGAGATAAAAGCTAACTTCCTTCAACACATTAAGCAATTTGCAATTTCAGACATTGGGCTTGATCAAAACAAAGTATCTGGAGCTATTTGGTCACCTGTGCCTTTCTGGTTTCTCACAGAACATGATGTAGATCTGTCACTGCTTGAGCAGAAACAGAAAAAATATTTTTGGGTATATATGTTTATATGTAATATGCAGGATTAATACACACATTACAGATAGTTCCAAGGATCTAGGATCAGGGAAAGCTGGGTTTGGCATGTATGTGGCTTCAGATTCGACAGTGTCCGCATATCTGACCATTTATCCGTGTTTACAGCGGAACTTTTGGCTATTTTATGGGAAGTGTAGTGGGTTAGGGACACCCAGCCTTCAAAGATCTTTAATCTGTTCTGACTCAACAGCTGTCCTGGGGGCATTAAGAGAGGGGTCATCAGCATCTCGTCCTGATTTAGTTCATGAGATCCATGTGCTGCTTACTTGAAGTTGAGAATGCAGGTGGTCAAATTGGGTTTTTATGGGCACCCGGTCATTCAGGGATCGAGGGAAATGAAATCTCTGACAAACTCGCAAAGGAGTCTCTGATTAAACAGAGTATTGACATGAATGTTCCTCTTGGGAAGAGTGAACATTATAGTATATGTAAAGAAAAGTTAAGAGTGTCAATGGCAGAGAGAATGGGATGAAGAGCGAAAGGGCAGGCATTGCTTCTCTCTGCAACCATCGGAAAAGGCTTCTGCTGAAATTTAACAAAAAGGACAATGTGGTTTTAACTAGGCTGAGGTTAGGATATTGTGGTCTAGCCAGTTACTTAAAGGTAATAGGTAGACATCCTGATGGCCTGTGTCAATGTGGACAGGAAGAAACGGTCCGACATGTTGTGTTTGAGTGTTGTAATTATCAGAATGAAAGAAGTCAGTTATTCAGGGAGTTATCTGACTTGGGACTCTCATCCTTCTCATTCAATTAAATGTTTTCAGTGGAAATAAATGCCCAATGTGTTGCAGGCGCAATTCTTCGTTTCTTGCACGCTACGAGCCTGTGTCTAAGAATATGAACTAATTATACACTCCTAGACTGTGGAGGGCAGCATTACACTCCACAGTGTACAGCCTGCCGGAATTCTAACAGAAGAAGACGAACTGCCCCCATAGAACTGCCCTTTAGTTCATTTCCTTTTGCTAGTTTGCGGTGATTTAGCAAACTAAAACTCCCTTTGGACGCCGTGCTTGGAGTTTAACAGAGATTACAGTTGATGGGATGATGCAGACCTTCACAGCCATTAGATCGTTTGTTTTCCACTATCCTAAAACTGTTGCTTTGGTCACACTTACAGGTAAGAAATACAATAATTATAAACAATATAAATCTCCGAACTTCAGGTTTTTTTTAATTATATATTTTTTAGGGTGAATAGTGAATAAAACGTTGCAAAATCACTTTTTAGTGATCACTCACTGAACGCTGCTGATTCTGTTACTTAACAGTCGACCTATCTTTCAGGAATTTCGCTGGCAGCAGTAGCCTAAATGTAACATTAGGTGTAGCCTGCTCCTTTCAAATTTAAGCACACTCTACACAGCATACACGTAGGCCTAATCACACCACTAATTACAATATGTTTGGGATTGCGTTCCACTGCTCCACAAGCGCTACACGCAGTTCTACCAGGTCACGTGGGGGCGGGGTACAAGCGTCCAGTCGCTGCTTCAGCTGGTCCCAGATGTGCTCCATGGGGTCCAGGTTAAGGGACATGGCTGGCCATATATATAATCACCAAATCTGTTTTGCGCTGACTTGTCACGTCTGCCCAGACTGTTGCACTGAATTCAAGGCTGCAGTGTTTTGGATTTGACCTCCAATTAAACTGATAGGAATAAAATTACATCTTATAGGGTATAATTGTATTGTGGTCTTCTCAGGATCTTTATGTTGCTCAAACGTATGACAGCAAAAAGAAAATCAAAAAGAAATCTGACATTTAATCATAATAAACTTTAACAATAATAATAAAACAATTTGGCACATTCATACATTGGATATGCACAAACAAATAAATAATAATATACAATATACAAGTAACTGTTTCAAAATGAAGAAAACTGAAACATTTTGAACAAATGACAGCTATATGAATAACTTCTCAGATTACAAAAATCATCATTAAAATCAACAAAATGTTGCTCTCATTTCACATCCAGAACTACAGAAAGCATTCGGGTGCCAAATTGATAATTGAACACTAAAAACAGAAGTTGATGATGAAAACAGGAGACACAAGTTGAAACTATTTGAAGTTATGGGCATGTTGATGTATTAGTTACGTATTAAGGCAGAGGACAATTCAGATTTTGTTGTGACAGTGGGGATGTTGTTATAGGAGTGGGCCTTTTTGGAGTAAAGAAATGGATGGCAGGTGGAGTTTGTTACAGCAAAGCTCGACTGGATGGAAAAACTGTCTTGATCACTGGGGGAAACACTGGGATTGGCAAAGAGACAGCTGTTGATCTGGCTCGAAGAGGTAAGTGACCTGTCAATTTTTTTATTTCTATTTAGATATTTTATCTTGAGATAACCCTTGTTGTGAATTGGTGCTATACACATAATTATTGATTGATTGATTGATAGATATTAGTCCTTCATTATCTAAATTTGTCCTAATAACCCTGTAATTTGCTGCTGTGTTCTAGGCGCCCGAGTCATTCTGGCCTGTAGAGATATGGATCGAGCTAATAAGGCTGCAGAGGACGTGAAGAAGAGGAGTGGTAGTGTGAATGTTGTTGTCAAAAAGTTGGATTTGGCATCTCTACAATCAGTACGGCAGTTAGCAACAGATGTTCTTGCGAGTGAAGAGAGGCTGGATGTTCTCATCAACAATGCAGGTCAATAAATAAATCAAATCTGAGCCCCGGTTGTGTTACACATCATATTCCAGCAGCTCCGAAGCAGGTGGAAGGTGATGAATAAATTTGTATTTTTTTACTTTCAGGTGTTATGAGCTGTCCAAAATGGCAAACTGAGGACGGCTTTGAAATGCAGTTTGGTGTGAACCACCTGGGCCACTTCCTATTAACACACTGCCTGTTGGATATCCTGAAGAAGTCAGCCCCAAGCCGCATTGTAAATGTCTCCAGTTTAGCTCATAAAAGAGGTTCAGCTTCTCCCTTTTCCTGCTTTTTTTTGTCTATCAAGAACATTGTCCTTTCACTTTCATGTAGTATTAAAAATGGACTCTTTGAATAAGAATACACTGCTGTGACTTAACAGGTCAAATCTATTTTGATGACATACACCAGGACAAAGATTACAACCCTTGGAAAAGCTATTCACAAAGTAAACTGGCTAATGTTCTCTTTACGAGGGAGCTGTCCAACAGGCTAAAAGGTATTTACATTTTTGGTACCCTGAACAGATATTATGCTGCATTGGGGGAAAAAATTGGTGTACTGTGTTTAAAATAACCTTTTAATATTGTGCGACTTTGACTAGATTAAGAACATCTTGCCCTCTGTCCTGTCTTTTTGCAGATACAGGGGTTAATACTTACAGCCTTCACCCTGGAGTGATCCGCACTGAGCTTGGACGACATTTCTGGCCCACAATGCCTCTGTGGAAGAGAGTTGTATACACACCACTCATGTTCTTCCTCAAGTCCCCAACACAGGGGGCTCAAACTACCATTTACTGTGCTGTGGAGGAGAGCCTGCAGAATCAAAGTGGACTCTACTACAGGTCAGTCATTGTGAATCAGTGAATGGTCGCTTAATAATTAGAGCTCCCACTAACTAAGCAGTACAATATCAAACTTGACTTCTTGTGCGGAACAGCAGCACGGCTGTGATCCATGCATAGACTGAATGCCAAAGAATGAAATCACCACACATGAGAGATCGGGCCAAAACAATCCAACATGTTGAATATCCCCGATTTGAGATCGTCCGACCAGACGAGAGCAGTCTTAACACACCACACACGGCAGGATGATTTTATAAGATTATCTTATGATGATCGGGGCGTCCTTAAGATTATCGGAAGGGGAGAAAATTGGCGTAATTATCCTGCCGTGTGAACCAGGCTTAAGTTCTTGGAGGCACCAGTGGTTGGTGCATGCCTGTGGCTCCTTTCCTGCATTCAACATTCTCTCTCCCCGATTTCTGACTGTGTCCACTGTCCTATTTTAAATAAAGGCGTCAAAGAGAGGCTCAGCTTTTGTTGGATACATACCTCTTGTCTTATCTAATTACTTGGTCCGCACTACCTCTTGTATAATTTTTAATTTCTTGAAATACATTGTGATACTTTGATACATGGGCACCTTATAACTGTGTTCTTTTGCAATAATGACAGGGTAAGTTAAACATAGGCTCGGGGTTAATTGAGCCGTATCCCTCCCTAAATAACCGTCACTTATTCACACCCAAGTGTATTTTTATTTATTATACACAGTCCAACGGGTACAATAAGTTTGTTTTTAGTTGTTATTGCATATTACTGCTAAACAGCTGTTTTGTAGCTCATAGATACCACCATTGATGTATAAAACTAATTTAAAATTATATATTTTATTCACTTCACACATAATTCTCATGAAACTGATGATAGACTAAATTCACTTGCAAAAGTGAAAAATTGTTGTTTTTTTGGTAAATAAACGTCTAACCGTCTAACGTGGAATCCATGAAATTATGCCTTCCTCTTAAATATTTGGTCAGATGATACTTTTTTTTTTTTTTTTTTTTTTACTGTTTCCTAGCAACAAGGGGTGGCTCAACTTACCCTTTGGCTCAATTTTACCCATTCTTCCCTACAGTATGCTTCTGTTGTAAAAATCAGAAGGAATATACAGTATATATTATTTTTCCCACTTGGGGGCAGCAGAGGGAGCTTTTTCCACATTGTATGTGTTAGCAAATAAATGCCTTTTTTTTTTTTTTTTTTTTTATAGCAAACGGACTGTCTTAATTTAGGACACTTTGAATGTTTTTCTAGGACATGGTGACAATATCATTTCGTAAAACTGGGCTCAACCAGAGGTCCTTATCTGGGGCACTGATGGCACAGTGGTTAGTGTGTCCCATGTTAGTCCCATATATGGAGGCTATGGTCCTCAACGCAGACGGCCCTGGTGGCTCCTTTCCCGCATGTCAATCAGCACTCTCTGTCCCTGATTTCCGTCTCTATCCACTGTGCCTATACCAATAAAGGCACAAAAGCCCAAAAATAAATCACAAAAAAAAAAGAAAGAAAAAGAAATGGAGGTTTCTTAACAAACAACAACCTATACAGTTAGCACAAACTGAGGGCCACATGAACCTTTAGACAGAATAAATACATTTGTCTTGCACTTTAATAGCAAGTCATGTTGTAGGTGTATTTTCCTGCTGTGGAATTGTCTGAATACTAATCATTATTTTAGGCTGAATAATGCACTAATAGGCCTGTTTATTTTTAAGCAACCCTGTCATTTCTATTTTGTTCGTCATTTCATTCTGAACTTCCTTATGAGGCCAAATCAGCACAGTCGGGAGTAATCAAGTCATGTGTTCAACTCTGAATTCTGCTCTGATTACAGCGACTGTGCCCCTAAAACAGCAGCCCCTCAGGGTCTGGATGATGAAGCTGCCAAGAACCTGTGGGATCTGAGTGCCTCCATGGTTGGTCTGACAAAATCATAGTGACATCAGTGAGGATGGTTTTGATGGTAATGATAAATGTCATCGTCACAACGGACTGCCAAGTGGCCTGAGGAACGACTGCTGCTTTGTCTAATGAGCATCTGCGTGGCTTCTCTCAGACGAGCTCCTACTCAGTGGGACTTGAGTAAACAAACAGAAATTCACATGTGATAGACATTTATTCAGAATAAACAGCAAACTACTTTCAAAAATACTATGGATTCTATGTCTTTCCTTAAACAGAAGCAGTGCTTCACAGGTTAGTTACATGGAAGCTGTGTGATCTTTTGTGTTGATTGCCATTAGCGTGAAATGACATTTTTAATGGACACGTTTAAACCAATGTCTGTGCTGACTAAGTATTCAAATGTCATTCAATGTTAATTAAACTCATTGTGTAAGAATGTTGTGCTTTTGAAAGTTTCTGTAACACTGTAAATAGCAACAAACTCCTTTTTTTCCTCTCCTGGGCAGTAAAGTGCTGTCTTACATGGCCCATCTCTTTACCTGTTTCATAAGGCAATATTTTTCACCTATTCACATCTGGTGGATTTATTTTGCTTCGTGTGAGACCACAAGTATTGAAGTAAAACACATTTTGGTTACGTCATTATAAATTACAAATGCTCCTAACACATGTAATGTATCTGTCCACTCTTTTTTTTTTCTTTTTTTTTTTTCTTGAAGGCACTTTGTACAAATTTGCTACAAACAGTCAAATTTCTTTTTACTCAAAGCTACATCTCAGACAAGTGCATCACATTTTTCTTTTTTTATCCAAAGAAAATCCATGAACAGTGCTAATTACATACGCACAAAATGCACCCTGGTGACCTGCTGGCTACAAATGGACCCTGTTTGTTCCCTATGTATTAAATTATCATGTACGAGAGCTAAAGTTCTGAGGAGTATTACCATGTATTGGCATTTACATTCAAAACTGTAATACAAAAACAGCAAATCTTGGAGTTAAATTATTTAAATCCTTAAGGTTGGGTGAAATACAGGGTGGAAATCTATCTATATTGCTCAGTTTCAATACATATATATTTTTTATAAATAGATTATTCAACATCTAGATGGCCATGAGTCTACACAGCTGGACCTATGGATCTACTTAATTATGGTGTTAACATCTTCACTCCAACAATATGTGCTTTACAAACATCACAGACTAATGAGCCAGCTCTTCAAAATCAGAGAGCTGCTTCATCTGCTCCACTTGCATAGAGTGCCTTCTTACGAGTTTCTTTTTGGACTTCAGACCACCTCTCTTTGGTGTGTTTGGTGCTACAGGCGCTATAGATCTAATACCCGTAGCCATGGGTGAGGAGGGCTTGCTATTCACCCCTATGTCTGGAATGGGAGGGTTGGGGTTGACGTTGAGAGGGGGCAGGTGGCCAGGCCTGGTGTGGGAGATGTGATCCAGCAGCAGTGTGCCTGAGCCTCTCCTCTCCAGGAGGCCGGGTGGTCGTCTGTGTGCCATGCTTGGAGAGGATGGGCTGGCATTGCTGTCAAGAGATTCTTTCGAGCTGGTTAGCAATGCCAGTGGAGAGGTATTTAGTTTCCTTCGCTCCAATGGTACCTTAGGTGAGTCTAACATGGCAGAGTCTGAATAGAGCTGTGAGTCTGAGTCATAGTGATCGTTCCCGAGGCGTCTCCTGTGCATTGTCTCTCTGAGAGTGACGAAGCCACTGCTGCAGCTGCTGATGCCCTCCTGTTCTGTCGGCACGGTGCTGCGTCGTGCCAGCGGTTGGTGCTGGCACAGAGATCTCTCATATGACGCTTTGGACGTAAGAGGAACTGATAGTGAGGTTTTCATTTTGCAGGCTTGTTCACCCACCAGCGGAAAGAAGCTTTCCTTCCCATCCACACTGCTCTGTCGAGATAACGCTGACCTTTTAGTCAAAGAGAGTCCGTTAACCCCTGCTACAACATCCTCATCTGAGCTGGCTTTTTTGCTCTCCTCATGGGCGGCGGCGGCGGCGGCAGCAGCCAGGACTGAAGGAGCAATCAGCCCCCAAGGTTCTGACTGCAACCTCTTCAACTGAGGCAGACGGGCCCGCTTTGGGTTTGAAGGCTTGCGAGTTGGCGACGTGGGCCCATTGCTGAGCTTGGAAGCTGAAGTGGAGGTTTTCAACTTAGTCTGGAAACTGAAGACTTTGTTTGGTTGCTTTTGCTCAGGTGTAGGAGGAGCAGTAACATCAATGTCTGACGGAGAGGTGCAGTATGCCGGGGAGGACTTCTCGTCCAGCTCTGGTGATGGGGGGACATTCAGGTACTGTTTGGTGGTTTTAGTGCCAGATGCTGACTTGTCTGTGGTGATTATGATGACCTCTTTGCCTTTAGCTTTGCAAGCATCCAGCAGCCGTTTTAACGTCTCCTTGTCATCTGCATTTATGGCGTAGACGAGGGCAGAGGCCCCGCTTCTATCCTCCAGGCTGGGATCTGCTCCGTTGCTCAACAGATGATCCACCACCTCATGCCCTGCCTTGTGGATGCAGGCGTGCATCAGAGACGTCCTGCCTGTTTTGTCCTGTATGTTTGGGTCGGCTTGGTTTTCAAGCAGATATTTCACAAGCTTTGACTTGCTCACACTCTGCTGGTCGCTGTGGGTGGACATGCAGGCCACCATGAGCGGCGTCTCTCCACGTTCATTACTCTCATTGATGTATGCTCCTCCTTCCAACAGGAGCCTGGTGAGTCTCAAGCGTCTGAGCCACACTGCCTTTAGGAGTGAGTTTCCATCTGTTCGCAGCTCTAGTATGTCTGCCATCTCCCAGCCAATCACAGATCTTCTGAGTGTTGAACTTACAGCTCACTGCCCTTTGGACAAACCATTAAAGTGTATAAGCTTACATCATAAAATACATATAACTTCAGAGTCATAGTGTGTGTGAAGCTTTTTTTTTTTTTTAACTAAATCTCCAGCAGATGGCAGTCTATTACAACTTTAAAGTTTGAAATAGACTCAAGGTTCCTATTACAGATTTCCGATATAGGAAATATAGTCTGTATATAATAAATCAGATGAAAGTAAAGTGTAATAAATGCAGTTTTCCGGAGTGGAAACTGATCACGTCCATAGCACGAAGTAATGTCTATACAGGAGACAGTATGAGCACCTGTTAGATTCACAAACAAATACCTACAGATGACTAGGACGCTATAGCCAAAAATCTAAATAAATGTATCTCCTTATTAAATCAGTTTGATACAGCTGCTGTTTTGTTTCTGTTTTCCATCTTATTAATAGAAAAGACGAAAGCATGGGCAAACCATATTTATGTGCGCAAAACACCACGTCTCGTTCATCTATTGCAATACAAATACGCCCGAAATACTGGTCGTCACCCTGTTCAATGACAACCTACATTATAATGTGACAATACGCACAAGCCTTGCCTGTCTGTATCCAAATTGGACATTAGCAGCACTGTACGACGCGGCAGTCGCTGTCCATGGTTCTAATTTGGAAAACTTGGCGACAGAAACGCACTCTATTGTAAAATAGCTGATTAAATCGGTCAATATATTACCACGAACCTCGACTAAGCGCGAGAAAGCACTAGCTTTCCCCCCTCTCAATTAACACATTCTGTTAAATGAAATATTCTCATTTGCATCATTTAAAAAATATATATATATTGCTCAATACAACTCAATTCTGTTTCTTACCTGGCCAGATGAGAGAGTGTCCATGCTCAAAGTAGTAAGTGCTTTGTCAGGGAAGAGGGAAGAAACCAGGGCGAAATTAATCTTTCAAAACACAAAGTTTGCTGCAGTTCTCCGCAGTTCCCCCTTTTTCAGCCCTGATGGGAACATCAACGCGTCCTAGTGTCGGTGACAGGGTGCCGCTCCTCTCTGCCACCATCGCACATGAGCTGTGTGGCTTTTGTTATGGAGGCATACTACATCAATCCAATGGGGAGTATGCCTTTCACTGCGCACTCAAGGATCACAACCTGGAGACGCTACGGGTTATAAATAACTTATTTTCTTGCTTGTTGAATGAAACGTGTATGATCTTGACGTCAGAGTCGACCAAAATAAACGGCTTCTGATGAAAACCTCTGTCCTGGTCTTCATACAAATGCAGGATACAAACACTACAAGTGTTTTTTCTTGCCTAAATCCAAATGTTTTGCGCGTGTGTATTTTATTTTAGATATTTAAAAGGATGACCTGAGAGAAAAAGATGAAAAGTCAGACATTGCTTGGCCTGCACATATTAAACATGAGCGAATAATATGGAGCGCTATGTTGACTTTTATTTGTAAATATCCCTCTGCAAAATGTAACATCAGTAACCATTGTTTTTAAAATGAAGACAGATAAGATGGTCACATGACGAAACACAGCACAAAATACATGTAAAATGATATGAAATAATATACAGTATATTACTACATTTCAAGTTGTACAAACAAGTAGTACTTGCACACACACACACACACACACACACACACACACACACACACACACACACACACACACACACACACACATATATATACATACATACATACACATGACATATAATGTATTTCAAAATCAAGAGGCCAAACTTGTAGCTGCTATCAGCTATACAGCCTAATAGGGACATTTCTATTTTTAGGTTGCTATGAAACAGCACCGGAGCAGTTTCTAATGAGAACAGTGATGCTCTCAGCTCTGCAAGGAACAGGTAAATCAGACACATAACATTCCACCAAGGACCACAAGGCTTTGTGATATTTACTCACATCCTTTTTTTTTGATGTCCCCCCCCTCCTTTTAGTTGCTCAAGTAAACCTTCACCATCATCCCCACTATCCCCACACCACCACATTCAATCATTAGTCCTCTGACCCCTGCTTTTTCCCTCTGAGACTTGGACTAATCACTTTATAGTCCTTCCACACACTTAACATCTCAGGATTCCAGTTGTCAATGCTAGTAGTGATTTCTCACCTGTGATTGCCTTCTCTGCCCACAGGGACATGTTGTTCACAAGACACAGAGTGAAAAAACAGTACATACTGTTGTCATCAAGCCAAAAGTGTCCCTCCCATTTTAAGGGCATGTGTGTGCAAAATGTGGGCCTTGATTTCCTCAACTATCTTTATTGTTGAGTTAAAATACTATAGATATATGAAAAAGGGTTGTTTCTAAGCTTCAAACAATAACCTGATATGCTAACAAACGATCCTTTTTGTATTTATTGGGACTGTTTGAGTCAATTATTTTAAGAAAACGTGAAGTGCGTATGTAAATTAAATGGTGGCTAAAATTAGACATGGTACACATGGTAAAATCTGTGGTTACCATGGAGGGATCTGATGGTCCCAGGGACGTGATAGACCAGACCAGAACAAGCCCAAGGCACGCTGGCTTGCACATTCATTAGCACGAGGAGTCACAGGAACGTCAGCAGTCTTCATACAGCATGATCTCTGCCCTAGTGATGGTGTTGTCGGCGGTATATTAAAGGGGGAAAATAAATAATTAAAGTGGAAAGAATAACCGCTGCCACCCCTGGGAGCAGCTTCCATTTTCAGTTATCTTACATCGCAGCTGCTGCTCATCCACCCCTCCTTTCTAAATATAACCTCTTCCTTCTACATTGTGAAAAAAATAATGTTTTACTCAAGTGAGTACAGTACACTGTAAGAAATGTTCGTAAATTTTGCGGTGAAAAACTGTCAATCGTGACAGTAAAAATCTGTAAATCTCAAAAACAGTTTGATACTGTTTATATAACACAGAATCACCGTAAATAAGTTAATCAGGAAAAAACTGTGTTTTTTACATTTTTTCTCTTGAAAAAATACGTTTCCCTACTCTTGCACAGTTTTTTTAATGGAAAAATGCCGTAATATGTATAACATTCAATACTGTGATTTTTGCATTTATTTCTTGAAAAGAATACAATATTTCACAGTTAAATGTATGTACTGTTGTGCTGATCACTGAAACATACTGTAATATTTATAACAGGTCACACTACAGTTTTTACATTCATTTCTCATAAAGAATGCAGTTTGTAACTACTATTGTACTATACTATTGTGCTGATAACCGAACAACTGAAAACTTTATTTTTAATTTTTAACTTTATTTAGATTATTTCTCTGTTGTTACAATGCTAATTGTCATTGTTTTTCATATGGTTGAAGAGCCTGTTTATTTCCCTTTACAATGAATTATATTAACAATATCTATCCTAAGACAACAGTTTGCCTTTAAATGTTTTAAAATGTTGTTTAAATTCATATCTTGAAAATAACTCTCATATGAACTTTTGTATTATATATATATATACACACACACACATTTGTTTTAAAACATTAATCTGATCTATCTATCTAAACTGAGTAGAAGTCGTATGCCCCCCTACAGTTCGTTCGACAGACTGTGCATTCTTTGATAGCGCGCCTGAAATTCAAAACGGGCCAATCAGCGCATCGCATCTGACGCATCGTACGTTAACCTCTGACACACTCCGGTTCACGGTCTTCACCAGAGGAGCAGCTTTCATCAGCGTCTGGACTTTTTTATGATTTCCAGCCAAAGCCTGTCGTCAGTACACCTCGGTAAGTACAGCAACACCAATTAAAGAGACCGAGTGACTTATTAGCAATCGTTTAATCAGTTTGACTGCTTTAAAAAAAATGCGCTGTGTAGTTAGCCGCTTAGCATCAAGCTAAAGCGGGTCCGTCTGTGCTGAAGCCTCCGGTTAGCTAACTACGCTGCTCGTGTTGTGGATATAAGCTCTGTGTGTTTTTGACTGTTGAATATGTATTCCTGTAATGTATGTGGAGAAAACGTTACGTCTGTAAAAGCCTATGTTTTACATTGCAAACTGCACCGCAATGAACCCCGACGTGTTTTCAAATGTGTTGGAACAAGTTGTAAGCAGGTGTTTTCTGGATATACCGCGTTAAAGTCGCACTTCTATCGTCACCACAGCAGTACACCAACAGTTACTCAGGATACGACTTTAGCGCCATTAAAATGCACCATCTCACTTTGCGAACGCCAGTGTGAGGGAACTAAATCGTTGGTCGCTCACTTAAAGGAGCACATAGCAGAAGGGCGTCATGTAGCTTGCCCAGTGAGAGGATGCAAAAATGTGTTCACTGCAAAAACGTCCTTTACCTCTCACATGTCCAGAAAGCACAGACATTGGTCAGAAAATGTGATTTGTCCATCAACCAAAGATACACAGTGTGAGAGTCCCACTACAAGTGCTAGCACACAGGGAGCTGCCAGCATGTCAGATGCTGAAAACATTATTGGGGATGGGTCTAATTTCAGTGACCTGTATCTGAGAAATATATGTATGTTTTACATAAAACTGCAGGGACAGCATCTTCTTCCAGTGTCTACCATTCAAAACATTGTTGAAGAAATACAGAATATACACGAGTTGGGACAGACATATACTTTGAATCAACTTAACTTACTTCTAAAAGATATGTCAGCTTCAGATGAAGACATTGTAAAAATCTGTGACACAATTAAACAATCTGACTTGTTTACAGCTTGCCACAGAGGGCCCATGAGAACTGCTTACTCAAGGGCCCAGAGCTTTAAAGACATGTTCAAATATGTGGAGCCCAAAAAAGTGTTGTTGGGCAGAGATGAGAACAGGACAGAGAGGTGTGCCTATTATATTCCTGTGCTAGACACTTTAAAGGGTATGCTGGAGTCTGGTTTTTGGCAGGGCCTCATGTCAGTGGATCCTAATGATGTTTCCAAAACAGATGTTCTCTCTGACAGTTGTGATGGTAAGGTGTTTGTGTCAAACACATTTTTTCAGGAAAACCCAAACTGTCTCAAGCTGGTTTTATACCAGGATGCGTTCGAAGTTGTGAACCCATTAGGTTCTGCAAAAAAGAAGCACAAGGTTTTGGCTGTGTACTTCTCTCTACTCAACATGCCCCCCCATGTGCGATCAAATGTTGACCACATGCAGCTGGTTTTATTGTGTAGAGAGAAAGATTTTAAGGAGTTTGGCCATGCCAAGGTTTTTTCTGAACTGCTTACTGATCTGAAACAACTGGAGGAAAATGGGATAACAATAGGAGATGAACCTGTAGTAAAGGGAGCTCTCTACTGCATTGCTGGAGACAACCTGGGCTCTCACGCAATTGGTGGTTTTACAGAAAATTTCAGTTCTTCCGAGTACTTCTGCAGATATTGTCTGATTTCTCGAACTGAATTTCAGGGTGCTGATCCTAACATCTGTGGACTGGAGCGGACTCCAGAAATATACAGATCTGCCATTGAACAGCTGGAGAAGGAGGATTCCCCACAAGTACAAGGGATAAAGTTCAGGTCGGTATTTAATACTTTGCAAAACTTTGATGTTTGTTCACCTGGCCTGCCTCCCTGTCTCGGTCATGACATCTTTGAGGGTGTCCTCTCGTATGATGTTGCTATTTGCCTCAAATACTTCATCAACAAAAAGAAATGGTTCACCTACACAATTTTGAACAGGCGAATCAAGCAGTTTGAATACAAAGCAACAGATGCTTGTTCCAAACCTTGTGAGGTCAGTCCTCAAACACTAAAACTGAGTGGACATGCTGTCCAAAACTGGAACTTCTTGAGACTGTTGCCTCTTATAATTGGAGACAAAGTGCAGGACCCCCAAGATAGTGTGTGGCAGTTAATTTTGCAGCTTAAGGACATTGTTGACCTGATTTGTGCTCAGCAAATTTCCATAGCTCAGGTCGCTTATCTGGATGTACTCATCCAAGAATATTTGGAAACCAGGAAGACACTATTTCCAGAAATCAACTTGAGACCTAAACATCATTATTTGCGGCATTATTCAGGACTGATTCTGAAATTTGGCCCACTCATCAGGCTATGGACTATGCGGTTTGAGAGCAAACATAGTTACTTCAAAAGATGTACAAGGCATCTGAAGAATTTCAAAAATCTGTGTTTGACTCTTTCAGAGAGGCATCAGATGTTTCAGGCCTTTCTTTCTGCTGGGTCAGTAAGTCCTCCAGCCTTGCAAATAAAAGACAGCTCACCATTTTACTCAGAGCTTTACAGTGAGCAAGTTAAAGGCACAGTCCTCCATTTTGGCTTCACTGAAAGAAATACAACAATTCATGTTAACGTGCAGTATAATGGGATCATTTACAAGAAGGGCCAATTTGTTGTCACTAAGAATGATGATTCCATCGAGTTTGGTGAAATCATCCTCATTCTTGTGAAAGATGAATTTGCACTTCATTTTCTTATGAGAGTGCATGATGGGGAATTTCTTTCACACTACCACATGTACACTGTAAAAAAGGACACTGGAAGATTAGATTGCAGACTTGTTAGTGACCTGGTTGACATGTGGCCTTTATCATATTACATACAAAACGGAAACCAGATTGTCCCACTGAAGCACAGTCTCTTTTCACACTAAGTGCTTTAATTACAGTGGGCCATATGCTAAATTCTCTTGTCTGTGTCTTAGCAGATATGGCTCAGTCACAGATGCCAGAGAAGCTGTGTGATGCTGTAGCAGCAGTGCTACCGGATCTTCCTGATTGCGTTGTCAAGACAGTAGAAGATACTTTGAAGGCACTTGGTGCCGATACAACAGCTGATTTAGTGTACATTACAGAGGGAGACTTGCTGCCAGTATTAAGGCCAATACAAGCCAGACGACTGGTTGCTGCCTGGGCCCAAAATGGTGAGTTTGAGTGGGCCATGAGTGGGAAAAGTTTGGGAACCACTCAACAAATTATCTAGAAATTTATAAGTATGTTACATTCTGTTACAGAGGAGAAAAACATTCAAGGTATAATGCTTTCAAATGTTTTTTTGTTGTACTTTTACAGACTCATCCACTCCAACTCCAGCCCCGGCATGTTCCTCTCCAGTGTCTCTCCTTTCCTCTCCTTCTCCATCCTCAGTCACTGCCTCACCAGCATCATCCACAGCTACATCATCACCTTCAGGAAACTGTTATGCACTTGCACCAAACTGGGTAGACAATTTTCAGATACCATGGCAGAAGCTCCCTGAAGAGTTGGTACAGAGTTTGGAAAGACAGAAAAGGCCAAGTGCCCGACTACGACGAGAAATGGTGAGGACTGTGGTCTCTGAGATGATGAAGATTTGTAAGAATCCAACCAAACACAACACCACAGAGATAGCAAAAAGGATGGTGGCCAGGTATCCAAAGTCTCTTCAAGATGTGATTGATGGTGATGTTATTGGACTTGGATACCATTCCCTGGTAAAGCAGCTCCAGTCAAGAGTTGAAAATGTCAAACGACCTGACACACCAAAGATAAAGAAACGCAAAGTAGCATCAGATGATGACACCGATGAAATAACTGCTGAACAAAGAGCAAGTGTTCAGGACACGTATGGCTGTGTCAACTGGGAGCCGAAACATTTGCCACTCCCTGAGACTGTGGAGAGTCAGCTAGAAAAAAAAGAACAAATGAAGATGTTTGATGAGATGAACTACAATTCAGATGCTGTGAAAGAATTAATCAAGTCCACCTATTTCACACAGCGCAAAGAGATCAATAAAGGTGCAAGCATCCAGAAATTATGCCAGGAATGGCCATTTTTGTTTAAGGAAGTTGGTATGGCAGCACACTTCCAGGAACTGACTGGCATTAGTTTGATCGAGTCCTTCCTTGCCAATGTGGACAAAAAGGGGGCACGTCTGCTAAACTTCTTCAAACGTGTTGATGCACATAAACGCAAACAAGTTCTGGATGCTCTTCTAAAGCAGGAAACTGAAAGAGGTCAGTCCACTGGTTGTTCAGAAGAAATCATACAGATGGTGCTTCTTTTACTGGCTCATTTTGATGAGAAAGAAGAGCATCAGTTCCATTTCGTTGAGAAGACAAGCCTTGCTGAGGAGGTTCAGATGAAGGATGTTCCACCAACACCCTGCCTTATTGTGTGTGGTAAGTAAACTGAACCAAACCTGTAATAAATAAGTACCACTGGATTTGTATGGCTGATATTGAAGCTCTTGTCTCTTGTATTTTTAGGGTCCTCCTGCTTGGCCGCTGAGACATTTATGTTGAGCATCGACCAAGAGATTGTCAACAACCACATCACTTCCTTCACATCTGCCATCTGCCTGATGTTTGGCAGTTACTACTGCTTCAACATACACTACCCAGTGGAACTACGGTCTACACTGGAGTTCCTCCAACGGTAAAATTTCTTTCTTTTTATAATATTAGAAAATACACTGCATTTGATGACCCATCTGATGTTTTCTTTCTTTCTTTCTTTCCTTCCTTCCTTCCTTCCTTCCTTCCTTCCTTCCTTCCTTCCTTCCTTCCTTCCTTCCTTCTTAAAGGTGTTTCTTTTCAATAAATCCTGAGAAAGGCACCAAAGTCGAGTGGAATAAGAAGAAGAAGAAAGTGTTCTCAGTCAATCCCAGGGTCCTCACTCTGATCTCAGACCTTGCTGACCACGAGTGGACCTACCAGTGATGCTGAGGGATGATATGATAAAAGGTACACTGGATGTTATATAAAATGCAGATATTTTGTTGTTAGAGTTACATTTCTGAAAGTTTTACAAAAGCTATATTTTTACTAGATAAATTGTCTGGTACAGTTTGTACATGTTGTTGCTAGTTCCAGAATTGTCTTAAAAATGGTAAAGCTCTCAAGTGAAGTGTTACAATTCCTTGCAGTCATAGAGATTGTATATTCTTTAGCTTTATGATGCAAGATTTGAAATTTTGCTCCCCTTCAGGGATGATTTTATTTTGATGACGTGAAAATGATACCCTGTATGTAGACTGATGTCACTTTGTGGTTATATTTGTACCAAAAAATGCACTTAAATGTTCTCAAATTAAGTCTCAAGGTTTCTTGGCAAATTGTGTCTTCAGCTACTACACAAGTTTGAAATTGAAACAGTTTCAAAGTGAACATTTCTTACATGATGTTTTTATAGATGTTTAGTACATTAAGTAATTTGACAATATTAATTCATGCTCTTTGTTTTAAGTTTACAGAACAGAATGAATGATAACAGTGGAAATGCTAATTTGGCTGAATATTCAAAGTATATTAATTTTTTTCTTTACATGTGATCTTTTCTTATTTTATATTATGTTCTGATTCTACTCTGATAAATATAGAGAAGTAAAGTATGCTTCAAACATCTTTTGTTAGATTTTTACATTGATGGATTTAAGCAGTAGTTTATAATTCATAGTACTAATTATACAATTAATGAACATGCTTTTACAGTAAAATATGGACTAAAACACCATTTTTAACCATAAAATTAGCAGCACTAGCACTCATTGCTATTACTAATAGACATTGATTTACTGTAATTTTTGAGGGGAATTTCTGTGCAAACCTTAATATTTGCAGTAATTTTTGGGAATTTTTACAGAATAAATTAGTAGTTTATATTTTAGACTGTTAATTGTCAAGCAAAAAACCGTCATATGCCATGAAACAAACTTTATTTTATGCGGTATTTCCATGTAAATTTTCAAGTAAAACAAAATTTTTTAAAGGTTCAAACTTTTTTTTTTAACAGTAAAATATGGAATGAGGCACATTTTTTAACCGTAAAATCAACAGTATCGATAGTAAATGAAGAAAATGTTTACCGTAATTTTACGGTAGTGTTTCGGCAACCACAGCTGCCGGAAGTTTACCGTTAAAACAACAGTTTTTTTTTTACAGTGTAGCTCTGAGACTATTTATAGATCCTGACATGTAGACGTTATCATCAGCTTTTACATTAGGAGTTTCTGCCAACCTCTGAGGAACATTACAAAATATGTTATTTCCCCTTATTAATGCAAATGTTGGAAAATAGGAAACACATTCAAGCAAAATAAAATAAACCTAAAATTGATGTACAAAACTTAGAATAGATTATTCCATCAAATTGGGATACCCATTCTTTGATGGGCACAAAGGTTTCAAAATAGAGAGCTAACTTATCTTCACAAGAAAACTGGGAACAGTTGGAAATAGCAAACCTTGCTTTGTTCTAACCTAAAAAAAAGAAGAAGAAAGAAACCAAAAAAGGGGAAAACAATAGCAATCGCTGGATATTTCAGATATTTCTATGAGCTACCCATTAAGTGTTTTTGTCAGAAACATTTTTATACAACAAGGTCATGTACTGTAGGAGAACTCTTATCATCCGCTCTCTTTTCTATATTCAAATCTAAATTTTCATTTCATTACAGACATTGATTTTGTTCTACTGTTGTGATAGTGTTTGTGTTTCTTCCTGAGAGCTGAATGTCTCTATTCAGACTGCGTTTGACATTCTCATGGCATTTGGTGTCTCAAGCGATTGTATCAAGCAAATGTGTGGGCTGCGACAGCGATGAACTGGCACGAACCCTTGCTGCAGTTTTGCACTGGACTGCTCCATGCCTCCCTCCTACATTAGCAGATTTGACCAAAATGCCTCCATTGCAGATTAAAAATCTGCCACCCCTCACATATGCTACAAGGTTCCCCCCACCCATACACTCATGATTATGTCCTGTGACATACAACACTTTTACACCCACTATGATCTTTTCATATTGAAAAGTGTTACTTTCTCAAACTTCAAAAATCTTGAAACGGTTTCACTCCTCCTCAGCCTCCTTCTGTTCTTTCTCAGTGCGAACTAACACCTGCCCTTCTGGCAAGCAGTAATTGAGTTGAGCATTATCCAAGACCATTATACAGATAACAATTTGCTTGCTGATCATTGTGTATGTCGGCTGTATCCAAGGAGATTGGTGCATATCTAATAAGGACTTGGTTACTCATTTTGCAGAGTGGGCACTTTGATGTACTCTGTGTTGAATTTTTTTGTTTTTGCTCAACATCCTCCCAAGGGCTTGAAGCTTCAGAATTGGTTGCTTATCAACTTTACACCCCTCTTATTAGGAGCTGTTGTGGAGCTTTTAATTGGGTATTGGAATAGTAGACATTTTATTGGCCTGTAAGTAATCAAATGGTCAAGACAGAGCTGCACAACAGTAATGTTAGCACTATAAGGACGTGCACCATCAATTCCCAAACTGAAACACTCCTACTTTCTTTTTCTTCATGTGTCTTGTCAGTGTTTCCTCTTGCTCTCTTAATCGACAAGTGTTTTCACAATTTGTCTTGTGCAGTCTCAGACATAGCTTGTGGTTTTGTACAGCTGCCTTACGAACCACAGAAGTAATTAGAGGCAAAATTGATGTTTTGGTGGGATCTGTCACACCTCCGTACACAGCATCAAATCAAGAGTCTGCCCCCCATCGAGCTAAAGCTCCCCCTGCTATCAAATAAGTTATCTAATGAAACACTGCTGGGAAAAATACACAGCTACCAATATACGTCCTAACTGTGGGTCTAGATAACTGAGTGTTGTTTGGCTTTTTCTCCCATATCGAGTTCATCTGAACCTTTAAAAAAAACTGCATTGTTTGGGTTTTATATCGCTATGGTTTTGTACAAAAACACAAAAATTGTTGATGTGTCTATAAATAAATGTCAGCGAAAACAATTTTCGGTGCTGTGAATTCATCATAAATTGTCTCAAAGCTGTATCTGTCAGAAGTGCGGCCTGTCAGAGTATGTGGGTACATCTGTGTGGATGACTGGAGGTTCTGACAGCGTGTAAGAGAACTTCACTCTGCTCACGGTTCACACCCCTGAGGCTGTGACGTCTTTGACACCATGAGGCACTCTGACCAAAATACACCTCCTCTGCAGCACAAGGTGGGGAAAAGATCTTTTTTTGTGTCCGTCGTTGTCAGTGACGTCAAATCATTCCTTTATGTCCGTCCTTGAGGATGTCAGGCCTCATGTGCAGAATCAAACAAGACAGGACTAAACAGAAACTCTGCAAAATAAACACTCAGTTAGGGACAACACTAACAACAGATCTGAGGCTTCATAAAAATGGCTGCAACGTGGATACAGACCAACTATTATTTCACACCAAATGCTTCACAGATTACATCCATCATTAATCACTGAGCATTAACCCTGTCCTCCTATAGTGAACTGGCTTTAACATCTATTTAAATATATATTTCAATGTGATTATTGTACCATTATCCTGCTTCAACAATAAAGAGCTGCTGAATGGAGCCTTTGTTCACTGAGAAGATTGTTCTTCAGGCCCTGATAAGATAAATGTGGGAAGTGGTAACAAGCGTGTGTGGAGCTGGGTCTGATCAGTTGTGTCAGGAGGTGGGAAGAGCCAACAGGTATAAGAGGACAAACAAGTCAGTAATTATTGCTTGGTGCTAAAAGAAAGAATGTGGTAGAGAATGAAAGCTGTCTCGTCGAGTGCGTTCTAACACTGCAGAGATTAAGCTCTCCTTTGCACACTTTCTGGTTTCTGATTGAAAGTCGTATTAAAGGTTCAACTGGACTTCAGACGGAAGACAGTTTGACATTCCTCATCCATACTCTACTTCCTCCTCCTACACAGAAGATTTTATTGTCAGCCTATCAACAAAATGCAATCTTTCCTCGCAATGCATGCTGGTATGAAGCACTTATTTGTGAACCTCTTTTGACACAGTCTTTCACAGTGTAAGAGTAAAGCCATTAGCTTACCTGTTCTTTAACCAAAGTTATTGAGAAGTGAAACATCAAAGATTGGGTTTATCCACTTGCATCCATCAGGGTCTTTTTAGAATGTTATGAGAATTCTTCCCTCAGCTGTTGACATTTTTCAAATTGGACTAAAGTGATGGAACAACAGACCAGTGTAATAAACTTCCACCTCACCTTTCAGTCAATCAAAGCCATGTCAATAAGCAGGGACAGTGGCTGCATGTTCAGACAAAAAAGCAATAAATCAGCACCTTATCACCACCTGCGTATCTCTCATGGACTCTCATGCTCTGTAAATCTGGGCAGTTTGGCTGAGGTGCCTGTGTTTGTTTCCTGCTGTTTAGGCTCAGAGATCAGGCAGGTTTCGTATCAGTTTCCAACAAGAGGCAAAGCAGGCAAGAGCTCTCCCTGTGTGAATCCCCACTCTCTTGCTTTTTAATCTCTTATCCTTTCTGATTTCACTTCAAAACAGGCATGCTTTTAATATACTGTCATAGGGATCTGTCAGCAAACCTATTAGCTAAACAATAGACACGATTAAAAGGCAATGTTAGCCAATAAAAAGAAATTCATCCACAGAGTGGGTACTGGTGAGACCACTTGCAATCAGATCCCTGCTGGTGTTTTCCTGGGCCAGCAGCTCTCATACCTGACTGAGCAGATCCAGACAAGAGCAAGTTATCTTTGCCTCACAGCACTCTACATCCCACAGGGACATCACCTCTCCATTACTCTCCAGGTACACACTGCAGGCCAAGATTCAACCAAACCAAAATACCAGTACCACTAACGAACGAAAACACCTTTGTTTGCCATCTGCAGTCGCTTTAAAGGCATTCATTGAAATAAATGTGGGTAAAAGCAGGGAAGGTAGAATGAATAAAGATGCCTTCGTGTTTTGAGACGTCAGAGCTTTTATCTGCCCACTGACCTGTAGATAAGCTATGCAGTATGCCTACACATACAGCTTGCTGTTGGTTATTTCAAGACACTGTGAGCAGGTCACTAGGTGCACAATAAGGATGAAGCAGTCAGCAATAGGATCTGCAGAATTGGGGGAGCAAGTAGGATTGGTGTTATAACTCCATTCTCTTCTTCAAAATAATTTACATTTGTTAAGGGTTTTATTGCACCAGTTTTATACATTTTTAGTTTAGTTTGCTGATTTCGTTTTATTCATTCTTCAAACTGTACCTACAAATGAGCTTATTGGTATTATCTGGACAATCTGGGGCTTGTTTGACCAGATTGACAGAGATGGAAACAAAAACATTTGCCAAACAGAACTTCCTGAGACCGATCATTGCTTCAGTCAGGCAATACAGCTTCATTAATTTATTTATTTGCCACTTGGGGATAAAACAAACAAAACATTTCATTGACACATATTCCCTGTTAAAGGTTTTAAAAACTACATTTTGTTGTTTTTCATTTACATATTCAGCAGTTGTAACATGAGCGTTCTCTTGAATTTCCCTCGGGATCCTTGAATTTCCCTCGGGATCAATAAAGTATCTATCTATCTATCTATCTATCATCTCTTAGCCGGTTTAAGCTGTTTAAATTCTGCCTTTTATTTTTCTAAAAACAACACCAGAAACTAAACAGTTATCCAAAATAAAGAAATGTTCTTCTTTGGGATGAGGGCAACAACAGTGTTATGTGTCCCTTTTAATATTATCGTACGTTAATGTGAAAAATATTGATTTTTTTTTTTTTAACCTTTAACAGTTTTATAATGACTCAGTCGTCGACAGATGGAGGGTAATCTGATCGAGGCCCTTTTCATTATTCTATACTCATCATTTGTGTGAAGAGGAGTCAGAGTGGTTTGGCTAAAAACTCAGGCAGACAGAGCTCCAACTGGCACATTTGGAGTACAATATCTAGTTTGGTCGGATGAAGTCATTCAAAGGTATACAGTCATACAGACGATGGAGGATTTCCTATCAGCTCAGTAAAATAACAGGGCTTTATTCTGAAGGGTCACAAAAGGAAAGTGATGGATCAAGCTCATCTTTGCATTGACATTAAAACTAGCTGTAAGGGGAAATTTAAAATGAAGGTCCTCTTCTCGGGTCAGTGATTTTATTATATCTTCTTAAATGTATTTAACAGTTGCACTCCTTAAGAGGAGTCTAGTTCCAACGTCACGGAAACAAAAATCTCCTTTCTTTTTAAAGTTACATACTTGAATGTTTTCTGAGGCACAATAGGGTCTATATCATACTGTTGTGACTCATTCTTGTCATCCTCTGTCAAATTTGCTTCCTCCTTCTACGGGGTCTAATGATTTTGACATCTCTTTTTGTGTGTCATCAAACATGTCTATGGCATAAAATGCATAATTTGTACAAGCACAAATATAGGTTAATGTTGCCTCAAATAATGATCCTTCTGTAATGTATTTGAAACATTGCCAGTGTGTTATTCTCAGACTCAACCTGGGATGATTCTTCTATTCAGTGAGACACACTGAGAGCTGAATGGAGTGGGATTTCATTAGCGCTGATCAAAGGTTTCATCATGCATTTCATTGTCCCGATGTGTCTTGACAAAATGGTCACCAAGCATAATCTGTGGTGGTGATGTTTGCAGCAACACGTTCGATCCACATAAGAAGTAAACACGTTGGGTTACTTTGGAAATGATGCTTCAGTTCAGGCATATTGAACACAGAAGATAAAGAACTAGTTATGTGTGTTTAGACCTTATCCTTCACTCCCATGAAGAACGCTTAGAAAATAACAGCCAGCTGTTGTCGTTCTGGTACAGAAATTGGTAGGTAGATACCAGGGATGAAGATTTGGGTCATCACAGTGAAATCAATTACATACTCTGCAGTTGCACAGCTCCAAAGATGTAATTTATCAAATAGTACTTTCTCTACATCTGTGCTGCAGCAGAATTAAAGCATTTGCTCTCAACTACTGTGAGCTTAAATATTACACTTCATATAAAGGAATTTTGCAAATCAGGTTTTTTTTTGGTCCTCCTATGAGCTATCTAAAAATCTGTTGTGTCATGCGTGTTGCATCTCCACAATCACAAGGAGATGTGGCTCACTGTGTGTTTTACAGTGTCACTGTCGATACAGGCACAGATGGAGGGGATGTGCCCTAAATAAATATGTAAGTAGTCATGCTGGGTTCCTGCTCCTCCTGCTGCTCTCACTGATGGTATCGATCTAATTGCTCTCTTAAAGTCCAAATGCCTCTACTGAGTCGTCCCTAGTCCAACTAGTCAGCAAAAAAATGCTTCAGGTTCCTGACTGTGAGCTCCATGCACTGTGATTATCTCATTCATATTTTCATCTCTCCCACCCTGCATGCACAATTCATTTACTTTTCTTTTAATCCCTCATTAAATATATATATTTTTTTCATTAACGACAAAATCCTCCCATCCTCCTTAAATACTGCCTTCCCACTATCTCCCCAGTTATCACTAGAACTGTAAACTCCTCCACTGTCGCTGTCTTTTAAATTGGCTGCCATTACCCCCACCCTCAAGAAATCTGGACTCAACCCTGATGACATCCATAACTTGTGGCCAATATCCACTCCCCCTTTCCTCTTTAAGATTCTTGAATATGTTATTGCCATCCAAATCAAGTCCCATGTCACTAACAGCACCCTCTACGAAAAATGTCATTCTGGATTCCGTACCCACCCCGCCTTGAAACTGCCCTCCTTAAAGTCACAAATGACCTCCTCCTCTCCTCTGACTCTGTCCTACTCTCCATCCTTATCCTCCTGGACCTCACTGCTGCCTTTGACACAATCAACCATTCCAACACACTTTCCCACCTGAACTCTCTTCTCCACATCATGGACAACGCCCTCACAGACCAGAAACCAGTTCATTTTCATTAATAACTGCTCCTCCTCTACTGCCCTGTCCCAAGGTGTCCCTCAGGGTTCGGTGCTCGGTCCTTGCCTCTACCTCCTCCCCCTTTGTCAGATTATCCATCGCCACTGTCTCCATTTTCACTGTTCCATAGACGATAGCCAACTCTACATATCCACCACAAATCCATCAACCCTCAGACCCATTCTACCCTCTCTAACTGTCTTTCCGATATCAATTTCTGGATGTAAACAAATGTCCTCAAACTGAACTGTACCAAATCTGGCATCCTCATCATAGGTCCCAATTCCCTCACCTCTACAGCTAAAGACTTCTGCCTCTTTTTTGATAACGCCCTTCTCTCACCCTCACCCTACTTTCAGTACCTTGGAGTCATCTTTGACAACAAACTCACCTTTTCCCATTGCATTAAACAAGTCACAAAAACAACTTGCCACCACCTCAATAACATTGCCCGCCTTCACCCTTCTCTCTCCTTCTGTTCCTTGCAACTAAAACCCCTCATTCAGTCCTTCATCACATCACGCCTCGATTACTGTAACAGCCTCCTCACCCATACTCGTACCCGTACCTGTGACCACATCACCCCTGTCCTCCAAAACCTTCACTGGCGCCCTATCCCTTACCCGATCACATTCAAAATCCTACTACTCACTCATAACCAGGCCCCCTAAAGACATGCTTGACCCCTTCCTGTATCCTCCGCTCTTCAGACGCTAACCTCATGACTGTCCCCAGAAACAAGCACCAAACCTGGGGAGACAGAGCCTTCTCAGTTGCTGCACCCACTCTTCGGAACTTACTCCCACAACACATCCGGGACACTACAGGCCCTACCGGCTTCAAGACCGAACTAACAACACACCTTTTCCGCACTGCTTTTAACTGACAAGTTCTTCAAAAAATGTACAGATTTAATTATGATCTACATGTGTACCATTTTAATCTTTCTCTCTACATACACTTTTTAACTGTATTTGTTTTGTTTTTATGCTTGTTGGCTGATGTACTGTGTTTGTACTGTTTTTAGCTTTGTTTATCTTGTAAAGCATCTTTGAGTTCATGAAAAGCGCTCTGAATACAATTCATTATTATTACTATTATTGAAATTTAACAGCACCACTGTTGCCTGGCAACTTGCAGTATATATTACTTTTAGAATTTTATTTGTGCACAGTAACTTTGTGTGCAGCACTACACAACTGCATTGGTAAAGCATACAATAGAAGATAAAGGGGAAGGAAGGCCAAAACAAAAAGTCCAAAGTTGGATTCATGCTATTATGTGAATCCTTTTTCTTGATTTAACACTCCGCATTTAACTTTTGTCTCCAGCAAAAGTTTGTTATGCTGTCTACAGCATTAGAAAGACAGGTTATGTTCCTTTACCCTCTTTTAACCCTTTAATGTCTAGAAGAAGAGATTCACATAAAGCTGACAAAGTCACTGTTATGCATACTGGGTGCACAGAAATAAAGAAAATGAACACAAACAGGAATAACACTAACAAGAGTAATGTGTTGTTTATTTTTAGGGAAGATTTATGTGAATACCAATCCAGGACAGGGAACATGAGAGCACAAGAGGGACTGTGGATGGGGCTGAATGAGGTCATCTAAAAAAAAAAAAATGCAAAAACCATTGAATTTACAGATGCAATAAAGTGCTTTCTGTACTTTGTTAGGGTAAGCGATATAAAGTGATGTCAAGATACATTATTTGTGTTGAGACCATTGAATATTTTATTTCTTTTCATGGCTGATTAGAGAGAAAAAACAGTTTATAGACCCAGTTGCTTCATTTACAATTATTTCTTTTTTTAACTGGGCTTTTGTCTGCACCATTTGCTGTAGCTGTTTTTGAGAATTAGAACATCACGTCTTTGTATCAGTCTACCTTGAATTTATTTTCTATCTAATCAGTAATGGTCAAACGAAATAAAAAGGTACACCTGGATGATCAATTCAAAATAATTGTCCACAACAAGAAAAATACAGGAGACGTTTCATTTTGAATGAACATCCAATGCAAAGGCATTAAAAAATGAAGAAGACATGCAGTTTTGAGGGGCTCAATGAGTCATTGTTGAGCACACATTGTCAAACAGGTTTGGCTGGATCAATGTCAGCAGCCATACACGTCCTGGTGTGTGGAGAAGCTGAGAAGCACAGGGACAGGGTTTATAAATAAACCAAATAAACGCAGATGCCGTCAGTGACCCCTGAGATGTGGCTTTGGAAGCAGAGGAAAGGCCGACGTTTATCCTGTAGAAACTAATAAAGCACTGTCTCTCAGCTGGGAGGTGAGTCAGCCCAGAATAGCTTCATTAGAGAGCAGCAGTGCTCTGATCACGTCTCTTAGGTGAGATGACCACAGGCTGCACCGCACATTCAGCCAAGACCACCAAGCAGGCTCACAGTTTAATCTGTTTCTGCAAACATCCAGGTACTTAAATAGACAAAGAAATTTGGTGTTGCAGTTGATTGTTATGGAGACAATCACCAAATAGCAGAAAAAAAAATCAATCATGTTATCAAGCTTCTTTTGTTAAATAATGATGTGTTGGCCTGCCTAAGCTGTCATTACACCTCACTCAAACACTCATCTGAAGACCTCCTACACAGTGGTGCTCTTCAGCTATGTGAATGTGACCGCTGGTGAATGCCAGGAAAAGTGCTACCCTTCTAAAGTCAAACTTGATTTTTTTTTCCTTGAATAGAAAATACAACAAATTACGAAGCATCATTTAGCATCATTTATCCAGAACATTCCAACTGGCTTGGCTTTTTGGTCATATTGACTTTCATGTCATGCAGTAATTCTAAGCGAATGCAGCCAGTAAGCTTAGAAACAAGGTGAAACAGCCTGCCTGCCTTTAAAAAGAAAAGAAACTGCTCAGCAACTGCAGACCGCACAACCAAACATGTCATAGCTTGTATCACAAATGGTATATAAGAAAAAAAGGGAGACAACAAAGAGATTGCAAAATAATGCAAGAGGACTTACTTCAGTCAAAAGATAAACATCACAATAAAACAGGAAGAGAGTAAATAGGTGTGTTTGCAGCGATGAGTATGTGTTTGTATGAGTGAGAACACAACGGTACTGAAGCCAGTCTACAGACCCTGAATCTCAGTTCTTTTACATTATGTTTCCTCGCTCCTTGGTTGAAACCAGATGTAGTTCCAGACCTTCCACCTTAAGGTGTAATCCAAAGCCCTTACTGCTGCTCAGTGGAGAGAGGTTGGAGGAGAGAGATTCTTAGAAGCCATGAGCAAGCATACATTAGAGCAGTCTTCTTCATGGCGAGCAGGGGGGGGTAGTTAGGGCTTTTGCCCCCTTTTGCCCCCTTAATTTAATTTGCTTATTTGTAAGAATAAATTGCTACACACAATAAACAGACTGCATGTTCTCCCTAAGGTCTTTGTAATCAAGTCACATACAGATCCAAAACACTTTTATTGTGTATTGAAGAATTATCACATTGCATATTTGTGCAGACACAGTTGTTGAAGGTGGCTGACAGCTAAAAGGTGATCGGCTGATTCTAACATCACAAAAGGACATGGCTACACTTCTGCATCGGAAGAAAATAATTCCCCTGTCTCTTTAACAATATCTTTTGCTCCTTCTCCTTTTCCTATTTCCTTCATGTATCTCATAAATGCATCTCTGGTGGGTGGGGCTAAGCAGCAAGAAAAAAATCCAAGTGTGGCATGCATGGATGCAACTTAAGAGAATGGAGATGCAGCCTAAGAACACCTTGCATGTCTGATTCATAGCCTCCTGAGCCCAGCCTGCTCAGGTGTGCTAAATTTCTGACAAGGTGTCAGACTTCTCCCATAATGGGAAGTTATTGTGAGCAGCAACATGTAAACACGAATAAGACTTGAGCTTTGCATGAAAAGAACAAAAAAATCAGCTTTTAATCTGACACTACAACTACCCAGTGGCTTTCTTCATTTCATAGCAGCGCAAGAACATGTCTTTTCCCCTCTTTCTGTTTGTATTGTAATGACCACCAAACCTTGAGCAGATGTCCACAAAGAGCAGGCCTAAGCCGGGAGTCAAAACCCTGAGGCAGATTCCACCATGGACGTGTCAGCTCTGGCTAACACTGCCATAATCCATCAAAGCCTCTGAACAGTTGGTCCTTAAAAAATAGAAGAAAAAAACTGCTACTGCATTATCGACAGACCTGTGCCAGACAATCTAGTGTCTCTCTTTTGAGCTAAGAAGAGAAAAAGACAGTCTGCTCAGAATTACATGAAGCCCTAAATAGAACTAATCGAGCTACACGCTACATCGATAGAAATCGCTCCTCATTCAAACAAATGACGGATAAAGTAGAAGATTTGGAATCTAGACAACATTCTCAAAAATTCTCAAACAATGGCAGGGAAAGAAAACTTTGGAGGTGTATGTATCAGCAAACAGATCTTTATCTACCAGGATCATACAGCTACAGTGAGGACAACATGGACAGCTTTGAAGGATGCAAGAGACCTGCTGCTCAGGTTTGGTCTGCTTTTTCCTTTGATGCTGAAAATGACCGAATAAAGAACAGACATCATCATAATCCTGCTGAAGTGAAGGAGTACATAATCAGCCACTTAGGGGCGAGGGACTTCACATGAATATATATGTCAGTCTGAATGTTATTAAGGCTAAGCTTAATGCCAGATGTTAACGGTCTAAGATGGTAACTACTATTATTAAGGTGTAAACAAAAAGTTAATGCAATCATTGTGCTTGTTTTTAGTTTGGCGCCGACATTATACCGTCATCATACCGTTTCTATCTGTTGCTTTTTTGATTTGGGGCAGCCTGCTGGTATGTATATACTCACTCAGTGTTAGGCTTTAATGCCACTACTCATTTCCATGTTAGTAATTTGCAGTTTTCTGAATCAAATGTCTTCTCAGTGGCTACTTGCTGTTTTGTTAATCAAGGAGGCAAGCTGCGGATATGTTTCCATACAACAAAGTTGAAGCACAGCAGAGGAGCATGATACAATATTTGCGTGTCATACACACAAAGTGTCCAACCCTTGTGCGTTTATGAGACACCAGAAATTCAGCTGCGATGTTCAACATTTCATAACATTAGAAAGTTGCACGCTTCTTTTAAAGCTCAGTCTTAATTAGTGTATTCTTTCTTTTCTTTAAGGAATTGCTGGTAAATTCTGCTACGAAAAAAAGCTTCCTTTTCTAAAGCTCTTAGTTTTTCAAAATCATCCAATCAGAAAAAATAAACTTCAATGGAATTCGACTCTGTCTTCTTCTCGAGTCGCGTTAATCCTGTTGGTCTCTAAAGCTCAATATAAGGGATTGTTGTCTATTGGTTGAATGGAAGATGCCAGCCAAACACATCTAATCCTTGATGCCCATGTCCTGCTGTTGGGGATAATGCAGACAGACAAGCGCAAGCTCACCTACTGGGAAATAAACATGCAGGTGGTTCCTGAACAAGCTAACATAACAACTCTACCATGCAGTGAATTATTGCCAGTGCAGTCTGCAAACACCAGCTAGCAACCTGTTAACAGCTAACTACAGAACATAAAGTAGTTTAGTGGTGCGCAAACCATAAGAACATAGTAGACATTTGATCTTATCATAGGTGGGAAAGGGACGTGATGAGCAAGGGAGGTAAGTTGAGGCACCTCTCGTTTGTAAAAAAAAAATAAAAAAGTAATATATGTAATCGATACATTTTGTTTATTATTACTATTAACTCACTAATTATTGAATCAGCTGTCATAGAAAATTCCCAGCATATTAATAGTATGTTGAACAAAATGTGCCAAGGTTAATTTTCAGTATAAGCCCAAGTAGACTCAGTTTATAAATAAGCAATTTGTGTCTATAGCACCTTTAAAGAGCAGATATAAGAGGCAAGGCAAAAGGCAAACCAATAGATAGCAACAGAAAATAATAAAACAGAAAGATGATAAAGCTCATTGTTAAGTACAAAGCAGTCCAACTAAAGTAAACAAAACCAAATGATTGATTGTGACCAAAATTAGTTCAATAAGAAGAAGACGAATATGTGTAATACATGAAAATAGCTTTGACGTAGAAAGCTACTTTTGGCTATTTCTCCAGGGAGTAGCCTTAGTGTAGTGAAGCTTATAATTATATGTACAGTATAGTCACTTGCCCTACACTGTGCCTACTCTTACTGCAGCAATGTCGATTGTCTAAAAGCCCCAAGGTTATTTTCTCCTTTGTCTACTCAAGAGCCGGCGGATTTAATAACACTTCATTTGGTTGTTCCCTTTTTTCCCCCTTTCTAATGTCAGTCATAAGCTGCAGTTCAAAAGGGAATATACAGTATGGCAGTAGTTAAATAGTATAATTTCATCATATTTTATCTATTAATTAACTCTATCTACTCTGCTCCTTCTTTTCTTTGTCTCCTTCTTTCAGTTCTCTAAAATGAGTCTTTATTTTTTTTTTTTTTAACATTCCTCCAAGCCCGCAGCTTAGCTTCAAATCATTTTCCCACCAAACCCGGGGGGGGGGTTTGGTGGGAAAATAAATTGTAGATATGAACTTTTAAATCTGAATCCACTTCACAAGGGCTTCACTTCCAGGAAATATATTGTCATCCAGAGTATTGATCCACCAACAAGAACTAAAAATCTGGTGGTCTGGAAACAGTATCTGAAAATAATCATTCTTGAGCATGTCTGGATGGACTCCTTCGCTGATATACACACTTATGATATCTAGGATAGTTAGGGTTAACTGAAGGGTATATTTGAGCCAGTCTGTTGTTAGGATAATAAATCTAGTCTCATTATGCCACATGTTCTGGTCTTGCCCTCCAATTGCTGGTCCTCCCTATTCAGCTGCCTTTCACCATGGGTGATTAGGTCTTTAGGGTAGAGCCTGTGGAAATGAATTTATGAATTTAACGCACAGGAGTGTTGTCATTACTCCAGCTTGAGAAAATTAAACCTGATAGAGGATGGATGGTTTTCGTGTGGTTGTATTTTAAATTGCAGGGAGAAGCTGATGTGCTCTTGTGCGAAGACTTTTCCCACATAGTTGCACACATACGTTAGTTTTTCTTCTCTCATTCTATCCTTGATTCAAGTAATAAAGTATTTTGTTTATCAGAAAGAGCTAGCCAACGGAGAGGTAGTTGATTTGGGTAATGAAAATGAACTAAGTCACTGTGTGGCAGTAAATCTCCAAATAGAAACCCTTTTTGAAAGCTAATGCACAGTGAGACACGAAGATGTCCCTGGCATACTGCTCATGTGCCAACTTCTCAGTCGTGTTAGCACTTTTGGAACATGATGAATTTGGAAAAAAAAATATGCAAAGTGTGAAAGAGCAGCTGGAGACCTTCAAAAATGAATTTGTCAAAGGGATGGTACAGATTTTGTACAAGGTACAAAATACAGACTTTTTGTGTTTTTATCCTTGGTGTCATTGATTACTCTTGTGAGTAAGACTCTGACGTAGGAGCAATTAATGGTAGAAGTCTTCTGGCTGCATGTTGAGCCATAGTAACTGCTGAGCTCCATACCAAACACACGGATACAAACCAGTCCCAACAGGCATGATGCTTAATCAAAATATTAATTGCTGGGCTTCTAATGCAGGTGTCCTGAACCCACCCCAGGATCATTTCAATGGAATCTGTCAACAAGCCTGTCTCCCTTGTGGTTGGCTGGTTCTTGGATGATGCAGGTCTGAAAAAGCTGATTTTTACGTCAAAGTGTCTGAGGGAGAGGATGCCTGGATAAACACTTAACACATGGCAACAGATGGTAGTAGGGAGCTGCAAACATTAGTGGGTGGTCTGGTGTTGGCTTGATATGATGTGAAATGTGTACCCACTCAATTTAAGGTGCTCTCACCCCCCCCCCCCCCCCCCCCCACACACACACACACCCCTGCTTTAAATATGATGAACCTGCCATTACCCCCCTTCCAATATCCTGAAAGTAATCATATCTCATTAACCGTTCCATATTCACCAGTGTGAAGCCGTAATCAATCGAAGAAGGACATCATGTGTCACGGTGTGGTCCAGGCGGACTTGAAGACTGTGTCAAAATAAATTAGCAGCAGATATTAATAGAACACAGATTCTATCAAAAAATCATAGCCATATGTATGGTTACATGCAGTGCCCTTTCTGCCTCTGGAGATGCACACCAACCCGTTCTTTGCTTCTTTCTTTTTGTTGTGTCGTCATGGTGATGGATTTTCGTCTCTGTGTCTAATTAAAGAGGGAGCTTTAGATGTATTGACTATCTCTCATCACAGAATGCTCTCTCTTCCAATACCTTTACTCATGTCGTCATCAAACAGTCAATCTTTTAATAGTAACATGTACGTGCAGTCACAGAAACGTCAGGCACAGCAACATTACAGAGACAGCTGTTATGATGGTATTTTGTTTAAATGATATTATTGTTTGAGTTCCCTCCCCTCATGAACAGTTTCACAAATAAATTCGGCCTGACCTTTGCTGCAATGAGTGAGAATAGATTAGTCTGTTTTAGAAAAATACAGCACGTCTCAGGAGGTGCAAGTTATTCCCAAGTTTCACAGAGAGTGTAAGAGATACAAAATCAAGATCTTAATAAATACACAAGTTTCCATATCAGCAGAATAAGAAAGGATGAGCCAAATGCTTGCCAGTTTTAACATGGCATTTCACGCCATGCTTTCCCTGGTGTGGCAGAAGATCATTAAGTAACACTAGACAGTTCATTATATATGTGATGTTTGGGGACCTCATTATCTTTTTGAAGTTAAATTGGTTACTTAATCAAATGTCTTTTAATTCTCGTCTTTGTATACAGTCTGGTAAAAATGAACAGTTTTCGAGTGCAAACACTTTTTTCGTCAAAGGTGATTAAAAGGAACCAGTTATTGTAAAGCCAATATATACACTCTTATACGCAGTCTTAATTGCCTTCAAACTATGAGAAATGATGGCAGAATGATGGAAGCTGAGCCAAAAGACAGACTTTAAGTAGCATTATTGTCATGCCTCATTACACTGTGTTTGATCAAAGTAAAACGTACCATTGTTTGACCTATTACAGGATGTATCACCCTTTTATTTTGTTATTTTTTAAAAACAAGATCTAAACATAATATCCAATGTACATTAATGTAAATAAGAGCTATTTTTAGCACACTCCAGAGCCCTACTTTGCCCAACTAACAGACTGTTTTTTCCAATGATTTTGAAACTCAATCATGCATGAAAACACTGGAGGGTCCTTTACTTGACAGGTAAGGATGCTTACAACACAGAGCTTGTTCTGTGGATTAACTTAAGGTGAGTTTGGTTGACCTTCCATATTTGATACGATTGATGCTCATTGTATTATTTTCTTTATTCTTGATTACATGTTCTATATTTTTTGAGACATTATACAAGCTTTAACATTTGTCTGTGTGTTCTCTGTGCTAAACATTCAGTTCAACAATATGCGGCAACCATGGAGCTGCTATGTATAAGCAGTGCAACAACACTCTCTTGTGTCAGCTGATATATCTGCAGTCTGGACAATCAACAGCATAAGACTGTAATCTGTAGTCTGCAAAATGATATTTTTCCCATCTGCTGTTCAATGTGTAATATGTGTACAATTTCTACAGTACTCATATTTTTGTTTTCCATCAAAATGTGTAAAAGAAACTGGACTGGTGTTTGTGATCAAACAGACCTTTATTGTAATGCCAACCTGATGCTGCTTTTTTTAGTCAACTCTACTCTGGGTTTGGACATCAATCTCATGTTAAGTTAAATGTAAAAGATGTTGGGCTTTGATGTTCTCTAAATGTTTTGATGATAAAAAGTTCTTGAAGATAAAACAGGCGGCAATGGCATTTATGGTGAGGAAAACGTTCCTTTTATTACTTCACCGTCAAAAAGGCAAGACATAGAAGCTGTCGGTACATCCGCACCATGCACACATTTTTGTGGACGCGCCAGAGTACGCGCTCAGGCTACTTTTCACCAGCCACTTGTTTAAGTTTCACTTTCATGTGCAACAAAGAGCTTACGCTGCCACCTGCTGGCGAATGTAGAAATAATGAACTGAACAGAAGCTTGTAATGTCACATTATGTAATTAACAACATGTCGAATTATATGTGGCTTGGCCTTAGTTACAAAAATGAACTCTTTTACAGGTGCTACAGGTTTCACTGTGAAATAGATTAAGCATCTGCCTTACGTTGTATATTGATGTCAACCTATTATGGAGATGGGTCTATGCAACAATTGGACTTTGCATCAATTTTATATTTCTGATATGAACACAGGCATTTGATTTTGAAATCAATATAATCTTGTATTTTTATGCTACCTAACATCGTCAGGTTTTGACGCCAACATGATGTTGAATTTTGATCTGGGTTTTTCAGATAATTTTAATTAATATTTTTACTCTGTCAATTTATTCAGAGACTTATTATTAAATATTATTCTATTTAACTTGAAAGACCGTGTCACTACTATTTTGAAGAGTAAAATCTGTAAATCTGCAGCATGTGAGTTTAAAAAAGGTTGTCTTTTTAAAAAAAAAGTAGTTTAAAAACTACTGCAATAATGATAATATATAATACATAAGCTTTAATAACTCTGCTACATTCTCTCTTAAAGTTACCCAAACACTCTGTAGTCACTTTTTACTTTAAAGGTAACTATTACAGCCAAGTCATCCTCTTTAAAGAAATGAAAAACCTTTAACAAAAGTGAGGAAAAATAAGGACAATGATTTATCATCAATGAATTAACTTAAAAACATGTTTTCAGGCTATACATGCATGTACTTTTTTTTAAAATGGCAGGATATGTCATTATTGAGTAAGAGGTCAAATCTAAAATAAAATTGTTGATTTAAGAGATTCTTCTTGTCTAAAGTAACAGATTAGTGAGACAGGTGAGACAGGTAATGGAATTTTCCAGGATTTCAAATCCTAATGAAATAAGAAATAAATTCTAGTCCATTTAGTCCACTATCCTCCACTTGAGCAACCTGCGCAAAGGCCATGGATACCACTTTGAGACATAATGTCTTACCCAACAGCTATTCTAGTAGTACAATAGTATACAAAAGTGTGCTGGCACGCAATCACTAATTATTCTCCACATGAGTCAGGGAGCAGTGTATGTACGATCCATGTTGTGATTTTGAATTGAAAGTTTGGTGGGATCCAATGCTTCATTGGATCCTTCAGGGCCACCAATTGTCAGCTTGCCAGCATGGGGAGTCCTTGAACATGGAAGCCCCTCTTCCATCCTTTAGAATGTTAATATTATATAAATTGTTGTCAGAAAGAAGAGAAGGAGAGTGGCTGAAACCACAAAGGATTAAAGAAAGTGTTTGGAGTAAAAAATGAGTAAGATGTTGATATTAGATCTGTCCTTCCTCTGAAGACAATACAATATCCAGTGGGGAAGGATAATGCCTCAGCCTTCCAGCTGAATTCAGGGTTCCACTGGGGGCTCTTCTCCACCTCATTGCCTAAGTCTCACTTGCCCTCCATGCAGCCTGTACAAGGTGGTCTCACTCTCAGAGGTCACACAGACCAAGGTGGTGGTGCTCTTCTTGTAGTTTGAGTATATACCTCATGGGCCTTGTGCTAAAGAGCTTTACTCGCTGACTATGTGCAGTTACGGATTCTACCATTTTGACGTGGCGACTGTGGTGCTGACTGTGGGCTTTCTTTGGTTAACCTGGTAGCTGCCATCTGCCCTGTGTGGCCTCTCTGCTTGCTGTGACCTCCACCTGTGTTATGGGGCTGCTCCACCCCTTAGGCATGGATGTTGCGTCCTGCAGGTCCTTGCCCAAATTGGCATGTAAAAGTATACTTATCCAAGGATAACGTGCAGTTAACCAGCTTCATCCCTTGGGCCGGATTTTCCTGTCAGTTGAAGATATAAAAAATTGCAGTCCTCATGCAATTAAATAAAAGCTAAGCTTCCTTTTACCTAAGAAGCAAAATGCAAACCAAGGCCCACCATAGGAAGCTGAGGTTCAGCTTGACTTTGACCACGTTTCCCTGCAGGAAAGAATGGCTTTTCTTATCCATCTTACCTTAGCAGATATACGGCGAGTATTTGCGAACAAAAACCAAATGAGCTTGTTGATTAAGTCAAGCACCCACAATCCTGGATGTTCGTTGCAATTATTTCTTGTTTGCCAATAATTTAATTCCAAGCAGGTAAGTATGAGATGTGGCTAGCGCAGCTAAAGGAGATGTAAAATGCAAAGTCTGCAGATCGACATACAAACCCTGCATGAACACCTCCAATGAGCCAAGCAGAAAGTGCAGTTATATTTGAAGAAGTTCAGGGAGGGCAGGTTAGCACAGTGCCCAAGATATCTGCAGATAGGGCCTTAAATAGTAGCTCTAACCTTACCTTAAACCCCTTTTGAGAAAGAAAAACATTCCTGCTGAAAAAAAACTTTTGAAAAAGAAAACTGAAAGGCCAGGGTTATATACACAAGGACCAAGAGATTCTCTGGCAACCCTGCAAATATTTTTCACCTTGAAGAAGAAACCTTCCTGAGTTTGGCTTAAGTGTCTGATGTACTTGTCTGTTCTGTGCATTGATTCACCAGTACCATGTTGTCAAGAGTAAATGATTGATGTGTGGCATTTATTGTGAAAGATTCATTTTCAAGCACGATTTTGAAAATGGGTTCCATTTTCTCAAAACACTACACACAATTAACACAAAAAAACAAAAACTGAGGTGTTCTGCTACACAAATAGCAGAGCACCTCAGACCCTTTGCTAAATGAAATACTCTTGTTAAAACTATACACCAATTTATAAAAAAAAAAAATTAGGGTGAAAGATAGGGTGAAAATTTTTTTTTCACCCTATGAAAAACTCACATGCTTTACATAACTTAATTCTGTTTGAACCAGTTAAACACTGCTTCTTTTAACTTGAAAAAAACCTTTTAGCATTTCTACTTCTCATTGATTGGAGTACTGTATTACACAGAAGAAGTGCAAACATACAATAAGTTCACCAAAACACTTGACAAGACCAATGCTGCAGAGTGAAGAAAATCTCTTTCCATATACCCAAATCAGTCAACATGGAGAATCACAACACGTCTGCAGTAGTGTGCGTAACTGTTACTGTAACCCAGCAAACATCACATACTGTATCCGGTTCAGGTTAAAAAATACAGAAATAATACAGTAAATGAAATAAAAAAATCTGATCAATAAAACAGAACGTACTAGACATTATCTCTTCACCAAGCTGGATCTGGCCAGAGAATTTCATCAACATCACAGGCAATATCTTTATTGGCAAGACAACGTTGGAAAAACCGCCTTGAATGTCTAATCCACCCTTGCACAGCTATGATGATGACTTGGTCACAGGCATCATCCATGGCTTGAATGAGGGAAACCCTCCACTGCCACGCAGAGAAAAACTCTTCAATTGGGTTACAGTAAAGGCAGGTGAACTTACCTGCTGCCTTTTTATAGCGCTTGAACCTGATTACTGTGTCTCCAATTAAACAATCATGTGTTTGAGCACCTGATGGCTGTGTTTTTACTGACTGGCTTATTGGTGTAGTAATTTGACAGTCAGTGCTTTGGAAATGCAAGTAAGTGACCTTATGATATACTGTACTTCTGTGTCTAATGTATACAAGTGTGTGTATTGTTTTGTAAAAATTGTGACACTGAAATTGTGTTTAGTGGTGCGCATCTGGGCCATGTTTTGCTTCTTGATTGTAAGGTTTTAGTAATTGTGAAATACTGTTGATTTTAGTGCTTAAGCAATCGAAACCCCCCCCCACAATTCATCATGAAAGATCTAGTTTAACTTATGGTTGTGATTAAGGTCCAAGTTGGTGTTATATAGCAGGTTTCAGTGTAAGTATTTGTATTTTATTTACTGCACAGAGTCAGAGAGATTCAAGTTTTTCATTCTGTTTGTTCAAATTGTCGATGCATTGGTTGATCTCTTCTTCTCATGAGCTGAATATAAAATGTGGTTTAGCCTACTCTTACTGCTGTCAACGCAACAATTTTCCACTGAAAATACTCAAGGATTTCTTCACTGATGCTGTATCAACCTGATGAAGACTACCTCAATGCTGTGAAGCAATACAGTCAACCCTGGAACTGAAAAATGCAGACAACAGTGTGCAGATTAGAGTTTTCTTTGATTGTTGACTTCTCTCATAGCCACCTGTCCAGCTTTTGTTCTTTCAACATTCCTTTCACATTTCACAGAATTTGTTGTATCATTTACTGCAATGAAACTTACTGCCTCAAAAAGAAACTGATTTTCTTGGAGCGATCTCTGACCACTGTGTTTTTTATTTTTTTTGATTTAGTGTGATGCCTGCTCAGAGGTGTTTTTATTTTGACTGCTGTGTGTATGATGTGAAAACAGTATCTGATTCTGAGCACTGAGCACAGACAAACACGTTTTAATATTATTGCTTGATTTTGGCAGGTAAAATCACAGGTTTTGTGAATGTGCTATAAAATCTGGGTTTGCGTTCAAGTTTTCGACAAATGTGTTTTTTTTATTTATTTATTGCAATTTAGATACTGCACCAAAGTACAATATTAAGATACTTGTACTTCGGTAACTTGAATATATTTATATTTACTCCACTAACATTTTGAAGGTAAACAAAAAAGTTTACCCCATTATCCCCATTAATAAACAATTGATAATCTCTAAAAATACAATGCACTGATTAAATCAGTGATTTTAAACCCTATTTTGTCATTGTGACGACGTTAGAAAAACAGTGCCAAGCAGTGGCTGCTTGTCTAGTTCAAAACTTATCAGTTGGTTCATTTGGATAAATAAAATAAAGTTAAAGGTTTCTAATATTTCATTAATTACAAATATTATATAAGCCGAATATTGTGTTGCAGTAACTTGTTTATTGTCTTTTCCCCCACAGATCAATCTGAACTCTCCAGCAGTAACATGTCCACAGTTCCTCATTGGTATTGACAACTTATACTTGAAATGGATTATTTTCATAGTTACTTTAATTCCTTTTATTATCAAGGACTGACTTCAAGTTCTGAGAACTATTTCCACTCAAGCCACCCATATAAATGATCATGTTTAAACGTATTAGTTCCTTGTTTGTGTAATTATTTAAGCTTACCACCAGAGGGCAGTCATTGCCTTCTCATAAGATGATGATATAAATGTAAATAAGTAGAAGCTGTCAGCATTATGCTATTGCTCGAAACAAGAGAACATGCAATGAACTGAAACAGCAACTCTGCTTTTCTTCTTTTCTGAAAAACAAAACAAACAATCACTGTGTCCATCCAGAATTCTTACAGAAAATGACAAAAAAAAAAAAACTACCATGCTGATAGTGTGCCATTTTAGGTTGTTATTTGTCATTTCTTTCCTTTGGTTTATGTATTTCCTTTCATTCTTTAATGAGAAGAGCAAATCTACACACTGGTGTTCCTTGTCTTAAGGCAGGAAGCACTTCAGTGGATGGCTTAATTGGAGTGCCATCACTTAGGGAACAGATTAAGCAAGAGTGTTAGAGCCATCTTTCAACATTTGCCAACACAGTCTATGAATAGAGTCTGTGTGTATGGAAAGTGGTGGCCAGGGGCGGGAAATGTGACAGAAGAGACAAATTCTTCAACACTGACAATCAACTTTTGGATATAAAGTCAGACCCACTGACATAATGTTCAGAGAAGACACAGGAGGACGAGCAGACGACACTAGCTGCTTGCTTGTCGTTATTTATTATGATGTCATCAGAGCGTCGTTATTGCACGCATCACACATATGGAACTATTGCTTTTTTGATTGACAAGTTCCAGAGTTCAGCTTGACCTGTGCTTCCTTTCTTCACAGAGATCCTCTCGTGTTTCAATGCCTACAGAGGCTGAGGACACATTCTGCTGTGCAGACATGAATTACAGCACCCATTACTTTGTAGAGCACATGGCAGTTTTGTTGAGGCTGAACAGAAGAACAATGTCTTTGGTTGACGGTTTTTTTGAAAGGAACATCTATGATTCAAGCCAAATAAGTAAGCCACGGAGGCTGCTGTTTTAAGATACATGAGATGTGTACTGTTGTGAGATTTTTCTTAACATTTGAATCCCATTTTCATTTTCCCATACTCTCTTTTACTTCTTTATTCACCACTCCCTAATCCAGCCTCCTCAAGTTCCCCGTATTGGCATGTTCTGCAGCAAGCATCCTTTAAGTTTAAGTGTGGTCCACCGATCTGTTTGTCCGGCTTAGGTGGTCTTGACTGAGAGCGACTCAGAAACCAGTTTCACACATCGAGTGGAGCCGAGTCGGGGTTGAGGTTGCAGTGATGAGGTGGACGGAGAGAGAGAGAGAGAAAGGGTCAGAAGAAGGGGTTGTGAGACTCTTGTCGAAGACAAGTCCCTAGACTAAATGAGAGCAGAATCAGGGTTAAGTGCTCTAATTGTGCAACCATTTAAAAGATGGGAGTAGAGTCCAGAGCCTTTGCTCAGCCAAATCTCATCAGTCAGTGCCAATTTGAATCTCAACCAGCAACCTGTTTATCCTCTTTCTATTTCTCTTCTGTGTTACCCCTCCTCCATCTCCCTCCCTCCCTTCTCACCATGCAGACAAACAGACAGACATTCCAACAGCGGATGTGCCCTTGGTTGTCCATAGCAACCTGCTATGCGGGATGTATCTTGTAGGAGCAGGACCAGAGAATGAATGGCTAAGCCTTCTGCTAACAAAGACTGCGAATCTCAGAGATGCTTTTGAGCTTTCATAGAAGCGCTGTGATTTCTGGGCTGTGGGAGTGCTTTACATAATCCAGCAGCAACAGCAACAGCAGCAGCAGCAGCAGCAGCAGCAGTACCCCTCTGCTCCGCCACAGCGTTCTCTCCTCCTGCTCTCTGCACCTAACACACACACACACCCCTATGTAGGTCGGCTTGTCTTGGCTCATCCTCTAAAAAATCCTTTCGATCTTTCATTCAGTGTTATTATCAAGGGGCTCTGTTAGAGAGGTGTTAACCAGTCAAGAGAAGAATGTACCTGTACTCTATGACCATTAGAATGAAGAGAGTACATTCAAAATGCTCCTCTGCAAAAGCAAATAAACAATTTTGCCCATGTAGTATTTCCCCAAATACTTGATAATAGTAACAATTAATTTTAGACTTTTATTTTTTTAACCATTTTAGGATAGGTTTATTAATAAACTTTCTAAAACGTATTGCATGGTAGGCCATTTTCTTAAACGAAGTATGCCACAGTGCTTTATACTGTAAGTTCATTAATTAAGGCTATTTAAACTGTCTAATTCATTCAATTCAATTCAATTTTTTTCTTTAGTTTTCATTCATCACCCCATCTCTGATATTTCCAGCCATAACTAGCGATGAGATGTTCTGATAAATGTGATTTATGTTATGCATATGATTTCCACTGCTAACAGCCTATTGTTAGATGGGATCTGCCAGCAGCTGACACTGTGTGCTTTGCCTTCCCGTGTGAGCCTCTCTGGGACTGACTGCTGAAGCCAGCTGCTCCACTGTGCCTCTCCGTGTCAACACATTTATTACAGACATGTAAACTGCACACTTCAATAAGTCGCGAGTCAATGACTTTATCTTAATAGTGTACGTGCTTCTATTCCCCTTCCTTCTCTCATTGGAGCTGTTGGGCTGTAAAAAACGTAAAGTTAAATAAGTGAGATATCGGAAATATAACCATTTCCCTTTTTTTTTTTGGGGGGGGGGGGGGGGGACAATGCGAAGAAAGAAGGGGTGTAGAGAAAGTCATTTCAACCTAAGGATTGCTTAGATTCATGTTTGAACACTTCAGACACACAATCAATGGCAGCAGGCTTGGAAGGGAAAACAACTAGTTGGCATAGTGTCGCCCTGAAACATGTATCCTAAACTTGGTGTACTTTTACATTCACCTGGCTGGTAATGTAAAAGTGATCTCTTTCCACCCTCTCCCCAAGCACAACCAAACATATATTAAGGCACATAGCCATATTCAGAACATCACCACATGCTGTACGAAAGAGGAACTAAAACAAAAGCTACCACTTCCTTTTGTTGGAAAATTTCAACATGTGTTCAAAAAGGCAGACAAATTCCCTTTATTAGGGCTTTTAGTGGGTTTTCGTAATTGCCATTTAGTTTTGTGTATTGACAAGTTCATGGCAAAATAAGTTTCATGTTCTACATCTTTTCAGCTCAGCAATTCATTATCGTCAGCAATCTGTACAACACTCCTCGAGAGGAACAACAGTTTGAGAGTGGGAGTGAACATACTGGTGCTTCTCTGAACACATGTCTGTAACTATGGTCACTTAGATAAAGGGATTCAATAATCAGAAATAGAAAAATTAACATTTGTATAAAAAGCAAAACATTTTCCTGCAAAAACAGCCACAAAAAAGTTCCTTATATTGATCTAGGATGCAAAGCAAATATTTCAAAGAGATGAAAAACTGTGTTTCTGGCACAGTGTCGCTGTGAGGTGATGAGTTTGATGGATTTCTGTACGTCTGTCCCAGCCATCTCATACTGTCCTTGTATCCACATTCATTCTAGAATTACAATACTGTCAACATTGTGCTGTTTAAACCATCAGTAGTAGAATTTACAAATGTACAATACACGATAGAAAGGCATACACAATTGGGTATTACAATGATACCTACAAAAAAGCATGAGAATAAAAAGTCTGTGAGATATTGTAGGTGAGGCAAGCAGAGCCACAAATGTGCATCCAGATCGAGGGACACACACCCTCCTACCATGATTAAGCACATGTCTATTTACACCGCATCATAACAAAGCTATCAAAAACAAAGGCTCCAAAAATTCTTCCTAAAAACTTTTTTTTTTCTTTTGTTTCTCTACTTACAACAATGTTGATTTTCATGTATGTACATCCCTAGAAAATAATTTTAATTGTAGTTACACACTTTCTACATTTTTTTTAAACAATACAGTCCTAGTCCACAAGGAGGGTTTTTTGTTTGTTTGTGTGTGTCTCTGTGTGTGTGAGTACATGTGTATATGTGTGTGAGAGTGTATCCAGGGTTTGTTTAAGTTGGGGAATTATGGTTGGTGCAGGAGGATGGAAATAATGTTCATGGATTGGCTAACAGTCACAGGGGCAGAGTCAGAGAGTGGACTGGATGTGTTTACAGAGAGGATGTAGTGGAGTCGACGATTTCCCTCCCATTGCACACTGTTGGGACAGGTTGGGCGCTGGCAGAAGCTTGATAAAGAAAAAAGAATAAAGGAGGGGATAATTAACCAGGAAGTGAATAAATCTGATTAATTTTCACAACAAGTTTACAATGTTAGCCACAGTTTAGAAATCATTATTATATAAAAGAATCTAAAAATAATTTATAGTGATGGATGTTCTGATGCTGACCAAGGACCAAGCACAACATAGTCTTTTACACAACGCTATGATGAGAATATTTGGCGGTTTGCGTTCACATAATGCAGCTCCTCCTGAGTAAATACATTTTTTTTGGAGATTTTTGCAAGTTTGAAAAAGCCTATTTGTTTAAAACTTTCCATCGCTTCAGCTACATTAACTAGTAGCTAGTGGTGTAAAATAAACCTGCCAGTCATTTGGAACAGCAAGGCTGAAATTACACCAAACTCTGCAATGATCTTTTTTTGAAGTTATCTGTACTTGTATTTAGTCATTTGTGCAATTTTAGCTATGTTGTAATAATAATTCATACAAGTTGAATATACATTTCCTTATTACTTGAAATATGTCACCTTTCTTGGGCCCTGCTTCTTTCTTGGTGTCTCATTGTACTGCTAAACAATGCAAATGTGACAGCAGTGTGCCATTCCCTGCTGTGCAGGAACTTTGGATTAAAACTCTGTCATTTCTTTTGTTGCCAAAGATAACACTTTTAAATATATTGAGGTCTTCATCTGGAGACCTACCTGTCTTGTGACTGATAATTATTTTTTCTGACTTCTGTGGCTGTTTAATAGGAACAAAATACAGATAGAATGAGGAAGGCCAAACACCCGGATACCTCAAAATTCTCTATCCCCCTCTAGCAAAAACGGTAACACAGTCCATGTGTTGAATACTGAGGAAAAGTAATTTGACGGAGGCGGTGAAAAAAGACCAAGAGAATACTGCTTTAAACCCTGTCTCTTTAAAAATGAGGTAACAGCATGTAACCTACCGTGGGATGCGTACGTGGTAGCAGCCCCACTGACACTGAAGCGATTGAGGTTAAGCCTGTGGCTCGTCACATTCTTCTGTGGCTGAAACATAATTATATGTACCTTGGGAGCAAACATGCAACCCAGAACCACAAAACCACTCAGGCTCACTGAGATACACATGGTGGTGGTCTGAACCTGCAGAGAAAGAAAGGGGAGACAGTAATTAGTAATCTGACATTGATGGATAAATCTAATGTGGTACAAAGTAATTGCTGTGAAGAGCTAATTTGATGATAATAATCTGTAATAATGAACAGATTTCAAAGGGACTTTTAGAGGAGTAGAAAAAAGTTCTAACTGAAATAAAAAAAGATAAATTGAAGCTTAATTCAATAAACACAAGATAAAAAATAGAGCATAAAAACACCTCAAGTAAAAAGCAATCTGTAAACATAGAGTCAGTGAGGTCTATAGAGTGTTACTCTCTATTGGCAGACAATGTTACCTTGCAACAGTCCAAAGGATAAAAACTACAGGACAAATCAATAAAAGACTTAATTAACAGGGGCCACAGGCATTTCAGTGGTAGCTTTCACTTTATTCTCTGCAATGCCACTTCTGTGTCTTACTATGAGAGGCTGAGAGATGGAAACAGAATTAATTAACATCAAATCAAAGTGAAATCATGAGAGTGTACAGCCCTGGCATCAGCACTCCTCTCATATGCCCTTTGATACAGTGCACTTTGTGTGTTTGGAGAAGTGTGTGCTAAAGGTGTGTGTGTGTGTGTACTGCATGCTCAAGATTTGTATGGATCAGGTGAACACTCACTCCCCTTTGCTATCAAATCTGGACGTGTGTCAGCAGTTTGACTGAACCGGTCTGCTTGTCATCCCAACACAGCAAAACTGGGATTTTTGATAGCAAGATTAGAAAGTGTTGAAGTTCTTACTACACCTTATCTTATGCTATGGTTACATTATTAGCGTTCTGTTGCTGTTTAAGTACGGACAAGTCCCTCGAAGAGAAGCCTCTCTTTTCTTGTCTTTATTGTAAATATGAAGCAACTCACTGTAGTCTTATTCACTGTCCCCTGTGAAACTGTTTGTCATTTGTAAATTAAGGTTTTTGTACAAATTACACAAAGGAGATATAAGGCCTTATTATTCTTTCTTGCACAGAGCCAAGTGAGCTGCTTTCACCTGTTTCAGTCATGATGTGAGATAAACCTGGTAGTTGCTTGTTGTAGACTTGAGAAATTAGAGGGGTATTCATTTTTAATTTACTCTGAGCTTGAAATATCCAAAATTGGGTATTAGGGTGGAATTAGACATGTATGAGTCATGGTAGACGATTGTAAAATGAAATTCCATTATGGTAAGTTCAATGCTCTTCAAAAGCAGACAAAAGTAGTTGTGCATGTGTGTGTGTGTGTGTGTTAAAGAAGAAGATACCCTGTAGTCACTGGATGTGACATAGAAGATGGGAAGAAATGCCAGCCAAATGATGCAGGTGGTGTACATGGTGAATCCAATAAACTTCGCCTCATTAAAGTTCTCCGGGCACTTCCTGGTCTTGAAGGCATACCTAGGGAGCAGAATAATTTCTTATTAGCTAGCAACTGTTAACTGCTGCTGTGGAAACAACTTATAAAAGCCCAAGAAAAACTGATGCATATTCTTGAAATGGATGTATGGGAATATATTAAATCAGCAACCTGTAACAAGGACTGCAACAAAAACAAAGCTGACAAAGAATCTTCTCTGACATGCTTACACAGTACACAGGATGACCAGGAGCACGTCATATCCCAGTGACAGCAGCATGCTGGAGTCGCGTACGTTACACTTGAGGATGACAGTCTGCCGTCGCTCTGGCAACGTGAAGCGCCGTGTCCCTGGAACTTCGAGCAGCAGCCAAACTGACACCATCACTAACTGGACGGAAATCAGACTTAGACAGATAAACACCTGAAAAAAGAGGGAAAGAGGTACGTGAGGTCATCCAAATCCTCCGTGTGTCAATCTGTCCATCCATCTGACTGGTGCAGATGGATTAATATGATGCTGCAATCATTCACCTGAGAGGAAGGGCTAATGAAGCGTGGCCTCACTGCTCCCGCTCCATCTTTTACCCCATTAAAAATCCTGGCGATTCTGTTGGTTTTGGTAAGGAGGGCGGAGTAGCAGACAGCAAATGACGTGCCCAGGCCGAGGCGCCGAAGGGCACAGATGGCAGGAGAGGGTTTGGCCAAGAAAAGGAAAGTCATGGCGTAGGACATGAAGACTCCTGAGAGAAGAAAGTAACAAAGCTCTCTGCCCGAGGCTTTTACCAGTGGTGTGTTGTTGTGTCTTACAAACACCCAGAATACCAGGCCGGTGCACATAAACCTGTGGACAGGGGAACGACATGCAGCCAAACAGAAATGTTCAAGCTATGTGTCCCAAGTCTACACACATACTTTATCGACAAAACACTAATATGTCCCAGCTTTGAGCAGTCCCTGTTCTGGTTTTAACCACCCAAAACAATACACTATGTTTGTGACACTGATTTGTCTATATATATGTCAATCGATGTTTCTCACCACAAGTTTAATGTCCTATACTGATTTTTCTGTTCTTGTGTCAATACATCTCAGGGTTGCTGCTGTTGCTTAGCTAGCCTCGCTTATCATACTAACAAGACCTGCTGCGTAATAACAGGTAGGCTAGCTATCATACAAACAAAGGAAGTCAGTGTTTTTCTTAGAGCTCCAGGAGAGTTACATCATTCTTGCAAAAGCATCTGGCAATGAATATGATCCATTTTGAACCAACTGTGTCCATTTTTAGATGCCAATGAATGCTAATATCCGAAGCCATATTAAAACAAGCAAATAAAAAGACTGGGTATGGACTGGAAGTAGTGCTGTTGGGACCAAACTTCAGTGAGGCAAACACTGGTGACAACAAACTTTAGACAGCTCAGGAGGGCACCTTGTGTGGCCAGTCTAGATTGATATATGTTGGTAAGGTTAAATTAAAGTATCCAGTTTTGGAGGTGAAGAAATATGGTCACCCTACACAAGGCATGGCAGTTTTATAGTATAGAGAAAGTTTTAAAAACAAGAGGTCGTTGACATTAGAAATAACAAAAGCAGTTTTACTATCACTTGTAACTTCTAGTAAATGTTTGATTGTTGAGCTGTGGCAATTTAGTATACGAGGTTAAAGTTAACTACGAGTGGGTTGAGAAATTACTTTTTGTTTTCAGTAGATTCATTTTATCATGTTAAAGTGACATGAATATACACTTGAGAGTTGTTTCACATCAGACAAAATCATCACCAAAAGACATAGAGAAATGTCAGAGAAGCACTCTTCTTGCAGTAGCATATAAACGTCCTATAGCAGGCCAGAGCTTAATTCTGACACTGCTTACTTATTGTTTTCTAAGTTTGATTGCATAGCACTTTGGTCAACTTCTTTTCAAATCTACTTTATGAATGAAATATCATTTAAAATAAGTGTCTGTAAAACCAGAAAGTGTTCGAAGCTAATTATGTGCTTCTTGGTCTTGGAAGTAAGCGTCAATTACAGTTATAGTTTAAATAAATGAGTATGCAGTTTAACCATTTTATACACTTTTACTGTGTTCCTGGTTTTAGAGAGGCTACGAAACTACAGCCTTTAAACTCTGTTACTGCTGAGTATTGCTCTTCTTAGAGATTCATGCACACTGCTTCAGCATGTTTAAAATCCAAACTTGACAGGCACACCGTGATGGTTGCTAAGCTGTGATCTGACAATCATTGCAAGTGTAGAGAGGTTTAGCTACAGTCAGCTGCTTCCCTCCAATCCAACATCCATGCAACAACACAAACACACTCTGATACACCTCTTAGGCATAGCCAGAAACCGACATCATGTTGACAACCCTTTCTCACTCACCCTACACAGGCAATTGTAATTGGACCAATGGCCCAAGCATCTTCCCACATAATATAGTCCTCAGGCAGGTCATAACAGGATGTCAGGTCTTCAGTGGGCCACTGACCAGGTGCGCAGGGTGAGCAGGTGAACTCATCAGCCAGGTATTCATGAGGCTCACAGGCTGTGCAGATCCAACAGCAGTACTCGCCTATGAGCAGCAGAGTGTGACAGTCTGAGAATTTTCAAAAGGCTTGCTATGGTGTGTTGCTTTAATAAAAAAATGGAACATTGCCTCCTACCTGCCTGCATTTTCTTCATCTCATTGCGTTCACAGGGGTCGCTGCACTGTGAGGTGGGCACCACTTCTCTAGGCCAGTGAATCAGATCGCTGCTCAGACTCAGACTCTCTGCCCATTCTCCAACTGGCACATAGCTGTAACGATCAGCAGAGCGCTGGTAGCTGAAAATGTTGTATCGGCCAATGCCATCTCCCTGGGTATCAAACTTCACAAGTGTCTCAATGCCTGGAGGAGCAAAAGGTGCTGGAGGAGACAAAGAGTGAAAAGAAAGTTAAAAGAAGAATGGAATAAGGAGATTAAAACCTAACAATTATCCTATTGATGTCTCAATAATACCCTCTTTGAAGCAACAGTCAGGACAGAGACAATAAGTTGTGGTCAGTTTAGGAGAACAGAAGAAGATAGTGAGGGACATTAAAATTGTGGTTTCATTACTGAAGACCAGCTAGTCACATAAGTAGTTGCTAAGAGGCTATAAATGTCTGGTATGCCTGGTAATATCTGTGTGTGCCAATGCCCTCCAAACCTTCCCTAGGGTCAAATAGGGACAAACACCACGTTAAATTCTGAAGTGACAAACTTTATTACCAAATGCATCATTAAAAATATGCCCATAAAATCGTATAGGCATAAATGCACATGACCGGTTCCCTGGGCAGTACTATAGCTACCCACACACATAGAATTAGCCTCTGGGTCTTTTATTTGTGAGAGCTACACTGCAGAAACTGCCAAATTGGTTTGTATACAAGATATTATGGCAGGATTACCATCTACCCTGAGGATGTGGGAACAGAAGACATTGTGAAATTGGCAGGAAGCTGAAACCATTAAAAATCAGAGAAGAAAAGCAGCTAAGGGCTGGGAAAAAGTAAGGTCTTGATGGGAAGCAGGCAATTTTAGACTTGACAGTGCTGACACGCAGTCCTTTCGACACAGACAAACTACATGTCACTCCAATAGTGCCACTTCTGTCCTTACAGCGGAGCAATCAACTGTGTGCTGCTGACATACTGTACAGGGAAAAGTGTGATACTCTGCTGTCTTCCTTGTCAAATGATGATGTGACTAGGGGAGTGTGTGGCGTAGTGTACACTGGGTTTATACAGCATCACTTCTTAATGTTAACAAGGTTCAATGTACCATTACTACTGCATTGCCTTTCGGAAATCTGTATGCCATCACGCAGGTGAACAAGTTATTCTAAACTCTTTCCCTAAACTCTAAAAACTCTGCAAAAATACAGATTGGGAATATTCTGCTGAGCAGAATACAGTAGTGTTTAAGAATGATTACACAGACACACATGCCAGTGGAAGTTTCATTAGGTTTTACTTTATAGTGAGGGTTAAGGTATTGCTTGCTTTGAGCACTGTGGGAGGCTGTGCTGACAGAACCAAAGCTTTGACCCTGCTGTTAGTGCTCATGTGTAATGGTAAATGTGTGTGTGCATATGTTTGTGTGTGTGTGTGCGTGTGCATGAAGTACTGACAAGGGCTAAAGCTGTGCTATTGTTGTTAAAGCTCAGAGTGTTCAGAGAAGAATGGTGTGTCAGACGGCAGTAGGGGGGGTTAGGGTTTATGAAATCCATAAATCACAGAGACAGCACAACCCTCTATCTCTCTCTTCCTCTCTCTCTCTCTCCCTACCTCCCTCGCCCTCCTCTTCTCTATCACAGGAAATTCTAACTGTCAAGCCATCTTTTTTGGGGCTAAATGTTTATGTGACAGCTAAATGAATAGGATTTCAATAAGAAAAAAACTGATAATATCTTCAGATGAAGACGAGTTATGAAGACATTAGACTGCAAGTTGGCAGATAAAGTCTGCTAATAAAGCTGAGCTAGATAGCTGGGCCTCCTCCTCTTCGACCTCCATGCACATTTATAGAATGACTTTACCACAACCTAATGATCACAACTGCACCTTATTAGGACCTTCGATGTGTACTGAAGATTAACAAGCTGTATATGGTAAATACATGTAATACAGACTAACAGGATTACAGTGTCAGCTAATAGACCTGTTTGAAGGGGCTATATTGTCCTTGACTTCCCTTCTACAAATCACATTGAGAGAGCAATAGAATAGACTATGAAGACGGGTGATTCCTCTCTTACCTATACCAGCGGCCTTGCTGACGTGTCAGAACGGATTATCAGAAAGTGTATAAGGGTGCAAGCTCGAGCTGGTGAAGGCCACAAAGTCTCCTCTGGTGACCATAAAGAGCTGAAACAGGCAGCTCAGTTTCTGGACTGATGGATGCCCATCTCTAGCACTGTCCTCATCCATCCATCTATCTATCTACTGTATCTGTATGTCCGTCCGTCTATCTATCTATCGTATAACTGAAAACATTGCAACACTACCTGGATAGTGAGGGGTGGACTATCTGCCATTAAAGGGATACTTCACCCATTTGCATGAAGCTTTGTATCATTAGAAACATGGTAGTAGTGTTGAATGGTCATGAATCCAGCCCTCATTTTGCCCTGAGACGAGAAAAATGTGTTTTTCTTTGCCTGGAAGTTTTCTTCATGTGATGCAATATGACGCTTTTTGCATCACATGAAGAAAACTTTCAAGCAAAGAAAAACATATTTTTCTCATCTCAGGGCAAAATGAGGGCTGGATTCATGACCATTCAACACTACTACCATGTTTCTAATGACACAAAGCTTCATGTAAATGGGTGAAGTATCCCTTTAAGATACATGCCAAGAGTTATTCTGCCCCATTACGGTTATGTCTGTCGAAGTAATAGTCCACACCGTGAGCTGGCAATCCCCTGACTCTGATGTCTAATGTCCCTTTGAGGGGTTTCAACTGGTGCTGTTCCAGCAGGTTGGTGGTGCAGCCTCTCTCCAGCCAAACAGTTTGGCATAATTTTAGTTTAGGCTGAACCCTCCATTTCACAAGTGACACAAGCACTTCATCTTTTTGCCATCCCATTCGAGAATGACTAAGCATTCATCATTTTTTTGATTCACCTACAGCAAGTGTAAAGGTCTTGATCAAATGGTGTTGAAAATTTGTTTTGTTTTTGCTGATGGAGCAAAGCATGATTTTGTTGCCCTGCTTCACTGTGCTCTTTTACTCTCCTAACTCTGTCTAGATCCACACATCCCCTCTCCTTCCTTGCAGCATCCGTCATGTGAACAGCAGCAGCCTGTCCTGCAGGGTGCAGCTGGCAGTCAACTGAGTGTTAAGGAAGCGTGGTCCTGATCCTGCGGTTGAATAGTTGCTTGGCCAGAGTTTGGCTTGTGACACAGTAAGCGGTGGTGTAATTGGCCTTCGGGAAAATATCAACCTCACAGCACCAGTCCTTGACTTCAGCATAAGCTGCATTTATAGCTTTAGTCTGTAAGTACTAGTGGATGGTCTTCTGATTGAAATGGTCCACACGTCTATAGCAAATGTCTGCCATGGTTTAGCCTGGACCTTATAGTTGGGACATCCTGTGATTTCGAGCTGTTGAGTTGACAAGCATGACATGACTTTAGAAACTTGTGTACTTCCTGGTCAATCCCAGGCTACCACACATTTGTTCTCAGTCTTTGTTTTGGCTATAACTTAATATTCCTTTTGTGTTTACATCGGCAACTGGCGTTGTGCATCCTGAGGAACGATAATACAGGAACTCTCAGCCCTATTTCCCCTATATTGGAGAGCCCAGTTATAACAGTTTGATAAGCAGGGTCAGAGGCACTCCAGTTAGCAGTCTAGTTGCAATTCCATCAGGTACTTGGAGCCTGATCCTCTGCTCAGAGTTCCTCAATTTTTCATGGCTTGAAAGCATGTGGCACTGCATGTTAAGCCACAAAGTAGATATGATTCTCCATTGTGCCACTCGGTACTGGCAGTTTGACTGTGAGGCATGACAGCAAGTAAGCTGCATTCTGTGCTCTTGGCTTAGACACAACTTTGAAGCACCATGGCTGCAGTCTCAAAGCCCACCTTTCTGTTCTTCTCAGATGCCCACATGATGGCAAGTGCTTTCTTTTAGTCTGATAGTCGTGGTGCTCTCTACCATGAGGCATAATAACTGGGATAATAAACAGCCTTTATATTCTATCACTTTTGCTCAATATTGCTCGTAATCTTACTGGACTAGAATTCCCCAGTGACAAGTGTCTTTGCATCATGGCTAAAATACAACATTACATGTGGACTGGGCAGTTGTCTCTTCGGTACCACAAATGCTGTTCCCTGCTCTGATTCCCATGTCCCTTTGCAGGATTGCCTTGTGAGCCTACTCAGTTGTTTTGATGTTGTGGCTAGATTTGGAATGAACCTTCTGAAGTAATTCACAAGTCCCAAAAAACTCCTCACTTCCGCCACATTTGTTGGATGATGGTTTTCCAATGCCTCTATCTTTGACTGAGCTGCTACAGTTCCATTTTTGCACAGTACATGACCAATGAATTCCAGTTTTCACATCCGAAAGTCAACTGTCAGCTGTCTCTCTTGTAGCTGACTTAGTGTAGTCTTTCATTGTGCTTTTGAATGGTTTTTCCTGAAATGGTTGTCATCAACTATGTTGTGCACTCCAAGAAAGCCTAATAAGACTTGTCTGATGTTATATTGATAAATCTCCGCTGCAGATGAGATTCCAAACAACAGCTTTTTGTAAGGCCAGAACCCTGTGTGTGTGACAAATGTGATAAGGCTTCTGTTCTATTTGATGATATTCCAACTTTGAAAACACTGTGCCCCTGAAATTTTATCTATGAGGGATGTCCATACAAAGCGCATGTCCATACAAAGTCTTGGCTGTTTCTTACCATGCACCACAACAAGCAGAGACACCCTGGTGTTGGTCCACTTACTCTTAAGGACATCTATCTCCTGTTTCTCATCCACTTGTTTTCTCACGCTAAATGGTAATCTGCAAACATTCTGGGCTACCGTCTTAAGACCATCAAGCTGGAAATCCTTCAGTTTACCTAAACCTTACAAAAACGTGCGAGTCTGGGGTTGTGAGTCTATTGACCGTTTATTTTCGGTTCTTCACATCAAAAGGAGCTACCGTCTGTAAACTTAGCATCCTGCATGCTCTGCTTTTCTCTTTTCTACCCCTCAACAGATCAAACTTGATGTACTACGTTGGCTACTTGAACACAACAAAGCACTCCATTTCAAATCATATTTGGTATGACCTACTGAGGCAAAAATATCTGAAATAAATGTCATGGCAGTTTATCAACAGTTGTTGCCAGAGGGGAAGTCAGGAGTACTGTAAAGGATGACATACTTCAACCCTTTAGGAAGTATTTTTGACTGTATGCAATTTGGTGCATATTTGGGGGTGATTTGTTCTAAGGACTTCACAAGTACTAAATAAAATGTCAATTTGTGATGAAATGTTCAGAGGGGAGACCAACAGCTATAGCCTTTCCCCATCTACATGAGCGGCTAAAAAGAACTTTGTTTCTGTGCTTCTTTTCTACTGCATGTCGTTGTGTAACTTTGATAACATATGAACTGAACCGATCCTTTGAAGTGAATGGGGTGACTTTTCCAACAGCAGCTTCTGGGCGTTCCTGCTTTGTACTTACACTTACATTGACACAAGTAAGCCTTTAAGCAGTGATGATTGATGATTCTGCTTGACCTCATCCATGCACTACTTCCTGTTGGACATGACTGTTCCAGCTGAGACCCACAGAAGGTTTAGCCGTTAGTGCTACTTGCAACTTTGACTTACTCTTCATGTCTTTTGAGCTATTGCCAGGGGTGGAGCATGCCCTGTCAGTCCGCAATTTACCACAATCTTTTATGTTGTGCAACTTTGGTTTAACTGTAAATATACTGCTCTTTATGTGACATAATTCAATGTCCATCATATTTGCCCAAGTTTTGATCGCAGATCTATTGAAACAGCTTGGGGCCGAAAATATAATACAAATCGCTAGAAAGAAAATAAATAAAGTTAGTTGGGACAAACCGCTGATTTAAAGCAACTAAATCCAATTATTTTTGCAAGACACGTGCATTCCTGCTAACTTGAGAAACACCTTATTATTCGAGCCCAATTAGAAGCATGGTGAAAACAGGCTTTTCATTCAGAAGCTGTGAAATTAATTATGTTCTCAGCCATGTTAGGCTAAAGCGAAGCCCAAGGGGGATTGTGGGTATTAAAGGCAGGGAGAAAGAGAGGAGGCAAGGGGGCTTGGGAGGAATAAATGGGGATAAGCAATGTGAGATAGAGAAAGAGAGATGTACAGGCAAATAGAGAGAAGAGGAACCTTTTCTTTGGAAGAGTGTGTAACTAAAGTTCTAAAAGCTGGCAGTTGATTAGTTATTGATTTGGGAATCAAAATTATATTTCTAGGAGAAAAAAACCCCAGAATCCCTGACTTAGTACTGATATAAGTTTTACAGAGTCTGCATATCTATACATGCACAAGTGTGTGTCTTCCAGTTAAAATATAAATATTTGACAGCTCTGGGTGCTTATACTGTAATATAATCAACCCTTTTGACCCACTTTTGTTCCTTGGTAACCTTACACATCTGTGCCCTACAGAGACACACAACCACACACACACCCCTGAGTATATACCTAAATGGACATGCACTCACATGTCACTAACACAAACACAGATCACATGAGCTATATTTGTTCTCCCTGCAGATTTGTTCTCTGGGGATGGAGGCACTGCCTTTACTTCAGACCAACAGGCCACAGGGGAGCAGAGGATAGCCATGAAGAAGAGGACGTTGGGAACAAGAGAGGGAGAGCTGTATGACCATAGAGAGCTGAGCTTGATGGAAAGAAAGGTGTTGAGATAGGAGACAAAGGAGAGAAAAAACAGGCCAAAAGTAGTAGGTGCTGGGAAAGAGGATGAGCCAGGTGGCAAGATAAGGGGCAAATAAATGAAGAAAGGGACAAGGGAAAAGAGGCAGAAGATTACAAGGGAAAAAGAGAGGAGATAGTACAAGAGAAAAGAAGGAGACTAATGTGACGTTAGAAGAGATACTGGTGGATAGAGGAAAACCTTAAGACGGAAGAATCAATAGAGAAAAGGTGAAGGATGGATGGAGGAATGAGCAAAGGGAAGTAGTGGAGGAACAGACGGGCACAGAGAGGCAGTGGAGGCAGGAGAGCAACCTTGTGAAGTCTGAGTGGGATGTGCTGTTTTGGAAAGTAAAGAGAGTAGGAATATTTCTGGGTGAGAAAGAGAAGCGAGACGAAGAGATATAGAGTGATGGAGTGATGAAGAGAGAAGGAAAGATAAACAGAAAGAGAGAGAGAGAGAGAGATGTAGAAAGAGAGAGGGACATAATGTTTCAAATACGCAGGGATAGGAAGAGTGTGAAGGTATAAAAAAAATGAGGAAGAGATATAGAGTGAAGGTTTTTCTCTAGCATCTAAACATTGCAGTAAACTTGCTGCTCAATATGGCCCTGAAGGCACACCGCCTCTGCTAACATAGACATATCACACACACACACACACACACACACACACACACACACACTATCGCCACTATTTCAACAGAAAAGTGTGTGCATGTTGTGTATATACTGATATGTTTGCTGCTGATCGAGGCGGTGGGTGGGTGGGAGTTGAATGATGGCTTTGAGAAGTGTGTGGGCTCGGGTGTCTGCAATTTCATACTGGTAAAAAAAAACAAGCATATCGAGCTGCCTCTTTGTAAAGAAGCTGACTGTGTTTGTGTATTAGTCTCTTGCATGCATCTACGTGTATGTGTTTTGTGATTATAATAATAATGCATAATGTGTGTGCGTGTGTGTGTGTGTGTGTGTGTGTGTGTGTTACTGGTAGGCAGGGAGCAGTTCCCATGATCTTCCAGATCACTTCAACAATTGGCAATAGAGTTGGTTTCATTACCATAGCAACTAGCGAGATGAGACTAGATGGAGGGAGCGGCATATGAAACCACACTCCTAAGAGGACAAAATACTGGCTACTAGCATTACATACCTTATCAGAAACAAACTGATATCAAACTGTTTTCATAGCATGATATCAGTTAAACACACCATCAGCAGTTTTTTTTTAAATGCAAATTTAAGGCCAGTGTTTGGAAGCATAAGGGAGGTCAAGTTTGCTCTACCTTAACGTCTGTTTAATGAACATTCATGTGTGGGTAAGAGAAGGGGATTGGAGACAGATAGAACACGCAGAACAGTGTTGGTTTTGTGTCCGCTACAGTTCAGAGAGAGAGCACTGCGGATGGTGATGCTGCAGTATTTATACCTCACATTCATTCTGAACTCACACCAGCTCCTTCCTAACATACTGTAGATGGAACGATGTATACGTACAGCAGTTTGAGTTCGTCATTCAGGGCTAAACACACATTTAAAACAAACAGCCACAGGTTTTTCTCTATTTTTTTTTTATGAACCAATACAGGGTTTTGCCATGCTGTCACTGTTGAGCTGAGTTGTAAAGAACTCAAGATCCTTGCGCATGCTGTTACTTTTTTTCCCCTGCTGCAGAGTCGAGATGTGCCTCATGGACATACTGTACATCAGTAGTCAAAAGAAGGGAGGCAGCGGGAGAGGAGAATGCAGGGAAGGAGATGGATCAGAAGAAGTGATAGAGGGAAGCCACAGCAGGATTCACTCCTGCTCTTCTCTCCAACTTGCTCCTAAGCCTTTCTAAAATGTCTGTGTGAATGTGAATCTGCATATCTGTTCCAACCATTTCCGTAAGCATCCTACAAGGGAGTGGTTATCCCGTGACTGCAATCTCCTTAACTATTTCCTCTCTCTCTCTGTCTCTTTCTATCTAACATATATTATTCCTCTCACTTTCCTCCATGCCATCCCCCTCCTCTCAGGCAGAAATGCTTCAAGTCCTTTGATTTGTTGCAGAAATGAAGATGGGGAATTTCAAAGAGAAGCCTCATCTTCTGCTGACGCATGCTGTCCCACTCTGGCAGTACCTCACTGCCTTGTTCCTTGCTTCTCTCCCTTTCTCTTCTTTTTTTCCCCTAACTCCTGTTCACCCTAAACTCTCTTTTTTTAAAAATTCTAGTCTGCCTGTCACTCTTATCTGCAAGCTTCCTCTCCCTCCCTTCTTTGGTGATGCCATTCTTTCGTCCTCCATCTACTCCCCTTGCTCTCTCCCCAGCGTCCAAAGCTGCAAAGCTGCCGTGTAAGTGCTGTTTGTTTGGCTGTTTTGATGTCTGCTGTTGGTCACGGTTGGTGGAGAAATAAGCACCTCTAAACCTGTGTCAGTCCCCAAGACACAGCAGTTTATTTATAACGCTTCCTTTGTACACCATCTGTCAGTCAAGCCAATCCTCTGTCTCTTCTCTTGCAACTCTACAGAGACTGACAGACAGACTGGCAGCCTGCTATAGAAGCTATTATAACACACACAATCTCATTATTGCAAGAGAGAAGAATATGGCTGACGGATTAACTACAGCCCTCTTTCCTCAAAGCAACTTTGTAGTGTCATATCAATTACGCATGGGTAATAGGTGTCAATGGCAGGCTGGCTCTGACAATACATAGCAATTAAGTGGATTTGTCTCGCTACTTTTTATGTTCTTTGGCATTTGCTTTGACTAAGGAGAAGGACAACATCCTTGTGTTGTCCATTAGAAGACTGTTAAACAGGCACAGCACTCAAATTTGTATTTCTTCCTCCAATCCTACAAATGTCCTCTTCCACTCTTAGCTCTTCTAACCTTCTATCCACCTCAAATCCCTTATCTGGGCCTCGTCACTCTTTTTCACAATGCTCCACTTTTCTTACCTGTGAAGCTGACATTAAGGATGTAATCCCTGTAGAGTTTGCGTCCATCCAGGGCCTTCATGCTGTCACACAGCTTAGTGGTGTTGAAGCAAAGGCTCCGCTGCATGTTATGGAGGGCAATGGCAATGGAGTACACTGCGTTCACCACAAACATGATCTTGGATTCTGGTTCAAAGCTATTCTTGTCCATTACCAAGTCTTTGTCACACTGTGGCAGAGGCATCACTCCATCTCCTCCTGCGCCTCCCAATGAGCACTGAAACCGCTGCTCCCAGAATTCCCTAAACCAGGGATTACGATGGTTTTTGACCGGGTTTAGGCCGAGAAAGTACTGATTAAATTCTGGGACAGGATTGGCTGCCAGCTCAAGTGTGATGGCTCCTTCAGCGGTGACCTCATTACCCTTGACAATGCTTTCCTGTGCGCCCCAGCCATCACTGGCCACCCAGATGAAGGAGGTGTTAAGTCTGGCAGCAGCTGCCAACAGCTCTCTGGCATCGTCGCTGCGCAGGAAAAGAACAGCCACACGTGCGTTGGGTTTCTGGAGGAGCTGGCGAATAACAGCTTCATAGGACTTCTTAGCGTTAGAACGCCCGACCTGAATGAAGAGAAGACATTTGTCTGTCGAAGGATGCATTGTATGTGCTTTTTATACTTCTAGAATTCGTGCCTTGGCTCACATTTATGACAGCACAATTCTCATTAAGAAACGAGGCAAAAACCACTTTAGTAGTGCAACCCCCCATCGTGAAGCTCCAGAGTAAATGAGATGAAAAATGTGAGTGTGAAAGCACTCAGAGAGAGGTTTTTTTTTTTTAAGAGAAGATAAGAATTGGATAAAAAACTTTTATAGCTCACAAATTAAATGCTGTGTTTGTTATTACTGGTGCAGCTTCAGGCCATACATCAGTGTGACACCACTGATAAAAGTTTGGCTTTTTTGGTATCTAGCTCTGAGAACTGTTTGCTTATATTCATGAAGATATAAGCACCTCATATAATGTGTTCTACTGCATGTCATGTCTTACCTTCTCTGAAGTAGCAATACAGATGTTCCTCATGCGTGCTTCTTGTTCAAATGCTTCTATACCAGTTTCACCGTAATCCCCCTCCGATGCCACAGTGGACACATATGTCCAGTTAAAGAAACGGAGGATTTCTGCCATGGCTTTGGCCTGGTAGAAATCAGGAGGAACTGTACGTGCAAAGTAATCATAGCGGGTCTTATCGCTAAGTTTGGCACTGGTTGAAGCATAGCTTATTTGAGGAATCTGGAAAAGCCTGAGAAGATTGGCAACCTGATGGGAGACATAAAATTAGACATAATCAAGGTAAATAATTTCCAAACACTCTTTTAAAATTCATCGATATAACATAAGTGTTTTCTTAAAAAAAGAACAAAAATGATTCTGTCATATATCAAAGGAAAGAACATCTTATTAGCATCTTTTTTTGTTTGAAAAGAGTTGTACAGTAGCAGAAGCAGCTACTTGAAAATGAGGTTGCAGCCACAGTGCTGATTACTGTACAATACGTTCAATGGGGTGTATGAAGACACAGACAAGTACACACAACGTGGAGGATACACTGTAGAAGAGAGGAGGTATCACAAAAACTAAAAGAGACTATTTGTCTTTTACATGGATTCTAAATGTGTTGGCAAAACTCTGGATTTCACATTGATTGTTTGACAGTAAACATTTCCTAACAGATACTTTACTATTAGAGAGAATTTTGTTCAAAACAGTGTCTTCTTGTTTTCCCTAATATCCGAACTTGCGTTCTATCCTGATTGGTCTCTTCTAATGTATGCTTAATGGTTGTATGTTGGTTTTGCAAATGTAGCCAAAACCTTCCGTACAATTATCTGGTAATACAAGTGAAGATAACAGAACGTGCAGTGATTTGTGGTTCAGTATGTGGTTTGTTTTCCCTAAAACCGCTTCGCTTTATGCCTGCTTTGATCGAACATAATTAATTTGAGGTCTCCAGCAGATTTTGTGGTCTAAATCAAAGTCAGAATTTTTATTTTTTTGTGTGCACTCTTTCAACATGAGCATTATACGTGCATTTCATTAACGGAATACATGTTATCAGATTTGGAGGTCAGGTTCTTCAGAGTGCTTTATATGAACAGCCCCAGTCACACACTAAATAACTACTTACTTGCAAATAGGGATCCTATCTAACTTAGACACTCTCACACACTCACATACCGATGGCTGTTAACATTTTTGGGTTCAATGGCTTGCCAAAGAACACTTAGACAGGTGCAATGATAAGCCGGGAATTAAACCACTGATCTTGAAATCAGCTACCTTCTGAGCCACAGCTGCCCATGTTTCCTCATGCACAGAGTGATTGCTGAAGACAGTGCAGCAAGTGAAGGCATACAGTATATGCACATGGAGAAACACAAACACACACAAACGTGAACACACAGGAGTTCAATAAATCCCTGACTCATGCGTAAGTGATGGCTCTACTGATGTCTATATAATATCTTCTTTTACTGCTGATTGGTCATGTTCTCTTGATTACAAATTTGGTCACAGATGCCAACGCGGACATAGTGCAAACATGAGTGATCCGCATTCATGTGTGCATGTAAACAAACACAATCAAACATGCATACGCATGCAAATAAATACAAACTACACTGCCATTCTGTTCTAGCTTCAGTTTAATCCTTTTAGAGCGCATCACTCTAGGCTTTTCTATATTTCATTCACAGCTCAGTTGATGAGCTGTTTTGACAACATGTCAGAATCTCATTAGACTAATAATGTAGAAGATTAGGAAGCATACTCATATACATAAACTTGTGTGCACAGAGGCTGGTTGACACACACATCACAACACCTGCAATGAAATATGTACCAAAATGCACACGCACACGCACGCACACACACACACACACACACACACACACACACACACACACACACACACACACACCTAAAAAGGCTGCTTGTAGTACTCGCTGAAGGCTTTATGGTTTTCAGATGGCAGTTGACTCAAATGTCAGGGAAGGTCATGCTGCAAAATGTACCTGCATTGCTCCATTACCTGCCAGTGATCAATGACTACGCCTAGCTAAGAGGCCTGTCTGTAAAGACACTGAAAGTTGACTCTGTTAGTGAACGCTGCTTCCTTCCTGTGACAAAGAGGTGTGTTGTAGGAATGGGTTGAATATGGGAGACAAGTAGAGAAAATGAAAGGAGAGGAGCAAAAACTTGGTGCAGTGCTGTGCGTTTTCTGCTTGGAATGCAAGTCACACACTTGCACGCAGACACACCGCGACACATTAGCACGTGTGTAGGAGTGGTGGAAAGGAATGATGCATTCTTTTTAAATGCTTTTAAAATATTGGAATTAGCTTGTGCTTGGAGATAAAAATTATGTACGACTTCATTAAGAAGCAAGAAAGCTGTAGAGAGCGTAGAGCTTAGTCTGGAGTGAGAGCAGTAGAATCACTGGATAGAGATCAGTTTAGGTCTCATAGACAGTGCTGCCCCGCAGTAAAGACAGTTAAAAGAAACATCAACAAAGGGCAACAAGAATCAGTGTTAAAAAAAAGGAATAATTATACATGATGAAGGACAAGAGACAAAAGATGTGTTAACAGTGGCTGCCCCGGGAAAAAGAAGGAAGAGAATAAGCAGGCTGAGGTCAGCAAGCACTGAGCTCTGCCTAAATAGCCACAAGGGGTGCCTCTGAATGCATATAAAGACAGAGAAAAAGAGAAGAAAGGGATGAGAACGAGCAGAGCAAAGACTTAAGAGAAAGAAAAAAGAAAGGGAAAATAAAATGAAAAGAGAGAGAGTGAGAAAAGAAGAATACAGGAAGACGTTGCAAAGATTAGGGATTTAAGGACTGATAGCAAGATGCTTTTGTGCAGCCACGGAGGAGTAAAGGAGAAGGAGGTTTTATGCTAAACTATGCAAATTACCCGGCTCTATGACAAGAGCTACAGGAGCTGGGAAGACACACAAGAACACACCAATGGAACTTGATTCTAAGAAATAAGTACACACAGCCACACACACACACATACAGACACAGACACACACACACAGACAGATATACACAGACACACACACACACACACACACCTACACACATGCACACACACACACACACACACACACACACCTACACATACACACACACAGATACATGCACACACAGACACACAGACACACACACAGAGATGCACACAGACAGACACACAAACAGACAGACAGAAAAACAGAGACATTGATACAGACACAGACACAGACACACACACACACACACACACACACACACACACACACACACACACACACACACACACACACACACACACACAAAACTTACCAACAGCAGACTTTCACTCTGTACTGACCAAGTTTGCATTTGTGGTTTCTTTGGTTATTTAGAGAATAGAGAATAGATTTTGTAGAGTTTGTTTATTGGCAAAGCCATTTATGAAATTGTTCTTGATGTTTTTCAGAAGAAGTTCTGAAATTCGGTAATTTTCCTTTATTTTGATACCTAACCTTGCAAAAAATGTCTTTTTTAAGAACAGCAGTTTCCATTCTAAATTCCACTCCTAAAGCCCTTTCTAAAGGCATCGGCCACTTTTTATATATTAGATACCACATGGCTTATATACAATGGCCGGAAGGTCTTGCTCTCTCCCGTAAATAAACAGTTCCCTTCAGGCCTGTCACACTTCTGTTAAAGGCTGAACTTGCAGTATTTATGTATCTGCTGTTGTTTTCCGAATATGTTTTTCTACTTGTTTCGTTTTAGTACTTTCTTGATGTTAATGCAGTTGTTTTGCATTTGTGCAGAGTGTTTGTGTCTTTGCAGCGTAATTCAGCATTTATTTCGGGAGTTTGCATTTGTGAATGAATGATGAGGACGATTGTAAAATGTGATTCTACAAATCCATTACCTGCATACTGTGTATTACCTGTATGGAGACGCTGCTGAAAGAGCCGCCTATGACTCCAGCGATGGCCAGCGGGCTATCGTCCTGCAAAGCGTAAGATCCGTCTGGACAGATGAACTCAGTGTCATCCACTTTGGTGAGGGAGGCTCTAACAAACTCCAGAGCCTAGGAAACACACAAACATACATTTCACATGAAATACAATGCTATACCATCTGATTGATGCTGGCTATTTGTTTTTCATCAGAGTGTGTAATACTTTGAATTACGTTTCTGTGTAAAAAATGAGCAGTAAAAAAAAGGACTTTCTGTTTACATAGAACAGATACTCCTACATTGTTTTCACAAAAAGGGTCCTATATGCAAATGCATTACGCTGATCAAACACGTTCTATCATTTAGCTAGTTTGTGGATAAAAAGCTAAATGAACCTGCAGTGCGGAAAGGTGAACATCAGATACACTAAAAGTCCGTGAGTTCCCTTTTTTCTCACAAGATGCCACGGCTTGGATTAGCTCGGCAAAGAGAAACAATATATTTTTCAGAAGATGTCAGTCCCTTAGAGAAACTTCTATCATATTTTTCATATCCGGCTCATTTCCCCTCATTGCAGAAACTTCAGTGTTTATTTCTCTTCAAGGATTTGCTTTATCCATTTCAGGTAAACTTCTTTATTCAGGCTAGATACAAAAATCATTTCAAGGTACGTTTACTTTAGCTGTATAATATCCTCTTATGAAACCATACAGTTGATTTAAAATGGAAGCACTGTGGTTTTTTTCAGTGGCACTACAACTTACCCCACAGTTTCACTTTTTATATAAGAAAATGTAGCTTAAGTCTCCCTTCAAAAAAGAGCAGACAGTTTATTTAACAAACTATCTGAGAAAGACGTGCCAGCATTCCCCGTTAAAGGCACAGAGCAGATCACACTGTCAAAGAGAATAAGTATTCTAAAAGCTATTTTACAGTGATGTGCTTATAATTTCACTTTGGTTATAGGATTTAATCACTTTCACAAACTTAATTTGAATTGATAGAAAACCTATACATATTATACTGCTCAGTGATTTCATACAAACATGACTCAAAAAGTGCTACTGCTAATCTGTTTTCATAACCAATAAAAGATTTTCACCAAATAATAAAAGATTTTGGACGCATATGTTTGTACAAGCAATCCTTGTTTGTTTGAAAGTAATAAACTTTGACAGGTAAAATGAATGATAAGCTTTTCATAATGTATTCAAGAATTCACCTCACCCTCTGAAAAGCGTTTTAAATGGATGATGTTTGACTGAAGAGTGCATTTAAGTAAAGTCAACAAGCATGCAGAGTTTATGAGCAGTGAACATGTTCACTCACCTGCTCCAATGCATAGGTATCTCTAGAGCAAGTGTCCAGTATGTGGACCCCCAGAGAGACCCCAGGCAGGATAGTACTGTCCATATTGATTCTGTCTATAGCAAACAACATGGCCTCCAGCCTCTGGATCCCTCTGTCCTCGTTCACACGCCCACACTCCTCCATCCCGGCACCCTTTTCATGCACGGGGAACAGGCCTCCAATCACCAGATCCCCCTCTATGCGAATCTCTTTGCGGGACTGCTGTGACAGGTCTCCAACAGAGAGCAGGACGCCTCGACACATCATGACAAGGAGTAGAGCAGGAATGCAGACGACCATGTTGGGCTCAGGGAGGGCAGGGATTTTCAAATTGTGAGAAGAGGCTTTAGAGAAAGAGGCAAGCAGGGAGGTGTGGGGCAGAGGGTGAAGATGGGGGGTGAGGGGATGTGGGCGAGGTGTTCAGTATAAGGTGGGGTTGAGTCAAGCAGTGGTTGTTGATGCTTGGGTCGGTATGTGGCCCATGTAACGGTCAGGGTGAGCTGAAGTGATCCACAGTTGGAGGGGCACACCATCTGGACATCTGTCCTGCTTGGAGAAGAGAGAAGAAATGTAAGTGTCAATCAATGTGATACAGGACAAATCAGGAAGCTGTCAAGATCTCCCCAATATAATACTTTCGTAAGAGTGACTACAAAGTGTAAAGGCAGTAAAGGAAACCAATGGAAGAACTTGGGGACAATGTTAACAAGGGCTCAGAGTTGTTTCCGCTTCACAGCCAAAGCCTGGCCATGACTAAAAGGGATATGGAATTGTTTGGAGATTGCATTGTACCACACTGTTCTCCCACCACATCACCCAGTAAACTTTCTTCTTGTGGTGTGTGTGTGTGTGTGTGTGTGTGTATGTGTGTGTCTTTGCCCCTGGTTGTATCAGGATAAGCCAGCTTAGATGGCTGGTTGATACATGAGCCCACCCTTCTCTTTCAACCGATCAGAAAAGCTTCTCTAATCTCTGTTCCAACAATTCCCTGCCCGTCCATAAGTTTGTACCCCTAAGTATATTTATGTGGGTTCTTTGTGTGTGTGTGTGTGCATGTGTGTGTGTGTGCGTGTTTGTGTTATCAGATTGATTGTTCCCCCTCCACGCTGAATGATTACAGTGTGAGGATGAATGCATTTTACCACGCTGAAAACAATGAGGCCAACCACAGCCAATGCAATTTATATCCTGTCTTTTATTGCCAATGAAGCTATCACTGTGTGTGTGTTTGTCTTTTTTTTTCCTCACAGAAAGAATGCATTACTTTAATGGACAATATAATTAACTATTATGTGGTTGTTAAAGGGGCATTAAACCTACAGTATATTACAAGTAAAAGTGAATGTCAGGACAGAAGTACTCCGCTTGTAAAAAGCTGTCTGATAACTTTTTGGTTTTAAGGGATTCTTTATTCTTTGAAGGCTTCGTAACAATTGAAGACTGCAATTCCCATGAGCACAACAAAGCATAAAGATGTTACGTTTGCTTTTTTTTTTTTTTGTGGGAACAAATGAATGGAATAGGACAATTTCTTATAAAATTCATTAAATTCCTACATTTTTCTTGATTGATCTCAGCATTGAAAAAGAAGGGAAAACACACGTCAGTCCTAGTTTCTCTGAGCCTGGAGTCTTGGAGAAGTGGTGGTTAAGGTGGTTAAGCAAGGGGCGGGTCCAAGTGAGCAAGACTAATAAACATCAGCCTTGAATAAGGTGAAAGAACAAACAAAAAAATATTTGATCTGTGAATTCAAGATGATTTCTAATGCATGACTGATTTATATTTTCAGAATAAATTATTATAATTGACTTCTGCACACAAATAGCAGCTCCTGGAGATGGTCCTGTTCAGACTGTCAGGGCTGGTGTTGGACTTACTCAATTACTTACTCTGAGTCTGACCTAAACCCTGAAACCCACAGCGGAGCACGATGAAACTGGTTCATGAGCACTAATTGTAGAGGAATGCCTCCTGACTTGGAACAGAAATGCTGCAGAAAGAGCCCGTAGAACTAGGACAGCATTTTATATTAGGGGTTCTGCCTCTTTAACATCTTAACTGTTGATAAAGACCAGGAGCCAGGTATAACGGATGTTAAGGTAGAGGCAACATAGTTGTAATCCTCAGATGCCCTGGAGAATCAGTGACACTTATTCTGACAAAGTAACTACACTTAGTTCATACCTTGACAGCTTACAACATTTTCCCCCCCAAAAATTTAAAATTAAAAAGAAGTGCCTTTTTTATTGATCTTTTTTATTACATCTTTCTGATGCTTACCCTTTCACTTGTGTTTGCAAAGTCAAGTTTTTTACATTTCTTGAAATTCATAAATACATTATTTTGAGCAAAGTCAAGGAAACAAATATATGACAAATATGTATAATTACACAACATTTACAAATTGTTACAACAGACAAATATCTGTCATACAGTGTGTAATGGCAGCATGTAACGTTCTTTAAAGTTGTACAAGGGAAGATACAGTAAGAGAGGAATATAAGATACAGTATAGTGTTTGGTTAGCTCAGCATAGAAAAATATGTTGAGAGTTATCAACTGTGTCTGTGCTGACCCACAAAGTACAGTAGTATTCTGTTTATGAAAAAACAAAATCTGCCACACTTGTGTGATCAGTCATGAAATATTTAACATATTCTTTGTAGCTGTGATTCAGTGGGTAAATGATACATAGATAATGTGGATGTGCCTATTTGTCCTCATTTGATGCTTGCTTGTGTGTATCTTTAGTAGTGGTGGTTTCACAGCAAGACAAACAAGTCTCCTTGGGTCATCATGGCCTCAACAGTCTTGTTTTTGGGAGTCTTTCTTATTCAGCTCTTCTCCGATCATTATGCTTTAATCACTTTCCATTGATGACTTTGGAGCTGTATTCTTTTGGCATCTTCTCCATGTTGAGGCCCCATTCTTTTGTTCCTGTTACAAAACAGAGTTTACTATTCTGGGTTTTGGTAAAGATTAATGAGTTATTATACGATAAAGTTTTTCACTTTTGCATGCATCTTTTCCTTAGAACACAGAAACTGTTGGTTTCATGGCATTACTCACCTCATATACTGGTGGGTTGTAAGGGGATGCATTTTCAAATGTCCCATAGTCACAGCTGCCAAAGGACCACTTCTATTTTACCGGAAGATCATGAGAAAATATAAGTACTACAGTATATTAATTAACATTCATGTTAACATAGCTACTGAACAACAATAATTATCCTGATGATTCTCAATAATAACTCCTGACTCTTGTTGTGCTTTGGGAGCTAGCATAATTGGGATCCTTGCTAGATTGTAATATTGCACATTTACTTGCAATATCGAAAAACCTAAACCCAACTGTCCGACTGTAGTAGGTATGTATAATAATCACCAAATTCAGCCTAAACTAGCATTGTGAATGTAAGCCCATCATCACTTAAAGTGTAGCAGTGCTCGCTTTGCTTACTAAATGTTACAAAAGTTCTGTTATCAAATGTAGCTAGCAGTGGCTAGTTCTGATTAAGATTCCAACAGTGTTTTATATTAAAATAAAAATACAAGTTAGAATGTAAAAATTGACATTTGTTTACATACCTGTGTAGCAGAAAGAGGAGAAATTCAGGATAAGTTGTGAATCATTTTAAGTCCATTAGGTCTCAGGTCAGGCTTCAGCTGTATGTCAACAATATGTCATATATGTAATGTAAAAATCTATTCCTCGAATGAAAAAACCCTGTTTTCGCTTACTAGTTAAATTCTGACTTGATACTTTATCAGCCATGTACAGAAATCCACATATGCATGGCCCTATATCGGTATGATCTTTTGCGATAATTCAGACCCGGATTTTTGTGAGGGAGTATAATGACATAAGCTTTTTTGTCACCTATAGTCTTATTGTACTAGTTATCCATTATTCATATGATCCACAAGTTGTGTCCAGATTGGCATATCTCAAGAGTTGGTTGAATTTTGAAATTGACATGTTTAGCAAGCAAACATATAGTTGAACTATTTGGTATAAATGTCAACATGGACTAAATATGTTAAAACAATTGCTTAATGGTTCCCAGACAATGGACCTTAAGAACTACTACAATAAATGAGCCACCATTTATTATTGCTGACACTTTTAAATTCCCAAACTTATTAAATTAAAATCAACCTTAGCTGTCCTTTGTGTTCATTGCACAAACATTTTCTGCTAACCTGTAAAAACATTGGAAAAATAAAGAATAATTAATTATATCTGCAATTTGATTGTAATGAGTTCTGCAGCACTTGTACACTTTGCATTAACATGCATTGCAGATGAGATCAGATATATAGCATGTTAATAGCAGGGAACCTGAGAAAGAAAGTCAGCATATATGAGCCCCTGCTGCACTGATTGTGACCTTTTCTTTCTTGCATATTCTACAAATTTATGCAAACCCATTACTACATGTCCAAGGGTTCCATTATTAAGCTGACATGAAGATAATAAATAACCGGTTCTTACTCTAGTCACTCTTCCTCTTTTTCTATATATATTATAATATGATAGCGAACGCTGCTCAGGACTCTCTTGAAAAAGAGATCTCGTATCTCAATGAGAAAATTGTTTCTGGTAAAATAAAGGTTAACGCTAAGACACTATAAGTAGAAAATACCTTAATAATTTTAAGGTTTTTTTTGTTTACTTGTAAATTTCTCTGCTTGCGAGATTAATAAAGGATTATCTTATCTTATCTGTTTATTTCCCATGAAAATTCTCTAGTTTTAAGGAAGGATGAGACAGATGTTGACACGTCGACAAAGAAAATCAACCTAGACCAAGACGCTAGCTCATAGTGAAACATCTGTTGATTGCTGGAATCTCTAGCCTGGACCTTGGGTTGTGTGTGTGTGTGTGTGTGTGTGTGTGTGTGTGTGTGTGTGTGTGCGTGCGCGTGCATGTGTGCGTGCGTGCATGTTTGGAAGACAGATAGATAGACTGAGTGTATTCCTCCTCTCTTTGGTGGGCAGGTAGGAGGATGAAAGCTTCTCTTAGATGCAGGCAGCTCAGATTTTCCTGCAGGCAGCTGCCATACCTTTACCTCTGTGCTCTGTAATATGACACACACATACAGACAAACACACGAATCCAGACAAACACCCACTCACACTCAGACATACACACTCATGTGCATGCACAAACACACCTCTTCTTCTCTGAGGGGTTGACCTAAAAGCAGACTATTTCTATGCTTTAGCTCCTTTCTTTTTCATCTGAAAGTCTGAAGCTGTGTGTTTAGGTTAAAAAATGAGACAAATTAAATTAGAATATGATAAACGAACATTCAATAAAGAATTTTAGTGCAATAGCCTCATTTAAACCACAGTTTTGCCTCATTATGCCAGATAATAAAAAACTAACAGGAGCAAACATTGACATGTATTTGACGACTCTGTACTTAATATCTGTTACCTACATTGATGGGGATCTATCAAGCTGTAACTGATGCACGTGTGCATGCGTATGTGCGTCAAGAGTATGTGTTTATGCTTGTGCACAAGAGAAGTAAAGCCTCTTTGAATTTTTTTCAAGTGTCCTGCAGAAATAGCTGGAGTTCTTGGAAATAAAAATTGGAGCGTAGTTGCATCATCATCATCATCAGAGGCCAATAAAAAAATAAAAAAATAAAAAACGCAAAGGAGGAAGTTATGAACACAATTTGGGGACATCACTGTAACAAGGCTTCAGATGCGGCTGTGAGTTTGTTTTGATTGTGCGTGGATGTACAAGCATGTATGTGCCTGTTTTGGCAAAAAAAAAGGTGTATTTGTAAAGCTAAAACTGAATCTACAATTTGACCCAAAACCTTTCATAAACAGCATGTTTTAATGTAACTGGCAGCCCATAGAGTCAATTTCCAAGAAATGTGCCAAATGATGTCTCCTAGCATTTACACCCTGCTTTCATGGTGTCCACTGAAATTGAATGTTTGCTTCATTATAACCTCTTGGAAAGTGCCCAAACTCAGCTTCCTGTCTGAACTGAGCAAGCACACCTCCCACTGTGAAACATCCCGTGTTTAAAGATGATGACATTATCTTCGTGTTTAAGGCAGTTAATTAGAAAGCAAGTAAACAACTATTAAATATTATATTCAGTATACTACAATGAACATCCGATTGATGAAATCTTTTTTCAGAAAGGTGATGTCATTTGATACAAAGTGTACTAACTAGCATACTGAAAAAACTGAAATTGCTAGAGTTACACTATCCACATGATAGAGCATGCTTTTCGTGAGTAATATGATTGACACATATTTAAAATATTATCTTTGGAGATTATGAAGAAATTGAATAGACTTGACTCCTTCTGTTACACTGGAATGCATGTTAAACTGCATTCACCTTGTGTGTCAAGACCCCGCCCCTGATTACCTGCATGTGTGTCTTGTTACTCCTGATTACCCACACCTGTGTCTCGTGGTCCCTGGTTGTTTTCCTTATTTAAGCCTTGTGTTTCCTCCTTCATTTTGCCATTCGTAGTGTATCCTTGAGTACCTAGTCCTAGGGTTTTTCTTGTCTGATCTAGTGTATTACCTTTGCCTGTCCCTCGTTACAGACCTTAGCCTGCTCCTTTGGTATTGTTTGCTCTGATCTCGTGTTGGACTCCTGCCTGTTTATTGTTACCTGCCTTAGCCTGCTCCTCTGGATTTTGTTTGCACATCTGACCTCCCGTGTACCGAACCCGTTTTGTATTCAAGGACTGATTATTGAACTTCCCTCTGGGTCTGCGTTTGCCTCCATACCACCTGTCGTTGTGTCAGTGCTTGCTTGCTTGATGTTTCGTCAGTTTCATTAATACATGAAAAAACTATGTCACTTACACATTTTCAAATACATATTTAACATGCATAAAAGAGAAGACCACGCATGAAAATTATGGCAGACCAGCCTTGGGGGAGAAAAAAAACACAATGCAGTATGACATGACCTTCCTCAAAAGAAGGCGATTATCTGCTTTTTTTAAATGATGCAAACACAGCATGGTCTCATCAAGAAAAGGTCAACCATTTTTGAGACCTAAGCTCGTTTGCCTTCTTACTGAAAGTAAGATGAATGAAGGGAATGGCCATCCAGTGTGAAAAAAAAAAGAAGTCAATGCAGAAGTTCAATAAAATGCAGTTTCTTGAGTTCTCCACTTGGGGCTGGATCTACCAATTCATCATTTGACAGCCCTACTGCATGTAAGTATTTTCCAACTATATATATACCGTATATATATATATATATATATATATATATATACACACACACACACACACACGTACACTATGTAGTGTATCAAATGTCTTACCTAAATAGAGAGGGAAATGATTATATGGCAGCTGGCGCATGGCAACATCATCATAGACACCTATAAAAAGACAAGGAGGACACACATGAGGTAAGTAAACAAGAGTGAGAAAACAACCTGACTCTCAAAAGAGGAGGAAGACAAGAGAGGATCAGATTAAGGAGGAGCCTGACTACTGACCCTTCTCCCTGAGTGCTGTGATGCAGAGTAACATCTGACAGACAACCCCATTTCACCTCTGACCCTGTTCAGATCTGAAGCAGCTGAGTTGGTTGCGTGCACCACCACACTTTCTTTTTGCTTCATGTGTTTAGCCCCTTTTTCCTCAACGGCATCCCCCCTGGATCTTCTCCTCCTTTCCTCCTCTCCCATGTATTTCCAGCTATCTTACAGCCTCCTCAGCCCTAACTCTACCCCTAACAGGCAGGACTGCCATGGATGACACGTATCCAACTGAGAGCAGCCATGCAGGTCGATAGACCGCAGAACACTGAGGGGAGAGATAGCCCTACAATCCAGTCCTCTCTTTGTGTTTTCTTTTTGTATGTGTCTTTGTGTGCGAACATGTTTGTTTGTGTGTATTTTCTTGGTCTGTTCTGCACCTTACAGAAACCACAACTGTCTTGACTTAGATCTAATCGTATGAGAAGACGCTGCATGTTCCCATGTGAGAGTTTTTTCAATTTTGTACGTTTTTTTAAACATCTAATGTCATGTGTAATTATTTCCATATTTTCATACTGACCCTCACATGACTATCACTTGTATGTGTGAAGACATGGTTTCCCACCCTCATGAAAGTCAGGGGGAAGCATTGGGCTATGACCATCAATTATTTAAGAAGTGTGTTAAAGGCAGGAAAGAGTGATGAAGCATAAATAGGACAGAAATACCATATATCAAAAAGATGCATTTGCCAAGAAATATCATGTTAAAAATGTGTGGGGGGAAAAGAGTTACTCAGTTTTTGTCTAATTCATATGCTCTAATAGATAATAAATACATGTTTTGGTTAAAATGTGAATGACCGATACAAGAAGTGGTTCACTTCAGATACTAAACTGTGCTCTATGTGCAGTGGGTACTCCAAAGAGATTCTCCACCAAAGAAGCTTTTAACCTTTAAGCACCACACACAATCTACAGAGTGCTCTGCATACTGTTTTACACAGTTCACATTTTCCAGTTAGACCTCATGAAATGGTGTGTGACATGAGGACTCTTAACTTCAACACGTGGCAAGAAATACGTTTCAAAACAAAACTCATAGGCTCTGTGTAATTGGATCGTGCATAATGGTTCATTGTATGCCTAAAAGAATCTGTTGTGTCTCACCATTGGGTTTCAGCCAGCTTCCTCAGTCTTCATAGTTTTGGTGGTCCATATCTCATTTCACTTGCCGTGATTAAAAAGGACTGTTCAGCCTAAAACAGAGCAGGGTTGTGAAATGTGAGGAAGCATTCTTCAGATCGGCATTTCATCACTGTTTAGGGCAGAAAGGCCTGTCAGAGGAAGAAATATCCCTCTGTTGATGGCATTTTTTTCCATCCATCAACTAAACTCGTCATGTAATGACCCTGGGAGTCATCATGGAGCATCAGTCAACCTTCTCATGGCATGGATGCTGCTGCAGACTGCTTAATTCATGTTCACACCCTGCCAGTATGTTGTCACTGTTGTCGATACATGAGGTGTACAGGGGGTTACAACACGACAGGTAGAGAGTAATGAAGTGTATTGACAACAGCTAACTACCACACAAAGAACAATACATGTACAGTAAATCGTTTGGACAGACACACAGGTTATTTTGTTTTTCTTGATTCTGGTGATGTGGTGATGTCACAGGTGATGAGAATTCAAAAAGAATTCAAAAAGATGCACTTTGTAATGTCTTGTCCCACCCCAGGACTTATGTTACTATAGAACAACACAACATTGAGTCGTAACATGGAGGACAGTATTGCATTCATCGAAGCAATAAAGAAATGTTTATTGGGCAATATTAAAATGAATGAAATCTATTTTGTAAAGAGTTTATCCTAAATGAGTTGTTGCTGAAACGTTTCCAGGGCGTAGCCATGCAGCCACTTACTAATTAACAAAGAACATGGATGGACAGATAAGACGTCATTCAATGCCTCTGACAGGCATACTGTAACAAATGTTTGAAACTTCTGAAGTTGATTTCTCCATTGGTGATGTGCAGAACATTTCAAGGAAGTAAGCAAGCCTTCATAAAACATTCCATTTTCAATCAAGTAAAACCAATATACTTATTTCTTAGAAAAAATCCAAAGATTGTCTTAAAGTGACAGAAAAGACAGTCACAAGTTAGTGACATTTAATAAGGAAAAGTCTATGGTAGTGCTTGATTTTCTTATTTTTTTTTGCAGGATGTTATAGTTTATTGATTATTTCACAGTGACTCTGACAGCTGATGTGTCGTTCCTGGGTGTGTGGCAGATGCCCACACAGCAGTGAGCTTCCTTAGCTTGTTTGGGCTGGTGTGAGAGGGTTAAACTATTGCATTAGAAATGAATTCCCAGTGTAGTTATTATACCTGATGCAATAGGAGAGAAACATTAAAACAGCTTTTGTTGCCTAAAATGTTAGCAGGTAAATTGTTGGAAGTGTGACAGAACGCTTTTGCACTGCCTATTTCTTTTGCTCAATAGAAATCAAATCTTTTGTTTTTACATTTTATAATTTTTTTTCTCCTCAACATGAGGAAAACAGCAATGACCAGTTTGGTTTTTTTTGTTTTGAATGAGAACTGTGAAGCTCTATTTGCTGTGGAAATAGTGAGTCATGTAATCCCTCGTGCCATGAACCACGTCAATTGATAGGATTTTAAAAAAATGCCATATTCACTCATTAATTTTGCAACAATGATTATATGTAACATTACAATTAACAACATAATTCACTTGTAACATTGCTGAACCTTTGAAATAGCTGAGATTAGGATGTAGACTTTAATGTTTGAGTGGTGTGCTTATGGCAGTAATATGCAATAACCCATGGTTTGCACCCTCAATTTTCTATGCATCTTGGCAAGGTGGCTGCAAGGTGACAGATTTGTTTGTACATTTTTTAAAGTCTTTTTCTCAGGTAGTTAGAGGATTTGGTATTCCACAATCTCACTTCTCTCAGTGTCTCCAGATAAGGAATTTTGATGAAAAGAATGACACATATTTCCCTTCTCAAATTCATTAGCTGGCCAGAGGATTGTATTCACGGAGCTCCCTCTGAGCATAACTCTAAATTGATGGTGTCTTACTGTCTGTAGCCTCTCCATGCCCAGACATTCTTTAAACAAAAAGGGAGGAGGATTTTGGAGAGAGGATTACAGAATGAAGTTGGCTGTTGATGAGATCCACTCAGACTCTTGGCGTGTCAAACATAATGTTATTCAATTTAAAGTACTTCACCTGTCAACGTCCTGAATTTTATCCAACTTGTCCATGGTGTAACCGGGACCGAGAGACTCTTTTCCACTCATTTTGGGCTTGCCCAAGGATGATGCAATTTTGGAACAAGATTTTTAAAGCATTTTCAGTTACATGTAATAAGGACATTGACCCAGAGCCACAGTTGGAAGTATTTGGTGTGGCTCAAAGAGATCTTGGTCTCTCCTGAGCCCATACACACTTTTGCCTTTTCATCATTCCTAGCAGTCATCTCATTTTGGATAAATTGAAAGTCTAACCTGCCCTCTCTGTATAGCCACTGGGTCAATGATGTAATGGCTCACTTCAAGCTGGAAAACTCAGTTTCTCACTCACGGCTCAGACAATGAATTGTATTAGGTACAGCAGCCACTCGTTGACCATTATAATGTTTACACTTGAAGATTTGTAATTTAATGCATCTCATTATATGGTTATGTATAGTTGCCCAATTTTTTTAATGAATTTCTTGTTTTATTATTATATATTTTATTTATTTTTCCCACCTCTTTGTGTCCATTCTGATACTCCTATCTCACTTCACCTTCCTTTTATATTTTCAACTATCTTTTAACGGTTTTATATTGTTTAAAAACACTAAACAGGATTGGCTGGAACATTTTCTATTATTAAAAAGCAATTATTTAAGCAACCATTTCTGGGAGTGTCGCTGTTGAGTAAACTGCACTGTGTAACTTTCATTTTAACACTTTAGTTGACAGCAGCCACTTCATGACCAGCAAGCCACCTCTCTCACTCTATCTCACACAAACACACAGTGTGCACACACTCTCTGACACACTGCTTCCTCCTCAAGCTCATCATTTATTAAAGAGTCTGATCTTTCTCGGAGACACCATCACAGCTGTACATCCCACTGCCCTTTCACTGCCTCATCCCCCGAGTCTATGTGTGTGTGTGTGTGTGTGTGTGTGTGTGTGTGTGTGTGTGTGTGTGTGTGTGTGTGTGTGTGTGTGTGTGTTTTGTTTTGGTTAGGCTTTGGTTTTGGGAAGCATTTCTGTTAGTTAACAAACAAAGCAGTGCTTACAACTAGAGTGTGTGGGGCTCATTTCTGGTGAGAGGTGAACTGTTAGAAGCAGCAGTGATTTATTCAGCAAGTGGATTGCCAACAAAAACAATGCTCTATATTTTCTACTTGTGGAAATGCTGTTACCCTGGACAACTTCCCATATCTACTTCAGGTCAAGATAACATTGTGATAAGGTCTTAATCCTGGCACTAACCACGTGAACTGAACATGAGATTTATGAGATTTTATGTCTTCCATGTATACACCTAAATGCATCAAGTTAGCAACATTTCATTTTAACACCCGTGTCCTCCTCTTTTCTTGCTTTCTAGAGGTGCAAGAGAGATACACTGCAAACAGGGCATTGTGCTGTGACCGCTTCAACCAGTGATAAATACCTTATCTTTCAGTATAGGGGCAAATGAGCCCTTAAAACTTCCTGATAATGATGACTTAACTAAGGGCCATTAAAAACAAAACATGAGAAAAAAAAATAAACAAGGTTCCAATAACTTACTTGTTTCATAAGCGTATTAGACCCGTCCTGACTCTGCAGAGATTGGATTCCATGTTTTCATTTCCTTAAAAAAGAAGAGGACTCTTCATCATTCTGTTATATTAACCAATCAGTGAAACTTATTTATGGATATCATTTAACAGAAGTGACAGTTTGTTCTAAATGTAAAAACTCTGGTACAATGACTTACAGGAACTCTGACATGAGTTCAGAACCATGGACAGCAACCTAAAGCAGTACCTGAAATTTCATTCTTTTACATTTAAAAGAAATAGTTTATATTGTCTTTAGCTGAGAATTCTTAACTTGCTGTTTTAATTTAGTGCTGCTTTTATTTAATGTGTTTTTTAAAGGATAATTTTGGGGCTTTTTATGTCCTTATTGAGAGATAGGACATTGCAGAGTAAGAAATTGGGGAGAAAGAGAGAGAGAGAGAGAGAGAGAGACAGAGAGAGAGAGAGAGAGAGAGAGAGAGAGAGAGAGAGAGAGAGAGAGAGAGAGAGAGTGGAGAATAACATGCGGGAAAGAAGCCACAGGTTGGTTTGAAATAGCACTTGTGCATGTGATGCCTGCACTAACCACGAGGCAACTGGTGCCCCAAACCCTGCTTTTATTTTTTTTTAAGTGAGGATCTTCTGGTAAATAAAAACGTTTGACATTTAACTTATCGTTGGAAGAAGGAACTCATTACACATCAAAAACAAAATGAAAACAGCTCAAAGTAAAGGCAAAAAAGTGAAATGTTTGATGTCAAAAAGTGGATATTACTTTTAACTCGTCAACTGAGCTGTCTGGGTTTTTTTTAAGTGAAATGAGACATTCAAAGATGCAGGTGTGTTGTTATTTTCCATCACTGTGACTTCAGAGAGTCACTGTGGAGGATTATCCACAGTGTACTGAAAAGAACTAAATAGCATACGTTGGACCGCAAAAAAAAAAAAAGATGCTTTAAATTCAGACCTTAATTAATCAGAGTTAACTAGTTAAAGCCGACAGCCCTGATATGATCTCATAAGATTGATTTTGTATGGGAAATATGGCTCATTATCAGCATCAATAGAGAACAACAAGAAATTCTTGAATTCTTTTTTTCTGTTACAAATGGGGTAACGTAAACATCTGTAAGTACGGGCAAAATGTTTCTGCAAAATATTTAAAAAGCTGAAAGGACTGTTTAGGTCACAAATAATGAATAATTAAATAAATACATTCCTGTAAATTAAGCATGAACTCATTGTTTACTAAGTTTCATGAATATTCATATCTCCACCAGCATATTTACACATACTATGTGTGCATGGAAATCAAAAGAAGAGAAATTGTATCATTTTTAAACCACATTTCAAGGCTGATATTAAAACACATTAATCCAATATATCATTATGATATCATTATGATAAATGAGCTGCTGTTTCTTTTAGTAAGGTGACTTTAAGGAAAGTTGGCCTTCCGGTCTGGGATACTTTTGATACTTCTGTAAATCGCTGCATGATATTCATTCACTTAAAACTGATACAAATCAGCTACTTAGATTACAAGAAATATAAATAATAATAATTACTTAGAAAACAATTGCAACACATTTTAAGAAACATACTCCAGGCCTGCTGGTTAAGCTGAGTTGATATAGCAGGCTCATCATTTGCAGAGGTTATAGTCCTCATCACACTGATCACAGGACAGGGAGTCTCCCTGTGTGCGTGTCACCCCTGTTTCTCTTCCCCACATATCCTATGTCTCTATAGCTGTCCATTTCTAAAGCACTTACAAAAGATATCTCTAGAGTCGTACTTTATACTTGAATCCTTTGTATGTTTAAAGGGATAGTTTGGTGGTGTTAAAGTGGGATTGGATGAGGTACTTATCAATAGTAAGGATATTAGCCCACAGAGATGTTGGTCACCTCAAACCACTTCAAAAATCACAAACTATCCCTTTAAAGCACAGCGCAAGGCTGTTTAAATTTTAAGAAATGCAGTGACTATACACCAATAGAAAATTTGGACTTCCAATCTGTAACTATTGATCATAGTACATGAAAACAAATATGAAGAACTTAACAAGCTATAAAGAATGTTTACAGAGAACTTGTGTTGTATGTGTAACATATATAGGAACCAATTATAGTTTGCGGTCAGTCATTAAGCTGGCCTTACAGACGTAAAATGAACTACTACATATTTTTGTCTAAATTATATTGCATTTCATTCTTTTATGCCAGATTTAATATAGACTATATATGTACTGCAGCAACCAAAACTGCAGCTGATCCAGATCTATGCTGCTATTGTTACACTGCATACATTAAACAAAACTGAAACACTTCAATTGGCAAATGTTCGAAAAATGTAAGATTGTTTTGTTGTGTTATTCAAATATCAATTATCACTGTTAAGCTTGTATAAACAGACTTCCATTAATGCAGCATGGTGGATGTTGTCAGGTGGAAAATGTGCTGGAAAAAAGGAATTACAGTGAAAACTTGCGAAAGCAGACTTGAATTCCGGCAGTTACATCAATGTTGTCTTATTCCAAATGCACACTGTAAACAGTTGTGTTTATACATTTAGAAAAAATATGTGGAAGAGTCAAAGACAGCTCAGGATGCAGGTGTGATTTTGATGCATATTTTTCTCAGTACTGTGAAAATGACTGCCACTGAAACAAATTCAGACAGAATTTCAAGCTTATACTGATTATTTAATACTGGAAAAAATGTTGTCAGAGTTTTGAGTTAATGACTTTTCCCTTGAATATTAGGCCTATATAAAGGCATAAGTCATACAGTGATACAAGAACACTGTCTTTCTTTTCTTCTCACCTTCGGTGCCCTGGTTTTAATTTGTGATGTTGCTGCAGTCAACACTGCTTTGCTCTTTTTAGAGAAGCTTCCTCCAAAGTTATCTGATTTATCAAACGCATTGATAAACAGATCAAATATATCGCCAGAAACTATAAAGAAAACATCGACCCATGATAAATAACGGTCAGCACTGCTTATGCGTTCAACATCTCTATCACACACAAACACATTACCAATCAAAACAGAGGATCTTTACAGTTGCAGGTGCTTCCTTTTTTTATGCTGTGTGCTGTGATGAGCATCAGTGCTGCATGCAGTCCGGTGAGTGTTTCTGTGCGGAGGCTACAAGGCCATTTGTATACACACCAGACACAAATAATGCACAAGCACAAGCTCATGTAAGCATATTTACTGCCACAAAAATTCAGAAACTCAAGGCTGGATCAATTTGCTGACAGATATTGGCCCCCTGAGTAGCACTGAATGCACATTTTCCTTACACACATGCAAACAGAAATACATCCAACAAGTTATGTGTAAGCATTTCCTAAAGGTTTAACAAAGCAAAAAAAAAAAAAATGCCCGCACAAACATTGTGCCCAGTCCCACACTGCATTTAAACAGAAAATGGACATATAAAAATGCAACATTAACATCCAAATGTAAGACATATGGAATCTTGATTTACTCCTTTTAATTGCCCACAAAACATGCATTATTATCATGAAGCAGAAGCAAAGGCAATGCCCTGCTCTGTCTTAATGCTTGTTTTGTCACTCTTGTCTAAGATAACTCATGAGGAAAAAGAGTTCATTTAGAAAAAAAGCACCATTGTGTCTTTAAACTCCTTTAAAATCTAATGTTAGTGAGACTTTTAAGTGGAAAAGACAGATTAAAAGGTAAAAACTTGAAAGGTTATTCTGTTTTAAAAAGCAGATTCTGTTTTTAAGGATATATGGTGTCCAAAGATTATTTAGTATTTGGTTTATGACAGCTTTAAATATAATGCACACTGTTTACAAAAAGAAAGTACAAGCTAAGCTTGCTGTTGACAAATAAAAAGCTACACCTGTTCTGTTGAAATACAGCCAACGGGCCCAAATCAAAAGATGTAATTCGGAGTTGGAGTGTAGTTGCAGCTGTTTGCAGTGACATGTTTAGCCATAAACTAAGTCTACGGTCCACCACACTTCACACCTCGAGAGTCATAGTGGATGTTAAAGTGCTACTGCACCACAAAGAGTCTACGTCTAAAATCTGTGTGCGTATCATTTAATGTCCTTAAAGACATCCTGCTCATGCTGTACCTTTCGAAAAGGTCCACGCGCCTCTCCCTGGCGCAAGGTGTTGAGTGTGAGGAAAGTCATTCCACTGATGAACAGTGAGCAAAACACGGTGTTTAGATTCACCTGTATGCCTGTTCCCAGAGACGCACTATCCTCACATCTTTTTCAGAGAGCTTAAGCTTAAAGCTGCTTCGCTCGATTTGGTGCGGTCTGTCAAACCCAAATAACTTCTCCACGCAGCATCATACGCAACTGCAGATACTCTCTGTTTCACCTTCTGTATCTTTAACATAGATCTGCTGCAGAGATTAGCAACCATCTTTTTCCCAACCGGCGATCAGTAGGAAGATACTGTTTGGAGAAGCTCACCACAACCACATGTAGGCTATGCAGATCGACTCTGTGTTAAAATCCTGCGCAAAGTTCAAAGCAAATTGTCCGCTACTGGGTACCTCACGCGCGCTTAAACGATCCTGCACTGACAATTTTCACTGCACTCTGTCGCCTAACCCCGAGTCTAACACTGCAACACATTTCCCAAACAGAAATTACTATGTTGTAAATGACCTACCTTTACGACTTGGATCATTCAAATGTTGCGCACAAATATTCAGCTGCTGGAAGTTTGACTTAGTCTACTCCTGATCCCTCGGAGGAGTCGCACTGAGAGAGAGGATGGGCGCCGTTGCTCTGCGCGCCAGCTCTGTAGATTTGTATGTGGGTGTGTATGTGAGTGTTCGTGCACGTGCACGTGTTAGAGAGTGATTGTAAGAGAGAGAGAGAGAGAGAGAGAGAGAGAGAGAGAGAGAGAGAGAGAGAGGTGGGGAGGGAAACAACAGACGTGAGAGCTGTAGCCCCTTGCCAAAGGATGCTTCAGTCTCCTAGCAACAACAATCGATCTGGCAAGGAGACATTTTTATTGGATAAAAAGAAAACTTAGGCATTCACCCCCTTAGCACATGTACACCGCTCAAAACAACAACTCCTGGTTTAAAGAGAGAAAAGAGAGGAAGAAAGGGGAGAGGAGGAGATAGGCATGATCCCAGACAAAGGTTTTGACATGTTTGAGGTGCAAAATAATGTAGAGAGTACACACGCATTCATCTGTGCTTGATCCAAAACATAGATTGTGAAATAGACACAATTCCTGTAGCTCCATCAATGTTTTAACGCAGTATTACACTCTATGATGTCAGAACAGAAAAAAAACTGAGCAGCAGTAAAAATGCTGTCCATGCTTCATCTTATTCAGGCAAATTTGAAAAAAAAAAAACATTGCTGCATGCATGGTTCAATACGACACTTAAAGACCTAAATGCTGTCAAGGATCTATTGCTACAAGCATACATCTGAAGCTTTAATCATACATCACACTAACGTGACACATTAACTCTATTTTCTACAACTTAGGCATCTCTCTCTCCCCATTTCCCCCTTTTTTCTTCAGTAAGGACAGAAACAGTAACACACACTCTGTGTGTGTGTGTGTGTGTGTGTGTGTGTGTTTGTGTGTGTGTGTGTGTGTGTGTGTGTGTCTATATCAGTGTGCATGGACACACACATCAATGCATGTGTGCTTATTTATATGATTATGTACATGGAGTCATTAAAATGCAAGTATGCAAGTGTGCAGCTCCTATTGAACAGAAAATCCTCTTCATGCATGATTGAGTCACAGAGCGTCCTCTCTCCCTCTCTCTCTCTCTCTCTCTCTCTCTCTCACTCTCTCTCTCTCTCAGCTCAACACAAACACAAAAATGCTCTCGCACACAACTTAACACTACAACAAACACACACATGAAACGCACACATTCACACGCACACACAGCCACTCAGTCTAGGAGCCTGATTTCTTCATTGTTAAGTTAGTCAAGTGTGTAGACATACACAGTCTGCAGGGCTTGCTCAAAGCAGATTTTTGATTGCAGCTAAAGGCCATAGTATGTTGTTTTGTCTGTTTTTTATGCAGATGTATGACGGCAGGATGTTGGACTTTCCATCGAGCTCATGTGTTTTCCATGTTTCCATCTTATGAGACCATATGGCATTAGATTACTGTCTCTGAGGATAAGCCTTGGATTGGCAGAGATTGATTAGTTCAGTGAAGTAAGGGTAAGAGCATCCACTTCACACCTCTGAGACACACATGCATGCACGGGCATGAGGTGGGAAGTGATTCCACACTCACACTAGAGCCCCAGTGTCAGTCACAGCTTTTCCCGGACCTCATCCCTCATACCCGCTGCTCTGGCCTCGGAGATGCTGGCTACTCTAATAAAGGCCTCATTGTCTGCATGGCATGCATATATGCAGAAAGCCCAGAAAGCCAGCTTTGTCCCATAAGGGTCCCTCAGCAAGAGAGCTTTGTGCCTGGCCTTTCCCCATAGACTCGGTCACAGCAAAGCAAAGCAGAAAACAGAAAGACTAAAAGAAAAAGAAGACTGAGAAAGAAAGAAAGAAAGAAAGAAAGAAAGAAAGAAAGAAAGAAAGAAAGAAAGAAAGAAAGAAAGAAAGAAAAAGAAAACATAATGTGATAGATGGTAAATAAGGACAAATTCAAACTCTCCAGATGAAATCATCTACAGGAAAAAGGCCCTGAATGTATGTGCATTCAAAAAACCAGTGTGAAGGAATTTTACATGTGATTTTGCCTGATAACTGCCAACTGCTCCAACTTATACAGCAGGAAGTTGGTCCTCCGGGATTCTGTTTCCTTCTTCTTCGATTCCCCACAGATTGTTTGTGTCCCTGCACTAATAGAATTAGCCATGCTACATTTCCCATGGTCTTCTGTTCTGTCTTGGCCCCGTGATGGATTGAGCTTCACACAGAGGAGTGAGTGTGTTTAGAAGTGTGCCCAATGTTAGACCGACAACACGGCCAGTTACAACCATGAGCATCCATTTGCTTTGGTCAGTTTGGTCACTTGTGATGTTGCCAAGTGGATGAGAGGACTTTTTATTATCGTTGAGTTTTGACACTTCCAATTAAATTTAGGAAATTTGTATTTGAAATATTATGAAAAAGAACACACTTTGTAATGAGCTTAAAACAAATGAAAAGACTTGTTACTCAGTTATTGTGAAAGGTGTATTTGTGTATTTATGTTTCATTTTTTTACCAGATATAGGATCACATTTTTCTGAAAACAAAAAACATACTTAGCAGATAATTTTTTTTTTTTTATCTGTTCAGGAAGACCTGTAAAAAGAAAACAAAGGTTGCTTGTGGTAAACAAAAAAATCTGCCAAAATGACTGATATTGATAACAATAGAAAAGTAATTATTTGACATACTGAACTCTTTTGTTTAGCTTTGCAATGAAAAAACAAATGTTTACTAATTTAAAGGAGTAATATGTACCCCTGACACGTATCATTTGAAATTGGTACTGCAGTCCAAATTCAAAACAGTAGAGAGAACTGTCTCCCTTTGCCCCCTCCTCTCTATAGTCGATGACCACAAGGATTGCCATGTCACGGACAATGAAGCTTCAGTGTTTAGCCAGCTCTGCACTGGTCTTGAAACTTTCTTTCCTTCTAACCTTTCCATTTTTTAGAAGAATCTCCAAGCATCTCTGTGGCTTTTAAAGTTGGACTGGATTAGTTATCTTTGAACCAGTCTGTTTGTCTGCCACCTGTTGATTTGCTGTGATAACTGCATATCATGGAAATCATTGGACGTCTAAAACGGCAGTGTTGGAGTACCTTTAAACTACCTACCTTCTCTGGTGAAAACCAAATACAGACCATAACTTCAATTCGTCCTTAAAGGTGCACTATGGAGTTTTGATAGAGAAATGTAAAAGTTGGAGAAATGTATAGATTCGGTGGCACCCATTTTCTTCTTTGAGTAAAGTTTTGTGTATTCAGTTCAGAAAATACAGCATTGAAGTTTTTCCCTCCCTACATAATGTCCCTTTAATGTAAGTCAATATAGTAAGGTTATTTTATGACTTAATTCACTAGATATCTTACAGATTGCTCCTTCGATGTGGGCCTCACATTTGATTTTAGATTCCCAATGTCTCTTATCAGCAAGCCTGGAACAAAATGTGTCTGGATGCTAAAAGACAGGATTTAGAGGCAAAAACTTTCAATTTCAGTGTAAAGTCAACTACTGTCCTTCTTGATTTATTATTCCTCTCCTCTTATCCACCTTTAGAAAGTCTCAATATAAAGTGACTTTTATTTACTTTAGAATGCATTCAATTCACTAAATAAAACAGAGACATCATCAAGGTTTAGTGATCTCAGCTAGCAATTGAATGCAATGGCTATATGTGAAAATTAAGTATGACATATATCATGTTTTCCCTAAATGTTTTTCAGATGACTGAAAAACAACATGTGGTAATATCATATGGTCTGTAATGCTGTTTTAGGCTGTTTATGGCTCTTAACAGGGGGTTGCTCTCTCATTAACCTGGTTACAGAGGCATGGCCAAAAGGCTGCGGGGCACAAACATCATAGGACAACCACTGACCTGTCTCATTTTCTTCTGCTCACCAGTCCACACACACACACAGACACACATACAGACACACACACACACACACACACAGAAATGTACACAAAAATACATACCTTTTCTTTGAACAGTAACTCACTTAAAATTACTTCCATCAAAAGTCCCTTATGCCCCAAACTTTGGTCGAAGAAATTTAAGATCCCAATAGAAAAAAATGTTGCTGCGACAACATAATGTAGCATTTATTTTATGTTCTTCGGGCAATGTTTCTCCAAGAGTTAGAATTATGTTCCATGTCACAGAATTTGCAAACTTTAATGATGTATCTTTGAAAGACCAATTCAAATTAGAAGCTTATTTGAATTTGCCTTGCCTCAGGAGTAGTGTTTTCTAAGCCATCTTTGCATTACGTTCAAGATAACACAACAAACTTGGGATGTGATTGCAAAAATCTGGATATTTGATGAGAAAAATATGTACAAAAAACAAACAATGGGCCTTAACTGTGTGGGATCAAAATATACTTAAAACATCCAAATGCAGAAATATTCCAGATGTGCCTTTTTAATGTTTATGTATGTACACAATCGCACACACACTCAGAATTTGTATGGTATCTGATCTGGCCTCTCCGTTGAGCTTTCTCACCACGACCACAATTCATTAGTAATTGACCGCAGCAGCTTCACTCATTAAACATTGATAGGCTACTGGTGAATAATTGATTAATGATATGAGGCGATCTGCAGCAGCATTCTGACAATAAGAGTACATGGATGAGAGGAAAGAGATGCCCAATCAATGCAACGCTGAGCCAGGGCCCTGACACATAACGCAGATGTATACGCGCACAGAGACACATGGGCTCAGTCAGCAAGTCAGTCAGTCAGTCAGTTACAATTTTATCATGTCAGTGGTCAAGTGCAGGATTTTTAGCTTAAGTGTAAACTACTTACACATTGATACATTGCCTGATTTGAAACAAGATTTTCGAGACTAATGTAACATACTTTGTGCTACATAACCTCTCTCGTCTTGATTTGGAGCCAATGTCAGCCCTTTCAGTTGTTTGATGCTGTATCTCATTTTGGAAAGAACCCGAACCCAATTTCACAGAGTAAACACCCCAGTTTGTCAGTCCCAACAGGTACCCTGAAGTGTGATTATTGCTGCCTGAATATTAGATTCTTCCTCAGTTTTTTTTAGACAGTGTGCATTGGTTGCACACACACTTGCACACACACACACACACACACACCAACACACACGCACACGCACACACACACACACACACACACACCTACACACACGCACACGCACACACACACACACACACACACACACACACACACACACACACACACACACACACACACACACACACACACGTGCACACACTCACACATAAAAAGAGGAGGAATGGTGCTGGGTTAATACAACACCTCCAACATCCAGAGCTGTTTTCTGATGTGTCTACTGCCAGGACAATATCATCTGTTAGTGCCTCCTAATAACAAATAAATGCTACCAATGTAAAAATAAATGCTTTTACATGTTTGAGGTGCAAAGTTTTACGCTGCTCTGTAGGCGGGTTTAAAGAAAAATGACGTATACCTCCTCATACAAATTCGTTGATGGCGGACGTGAAGAGATGGTGAGACATAGGTGATTGTTGTCGCTACAGTAGCCATGGCAATTATCAGCCAATTATTAGCAGCCATTATCAAACAGGAAGAAATATAGTAAAGGTTTGGTGATATTAAGGTTGACTTCTGGTTAAATAAAATAAAAATAAGGTAAAGTGAATGGATGGGTCTAACATGCTCAATATTTGTACCTATTCTTTGCTAGGAGGTGTGTATTTTAACTAAGTTTTGGTCAAGTGCTGAGTCTTGGTAAAGTGTTTTAGTTTAGTTTAAAGTGAAGTTTTGTTTTGGTTAAGATGAGGAAACCCCAATATGTGATTTATGGGCTTATACTTTTGGTTTCAGAAGAAACATGAACAGCATTTTTCTAAGGCAAAGAGAAATATCTTTTTTTATGTCCTGACCTGCCAGAGGCCAGGCTGTAAGCTTTACACTGAACAGCAAGTTGTTGACATTCAGTACACAATGATCACTACCTAAGGATTGTGCATCTTATCTTATCTTAACTGAACTTATTTATCATTGTCAAACAGTTGACCGTCAGAAAGTGATAGATAATTGTTAGTTGATGATTAACAAAATCCTTCAACAAGGATGCAACTGATAATTTTGGAGAGTTTACTGTTAATTTAATCACTAGCACCTGGAATGTAGCTTTATATACTTTTGAAATGATAATTTTGTTGTTTACATTTATATGCTGAGTAGTTTTAGTGACAATTTAACAGGACCGATCTGTGCTTGGGAACCAATTGGCCAATTTCCCATTCTACCAGTGATTATTTTGGCCCTATTAAAAGCCTTTAAGCAGAACGCCTCATTAAAAGTGCTTAGACAGAGTTTCATTAAAGCTGTCTGTCGCGAAGGTGATTGGATGCTTAAAAAGACATGGCTAGAATAATGAAGGTTCAACTTTATTGATGAATGCTTTCTTTCACATTATCATGTGCACAGACATATTACATCTGCTCAATAGTATGGCTTTGTTCAACTTGGTAACAATACAACAAAATGACCTGTTGTTTTTGTAAAGTGTCTTGAGATAAAACTTGTGATGAATTGGCGCTATACAAATGATGACTGATTGATGGATGAGAGCAGGGAAAATGATATACCTCTGAATATATCAAATGTTGTGGTAAATAACTGAAAAGATGTCTCCTCCTATTATAATAATTACATATTATAATATCTATTTTACAACTGGAACTGAAACCAAGCAGACATAATGCATTGTGTATGTAGAAAACACACACACACACACACACACACACACAAACACAAACACACACACTTTCAGTAGTTATGCTGACACTCATGGAGTGAAAATTAGGATAATGACAGTCATCTAGCAGGGAAAATAAGAGCGGGATGTCTCCTTAGTGGCGTCAGGCTGAGAGAGCAGAGCTCATCAGAGAGACTACGGTGAGATATGTCCTCTGTCAGCGCTGATGAAACTCACTGGAACTTGGCAGGACCTGGTCGTAGGTGCTCCGTGATGAATAAGAGGCAGGTTTGCCCCTTTCAATCAACAAATGGTGTGTGTGTCTGCATGCATGTTTTGGTGTGTGTGTGTCTATTTGTATGCCTTTGCCTATTCAAGCGTCTTATCTGTCTCTGCTCCTGACAGTCAGAGCTGTTAAGGAGGCAGGCCAGATCATTAACACGTTTTAATATTTAATTTTATGATTTGATGAAAGATTATGTTTCATTAATGAGGTTATCCATCCCAGGATATCAAGAGTCATCCAAAGCAGCACTGTGATACAGAAAATGGATCCATGTCTTGTCCTTCTTATGCTCAGTTTTATTCAGAGACGTTGTTTTCCTCTGATGTATTTTAGGTTTATCTCTTAATCAGTATTATCTGGTGTGAAATTGTGTTTTCCACTTCTGCATGTGTGCTTTAAATAGCACAGAAATAATTTCATCCCTGTCCATTAATCTCCCATTTGGTTAATTATCACAGTTGCTAATTACAAAACTCTCAACTGAAGTCGACCTACTCTGCCTGTTCCTTTTTGTATTCTTCCCCCTCCTGTCTTTCACCCTTTTTCACTGTGTTCCTGATTATATCATGGCTGTAAGACAGCTGCATCGAAAACTTGAAATGAAGAAGAAGTTAAGCTGTGAAAAAAGTGATTAAAAATGTCTGGAAACCTGCCCAAAATACAGGAAACCTTCAGTCCTGTGCAGACAGTGAGATCCGATGTATCTTTAGCGCTGCCATTAGATTATCCGCCCACCCTCCGTTTTTTTTTCAGTGGCTGCCTCGCTTGGCGCTGGCTATGTATCCCTTGCTTGTCATACTGCTATTTCTGCCCATGCCAGTCGCTCCAGGATGGCTGTTTTGAGAGGGCTGCTTTGAAGAGCTGTCCAGGTGAGAGCTTGGCAATGGCAAAGCTTTTTCTGCTCTTTCACAACCCAGAGTGCCCTTCTGGTACTCAAATTGCCCTGCAGTGTAATGGATAATGCTCAAATCCACACTGAAATTACACCTAGGTACTCTCACAAACACATACACATGAACTTAATCCAATGCCTTTCAACATACCTACGAATACTGTAAACATGGAGCAAAACGTGTACTCTCTATTAGGTATACAAAACAATGGACACTTCGAATATTAAAATAGAAGTTGGACTTCTAAAGTTGGACTGAACTAAAAAGGAACAGACAATTGCTCTGGCATAAAACTTTCCCTTGGTACCATTTCAAACACGATGGACAAAAAAACACTTAAGAGCTTTAACAGTTTATTTTTTCTCCCTGGACTTAAGCTCTTCTCTCAGTCCACCTCTTTTTTGTTCCTCCTTCAAATCCTACCTTAATGTTTCCTCCCCTCTTCTAATCAGTAAAAACATAGACAGACTACAGATGAGACCATATGCGCCTGTGTGTGTATGTGTAATTATGTGTGTCTAATTATGTGTGCCGCTCTATTCAGAGACACTGTGGAGCGGAAACAGTAAAAATTGAGCTCATCACTTGACAGATCCTCGGAGGGGCTCCCAAAATGTACTTGATGTTGATTCCAAGAGCCCCTGGTCTTCTTTCTTTTTCCGACTGCCTACGGGGACAGGTCCTTTGTGTACTGATGATACCTCACAAGGCTACACTGAGCTTGTCTTTGGCCAATAGTCTCACTGTCTGCCTCTGTAAAAGAGGGAAAGTCAACCATTAGGTAGGGTCCAAAAAGACCCTTTCCGTGACTTGGTTGAAAATAACTTCACCACAGTGGTATAAAGTAAAGTTGTAGACAATGTATGTAATGATGAATACATAACCACCTATTTAAAGCCTTAAATGCCAGAGCCTCGATTTGGCAACATGCCTATCCTTTACATTCCATGTTCAGGGAACAACTAAATGAATGAAAACCTCTTCAAGCCTTAAAACAGTTATTTATATGCCATTTTGGTTTTTGTACACAGTGAGATGGCATATTATATTGGTGTCCCCCATGTGTTCGTAGAAAGTTACCCAGCAGTGTTAAATCAATTGGGGATACTCTAGCAAAAAAAAGGCTTTTATGGACCCTTGTTCCCTTTAATATAATAACAACATATACATAACATATTTCTATGCTGCTCAGGCCCAGATTGTAAGTATTAATTATTGAATTCAGACATTAACATTACGTTGCTTTAGCCACCTTTTCAGCAACTGCTGTGACATCAAGACATACACTAAAAGATTATATGAAAACTTTCCCTTTTTTAACTAATTTATTAAAACGTATCAATGCTTCTATATCTATATATCTATATCTATAATTATATATGTGTGTGTGTATAAAAGCCTGACATCAAACACCAACCAACATTCTGTGATTTACAGAAATGTTATGTACTGTATATATTGATCTTGAAGAGGGGCAATTTGTATTAAACCCTGGTTCCCATCAAAATTCACAGACCTCCTCAGGCTCCTTCAAATGTCGGACATGGACCTCCTGGACTTCCTCTGCTCTAATCTTAAAGTAGGGGGGACAGTGCATATGCAGACTGTGTAACTGACTTCCCATTTTGATAAAATCTGGCCCTTCTGTCGACTCTTAACACATGAGCTCAAAACACATGATTATATCTATGTTAGTGTTTGAGTTCCCCCTGCCCTGACTCGGCTGCTACTCTGTTGTATATATTTTTGGTAGTACGTTAAGCCTCTTCTCCTCCATATCTTACATTATTCCTTTTGTTGTGTTTCTTTTGCTTTGGTATACAGTACTGGTGCACCAAATGCACATAATCATCAACAAACATGGACCTATGCTTTCTAAACATACCAGCATGAATATGCAAATGAAAAACAAAACCTTTCTATCACAACACATGAATGTATTCACATCCTGTATGTACACGCAAACACAAGCAGATTGCTTCCACAAGAGCACCAAAGTTATGTGGGTAATAAATCATTTCCTGCTCACATATGACAAAATACATATATCGTAGATCAGAATGTATTTTATTCATGAAAGACTATGTGGACTAAGTACACACACTTGGCTCATGACAATTTCAGTTTTTGTTTTGTTTTTTTTCATTTCCGGTATATTCTCAGTGTGTGTGAGGCTGTGTAGTTTGTGTTCTGTGAAGGATATGTGTGAACTCTGTCATTGTGCCCTATGGGTACAATTTGAAATTTCACCCTTAAGGTGGAAAGAAAAGACTTGCTGTGTTGCACCAGGTGAGCAATAGATAGAGGAGTTATCGTCTGCCTGGCACTGATAAAAGGACTAAATGATGAATAGACATTTTAGATGAGAAAAATTACCTTAAAAAGCCTCTGTGATTTAGAAAGAAGAAAGACATATAGAAATAAGTATTTAACCATGAATCTCTTCAATACCACACACCTTCGTCTAAAAGCTTTATTTCCCACGGCTTTATTATCTTTATGAAACCATAATGTGTAACATATTATTGCAGTAGTGGATATAGATAAACATTGTTAACATTGGAGGTTCTCTCGCAACAAGATCAGCTCACAAAATCTTGAAAGGAATAAAGTGAGGAATAAATGAATCGACATTGACTAGCTGCCTTCTGAGGAAAAAAAACATCAGACACTGCCAAACAGTACAAAAAACTTTTTTAAAACCGATCTTTGTTGTTTTTATGTAAATTGATTCTTCAATTCATTCTTTTAGAAACACAAGTATCAATTTTAAAATGTGCTCAAGAGCATTAATTGAAAAAAAAAAATGCATCCACATTAAAAAAAAATAAAAAAAATAGAAAGGGCGTTCATAGCCTCTTGGTTGACATATGCTGCATTTGCTTCTTCTCTTCATCCATTCTCTTTGTGTTCTTTCTGCGGTTGAAATAGCAAGTGGACTATTTGTGGCTCAAGCAAGACTGGGGCATAAATCTGCTTTGCATGCTGCAGTGCAGTTTGTAGGAGCAGATCTGAAGTCAGTTACATGTCTGAATTAGAGCACTCAGAGGCAGCACAATGTAAATGAGCCTTAATGAGTTTCACAGCTTTTATTTTCTGCACTGTTAGACAGCCCCATGGCAGCACTAAGATGTGAGCCACTCCTGCTGAGGCTAATATCCTCAAACGCCATGAAGACACCACCACCAGTCCTTCACATACACACAGGTAATTGCATGCTTAAGGCATAGGTATATATGTGTTGTGGTATGAAAATGAGAGACACCTTCTTCTTTCTCTAGAACAAACTTTGTGAGAGTGTATCTACTGTTACAGGGGTTATTGGACTTTACATCTCATGACCCCCAAAAAGGGGGTGAAATAGACTGAGAAGCCCCACTGTCTGCCTATCCATACAATGTTAACACATAAGAGCACAAAATAATACTTAAAACCACAACCTCATTTTGTATAGCAATTTATTGTCGGAAAAGTAATATGATCTTCAGCAAAGAGTGTTTATACAAAACTTAATAAATAGACACAAAGGTGTGTTTGTCTTTATGTGTATAGAGAGACAGACACCTACATTGTTGCTGTGATGTGCAAACTTACATTTAACAATTTTTACAGATTAATTTAATTGTCATTTTACATGCACTATATTGATTTGGTACTGAAATTTGAAAGTTGGAGAAGAGCTAAGCTGTATTTTCTAAACTAAATACACAAACTTTATCTAAAGATACTTTAGGGACTTGAATTTCCCTCGGGATCAATAAAGTATCTATCTATCTATCTATCTATCTATCTATCTATCTAAAGTAAAAAAAGTAGGTCCGTGGAACACTGTTTGGAGCTAAAAAGCTACCAGATGAGTTACGGTTCCTCGGTTGAGGGCCCCCACCATAACTTATCATGTAGCATTTTATCTTCAAACAGTCCAAATTTTCCTCTTAGGAAAGTTTTGTGTAATAGCGTTATAAACATTTACCAAACAACCTGTACATTTCTCCAACTTTTATATTTCTCTGCCTTATTTCCATAATTCACCTTGGCAAAGATATCTGTTCATTAGTATATAGTTATCCCCAACATATTATTGTTTCTAAACAGTTAGAAACGTAAGTTGGGTGGGTTTTTTGTCCAAATTTTAAAGTTTTGTTTTTGCACAGTACTAAGAAAGATCCAGCCCTCACTCAGAACCCTCGGCATTTTTTTTATCCACAAAGTAACCAAAGTCAGGTCTGGTGTTTCTCGGCCTATCCAAGTTCCACTTAGTGCCCACTACAGGCCTTGAGAACTTAAATTATGATAAGTTAATATGCACTGTTTTCTATTGAATTTGTTTTTGTAGGTTTGTGTTGTGCTCCACAATTTCCAAATTCAGTATTTTGACCTTCTGCTGAATATTATTAGTTGCAGTACTATCTTTGTTAATATATACACAGAACATACAGTATAACATTTCTGTGAATCACTTTGGTACAAGCCCTGTTTGTTTTGTTTTGTTTTGGATTATTGCATGTCTCCTATCTCATTTTAGAAATCCTAACAGGTACCTTCTTGCCAACATCCTTGTTAGTGTGTACGGTATGTCTTTGAATGACTAATTTGAGTTCTTAATCTGTCTTTAGAACATTCATGCTAAACATCTCAAATCCTCATGTAGAGTGCTAAATACAAAAATCCTGTCGTTTTTGCATTTTATCAAACTGCTGGCAGCCTCTGCCATGAAGACTTAGCTGAGTATGTGGGGCAGCATACATTAATCATAGTGATATTGAGTGGAATGACAGATATTCATATCAGCATTTACATAAACAAGTGGAACTGGTTATGAATCCAAATGATGTACCAGATGATATCGGACAAAAGTTGTACCACAAATGCTGAAAAGCTTGAATCTGTAAGGGACAAACAAAACCAAGGAGCAGGTATTGTAACCCAGGATAGCATTAATGACAGAACACAGAACAGTCACTTTGTCTTCTTTAGGTCACTTTGACAACTCCGATTGCTTGTATCTGAGGATTTTCTTCTTGTAAAGTTTCTGTGTGTCTTGTGAGTGTTGAAAAGATTTTCTTCCCTGTGGAGAAAGCATTTCTGTATTAAAGGGGCAAGGGCTGATCTATGGATAGTTATGAAATACGTTCAAGAGATAAGTGCCAATGTAATGAGCCTGCCAACGATATAATGAATAAAGCATCACAACAACTATATGCACTGTAAACTGGGCTGTTGTGTCAGCTCTTACAGCTAATCTTCCTAAGGGCAGAATAAACAAATCTAACTTTGGGAGTTTGCCAGTGTGTCTCAAGATATTTTTTCCAAGATGTATCTCTTTACACCTAGCCATACGTCCTTGCCTTTAACTTACACTATACTTAGGCCAGGCATATGTGCCAATTGAGTCCACATCTGACCTGATGTGGTAGCCGTACGACTCATTTATAGTTTGGCTGAATTTCAACTCCATTGCGCGTCACTTGACATGCAGTGTACAGGGTGTCAAGGGCTGATCACAGCCTGATTAGCTGCACAGTTCAGCCTGTATTTTCAGGCTGACTTAAATCCTTTAAGTCTTGCTTAACTTTCAAATGCTGGCAGAAAAGCACCACCTTTTCTTTCTTTCTCTCCCTCTCACATATCCTTCACCTTTTTCCTGCCCCATCCTTCTTTACTTACACCAACCTTTTCCTCCTCCTTCCCCACCACACCGGGTGCAGGGCAGGGTAGCAGAAGTGTACTGTCTTTGAGACGTGAGGAGTTTGATTTTTAGAGTGGAGTCTAGACGGCATGACTTGCTGTGCTTGGGAAATCTATATTATGTGTGTGTATGTGAGTGTGCATGTTCAAACACGTGGGTATATGAGGAGGATAAAAAATGTTGACAGCACAGCACTTATGACTGCTTAAAGAACAGAAATAGTAGACGAACAGAACAGAAAATTTATATTATATTCATTGTTTGAGATTTTAGTTCAGAGGTTAAAGGTATTCTGTGAAGAGGGCTTGCAGAAGTGAGTGCACATTCCAACATGTGTTTTGATGTGGCCCTTTAAACTGAATCACTCACCAAATCAAACATGGGTTTAGTTTAAGGCCCTGAACAGTTAATCACTCACCCACTTTTATATAGGTTGAGTGAGCCTTGATTCTTAATCACCTAAATTGTCTTCTCCTTAAAAAGAATTAGTTACTAGACGAGATGTCAGGTTGTGATAAGAAACAGGTAGGAAGTGTCTTCCCCTACAGATTGGACAAAGGATTCGGGAGTATGATGCACCAATGAGAGAAGCGGAACCAAACATCAGGAGGCGCATAATTTGGAAAGCTGCCCAATCGGAGGAAGGAAACCGCACATTCTCAAACGCATAATTTGGTTAGATATTCTCTGTCTAATGTATAAAAGGGTTCAGGGAAAGATAGTCGGGGCTCAGACTTCACGAACTGACCAGGTATCTGTCTGTTGTCAGGGACACGTAGTGTTGAACCCAGAGACTCTGTGACTTGTATTCTTGATTCATCGGGTTAATAAACTCTGTTAACCTGAAAGAGACGTCTTCAGTCATTCCTCTCATCCCATCAAAAGAATGCGCAGAGATTTGAGGTAATTATTTAGAGGCGTCAGATTCCTATTAACAACATAGGAAAAGTTTTAAATAGCAACTTTTATCCTTCAGGAGATAATCATGTCCTTGTGTAGCTGTACATATTTTTTTAAATATAGTAAATTGACCTAATTCAATTAACAGGCACACATTCGAAAGAGCGATTGATTGAAAGCAGACACCTAGTATGGTATCAAATTTATGTCGACAACAAAGTTACAATAGCTAGCTGTGAAATTCAAAGCAATTCCAGCCTGGACTCTGACAATGAGGGAGAGAAAGCTGAGATCTTTTGGGGCAGACCAGGAATGCCTCAAGCTAGCTGCAGGGCTAACTGAGCTTTGACGCTAACACAGCCACTTCCTTAGTGCCTGACGCTAGGCAGAGTCAGCTAATAATATATAGATGTATAGCTGCATGGCCAACTGAGCCTCATAACTGGAGGTTTTTACACATAGCAGCAGTTAACTTGAGTTTGCTTACTCTGCCTGTGTGTTGCTCATAAAATCATGGGGAGTTGAACAGTTGGTAGAGTCTGTTGCTGTTTTCACATATGCACTCCTGAAAATGTATACAAGATGCCAGGTGGACTGAACATGAAATCCTCCTGAGTTGGAGTTCTCACATGTATAACTGGGTTGTTTTTTTTCCCTTTTCGCTTATCTGTATTTCACTCCATTCTGCATACCAACCCCTTGCCATTATTTTTACCAGGCCAGTTACTTCCTGTGGCAATATGCTACTTACACAGCTTATCGACAGTACAGTATGCTTTCTTGAATGTTGTTTAAGTCCAGTTTAATTATTTGTCTCTAGTCTACACCTTCATAACGGGAAATGTGGACTCTATATTTAGAGTAAAAGCTCTTTTCTTGCATGTGTTCATTATAGACATTGTTGTGTGTTAGCTGGACCCTAATATCGTTTCCTAATGCCAGGTACAGAACTTTTGCTGCATGTATTGCGCTCTGATTCTGAAGAAACAGTGTCTGCTAAATTATTATTATTATGACAATTTCTGACTTTATATCAATGTTACCTGACGCCACCATATGAACTGAAGAACAGAGAAGAACATACTGCTGAAAAGAAAACATGATGAAGCAGTTTTGTTACTGGCAGAATGTGTCATGGTTATTTTGTGGAAACACTTCTCTTGAGTTTGTTTAATGGACATGAAGATTGAGAGGGGTTCAAAATGTTGATTCAACTTTTAAACAATGTTCTTTAGGTATACCTTATTCTATAGCCTGGTTGCTACAGACAAAAACAGGCCTGGTTTCTTTTGAATCAGCATTCTACTTTTGCTTCTACTGATGAGCTGGAACATTTAATAAATTGAGTGATACAAGCTCCCTGCAAACATCATTGTGCCTTTTTATTCTCTTACATAACACAATAATTGAACGACAGTGTTTGGCCTTGATTTTGACTCTACAAATCAAAAATCCTCCTGCTGTCTATGATACGTAGGTCTCAGCCCCCTCCTCTATCTCAACACACTACAAGAATTTCAAGGCTATTCTGAAAAAATGCAAGTTATGTGCACAAAATGTAGGTTTATCTCTCTAATTTTAAACAGAAGTCAGTACATTTTACCAGGCTTTTGTGTGTGTATATGTGTGTGTATGTGTGTTTGTGCTTTTCATATACTGTTCGTACATTTTTGTTGCACTTTCAATTGTGTGTTTGAAGTGTAAGATCTCCAGGCCTTGTGTTGCATCAAGGTTATTGTCATTTACAAAAACTAACAAAATAATGAAAACTAAAATGTAACAAACATTTACGTTAACAGAAACTGAAATATTAAAAGATTCTTCACCAAAAACCATGACTGACTCTGCATCGGGTGTTAATAGAACTAACCATAATAATATCTACAGAAAAAAATCCTTAGATTTAACCTTTGACACAAACATACTGACACATACAATCTGTTTTAGGCACGGCAGCTTGAATTTTGAACGAGCTTGCTGACTTCAGAAGTTGAAACTGTTTTCCCATACTCATTCTTAAATAAGTTGCTTGAAATATTGCTCTGAACCAAGTACCATGCAGAGACAAAAACACTTGTGCTAATATAAACTCAAATCAAGCAAAAAAAAAATCCAAAAAAATGTGCTATATACTTTAACATGAATCAACCTCTTAAAGTGTTTGAAAAAAAGCTTGATGATCCGATGAGACTGTCATGTTCAACACATTCCCTACGGTAACACTTCTTTGCACAGTGGGGCTCTTTCAACCTCACCTTAAGCCATGATTGAAAGCTGACTTTACTCTCTGTGTCAGAACTGAAGGTGTTGAAGAAGGGCTTTCTTTATCTTGTTCCACATTACTCTTCTTGAGCTAATTTGTAACACCATTTCAATTTGATAACTAAGCAATACTGATATAGTAGTATTACTGCAAGCATTTATGTTTCATATAATGTGGAGATTTTTAAAGATTCTCAATGTTTTACTCATTGAATTAATACCATGCATGTATTTTAAGAAAGTGAAGGTTCCCCCACAAGGTTCTCTTAACCTACTTAATTACAAACATTGACTCCATATCATTAGAAATTTATATATGATTTGGGTTTTGCAAGCAATTACCACAGGTGGACTGACTTGTATGCTTCTATACCAGTCGGTCATGCCTAAGGGGCCTCATGTTTTGCGGTTGTTTGTCTGTCTATCCATTGGTCTGCTTATCCCTATACAGTATGTGAACACTACATCATGAAATGCCTGGAGGATTCTTTACATCAAATCTTTACATCAAATTTTCCAAAGATAAATAAAAGGATAAAACATGGGATTGGCTCCAACAATAGTTTATAATTTGGTGTTTAAAGGTTAGAGATGATAGTGATTTCTCAAAATGCTTATGTCTATAACTCAACACATTCTGTATGACTCTATACAACATTTACACATAAATCTTGTAGGATATAAAAGAGTGATATGAAGCTGTACCTTAAATATGAAAGGTAGGCAAAGATCACTTGCACCTAATTTTCTTTGTATTCTTATGAAACAAATGTTTTAATCCATTATAGAGAACTGATTCCATATTGATTTGACGACATTTGATCTCATTTGTGTAAGTGTGTTTACTTTGTTGCAGAAAGACTAATGTTTCATGGGACAGTTAGTCTAATTATGACACAATACAGAAAGAAGCATTTATTTTTTTAAGATCTTACTCCTAAATGGGAATGGTTTGTGGACAGGATTAACCTTCATTATTTCTGTTCTTGTATTATTATATTTATCTATTTCTAAATTCTTAAAAGGAACTTCTCCTGTGTGATCTGAAATATCCTTGCTTACCTAAACCCTCATGCTCCTTGAAATAACTACGAGAGTTCTTGCCCGTTTTTACGACCATGAATGGGGGAGCACTGTTAAAGCTTATACTTGGATTGGCGTTCCTGGTGAGTCAAGAACACGGCCTGGCAGACAGACACCAACAAACACCTATTTTTATTACTTTATTAGCCACTCTCTCTGGTGTTTTATTAAGTTTCCTTCAGTCGGGTGGAATCCAACATGTGGACTGCTACTTTGGTAAGAATGAGACGGAAGAATATATCCACTGGTTTATCACTCTCAATATGTGGTCCTGTTTATAGGCAGCTTGAGAGGGGAACTCAAATCGACTGCGCTCTGGCTCTGGGTTTCTATTGTTAGACTTGTAGAGACTGGCTACCTTTCTTTTTACTCCCTCAGTCTCTCTTATTCTCATCACATGAAAAGCTGTTAGAATATCCAGCTTATAAATATCAAAAAGCTGTAGTGCACTCTTTTTGTCCAGAGAAAAGCTTCTTATATGTTTCTCTAAAAACTAGGCTATGTATTGGCATTGTATTTAATCTTACTTCTTTCTTAAATCCACAGCCCCAATGCTATACAGTTGTCATAAATTCAAATAATATATCAGAATCAATGATAGAAAAGGTATAAGACTTGGTAATTGTTAAAGCATTAATCATATGCCTGATTATTTGGCCACTTGAGGATGGCTGAACCAAGATGTACACAAAATTAACATGTGATGACACTTAAGTGAAAATCTAGTGTTGGCAAACACTTGATCAACACACTGCAGCATTAGCACACATTTGGAGTTGTATTTGTCTGTCTAAGTCTAATATTTAATTTCCATTTGCTTTATGTTGACGTACACTGACTTCTATAGTAATAGTGTTTGTCTTTCTAAAGCTCAAATGCCAGTAACTGTCTTTGTCAATCCCACATTTTGTGCTTGGTAGGAAGCATGGTAGAAAGGAATCAAGGCTGTATAGTTATAGGACTTAGAAGCCAACAATGAGATAAAACACTGTTCTGGCCTGTGGAGCTGGTCACCACATCACTAGAATAAATACCTTTTATATTAAACCAGTCTATGAGTAATGAAAAAAACATTGGTTCGAACTGCTCATTTGAACGCAGCATTTGCAATGTACTATATATATCAAATCTGTATTACTTCATGTTTTCTGGAATCTCTTTTCTCCAATTATCTTGCTTATTGTGATTTCAAAATTGGGACTACAGTGAAGTAACAGGTTGACAGATCAAAGGAAAGGAAGTGACAATCACATGATTAATCTCAAAGAACTACAGAAAGAAATATGCTGTGGTCAGACATCAAGGACACTACACTGCATTATATCCCACTCCCAGACATTTCCTTTTAAAAAAAGTTCAATATCATCTATAATCTACACATATTATTATGAATCCTGTAAATACCCAAATTCAAATATCAAGAGTATACAGAACTACTGTATTTGACAGATCTAGTTAAAGTCAAAAGTTCATCACTGCAGCGTGACAGAGATGACTTGGATCATAATGGAAAACCATACTGTATGGCTTGCTTCACATTAAGAATTTAGCCCTGAATATCTATTAATCCGCACGATAGACTTCACAAGTCAAATATTTATTAGCTCTGATTAGGAAATTCATATTTTAGCTATGACTGTGTCTCATTTCTCCCAGCTCATAAATATTCACATCATTTCAGATGATAGCCCCGGAATATTTCAGACTAGACAGAACTTCTCTGTCAAAGATTCTGCTGTCCAGACATGTAATGTACAGTATCTCAAAAGTTTCTTTGGACTTCTTTCATTGGATGTTGACAATTAGTTGGATGATTATGAGGGACACTTGTTTGCATTTGTGAAAATCTACAGTTCTGGAAGCGATCTGCTATTTGTTGTGAATGAGACTACTAAAATAATCAATTCAATACAAATCAAAACATTTCAACTACAATACTTAATGAATGTGTGTATTGCATTGGAAAGTGAGAGAGCTTACTGATGTCTTAACGAACAACGATATACTGTGTGTTTGTGTGCGCGTGTGTTGTGCGTGTGGAGACAAGTATGCCTGGGAAGTCTCTCAGAAACAGATGAAATCTTCAGGCGCAGAATGAAAAGGAAGAAGAGATAGAGAGGATGTTGTCTGCCAAATTAGCCCAAGATCAGATTGGTGTGTGCGGTAGTCCTATTCCCCTTGTGTGTGTGTGTGCATGCATGTGTGCGCATGTGTGTGTATGGATGAGTGTGTGTTTATCGGTGTGCACGCTTTGGCAGAGTGGCGTCTTTACAAGTTGAGGACACCTTTTATTACACCAAACAGGTCATGGGAACCTGCTCTCTCGTGGTCTCCATTGGCCATCTCTTCACACACCCCCACGAAACACCGAAACACACACACACAGACATCTGATGTTGTGGTGTCACACGGTGCTTCTCCCTGTCGCTCTGTCATCCAGAATCAACATTCCCCTCTTGGGCAGATTAACACCAGTTGTTTGTGCCAACTAGTTAACAGCTATACGCCTACATGCCCTAGCCTGTATTTTGTAATTCTTTAAGTAGGGCTGCAAGTTTTCATCTTTTTCTGGTGTATTTTTTTGTCAACCAACTATTGTGAGAGTGTGATGTCTTTGAAAACGTAAAGGAGAACACATAAACAATTGAACATGGGAACCCACATGGTAAATGCTAGCCTTACACTTGGGCTTGAGAATCACACGTAATTAAAATGTTAATTTTTTCAGAAATTCAAGTATTGACATGGACTTCCAGTCCTTCACAGAACCCTTTTCACACTAACTGTATACATACCAATGGGGAACATTTTCAATGACATAAAAAATGATCATACTTCTTAATTCGAATGACAGAATGATGCATTGCCTCAATTAAGCTCATTTTGGGGGGTCGGAGGATTTGCAATCCATTAAGCAATGTACAAATGGCTGTGCTTGTTTGGGAAGTCTGAAAAAGACAGAGGCAGTTAAAAAAAGAAGGAAGATGGAGACAAGAGGGAGGGAGAGAGAGAGAGAGAGAGAGAGAGAGAGAGAGAGGAGGGAGTTTGAAGAAGCGGAAAAGGAAAGGAAAGAGAGGAATTCAGTGTAATTGGCCAGGCCACTATTCTCTGCTCTGGGGCTAATGAGGTAAACACACAAACATCTACACACACACACACACACACATCACATGCAATTTCAGATGTGAGCTGTGATGGCTGCTTGGCCTGAAGTTTGCATAAATGCTTTTATGTTTAATCAATAACATTTGACAGGGCGTAGTTTGAGGGGGTTTGGGAAATGTTTTCTTATTTTCACCCCTAGGTTTGTATCGTGTGTGTATATAAGTGTGTGTCTAGGTACACAGTGGGTAAGTTCAAGGACATAAAGCAGCACATTGTGGTTAACTTCTGTGTAATATCACAAGTCACTTATTGGAGTTTTAAAAAAAGAAGTACAAGAAATGAAGAAAAGTTACTAAGAAAAGAAAAGAGTCTCAAACTTATTTTCCAATAATAATAAAAAATAACAATCACCTGGCCACCCAGTGGACTCTCTCTCTCTCTCTCTCTCTCTCTCTCTCTCTCTATGCTTTTGCACAAAATGAAAGTGTGCAAACTGTAATAAGCTAATCCATGTGCAACCGTGCTCAGGCCTGCTCAGGGAGACCGTGCTCTCTCAGGCTGAACCATCACTGTGCTGTCCCCTCTCCAACACTTAATGACTTTCTGCTCCTTGGACAACTTGGGTAAGGAAGATTACATATAAAGAGGACTAAGAAAAGGAAAAGGGCAGGGAAAGACAAAGAAAGTGGGGAGAGAGAGGGAAAGACAGAAACAGAGGTTGGGGTGAGCACTGAAGCATGCTAGGTTCTCCAAGATGGTGTAAATTGGTGGGGTTGATCTGGATTATTGGTTCTAGTGTCTGAACCATCGAGCCCACAGTAAACAGAACACTTGCGCTAAATTTAAATTTGTCATCAAGGCTTATAAGAACACATGATTAGGGATTACGACTTTACTGATTAAATAGGTCTAATATGCATATTTTGTTTATTTCATTTAACCTTTATTTAACCAGGAGAAAACTCTTTGAGATAAAAAAATCTCTTTTTCAAGAGTGTGTTTCAAGAAAAGATGCTGTTCCTCCCTTTGACCATAAATGAAAACTGTGCTCTTAAATGTGAGAAAAATATCTCTGTTCGGTGGTAACACATCAACAAAGTGGACAGCGTCAGCCGGCATGTATTACCATGGATCAGTATCCATGAACAATCTTTGCATATCCAAACAGCAAACGGTACACATCACCCCTCTCAATCAGAATTACATTTATTTCTGAATGGGCCGGATCAGACCTGCCGCTAGTGTCTGTAAACTACAAAATTGCAAAAGCATGGAAACCACGCGGAGATGCTGTGGATATACTGTGAGTATACAGTATACAGTGAGTTATATGAGGTCAGAGTCACTACTTGTCAAGAGGCAAAGTAGGCAACTGCTAGGGGCCCGAGGCCAGTAGAGGGGTCCCTAACGGCTGACAAACTTTAAACCATAGCATTGCCTCAAAATGTGCAAATTTTGCACTGACAGTTGGAAACTTCCCTAATGACGCCCCATCTGATAGCACTTATACTCTCAATGCTCTGCTAAAGGGTCACATGCATTATTGCTGTGAAAATAACAATAGACGCTGGTTGGAGGGGGCCCCAATGAATGTTTGCCAAGGGCCCCCAACAGACCCTAGAAGCACCCCTGTATAAGGTGAGTAGAGCAGTAGATTTGATACCATCCAAATGGATCTCTATAAAAAGCGGGATGCCAGGTGCTCGAAAAGTGACTGTTTTCATGGCAGAATGTTTAGTCATATTATTCAAAGTGTCCAATCAGAACTCTAGCTCTCACTGATGCAAATCTATCACCCTACCTGAATATGAAACCCAGCTCACCAATGCCACTATGATTTCAATATCAGATGGCACAGTCTATTAACAATACCCTCCATTATGCAAACAGATGTTCCGAACAAAAACGTTTCCAGATAAAACCATCGCTACAAATGAAATGCTTTTTAAAATAAATGAAACAAATCCTCCTTTTCCACCTTCTCCTTTTCCTCTTTTCTCCTCTTGGGCCAATTACAGGCAGAGTGGAATTTGTTCAGTCTTTGTGCTTCTCTCTTCCTCTGACCCCTGGGCTCATTCTCATGCTAAACTACTTTTCATTTGCTAACGACGTGGCACGGCTTCAGTCGTCCCGTCTGAATATGTATGGAGGCTGCGCAGAGGGAACAGATTTTATGGAGATGTGGATCCATCACTGTCGCTATCGCTCCCATAGTCTGCTCCATTACTGATGACCCTGCTCTCTCCACATCCAGCAGACGACTGAGTGTGTTCGAGTTGATGCTGATTGTGTGTGTGTGTGTGTGTGTGTGTGTGTGTATGTGTATGTACTGCATCCGTAACTGTGTGATTATATGTGGGTTGGTGTGAATGGTAACCCCTCATTTAGTCGCCCCTCAGTTGGCCATTACATCCACAAATGCATGGCTGTACTCATAATAGCACTTCTGTGATATGCAAAATGAGCTCTCCACCGCACCTGGCATCCAGACACACACTTCTCATCAGCAACAGTATCCTCACCTTAATTTGCTTCCTGTTTAAATGTAATAGGAAACTACTCATAAAGGAATATGGTTTGTTTTGTCTGCTTGATAATAATGTGTAATGAGGTTTTGCTGAACGTGGCTGTGGTACAAAAGCTTATTAAAGTGCAAGGAAGGGGAAATCAGAAAGAAGAGGACCAGGCTATGGTTGATGATAATAGTGTTGCTACAGGTGTGTTAAATGTTCTACATACTAACAATGATATACTGTAAGCATTTTTCTTGTGACTAAACCACTTGTGAACAAATCATTCAAGCCAAGTAAATCTTGATTACTTCCAGCCAGATCTTGATTACAGCCAGTTGTTCCGATCAGTGTATTAACAGGGTTAAATCATTTCTGATAATGTGTGACAATTAATCTTTCGCTATTGATTTCAACCCACCTTGTATTAAAGAGTGTGTGTGCCTGTGTGTGATCTTACGTATTTGCGTGGGCAGCAGATATAACAGCAGGTGTGAAAAGAGGATGTTACCACAGGCTGCCGATAAGAAAGTCAAGCTTGTCTATCCACTCCTCTCTTTTCTCCCTTCTCCTGTCCTTGACTAAATCTAAATAAGATCAGCCTCGTATTTCAAGTTTGGCAGCAGCCAAGTCCTCATTTCTCCTCCTAATCGATTACTAACGCCTTGTGAGAAGTGTTCTACGCTGTTAAGTTGCACCTCAGGGGGTGGAGCAAGGTGGAGTTATAAAAGATTACAGTTTAAATGAGAAGAACTTTGAGTGAGGAAGGCCCACATAACAACAACAACAACAAAAAACCCTCAAAGAGAAATGTGACTTTATTTAAATCCTTTCAAGGTTTGTTAAGGTTAAACATCAGGTCTGTCATATGCTGTCATTTGTGTTTAGTTTATCCGGATATGTTCATGGTTGCTCTATAGTGTGTGTGTGTGTGTGTGTGTGTGTGTGTGTGTGTGTGTGTGTGTGTGTGTGTGTGTGTGTGTGTGTGTGTGTCGGATTGAGAGAGAGGAACAAACCCTGCATACCTTTCTAAAAAAAGGTTGGGAAGGGACACATCACCATGACAACACAGGGAGGAGTAGGACGTACGCCATTAAAAAAAATAACAAAAAAAAACATGGAAGCAACGTTGTGCATCCTGGTATCTCTCATCTCTAGTGCTAGCACCAAAATGATGTGTGTGAATGAATAAAATGTAGTGTGCACAAAAAAATGCTTTTGCATGCACAACCACATAACTTACACCGACACTTTTTCTCCCTCCAACACACATCGCCCAAGCACTCACACATTTTCTGCTAATCCATTTATTCAGTCCTTGCCTAATTTACCACAGCAATGACAAACTGAAGTAATTTCCTCTACATCTTTTTATTCCAGTTCAATGAACTCTTAAACAATTCAGCGTGAACTTTGATTACTTGCTGCTCATTTGCATACTCTTAGTTTGAGCCATTATGCTCTTACGCCAGCAGAGTTGAGGTGACTTAGGTGACTTTAAAGAATTCACACAAATTCCGTATTTACCACATATAATGCGCCTATGTAAGAAAAAACTCCTTATTTGTGAGGTTTAGCCTCACCATCGACTTTGTGAACATTCAAATAAATGTTGATGGGACAAATATTTATCAAATAAGTGTGCTGAAATAAACTGTGTAATGCTGCATATCACATCAGACAAATGTTGGAAGTGTGGGCCACAGACCTCAGAAGGGGCAATATTGAGATTTAACACATAGATAATAGTGACATCTAGTGGTGAGTGGAGAGAAATATGAAGCATGAATGAATGAAAAACAATAGATCAGCTCACCTCTAAGTTTAACAGTTTTGCTCCCAAAAGGTGTGCAGCATCCCAGTGTTGAATCTATTATGTAGCAAGCCAAGCAACCTTTGTTGTGTTCCTCTCCATCTTTCTCTCTCCGGTCTTTAATCACTGCATGTAAGCACATGCACACAGACACGCACACAAACACGCAGACACACACACACACACACACACACACACACACACACACACACACACACACACACACACACACACACACACACACACACACACACACACACACACACACACACACACACACACTGTGTTTGTAGCTCTTGGAAGGCTGCTTTTCCTCTGTGACATCAAATTTATTTAATCAATCCGGCACAACCCCAGCTGTCCAACATGAAGTGTTTCCCAATTATCTTAATGTGATTTGCTCCTTGCTGTTGGCTGCTACACGACTGATTACGACGTAATAAGATACTGAGTGTGCACACACACACACGCACACAAACACACCCCCCACTTTTTCCACACACACACATACACATAAAAAACATGTTTCTGTCATCTGTCCTCTTCTGTCATCAGATAGCCAGGGTGAGTAATGACAGGACAAGCTGTAACAAAGGGAGGAATGAGGAGATATAAACCCCAGGAGAGGAAGGGTTGTAGGATGGAGGTACAGGATGGATGGAGGGATGAAAAGGCAGACAGATAGAGAGCTTCAGGCCTCAGCAGATTGTACCGCAGCGGTTCCCCTGTCATCAAACTCAGAGCGAGTCCTGCAGAACGGCAGGGTAGACATCATCCTAACTATGTGATGACAGGGCAGACGAGAATTTAAATACACATAAGGAGATGCATTGCAACCCCATCAGGGAGCAGACAGACAGATGGAATAAAAGAAGGCAGGAAGAGATGACAGATCAGTATATCAATGCCTCGGCCTCTGAGGTCTTAGGAATCCCAGCAGACATCGCAGACTCTCTCTGTCCCTCCCTTCAGTTTAATCCCAAGTAGTAAACAGGTGAGGTTGACAGTATTGCAAGTTTGCACTGACAGTGCGAACTCAGGTCTGATTAAAAATATATTATGTGGGAGAGGCTATAGGTCTGAGGTGCGGAGATGTGGACTTACAACCCAGCACCTTCAGTGTGGAGAATCCCACGGTGTGAGCAGTACAATGGTTCGGCTGTCATCAGAGTGTCTTCATGACAAACGAGGGGAAAGAAGGTTAAAAGAGGCAAAATGTTGTGGTTCTCCTGGGTATTCCTTACAAGACTAGAGCCCAGGGGCTTGTAAGCAACTATTTCATTGGACACCCCCTTTGTAACCTGGGAAAGGAGAGTTTTTGGAGCGCTAAGGCTGCTAAAAAAGAACAACAATTCTAAATCTAAGAGCGTTACATTCATATAAAAAAAAAAAACGGTGACAGTTGATAATATCAAAACAGCTCATGCCTAATCACTTCTAGCACATGACGATCAGAGCAAAATATTATTAGCTTTCTTTCTTTCTTTCCTTCATTCTTTCTTTCCTTCTGTCTTTCATTCATTTCTTTCTTTTTTCGTTCTTCTGCTCTTTCTTTTCATTCCTTTCTTTCCTTTGTTCCTTCTTTCTTTTCTTGTCTGTCGTTCTTTCTTTCCTTTATTCTTTCTTCTTTCCTTTGTTCTATCTTTCTTTTTTTTTCTTTCTTTCCTTCTTTCTTTCTTTCTTTCTTTCTTTCTTTCTTTCTTTCTTTCTTTCTTTCTTTCTTTCTTTCTTTCTTTCTTTCTTTCTTTCTTTCTTCAGCTAGTTAGTTCTTTATTTCTTTCTGCTGATTAGCTTGTAAATTTGATATGAATTTCCATATTAAATTAAACTAAGGAAATGTAGATTGTTTTCTTTGGGTTGTCTACAGGGAACAGAATACTGTGAGATAAGAAGCCACCCTTGGGGTCCGTTGAAATCCATGGAACACCCTCCTCTGCTCTCTTATTTCTCGTTCTCTCTGTCGTCCGTGCCCAAGCCTGTAATCCTTCCCTGATGTTGTCAAAGAGCTCATTAGAAAAAAACCTTTCAGTCTTTTCTTGACTTTAATTATTTTTGTCTGATTCCTTTTGGGCCTCCTAACGCTGATATGGTTAATTACTGCTGCAAATCTGGCTCAGCAAAGACTGCTTTTGCACATTTATATCAACCACTTGAACGTAAGCTGCACCCTTTTTTTGGCAAGCATTTTCAGGGTAATTTCCTTCTCATTCATGTTTCACATATTGTGTTGCCAAAAATTAGTTCTGCAGCAGTTATATAACAAAACAGCCCAAAAAAACACTCACATTCAAGACTTGTTTGTTAAACCACACAATTATGATGTCTTAATTATCAGCATCAACTCTTCAGAGCTGTCAAAGACCTTAAACTGGAAATGTCTGTCCGTCTGCACAAGGACTATACTGAACTACCATTGTGAAGTGAGACCACTGAGATCATAATAGAGTTCCTGTCACAGATTTCAATTTCACACTCAATGGCTTCCATATGGTAGAGCTTAATTGGGGCATCATCAGGGGAGTCTTTGAATCTCTATGTGTCTTTATATGGAAGTCTGTGTGTGTGTGTGTGTGTGTAGGTGTGTGTGTGTGTGTGTGTGTGTGTGTGTGTGAGTAGGTGCATGCGTGTGTGTGTGTGTGTGTGTGTGTGGATAGGTGCATGCGTGTGTGTGTGTGTGTGTGTGTGTGTGTGCGCGCGCGCGGTTGCATTTGTGTCTATATACAGAGTCCCACTGTTTAATTGTCACAGGAGCTTTGGTTGGACACTTTTACAACAATGACAAAGAGGTTCTTTTACATTGCTTTGTGAGACATAAATGAGTTTCTGTATAAGGAAAAAAAACCTCTTAAATTGAAGTTAGCATCTGGAGGTTTTGAAACACTTCTGAAAAGAAAGATCCGAGCAACATTCTTGTTTATATTTGTGCCATGCGTTACAACATTTTAAAAAAAAAGCTTACATTGTTATTAGTGAGTAAATATGAAAAATCAGTCACTGACTGTACTTTCTAGCTTATGTATTGCATTCTCCTTTGATAAAACTACTTGATAATGTTCCAGGTGTGGGCTCTGGATTTGACTGGTTGACCTACCAGACTCAGTCCAGCTCACAGACATCAAACACATCAACCTGAAGCTCTATCACTAACCCCACATCAAAGGTCTCACTTCTTTCTGTTACCATCTGTCCTTTCATTCCTTCCAGTCAGTCTGCAGGCCCAGAGGGACTGTATCAGCTCTTTGGGATAGGCAGTCAACAGAGCACTTCCTTTTAAAGTCATAATAAAATGGGCCCATGGAGTAGAGTGAGTCCATGAAAACAGGTTTACAAAACTGACATTCACTGATGGAGTCTTCAAAAATGCTGTGGCCTAAGTCAGCAGGGGTGTAGCTAAAAGATGTTGTCAACAGCTCAAAGGCTGCTCTGACACAATGGACTAGTTTAATCCTTGACATGTCTACCTCTGGGCCACAGATTTGTTCACGCACTCCTTTTAACTTGCAGTCCTGAAAGGAAAAGTAATCATCTGTTACTACATTTTTTCACTGTACAGTACTGGAACCACCTGGGGGCAAGGTTTGCCCCTTTAACAGGGGAATGATGTTTCAAAGCCAGTCTTGCTTGTTGTGCAATTTTCCCCTTGTTTTTCTTCTTCCTTTTTTTGGCTCAATTCTAAGAAATTAACCAGATGTATTATAAAGAGACTGACCATATGCATAGCCAGGTGTTGTTAGGATTTCTGAAGCCTGTGCATACAGCAAAAAAATTAATAACTCTAAGCTTTGGCAAATAAAAGATTTCGAAGATTACAAAAGTGCAAGCACATTTCAATGCAAAGGCAGAGATAAAAAGTAAACCAAAAAACCTTAAAGTAAGTTGGGAAATTGTTTTGCTTGATTACAGTTTTATATCCAAATCTAATAAAAGTTGAAATAGTTTTGTTATAGTCTGCCTCTCTGTAGTGATTCACCAATCAGTCACTGCACTGTGACTACTGACATGAGAGTGCCTAACAATGCTTTTCTCTTTACAATGGCACCTGGATGAGATATTTTAGGCAGCAAGAGGTATTTTAACCATGAAAAGGCTGATGTGGTGGAAGCAGGTAAGATATCCACCAAGATATCCAAATATCCAAAAACACAGGTCTGGAAGTATTCACTGTCTGGAGTGGTCAATATCTATCCATAAAAAGTGGTCCAAGGAAGGCAAACCATTGAGCCTGCAAAAGAGTCATGGGAAGCACCTGGCCTCGTGGATCCTCTGGAAAGAATCTACAGTGGACATGTGAGCATCATGATTGGAAAACAGAGCAATGGGAAAATGGGCTGGAGAAACCAACATTAAGTCCAAGATATCGACTTGGCCTCTAAATCCTTAGATCTCAATTCAATCAAGCATCTGAGGGATGTGCTGGTCAACCAAGTGAGATCCACGTGCCAGTTAGCACAGCACACTTTCAGAGGTCTAGTGGAGTTCATGTCTTTCGAAGCAATTACACAGTTCTTGGCAGTGGTGGTCATAATGTTATGACTGATGGGTGAGCAGTCGTTGCTGCCGTCCCTTGAGAGCAAGAGGGTTTATGGTTTGAATCCCTGGTCAGGGGCATTTCTGTGTGGAGTTTACATGTTCTCGCCCTGTTGTTCTCTCCATGTTCTCCATCCAAAAAAGCATGTGTTAGGTTGATTGGTGACTCTAAATTGCCTGTATGTGTGAGTGTGAGCATGAAGGTTTGTTTGTGTATATAATTCATCCCCGTGATTGACTGGAGACCATTCCAGAGTGTGTTCCGCCTCGCGCCTAATGACAGCTGGGATCAGCTCCAGACCCTGCAACCCCAGACAGGATAAGCAGTATAGATAATGGATGGTTGGATATTGGTTGTTTAGTCCATACCAAAACAGACAGCCATTGCACCCAGCCAAGAAAGTCCTCCTGCATATGTAATACGGGTTTATGGTTTATAGTCCTGTACAGTTAATAGTCCTGCATATGTCTTGCTTCTTTGACACATTGACAGATAAAACAATCAGCAACATGCTCTTTGCCTCATTTTAGTCTTTTTGTGAGTTAATGAACTCCCTCGTGGCACACATGTTTAACATATTAATGTATGTTAGGTTGATTTTCTTATACAGCTCTCGTCATGAAAACAAAGTGCATTCTTATAAGTCAGAAGACGCTCATACAGCCCAAATAGAAAGCATTTATGCAGTTTGTGCACAATTGTTGCAGAACATAAAACACGACTTTACTTGTTAAAAGAAAAAGTTTCCTATAGGTAAGGGAAAATTCAGTTTGTGTAATAAGTTTAGACTACATGGCTTTTAAGGCTCTGACCTCATGGGTTTTTCAAAAATGTATAGATGTCTAAACTTTAATGAATTTTCTTTATAAGCAATTAAAGCATATTGTGAACTCAGAACTGTACACAGGCTGTTGGTATTGGGGACACATTACCAACATGTAAACAATCTGCTCTATACATTAGACCCTATCACACTAAACAACTTAACTGAACATTTGGCGTACGGTAGAGAGCTATGATGAAAGGAGGATGTGTCACATATAATGATTCGCTACATTGACCAAAGCGACCAGCTCTAGAAGGGCCTGACGAAGGCTGCTTCAAGGGAGGGAGAAAAAGGCGGACAGAGGGTACGAGTACTTCAGAGCAAAGTTATAAACAGCAGGAGCGTGTTCATTTACAGACTTGCTCTGTTCTTTCATTCAGTCAATATGTCAGCCACAGGTGGGATGTATCAAGCTCTATATGACTTAACCTGAGCACTATAATAGTTTCCAGGGCATTCCATGAAAAATGCAAGCTTCTTGTGTGATCGTGTGTGCACATGACGGCAGGAAGCTAATCAAATGAAATACATTCCTTATTAATGTGATTTATTACTGCTGTGTAGCCAAAATCTGATCTTGCAGACCGTCAGCAGAGGGATTGAATCTATTTCAATTCTAACTAACGACACATGCCACAGGCAGCAGGATGTGCTCTTTTTTTTTTTTCTTTGCTGACAGCTTGTGTTCCTCTGTTTTACCCCGAGGGGTTGTGCGATGGAAGAGGTCTGCTCTAGTTTTACTGTGAATGATGAATGTAAACAAAGTCTCCTGTTTAAATTGTTTAATATTCATGTGACAGAACAAGGGTGACAAACTCCTATCTCCAGACATATTTAAGAATCCAATGTTATGTAACTAATTCTGAAAACGAATGGTGATCTTTTGAATTCATGCTGTATAAGGATCAACACATTTCTGTCTTAGAGAGAATATGATCGCTCTTTCTGTGGCCAGCGCTCAGTCAGAGCATTGGCCTCTAATTTGATGTTGCCATGCTGTAGCCTTGGAAACAAGGGAACAAACTGATTTTCCAAATCACAGATATGACAGTCAGTGGAACATATGCTACTAGTTATTTTTCTTGATACTGTTGGTCAGTCATCATAAGGATTTGTGTAAGGACGGATCCAAATTTCACTGAGCAAATACTGAGGTGATTTTTGTCACATCGAAAAAGGTTTATTCATTAGCTTTAATACAATATTTGACCCAGGTAAAATATTATATAGAGGCAATTACGATAATCAGAGATTATGAGGAACCTTAATAAAGTACATTATTTAACAAACAAATCCTCTAAACACAAGCGGCACACAGCCACACACACACACACACACACACACACACACACACACACACACACACACACAGATTACCTCACACCACATGACTGATTACCAGCCTTGGGCTATCCCTGTGTCTGAACTTCCTGGTTTTTAAATCTTTGTTCCTGCGAGGATCACTGCTTCTGTGATGTGATTAACCCGCCAGAATGAAGTCATGATTCATGTTGGGGTTTTCAAACAGGTAGACGTTGGACCAAAGACTAGAGACAGTTTCCCAGGTGATCTTGATTATAGGGTGAAGGGGCTTAAAGGGTGGGTTAAGAAAGGGCCGGAGAAAAGCTGAGGTCCAGGTTGAGACCAGAGGGCATAGGTAGGTCTAAGAGCAGCATTGTTTTTCTCCAGAGGAGCAAAAGGTTAGTCTGCTCTGTTTACCCTAATGGTTCAAATATAAGACACCCCCTCTGTCACCCACCGATGGTGGGACGAACTTCCGAAATCCATTCGATCGGCAGACTCCCTTTGCACTTTGAAGAATAAGACATTATTCTTAAATACCTACACACTTAATGATATGATTGATGACAATAATGATGATGATGGTTTTCTTTGATAATGTTGCATCGATGAATATCAATGTTGTGCTTTGTCTCTTGGCCTGTCAGCACCTTTGTCTGATCAGACTCATTGCTGTTTGTCAGCTGTTTGTTGGCATTTACTGATGTTGGGTCCTGCTTTCTAGATTCTTGCTTTTGTTGCACTTATTTTCTGATAAACGTGGCTTTGGATAAAAGCACCTGCTAAACTAAAACGGCTGACACAAGTCATCGTTCTCTACTGTTTATGAATGTTTATTGGCATTGAACAGTCAAGACCCCTAATATAAGGTGCATTCAAGTGCATTGTGTGTGTATATATAGAACAGTGTGGTGTTAGATTCAAAGCAAGATTTAATAACTTAACAACTTAATAACAACTTAAGAAAAAAAAAAACCCACCCAACATTATATAACAGTTTGAGAATTGTGGTTAATTTATCTAAACAGTTTGACAAAAATGTTAATTTGATTTGTGCTGAGAGATTGAAATCAACGGTAGCCCTACTAATTATATTGCAAACAGCCTGAAGAATTTCCATGGCTTTGCATAAAGGAAGGAAGCAGGGTGAAACAGCTTGCCCGGCTCAATCCCCACGTTTAAAAGCCAGTCATCAGCAATGCCCAATGAGTTATGCATGTTAATATGTGCTTCCAAGACAAATGTTCGTAGTTTTTTTTTTTTTTTTTTTTTTTGTCTTTATGCAAAGCTCAACAAATCTAAATTAAGCTAACAGACTATTGACTATAGCTTCATATTAACCATAAAATAATGGCACTGTTATTGATCCTTTCAAGCATCAAGAAAATACAGTGATAATTTAGAATTTGCATTCAAAAGTTTTTGTCTCTGATTCCTCAAAGAAAGACCAAAACACACACCAAAAGAAAAACTCTTCTTATTTTGGTCCACTGAAACATGTAGTTTCCTCTTTTCCTTCCGTTCATCTCTCTCTTGAAACTCGATGCCCTCGTATGACCCTGTAAGCTTGCTAATTGAGTTTCTTTTCTTAACAGCCATATGGTATTGGTTTCAGTTGCACTGCTCAAATCTAATGAGCTATCCCATGTGGACAAAAATAAAACCCTCTAGATTTATAACTTGCTCCTTCTCCTGATTCTAAGTTATGACCCCGTGATTGAAAGGTTACATTTTTTATTGACGACTAGCACAGTCTGCTAATGACCACTACCGCACATAAAAAGCAGAAAAAAAGGTTTCATTTTCCAAACTTTATCACTGTGTAACTATTCTCTTTCCTCTCTTCTTTCTCTCTTTACAACTTATTGACCTGCTCCTTTAATGTTGGTGTCAAAGTCAAGCAGCTTTGTGCCCCGTCTCGTAAACGTTCATAACACACAGTTTTCACAAGCAGCAAAACAACTTATACATAAGAATTACAATGATATGATTGCAAAACAATTAACTTCTGAGGATTTGCTCTGCCATGTAAACAAACATAGCTTTAACAATGTTGAAATACAGTTTGATTCTATGTCACATACTTAGGCTGTTAAGCTTTTTTAACACCACATATTTTCCATATCCTTACCAACAAAGTAATCCATCTGTATTCATGTTATCAGCTATATGAGATTATAGTTCAGTGACATAATTCGGTGTTACCAGCTTGTGACAGTGTTCTACAAGAGTTGTGCAAACATAGAGCAATGAAGAGAATGTTGCCAGAGAGTTATTTTCAAAACTACTTTTATTGCGCCCATACACACTTACAGATGCAAGAGCAACAAGCTGCTTCTGGTTTCAGCACCAACATCTTGCAGGTTAATAAGCATCACACTAGATGGAAACCCTGCCACTACTCCCAGCATACATCTCTGGCTTGTCCCAGTGCCACTTTCACTTCACAGTGAGTCATTGTACCAATCACTCCTCATTTCCTCTTCACTGAAGGCTTACGCTGTCTGGTAGCCGCCACAGCGCGGTATCCACCAGCCTGACACAGCACTCATTATGGCCTAATGGAGGTGAAGGTGTTTTAATGACGTGGTCTGGCCCATTCAGCAAGTCAGTGCCACACAAGACTCTCTCTAAGGCCCTTATTACAGATTTCCTTACACAAATACTTACAGATACACACACACATGTGATTTCTAATTTCTCCCACCATTCCTGGAATCTGGGATTTTGCACACTTGGCTATGTGGCCCGATTATAGGCCCCTGCCGAAGCATTCTGTGAGTGGCCTCACTTTTATTGAAACTCTTAACTGCTGTCAATTGTTACCAATTAGTCCAAATTGGTCAGTTAAATCTTAGATTTATGGAAGTAAGTGACATACAAAATCACTGCAGCTTGGACTGAGACAATGTACACGTTTAACTTCTCTGTAGGCCTAATGATGCTGACGTTCCTCAATAAGCTAAATGTGTTTATAATTCAAAGCTTGCACTGAATTTCTCTCAATTTTGTGAAATATTGTAATAGATTGATTTATGGCTTCTAATAGGCCAGCCAGCCAGCACAAAATGTCAACACTGTGTTACCCAAAATCAAGCCATAAGAAACACAGTTGAGGAAGACTTTTAGAAAGTCATTCTTTGTCAGCACAAACATTGCAGCCAACACATTTCTTTGAGAACTAATGAAAGCTGCTATCCCATTAATAGAATGGGAAATTTGCAGGAATTAAATCCTAATAATATTGGCTGTATTGAGAAATCAGTGGTGTCGATGAGAAGATTAGAAATAAACACAACACTGATGCTGTATCAGTAATTTGTCGTACAGTCCAACTTTGGCTCCAGTATGTTGGGTTGCTCCCTTAACTTCAAGAGAAGTAATCGCAGGCCAGACTGAGGAATTGTGGTTCCTGATACTGTAATATAAACAACGTAATCACAACGTGTCTGGTATTTGTTGACAGGATTTTAAAAAAGGTTGAGGTAAAAAGGTGGAAAGCTAAAGCAAAAACTCATTAGCATTCCATGTCCAAACCTAAAAGTTTCCTGTCTTCAGTAAGGTTATCAAAGAATCCATCTCCCAGTCTATTTTGTTCTTTTTCTCCTCTGTCTGCCCCTCTCTCTCTCTCTCTCTCTCTCTCTCTCTCTCTCTCTCTCTCTCTCTCTCTCTCTCTCTTTATGCTTGAGTGACTACAATTACAAGCTAAAGCCAGCACAGGATGCAGCAGTGATTTAAAATGATTCATTTAGGGAATGCAGAAAGCTGACACACTGAAACGCATAGTCCCACTGCAGCCTTGCATCCCACCCACATACACGAAAACAGATTAAATGTACAGTTATGCTTAACTGTACACATCCACAAAGGGCATTGATTGGATACACACATTTCTTCCTGTAAATGCACATTTAAAACCCTGTCCTTTAAGGTCTGCTGCTTATCATAAATACTTGTATTACAACATGTTTTCTAAGGCTACCAAGCACACAACATTTGATTGGTGGAATCATACCTCACACTGTTCACTCTGACATTTCAAATTCCGACTCCATCTTTAAAGGAGCGCTGTCTCAATGTTTACCAGCCCTGACTGAGTGAACTGTGATGTTCGATAAGCTGTGAGAACTCAGCTGTAAATTTAGCCCTGTTGGGCCACAGGCATTTCTTCATCTCTATTTGCAGTCCTCTCTCTCCCTCCTGATCTATTCTACTCCCGCTGTTTGATGGCCTCAAAGTGTAGATATGAATCATATGTCAACATTCTAGCAGTAAAAGAAAAGCCTTAGGAGATTGAGCAAGGGAAGGTGAAAAAGAGAGAGAATGAGGCAAGAAGGATCTCTACTGTCCCCACTGGCACACAACAATTAAGCCTTCTGACAGGAAGTTGGGTGCAAATGCCTCCATGTCTTGACTTCCTACCAGCATCTGATCCTCTCTGACAACAACTCAAGAATAAAACCCGATGAAAAACAGTCATGTCTCGTCTGTGATCTTTTGACTTGTCTGTCCATATCTCTGATTTGAACACACCAAAGAAAAGCAGAGATTATGTGTTCCTTTTTTGGTTCCTACCTCACATAAAGGGTAACAAAACAAACACGAATCCAGTTTAAAATTATCCACTGTCTTTCTTGTGAAATGGTTATCACTCCAAGTTAATGGAATGAGGACCTGAAACCCCCATGTGGTTAAACCATTATTGCAGATTGAGGATTTATTTTACAGTGATAACAGCTGATCAAGGGAGGAGTCTCCCTGATGTAAAAGACACAAACCACAGCTGTGCTGCATCGTACAGACACGCACAAACTACACAGGGGAGGATGTTGTTAAATGTGTTTTGTTTAAAGACTCACAGATCATCTGAGGCTGCACGTCAGCCTCCTCCCTTGAAGGTTTCATTTACACTCGATCCTCTTATCAGTCCTTTCTCCAGTCTTCGTCTTTTTCAAAAGAGCGGTATCGGCTTGTCTTATGAGCTCCACAGATGTTTATATCACTGAAGAGGAATTTCAGGAATATCAAGATTTCAGATGGACGTTTGCTTAACCATTTAGTCTGGGTACCATGGCAAAAAAGTGAAACTTTCGACAAAATGTGTCTCAAGTTAACATGAAGGGCAGTATGCTTTTGACATATTGGAGTTATGTCAGTTGTGTCTAACATGAGTTACAACCTAACATCGTTAATCTTACAGTCTGAATTTCTGTTACACCCATTTTCCTCATGATTCCCACCTAGAATAACATTCATACTTACACAACATGGCAAGATAACAGCTGTCCATTTCCTAGTGCAGACCCTCCCTTCTTCATGATCATTACCTTCCTCCTCTCTGCTGTAAGGATAAGGATACATTCTTTAGAGAGAGTGATGCTGATATTGGCAGTACTTCACTCTGAACATTTGGGAATACCTGAGCGAGGCATTGTGGTTTCCTTTTGGTTATTTCCTCAGCAGGAGAATTTTTGCTTTACAGAAAAGTTTTAAACTGTTCACAGAGGAAAAGCTGGTTCAGCACGTTATTGAGCAAAGAGCTTAGACAGGAAATAATCAGAAAGAAGAGATGCAGCAAGAGTATTTCTATTGCTTTTCCAGCAACTTTAGAACAAATGAATAAAACAGGAAATAAACCATTTCTTCTATTTCTATGTAATCTAGAAACTATGTCTGCATTATGTACAAAAAAATATACAGTACATTATATGATTGAATTACAATCAGAAGTATAAACAAATAGTCAAGTGTGCATGGCTTTTACTTAGATGTTCTGTCCATCAGGTTTTCTTTCTGTCTAATATAGTTCAGTACCTGTGTCTGAATTATGTTCCTCCTAAATCCAAATGCATTTTGAATTTCCACCAATTATTTTTTGCGGTAAACTGATAGTGATCTAAAACTTCACCTGACTGCATCAAAATGATTTAAGCGTATTATTTTTCTGCGCAGGTCTCCATCCAACAGGTAAAACATGCTGAGTAAGGATGCCTTTCTTATTTACATACATTGATTGTTTCTTTTATTTGTATCTAATTTCAGACATTAACTGTTAATTATTTTTCAAAAAAGAAGATATTCCAATTTTTTTTGTGCAGCACTTTAAAATACGTTATCGATATTTTCTATTGAAGCTGTTTTTTGTTTCTTTCTAGTCTTTGTGTGTTTATCTTTCTCTTCTACCAGCCGCTAGACATCCAGAGCGGTTTACACTGTCAGGTCGCTTAACTTCTTCTACAGAGCTTGTCTCTCTGGGGACACAATAAATAAATAAATAATCCTACGCTTGGACACTTGACTACGAGAAACTAGCTCAAATAATAAATAAACAAAAAAGAGACAGAGAGAGAAAAAGTAACAACTTTTCTCAGTGTGCGCTTTCTCTCTCTGTCTTTGGTTTAATTGTCTTTGTTACAGTTGCTGTCTAATGGGCCAGTATGTTTGGTGTTTACCTTTAGTTAGTTTGCTGAATTTAGAAATGTTTGTGCTGTACTGTGTGAGTGAGTGAATGTGTGTATTTGTGAAAAGCATTTAATTGGGCTGTGGGTTTTATTGTTTAGACTGCTTAGAGTGTGATGTTTGAAGCTGTTTACCTTCCATTTAGTGAGGGAAAAGCAGTCTGCTACGGTGTTTTGTTTGGGTCAGCATGTGAGCAGTAGAGGAAACGAGAAAACTTAATGGGGTTGTAACAAAGAAAATGCTTTTTTTTTATGCCAGAGAGAAACCAAAGGGTTTGTTTTTTTTAGGCTACAAAATTATTGGGGGGGAAAACCAAATAATGGAAAGTTACAAAAAGTAAGCAGACAAGGTAAGGACTTCATTGACAGTGCAGCAAAAATGTTTTTAAAAATTTACCAATTAATCGAGACAAACACTGCTCAAGACAAACACTGCTTACTGTAATGTTAGACCTCTTTAGGTGAAGTGATATATAGTTGAAAGCTCCAGCAATACTGAGTTCTACAATGATCAACAATGCAGCAGCAAGTTTTGATTCAGACGTAGTTGGACACTCCTTGGTTTGCCAGGCAAACGGCAAAAACAGTTGTTGCAGCAATGAAAGGCATGTGGACTGGTTCAGGTATAACTGATTCTACCTATCCTAAAAAGCCTCTGCATTTTTCTCATAGCTTCATGGCCAGAAACGTTATACAACTAAGATAAATATTAGAGATTCTCTTGAAAATGGAGAGAGGTTAAAAAGGCACAAAGGTTTCAAGATAGATGCAGAGCCGGCTAAACACTGAAGCTTCTGTGTCATAGAAACCGACATAGCAACCTCCATGCACATCGACTCCAGGGAGGAGGGGGCGGGGGGGAGACGGCTCTCTTTAATGTTTGGAATTAGGACTGTAGGACCTGTTTTAAACACTAGGAGTAAGATTTACATATTGCCCCTTTATGAAAGAAAACAGGAGCGCATGCGGCAGGGTCAAGGGAGGCCTTGTCTCATGAAGGGTGTATGGAGAAAAGACTGTCATGTGTGGTTGGATCTATCAGGAGAGCTGCTGTGCTGTTGCTTACATTGCTGAAAGAGTTTATGGTGTTATTAATAGAAAGGTATCAGAATGCCAAAGTTCCTCAACAGATCAGGGCTGTTTTGAAGGAAAAAGGGGGACATACACAATATTTGGCAGTACAGATGGTTACAATTGTGTGGCTGATCGCTGTATATATGAGCTCATGGAGTTTCTCTTGTTCAATCAAATTATGGGTGGAACAAACTGGTATGTCATCTAAACAAAGCCATAACTGATAAGAAAACTGCAATGAAGTTTGTATGATTTAAAAACAAAACGAAAATGATCTGTGCTATTTTATTTACTACTTAAATAGAAGTTTCCATTAATAGACATAAACTTTCAAGTATTGAGTTTGTATGCTCTCTTCAATCGCTTTTCTCAGCATTTTCAAATTCCTCTTATCTCTGCTGACATGTCTAGTTGAGATCTAATGAATGATCCTTATCCATAATTATCAACAATTTACAGTCACTGATAATTAGCTCTGCTCCAGCTGCTTGTGTAAGAGTACAAGCCTGGTGGCATCTCATGTAATCGCGATTAGCTTATCACAGCAACTCTATTGGCACGAAAGTGGCCTCCATCAGTGTGTGCGTGTGTGTGTGTGTGTGTGTGTATGCGTGCGTGTGTCCAAGTAGAGTAGTCGCTCCTTGGGTGACCAGGCCTGGCTGACTGCCCTCTTACAGCAGATTTTCACGATTACTGTTAAAAAAAAAAATTACTCACAGCTTGCACTACTTTTTACCCTAATGCACAATTTGTGTGATTGTGCACAGTCCCTCTCCCACAAGGAAACCACATGCATGTTGGGAAAGTTTCTTTCTTTAAACAACTGGGGATTGTAAGCCGCCTAATGGAACATGTATGCCCAAGTTTATAAGAATTTCTGCATTTTTGCCTTATATCCCTATAACTCAACCCTCATTGTTTCACTAACTGCCAAGTGTTATAGCCAAACATTAAGAAGATAAGAGAGGGAACATGGACCTCAAACTGTGAAATGATTTATTCGACACTTACATATCCCAAACACATCATGCACCAGTGAAAGTGTCCAATTCTTCAAGCCTTAATCCCTTTGAATGAGAGAGGACTTCACATCCTTGAGGATAAATTTCTGCTCCTCTGTGATTTCTGATAACATCCTTTTCCTCCTCAAACTTCTACAACCTTCTCCTGTTTACATTTGAGCTAAACTGTCACAGTTCTGTGGGGAGAATAATCTTCACGTTAAAAGATGGTGTATACTCCTGAAAACCGCATGCAGTAGATCTTTTCTGCAGCTTTCCTCCTCATCCACAGTGAGCGGTTGATCCTCCTTAATGGAGGATCACCTGGAAAAACGTATGATGGAAATACGAGGGGATTAAGGGGCTATTCATAGGGTTTCTTTATCATCTGTTGCGTTGCCTAATCCTCTCTATTCCCTCATACTCCATTTATCAAAGCATAGGGATTTGAAAAGACAAAAGAGCAATAAATTGGGAGGTAGTTAAAATGGGAAGAAACACAATCAGTATATGTATATGCATTTGGATCCATTTGAGTGTGACTAAAGTCTGATTTTTGCAACCCAAATCTCTTAAGTCGCCAAATTATAAAACAAACTGTTACCATGGCTTGCTTTGACTACTACTACTTTACAGGACAAGTCTGTGTAGACATTCACCTAAGCTGAATGTTTTTTGTTTTTGCAAAGAGACAAATAGACAATATGACATCTGTTCTCTTGTCAATTAACTGCCCCTTCCACTAATTGGACAAAGGACCCCTTGCTGGGCTTCTTTTGGACCTTATTCTTGATTTTTACATAACTTGGCAGATGTTCTGGGAACTTTGCCAAAATCCTTCTGAACTCAACACCAAAAATGTAGCTTTGTTATTTCTTCACACGGACTGTAGGCATGACAGCGGCACAAGACTCTACAATCACTTTTAATGTTTACAAACAACTATTTACATACTATATTCATCCCTGTAGTTTATTGTGTTTCAGGCATCACTGCTAAACCGTAAATGTGCCAGAGCTGTTTGGTGTGCACATGGGCACCTCGGCAGTAATTGTGAAATGACCTGGCAACTCTCCAGCTATCAGACCAACTCTGTTTATCACCCCCCTACAAATCATTTACTGTATTTTCAAAAATCATGAAAATTTTTAAAACAACAATAGAACTTTAAAAAATGGAACCCTTATGCCCCTGGTCCATATCCCAAAAAGAAAAATTTAAAAAAGAAAAATCTGTTGTTTTCAGAAAGTACACATCCTCAAAGAAAGGGAGGACACTTTTTAACCTGACAACCTATAACCTGATCCATCGAGGTACTGTGGATTCAGTCACATCCTGCTAAAGATACACACCCAAAGCTGGAGCAGAAATAGGTTTATTACTAGCAAAGGCCAATAACATACAAATCTAAATCCACTACAATTAGTGACATGGTGTGCAACTTTATTTTCCGTCTCCAACATCACAAGCTCTCATCTCATATGAATTTGACCTCTGCATGTACTTGGCTCTGACCCTGTTACAAAGAAAAAATACTGTGGATTTGGACTGACTAATGTCTGCATGTGTATGTAGAAGAATGCCAAAGAAAGCCATGTTTACTTCAAAATCAAGCAGGGGATTTGGACTGCACGCTCCTTTCACGGCCCAGGCATCCCACCCAGCAGGATCTGCAAAATGAACCCAAATACAGCTGCTGTTTCAATCCTTTCACCAGCCCCTGTGGCGCTAATATCTGGTTTATAAAGATAATCAGCACAAGCCTTGACAGGACATGCTCAATTATGCTAAACATAACAATTATGGGATTTTCAAATAGGTCTATGACACATCTTCAAATTCAAATCCATTTTAGTCACTCATGTTTCCTAGATCCCAAGGCTCTTATATGATCTTATGCATCAAGTTTTATTTTGCCATATTGAGGAAAATCCTCCAAGTGTTGCACTGGATGCCAGGGAACTTGGGGAAGCGATGAGGGAACTCGCTCGTTTTAGCAGGAGCAAATCAAAAACAAAACAAACATTACACTAAATACAATTACACTGACAATGCATCACAAAAGCAAAATATACATTTATAAAGCACACTGTACAGCTGTTACCTCTTTTTTTTAATTGATTCAAACTGTTTATGGATTAATCAGCCTTTTATGTTTGTAGCATTAAGGCTTTGTATAGGCTCTTTATTCTGTATTCTGTCATCTTCCAGCTCTAATTCATATTCCTGCACAAAAAAAGGTTATTTTATTTATTTGTAATACATTAAGCTTTACATGTTGCATCTACAATATTGATGGATTATTTCAAGGAATTGTATGTGTTTAGCCATAAAGCACTCCATAGTGCAATATCCCACATACTATTAAAAAACTGTGGACTAAACAAAAAAAATATGATACGGACTAAATATAAATAATATTTAAGAAGCCTAAGCATAGAGGCTACTCTGTCTGTCCTGCATGACAGCGGCACAGATGCTGAGGGCCCCTCCCCTCCAGCAACAGCTTAATTGCGAGTTACTGTCTGTCTTTCCCGGAGCGAACTGCCACAGAGGAAGCAGCTCGGCATCCAGTGCACACACCCACACACACGCAGAGTAAGTGTTCAAGCGACAGTGAGCGTTTACTACAATTAAGGAGAGTAGAAGTGTTATTTTGGGAAAGTGTTCTGTTTGTTCATCCACTTTACTTTTGGTCGGGACGCGGTTGCGCGAGTGTCATACTTTTCTGTTTGCGTCAGCTAATTAAAGAGAGTGCGACTGCGCTCCATGTGCTGCGTGCGAGAGAGGAGACAGAGCTGGATGCGCAGGTAAGATGAAACAAGCATCGTCAACAAAGATACTGTCGCCTAAATAGTTTATTGAATTCATTGAATGGGAAAAGCCAGCTTTCCCATAAGGGCGCAGTTCGAATAATTGCACTATTTATCAGATTGCCTGTCCTCACGCTATAGATGCGACTTTATTGTTTTCAGAGAGTCGGCTAATCGTTACTCAAGTTTCTCTGTGCAGCCTGGGGTTATAGTCTATAGGGCAGACAGATCTTTCACAGTCCCCCCTATACATTTAACTTACTTTTAATATTTTTGACTATAGATATAGATAAGTGTTTTGTTGTTGTTGACAAATGCCTGGTTTTAAGACAATTTTCCTAACTTATATCAAGGCTGTATACAACACTATTTCTAAATTCCGTCTTTTACATCACCATGTTTAAAGCTCAACACTAAAACGTTGAAAAAGCGTTGCTAAAAGCATTGTGACACTAACACTGACACTAACTTTTTAAATATGGATTCTGAAAAGATTGAAGTATCATATGAAGATTTTTCTCAAAACATCAGGGCCATATGTCCTTTTAAAATACTCAAATTGTTACAGTTAATAATCTTTCTATTACAATGGAAATAATTCAGTTCTTAACTGTTTAAACAACAATGGGCTGATGATATTTAATGACTTAATGTACATTAAAGATTTAAAGACACAGATACAGTTAATATAGAAGTAAGTTAAGCAATGTATGGTCTCTAAAAACTATCATTCAGTGTTTTTTGGCTCAGCTTCTAGTTCCTAATCTAACACATTGCCATTGCCAAACGTGTTGCAGTGAACCGTTTTGTTTGATTAATTACAAGAAAAAGACACTGCCTTAAGTTGTTAATTATAAAGTTAGGAAGTTAGTCAAGGACAAACTCCCCACTTAGTACACTTTAAAGGTTTAATAATCCAGCATCTTACAGTACAAGGAGGATTGATTGAGTGAGTGCTATGAGAGAGATTAGTAAAGACGATTGTGTAGTGTTGTTTTCTCTAGTACATCGAGTGCATGAGTTTTAAAGCAGCAAGACATAGGCACATGGAGGACTTATGTATGGCATCACGGACATAATTGAGACAATCCTTTCTGATTTTTTTTTAGTTTGTCACTGAGGCGAAGTCTTCTAAGTGTGTCTTCCTTCAAACAGACTGCTAAATGTAAACAGACAGTTTAAAGGTTCAGTTCAGATCAGACTGCTGAAATGAAAGTCTGGAGAACATGTGTGCTTAGAGGACTTTGAAGTGACCTTTGACAAGTGAAAGCAATTGTTTGTATGAAAATAGACCTTGACCCAACTTCAATTTGAGCTGATTGGAAAAGTGGATTTGATAAATACACATACTGTAAAACTCATCGAAGAGTTTTTGGTAGGTTGTGTGGGTTCCTCTTCTAGATATCTCTTCTACTGTCCATGCAATGCAAACCCTTTGGCCTCGTTTAGTATGGCCTGTAAACACATGTTGATACATCATCTGTGTTTTAAGTGGTCTACAGCATCGATCCTGCTTAATTCGGTTCAAGCAGCGGATCTTTCCTGGAAGAAGATGAAGAGTAAAAACTGAAAGAGCCTTTTTTCAGAACTCAACAGGATTTGGGTGGAAAATGTTATTAAGGTATTCTTGTAGCCATGCTTCACACTAGACCAGCCTTTTATGGTCATGTTTCCAGAATACTTCAGTGCATAGAGACAAAGCAGCTCAACCATTACTTCAGTGCTGAAGTTACTGTGTTTAGAGAGTCTACAACGGCTAGGTGCCAATGACTTGCAGACAGACAGCTCGACTGAGTTTGCCTGCTCTGCAGCTTTGTGGCCTCTGTGTTTCCTCTGAACTGTGGTGAAGCCTGGAGCCCGTGTGGAGGTGACCACATTACTTAAGCCTTGCCAGGACTGGGAAAGAACAAAAGCGCATACTTCCCACATTTCTAGAAAACCGTAATGCGCTTGAGAGGAGTTGTTGCATAGCATACTTGGGTGTACCCCCCTATCCTCAGGCCATCAGCAGACAAGTGAGAGCACTTCCAACTTGTCACTCACTGTTTTCATATCCTCTCGCTCCCATCTGCTTACCTCAGGATGGTATTAGCTTACACACATATGTTTATACATGAAGACTCTTATGCACATTCAGAGGTCATGACCTCTTCAGCTTGAGTAGATTTTCTTGTGTTGTTGTCCCTTATCAACAAACCAATCTCATGTTTATGCTTCTATTGATGCTTCTCGGTTTTGAATTGCCTCCCTGCTTTGTTCCCAACAGTTTTTTTTTCCTTTCTGTTTCCATAGTCTCTGTTGAGAAAAGTCAGACTACAGATCCAGTATCACTTCTTCACGCCACTCTCCCACCTTCCTATTCACCCTGAGGTATCAGGCGAAGAAGCAGTATGGGCTCTGCCTGCTGCAGAAAATATTTGACGATTATTAATGCAATGTTAAACATAAAGAGACCCCAACAAAGTCGGCGCTAGCATTATCATCTCAATCTGTAGATCGACATATTCATCTTGTATTGAAACATAACAAAATGTATCTTAGAGAAGGTCCAGACTGTGTTTAGCGACACAACATTAATCCATGAGAAAGCACCTGCTAAGAGTTTCAAGGGAAGGCAGACACCTCAGGCAGAATCAGTCATTGGTGAACCATCTGCTTTGACCTGACGGGTGAAGACGTAGACCATATTTATGTCTATTATTCGTCTTTGTTGTATTTAGTTACTATCAGAAGTTGCCCTGAGTGTTCTCTTTCGAGTGTTTTGATATAACAGTGTTGGGAGGGTCAACATGTGGACAGACAGGACCTCAGGGCTGGACATTTTATCCACCTCCTTTGGGTTTTCCCCTAAGACGTACTTTTCAGTTCCAAAACGGATGTCCTGGCATCATGCATTGATTTCACACTTAGTTGTTATACTCAAACTGGGATTTTCACGAGATTTTTTGTTTTCACTCTCGATGTGACAGGACATTTTACGTGTAAAAAAGGGGCAGGGGAATTTACACGAGTGACCTGTTGTTAAACTAGGTTGTTCTGTCATCAGACTGCCTCTGGATTTCTGATTTATAGGATTTATTTATGGGTAAATTGGTGCAGGAAGTGCAGACTTCCCTAATGGCAAGGGATCAAATGTTCGACTCCACAGATGGTATCGGGTATCCTTACCTAACATGTTTTGTACTGTTCATTTGTCCTTATTTAGGGCAAATGAATAGCAAAATGAATTTGAAGCAACCTTTTCAACTCTGTCTCTATATCATGGTTTTCGGTGTAAGGTGATACTTTGGCAATTTATTTTGCGATTCATATTTTGGATAGATATGTAATTTCCCTCGAGATGCGCATGCTGTGCTAACAGATACTCGCTCAGATCAGGTGGGGTAATGTTTGAGGTTAAAATCCAAAATGAATCACAGCTTGCTGTCTTGATGTTTACTTTATAACCCGAGCAAACACATCTTTTTTGGGGGATGAAGCCAGTGATTTTATTAAAGTTGCAAAAAAAAAAAAAAAAAAAAACCCTCAAGTATATGAAGGTTGAGGTTATTGATTTTGGTCCAGAATGATCTTACATGGCCACAGGGAGCACATGTTTCATATTTACTACGTGCAATTCATTCTCAGCATACAGTTAAACACAGTAAGATCGGTACACGATGTGACATCTTCACATTGTTAAGCTAAATAGTTCAGACAGGAGTTGGAAGGTATATTGATGTTGGACCCCGAATGACTATTACCTGTTTTTATTAGTAGCCTGCACTCACAGAAGTGAAAGTGGTTTTCTTTTAGCTTATTATGGAAAGTTAAATAAAAAAACCCTTTTCTAAAGAAAAGGAAAATCCTGTATGACAGTTCCAGAATATGAATGCAAAATTGGTGCTTGTCTGAATTTGATCACTGCTTTTTCCTTCTTTTTACTGATATAAATTGAGTTACAACTTCAAAATCTAAAGCTCCTTTTATATTCTTTATAGTTTGTATGCAGTGAAAACACAAACAATTTGGCTTTTCTGAATTTTGCATGTGAGACACGAACTCACTCAGACCTGCATGCTGTGGAGTCACATGCACATTTAATGCAATGTGAAAAAAAGATGATTGAGCATTGCCAAGAAAAACAGCAAATGTCTCGAGAGTTAGAAACAATTACCTATGTTGTAGTGCCAGGTCAGTGCCTGTGGTCAGGGAATAAAGACAAATAACCATGCTAATGCACTCTGTCCTGTGGAGATGGAGAGCTTGATAATAGACTGCTCAGTGGGACAGCTGGTTGCTGCTAAATGCCTCATTAGGGGTGGTCTCTGTGTGTGAATGCCCATATCCAGAGCACTTCTTCACCATCTGCTCTGTCCTCAAGTCTAATGGCAACTTCTACAGTCTTTTAAAAGTTTACTTCCTTAAAACTTCTTTAAAAGCCTCTAAAGTCCTTGATTTGTGTTCATTCTTGATAAACGGACTCTTGAAATTGCTTGTTTTTTGTGGCATGCTGAATTTTCTAAGACGTTGAGGCCTTCAGGAATGAGCCAGTATATTTGAGGCGTTGACACAAATGAGATGCTGTCTGTTGGGCTGTGAGATCAGAAGCCAGCAACACTATATTTGCCGCTAGCTTTAAATCTGTCACCGTCCCCATCAGGATGGTTTCCCATCACCCCCTGCACCGTGTGCCGGACATGCTGCCAAAGACAACAGGGACTCTGGCCGCCAGGAAACAGGGGTGTTAGCTAAACTCACATGGCACAAGCTGTCTCTTTCTTCTCTTTTTCACCTTCCTCTCTCTCTCTCTCTCTCTCTCTCTCTCTCTTTTTTTTTACTCTATCTCTTTTAACCACTCTTTCAGAAGTATTGACTTGCTGGCAATACAAATTATGTCTTTTCCCGTGTGACAATATGCTGTTGTCAGGGTTTTCTCGACTCGATGGAGGGTGTTTCATGATGCTTGTTTTTTCTCCTTTGTTTAGGGGCGCTGTTCAGGCCTGTATCTCTGATAGATGTAGGCAATCAAGCGGTAAAGAGACGAACATTACTCGAACACCACTCACATGGGGGAAATTGTGTCACTGCTCCCCTGAAGATACTGTAGTGAGGATGAACCGAAGCACCGGAACTATCACTGTCACTCAGAGAGTATGCAATGACTGCACAGATTTAAACCATCTCACTTTCTCACCCTCTTAGCTGCCCATCCATCACACACAGCTCTAAATCTGTATTTCTAACCCCAAGGGTGTGAAGGTGTCTCAATTTGTCATCTTGAATAAACAGCAGTCTGTTTATCATCACCTAATCCTCTTCAGTTTAGAGCCACAGAGGACTTGGATGGATGCCACTTAGCCCCCGATTCTCAGTAATGAACTGAATTTTGAAAAACAGATGATAAAACTGGACAAGGAAAATAAAGGAAGTGAAAGAAGTTATCCTTTGAAACCTTGACTGTTTGCAAATGTGCATTTTTTTCATTTGATAATGAATTGCACATATGTGTGAATACTGTAACTGCCCATAATCATCAGTCACCTGATATATTTACCTTGGCAGTGTATCTACTGTACATATGGTGAATATGTCTTATCTTGACTTTCTGTAGAATAACGCCAAGCAATATGCTTTGGGAGTCAGTCATTTGAATATGTGAACGTGTGCATGCAACACTTGGATCAAGTAATATAGAATGACATTTTTTATGTTGTTACAAGGCAGGTTTTTACGTTTTATCTGTGATGAGGGTGGAAGGAAGGTTGAAGCAATCTGCTTTAAGTGGGGAGGCTTTGTTTTGATGCATTTATCCTTCTCTTCCTGTATCTTCTGATTGGTTGATAGACAGATAGCTGTAGTATATACGCACAAATGCAGGTTTAAAAAGAAAATTGAAACTCAAAGGAAAGGGTTCTTTTATAAGGTGATGAAAAATTGTAATATGAAGGGAGATTACCTTGAGAGAATGGCGTTCCAAGAAACTGTTATCTTAACGTGCTGCCAACGAAAATAAAATGTTCTTTGCGCACAAATAATCAGTTTTGCGTCCTGTAAAACCTCATGCGATGATCATATTTTTGTTTTAAGGACTTTGTTTGTAGGTGTAAGATTATTGAAATCAGTATTGATGAAAAAAGTTCAACTTAATTGATTTAAATGTACAGATTTTCAACACTGTCATATGAAGGTTTATTGTGTTAAAATTTTGAAGTTCCCTCCTGACACTAATCAAGTTTCTGCCACAATCACTCCTCTGATCCGTCCCACGTTCAATTAGAGCACATTACTCAAGTTCTCTTTGGTCATTCGTAACACAAAAGCTCACGAGTGTTCCCATGACTGTTCCCTCACTTTTAGGCTCACTTTTCATTGAGTGTGAATTAATGTCTCTCTTTAACACGCTGTGAAGTCCTTAACAGGACGTGGCCCATTTTCTTTTACAGGATATAAAGGAGGAACTGTCAGGGTCATCCCCCAATTCTTAAACTATTGGAAAGTATTATTTAGCTGAAGAATTAAATGAGTTATCTCAGTCAAAAGAAGATAGAGAGAGAGGGCATCGCGGGGTGAAAAGATAGGAGAATGTGACTGTTTTGTTAGCCTGACCTTTGTTTTGGGAAAACAGATTTAAAGGCAACACAAAAGGGAAGGCAGTGACAGGCAACAGCTGACGTATGATGGGTAAAGAGAGAAGACATGCCTTTAGGGCTCCATGGTGAAACAGCTCAATAGTCACAGCAGAAACCTGTGTGCATATCCTGCATGAAGTTAGATGAGACTGCACACACACATGTAATCTCTCACACTTACACACACACTCACACACACTTCTGATTGCTCCTCCCTAGCTTGACTCTTTTCTGGGATCTCCCTACAGGGTTTGCACAGAAGGGCAGAGTGAATACGGAACAGGACCACTATTCCACGCACCATGTCTGACAGTACTTATGGCAGAAAAAGGAAGAGGACTATGGTACTACTATCCCATCCAGGGGTCCCATTAGTGGGATTGATGTTGTTGGCCACCCTCCCTTTTGTCGCAACCATCAAACAAAGTATCCCCCGGGTCAAACTCAGCCACAGAGGTAAGAAGTTAAACAGTGTTTTTCCTCTTAATTGTTTTTTTTACACTTCCTTTGAAACGTTAATGTAATGGTTAAGGGTTTTGTGGGTCAGTCTTTGGTTTCTGTCACTATTTCACTCATTCATACGTCTCGATCTGTCTCTCCATCCAACTGTTTTGTCTCTGCTGGTCTCTATTTCTCTTGTGACTTCGTGCTCACAGCCAAAAGGAACAATAAGGAGATTTAAGTAGACTCTGTTGTACTGTGAAAGTAAACAGTCTGTGAAACATCAGTGTAAAGAGAGAGAGAGAGAGACAGAGAGAGAGAGAGAGAGAGAGAGAGAGAGAGAGAGAGAGTACAGTGGGAGAGTTGGGACTTGCTCTGTTACTAAACAATTCCATTGGTCACTTTGAAAGACACTTTATGTATAACATGAATGTCTTAAGTCTGAATGTCTCATCCTCACTTTTACATATTTTTTTTTAACATAAACAAATTCCCTTGCAGAACAGACATTTCATGTGCATGCTTTCATTCAATCTTTTGTGTGTATTTAAACCAGCTCGAGCACCGTTCAATGCGTTCACGTGTTTGGTTTTGCATCAACTGCGTCTGTTTGCTTTTTACCTTCAGAGAAAAGTTAAATCATTGCTCCCCTTAAAACCCATTCTGCACTCCAGTGCAAACTTTACTTCAAAGTCTCCATCCCTCATGCTATGTTTTAGCTACAAAAACCACACAAATGAACTTCAGTCCTGCTCCATAAAAGTGAATCCCCGTGGTGACCTTAAAGTAAACTCACTTTGACTTCCACTTCTGAAAGCGCTCCTCTCGTCAAAGACTTCCAAATCCCAGAATGGCTGGAAATAGACGTATGTCATGTAGGTCCCGGGTTTCCAATGTAAATACATGCAAGTAGCCACAGGAATAAAGATTGCAAGGGACAGTGTTTACCCAGCAGTTAGGCATATTTAGCTCTCCAGGTTGTCTCATTTGGTCTGTGTTCCAAACAAGCCAGTAGATAAAACAAAGCAGTTTATCATGTTACACATGATTGTATTTTAATGGGGTCACAAATCCAAGCAATCTCTTTTTGATACTCTACCAGGGTTTGTGTATTGGCTTTGCCTCTGAGCATGGTTGAATAAACTTTACTGTCCTTTCAAGACAACAGCTGTCAGACTATAGGCTTTGGCTTCTTTGGACCCTTCTGTTATCAACAGCACAACATTGACCATGTTTGGTCTCTTAATTTCAAATGGCTGAAGCAGAAAATAATTAATCAGAGGCAAAATCACCTCCAACCCATTGCACACATCATGTTATCATTTCATCAGTGCACACTCTTCAAAAGCAACACCGGCCAGTGCTGATCACTCTTTCACACTTCATCGTGTTGCCCTCCTGTGAAAGCACGGCTCCAATGATTGAAACGATCAAAGCGCAATCATTCATGATTTAGTGAACACCTCCAAAACAACTACTCCCTGCTCCAGAACTTGTGGACTCTCTGCTGAAAAGCACGTCACAAGTTCAGGTTTCATCCAGAGTCAAAAGACAGACATATGGCCTCCTGCCAAATAATGTGCTGCACATTAAAACTGTCGTTAGACCTTGTTCTTAATGTGCAGCCAGAGAGAGTCTTACACCACTTTCATTCTCCCCATAGTTTTGTGGCTTGTTTTAATTAAAAGCTGCAGTTTATTAGTCAAAGAGTCAGTAGAGAGACAACTCAGAGGACATTATTCTTCTATTTGTAAACAACCTCCATTAGATCATAAAATATGCCTAGAAGCAACACATTAAAACATATTTGAGAGAGTTTAATCATGCTGTTCTTGTGCTCATTATTTCTGAAACGACATTGCTGTTTGTTTAGCATTTGACCCGGGCTGTGACATAACTCTGTGTACTCTGAAACCAGATGGGCAGAACATCCAACACTGCATATTAATGTTGGAGTTAGACTGTGAATAAGCAACACCAATTCAGTGACCTTAACTGAGCATCAATGCACAAAAGAAACATCAGCATTTAAAAATCCTTATCGCAATTTAACTTTTACATTACAGGGTCTTATTTCAGCTATTAGCTTGAGATAATACACATCACTGGGGATAATGAAGCATTGCCTTACTCGTCCTGTGCCAGTGGCGATTCTAGACCACTTTTACTGAGGGGGCCAGGCATGGGCCAGATGTTTTGTCAGAGGGGCACATTCAACCCAGGACAAATAGACAAAGATGATCTGTTTATTATTATACCAAATTGTGACGCACAGCATTACTTTCCACAACCAAAAATACTCCACCAAGCTAAAATACTCCACCAAGCTCAGTGTTGCAGTGGCACTGGCCCCTGTTAGCCCTTGTGTAGAACCGCCCATGTACTGTGTTTCATGGTCTTCTTCTCTGCAAAAGAATCAGAATCAAAATCAGTTTTATTGGAGTGTATGTTTAACACTCATGGAATTTCACTTTGGTAGACAGTGCTTTTTCTGTACAATGTAAACATTATATAATAACAATCAGCTCAAAATAAAAACAGGTAATTAAAGACTAATGCTCAACACGACAAAAAGCAAATCATAATAGTTTTTTGTAATTCTATTAAGCTCCTACACTTACAGTGTAATGATTCATGATCATCGTGTATCTTTCCCTTTAAAGACCATTTATTCATTTTTTAAGTTTACAAAGTTAATTAATTAGGGGTGACACTTTAACGTGTTAATTACGATTAATTTATTACAAGAAAATAACACATTACATTTTTTTGACGCATTTAATCAAAGTTTGACTCATAAACAGCGCAAAGCTGTATTTCATAGCTCCATGCTAGCTCCGCACTACAAATACAAACAAGAAGCGTTAGCAGGTCAAACTTGACCAAATAACTGGCCTCAGGACCAAAATTAGGAATTCAACGTCTGATAAACTTACAAATTCACTCGCTAAATTGATTGCTCTGGACTGTAGACCACTATTAGTGGTAGAAGATAAGGGGTTAGAACATGTGCTACAGGTAGCAATGTGTGATCCAAATTTCCAACTGCTGTGCAGAAAAACTACATTTCAAACAAGATCCAACAGCTTTATGAAACTGATGTGGATGGATGCATTGCATTCACTCATCCAACAAATCCATTTAGATTGAGAAGTGTTGCTTTTTAGGGCAAATATTGTGACGCACTTAAAATTTGATTAATTTTGATTAGTTAATCAAGTCCCACCCCAAGAATTAATATTTTATGTCCCTTTAGCTTTGAAAGAGACATTTTAAAGCTTTTATGATCTTAATGTTTGCTGACATAATTTTTTCTCTGAAGTACCAGACTTAAAGGAGCCAATGGCATGCAGGCCTACTGGTGTAACTTTTTGCAACCTATACTGAATATTGGATCATATAGAAAAGAATTAAAATGGGTCTGCTGGTTGATTGTCTTATAGTGTTGCATATATTTTATAGGACCTTTTCAGAGCCTCAGCAGAGAAGCTAATGAAAAGAAGTTTAGCTGGTTGAGGGCTCTCTTTGGAGAAAGGTGAAGAGCATGATGCGGAGCAGCAACTGCTAAGCAGGCTGTTTGAATGGGCTCATAGTGCGTGGTGTTTACAGAACAGATTAGCTTTAGCCGAGGGCTAGCAGGCCCTAATCTCTCTGTAGGGTTTAGTCTTCTCGGGGCATGATGTATGTGAAGGAGTGAGCGATATGAACATGTGTGGGGGAGAAGTGTGTTTGTGTGTGTGTGTGTGTGTGTGTGCCTGTGTATAGTAGGAGGTATTAAGCAGGATTGCATTGTGTGTGGAGCTCTTCAAAGTTCAAATATTAAAGGTTGGTAACCTCTCCAATCCTTCACACCCAAAGGGTAATCACAATGTCAATCCTTTCAGAATGACTCCCGCAGGACTCCCCCGCATTGAGCCGGTGTTTATCCAGGGCATTTTGCTATGAAAAGAAGTTGGTGATAGAAGAGACTTCCTCAACATCAGTGAGCTCAAGGATGCAACACTGAACTGAGAAAGTAGTCTGTATTTAGCTCCCTGAAATAGATCTCGGTAGCTTTGTGTCAAAAAACCAAAGCGTAATTAAAAATGTGCTCAGTGCACAGTGTGTTTAAACTAATTTTATGCTGTTTATTTAGAGTGTAAACATGTTAAATCATGTCAAAATGAACTGAAAACTCTAGCGTCACCTAATGGGTGAGCAACACGTATTCCATCTGCCGTTGTATAATATTTATCATAGTGCTGTCGACATTTATTTGACAATGCTGCAGTTCATTTTTATGAAGATGTTCAAGTCGTCCTCAAATGTGTCAGAAAAGTACATGTGAGCCTGGTAGCTTTAGCAGCAACAAAAAAAACCCACCATGACCTCTTCATGATTTATGAGGTAGTTACAGATACAGATATTTGATATGGCATACACTGTAGGACTGCACTGTCAGATTGTCTGCTACTGTAAATCTTGTCTTTCAGCGTTTGTTGCTGACGTGTTGAACCACAGAGGATTAGACAGTTTCGAGTCAAGCTAAGACATGTTTTTCTCTGACAGAGAAAACCCATGGCTTACCTTTTGGAGCTTGTCAGAGCATTATTGGTTAAAGACTCAGCATACTGTAATTTAATCCTTGTCGGTGCAAATGATGTGCTGCAGGGATGTCTTACCTCTGCCTGTGTGTGTCTGTCTTTCTCTCTCTCTGGATTAGAACTTCTGCAGGCAGGCAGCGTGTCTCTCTTTTTGGGCCCCTCTGATGGTCTCCACTCCCACTCGCTGCTGTTGGATGAGGAGAGAGGCCGTCTTCTATTTGGGGCTCGGGATCACATCTACCTGCTTGACCCTGACAGTCTGGCCCATGCTCCAAGAAAGGTGTAGTATGATGTCAAGAGCATAAAACAGGAATGTGCAAATAAAGAATACAAAAACGATCCAATCCCCGTTTCAGGACAAGAATAAGTTAAGTGTGAAAAATAAACAGCAGTGTTTTGTTATGAAGCTGCTCGGGCAATTTACTATACTTGAAGGGTTGTTTAGGTAGACTTTGGAGTGTTTACTTCAGTTTCAAGAGTATCCACACCCTCTGGCAGAAGGGTTGTGCTGGAAGAAATTCAAGTTTGAACAGGAGTATCTCCCCCCACATGCACATCCCCAGACTGATGCTTGGAGTCACTTAAGACTCACAAATACCCTCTGTTATTTACTGCCAATAGCTCATTATTATAAGGATGCTATACTCAGCTAGCAGCAGCTTAGAGTGCTTGTACCTGTTTTACCGATAAATGTAATGATGAAATGTATTAATTTCCATTACCTTGTGGTGTTTCTCCGCTGAACTGCACTCAGCCATGTATTGTTTTAGTGAAGAGCTCACCTTTCAGTCAACAGCAGTCTGAAAGTGTCTGTCTGGTGAGGTCAGGGTCATCTTGTGTGAGGCCAAAAGTACACACACAAGTGTATGCACACTTTGGAGTGTGCAGCTCCGAGCTTAGACATAAACACAAGCTCACAAATGCACTTGGACTGATGCCACATGTTAGAGTTTGTAGATGTGAGTGTGTGTTTATGCAGCTGAGGCTGATACAGGAGGGGGGGAGATGGTGTGTTTATTTGATTTCTATCTGGTTGTTTTAACTCTTAGTCTTGCTCTCAAAGTGTTGCCTCTCCGGTCATTGATACTGATGCCAGAAAGATATGGAGCAAAAGTCTGACTCTTTCTTGCTTTTGGGACTGTTGACAGAGAACTTGATCTTGAAAATGCAAACTTTGTGTATATCATTTAATCAAGAGAGACACCTGAAAACTGACCTTTGGGCAATCCAGGGAGAGGATGTGCTCCCTGGATTGCAGTTGTTCCCACTTTGATTTGATGGAGATAGCTGTTCCTTTTTAAACTGTTTCCACAGTCTTTAAATTCTACAATATGAGATGGTGATACCAGGCCATTTATTATTCCATATTAAGTTGTTTTTTTTTGACACATGACACTCCATGAACTTAGTCAACACATCACACTGCACAGTGGTTTTCTCTAGGAATTCCTCAGTTGCATGCAATGATTCAAAATCATGAGATGTTTCCATAATTGCTCTGGTGTGTTTGCATGCGTATTCCGGCTCTGTCGACCCATGAATAAGTTTGGCGATAGCTCTCCTTGGTAGGATTTAAGCGAGGTAACAGGCTAAGCACATAAGCCTGTTATAACACATGTGTGAACATAGATGGAGGGGAACATTGAAGGGCCGCTGGATGAGATACCCATACCAGTACCAGGAGGAGTTAATAATCCCATTATTGCGATAAGTTTTTAAAATAATCCCCAGGGTGTTGCAAAAGAGGCATGGTTAACCCATTTACATTGTTCCCAACATTTTTTAAAAAGTGTTTTATCAACATACACATACATACACCATGCCTAAATTATTCTGGCCGTTTGTTCAGATGTTTAGAGGCACAGATGGAAATGACCCATGATGCTTTTTGTTTTAACCTTAAAGAGACACTTCAAACAGATCTTGGGCTGCACTTAGGCTCCTATCAGTTGGGGGGGGGGGGGTCAGGAACTTTCAACGTGGTACCCTTTAAAGTGCTCCATAAAATATGATATTCTTCTTTAAAAAGCACAAGTGCTTAACGTAACCTCAACAGGAGTATAAAAGAGTCTTCTTTGGGGGATTGTTGTAAGACTGGCTAATGGATTTTTTTTTTTTACTTTTACAGGTATGAAGTGCATTACAATCCTCTGGCTGAAAAATGATAGTATATAAATGAAAAATGACCTTATAAGGAAGTATTTAACTTCTGAAGCTAAAGGCCAACTCACTACATTATGAGATGTTAAGTATGTCTCCTTTTGTTTATCCATCCTTAGATTCACTGGCCTGCTCCCCGGGACCGAGTGGAAATGTGCAGACTAGCAGGCAAAAATGCAAATGTAGGTGCCGCAGAGAAATGAAGTGAAACAAAAAAAAATTCATACTAAAAAAAAAAGAAAAAATCACATGGAATTGTTGCTGTTTTTGCATTAAGAAAATGCATATAAATGCATTATATGTGTTCTATCAGCCTTACTGTATTTCTTCTTTCTTGCACTTTTTTTTTGCACTTGCCAATACTAGTTGGAGTGTGCCAACTTTGTCAGAGTCCTCCACAACTACAATCGAACACATGTCTACGCCTGTGGGACGGGAGCCTTCCATCCCAGCTGTGCTTTCATTGAAATCACCGGGCGCAGAGAGGTAGTGTTAATATGAGTCAATGAAACCACAGAAAAAAATGATTAGACCTCAATTTAGGAGTTTGGTTTATATTTGAAAGTTAAATCATTCTTCCTTTTTCATCTTAGGATGGTATGTTCCAGCTTCTTTCTGCTACAGTGGAGTCTGGCAGATTGAAATGTCCTTTTGATCCCTTGCAGTCATTCACCTCAATCCTCACAGGTAAGATGAGCCATCACAAAAAAACTCTGCAGCTTTCCTCTGCCTGCCTTATCATCCATGCACCAGAAATGTATTTCTGAACATCACAATTTACCAAGAACTAAATTGTGTTTCTCCTCAAGTCTTCACTGAGGTGTTTAAGTGTTTGTGCATTTTTTGCCCCCAATTTTTTCTGCCAATATATGGGCCAAGTTGGAGGCAAGCAGACATTTCTCAGGCAATAAAATAAGTGAACTTAGAGAAAATAGTAAACTGTAAGTTGACAAGTTTTGAGCCTCATCTCTTTTTTTTTTTACATGTTTCTGCAAATACACCTCAAACTGTGTTTTTCAAAATGTACTGTATTGAAGTACACACTTGGTAAATGGTAAAAAATGCTAAACAGAAAAGCTACTGTTTTACTTTTTTATGTATTCTAATGGACTTTATGTGCTTCCTGTACTTAATGAATATTTTGCTAATGTTGTGATTGATTGCCTGCTCTGTGTTTTTGGTCCAGATCAGTACCTGTACGCGGGCACATCTTCTGATTTTCTTGGCAAGGACACAACATTCACACGCTCCCTCGGCCCTCCACCTGACCAGCACTACATACGCACAGACATCTCTGAAGACTACTGGATCAATGGTATACACATGCCTGCACATATCCACATTAACACGCTGAGTGCACTCAAAACTTGTTATTGCTTTTTTTCTCCAAACTTCCAGCCTCTCATACTGATACAAAGAGCCTCTCTGTGGCCTCAGGATGGTTATTGGCATTCCAGTGTAGAGGAAACAGCCCACTTATTCATTTCTCTGGAACTTTTATATGAATGCCAAAGCTGAAGAGGGACCACACCTACAGGGGAATTTACAGTCTGCCATGAAGTTCACGGGTTTAGTCACACACACACATCACACACATAGGCATGCGCAGTCATCTTCTCTTTCTGAATACATCTCCGGTCTCCAGTGTTTTTCAACCAATGATGAGTTTTCATGTATTAACAGTTTGTCACCAGCATCTAAATCCTTACACATGGTCTCCACATTTCACAACCACACAGTCAGAGATGTTTGGAGCAATTATGTCTCTCTCTCTCTCTCTCTCCTTCAGTGTGTGTATACAACATGTGTCGGCCCAGGGCGAGCAGAAAGGAAGAGTGTATAATTTCTTACAGTGTTTCTGTTCCCTGTGAGCCCATGGAACTTCTTCCTAACAATGACCTACTGTCCAAAGTGTTAGCAGTCATACACTAAGTTGTTCCAGTCGGAGAATTACTCTCTGGTGGTTGGCTCTGCTCGTAGGGGTTGAGCTAATGTTGATGTAATGTCACTGCAAGACTTCAACATTTGGATCCCCCTCCTCCTGTGCCAGAACACTGATGATAACATGCTGGGTCCTTTCCTTTTTAACATTATGAAAAGTTTATTTTATATTTTTCGAAAACTTTCCTGTTTAATTCAGACATTACTTTCCTGATGTCTCATTTCATGCAGCATGAGTCAGGAAACGCTTGGTAATTATTGCATTACACATGTTTACAAGTCATTTGAGATCTATGGAAAGTAATATTTAGAAGATTAAGATTTTTAAATACAGAGACTGGATTATACAGATTATATACTGTATAACTTCGATGTTGAAATGTTACTCTTAAAGCTGCAAAAATCTTTATTTCTTTATTTAAAACATTTGCATTTTAGCTTCTCAGCTACTAAATATTCTCCTGATTTTGTTTATTATTTTAAAGCAGTGGTACAAATAAAAACTCACTCTAAGACATAATGTACTGTTAACTGCTCGTCATGCATCTACTGGTCTTTTAACACTTTAAGATTGTCTTATAAGGAGAATGAGGTTTCGAAAATGGAGAAACGGAAATCTGTGTTTACTTTTAACAACAGGTTACATGTTGTTAAAAGAAGCTCAAAACTTTTGTTTGTTTTTTGGTTTTTCAAATTTTTTTTCCCAATAAAAAAAAATAAAAGTACTTCATCTTCACAGCAACCTCACTTGACTTACTTTAATGCTAACTTCAGTGTTTTTTGTTCATTCTAATAAACTTCATTCAACCAAGGTTCTTGCTGCAGCAGACTGCTGACGTATGAAGGACAGAAGACCGTTGTAATAAGCAACTAGCTGGCTAGAAGGATAATGCAGAATGCAGAAACTTGTATTAATTTTATGGTAGTGTACACAAAGCAAAAAGAAGAGTCAAGATTTATTTAGCATAGCATTCATGTTTAATTTAGCTTTATTGTGGAATATTAGTGTTGTTTGCAGCGTTCTGCTGCCCTGCAGTAGGTGGCCAAAAGAATGAACCAACCCTGCTTTAAGAAAGGTTTTTTTGGTTCAGTATTGGCAAAGGTTTGTATTTCTCTTTAGTAATAGAGCAACACTGTAACCAAACAAGTGCTGACAGCAGTGGTCTCGACACACCAAGGCTTCAGCAAATGGAAAAGCCATCACTGTACTCAACTTAACACTCTGCCTCCCTCTTTTTTTCTCTCTGTGTCTTCAGAGGCCAGGTTTATAGCTGCTCACCCCATCGCAGACACCTACAATCCAGACGATGATAAGATATACTTCTTCTTCCGGGAAGTGTCTCGGGAAGGCAACGACAAGAGCATCGTGTCCCGAGTGGCTCGTGTGTGCAAGGTAAGATATTACCTCGCGGACACACAGAGAGGTGGTGAAAGTTGGAGGTATACAGAGGAATAGAGAGGAGGCCACAATGTTACAGATGGTTGGACAAATAACTTAGGAAGAAGGGGACGGACACGTGAGAGACCCACATTTGGTACTGTATATACATTGAAGATAAAGCTCCATTGATAATGGCATGGTGTTGTTAACTCTGACAGTGCGTTGTTGATAATGCATTATCTAGGTGTGTTAAATTTAGGTGTGAAATTTGGTACAATTTCAGTCAGACTTGCATCTTCACATACATTTTAAAAGTCCAGTGTTCGATGGGCTAATAAATCGACTTTTTTAATTGCCTTTCTGTCTCTAATAAAAGGTTAATTAAAAAAGAATGCTTTGTTTCAGTACCACACAAGACACTGCTGACTTTGAAGGGAAGTACTCTTCATGACACGACTTACATTTGTGGTACAATTTAGTTACACGTTGAATGTAATGCAGTGTGCTGATAGGGGACTATTACCACACAGCAGTCTCCTATTAGCATTCAGAGGCCTATTGCTACATTCTTAGGGACAAGCTTTCGGCGTCTTTATGACTTGGGAGTAAGCTGTAAAGCAGACTGGATGGAGAATTTTCTGCATAACGGCCATCTCTCTGTCTCTACTCTTCCTCCTTCAGCCATCGCTCTTCTGGTCTCTGTATTTTCTTCGCTCACATTCATTATTTCCAAGTGTGTTATTACTCTGCATGTGAAAAGAATCAGGGTCCTTCACTTCAGTCCTCTTTGAAGATTATCACCATTGTGAAACATCCTCATTAAGTGCTTACTTTTTTCTTTGTCTCTTGATCAACAGCGTGTTATTGTGTGTATTGAACCTTAACAATCTTTTTCATATGACTTAGTTAGTGCGCTGGCCAACTTTAATAAGGAGGCTCTCGAAAGTTTTCTAGCATCACAAAGAGGAACACTTGAATGCTCTTAGCAAAGCTCAATCAGAGGACGCTACTTAAACAGCAATTCATATGCTAAGATAACAGGGTTCGGTGCTTGCTTCCAACATTGCAGTTCCATTTGCTTCTCCTTTCCTTTGATGTTTCTCACTACCTCATTCCTCTTTCTCTCTCTTTTCTCCCTCTACATCTACAAGTACTTTGACTGTCATTATTTTAACAAGAAGGGCTCCTTTGTGTTAGCTAAATAAGCAGATCCTTACTGGAGACATGTGCTTCACCTGTTTATTTTCCTAATGAGTGCAGGAAACCAGAGTCAGGCTGCGGTGCTTTGTGTTGTCTCTGCTAGAAGGTCTATTAGATGGATTACAGTCAGATTGCACTTGTGCTTTATTTATTGTGGTTTTCTTTTGGCAATATTGGACAGCTACACGATGGATACAATGAATATTTTGTAACAGTGTATGTTTTTGTGTTAAACAGAATGATGTAGGTGGGCTGAGGAGTCTGACCAATAAATGGACCACCTTCCTTAAAACCAGACTTGTGTGCTCAATCCCCGGACCAGATGGAGTGGACACACACTTTAATGAGCTTCGTAAGTGAATGTGTGAATCCAAAGTGAATATCTAGGCCAATGAAATGAGTTTTATATTTAAAAAACTACTTTGTAATTGCGCTTTAGAAATGTCTAATTGCACCAGTAGGCTCAGTAGTAACAAAGGTCAATGTACAACTCTAGTGTCTGCTTAATATTTAATAAAGTTGGAGTTGCAACAAAATGTTTTCAGTGCACAAAATTGTTACAAAGACCAGCTTCATGTTCCTCCCCTTATTTGTTTCAGAGGATGTTTTTCTGCTCCCTACCAGAGATGATAAAAACCCAAAAGTGTATGCCGTTTTCACCACCTCAAGGTAAAATTCGCAACATGTCATCAATTCCTCCTCCATTTCTTTTTTGAGCCTTAACCTGTCCTCTTGTTTCTACTTTCCCCTCAGCTCTGTCTTCCGTGGGTCAGCGGTGTGTGTGTACAGCATGATGGACATACGGGCTGCATTTAATGGACCGTATGCTCACAAGGAAGGGCCCGACCACCGATGGGTTGAATACGAGGGTAGGATACCGTACCCGCGACCTGGAACAGTGAGTTGTTCAAAATAGGGCACAGAGACAACAGAGTTCATATTTGAAGACTTCTAACCAAAAATGATCGGTCGAAACAACCCCTTCACCTACATGCTAATTACAATAATAAACGTGGACATGATTTAAGTTAAGGCCAGCATAGTTATTCTGCCGCAGGTTATGCATCCTCACATCTACACCCTCCTGCTGCATGATGTAACTTTGGTTCTGATCAAGTTACTCGATGTTAATCAGACTCTTGTTTGATTTGTTTAAAAAAAAAAAAACACACAATCAAGAAAAGTACAAGCATATAAAAAGAACGCTTCAGGTGTTTAAGTGATTAAGCTTTTGTTCACTCCAAAAGAGGAAGCAGGAATGACGCAGATGTTCCAAATGTGGTCTGCCTCCTGCTGTTCTTAAAATGAACACCAGAGGGAGACCTGCACCAGTAAATTAGAAACTAGTGGTCAGTATTTACAGGAGTAGAACAGTGACTAAACACAATAAGGGATGGGACACATCTTGGAATTGCTAAATGTTTACACAAGATCAATGCTATGTTTTCTTTTTCTAGTGTCCCAGTAAGACCTATGACCCCAGGATCAAGACCACCAAAGATTTCCCAGATGAGGTGGTCAGTTTCATTCGATTCCACCCTCTCATGTATCGCTCAGTCTACCCTCTGACAGGACAGCCTGTGTTCACACGGGTCCGAGTGGACTACATCCTGACTCAGATTGTGGTGGACAGAGTTATGGCAGAGGATGGACAATATGAGGTCATGTTCCTGGGAACAGGTGAGACGCACACCTCTGCTCCATGTCCACTGTTGACATTTCCTTCTTTGATCAGCAGAGGGCACTAGATAACCACAAATTGTCCTCAGCCTCAGACAATGTTTCAGATCCTGTTCATGTCTTGCTGTTGCACATGTTAACGCTTACTATACCATGAATGAGCAGAGAGTCAATGAATTTGCCTCAGTTGGGCACCTCAGGAGCTGTTCCAGTGGTAGTATATGTTCACCAATCCTGTTTCGCTGATGAGGGACTTTTGAACTGTTTTTGAAATTCTAACAACTGTTAAAAATTGAAGAGAGAAATATAGATATTATGAGGGAAAACAATTGGTAACTGGTGTTGCAGCTGGCTTTTTATTTGTTATCAAGTGATAGTGATATAAATAGGATAATTGCCTTTGGAGAGGCCTTCAAACAGAAATGTATGGACTCTGCAGTTCTAACCTTCATGTCTTACAATATTTTTTTATAGATTATGGACACTTCATCTAGTGTAGTGCAGCTTCCCATAGAAGTTTTCAGTGTAGAGACAAAAAACATTCTTTGTCATTTTGTGTGAAAACTGTAGGACTCAGACATGGCCTTTTGACTAAAATTATGAATCTGAATTAAAAATATATTGTTGTTGTTTTTTTATTTGCCTGATTCATCCCGATCACTCCTCTGCTCTCCTGTCTCTCCCTCCTCTCTTTGTCACAGATGCTGGCTCCATTCTGAAGGTGGTCAGCATCACTCAAGAGAACTGGTCGACAGAAGAAGTGGTGCTGGAAGAACTTCAAGTCTTCAAGGTTCTGTGCGAAACACAAGTCCACAAACAGGAGCAATAACACATTTTCATTTCTCGTAGTGCGGCTTTTGATTGATGATTGAACTGTTCTGTAGCCGTCTTTGGTGGGACAGTTGACTCGTCATTCCTCCGTTATACATACTCTACTCTATACATGGATTTCTAGTAACTGATAACCAACAGCCTCATGTGTTGACTCAAACTGTTCTCCAGGGATTTATACTTAGTTTGTTTCTTTTACGATTCCAGGCTCCCACTCCAATCCTTAGTATGGAGATGTCTTCAAAACAGGTTTGGCCTTTTTCTTGATCACCTTATTGTTTTATTTGTGCATGTCTTATCTTGCCCTCTGCCCCATCCTGCATTAAGTTGTGCAAACGCCTCATGTGGCAGAAGAAATACTGTTTTCTGACTCCGTGTCATTTATGTGTTGTTTTTTTTTCTCTTTCTCTCTTCAGCCTTCATTCTCTTGTCGCTCTCACTCCCCCTTCTGCCTCATTATGTGAGGGGTCAGTGGTGTCAGTAGACACTTCAGCCCCAATCACAGCTTCCATTAATCTTCCACAAAGTTTGACCTGCGTGTGTTTGAATGTCTGTATGTGCATGCAGGCAAGTGTTTTACGTGGTTGTTTTCAGTTCTGTTTAGGAATCTCCTTGATTCTAGAGGAGTCATAGCAGATACTTTGAGTCATGTTTGTAAAAATAAATCCTTACATTGAGGAATCCTAAAATCATTAACTGGCTTTAGCCCGATTGTTCTTGTGCAGTCGGAACCTTAAGGAAGTTTTAATGAATAAAAATAATACATGGAAAGTCACAATACAAATCTTTTATTTCTCTGATAATAAACCATCGTTTGTGCTTTACTTTCCATTCATATACTTTCCCTCTAACAACTAAACACATTTACTTTATGGAGGGTAAACCTGACCTTGAAGTTGATAAGCATGTCTACCTTCCCTAAAGCCGATTGTGGTGTGTGTTTCCCTCTAGCAACAGCTCTACGTGGGTTCAAGTGAAGGTCTTGCTCAGGTGTCACTCAGTAGATGTCACCTGTACGGTCAGGCCTGCGCTGAATGCTGCCTGGCACGTGATCCTTACTGTGCCTGGGATGGAAACACATGCTCGCGATACATCCCTGCATCAAAAAGGTAAAGCTACACTCTTAGAAAATTCATGATTTTGCATGCACACAATAGTATCAGTGCCATTTATGAAAAACACTTGTCTCCTGAGTGTATGAGTTCATTTGAGGCATAGATTTGAGATGTTCTTCCATATTTGACTACAGTTACTATGATTACACACCTCTAGAGAGTGGTCCATGAGGTGCAAGAGCATGTGCGTACTAGCTTGGACAAATCAGGACTCTTCAGAATGCATACCTCACAGTTAGAGGTCACACTGCCACATTATTATCCAGTAGGGAAGCTGTTATAGTTTGTGGAGTAGAGGAGGCCTTTATTTTCTCTCCATGGCTCTTTGACAGCTGATCTTCACAGTGTCAGTGAGTGTAGGCTGCAGATGTCCCATCACACAGGCACGACAGGAGGCAGAGGAGGTAAATCAGTACAAATACAACGAGCCAACATGAGCAACATCCAGCTGGAGGCAAATGCGACTTGTTTAACCCGAAACAAAACACTTAAGCCATTTTCTAAAAAAGTGTGCTGAGTAACTGTGCAGTTGCAGTTCATAAAGGTTAAACGGTAAAGTTTAATAAAAGTCAAACTGAAAAATGCACTGAGGGAGTATTCAGAGGTCATCATAACCTTTTCAGTGATTATGAATAATTGTTACTTGCAGGTAAAACTAATATTCACGTTTGCAAGCATTCCCTTTTTCAGTTAATGCAAATTTGAGATTTAAAAACATCTTTCAGTTTTACGGTGAGAGTCTCTTTTAAGCTCGATGATGTTTTAGATGTCAATGTGTCTCTAATTTTGGTAAAAGAACTTCACAAGTATTACGTGTGTTTGTTTTATTAAGTCGCCTCATTAACCACTTTAACGTGGGAGCTGAGGTTGTGAAACTGCCATCTTGCAAGTAAAAACACATCACATCTTAATTTTTGTGTTTGTTCTCGAGGCGAGCCAGAAGACAGGACATCAAGCATGGAGACCCTGCCAGTCACTGCTGGGATACAGAGGACAGTATGTAGACTTAATTCTCAACCTCTCTCTGTCTGAAGTAGAAAGTCTGTTTATGCCATTGCAGATACGTAATCAGCCATTGAAGAAAACTGTGAAATGTTTGAGTAGCAAACAAGTGCCTAGGATGAATTAAAGTTGTGTTTCCTTCAGGTCTTATTGGAGGAAAGGAGGAACAAAGAGTCCTATATGGGGTACAGAGCAACTCCACCTTCTTGGAGTGCATCCCCAAATCTCAACAGGCCCAGATCCGCTGGTACAAACTGAGACCTGGATCTGAACGCATGGAGGAGGTCAGCGATTGCACTCATCCACACGCTTTCTCTTTCCACTTTCTTTCAAGTCTGAAGGTGCTTTGCGTTTTTTTCAAGTTAAATATACATCAGAGGTTACATTTTTCTTTTCTGTAAGGTCAGAAAACAGGGAAGTAACAGTCAAAGGCAGGTGTTGGCTACTGCAGCACTTACATAAGAGATTTAAAGCATCCTAAAACATCATACTTGACATCAGCCTTGCCCTCAGTGATGTATGAGCCCATTAGTAACTGTACTGCCACAAATCACAGTCCAGGGTCTCATCACATATTACAAATGCATTTTTTAAGTGTATAGGTGTCCTGGGCTTTGGGTATTCTTCTGCAGCAGCTCCTCTCTTTTTGAAAAGGATGACAAATAACTGAAACTAGATCCACCAGAGGGGACAGGGATGAGATGTAATCCATCTCAAGTGAAAAATCGGTAAACAGCCACATGAATGGTTTTGAACTGTGAACTTCCACCACTTCTCTCTCTTTCTTTTCATCAAGTAGCCGACTGACTTTCCCTGCAGGGACAGCGATTGTCAAAGAGAAACTAAAGATTACACACACCTTATTCATAACCAACTGACAGACCAGTTTATGTCAACCCTCGCAGTGGCACCAAATTAAAACAAATCTCAGTGTTGGTTTTTTTTTTACCCTAAAACATCCTACAAAATGGAATTTTATTTAATTAGGGGGAAATGTTGCTAATTGTAATTGCATAGGAGATTTTGTCCCATTTAAAAGTTGGGTCCTTAGAGACAGGATGTTGGACACAAAAGGACACACAAGGACAGGGAGCTAATGTGTTTGTGTTTGAGGTGTTGAAGGAAACTCATTGATGATGACATTCGTCTCCTGAATGAGACAACAGAGACCTGCTTACTCAGCACCTCAGTGTCCCCTCCCCCTTATCTAAACATCCAAACTCTCCTCCACCCCATTGCAACTTCCCACAACCCTTGTTTACGCCCACAACTGCTCGCCTGTCCTCTCAGGGGGTGACTGTAAACACACTGACAGGTGCAGAGGTCACCTCAGACCCATGTGGTCCTTTATGGGCCCATGCTGCAGTTTCCCCTTAGAGTGTCTGTATGCGTGCTTATGTGCGAGATCCTTTATGATCCCCCTCAGCAGAAATCATAACAGAGTACTCCCTGGGGACAGCCATGTGTTTCGGGGTAATGAACACAATGGGGTGTTTTCTGTGTTTGTGTGTGTAGCCGTGCAATGATATGTGACCTATGGTACTCCAGACGAAGTGATGAAAGAGTGAACACAGGAGTTCTTCCTGCTTCAGGATTCAAATGTGATAGATACAGAAGGTAAAGAAATCAAAATAACCGTGCATTAAATGATTGATCAACAGCAGCTACAGTAGCTTTTGGAGATGTATTTTATTGATTATACAATTATAAATGTTTGTTCAATTTGCTGAACAAAGTTGGTCCATCATGATATGTAACTGTAAAATAGGGTTCAAGTGGCCACAGAGTGTCCTTAAATCCTGATTTACAAAAAAACTGAATCGTAAATAATACGAAAGAAAATGTAACTACAAAACTCCTTTAACTATATACATGAGGCAGCCTAATATCTTTAATGAGATAAAAGATACATGCAACACAAATGCTGAGATATTTCTTGATGATCATTTAATTAGACCACAGACTGTGGTAAGGATCAGATAAAGAGGGGAAACTGTTTTTATGGATATAGTTGATTAATACCGTGAAGGCTGTGAAAGCTGTAAAAGAAGAACCACCTCTCACGTGGGATCACATAAGCACATGATTGATTGTTGTCTCGGCCGAACATTAGCAATGCTGCAGTTAGTCAACACAGAGTAAAGGAGGTCAAGTGAACAACATTGAGTTTGAGGTCAGAGATTCACAACGTCTACTTTGTAGGCGATGGAGGAGATAAGTTATGACCAGATTTGTTTGTGTCTCTGTCTGAGTCTGGCTCGTGCATATGTTTGTCAATTGCTTTTTTTTTTATCAACTAAAAAAAAGTAATGTAAAAAATGTCCTCACCTCAGGACATACAAAGATTTAGTGCTTTTGAGCTCTTGTTTTTTTCTCCCTTGAACACAGGAAGTCTGTTACTGTTGGCGAAGAAAGCAGAGATTACATTAGAAATCTACACGGCATAGAAGCATGTCATGAACACATTGTCATTGATTCTGGTTATATCTTGAGTTCTGTGGTGTATGCGTGTCACTTTTCTAGAAGTAGGTGGTCTATGTGCTCTCACAGCTGGATGTGTGTTGTTGGATCAGGTGACGTGTGAAGTGTCTGGCTCATATCTACCTCTCACTCTCCTTGCCTGCTCTGCTTCCTTCTGTCTGTCATCCCCCTTTCTCCTCTTCCCTTTCCCCCCCCCCCCTTATCAGCCCCACCTTCATCTGTCCTCACTTAATTCCTGCCATCATGCTCCTCCATCCATCGATCTTGTGCCTTCATGCCTTTCCTGTTGTCTCCACACTTTCCCACAGCCTCTTCCCTTTTGCCTTTCTCTCCACACGTTTTGCCTCCTGATGAGTTTTGATCAAGGCGTCCTCCACCAGATGCACGCAGCACCTGCAGCTCTAAACAAAACACTCATCCCACTCCCTCACACTCCCTCCTCATATCCTCTCGTAAAAAAAAAAAAAAGTCAGCTGTCAAAGATGTGAACTGGAAAAGAATTTACTGTCTTTCTCGCAGCATGTTTTAGAGTTTGTGTCTGTGTGTATTCAGCTCACAGAGCGGGGAATGCTGGCCCATTAGAAGAGTGGTAATCAGAAAAGAATGGATTATGGTAACCTTCATCCAAAACACAGCTTTCTTTAAAGCATAGGGCACTCTGGACCTGATACTTTTTAAAAAAAAATGATTATTCAATACTATAAAAACCTTTAATGAAGGCATCACCCAAAAATAATCACCTATGTGTGCTTCTAAATGTGCTACTCCAGGAAATATGTTTTGAAATTCTTTGCAGGAGTTTGTTTGCTCAAACACATGTCCAGATGTCAACAGGTACACTAATAAAGACAGACCACCTGGGGGAGTTTTAATGTCTGGCATTGCATTTTTAGTCACAGATGCCTTTATTTTGGAAAATCTGACACACATAACCAAATAAAATACTGAATAAATAATCCCAAAGGTGCTCAATGTCACCGGAGCCACTGCAATAGGGAGATTTTACGATTTTAATATGAATCCCATGTGTTCAGACAGGGCAGTGAGGTGCGTCAGGAAATGAGAAGACAGACCGGTAAGACTAAACTGGGCAAAGGTCGAGGTCCAAAGAATCTGAACAGCCTTTGATTCTGCCACATCATCAGTGTCAGACAAACAACCACAGAGCTACACAGGCACCCTCACAAGAGTGCAAAAAAAAAAGCACATATGAAGCATACACACTTGGTCTAATGTCAACGGTTTCCTGCACAAAGTTGTGCATGGGCCTCCTTCTCGAGCTTTCTTGTACCCCTGGGGGGTCGGGGGCAGAGCTGTTGGAGGTAATCTTTTGAAGCATCCCCACATGCATGGAGACACGCAGGACGCACACACACACACACACACACACACACAATTGCACTCCTTCTCTGTCCTCTTAACACAGCTGTGTTGTTTTAAGCCCCTAAGAGCCGCCATGACACCTGATGAATCATGCTGGATGCTAAATGAAAAGAGGGGACCATAAACATTAGCATGCTACTCAGACCTTAACGACCAGCACATGGACACACGCACAAAACAAGAACAATCTTTTGCCTTTGCTGACGGCTCACACTCATCACACATCTAAATTCTCTTCACACTAAATGACTCTTGGTTCTTTGTCCCCCACATTGTGGTTGACTCTCACCACACCCACTTCAATGTGTTTCTTATTTCAGGGGTCAATACCATGTTTAACACACCCATAAGGCATGAAAATGTGTGTGCATACAAGGTGACTGGTATCATGGGAGTGTTTTTTGCAATGTGTTAAAGACAGTTAAAGTCCCATGACCTGTGTATTTAAGCTGTGTATTTTTGTCTTTAAGGTACGGCTGGATGACCGTGTCGTACACACAGCCCGAGGTCTCCTCATCCGTTCCCTTCACCCCGCCGATGCCGGTGTGTATGTCTGCATGGCTCAAGAGCACTCGGACTTCACACACACTCTCCTCCGTCTTACACTGCAACTCGTTACACACGGACAACTGGACAGTAGGCCGAAGCCCAGCGAGGACCCCTTGGTGGAGCTGCGTCACGGAGCCGAGTCCCGTCAGCGTTACAAAGATTACCTGAGAGTGATGAGCGCCCCCTACGGTACTCTGGAAGAGTACTGTGATTCACTGTGGCTGGAGAAGAGGCCATCCAGGGTGCGAGGAAAAGGTTTAGGAGCGGGCAAGTGGAAACATATTCAGGAAATGAAGAAGAGCAGGAACAGAAGACACCACCGGGAGAGGAAGGAGAACTTGGAAAAGCAGGAAAGGGTGGTGACGACGGCAGAGAAGTGAATGAAACATTTCGGTTTCGCTCTTCATAATTCGCTAATGAAACAGTTGTGTTCCATAACTACAAAGTTGCAATGACATATCAATTCATGAGCAAGAAAAGGTGACAATGGGCATCTAAGACAAAAACTCAAATATCACAACTTCGAAATAAAAGTATCGTTGGCTTACTTGATAATTGAGTTTGATGGGGTTGTGTACAGTAGATATTTAAATCATCTCTTGACTTTGTTGAAGCTGTTTTCTGCTGAGGATAAGCTGGCCGGATGAAGGACTGCAACATGAACATGACTGCTCTTTTCTACAGTTTTTACTTGTTAAATTTTAGTCCTCCCAGACACATGCGTGGTTTATAGAGGTGATTATAAGATCAAATTGAAACATGCTTTAATTGGTTGAGTTGGGTACGAGTTTACTAGCGGGGATTAAAATGCATTCATGTTGAATGACTGTAAATATTTTTATAACCTGTACAGGAGATACAGCATGCTCACTTTAGTCTTATTACTGATCTGTTTAACTAAGATGATAATCATGTATCATGTTTGTACTAACACAGTGACATATTTTTGTACAAATGTTTCCTCATATGCTCTGTAGGCTTTATGGATTTTTGCTCTATTGCTTTATTTAAATAAATGTACCTTTCGAGCCTCTGTTCCCTTGAATGTACCTTCATTCTGTAAAGAGATCAAGTCTACTCTACAGAGAATTTCATACGGTAATAGCGCAGGTACAGGCTGTCTCAAGTAAGCAGCAGACAGGTTGAGAGTGGGTTAGGGTTAGATCAGCTGAGCCTCTCCTGATTTAGAAACTCAACTCCCTGCACACTGTATGCAGATGTCAGAATGATTCAGGACCAGCTGGTCTGCTGTGTGTGTGTGTAACCATGAAAAATACAGAAGCTTGTCCTCTAAGAAAACTGAACATTTTCTCAGAGCAAACTTGTGAAGCTGTAAAGTTAACAGCATATGTAGCATGAGTGTGACGTATTATTCAGCTTAAAATAGATGAACTAAAAAACAGCCACAGACAAACACTGTTAGCATCAGTCACGTCATACACAATGCACATGGTACAAAATTTGACAATCATTTGTTTTGACATTTTGAGAGACATATTCCTTAAAAGTATTTTAATTCAGATACGGATCTTATATATCGTGCATCCAAATCAGACAGCTATTACAGTCTTCGATCGATGACATTTCTACCATTTTATAGCCTCACAGATTACAGAAATCTGCATGCCTCAGATCGATCTCTTAATCTTCAGTATACATCTGCACATGCAAACAACATCCACTTCTCCCCCTTTGCCTCTCTCCTCTGTGATTTCTTCTGTTTCTTGTAACAAAGACGATTAATATTTCAAGCACTTCCTTCTTGTCTATAGTTTATTTATCAGTCAGCTGCATAGAACAAACTACATCTCTCCAAGCAGCAAAGGGACATCAAGAAAAGTGCCACAACAGGTTTTTTAGACAGCCTGCACGTAGGAAATATTAAATGCTGCAAAGTCTGCAAATGGTGCTGTCCATATAATCCAACTCAGAATATCGATATATTCTATATACAAGTTTTACAGGTTATTTTTGGGAAATTTGCATTCTGCTTTGATGTAGCGGTCCAGTGGACTATATAGTTGTTTGTCAGGCATGCACCCAGAACTCAACTGTGCTCAGAGTTAACTTGAACTCTACATTTTCTGGAGATGAACCAGTGTGCAAAGATGACTTGCTGCGATAGACAAGAACACAGACACAGCAGGGTTCAAACAAGGAGACAAAGATTCGTGGAAACAAATCAGATTATACAGAAGAAAGTGCTTAATTTGATGTGATCGGTGTAATGAGCAAGCTAGTCTGCTGAGGCCCCCTGTCGAGACCTTACAGGAGACTTGCACATAGACAAAGGCAAATGCACACAGGATACTCCTTATTCATTGTCTCTGTTTTTTCCTGTGTCCAGTGACCCACAAAACCATATTAAGATCAGATAAAGAGCATGGGACTGCAGTCAGGTGCTTATCTGTGGCACAGATTAGGCGCTCTCATTAAATCACTGGTCATTGTCAACAATATAATGAAATTACCAAATTAAAAGATATTCTTAATCCTGGGGCATATTAGGTGTGATAGACACACATTATTATATTGATTTCAATATGAATAGGCTGAAGTGCAGCTGAAACTTTCGAAATATGCAAAGAAACAATTACCAGAAGTGTAAATGTCACTGCCTGCTGTTGGTTGGCACACACAAATCACCTCACAGATTGAATATATGTTGACCCGAATCTGTCATTCTGTTCGCATCCATTATCTTAACTCCCGTTAGCACATATTTGTGCACCCAGGTGCAAGAGTTTACAGCAAAGTGGTTTTTTTCCCCAATAAAAACTGTCCTTTAGAAAACTTTCACGGCGCCACGCCGCAATAAGGATATCAAACACCTTGACAGGAAGAGTAGAGGAAGTTCCAAAAAGAGATGAGAGCGGAATTAAGATGTCAGAGCATAGAGGTGTTTCTAGGTCTATATTAGAGGGTATTTACAGCTATGGAGATGTCTGTGTTTTCTCAGGTGTTGACAGTTAGCCTCTCGGCCCGGACGGTATAGATGGCCGCCTTGGGGTGTTGGAAGGCAAGAGGTATTTGTGTGTGAGCTGGAAACAGTTGTTCCCTCTGTGTAATCACTACCTGTGGTCCCTCTGACTGATTTATGGACATACATAATCGTTCCTCACTCCAGCGTTTGTGGCAGGACAGGCAGGATGCAGTGGAAGTCCAAACACATTCTATGATGGATGTTTTCGTTTGTTGTGTAAGGAGCTGCTTTGAAAATCCACTTTAATGGGATACCTCTTCCAAATACTCTGTGACCTTTCCTTGTCCCTTTCTTTTAAGAAGTGACTTCAGGATTTCCTGCGTGGGCTGCAGGGTCATCGTCGCTGATGGATATTGGGTATCAGTCGGCATTGGGCATTCGTGCATATCAGCTTTCACAGAGGTTTTTATCAGTCCCATGTTCTTCTCATCAGAGGTTGAAGGTCAAAAAAGAGGCTGCTGGGTTGAGACAGCTCTTGTGTCAAAATACCAGTAGTTTAGGAAATAGGCCTACTCCTGAAGATTAACTAAGATGCTGGCTAAAAAAAAAACAGCAGCAAAGTGATTGCCATTGTGTTAATCAGATAATATCATGTTAAAGCATGAGATAAATATGTGTCTAATATAACCATAACAAATAAATACCGGTACACTAAGAAATTACACTAGAATTGAAGTAGTCACAAATTCATTCTATTGTTACATTGTTTTTCCCCGTGCATCTGTGTAGGTGATTCCCTAAGGAATGGCCATAAATGTGTTGTTTTTCCTGGCGAAGGGGCAAGGCCCTGAGGAGGGTTAAGAGAAAGTGAAACAGTAAATGAAAGTGGAGAGAGTGGACAAAGTGTTGTGCATGATTAGAAACAACCTATGTGGCTGCCCCTTGGCTGCTGTGTATTGTGGAAACCCTAACCCACAAGAGAGTAACCTTAGTCATGAAGGTTAATGAGGCTAGTAAACATGGAAATCTTCCAGACCATTGTGAGCCAGCAAGGATTTGCTGCTATTTTCCAGGACTGGGTGTGAAAAAAGCGCTCAAATTTCAAGCTTGATTTTGTAGATCCGCATACAAACAGTCGCCCCTATTCAAACAGCTTCAGGTTAGTTTGACTTCCAGGCAGAGTGCTTTAGTGCTGCGTTGGCCCGTCATTGACCCACAAGGTTCACACTAAGGTGTGAAAATATAGAGGATTAAATATGACCGAATGGTTGTACCATTAACCAACATCAAAATAATTCAAAGGATAGTGTTTTGTCAATGTTGGAATTTGAAGATTTTGTCTGTTTTAGTTTGTATCAGTTTTCTATGTTTTTACACTCAGTCACACAGAGGACATGTTTCACTTGATCAAGATTTATTGGTGCCGCTTGGTCAGGGGAATTCTGTTAAATTGAACAAATATTTTTCAGGCAAATGATTAAATTTTCCTGTCCTTCTCAAAAATCAAAATTTATTTGTTTTTTATGTTTGTTTGTTTGTTTTTTTTCAATTCTACATGAAGAATATTCAAAATGTAACCTGCTGTCTTGTAACAGTATATGTTGGTAGGAAATGAAAATGACTGACCAAAATGCATTTCAAAAGCCTGTTAGTAAACTGTAGCACACAGCGTGTTGTTGTGGAATAGAACCCATCAAGGTGTAACAGGACCCCAATGTAAAGGAGACTAAAGGGACACAAACAAAACTGTGATATTTATAATGTCATATTTAAATTTAACTAAAAGAAAGGACGAAACATCTTACACAGATGCGTAATCAGTAATTTTTAGTTAGATAAGCCTGACTTTAACTTGTATATGGAGTAGAGGGATAGACTAATTTAACAACACATGCCTCAGTTCATACACATGGTTTAAAGCCCTTAATAAATTGTCATATCAGGTTCTGGATGAGGTTTATTACATTAGGGATTACAATGTGTATCTTGGTGTGTGAGGGTGGGTGTGTGTACATGTATGCAACATTAGAGCAGACGGCATTCCCAACTACTATGTGCTATAGTTTGAGAATGTGTGCGTGTGTCTCATATGCTGGTGGCATCCAATGATCCTCAGGGCAAACACAATGTATCTTTCCATGAAATGGATATGCCTTTCAGTACGGTTTGATGCCACACTTCATTGACCTTTAGCCTTTAATCGTTTTTTCCAATTGGTCACATATCTCCTAACCTAACTCACTAACCTTGCTTTGCTGTGCTCACACTTGTGTTACAAATATCGACTGTAAGGAAAGGAAGGGCTGGCTGATGTGCACACCATTTCAAACTTTAAATATTGCTATTCATGAGAACCACAAGCACTTACTGTATAAACAATGGAGGTAGCCAATGTGATGTCAACTCCCATTGGTTTCTCCACAGTGTGTATGCAGTAATTTTTTGGCATCACCCCAGTATAAGGTTGCTATTGTCTGATGACTATTCAGTGTCATTATACACATACTGTAGACATCAATATTTGTTGTCAAATTTGTGCATGAAAAACGGCAAGCCTAAAGCCTAAAAAAACACAAAAACATTAATTTTCTGTACAGATGTTACAGATAGAAAGGTAAGCTATGGAGGAAAAAAAACGTGTTGTACCTGGCTAAAAACAACGTAATTCTGCTGTAATGCCAGGAATTTTTTGGAGAGAGGTGCTTTTGATAGTATCCACTAAAGGAACTGTTTCTGGCACAATTGTATTGTCTCCATTTTACAGCACCTGATATTTCCATTTGACAACGAGTTCCATCATACCATGACTAGCCTACTGCTGTATAGAGTATGTACACTGAAGCACTTTGAGAATGGTTTATTGAGATAAAATCATTTTTAACTCCCCACTGGCAGACACAGTGAATAATAACAAGGCTCTGGGGCAATGGGACAAGGGGCAGGGAAATTATACTGAGATACATATTAAGATGTTCTCATCATATTGATCCAATATTGAGCAGGATACTTGACAAGTGGTCAGACTTATCAGGTGTTAGGCTAAGCAGTATGAGAGGAAGGATGCCTAAGAGCAAAAGAGAATAGAAGAGAAGTACAATAGTGGACACTTGAATGGGATTAGTACCATTCTACAGCCTGCTGGTATGTGATGACAAGTCCTGATTCTTCCGTTGTAACAGACCACTTTATACCACCAAGGATTTGGCAGCTGAAACCAAACACTCCTGCCACGCCACCCTCAAGCTCAACTCCCTCTGCTTGACTCCAGGGTGAGACAAATTCCTTCTACCTTTTAAAGCCCATTTGTTACGTAATATGGGTTTAAAAGCCATATTTTAAACTCCCATACAATTGTTTGTTGGGGTCAATTGCTCATAGAACGTAATTTATCTACATGAGATGCAGTAATAATAAACTTTTCCCTGCCACTACTATTTTCCTGTTTTTTGTTTTTTTTGCAAGATCAGATTGACAATTTCATGCATTTCGTGTCTTCTTATTGACATGTAGTTGAAATTCCCTCATGACAGGAAGTTGCAATGTGTTGTTTGCTTTAATTTGCATTTTATTTGAAATGAAAAATGCATTTTACCCAATACCATCAAAAGACATAATCTCTGTGTATTTTTCATACAAACAAACACATGGTCTTTTTGAGGGGATGGGCTACATGATAAAACACCTTTGGTTTTAATCTATAGATAAAATATGTAAATTCCACTACTAGGGGGCTTTTAATAATTGGAGTTCTTTCTGCAAATCCATCCATCCATGCAAACATACAAAAGATAGTGATAAAGCTAAATGTACCATAGCCCCTTTTAACACATTAACAAACAAGTTGGTGTAGAGACTCCTGGGTGCCTTGAAGACAGTCTGTAACTGTGTGTGTGCATGCACAGTATGTTCTAAGTATTTTCAAGAGCTGTGAATGGTGATGTGTTGCCAGCATCGGGAGATCAAATGCTTAGATGAAACGTTTGTCGCTATAACAGCTGAAGCAGCATGGATATCCATTCCTCAAAACATTTGCAGAATTGTTTAAGACATTTCTGTATGTTTACCTGATTTGTCATGTCCACTTTTACAAGATTCTGTTTCTGTTCAATCTGTTCCGCAAACAATCTGTTGTTATTTTGCAGTAACACACACAATGTGCTTCTCTGTTTAACTGTGGATGACTTCCAAACAGTGCTGTTTATTGAGACCAAGGGGTGTTAAATTTGAGCCTCCAGGTGCCAAACTAAATGCACAACAGCATTGCATAAGACTGCATAAAATCTGGACCAAATTTGCCTCCAAAAGAAAGCAATAATAAAAGGGAGAACGAGAGGCGTAATAATAGCAGTATTCTGACTTTTAAAGTCAGCAGGAAGATCTGTTGAGACCTCAAGTGCTAACACCTCAGCATACAAAGTGCAACATCATCACCAGACTAAGATATATATAGAAGAGCATTTGACGTGTCACATTTCTATCTACGATGGCTAACAAGATTCAGTGCTGGCACCCTGTACAAAACCACAGCAGACAGAGGCAGTGCAAAGGCACTGAGGATTGGCGTTCTCAGTATTAATCAGTCTCAATTGAAAAGATAAATAGAAGGGCTATGCTCATATTGAGGGAGTTTCCTTTTCCAGATATGGGGCCATTCAGATGTCCCAGTAATGAATGCCAGTCATCAGGAGGAAAACAGTCCAGTTAGCGAGGCCTATTGTGTACAGCTGCAAATGAAAAATGACATCCGTGGCTCGACATCCCAAATTCCTCATTTATAAACCGATGCCATGGCCTGGTGATCACAGCAGGTCCTCACATAGCATCCTTGTGTATGAAACACATTTCTATGAAGGATGATTCAGTACTTTCATAAAGGAAAATCTGCCTGTACTGTGATAAGCCCCCGTCTGCAAGCATTTGTCTTTATGAGCTCACCCTACATTCATTTCTGCTTAATTACTTTCCTTAATCACAGCCGACACATGGTAGTCTATTATGATTATTATATATGGTAGACTGTAAAATGGGTTGTAATTTTTAATATTGCAGTCATTCCCGTCGTCGTTCTTTTTGTCTTTTTCTGTCATTCTCCTCTTCTTTTGTTGTTTCTTCCTTCTTTTCGTCCTTCTTTCCTTCCTTCTTTCCTTCCTTCCTTATTGTGGTTCCGGTAACCTTACCCATATGGCTCAGTCTTTGATGTCTTTCCGAAATCCATGTGCATGTTGGTTGTCCTGTTGCTTCATGGCAGGCGCATTCCTGTCTTCCAGCGTGTGGGCCTCAGACTTTCTCTCTCTCTCTCTCTCTCTCTCTTTCTCTCTCTCTCTCTCTCTCTCTCTCTCTCTTACACACACACATGTTCAGCATCTGAGTCTTTATATGATTTATCTCTCTTTCATCTGACAATGCTGCTGAATTAGCATCAGCAATTATTATCTGAATCTAAAACAAATATAAAATATGAAATTATGCTGTACAATAGTTTAATAATTGATTGATGATTCATACATAAGCTAGCTCATGATCAAGCTCAAATCAAATCTTAATGAAACACAGGATTTCACTGCAGAACTTTCGTAGTGAGAGGTATCAACGCCCCAGTTTTGGCGAGCATGAGAGACGGCACTCCCATCAGGGCAGAAGACGTCCCGTAGTCTTCTGCAAGTGACAGGTGACTGCACTCCCAGCCATTTTATAGGTCCTTTGGCAATGCTTGAAGTTGAAATATGTGGAAGAATAAGCAGAGAATGTATTTCAAACCAGACATGGAGGTCACACCAAACCTGCAAGGAATTTTAAAGTGGCTCAAATTCCTCAACACTTGATGTGTGTGTGTGCTTGCATTTATATGTGAATGGTATTTCCTCGATAGAGAGCAAGGGAGAAAGAAGGATGAAATAAAAGTCACAATCAATTTGATAAATGGCACAACATTCTCTGTGGAAAGTGTCATTTCACTAGATTTATGAGTCCCATTACTGCCAGATGTACTGTTCAGATCTACTCACTGAATTCGAGGCTCAAATATTCAAGTAATTTCCGTCTTATATTTACCTTTGGGGTGCTCGACTGTTGTTAAAGATGGACACCTTCATTCAGCTGTACATTCTGCCTCAATAACAGAACTGATTTTATTACCACGGTTTACTCTTGTAAATTCTATCCTCAACGTTTTCCAACAAGAAATCACATGTGCTATATATTTCGTTCACCACAGAGTAAAGGAAAAAGCCATGGTTTAACATAATGGCAATGAAAAAACTGTTAGATGACATAGGGATCATTTTTCACTGTGTGTTATTTTGCCTCAACAAATTTTACTCACACAAATGTCCTCAGTAATCTTTTTTTCCACTGGCTTTGTTTATGCAAAGTTTATGCTAATGTTCATTTATCACTTTGTGTGTGTTCATGTGTGAGTGCACGTGTGTTTGTAAGAGATAAAGAGAGGGAGATTGATCACAGAGAGGTATTACTCCCCTGTGAGTGTTGCAAGGGGCAGCTCTATTATGCAGATTAGCGTGTTCGAAGTGGTCGGACACCACCCAGCGTGCCATTAAATCCATAATGGCATTGGGACCTTAATGTTTTTTTCCTGCTCTCCCTCTCCATCTCTATTGTATTTTGAACATCCCTGAGCCACCATTAACTCATTCTCCGCCATTGACGGAATATTCCGTCATTTGGAACCCAACCGTTCCCCGCCATTGACGGAATATTCCGTCAATTGGTGTTTTCAGTGTAATACGATAGGGGGCGCTCTGGCGGACATTGTGAAAAAGTTACAGGACTGTGGGGTCAAAAACCAACAAACAAGACCACCCGCGGGAAAGTAGAGAGAAAAAAACAACAACATTTTCTTCGTCCTTATTTTCCAGCGGGCGGTGTTCTATCTGTCTGTATGTGAGTTTGACGCGCGTCAAAAAGTCAACATTAGCCGTATAGATATGAGATAAAAGCTCTTGAACAGTACAAACATGCCGGCGCCAGCAAGGAGATATTCGGCTGCGGAAACTACAGAGTTAATTATCGATACAGACTCTGATAATTCATTTTTTGACCTCCGTGAAACTGATCTGGATGAAGACAGCAGCGGCGACAGTGAATGGAGGGATTCAGGACGTGTCAGAGGTAAGATATGATCACGTTATTTTTTGATTCACCGTGATAGCATATGTATCTGATAATTCATGAGATAACGTGACGTCGAAATAACATATCTCTCAGTTTTGTACATAAACTATGTACAAAACGAATTTTTGACGGACATTTTATTGTAATTTCCAGACAGAGTCCAGGTCTCCAAGGTCCAGGTCTCCAAGGTCCAGACATACACGTAGGTGCAAGAGGTGAGTCATGATAACATATTTTATTTAGTTTGATAGTATGTTACTTGGATTGTATGATTATTAGATACTACAAGACAAGAGCATCTGCTAACTTGTGAGAGAAGATAAAAAAAGAAATAATTTAGCTTTCATTTTGTACACAAACTATTTACCAAATGAATATTTGTTTGACATTTTACTGTCATTTTACACACAGAGTCCAGGGATTCAAGGCTCAGGTCTCCTTTACACAGAACTACCCAAGGTGAAAGAGGTAAGATGTGATATGAAGAGGCCGAAAAATAACGTTCCTCTCTTTGTGCACATCACACTGTTGAATAAAAAAAATGTCTTTCTAATTATTTACAGGTCGAACACAGCAAAGAGGCAGAGGTCGGACCTGTGGATCTTATGGGTGTGGTGGAGGTCAAGTACCTGGTGACCAAGCAAGAGGGTCTGTAAACCAGCCAGGTGCAGGTCCTGGTCCAGGTAATCTGATGTGGAAAGAAATGAACTGGCAGCCAAAAGACTTTCCTTTTCACTGAGAATCCTGGACCTCTAAATGATGCTGCTGCTCTTGATCATATCATTCGTAAGCCTGACCTTGAAATGTACTGGTCTACAGATGACCTTTAGGCCACCCCCTACTTCAACAAGGTCATGTCCCGCAACCGGTTTGAAATCATATGGAGATTTCTACACTCCAATGATTATGAATCAAGGCCAGCAAATAGCACTGACAGGTTGTACAAAGTCCGCCCTGTCTTATATTACCTTATATCTAAATTCAGTCAAATGTATCAACCTAACACCAACATTTGCATTGATGAGGGTATGCTTCTGTGGTGTGGACGGCTAGCGTTCAGGGTGTACAATCCCCAAAAAACCTGTCAAATATGGGTTCAAATCCTACATCCTTTGTGATTCTGACACAGGGTACTGTTACAACATGAAACCCTATTGCGGAGAAGGCACTTCCCTGGGAGACACGGTTGTCTCTCTTGATCAGGTTTTTGTTCAACTAATGTTTTATTATTGAAAATAATAATGATATTTAAGTGTTTGTAAAAACAAAGTATTTCTGATTGTATAAGAGAAGAAAAATGTATAATATAGTTTGTAAATGTTGTAGTGCTACACTATTCAAAGAAAATTAATAATTTTATGTAATCATTTTTATTTATTTTAGTTATTTATTTTAAAATATAACTGTAGTTGGCAAATGAAAGTAAAAAGAATCCAAATGTAAACTCAAAATCACTTTTTTTTCTTGAAAATAAGTGTTTTACAAAAGTGCCGTTTTCTCAGCTTTTTGTCCGGAATGTGTTTTTTTTGTGAAAATGGCCGATATTCAAGTGCTGATAAAAAAAGATTGAATGAAGTTTGAATAAAATAGTTTTTTGTATATGAAAGCAGAGGCTCTGATCTTTCTTTTGATGTATTCAATATTTACATATTCAAAGAACAAAATATTCTGTGAGTCTTGAAAGATTGGTGAAAATGGTGAAAAAGGCTGGCGCTGGCTGGCAAACATTCTAGAATTCTCTGGCGGGGAAAGAGTTAACTACCTGGTAGAGCTCTTTGCTGTTGTGATTTCTATCTTTCATTCTGTTCGATGTGAGCTTAGGCTCACTTCCCCTAAAATCCATGTTTAGTCTTTGTTTCTTTATCAAAACCTAAAATAATAATACAAAAAGCATGCCATTTCCTTTAGCTCATCCTATTATTCCACAGCACAGCAAGTGTGGTTGGCATTAATATAGCAGTCCATACCTGTTGGTAATGATGACTGTGAGACACATTACTCCAATTACCCAATTATCTCAAATAACAGGTGATTATCAGACATCAGTGATACTGATGCAGCACCACTTCTCGAGTAGATGTTTTTGCTAGGCTGAATATAGCCATTCATGTCTCTATTTTCTCAGTGTTAACACAGACACACACACTGATTGCAAACACATACACACACCCACACACACCTACACACACACACACACACACACACACACACACACACACACACACACACACACTCATGCATTAAGAACATGGCCTGCTTTCATATGCTTTTATTGTGACAGGTCTTTCAGTGCAGTGTTGCCTTTTCTGAACCTTTCAGGGATCCTAGATGAAGCTGTTGTATTGGACGGCAAACAGAGCTGTTAGTGCAGGGTCACGACCTCTTACCAGACATGTGAGAAGAGTGTATGTGTGTTTGACATGCGAGAAGCTGCAGGTCACGCTGTTGGGCATTCACTGATATGTTGTTTCTGTCCATGCATCCTTTCACAAACCTCTCCCGGAAAATATAAATACATTTCTTTGTTGATTTTTTTTTTTTTCAAACTGAAGCATTTCTGAAATGACAGCAGTAGCCCACCAGTTAAATGGATTGCATCTCTGTTCTTTAATCAGCAGTAATAGCCTGAGGTCTTCATGAATTCAAGTCAAGAATGTGCTTAAGTGTTCGAGCAATCCCACTTCCTGATGATTATCCTTCTCCCCCTACTCCGGCCGCCTCCTTTTTCCTCATCTCCTCCTACTCATCTTCATCTTTTCCACCCACCTCTTACAATTCATGGCATCACACCCAGTGATGATGGACATCTTAAGCACAGACCAGTGTTTACATAGTCTAAAAATAAGAGGTTAGGCTCCAAATGCTAACTATAACTCATGCATGCCTGACATGGGCTGTAAGGTGCAGCAGCAGCTTGGGTGTGTGTGTGTGTGTGTGTGTGTGTGTGTGTGTGTGTGTGTGTGTGTGTGCGCGCGCGCGTGTGTGTTTGTATGTGTGTTTTTCTTTGTATGTGCAAGTGTCTCTAGAGGTCAGAGAGGTCAAAAGTTTAGACATGTATATCTATACATATATTGATGCCAGGTAAAAGAGAAGTCCAATGAAGGATGTGTCCCATGAGACATAGTGTCACTTGCCCCATTCCTAGTGGTAACACAGCCAGGGCTATTCTTAGCTTCTGTGTCAAGCCTGTCTCCAGGGAGTAGTCAAGGGGTCTCTGTTACATTACGCACACAGACAGAAACACACACACATGCACACAGGTGTCTTCAGACATCTCTATTGGATTTCTTACTGAGCACAGTTACCCCAAAGCTCTCAGGATGAGATCATGTTCCAGCACAACTGAAAACTCAGTTAAGTGAGTGGTATGTAGATTAGGTTGCTGAAGCACTCTGCCTGCATTGGACATGTTGCTTTGACTGTCTCGGTCCTGCTACTATCCAAAGAGTAGGCAGTCTTTTTGAAACGTTCTCCACTCTATTTTCGGTCTTGTTAATGATTTATTAAGAAGAAAGCTGGCACACGTTAAACAATATTTATATTTGATTAGTTTTATATTGAGTTAGCCTAATTAGGATAAATGCTGTAAGAGTAAGAGTTCTTTATAACAAGAGATTTAGAAACATGCGTTTTTTTCGGTCTCAGTTTACATTTTAAACAAAGTCAGTTGTTTATAGTCATAGTAGTTGAAAATCATTATGGCTCTACCTCACATCCTAACACAATCAAGGTGAATATTAGTGATTTTTCACTTCCCGGAGCAGTCCTTCTGAAATTCCCTATAATTTTCAAGAGTGCATATGTAAAAGAAAATTGACTCTAAATTGTCTTTACGTGAGTGGGGCTGATTAACTGTCTCTACATGTCAGTCCTGTGATTGACTTGCGAACAGTCCAGGGTGTGCCTCGTCTCTCGCCCAATGACAGCTGGGATCAACTCCAGTCCCCCACGACCCACAACGGGAAAGCTGTTAAGATAATGGCAGGATGGATTTGTAAAAAAACAGCTTATGTCTGTGCTTAATAATGCAATACTCGGTTTTTCTACCTGTTAACTATTTTGTTGTTGAGGAAAGGTACTGACACAGAATGTTGACCCTGCATGAGTCTGTGATTCTTTGACAAAACAAAATGAAGAAAAAGAGGCAATCTGCTAATTTAGAGCAGTTAATTAATATGTACATTTGAATAAATTAGACGTGTGAAATGATAATCACAGAAACAGAGAAAATCCTGACTTAACCTTCTGATTGATAAGTTAACTAATTGAGTGATTATTTGATTTTCGGGGGATCCGAAAGTAAAGCCCTTTAAAGTCACCAGAAAAAGAAATACTAAATGATAAAAAAAAGAGTACATTTCTTTAGCTAAATTACAATCCAGCAATGAATACTCGTGCTTTGGCCCCTTTTTTCAACCACTGTAAATCAAGCCCCTCCTGGATAACTTGATAGTTGAAACTCCATCTGCCTTTTTAATCTACTTCCTATTACAAATTTGTTACTCCCATCACAAAGTACAAATGAATAGTCCTGGTTGTTTTCATTATTGACACACTACCATCTGGCCTTTGGCTGCAGCCGAGCAAGTGTGGGTTCACATGTCCGGATAAAGACTACAGTGGAGACTCCACTCATGTCAATCCTGAGGTAAGCGTCTCGAGCACGTAGCACTTCATAACAAGGGCATTTCCTTACGGACCACACGCATGATCGGCACCCATGCAGCTTAAGCCTCAGAGGGCTGAAAATCCTGACCGTGTGTCTCTGTGTGTGGCAGAGGAAGGGACAGGATGAGGACAAACGTCTGGTTAAGTCGTAAATGCAGCTGTCCTGACTTGGGTGACGGCCACGTAATGCTGTATCAACTTCACACACACACACACACACGCACATGAAAAGCCTGACAGAGATACTATTTCCTCCCTAAGATTGTTTGAAATAATTTCAGTTTAATAAGAATCTCTCGTTAAAGAAATAAAGTTAGATTGATTACAGTTTTCAAAAAATTTAATTCATCCTTAGAGTTGTGATTTTCTACTATTTAATTATTTGCCAGTAACTTTGAACAGAAGAAGGATTGCTCCTCCTCATAATGAAAATTTCGAATTTGTTTAACAGTTTTTCCAAATTAGATTATTTAAAGATTTTTTTCTTTCGTTGACGAATGAAGATTCTGTGTTTTAAATTTGCTTGCGTTGAATGCTTGTGATGAGTGAACCGAATGTTGGCCTGCATGCATATATTAAACAGGGAAACAAAGTGTGTCGCAGGGCCTCAAATTAGCAGTAATCAATGTTCTCAATGAGGCTTTCACAAATCCATGCTTATTCAGTCCCCTAGGTGTTGCGAAATGGGCTACTGTGGCTCAGTTGGTAGAGTCATCGTCTCTCAACTGGAAGGTCAAGGATTCGATCCCTTAGAGAAACTTTACCCTAACTGCTTCGTCGGTGGCATATAAAAGAAATGAGTTACTTCTGATGGTTTCACTACATAGCAACCACTTGTAGCTGTGACATGCAGCATAACAACACTTTGAGTAGCCAGAAGCTCAAGTGCATTTACCATTTAAAGTAATGATCACCTGCTGTGATTGTCAGTCTGACAGATAATACTGAACTGCAGGTAAAAATACAGTCTCACAACTACAGCTTTGAATATGTGTAAAGCCAATAAAACATGTATTTTAAGTTTTGTAAATAACAAAAGAGTGTTATTAACCAACAGACCCAATATCAGTAATTAAAAACAGCGTTAAAAAAAAACATAAAAGCACTGAGCGTGGTTCTCACTCGATCACAACTCACTAATAGGACTACAGGACAAGCCATAAGTCCAGTAAGGACAGAGTATTACTTTATTATTAGTAGTTTATTAGAGTATTATTTTATTAAGTCATTATCTGTGCAGAATATTAAAAGGTAACACAAAGGAAGGAACATGCTGTATACTTGGTATCATTTTTATCGTATAATCAACTGCATAATCAACTGCATTATCAGCAAAAATAACAAGCAGGAATCTTTACCCAGCTGGTTGGTCCAGCATAAAAGGTAGTGGTGAACAGTTTTTCTTTGCATCTTTGCCTTTATTGTGTGGAAATGGCAGACTATTACTAATCAACCAAGGATGGATTGAGGAAATATCTAAATCTGAATCCTGAGAAAAAAAATTAGTATAACGATCAACAAGAATGGCTCTTGGAAGGCTTATCATGGAGTCCAAAAAGCCAACTAACTTTTGCTATCATTAACATAAGATATACTCGATCTATTGTTGATGATTGATGAATGTTAAAAATGTCAGAAGTCCCATATGTTGCATGTCACAGGTCTTCCATACCTGCTTTACTGGTCGTGTCAAAGAGTCAGAAGTCGTTTGCTCGGCAGCAGAGCTCTATTGCACCGATTCTGGTGGTTAATAGCTTCCCATGAGTCCACTCCTGTTTTACTGCCCAGTGTGTGGGAAGGAGGGGAAGAAAAATGGCTCCAGGGGGGAAAAAGTACGAACAGACGCTCAGAGAGAGAGAGAGAGAGAGAGAGAGAGAGAGAGAGAGAGAGAGACAAGAAGTAAGAACAGTGACAAAGTTAGTAGCTTGAAATTAAGAGGAATAATTCCCTGATACAAGATTTAGAGGACAGCGGATGACAAGGGTGAACAAAAAAATGAAAAGGGAATGGAATTGTGGTGTGAAACTTGGTGTAAGATGACCCCAAGGTCTGCAGCCAGTCTGACTCCTGCTGATGGATGGGCTGTCCAACAAGTGATGTATGACCACTGGAGTTGCAAACTTGACATTTATCCACACCACATCCCAATGTTTTCACGTCTATTTCTGCAAACTACAGTGGGATCAGACCTTAAAAACCAAACCTGAACTGAATATGTGAGAAGTCAACTTCCAGATTGATAGGTCATCAAGTTCATCAAGCTATCACAAGCATAAATGCATGAAAAAAAAATGCCGCCCTGGCTTCACAGAGTCACCACCGTCACATGAGCTATTCATTTCACAAGGATTCTGTGAGTGTGTTTGTGTTTTACTGGTTTCTGTGGCCACTAGAGTAAGAAGGTCTACCATCAAGTTCAGGGTCACATTCACACCCATTAATCACAGAAGTGGCACCAGACTGAAGGACTGCCTCAGCTTCTCTCCCATGCAGGGAGGTTTTTGGTTCCCCATTTAAATTGCTTCAATGCCGATCAGCAGAGAATTTTTTAAATCAGTGTTACGTTTTATAACAGTGTACCATTGCTTGGGTCCATCATAAAAAATATGTTTTCAGATTAATAAAGTTTGAAACATTTGGCTATATTTTTCATATGGAATGCAAAATACAGCACTAGCTTTGGTATTTTTTGTTTGACTTTCAAATCAAAGATACCAAGTATTGTAATGTGCTAGAAAAAGCAAGTCAGGAAATTAATTTCATGAGAAATAATTTTATATAACCAAATGCACAGTGGTTGAGCAACATAGGATATTATAGATCATGTGATCTTTGAACTAAAACAGATAAAAACTCTGTCTCTCTGTTTGACTAAGGCTTTAATTAAAGCCAAAAGGAAGCTGTGGCTGTTCTTTATTACGCCTGTAGTTAGTAAAGTTGGAGTCAGTTATAGGGCAGAGAGATGAGCAGCCACACCAAAGCACCCTCACTGCAGTTATATATAGACCTGCCCCCCAAGCTTTGTACAGGAAGTGAATGCAGCATATAGGCAACCACATTCTACAGCATACATGACCTGTTTTCATAATATTCCTTGGTACTCCTTTTCTCTTCTCATACCATTTACACTTGACATCATTTGCTTTTAGTTTGTGGTTAAGCAGGGTAGCGCAGAGAGTGATTTAAAGCCAGGGATTTAAAAAGTTGTGACATTGAAAAGTTGTGGCAGAACTTCATATAGTACGACTGAATCTTTTTTCAACGCCCAACCAGTTCTTACGATTTATGTACGCACACTGAGCGACCCTAGTCGTCCACACGGCCTGAGAGCTCACACTACACTGGGCTACACAAACGCAAAAATGCTCTCTCTTTCTCTCTCCGTCTCTCTCACATACACAAACACGCACACAATCTGCAACTCCAATAGAAACAAGCTCGTAGCTACATCATATATAATTCCTGTCAATTAGAGGTCAGCAAATATTTCAGCCTTATGTCTTTTATGATAGGAGGGGGAGACAGATAAAAAGGACATGCTTTTTGTTGGCATGGTGATATCACACCCTGTCAATCATTTTTTGTAGGTAAAATCTGCACTCATTTTCACATGATTCATGACAATTCAACCACAAAACAGATAGCCTACCATACATTTTGTCAAACTTATAGCCCTACTCCTTTGTGAATTCAAATATACAATCTACACTCCATTCCAAATTTCACAGGTATTGGGGGGCTGCCCTGAGCACATACAGTATGTACACAGATTCTAAGTTATAGTCTGTGTCAACTAATGGCAACACAATTTAACCAAAGTTCTCAAGAATGTTCCTGAAAATCACTGAGAAAATTCCACTTAATTACTGATGAAGATTCTTGAAATTTAAGCACCAATCATTTCGAGTAGAATTGTCATGAAAAGTCCTCAGGAAGGGTCAGAGTTTCCATGGAAAGACAAACATTTGTGAAATGATGTGCTAAAAAGACTGAAACACTCTATCAGAGAGTTGAGGAGATGGAAAAAAGAACAATCTCAGGTAGGTTGGTGCGAAGTAACCAGCCTCTCTGAATAGGGCCTGGAAGTGTGTGACATCTATGCTTTCCTGGATCCGCCTGCAATCTACATCATACATTTGTTTTTCTGTACTCCTTGATGTCTGTGTAAATGTGTTCCTCACTCCCTTCTGCCTTTTGGTACATGGTCATAGCATTGAATTTCAAGCTCAGGGTCAAAATGACTTTCCTCAAAGATGGATAAAAAGGTTTAATTCTATGAAGGTGGTGACTTAGAATGATCATTGAAAATTCCCAGAAGTTTGTCTAAATTATTTTTTTTTAACCTGACAAAACAGTCTTTATTTTTCAATACTAAGTCAATGATTAAACATACTTCTCTTTGTTACATGATAAGGTTTTTTGTTGACAGTTGTCTTCAGAAAAAGCTGACAATTGATAGTCAACCCACATAGGCCTCAACAAAGCTTATTGATTAATTAAAGGTGGTTTTAGGCTGCATTCATAGTTAACTTGAAGCTTGAGCTGCTGAAGTGGATGTAATTCTATCCCTTTCCCCCAAAAAAATGTTTAGAGTTTTCATATGTGTAATGGTTGGTTCATTGATTATGTTCAATTCGAGTGGAAATTAGATAGAAAGACAAGAGAGACAGGGTGAAAGGGGTATTAAAGAGAGAGAGAGAGAGAGAGAGAGAGAGAGAGAGAGAGAGAGAGAGAGAGAGAGAGAGAGAGAGAGAGAGAGAGAAAGAGAGAGAGGAGATGCTGACAGCAACAGGATGTATGGACAGTGTCACAGAGGCCACGGCAGTGTGCAGTTGGTTGTGGCCTCCCATGGCGCTGTGAGTGTTTTGTGCATGCCGGCTGTGAGTGTGTGAAAGGTCAGAACTGGACAGACACTGAGGCTATTGTCCAGAGATAGCTGACCAATCATTTCCTCCTACTGGCCAGGTGCTCGGCCAGACAGACGGCATGCTAGGAGCCCCTCTCTGTGTCTGAACATGTCTTTATACACTTTACCACATGCTGCCTTTACCCTGAATAAACATTGATCTGTTGGCGGTTCCATTTTTCTTAAAACTAATGAAAGGCTAAACCAAGCTGTTACAACAATAATGCACAGCAGTTATAATGTTAATGTGCGTGTGTTTTGTGCCAATAACTCCAGTGTAGAGAAATGTTCACGCTATTCCACTTTTAGTCTTTATTGAGTTGCTGTCCCTTCTTTCTCTTTCTTTCGCTGAAAATCACAAGGTGTTGTTTATTGCTCTTTCTTGTTTGGCAATGGACTCCATGTGGAGCTCCTTGCTGTGTGTGTAAATCAACACCTTGTCACACACGCCAAAAGCCACCTGTGACAAACCACCAAGAGAAAAATCAATTGGAGGAGTAAGAAAGAGAAAAGCGAGAGTAAAAAAAAAATTCAATAATACAATCTTTATTTTTGATAATAACATTACTCTGTCATCCTAATACAGTTTATGCCAATTGAATTGAACTAGAGGGACTTGTTTACTCATCATGTGAGTCATCAGTGTCTCAGACACTTTCAATTCAAAAACGACTCTCTTGATAAGATGGACTGACAAATACACCTGCAGAAACCAGTCTGCGCTGTCACTCACAGCTGCTGCACAGAAGCCCTGGAAACAATAATGTTACTGGTGAAGAGACACCTATGGGTGGTAGAGATGTCTGGTGTTTTTAGTTCATCTGAAAGTATAAACGCTGAGAATACTGGCTAATGTGGATGTGAATGGAGTACCAAACAAGTTTCCTTTTTTGTGGCAGATTTACTGGTTAAGTGTGGTCATGAATTTAGATAATCTGTGACCAATCAAAGACACAACCTCTGTGGTCCAGCTGCTTTCTACATCATGAATTCCACAGATACTCACCTGATCAATCACCTTTAATCCTTTGGGATCACAAATGTCACATATCAGCTGTCATCACTATACAATATCAATCGCAACTCTAACCACAGGGAAATGAAATTGACTGCCATCAGCCGTGCTTCTTCATGGATTGATTTCACAGAAGTAACACAGTGGGAGGTGTATACATTGGGCTATAGCAGAAAAAAAGCAGCGGAGTCACCCAAAAAAGTTGGATCTGGCTTAAATTGAGCTTTGGTGGCCAATAAAATACATCCAGGCTAAAATTCCTCGCAGATTTCTAAGAAGAACATCATCATTCAACTTTTCCCTCAAGACAAATATCTCCGGTGTGATAAGTGTTGTGAAATACTGTCTGAGAGTTCTATACACTTCTGTGGAGTGATTTGAGATCCAATAACCCCGAAACTCACAGGACTGTTTCTTATACTGGAATTCCTGGATCGTGCTGCATGGCTCACAGAAGCAACATGCTCCTTGCATTTTTTGAATGCTTGTCAAGGGCTCAACATTTAATGTTGGGATCTGGTATTGCTAACAGAGTTCCTGCATGGACACACCTATCAAAAGCTCCTCATCTTCTACAGTCACCTTCCATTCCATGCAGCCGTCAGTCTAGAGCAGGTCCAGTTACCAAACATTTCCGTCCCAGGTAGAAATAATAAATAGAAAGGCTGGGCAGGTCAGATTATAAAGACTAGTGTGTATTTACATAGAGTAGAAGACAAGGGCTGCATACTGAAGCTCTAATGCCCTACAGATGGTTCCACTCACTATCCTCAGCTCCAGGTCTTACCTTTTTCTATCCCCGGCTATTTGATATGCTGAAGCCTGACCAGACCTCTGATGTGACTCTGGAGGGGGAGAGTCTCTATACAGGAATTCGTCAGGGATTTACCATGTCTGATAATAATCTGCATGTCATAGTCTACATCATGTTATAAACATTTCTGAATGATTTCGGTTGTTGAGAAAAAAATATATATTTATATTGGCTCCTACAGGGTCACATTTGAGAGAAAAGTTCAGTGTAAAACAAATGTTGCAAAAACTTAATTATCTGTTCTTAAAATATTAGTAGCAGACATACGTCAAAAGTATTTTAAGTATGTTCCAGGAAAAAAAAAATCAGATTACCTCTTGATTTTCAACAGTCTTAACAGGAGTAAACATCTTCTTTTTCCATGATTATGACATTTGCTCTCTTGCTTTTGTCAAACCAACAGCTGCAAGACATCAGAGCTATCTTTTTGTGGGGTAGGTCAAAAACGTTCTTGAAATCATTAACCGCAAATGGGAACGTGTGAGAAATGCAGATAATCTGCATGGGCAAGGAAACAGAACTTGTAAATAGCCTGTAGATATATGCAAAACCAGTCACAAAAGAACACTATAGTGACTGATCTCAGACTGTTATTGGAGAATTATTTGAACTCTTGTTTTTTCTGTTGAAACAGAACTACCCAAGGTTATGTACCCCTTCACTTTCCTCTCACAATCTCTGCTATCTGGTATGCTGGTATACTGAAGCCTGACCCGACCCCTCATAATGTCTGTGTAGACATTCTTGGAGCAGATCCTTTATACAGCAATTTGTCAGGGATTTACTGTGTCATATAATAATCTGCATGTCATAGTCTATGATATGTAATCTTGATATCTTGCTGGCTCCAACTTTTGGGAAAAATCATTAAGCTTGATTCAATCACCACCCACCCTGCTACTGCCGTTTCAAGGAAAAACTAAAACATTTCAACGTTGTTTAAAAGAGGTTCATTTTCTACGTAGAGATATTTACTGCTAGCATGTAAAATAGAAGAAGTAGTTTAAATGAGAAAATGTGCATTGTGTTTGCATTGAACCTCATTTTGATGTGTACCGCTAGTGACCTCCATTGACCTCCATCTAAAACTAAAACGGTCATCTCTCATCTCTTTTATAACAAGTGTATAAGTTTAAGAAGTGTCGAAGAAGTGTAGAAGTGTCATGTATTGCAGCTGAGTATATTACATTTGAATATTGTTAAAAAAAGTCTGTCCATGTCTTATATAGATGCCATTAAGTATATAAAGGTTTACACATGGTATTCACATTTCTTCCATTAAACAGAAAAACTCTATTCATCCAATCACATCTGCTTAATTGAGAAAAGTGTAACTTTTCGGTTGGGCTTTGATTGCTCTTAATAACTTACAACTTGGATCGCTAGCACTTGGTGTATATGATCTTTTGCTGTTAAGTCAACATCCACTCTGGGCCTTAAACAAATGTTGTTTACCAATTACACCGACAGTATGCTAATCTGTACAGACATCATAATCTCTGAAGACTTCTGTCTGGCCCTTGAATCTACTATTCCTTGAATTCCATTAGACTCACAGATTTCTGGTCAGGCTAAATTTTCTTGTCATCTGGACAAAATGATTTAAATGAGATTTTGCTGACGGAACAGGTCAAGCCTCAGTTCAATTATTCATCATGAACATACTCTATCATAATAACGTTCATAAGAGACAAATTATTCATCAATGTTGTTTTATGTAAGGCTATTAGATTAAAGCCCAGTCCTCCTTGGCTCTGTCCTCGTAGGAAGACAGAAGAGAGAGGGAGAGAGTAGTACACTTAGTACAGAGGGGCTTTGTCAAGGCGACACACATGCATACCCCTGTGCAGCCATGCACACACATACACACACTCTCCAGCACTGCGAAGACAGGCAGTCCCACTCCGTTAGTGGTAAAAACACAGAAATTAAACGCTGCGTGCTTGTGGTTTTTAATTTAGCGTGCTGACAACCGTCCAATAGCCCTGTGGTGACACAAGATAACTTTACAACCCTGTTGAGTGCAGCCCGGGACAGGGACCAGGACAGACACCCACTTCAGCTGCCTCTGCACACATACTTAAACACACAACACATAATCGGAAAATTGGATCTAAAAGAACTGAATTACTATTTCAGACGTTCACCACTTGATCAATCATTTCAAAGACATATTTGGAGCACATTGTGCAGCAACTGATAATCGACTGAAAAACACATTTCTGTTGTAAAATAATGAACATATTGTCAAAAATAAGATATTTTTAAAAAAACGGCAGTCTGTATTGGCTGTTATGCTTTTATAACCTTGAACAAATTACACTCTTATCTTCGAAAATATCAACAGAACATGTGCATTGTGTCAGTTATTAATTTATAGTTCAATAGAATCCTTTGTATCATATTATTATGGCTCCATTAACAGCTGTTGACTGATGAAAACACATCTGACTGTGTCTCTGCTCAGCCTTTTCTACTGAATGACTCAACCCTATCCTTAGTCGACAATACTAACATGCTGTCAGTGTGTCCCACTATGTGCTCAGTTTGCCCTCGGTAGAGTGAGCTAAACTGCATGAGAGGAAAAAAATGTTCAGACTTAGCAATTCATCAAAAAGTTAGCCTTCTTCACTTCACTGACACCACCATCTTGGGTAAGTAGGACAAAACACATCAGAGAGTCCAGTCAGCAATCAAAGAAAATGTTCACCAAAAACATTGGTCCAAATATGATCAAATATGCAAAAGTATGGTACAGGTAAGACTTTTCATTTTTTTACATGCCTATAATATTAACAAAAGAAAAAATACAATTGACGGGAGGACTATTTTCAAGTTGTAGGGTTTTCATTGTATCATAAACCACTATGCAGTATTAATTTTATTTTATTTTAACTATTTTAAATTCAGACTTATTCTTACGCTGTAGACGGTGTCATTGTTTTGTTGGTCTGTATTTTTGGTTTCATTTTAATCAACAACAAATTCAAACATTTGTGTCAACTTCAAGTTCATAAAAAGTCTCCAAATTGTCATCCTTACTTTTAGTTCAACACTTTTGTCTCTTCTAGATGAATTCAAACAGCCTCATACTGGTATCAGAAACTAGTATCAAAGACAAAAAATACAATGTAACATACATATGAATACAAACAAATATAATGCAAAAATAATATTGTTCAAATGAAAATCCAGGCTAACATTAGCTCATTAGCACTGGTTATCGTTCCAGCTCGTGCTCTCTTGTCTCTCTTTCTGTCACTCCACTCCGCCCCACACACACACAAACATAAACACTTCTTCCATGCTCTGTCTGGCAGCTTACTCACTCCTCTCCTCTCTCCTGCAAGTATTTTGCTGGAGAGAAAAATATTATGCATTTATTATGCTCACATGCAATCTGCATATATAGCTGTTTAATGCCTTGTGAAGTATGTGTGCCTTTGTGTAAGCGTTCGCTCTGAAGGTGCTGTAAATGTTCCATTGCAACATAGTGGTGACACTGTGTGTGGTGATGGAAACAACACACGTTGCCAAGACTGTATGTGGTTTCATTTCTTTGTATGTGTTTTCATGGAAGTATAAACCTAATGGATTGTGGTTTCACCCAACAGACATTTTGCACTCTTATAGAGAGAACTTACTAAATTCATGAGAAGAAGCGTCTCCAAGTGAATACTCATTCATATGTTTGTGTGTTTTCTGAATGAGGACACTCAGAAAATGAGTCAAATGAAGTCATATGTTGGACAGTTGGAGAGGAAAGATTTGCTGCTGTGCTGGAATATTCTGAATGGTAACCAGGCACGCTTGTCTACTGTGTATGGCACTTTTGAGGGCTGTAAATCTTTGTCATTTGGGAACCATAAGCTCCACATAATGTTGCCTTTTTATGTGTCTGTGGCATCTGGAACACGCAGTTAATCACACACGTCTCCATGAATGAGTCACGGATGAGTCTTTCTTTGCCGGCTGGATCTCTGTGGTGTGATGTTTGTATCCAGTCTCTTCGTTTCTCCACAGGGACACATTCACATCTGTGAGTCCCCACCCACGCCCTTCATTCACTCTGTATACCTGCCTTATGTTTGTTGCTCTCTTTGCCAAATAGCCTTCTGCTCCCAAGTCCCTCTAAGGCAGACGGCAGGCGGGCATGCCCAGCCCCAGCACCCTGTCCTCCTCTGAGAGCAGATGACGTCACCCTCCAGCTCCCAGGTGATTCTGTGAGACACAGCAACACTGCTGCGCCCTCATATGTTGTTTTTTTTTCAACATCAGACTAGTTACTAAGGAAGGATCTGTATACATACACACACACACACACACACACACCTACACACACACACACACACAACTGTGTTTATGTTTGGAAGACAGAGGGACAGAGAGAGAGGGATTCTGATAATCGGTACTTGGCAGATGGTGGAGTGATGTAGCGAGGACTGATACTACTACCTACTTAAACTCATCCCCCATAACACTACTACAATGCTGGACACGATCCAAGCACATCCACATCTTTCTCTCTGTCTCTCTTTTATGCACCTAAAGGCTCCAGCTCCTAAAGGCTACATTCTCTTCGAAATACAGAGGACTCTCTTCTGGATTAAAAATTGTAAGTGGACACCCTTTTTTTAGATAAACAAGCATTCTTTTAGTATGATCATACGCGATATGATACGTCTACCTGGGGTAAGAGTAGGTTGTTGTTGGTTTTGCATAAACAGGTCTATTGTCCTTGCTCATATCATGATGTCAAGGTAAAGAGGTCAGTGATTGCATCTTTTGTCACGGCAATAAAATGACTCATAATTACAGTTTGTTGAATGTGATCTAGTAACACAGTCTACTGTTTGTGCGTGTGAGTGTGAGTATGTGTGTGTGTGTACATGACATCAGTGTCGTAACTTGAAGAACTCTGTGTGTGCTTGCTTCCTTGTGATTTATGATGGCAGCATATTTTGTGGAATTAGTGTTCAATGTGCAGTAATAAACTCTCAGATTTTATGGAGTCTTTAGAGTATCATAATTATCATATTGGTCTGGAGATAAAGAGTAGGTTTTCAGTGTGGGAAAACTGTCTCGTGTTGGAGTTATATGAAAAGCCATGAGGAAATGTGTTCAGCTAAATGCTTTGTTTCGATTATCATATATCATATTTTTGCTGGTTTCTGAGGAAGAAATTACAGTTAGCTGTATTAGTTTCAATAACTAAAAAAAATCACAAATCCCTCAGACACAACAAGAGGAACAGTGAAGGTCATGACTAATGATTTAACCACCCATGCAAAAAAAACTGCAAATGCAAACTCTCTACCAAATTGACTGAGGATCTTTAGCCAGATAGCTGATCTATCAAATGGTCAATGATGCATTAAAATACCCCTATCAGCAGTGCTTAGTGCAGTTTGAACCAACAATCGACAGCACAGTGTTGGGTTAGTCAAACTTCTTTGTTTCTGCATCTGTGAGACAGATATCACATTGTTTGTAATGACGAAAAATAATTCAAATCAGCATTTGGGACGCTTTGTGAGAAACGAATGCTTTTTTGAAGTATGTCGGAGAAATTAATTAACGACAAAATTCTGCAAAAAGGTAAAATATGCAGTAATCAAAAGCATGTGTTTGAAGAAATCTTTTGTCTTTTGTCAGCAGTTTTTTACAAGGATGTGTTCTTTTATGTAAGATGTTGGAAGCAAGGTGCGAAAATGTTTTTACTAGCGTGCTGCTCTACAGACTCAGAGACTAGTTAAAGGTGCTGACAGTGGCTCATGCTGATCTAAATACTGTAGAACACACACACACACACACACACACACCATCAGCGAGCCCGGTCTCAAGAGAGAGCGAAGGAGAACAGAATAAACTTCTAAACAAGAGTGGTCTCTATTTATGGACAATGTTACTGCAAGAATTAAATAAATACAACTTAAATGGATTGACGGATTTTCACATACTGTTAAATTACAACAATCATGACATCTAATTTAACAAAGATGACAAGTGTTTTTTAACAGTATCTGAGCTCCTGCAAACTTGCAGCCTCCTTCTTGTGAAATACAAAGTCCCAAGTTTCTGCATGGGCAAGAGCATTTGGGCCAGCTGGAACTGAAAATGTGTTGTCTCCTCACATTTTAATCTAAAATTTCTCCTCACATGGTCAGCTGTTGAAAAGTATGTATATTTGCATTTTTCTGGGCACAATGCAAAATAAAAACCTCTTATTAAATGGAGCTGACAGTTACCACATGGAGATGAGGCTAAGAGGGGTTAGCATAACTCATCTGCTACTGCTCAGCCAGATCCTGTATAATTTGAATTCTTTCTAAGAAAAGCAAAAAGGGAACTCAGTGTTTGAATTACAAATGTGCAAAAACAAAACTGTGGCAAGACAACATAGCATTTGCTTTTACAGGCTTGGAATGAAACAAGAGGATAATAAGTTACGCAAGTAATGTTGTGCTTTGAAATTTCTCGTATCACACTGTGAAACAAGAGGTTTAAAGGGTACAGGTTAAACGTCTAAATGTAAGTATTTCACGAAATCTGAATTGAGCTACTGCTGACAGCATCTCTCCCAAAAACAACTGGAGATGTAGCGTTCCCCATCTATTATTTTCGTCAGGTACAGGGTGACAGAACGCATGGAGTCACTTATGCTATTTCCTCTCATTACACCCTCTTCTCTCACAGAATTAGGGTCAGCATGCACGGCGCAAATTGAGCCTTAACATAGCTCAGAAGAAATGTGCTACTAGTTTACTCCAACCACATTCTGTCACTGGCATGAGCAGCACATTCTCAATGATTATTATGGTTTCATTATGAAACAGACATTCATTCTGAGTGTTAGCTGGTAGTTTAACATTTCTCTCACTGGAGGCTCTTTGTTAAGGATCCAGAGAGTCCAACCCTCTTTAAATAGTCTTCTGGACAGTTTTTAAAAGTGGTAGACAGAGGAATGTCATGAAACAGCTTTCAGGTTTGGAAACACAGAACCTGTTTTACTTCATAAAGCATCAGATATATGAAGGCTTCCTTTGTTATGGGGCAGTAGTATCTTATATCATTTACAGGGGTTGGAAAGTTCCCAAATGTAATTAAATTATATCACTGCAAGTAAATGCTTTCTGCTTTACATTAGTGTAGATTATAGCAAATGGCTTGAGCCTGTGAAACTGCTGGTATTTACACGGATGCAAACAACTTGCTTTTTGGCAAAATGTGCTTTTTGGGGGGTTATTGTAAAATACAATCTCTTAAAGATCTTCAGCAGTCGATTTCTGTTTGCGTAAGTGAACTGCATTTAACACAATACTCAACAGTCACAGCTATTTCTAAACTTCTAGGATTATTATCACTGATTAGTAACTTTACTTTCTTGCTGGTAGTCTTTGTTAAATGGAGTCTTGTTTTATAGATTTGTTGCCTACTGCTCAAAACATAGTCGTACTTTTCGTTGCAATCAGTGTGAAAATATATCTTAACCTTGTCAAGAGCTCGGACTCACTGTCAGTCACTATCTCCAAGGTTAACTTGAAAAACTACCCCCTTCAAGCAGATTCGGTTTTCCAACTAATGGATCTCCATCAGTTGTGAATAATGCAGCAGTTCACTTGTAATGGTGCCTTTGATCTTCCACAAAAAGTCAAATTAAGTGCAAGAAAACTGTTTTCACATTTTTCATTGACTAGTTGCCAATTTTTAACTCACAATGAGCAAGTGATGAGCTCAACAAACCAACTCAGATACACACCATCCCTGCATCATTACCAATCCTCATTTTAAATTCCCTTATCTTCTCTTGTCCAATGCTCAGCTCTTCATCACAGCCACACACCCTTCTCCCCACCCAAAGGCATCTTGATGTTGACACAGATGGGTGCTCTGTTAAGTCATGTTAGCTGACCAATTAGGTGACCCCCTCTGCCCTACCGGACGCTTCTGTTTGCAAACTGTGACAAAGTATCAGACTTACCCTTTTCTGTAAGTGAAGGCAGCGTAGAGGAACCGGACACGTGTCTCAAAATTACCCAGCACAGCCCCACCCCACCTGTGGTGCAGACATTTACTGACACATGTAGACATGTCTGCCCACACACATGTTCACACACTCACCAAACACAAATTCCTGGCAAACAAGTTGAGCCAAACCCTCAGTGGTTAGATTGCTGTTCTGAATAAATCTCATCCTGTGTCATTGAAGGACAAAGCCTTATTAAATTACCTTAAATGATTGTTTGGCTGATGCTAAAGTGACTCCAAGGCACATAATTATCCGTGCACACACTCGCTCTCTCTCTCTCTCTCTCACACACACACACGCACACACACACACACACACACACACACACACACACACACACACACACACACACACACACACACAGATATCCTAATTAGCTAAATGAGTCATTAACTTTTGTAGAGTGTTATGAAGATAAAGTTAATGAAGGTAAGGCTAATTAAGACGTGATTAATCGAAATGTCTGCTACGCCCATTTACACATTATCTGCTTCTCTGTTATCAGCTACCTGCTTTCTTTGCAGAAAGCCACCTTAAATTAGACACTACAGCTCCATCTAACTGGTGCATCTTTGTCCATTGACATCAGCGCTGATTGCAGCAGTTTACTCTTTTTTTGGCTTACCTCAATTATTCTACAGAAAAGAACCTTTATTGATATTTACTTAAAACTTTTACTGGACAGCAACAAAAGTTGCTTTGCTTTAAATAGAAAACAAGTAGAGGCCTAGAGCTACCATAACCAGAACACAAGAGAGAGGTTCAAACCTTGAGTTCCACTTAAAAAAGGAAGTACCATCAGAAGGAATGAGATCATTTTTATAGCTAACTCTGTATTTGATTGTTGGCGTGTTTGCTGTTGACGTAGAAAAGATTTAATTTGGACACTGCATACAATTTTAAATTGGTGGAAGGCATAATTGTTCAAGCCATAGTGTTGCATTTTCCAGTTAATAATGAAGAATTTAGTGTTTTGATCACTGGAAATATTTTTGATGGCCATTGGTTGGGACTGAATCTTGTGTCTTTACAAAGTTTTTAAAGGCTGAGTGGAAGAGTTTCTGTAGTTGTTACTGGGTTGGGAAGCGGATGCGGACCAAACAATGGAAGTTGGTCTGATAGCTGAAGAGGTGCCAGAACACTTCTTGAGCACTGCCAAGGTGGCCTTGAGCAAGGCACTAAACCCCCACCAGCTCAAGTCCAAATTGATTACTGACATGAAGTTAATATGAAGTTGTTAATGAAAGTAGTTCATTTATCATGTTTAAGGGACAACGTAGAGGTGGATACGTGAAGCCTGGAGTCTGTATTTTCCCTCAAACATGGACGGTGACAGACTTTGTAAAATAGAGTGTTTTATTGACTCTAGTATCCTAAGGTCAGTTTCACTTTGTTTTGAGAAGACTCTTAAGAGTGCCGTCAATTCCTGTTCCTCCCCCTTGCAGTCTGACCTTCCTTCCTATGAAGCACAGGGTGATGGGGTGAGGTTGGGTCAGTATGAGCTTGTCCATACAGGTGTGAGAGTCTGAATGTCACTCATGTCACAGATCCTTAGTACATCACGCTCCAGACATATAAGTAACCAAACGATTGGGACAAACCCTCTTGAAGGCTCTGATATTACAGATCACATCAATAAATCATACACAAGCTTGAGTGTCTGTGTTTGTTCTTAAGATTATTATTGTTCTGTGGTGTAATATAGTCTTATGGATCCCATGAGCTGCAGGCTTCTTGCAGATATTATTGAGTTGGAGATGAGCCACGTCTTCTTATTTGGCGCTAACTCTACAACACAATATGTTATGCAGCTGCATGGCGGACCAAATACAAGATAGAGAGGAAGCCAAGTACAGTATAATAACATGCCACTGCAGGTTTGGTTAATTACTCAATTTAACAATGTAGCTAACATTGTATTCTCACTTGTGCTTTGTTACCTATTTAGAGTGGAGAAGTTAAATGTGTCCATTTTCCACTCAATTTGATAGTTTAAAAAAAAACGAGGCAAAATATCCAGAGGTACAATGAGTTTGGCTCCCGTTGAGTTTGTTATGCATCTCAAGTATAAAGCGTATCATAACATCGGAGAGCGTGCCATGTTTTCTACAAAGTGGTCATTTACATAGAGATGGTCCATAAATACATTATGTGGCGGAAACTTGAAATAGTGAGCGCTCTACCAAACTAGATTAGAAAACTGAGTCCTCATTAGCAATCATTTAAACCCATGTTTACAACACTCTCAGTGCTCATACTGAATGGATCAGTCATAATTCGGAAAACAAAATGAGGCACTTACACAAAGCTTCCCAATTGGACGGAGACATGAAAGACACAGATCATTGTGGGATGATTGGAAATGGCAGGTCGGCCACTACAACCCTGAGTGATCAGTGGCAGCGGGGCAAAGCCATTGAACACAGAGGTCAGGGGGTCATGGACAGAAATAGAATGACTGTGCATGTGGGTATGGTTATGTCAACTCCCTTTGTTTGTGTTTGCATGCAATCAGTAGAATTACCAGAAGGTGTCCTCTCACTGTGACAGTGGTTGCCTTCATCTCTGTTTACCCTTGGGTCAGTTAAGAATATACATCTATTGGCACTATGATGAGGCACCCAAGCAGAAGAACATGAGGCTTGGACGAGGTTGAGATAAATGGATTTGGGCGGGAGAGGAAGGGGAGGAGGGGGATGAATGAGATTTTATACTTGGAAAGCAGTGGCTGTGTTGGGTTTGATGCCTTGGCAGAGACTGGCGCCTGACTAATGTGGCGTGATACACTGGGTACTGAAAGCAGGGCCAAGGGTTCCTTCCTGGGCATGAGTTTCTGGGTTGGAGCTTCTGCTTAATTGGACAGCTGGAACATTTTCGCATATTTACACAAAGAGGATGCTGTAAACTTCTCTTTTCTTTTGCAGTCCTCTTTGCTGCTTCCCAGGTCTGCTCGGCCAATATTGACATTATTTCAGTTTGGAGTGCTTGGTATCAGTGCTGAAATCAGAGATGGAGAGATGGATGTGTTGTCTCTCTCTTCTCCCAAGGTAACAGCCTTTCTCCCTCGACCGTGACAAGCCCCAGGAGTTATTGATACTTTCGCTAAGAGGGTCAAACAATAATATCCCTTCTCTTTCTGCAGGTTGTAGGGGTTTTCTCTTTCTAATTTGGAGCAGAAACCCATCCAAGTCAGTGAGAGTCATATATAACCTTACAGGAATGCAGGCCCTCTTCTTAGAAGTGAAACTAAACTCAATATCCTTCCATGATAAATTGTTTTTGTCTGCTGGACACTCATTTTGATAAATGCTGTTCATTTGATAAGACATTTGATCTGTTAAAAACATGTTTTTATGAAGCTTTTTTTACATCAGTGAAATAGTCGGGGTCATTGCAAGAGTTTATTGTGGCGAGGCATTATGCAAAAGAAACAATAACCCTCAACCCCCATGCCATATAATTATTTATGAGCCGGATGTTTAAAAAAAAAAAAAAACGTGTTAAAATTATATAGCTGCACCTGGCAGACTGCAGCGCAAGTCCAGGCATTTGTATCAACCTGACCTGCATGAGGGATCATAAAGGAGGAAGAGGTGAAATTGGATGTCTTAGAAGGTGAAATCCCAAACATTCTTTCCTGTGAATAATAATAAATAAATACTTTTCTTAATTCCTGAAAAATGTATATGGGAAAGTACCGTGGTAAGTTTAGATAAAACACCTGGGCTGACTGGGCAGGATGAAAGACATGTTGTGTCACATTTTCTGCTCTGTGTCCAGCAATAAGCTAGAATGAGGTGCAATTTCCTCTCGACTAATTAGTGTAGAATTGGTGCTGTTTTATCAACCTCCCTCGGGCCTCAGCGGAGTGAGCTTTAAACTGAGGCTGTAGGAGGCTTTAAGTTATCTGGATAAGTATAGACAGAAACAGACCTGACATCAGCTGAGAGGCGTGAACAAGAAGGAGGATTTTGTCTGTTGTTCCTGCACGAGCAAGGTGGGCATTAACACAAGCGCAGCCTTGGAGCCATGCAGGGGAACACTAAAAGATCATTTTGAACTATCACACTGTGTTGATTGATGTCCACTTGCATGGAGTTTCCTCCTATCCCTTCTTAAAATAATCTTGTCCTCTGGTCCTTTCTTCTCATGGAAACTGAATGTTCTTTTTTTTAACCTTTTAGATTCCTTTTTCACACGTCTGCATCTTCTCTTTCCTTAAGTGTCATTGCTCTCCATGTTTTGTCCTCCCCGAGAACCTCTCCCTTCTTTTATCTTTTGTGGCTCTCTGTGATTTAGTACGGGTAGGTTGTATTCTTTGAGGACAGAACCGTCCATGGCTGAATGGGAGTTATTGGGTTTATGTCAGAGTCAAGGTTTTGACTGAAGGTATAAATCTGGGCGGAAGGATGGAGGCACATGGATCCCTCCTGTTTGACCTCAGCTTAACACCAGAAGCCCCATTAAAAGAGACGCCCCAGATCGATCAGTCAAGTCCCACCCTTATCCTCCAGACTGCCCCGCTATTGACAAGGTCAGTTAATCCATCGTTAAACGTCAGAATGCACAATGTTTATGGGCTCACCTGACACTGCTGATGTGCACATTCAGGGGTCAGCAGTGGCAAGTAAGGTGGCTTGATTAAAATTCACGAGGGAGCATCACAAGGACATTCAACATGTATAATCTTTGGGAAGAAGAATGCTGAGAGACTTTGACGCTTCAATGCTCACTATCACAACGTCTTAGTTTGCAGTGATGTTAAGTTTATCAAAGCTTATGTGGCATTACTTTGGACAAATACAGAATATCCTAGAGAAAGTATCCAAGTTGATAAGAAAGACCAATGTTTTGATGGGGAACAAACAAAAAATAAGATCCATCTGATTGGAGGAAACCAGAACATTTTAGATGACTATCGCGGATTCTGTATGACTGGATTATGTTAATTAGCTATGAATACATTATGTCATTTCTTTACCTCACTGATGAGAGATATTGTTTTTAGACTAAGGAAGACACAGACTTAGATGCACCTTTCCTGGTCAAAGACTCAGCAGAGGTGTAATCCCAATTAGTTAATATTGGTATAAAAATAAACACCCAGTAAGCTCCAGGTAACATTACAAAAGACACAGATTGAAAACTGCCTTGTTCATGTGTAAAGTTAATCTTATGTTTGTCAGATAATTACATTTGTTCTATTCAAACAGTCACATTTTTGTTCCTCATCGGGCAAAACCCTCAAAAATGTTTACTATTGAATATTATTTCTTGGGTCTTTCTGGGTTGGCACAGAATGGAGGGCAGGGTTGCCTCTTTCCTAAGAATTATGTATCAGCAGGATTGAAGTTCTGGAAACTAGAGCTCCTGTGTGTCTTGCTAACTCATTTGCCATTGGCTCTTACCCGCATTGAGGGGAAAAAGGTTTAAGTTGGTCACATGCTTGCATAGAAGAAATTATTGTTATGTCTACTTCTAGCAGGTATACCATTACATGCTGGACCATGGTTTAGAGTTTGTGATTTATTTTTCTCTCTCATTCCTTCTATTTCCTCTTCACACCTCAAGCTACCTAAGGTTTACAGAAGTGTGACTGATAGATATAACATGAACTGTATGGTCATGGCAGTTAACTGTTATAATGTCAAGGAAGTGAGCTGTGTGATGTCTAGACCGCTGCCACTGTGTGCTGAGTCAATAAACAGCATCAGTGATGAGTTTCAGCTTGTCTGTCACGACATTATATACACATATACTCACATATACTCACACAATTTTAACCAAAACTGACAAACAGTGTCACTCATTGTTCCTGGAAAGTGAGACTCTGCTTTGAAACTTTGAAAACATCAATATTTTTTCTCAACAGAATAAAACAAATTTATGAAGGTGCAGCATTTGTTCTTGCCTTGTAAAAAAAAGTAACATATTTTGAGTTTAATGATGGAGAACATGAGTAAAAATAAATCAATTGTAAAAAAAATCCAGAAAGTATGTTTCAGGTGTATGGACTCCTTTATCACAGTATGGACTGATCATTTCAATGAAAAATTCCTTTATGCCAGAGGTCACAGGGCTTACGTCAGTGTCATTAAAAAAAAAAAAAACTGTATTCGATATAACTTAATACAGTGCCTGATAGGCATACATACACATAAAATACAGTATTTCTGCACTGTTTTTTTTAAATAAGTAAATAATTAACTGTCACACTCTTCAATCTCAATCTTTCCACATAATATAATACAGTATCTATTGTAACCTCAGTTTATCAAAGGATATTTCCAATTTACCAAAAGGTTCTATAGGATCATGCAAGTATAATCACATAGAAAATATGACCGAGGCTGTGCTGTATATCTGGATTTTATCTACAGTATCAACCAAACAACTCAACTGGGACAAATACATTTCAGAACAGAAGCTGATTCTATATAATAGCAGATCACTATGAATAGAAAGGCTACAAAAGGCACAGTCATGACAAAATCTGCCAAGGAAATTGTAAGTGTCTGCCAAATGGTGCTGTAAAACCTCAGCAAAGAAACTTGGGAGCAGAGTTTGGAGGTTTTCATGATGAACACCTCTGTCAAAACCATAGAAAAAAAGTCCTCCAACAAATTAACGCAACAACACCGAACACGACATTAACACTGAACACTGAAATATTGAGCAAATACCTGAAGTGCTTCCACTGTAGGATCACTTACTGCGGATGACCCTGCACTCTCACCTCTAAGAAGCAAGACAAACCAAAATCAACACAAATCAAATTAGTGGCTTTAGGCTCTAATTAAGGTAATAAAAAATTATGTGCACAGAAATGAGGAAATGTGTCTGCACTGATTTTTACACAATGTCCTATGCAAATCGATTGCTTAAGCTTATTTTAAACACCAGTATGTTTTGAAATACTCCAGCTGATACAGCTGAGTGTTGTCATACTGTGTGACTATTGGGTTTCGGGGATTTGACTGAGAAAGGTGCTGTCACTGCCTCTGGCCTTGTTCCTGTGATCTCTGAGTGGCTACATGCGAGTTAAAGAGAGCCTGAATGTTTTTTTGCAGATCCCTGCAGAGGTGAGAGGCAGGTAGCCAATAGGTTGAAATATTGATGGATAATGATAAATTCATGCAGATGGTGAAAGAGTGAAGCACATCCAAGTAGACGCTGTGTCTTCTGATCTTAGTGTTATTGCCATCTGTAGCAAACTGGCACTGGCCTCTGGAGAAGCCATGTTGTGAATGAAATGAAATGTGTATACTCATTCATATTTAATTACATTTCAGAAAACTATGTGAATGTTCCTCAGTTTTTGGTGGACATACAAGATGTAAGTTTTTTTCCTAAATGGTCACATAAACTGACAAAATGCACATTCTCAGTTTTGCCATGTTGGATCCTTTGGTTGCCACCAAAAGGGTGTGGTGGTCTCTGTGTTGAAGATGATGCACTGTTCCCAGTAATTTATTCATAGCTCTGAGGTTTTTGCTGTATTTTTCATCCATATTTCATCAAGAAAGAGTAAATTACCAACAGCGTTTGGTTTATTCAGTCATGAATGTGCACAGCATTCTCTATTTATGCCATTCTCTCACGAGTCTGCTTACATGGAAGATCCTAAGTTGAAAATAGTTTTCCCACTGTTTGATGACAAGGATAACAGATTCGCTTAAGTATGGTTTCACCCTGTCCCAACTTGTATTCCAAACAGTACTACTAGTGTTAAACATCGGTAAGTTTGATATGTTTTTCTTGTATATTGTCTCCAAGATGTGCCGGTAAGTTAGAACTGATCCCAGTAGCTCCAGTTCCCTTTTCCCTTCATACCAGATCCTGTCGACTCACACAGCTGGCTTCCATCAGTGTATGTTGGTGTGTGTGTGTGTGTATGTGTGTGTGTGTGTGTGCATGTGTTTTATGCCAATACATCAGCCCTGTCATAGGCAGCAACCCTATATCCAAGGCAAACTGAATGACTGCGCCATATATCTCAACCTCATCTGGGGCTGGAGAATCCAGTGTCATACAATGGCATTTAAACTTTCTTCTGGGAATGTGTTCCTGAATTATTCCAAAGCAGTCATACCAAACCTGTTCCACTTGATCATTTCTGAACATGCTTCTATTCTTCTGAATGTAAGTGTTTTTTTTTATGCCACATGCTGGCTGCTCCAATCACTCAATGTTGCCTGATGTGGAGCGAATCTTAACTAAATCTGGGTGGGTGGATGCAGGGTTGAACTATGGAGCCTGGTGTTGTAAAGGGTAGGTGGGCGGCAAATGTGGTTAATATGCTTGCCTTTGATTTGTGGATCATTTTGCTGAGCAAAATCCTCTCATTTAGGGGATTATGTTCCCAAGCTTGTGAAGAGTAGGAGGAGGTCAGAGAGAATGAAACAGAATAGAGGAGGAGTGGGCAGAGGAATGGACAAAGTGTTGGAACAAGTTTTTTTTTTTTTTCTTGGGGGGGGGGGGGTATAGGTGCAGAGGGATTGACATACACAGCAGCAGTTGGGGGTTACGAAGGGCTAGAATGGAGGTGGGGGAAGGTGATGCTCAAAGAGACAGAAGAGGAAAGCAGCTTGTGTGCGGAGAGATCTGAGGGTCGGGAGTGTACTTGTGTGGGCAGGAGGTGTGGTGATGCAGGGAGGGTACTGTTTAAGGAGGACCGAGTTAACTGTGATGGGGGGCTCCTGCTTCAAGGGGTATCAACAGATCTCCTCCTTGTCCTGTTCCTACTTCACAACTCTAATCAGCCCAACTACCAATGCTTGCCTCTCCACGCTTTAAAAAAAAACGATCTTCCCCTAATTCACTTGCACATATGAATTCATGAACTCTGAAATGTTCAGAGTACTCAGGGCTCTCTGTCTTAGTAAATAGAAGAGTTCAGACCACAAGACTGAATTGGTACTTCAGAGTGGGGCATCTCCTTGAAAAACACAACTGCTACTGGGCTCTGTAAACACCCAGACATTAAGTATGCAAACCCTAGCTAGGTCAATGTGTGTAAGGCTAAAGAGTTTAACAATATCAAAGGACTCTTTTGCCAGAGTAAACTTTGAATCTGAGAGAAAAAAGATGCAAAACTTCACTGCAAAAGCTCTAATTCAAAGTGTATTTTATCACTTGTTAAAAATATTATTTTTCTCTTAATGTAAGCCACATTCATCTGTCAAGTTCAGATAACAATCTATCTAATCTCTATGATGTTACAAGTTACATTTTTTTCAATCCTTGGTTGATAGTGATTTTTAAGAAACCGAACAAGTCAGCACTGGCAGTTACTTTTATTCATTACAAGCTGTCTCGTTTTTTTTTGGCTTGTAACATCTCAAACTGAGATATTTATCTGGACTTTACACGTGAAAGTGACTTATCTAAAGTGACATGAGATATGTTTGTCTTGGGAAGAGTTTATGCAATGTTTCCTTCCAGGACATTCAGAAGTAAATTTAAGCTTTTTTGGGGTTCATCAAAAGAACAATTTAAGTCGAGAAATTTATGCTCCAGAGAAACTGTTGTGAATCATGAATGGCTCTGAATGCCTCACATGTGTCAGGATTTTTACCAGTTTTCTCTTTCTTTGAAGAGTGGACAGAAGTATTTAGAAGCCAATTGTCAAGCCTGTCACAAACAGAATTTAATATATGTCAAATATAACACTATGGTCATCTGTCTTTCAGGTCATAGCAACTCTAGGTTTAATCCAAACGTTAAGTTGAAGATGTTCTTCCTAGAACTGAAGACGTCTTGAGGATAAGAGGTCTTTAAGAATGTCAACCAAATGCAGATGCCTTTTGGATCTAAATTGGAAAAAAAGAAGCCTCACTGACAGTATGTCAGTTCACAGTATAAGAACCAAGTGCTCAAGTAATGTTATTGATGGGACATACAGTACAAGCTGAAGTTGCTACTTAACATTTCAACTTTAAATCCATGAAAACACTCTGTATTTGTTAAAATGCAAGGCGTATTACCAGTTGGAGTGGGGAGTCACACTCTCAAGTGGGCCATTCACTCTCAATTTCACCTCAAACAATCACTTTGTCCGGAATCAGTTATGGCAGATTGTGTTACATGATGCTTGGAATAATGAACTAGTACATCAACATTGCCAATCCCACACAGCAAAGAAAGCGACCTGTCTGTTCCAGCCCCTAATCCAGTCTGTTTGGGAAGCAGAGACTGTGGCGTGACACTTGTTCTCCATAGTCTCCAGTGTTCTCCCTGGAACCTCCAAGCGCCAGCCTGCATTAGCATAACCGTGAGGCCCATCTACTCACTACAGGATTAGTTCAGCTCTCCTCCCACTGTCTGATGGCTCTTTATCCAGATGGATACAGCCTGTTAGAGGTCTTAACCACACCATTGCCACTGAAGTCATTATCATTCACGACGAGGAGGAATCAGCTCACTGATGGGCTCCTGTTTAGAAAGAGATTGACATCTCATTTGGAATGGTTTGAAAGAAAAGACAGGAACCTCCCCTCTAGACAATGATGGAGTAGCACAAAAATGCCCCAATCAATCTGTCTTTGTTCTGATGAGACTATGTAAGATAGAATCTGGTGTTGTAATTTTTTTTGGAATACTGTAGGCAATCATGGTCAAATTTTTGCACTTTATTTATTTTGTCACCATGACCAGCTTTATCCACAATAAAAGAAATGTGCACATGGCCAGTGTTCATTTTTATAAAACAATATTCCCGGAATGACATGTTCAGTTCAAGTTAATTTTTAGATTTACACTGAATGAGTTTTGTCACACAATAACACGTAAGACAGGTTTTGCTTGAAAATGAATGTGAGCATGACATTCATTCTTGGAACTCCTGTGATCACCCATGTGATTGTCCAAACTTAAGTGGCGCCATCACCAGAAAGATGGGCCTGACAAGATGTATTGGTCTATTGTCCAGATAGTTCCTCATAGAGCATGAGTTACGTCACTGTGATGTCATCTTGAGCGCAAATCAATCTGTCTCAGGTGAATTTCATGTTGGAGCCAGTTAAATAGCATGCAGTGGGTGTAGCGTTTTTGCAGTCTTACTGTCTGACTTCACTGTCTGATTTCTTATTTTCGATTATAAAAATTAAAATCATGACACACTTATTCATTTTGGAAATGCTGTATTATAAAATAATTTGATTTCATTATAATCAGTCATTGTCAGGAAAAACCAGTGCAGGCACATTAACAGACAGAAAAGCTTGTCTAGCATTTAGGGGAATCTTCAAGCTAAATACGAACACAGAAAACGTCTTTAAGTTGTTGTATAGCTTTTCTATTTTCCCTTTTTACATCATTTGTATTTGTATTTGTATAAAGTTGCAAAATCTGATTTAAAAAAGAGCGTTCTGTATTTAAGGTCTAATCTACAGTAAAATCAAAAATGATTTCTAAGAATGAGTTTCCCAGAAGTTCTGCTCACATGTCCCACTGTGTGCTTCTGTTTCATGCTCTTTCTAGCCTCTTGCCTTGCCCTAACCTTTCCTCCTCCTCCTCCACCTTTGCTTTCACTGTTTTCTCTCACGCTTTCTATGCTCTCTGTCACCCTCTCTCCCACCTACATCACTCTCGCTCCTTCTCTCTCTCTCTCTCTCTCTCTCTCTCTCTCTCTCTCTTTCACTCTGACTCTGCTGTCTGCCTCAGCTGTTCTCAGTTGCACTGTGTGCCTTGTGCTGTGGGGACAGGGCAGAGCTGCGGTGAGTGTGGCTGAACTAGTCCGGAGTACTGTTAAGTGGAGAGAGAGAGAGGGAGCGGTTGATAGAAAACAGAGTGAGAGGGAGAGACAGACAGAGTCGGTGCAGATTGTGCTTACCAAGCAGACTGGATTAACAGCTGAAACAAACTGGACCTGTTTTTCTCTTTTAGCCTAAGGTAGAGACTCAGCGATAAGTAGGATGTTTAAACATAGCCTTATGCTGTTTGGGCTCTGGGACTGAAAACTATGGCCGTCATATCCAGATCTCACTCATCCTAACATATATTATGGTGAGAATCTCTTTAATGGCTTACTTTGGTTAAGTTTACCCTGGACTTACTGGGGTAGGAGGCTTTCTTGCTTTGACATTGACCCATAACCCCAAATTCTGCTTTGCAGGATCTGTCTCTCCTGGAGTTTGAATCTTAATTTTTGGCCATTGACCCCTGGAACAGGAAAAGGGTTTTTGGATTTTGGCAGGGGACCAGACCTGCAGAGAACCAGTCTGGACTGAACCACGAGCTATTTATTTTTAATCAGTGGACAGCAAAACAATTTATTCTACAAGGACTTCTTCATCTGTCACACCAGATCCAAGACTTACTGCACTGGAGGCGGACCTTTTAGGGACCTTTCTGGCCAGTATTGCCCCAGGACCATGGGCTCTCTCTGGGGCAGCGTTATGCTGCTGTTTGGGGTGGTTCTCCTCAGGGTGAAGGGTTACGAAGAAACCAAAAACAATGTCCCCCGACTAAAACTCTCCTACAAAGGTAAGTTCTTGCCCTTGTGTCGACAAAAGCTTAATGATTCAGCTTTTTAGAATGTGATGTCTGAGTTAAAGCCTAAATGTCCAACAGCATTGCTTCATGATCACGTATGCTGAAACTCCAAGCTGCCTGTGGTGTGCTGATGAAGCGGAGACTCGAAACACATTGCCTTTTGAAGTTGTAGTAACTGCTGTGCCTTATACTGTATGTTCCTGTGAGGTAGAAAGTGCTTTCACTCTTAACACCTGGAAAAATGTGCAAATCAACAAAGGAAAAGTGAGTTTTAATTAGATGAATCTTCACAATTACTATTGAGCATGTTGTGCATGCTGTGGCTTCATGGCAGAATAATGCAAATCTGCTATTTAAGATTTCTCTGTCGTTAAGATAAATTATACAACATGAAACTATTTAATTTGGTTCTGATTTCACATTTATGTTCCCAAAGAAAGTGCTGTTTTTTTTTTTTTAAAGTAGTCATTTATAGTGTTGTAAAAAGAATGAACATTGTATTCAATTCTGTTCTGTTGAAAAAAACCATAAGCGAAACTGTGTTCTTATGGAAACTTTGGAAAATCAGGGAAGTTAAGTTAAATTCTGGAAAGAAACTTCACCTGCCAAATCAAAGGAAGTGCTTCTGCTTGATGTATTTCTGTCATACAACTGAAATCTGTCTCTGATGGCCTCTCTCTTCCTGTCCTTCGGTTGCCGTTTTGATCAACTGCTTTAGTCACATTTGCAATGAAATGTGGTGCCAGACATTGACTCCCTGCCAGTTGTGCACCGTTTATCCCTCTCTCTCTTCATCCCTTTCTCTTTTTTTCCCTGCATGTCATTTTTCCGCTCCGTTCTTTCCTGCATGGTAATTACACTGAGGATGAATGGTGCAGGTCTGTTTCAGCAGATGGCTTTCCCAAAGAGAAATGCTCCTCGCTCAGCACTGGGAGATCCATAATTATACACACAAGCATCCACATACACATGCATGGCCATCTGTAGATAGCTAATGATACCTGTGAGCTTATCAGTCATTTAAAACAACATGCTGTCAGTTTGGTGAAACACGCCCATGCAGTGATATCTCTATTAGATGTCGGGCCTCCAGGTAGCATCACGGACAGATAGGCTGCCACCTTTTGATTCAATATTTCTTTCTCATTCACATTTAAGCTTCTGGTTACAATCATTGGCACCATCCTCAGCTTAGAATTTCTAGCCAGAGGATAGGGAGCAGTTTTCATTTTCATGCTCACAATGTGGTGGAGATATTATTCACATAATACAGTTGAATTTCATAAAACTCTAAATCCCATTAGGCAAGTGACATGGGATTATTGCACTATGAATCATTTATACCATCATATAAATTATGTATTACCCATGAGGCCAACTCAGATTTACTCCTGGAGAGGAAATCTGATGATTTACTGTGGTGAATTACAGAACAGGACTTAGTCTGAGAAGTTGTCCTGTTCTGAGGGTAGAAGATCTGCCCTGTGCCACAAGGGAATTCTGACACCTACAGGTCACTGGGAATACTGAGAAAATATGTGCCCTGTGTGGGTGTAGTGACACAGACTTCAACATGTGTTTGACTTAACCAAAGACCGAACTAACATGAACACAGCAGGGAAGTGTTTATCTAGAAAGTGTGAACCATAGCGACGGCCTGCTCCCCCGCAGTATGAGCCCCAATACATACCGAATTTCCCTGACCAACCAACAAAGGCATACATGCACCCCCACATGTATCCAGTGCTCACAGCCACATCCCCAACCTCCCTCCTGAACCCCAGGAGATTTCCAACAGCTCTTTGAAAGTGAGGGTGGAGGGGCAGGAGGGCATTGGAGTAGGGGGAAAGATAACAATGGCTCCCCATGGCTACCTAAACATGAGCTAAGGTCCAACTGTATCAACAACTAGGAGACTGGGTGATGGTGAGGTAGTGGGAGCTGATGGTTTTACGGTGAATCATCGGGCTATATATGGAGATATTTCAACATTTGCTACGCTTTGACACAGACTGATACGTGATCGATTGGCAACCCCAGGGTAAATTAGATTCTCTGGGGAGTAAACAGAGATTCATATGGTTTGTAAGTTTATGGGCAAGAAGAAGTAGAGCACGTTTATTGTCCAGAGAAGGGAAGAGAAGGAACTTCAGTTTTATAGGAGATGGGTGTACTGCCAAAATATTCCTCTGCTTCAACCTGTCCACCCTTTTCCGTAACACAGCCAAAGACCTGTACAGAAGTTCATAGACACACACACACACACACTTACATTTGAGTACAATCAAACTAGCACAACTCTTACACTTAAATACCAAGAAGTAAAACAAAAAAAAGCTGCCATCAGATTTGATATTTCTGTTCACGTTTGCATAGTAATACAGTGAGCTGTTTTTTTTTCTGTGTTATTCTTGTGATCGACTTTTAACTAGAGCTGGCTAAGGGGAAGTTCTCTTTAAGGCTATAAATCCATAAGCATGTTAAGAATCTTCAGATCGGGGTTGGGTTTCTCCTGGTGTGTACATTATAATCTCTGAATGGTCATGGAAGGGATACACCCCCAATGTTTGGAGGGTTTCTCGCATTCGGAATAGTTGTCGTTCTCCATGTGTTTAGGATGTGGGTGTTCGACTTTGCTCCCGAAGAGCTCTGTGGTTCCTCTTTGCAGTCATCTGTACAACAGCAAAGTAAGATATCCAGAGGAGGGAGATGGGTCTGGTTATATAATCTCACATGAAAATAGACTGATAAACAGCAATAATGTCATGTAGTGCTGGATAATATGGTTGAATACATTGATACATTTAAATTCACATCAAAGTAAAATACAGGGAACTTTTTACCACTGTGACAAAATATCATGTGCAACTACGTTGGTTTGAACTATAGTTTGTTTTGATCATGTATTAATATGACGTTTCAGTTACAAATCTTGACTGCAATACTTGTCATCGCAATATAACTAAACATGGCACTATTAGATTTACTGTCCAACTTTTAATATCTCACAATGTAAAATTTGACACAAACTTCATTACCTGAAAAATGTGAAAAGCCCTGAGCACAATATGTTGTTCACAGCAACTCAAGCAATCATCTTCAACCTAAAACCAACTTGTTAATATGTGAGGGCGGTTGAGGAGCCGTTTTCATTCCTGCTTGACACTAAACAAATTACAGCGCTGAAGATGCTTTGTGGTGTTTTCCCTCAGGCATAAATGAATCAGTCTCTGTAAACACTTCAAGTGTTTTGT